>NC_053139.1:2473872-3673872 GCF_016808335.1 Panicum virgatum | reverse complement strand
ATTGTTAATAAGAAAGTTCAAATCGGTTGGTACCATGTGCTGGTACTGCACGTAGGGTAACCAGGTCCCTAAGCCTAAAGGAAGTTTGATGCTAGATACAGATGTTTCGGGATTTTCCTGAAAAAATCAGATGGGTGATGGCTGGATATCTTTTTCTGATCGTTGGGCTTAGTTACAGTAACTTGGAGTCTCGATCACTACTAGTACGCATTAAGGAGGCCCCGTTTGGGGCGTAAGAATTTCGATGGAATTCTGCAAGTACTGCATGGAACAATAGAATTACTGCAAGAGTCTAGCAAAATTCCAGCACTCCAGTTCTCTAGAATTCTGGATGGAGGATGGAATAGGGGTAGTCATTCTGCTATCGGAAACTGCATGCTGCCTTGTTGAATAATAGTATACAGTTACCGATTCACTGCACGAGTGCTCATGTTTATTGCCCATTCTTAATAATAAGAAAAAAGTCCATTTTTGGTCATCCAACTCTTGCCTCGGTTTGATTTCGGTCATCGAACTCCAAAACCGGGTATCTTTGACCATCCCACTCTTGAAACCATTCATTTTCGACCATCAGACGGTTTTGTTACCCGGTTTCGCTGACGTGGACGCCACAGGGCGGTGGGGTCCACTTGTCAGCCACATCTCTCCCCTCCTCTCCCCTTCCTCTCTCTTTCTTTCTTCTCCTCTCTCCACCACCGGTCCCCGAGCCGCCGCCGCCGCTGTGCTCCACACCTCCGGCCGCCCGCGCCTCCCCTGCCGCTCTCTACCCAGTTGCGCCTCTCCCCCGGTCTGCACCTCCTCCGCCATCCCCGACGCGGATCTGCTCGGATCGGGCGCGGACGTCGGTGGATCGGGCTCCCCTGCTCCCTCCGCCCCCATCCCCTGCTCGCGGACAGGCGGAGAAGGGCGCTCCGGCGGCGGCGGCAGCTCCTCCGCGGCCGTCCTCCCTCCCTCCCTCTCCGCCCTCCCATTCGCCGCCTCGAGCTCCGCTGTCTTCTCAAGCACGCTGGCAGCGGGCGGCGGAGCGGCGTGCGCGGTCATGGGCGGGAAGGGCGGAGCGGCGCGCCACGCAGCACACCCCGCAGCCAGGGGCAAGCCATGCTCCACGCCGCGCGGGGCTACGGCATTCCGCGGCGGGCGGTGGCGTGGCCTACAACGTCCGGCGGTGACTCGGGGCGCGTGCAGGGGAGGCAGGCGGGCGGGCGGCGCAGCCACCCGAGTGGGCGTGGCCCTGCGAGCGGGCGGGCGGCGCGGCCAAAGCGAGCGGGTGGCGGCGGCTCCTCAGAGCACGGCGATCGGGCGTGCGGCGGCGGCTCCGGCTCCTCTGGGTGGCGGCGGCCCCAACGGCAACGACGACCCGGGCACGATGAGGGGGCACGCGGCGGCGTCCGTCGCGTCCCCACCGGAGGAGAGGCCGTGCAGGGAGGCTGCACTAGCGAGGGCGGCTCAGGGGCCGGCAGCTGCCGGTGGTGGAGACAGAAGAAAGAGAGAGGAGAGGGAGGGGAGAAAAGAGAGGAGAGATGTGGCTGATAAGTGGACCCCACCGCACGTGGCGTCCACATCAGCGAAACCGGGTAACAAAACCGCCCGATGGCAAAAAAATAAATGGTTTTAAGGGTTGGATGGTCAAAGATACCCGGTTTTGGAGTTCGATGGCCAAAATCAAACCGAGACAAGAGTTGGATGGCAAAAAATAGACTTTTCCTAATAATAAAGCCTGTCGTTTGTTAACTTTAAGCCTTGTGTTGTTTCTTGTTAGCCTTGCAGTTTCAATGATGAAGAAGGAGGCACGATCTTTGTTCTGGCCAGACCTCCAGCCAGAACTCTTGGGACTTGTCCTCCTGCGGCTTCCCTCCCTGGCTGACCGTGTTCGACTAAGGGCTGTGTGCCGACCATGGCGCTCCAATGCTCGGCTGCAGCCCCTGCCCTCTCCGCTTCCATGGCTCACCCTCCTCAATGGGACCTTCCTCAGCATCCCCGATGGGGAAATTATCAGAATGCCGGCGCCGGGTGATGCTTTCTGCTTTGGTTCCATTGACAGCTGGCTATTCTTTGTGCACAGCGATGGTGGGTGCTCACTGGTGAACCCTTTCTCCAAGGCCACACTGGACCTTCCCAAGCTACCCATCAAGTGGTTTGAGGCAATCCGTAGGTTTGGTTCCACTTTCCAGAAGCTGGTGGTTCCCTCGCCCCTGGAATCATCACCAGGTTCCCTTGTTGCTGCACTGATCTTGGACAATTGTGGGACAATCCATATGTATCGGCCACCAATGGCAACCTACTTGCCCCTATGGAGGAACCAGGGACTGTATGACTACGTTTCGGATACTACCTTCTTCAAGGAAAAGTTTTATGGCCTTGGTATTCAAGACGTGCTCATGACATTTGAGCTTAACTTTGGCGCTGACAGTAAACCAAGGATATCATGCATCAAATGCATAACTAAGTACCCCACTAGAAGAGTTATCTTGCCCAAACCCCTGTACAGTAGTGGGAAGTCATCATACATGGAGACGAAATATTTAGTTGAATGCTGTGGTAGACTATTGATGGTGAAGCGAATGATTGAGTTTACTGATACAACACGTGAGCATCCCTTGGATTGTGATCGCACCGCGGCATTTGAGGTCTTTGAGGCAGATTTGAGCACCAAACCAGGCCAATGGAGATGCCGCACTACGTCGGGTGGCCAAGTGCTCTTTGTTGGGAAGCATTACTCCAAGTCGTTCCCTGCTGGAGAGAGCACTGGATTTCAAGAGGACTGCATATATTTCATGTGTGACTATCGTAATGATGCTGTTGATCCTCTTCATGATTCTGTGTAGGACCGAGAAATGCGACCAGAGGGGGGGTGAATGGGAGCCTTCGAAAATTATCACAATTGAAAACTTCGACTCAAGATCCAAAAGCGCCCCCCAACCCAAGAGTCCTAGTCGTATTGCAGAGTAGCTATAGAAGAGCTGTACAAACACCAAAAACCTTAGGAACAAGTGAAATCGAGCGCGGAAACAAACACACGAAATCAGCTCGATAACAGCACGGTATACTATCACCGGTTGAACCGACGTATACAGCTTAAATACGTCGGTCTATCCGGTGATACAGAGCCGGCAGCAGCAGATAGCAAGCACCGGTTGATCCAACGCCCTGGTTTGAATAACGTCGGTTCAACCGGTGAGCGACGCCGGTTTAACCGACAAAATCAGAAACTGACGTCGGTGCAGTTGTCCAGAGGGGCAACAAAACGCACCAAATCCGCGCAGTGTGCACCGGTTAAACCGACGTGCACAGAGGCACTTCGTCGGTTCAACCGACGTGCAACAACTGACAAAGCCGAGTGCAGAGCACCGGTTCAACCGACGCTAGGAAACTTGTATACGCCGGTCGAACGGTCAAACAGCACACACAGAAGCAACACCGGACGAACCGATGCTCTAGAGAGAGAAAGCACCGGTGCAATCCAACAACACGCAGATAACCCCAACTAGCGAGAAACCTACTCACCGGTTGAACCGACGACCTCGAACTCGAGCGTCGGTTTAACCGGTGTTAGGAAGAAATCCAGTTCAAGCCCAGAAACTCTATTTTCCTCTCGGCTCGATCCAAAACTCAAAGTTTAAGGGATCAAATCAAGTCCAAACCTTACCAAATTTTGTAGGCATGATCACAAAGGGCTTGTGAACATGTCCACGCAAGGAATTGACGAATCACTCCATGGTTTGGGAGGAATCGCAGGTTTAGTGAACAAGAACGGGGTTTTCTCAAAAACGTAAAAAGCTCAAGAACTAAGATCCTAATGAGCTCGTGATTACCAGAGGATTTGCACTAGACAAGAAGGGTTAGAATCGCGTCAAAGAGCTCAAAGAACTACACCAATCTTGCACTTCATGATCCAACAAACGAAATCACAAATCGTCACAACCAAAACATGAAGCGTATGAGATTGAAAACTTACTCCAATTCCCAGAGGGCACAAGGAGGGAAGGGCCTCCTTTCCCACGAAAATTCAGTACAAGATCTTCACAAATCCATGGCTAAAATCCTACCTAGAGGAGAGAAGGGAGGAAGAACATGGAGGGAGAAGAGAAGAGGAGGGAGGCTGGCGGCTGGCTCTCTGTTTTGCTTTCACGTTCTGTCCAGCACCGGACCCAGGAGAGGAGGGCGCCCCTTTTGTCCAGGCGCCACCCACTCCCTCTCCCCCTTTGCTTCTCCTCCAAGCCTTTCTCTAAAGACTAACTTACCCCTAAGTGCTAGAATTAAACTAGAAAGCCCTTAGGGGCAAAACCGGAAAAGATACATTGAAGACCATCCGATGGCTGCGACGACTTGGAGAAGTTTGCTTCGACCCAACGCAATTCCTCTGATGTCGCCACGCGTCCTTCTGGAATCTTCACAGGGGCAGTTTTGGGAAAACCGCCGAAACCGAGTTCGGGTGCGGTTTTGGAGGAACCGCGAAACCTACCCGCGCGATGTTTCCAGGCACACCCGCCAAGCCCGATGTCGCCACGTGTCCGACCTCCCGCCAGAACCCTAGCGCTTTTCGTCATCCCTGACGCCATCGCCATCTCTCTCCGACTCGGCCGACGTCGACGCATCTCAGCCGTTGGTTTTTCCCGAGCTACCAACAAACTCCACGCCGTCCCGCCTTGGCGCCAGGAGTGGATCGCCACGCGGCCTAGCAGTGGCCCAAGCATCTGGGCCATCCTTCTCCACCGCACGGTCATCCGGTCGGGCCTCCAATGCCACCGCAAGGTCTCCCGCCTCCGCATGGTCGTCGAGCTCCCAGCCACCGCAACGCCGCCGCATGGTCCATCGGCACGCGCCTCGCTCTTGTCCAAACCATCTCGCTGCCACCGCGCGCATCCGTGTACCTGCACACCACAGACCAAGAACTGGCACAATCTCCACAGAGTCGCGACTACACACAGTTAGTCCACTCCACGTGTTGGCAATCACTCATCACACCAAGGAGCAGGCCTCCACTGCCTCTCAATCTCCCCCTTGATGAGTGCATTGTCAACACCACACCCCACACGGGCACTGGTGATAGAAAAAGATAACAAAAAAGAAATAGAAAACAAAGTGAGCTAACTCAAGTGATCAAAAGCGAATGAAGGCCAGAAAGGATCACTTGAAGATAGCAAAGCCAAAAGATTCAGCCCCCAAGACAAGGGCAACGGCTCGACGCACTGACTCCAAAACATGCTTGACCCCTCAAGAAGGAGGCAAGGCTCAACACAGCCAAGCATGTGCAAAGCTGATCCCTCCAGAAAGAGGCAAAGCTCAACGCAACCAGCAAAGAGAATGAGAAAGCTCAAAAACTCCCCCTGAAATGCAGCTCCCCCTCACTATGCAGCTCCCCCTCACTATGCAACTCTCCCCCGATGTGTGCACACTCAAAGTCTAAATCTCTCCCTGAGACCAAACAAACAATCTCTCCCCCTTAGGACAAGGAATTCTCCCCCTAACCCCTAAGGTGAGACACAATGAGACACAAAAGAACATTCTCTCCCCCTTGTTGACAAGGCACACGTCAAGGAAACTCCCCCTGCCTAGATGCTCCCCCTGGAAATATGCCATGAAGTGCAATGCATGCGTGCCTAAAAGCTTCCAGGTACAGATCAGAAGCATTTGCAAGGGTCGAAACAGCACAGCATATGAGGGTGCATATATACAAAGACAAAGCATTGAAAAGCTCATAAGAATATATCTATACAGATCATGAGCAAGCATTTGTCCATTTGTAAAAGAAAAGCATCACCATAAAGGACCTAGCATACTAGACGGTAAACAAGCATGCTAGTACTATCAAGAACATACATGTGAGCTACCCAAAGCATATCACAGCAACTGCCACTCAGATATCCTTGAAACCAATTGAAAAATTCTCAAACACAAAGAATTGGTGCCAGGGGTTGAAAAACTTGCAAGTGCTTAACTTAGCGAATGTGCCAAGCCTAGGTCAAGGACCATCAGAAGCTTAAGACACCACTCTCAGTCATCCACAGCCTTGTCCAAGTTCTCCAGAGGAGCAGTCTCGGATCAAGAACAGTGGTGCAAGCAATCCCACCTGGATCTTTTCACTCAGAGCAAACCAAGATATACCAGATTGTTGGACTTTTTGAAATTAGATATCAATTAAAACACACCAACAGGAAGCAAAAGAGGGCAACTTGTTGCATATGATAGCAAAGGACCTAGCCACTAAGCATGAAACAAGATAGCATAAGCATACAAGCCTACACATGCTAGTAGCAGATCCTGAAGGTGACCATGTTTTATGATTTTCAAAGAATAAAATAGCTAAGCTCAGAGCCAATATACAACATATTCAAAGGAGCTAGCTACTCATGGTCAAAGCATATATACAACTCATAGCACAGCACAAAGCACAAGCAAATACAGATATCATACATGAGAAGCTTAGTGCAAGTGTAATGCATAAGAGCAAATGCAATGCAAGATGGTATGTACACAAAATGCAAGAAAAAGCAAAAAGAAGGAAAAACAAAACCTAAACTACAAAAACAACTACCCAACTCAAAATGGGTAGCACACGCCAAGCTCTCCCCGCAAGCGAGCATAGGTGGCTTGTTCCAGGGGCTTGGTCAAGATGTCGGCTACTTGATTATCGGTGGACACATGGGTCAGCTCGACATCACCCTTCTCATAGTGATCTCTCAGGAAGTGGAACCTCACGTCTATATGCTTGGAGCGAGAGTGTAGGACAGGGTTCTTGGCTAAACTAATGGCTGAGGTGCTATCAATGAAAATGGGAACTCTGCCATAGGTTAGGCCAAAATCGCTGAGAGTGTGTCTCATCCAAAGGATCTGGGAGCAGCAACTAGCAGCAGCTATGTATTCGGCTTCTGTGGTGGAAAGAGCTACACTAGTTTGCTTGCGGGCAGACCAAGACACAAGAGAAGTTCCAAGAAACTGACAGGTGCCTGAAGTCGACTTGCGATCAATCCGACACCCACCATGATCAGCATCAGAAAAGCCAACCAACGCAAGAGAAGAGGAAGCAGAGTACCATAAGCCAAACTCTGGAGTGTATCGAAGGTACCTGAAGATCCTCTTCACAGCATTCCTGTGAGAAGTGCGCGGAGAAGCCTGGAACCTCGCGCAGAGACAGACCGCGAACTGGATGTCGGGTCTGGTGGCCGTCAGGTACAGGAGCGAGCCGATCATGCTCCTGTACTCCTTCTGGTCCACAGCAACACCTTCAGTGTCCTCATCCAGCGCCGTAGAAGTGCTCATAGGAGTCGGCATGGGACTGAGGTCCCCGAAGTCGAACTTCTTGAGCATGTCCTTGGTGTACTTGTCCTGGTGGACGAAGGTGCCATCTCGGGTTTGCTTGATGTGAAACCCGAGGAAGAACTGAAGCTCACCCATCATAGACATCTCAAACTCCCTGCTCATGTCATCAGAAAAACTAGAAACAAGAGAGTGAGAGGAGCCACCAAAGATAATATCATCCACGTAAATCTGAACCAACAGAAAATCAGCGCCACGCCTGAGGAGAAACAAAGTCTTATCTACCGATCCCATGACAAACCCCTGCTTAAGCAAAAAGGCTCTCAACCTCGCATACCAGGCTCTAGGGGCTTGTTTCAGACCATACAAAGCCTTCTGAAGCTTGAAGACCCGGTCTGGAAACTTGGGACTCTCAAAGCCAGGAGGTTGCTTCACATAGACCTCCTCCTCTATAAACCCGTTCAAAAAGGCACTCTTAACATCCATCTGATACAGCTTGGACCCCTTCGAAGCTGCAAAGGCTAAAAAGATCCTGATGGCCTCTAAACGAGCTACAGGTGCAAAGGTCTCCTCATAATCTATCCCCTCCTGCTGGCTGTAGCCCTGAGCTACTAACCTAGCCTTGTTCCTCACAACCATCCCATCCTCACCCTGTTTGTTCTTGAAAACCCATTTGGTACCTATAGGGTGGCAATCTGGTGGAGGCTCTACAAGGACCCAGACTTGGTTTCGCTCAAAGTTTTCTAGCTCCTCATGCATGGCATTGACCCAGTTAGAATCAGATAAAGCATGTCCAACATCTTTGGGCTTAAAGGAGGCAACAAACGCTGAATGAGCAAAGCCAGCAATACTTGTTACCTTGGACCTCGTGATTCGCTCGTTGAGGTCACCTAACATTTGTTGAGGTGGATGACGACGCTGAATGTGTCGTGGTGCTTCTCTTGACGAAGTCGCCTCGCCACCGCCCTCAACATGAGTCCCGGAGGAAGAACCTTGAGCTGGACGTGGATCGGCCGTAGTCGAAGCTGTGGGGAGCGGGCCGCCATCGTCGTCTGAACTCGAATCTCCAGGAAGTGGGCCTGCAGCCGGCGCAGGGACACCACCATCACCCTCAAAGGCCTCAGGCTCATCCTCATCCTCAAAGATGTCCTGGCCAAACTCATCATCACCTGCACACTCCAAAGAAGCAGACAAAGAAGGAGTGGACTCGTCGAAGGTTACATTACAAGTTTCGACGATCCGGTTAGTCTCAAGAATAAGATCACGATAGCCTCTGGATTGAAGAGCATAGCCAAGAAGAATGCCATCAGAGCTTCTAGACTCGAACTTATCAAGATTTCCCTCCTTCAGAACAAAGCATCTGCAACCAAAAGCACGCAGGTAGGACACTCTAGGCTGTCGACCAAACCGCAACTTATACGAAGTCTTTTTCAAGAATGAGCGAAGGAAGATGCGGTTGGCAACATAGCATGCGGTGTTGATTGCCTCAGGCCCAAAAACGCCTAGGAGTCCTATGCTCATCAAGCATCGTCCTGGCCATCTCCACTAGGGTCCGATTTTTGCGTTCAACCACACCATTCTGTGGAGGAACATAAGGAGAGGAGTACTAGTGATCAAGACCAAAGCCACGACAGAAGTCATCAAAATGAGTGTTCTTAAATTCAGAGCCATTATCACTGCGGATAGCCCTCATGGCATGTGGAAGCTTGTTCTGTAACCTCAAGGCAAGGTCTCGAAAGTACTGAAAAGCCTCATCCTTAGTCTCCAAGAAGAAAACCCAAGAGTACCGAGAAAAATCGTCAACGATCACAAGAATGTACCACTTCCCACCGACAGAGTGCACACGAGCAAGACCAACTGTGTCCATGTGAAGGAGCTCGCCTGGGTGCGATGTCATCACCTGATTCACAGGTGGGTGCGGAAGGGAAACCATCTTCCCGTGACGACACGGGTGACAAACAAGGTCCTTATCCAACTTGAGCTTGGGCAATCCTCGGATCAAATCAAGTGAGCTGAGCCTAACTAGTAGGTCAAAACTCAAGTGACCAAGCCTCCTATGCCACTTCCAGAGCTCAGAAGACTGACCAATTACCAGACAGTGAGAGGTGCTAGAAGAAGATCCAGAAAAGTCAATGCGAAACACACGACCAAAAGGAACAATGCCGCAAACAAAATCCCCTCTGGAGTCAAGAACACGCGAGCAACCTCTCTTGAAACTCACCTCAAACCCATCATCAAGAAGTTGTGAAACAGAAAGCAGATTAAAACCAAGTTTATCGACAAGAGCAACCTCTCTCAGGGTGAAGTCGTCAGAAATCCGAATAGCGCCAACTCCACGTACCTTTCCTCTGCTGTTATCCCCGAAGGTGATGTACTCTTTGTCCTTCATCGAGGTGAGGCTGGAGAACCATCTGTGACTTCCGGTCATGTGGCGCGAACAACCGGAGTCCATGAGCCATATGTCCTCCAGGCCTCGAGTGTCCTGCTCAGTAGGAAGAGAAAGAGCGGGCAAATGGCCCGACACTGGGGTTAGCACAGAAGGAAGCAAACCAGTGTCGTGCCATCTGCTCGAAAGTAGGGTAAGTATCCTCAAACGAAAACTGTGGCTGGTGACCACCACGCTGAGGAAAACGTGGTGCGCCTCCGCCACCAAATCTTCGGCCACGCTGACCACCACTGAAAGCACGGTGTGGAACAGGGCCGGCAAAACCACCAACAGGAGCGTGGTATCCACCATCGCCTCCCCCTCCTCCACCTACACGACGTGGCTTGGCATCCCGCCTCTGCCCACGTCGAGCTGGAGCGTGTCCACCTGTAGGCTGGTGGAACACCTCCGGAGCGCGCCTCTCAGACTGCCTGCGCTCAAACCTCAACCTCCGGAAGCAAAACTCTGCCAAGTGACCCTCCCTTTCGCACCACTCACACTGGTAAGGCTCTCTCTTGTGTGTAGGCTGTGGTGTAGAAGCTGGGGCTCTCTGAGGCACTCTAGGGGGCTGAGTCCTCACCTTGGGCTTAGGGATTGGCTTACCACTAGGAGGGAGTGTATCCAGTCGGTTCTTGAGATGGTTTGGCTTGGGAACCCACACTGGATTCTTGGGTGGAGCTTTGGGTGGTTCAGTGAGGATTCCATCCTTAACTGGTGCTGGTTTAGGAATTGGTGGAGCTGTGGAAGAATAAAGTGCATTCACACTCGGCTCAAGTATCTCACCAATCTTACCATAGGGTTGGACAAAGTCAGCAGGAGTAAAAGCAAAACCAACCCCAACACCATCAGGACGCTTAAACTGCTGAACCATCATGCCCAACTGAGGCTCGCGGGCGGACACCCAACTGAGAATCTCCCGAAGGTGGGAGTTCTCCTCCTCCATCTGGGTCTTGTCCTTCCGTGCCTCCTCAAGCTCAGAGATCAGGCTTGGGCACACAGTACAATCAGCAGAGCAAGAGCTAGGAACTGCGGATTTCTCCAACTTTCTCAAAGCAGCATTCTTCTCCTTAAGCTCTTCTCTAAGTGCTGGGCACTCCTTACAAGCACCCAAGAGGGTAGGCCCGGACTTGAGCTCGTCCAAGGCCTTCTTGCCCTCCTCGAGCTTGAGCAAGTTCTCATCATACTTGCTCCTGAGCTCGGACAGGTCAGACATCAAACCGATGCACTGACCGCACTCATCCTCCTCAACACAATCCTCCACAATAGGTGCAGACTGAGCAATTTCTAGAGCTAGCTTAGCTTCCTTCAGCTCCTGTCTCAAAGCTCTAAACTGTCTCTTTGCATCCTTAATGATCAAGTCCTGATTATCTAGAGCAGTATAAAGATCCTCCAACTCCTCAGGAGTGGGGTGCTCAGGACGTACCTCAGAGCTTGACTCTAGCTGAGGTGCAAGCTCTGCAGTAGTGGATGGAGTTCCGTCGGCGTCGGAGTCAATGGCCATGGTGCAGATACCGGCCGCCTTCCCAGCATGGAGGCAAAGGCCAGTGAAGCCCTCTGTGGCCTTCTTCTTGGAGCTCCGCTTCTTCTCGCCGCGGTGGTGTGAGTCGGAGTCACTGGAGCTGGATGAGGGCGAAGACGTCGAACTCTGGTTGGTGGAGGAGTGATCCTCGCTCTGGGCGACGAACGCCTGCTTGTCCTTGTACTTGCCAATGTTCTTCTTCTTCCGCTCGTGGTGCCGCTTGGAGCGTCCGCCATTCTTCTTGTGGGAGTGCCAACTCTTGTGCTTGTGGCGGTGCTCGCGGTACTCCTCGTGCCTGGAGCGGCTGTCATCATCCCTGGAACTCTTCTTCTTGGGGCACTCGGCGGCGAAGTGGCCGGTCTCGCCACAGTTGAAACAGGTCTTCGCTCATGCTTGTCTGTTGTTGAAGGCACGCTGGAACTTGTGGATGATCAGTGCAAGCTCCTCGTTTCCCAGCACCTCCAGCTGCTCATCTGTCACAGACACAAGAGAAGACAAGCAAAAACCTCCAAGAGAAGAGTCAGAGTTAGCTCCAGAGTTGCCTACAAGGGCCATCGACTTGGAGGCGGAGGCATCAGCATGATTGCCTTCCATCTTAGCTCGAGAGAGCTTCTCCACCTCCGAAGCCTTGAGCTTACTGAACAGCTCATCCACGGTGAGGGTCTCATAGCTAGCAGACTCTATGATAGTCTGGACCTTCACCTCCCAGACCTTGCGATCAAGAGCATAGAGAAGCTTCATAGCCTTCTCATGATCGGAGTAGGCCTGGGTGTCCTGGGGCTGGTTCGCACGCACCTTGTTCACAATCGACTGAAAACGACTGAACATGGTGTCGATGCTCTCACCCGGCAACTGAGAAAAGTTCTCGTACTCCCGCTGGTGAGTCTCATATAGCCTCGACTTGACATGGTTGGTTCCTTCATGGAAATTGGCCAACCGTGTCCAGATCTCCCGGGCTGTGAGAAGGTCGCTGACACGGTCGAACTCAGGACGAGAGAGACAGGCTATGAGAGCGTTGTACGCCTTGCTATTGACCTCATGTCTCCTAACCTGAAGCTCGGTCGTGCGGACCGCAAGGTTCACATAATCAGGGTCCACGCAAATCTCCCAAACCTCTGAACCTAGACTCAAAAGATAGGCACGCATGCACACCTTCCAATAGTCGTAATCAGATCCATCGAAGATCGGGGGTTTGCCAGGTGAACCCATGGTCGCACAACGGTTTCGAACCGGCGAGGGCTATAGAGAAACCGTCCCGGCTCTGATACCAATTGTAGGACCGAGAAATGCGACCAGAGGGGGGGGGTGAATGGGAGCCTTCGAAAATTATCGCAATTGAAAACTTCGGCTCAAGATCCAAAAGCGCACCCCAACCCAAGAGTCCTAGTCGTATTGCAGAGTAGCTATAGAAGAGCTGCACAAACACCAAAAACCTTAGGAACAAGTGAAATCGAGCGCGGAAACAAACACACGAAATCAGCTCGATAACAGCACGGTATACTATCACCGGTTGAACCGACGTATACAGCTTAAATACGTCGGTCTATCCGGTGATACAGAGCCGGCAGCAGCAGATAGCAAGCACCGGTTGATCCGATGCCCTGGTTTGAATAGCGTCGGTTCAACCGGTGAGCGACGTCGGTTTAACCGACAAAATCAGAAACTGACGTCGGTGCAGTTGTCCAGAGGGGCAACAAAACGCACCAAATCCGTGCAGTGTGCACCGGTTAAACCGACGTGCACAGAGGCACTTCGTCGGTTCAACCGACGTGCAACAACTGACAAAGCCGAGTGCAGAGCACCGGTTCAACCGACGCTAGGAAACTTGTATACGCCGGTCGAACGGTCAAACAGCACACACAGAAGCAACACCGGACGAACCGATGCTCTAGAGAGAGAAAGCACCGGTGCAATCCAACAACACGCAGATAACCCCAACTAGCGAGAAACCTACTCACCGGTTGAACCGACGACCTCAAACTCGAGCGTCGGTTTAACCGGTGTTAGGAAGAAATCCAGTCCAAGCCCAGAAACTCTGTTTTCCTCTCGGCTCGATCCAAAACTCAAAGTTTAAGGGATCAAATCAAGTCCAAACCTTACCAAATTTTGTAGGCATGATCACAAAGGGCTTGTGAACATGTCCACGCAAGGAATTGACGAATCACTCCATGGTTTGGGTGGAATCGCGGGTTTAGTGAACAAGAACGGGGTTTTCTCAAAAACGTAAAAAGCTCAAGAACTAAGATCCTAATGAGCCCGTGATTACCAGAGGATTTGCACTAGACAAGAAGGGTTAGAATCACGTCAAAGAGCTCAAAGAACTACACCAATCTCGCACTTCATGATCCAACAAACGAAATCACAAATCGTCACAACCAAAACATGAAGCGTATGAGATTGAAAACTTACTCCAATTCCCAGAGGGCACAAGGAGGGAAGGGCCTCCTTTCCCACGAAAATTCAGTACAAGATCTTCACAAATCCATGGCTAAAATCCTACCTAGAGGAGAGAAGGGAGGAAGAACATGGAGGGAGAAGAGAAGAGGAGGGAGGCTGGCGGCTGGCTCTCTGTTTTGCTTTCACTTTCTGTCCAGCACCGGACCCAGGAGAGGAGGGCGCCCCTTTTGTCCAGGCGCCACCCACTCCCTCTCCCCCTTTGCTTCTCCTCCAAGCCTTTCTCTAAAGACTAAATTACCCCTAAGTGCTAGAATTAAACTAGAAAGCTCTTAGGGGCAAAACCGGAAAAGATACATTGAAGACCATCCGATGGCTGCGACGACTTGGAGAAGTTTGCTTCGACCCAACGCAATTCCTCTGATGTCGCCACGCGTCCTTCTGGAATCTTCACAGGGGCAGTTTTGGGAAAACCGCCGAAACCGAGTTCGGGTGCGGTTTTGGAGGAACCACGAAACCTACCCGCGCGATGTTTCCAGGCACACCCGCCAAGCCCGATGTCGCCACGTGTCCGACCTCCCGCCAGAACCCTAGCGCTTTTGTCATCCCTGACGCCATCGCCATCTCTCTCCGACTCGGCCGACGTCGACGCATCTCAGCCGTTGGTTTTTCCCGAGCTACCAACAAACTCCACGCCGTCCCGCCTTGGCGCCAGGAGTGGATCGCCACGCGGCCTAGCAGTGGCCCAAGCATCTGGGCCGTCCTTCTCCACCGCACGGTCATCCGGTCGGGCCTCCAACGCCACCGCAAGGTCTCCCGCCTCCGCATGGTCGTCGAGCTCCCAGCCACCGCAACGCCGCCGCATGGTCCATCGGCACGCGCCTCGCTCTTGTCCAAACCATCTCGCTGCCACCGCGCCATCCGTGTACCTGCACACCACAGACCAAGAACTGGCGCAATCTCCACAGAGTCGCGACTACACACAGTTAGTCCACTCCACGTGTTGGCAATCACTCATCACACCAAGGAGCAGGCCTCCACTGCCTCTCATTCTGGTGTGTACAACATGAGAAACGGGATCATCACACCCTTACTGTCAGATACCGCAGCTGTGCCGAAGCATCACGGTGGTCAGTGGCGTCCAACTTGGCTATTCCCTGCTGACGCGATGTAATCGACTCAGATTAGCTTGCTTATTGTTTCCGGATTATGTCTTGGTGATCTGTTTCTGAACCGTGCTGGCTATGGTTACTCTCCAAGACTTTTAAGTGTTTTCTGCATGCAGTATTATTATTGAATATTGAGCTAGCTTTTCTTTGTACCGGGTGCATTTCGAATACGTTTAAGTACTTATGGTGATACAGTAGCGAAAGGAGCATTTCATTTCACAAAATGTGCGTTGACTGGTTTGACCTGGTCGTTGTGGTTTTCCTTTATTTCACTCTCCTGTTATGCCTTGGTTTTGTGCTTGGAAAGTTCCTACTTGTTCATGTGGCCGTATTCTGCAAATTTGAATCTTGATCCATTCCCTTCTTCATCATCTAGTGCGCATATATGCCTTATGTAGCGGCCATCAAATTCGGGGTATTGCTGCCCCCAGATCGCCAACCTTAACATACTGGACTGTTTTCCTTTTCTTGATGATCTCATATAGTACGTATTCTGGTGTTTTTCTGTTCGGTGTTCATCTGGAGCCTTTGTTGCCTTCTGTCAAATCATGGGGAAGTTAGTTCTATATGCCGCTAAGGAATAAAACGTGAGTTTTCTGTAATACGTATTTGTTTGAGATTTTTTTTTCCAGCTACACTACTCTGCAATCCTAATCGGTGAAGCAAATTAATCCTCACAGAAAAAGTAGCCGAAATGGACAGACTCACATCCAGTATCAATGGCGGCCCGGCCCGATACGAAGGCCCACAAGTCGGCTCTTCCTCTTCCTCTTCTCCCCTTTCTCTCGATCCACCTCTCCTTTTCCACTCAATCGTGTTGTTGCGAACAGCACCTGGAGATGTATGTTCCCGATGGTGAGGGTTGTAAATGGGGATCCTAGGCACTCAGACCACAGGCCAGTTATCATTGATGTGGGAAGTAATATGTATAAATGTTTTGAACATGTGCAACCAGCTCGTAAGTTTGAGGCAAAATGGCTTGAGGAAGAGGACTGCCAGGCACGAGTGATGGAATCATGGGGTAAATCTATAGAGGAAGGCTGTAGAGGTATGATGGAGATTCAGAGGAAAATTTTAGGAGAGCTGTGGGAATGGGACAGAAACATTCTTGGGGAGTTAGAAGAGAGAATTAAAAAAATCAGAGGTGACTTGGAGAGATGTAGGAGAATAAATATTTCACAAGAATCTGTAAACCGGGAACATATTTTGTGTTTTAAGCTGGAAAGATTATTAGACCAACATAATATTTACTGGAAGCAAAGAGCTCATAATGCATGGTTAACAAAGGGAGACCGGAATGCCGCTTTCTTTCATGCATTTGCCTCAAAAAGGAGAATTAAAAATTGGATCATAAAATTAAAGGATGACAATGGAAGTGTGGTTGAGGGGGACCAGCTGAAATCTTTTATTGCTAACCAATATCAACAACTTTTCACATCTTTTACAAGTACACATTTTGAAGAAGTGTTGAGCTGTGTTGACCCTAGAGTCACACGCGAAATGAATGAAGCTTTAATTAAGCCATTTTCAGGGGAGGAAGTATGGAATGCTCGGCAAAGTATAGGTGATCTCAAAGCTCCAGGTGCTGATGGTATGTCTTCTATTTTTTATAAGAAGTTCTGGTTTTTAATTGGTGATCAAGTTAAAACTGAAATTCTGGATGTTCTAAATGGGGGGGCCAATGCCTGTAGGCTGGAATGATACTACAATTGTGTTGATTCCTAAAATAAGTTCGCCGCAACTGTTAAAAGATTTTTGGCCAATCAGTCTTTGTAATGTGTTATACAAAATTGTTTCTAAGGTGCTTGCAAAAAGGTTAAAATCTATATTGCCTGATATAATTTCCCCCACACAGAGTGCGTTTGTGCCTGGAAGATTAATTACTGACAATGTTATTTTGTCTTATGAGTTAACACACTATTTAAATGCTAAAAGAAAAGACAAGGAGGGGCTAACTGCAATTAAATTAGATATGAGCAAAGCATATGACAGAGTGGAATGGCTGTTTTTAGAGAAAATCTTGATCCGTATAGGCTTTAATACTAGATGGGTTCAGCTTATTATGAACTGTGTTACTTCTGTCACTTACAAAATCAAAGTTAATGGAGGGTATACCCATCGTATTCCCCCCCAAAGAGGCTTAAGACAGGGTGATCCGCTGTCCCCTTATTTATTTATTTTGTGTGCAGAAGGTCTATCGGCTATGTTACAGAAAGCTGAACAAAGGGGTTCAATTGAAGGCATTAAGATTTGTCGACGAGCACCAAGAATAAACCATCTATTCTTTGCTGATGATTCCTTGATACTGATGAGAGCAAGGGAGAATGACGCAAAGGAACTTAAATATATTTTGGAATTGTATGAACAGGCGGCTGGACAGAAAGTCAACAGAGATAAATCATCAATTATGTTCAGCCCAAATACAAGTCAAGAGATTAGAAGTGAGATCAAATCTTGCATTTCTATTGTATCTAAAGCAAGGAGTGAACGCTATTTAGGGTTACCAATCTCTATTGGGAAATCAAAGAAAGCAGTTTTCGAATACATCAAAAAGAAGGTTTGGAGCAGGATTCAGAGTTGGCAGGAAAAACTCCTATCAAAAGCTGGTAAGGAAATTCTTATTAAGGCTGTTGCACAATCCATTCCCACTTATGCTATGTCATGTTTTGACCTTACAAAAGGTTTTTGTGATGATCTCAGCATGATTAATGGGAGATATTGGTGGAGCCGGCTGGACAAAACACATAAAATTCATTGGTTGAGTTGGGATAAATTAACCAGATCCAAGAAGAATGGCGGTCTAGGTTTCCGCAATTTGCATCTTTTTCAATTTAGCAATGTTAAGTAGGCAAACTTGGAGATTGCTGACCAGCCCTAACACTCTCTGTGGCTAAGTGCTAAAGGCAAGATATTTTCCTAACTCTGATATTCTCCATTGTGCTCCTAGAGATGGGATTTCATATTCCTGGAGAAGCATTTTGAGAGGAGTTGAACTTCTGAAAGAAGGAGTTATTTGGCGAATTGGAAACGGAGAGAAAGTGAAGATATGGGAAGACCATTGGCTGCCCAAAGGCTCAACAAGAAAACCAGCAACACCTAGAAGGTCCTGGTTGTTGACTAAAGTCAGTGAGCTTATAGATCCACTAACAGGTGAATGGGATGAATAACTAATTCGTGATATATTTTGGCCACAAGATGCTGATGAAATTTTACGAATTCCTATTAATGATCAAATGGAGGATTGGCCTGTCTGGCATTTTGATGCAAAAGGGCAATTTTCAGTCAAATCAACTTATAAGCTTGCTGTATTGAGAAGAGAAGCTCAGACAGGACAGGACGCTTCTAGTTCTACATGTGGCATTGGATCTGAGAGGAATTTTCAATGGATCAAGATTTGGCAACTTAAAGTCCCTAATAAAGTTAAAATGTTTGTATGGCGATTTGCACATAACAGCCTTCCTGTTAGAAGAAATGTGGCTAGACGTGGGGTGGAATTAGATACTATATATCCTGTTTGTAGAAGATTGGATGAGGATTGTGGGCATATCTTCTTCAAATGTAAATTTGCAAAAATATGTTGGCAGTTACTGGACATGGAAGATATCAGAGCTAATCTGGTGAGCTGCCAATCCGGTTTAGAAGTTTTGGCTAGGACCTGGGAGTTACAAATGAATATGCAATTGAAAGTGCTTGTTTTCCTATAGAGTTGGTGGTCAGTAAGGAATAAGACTAATGCTGGTGAGAAGATGCCAAGTTGCCAACAGCAACTAATGTATGTGGTTCTATTATGTTTTTCCTCATGCAATTTGATAAGCTATATGAGACCCAAAAGAAGTTAACTTCCAAAACTCAAGAGTCATGAAAACCTCCACCGGAGAACATTTACAAAATCAACTCGGATGGCTCTTTTAACTCTGATAAACGAACCGGAGGATGGGGCTTTGTTGTGAGAAATATGAATGGAGAGGTCCTAGCTGCTGGGGCTGGGAATATTCAGTACGCCTCATCGGCATTACATGCTGAGGTCATTGCGGTATATAAGAGTATTCTTCATGCAGCTCAGCTAGGTATGTCACGAATTATTTTGGAAATAGATGCCACGGTTCTAGCTACGACCCTCAGGTCAACAGATGTTGATCGGAGCTGCATTGGGGCTTTGGTGGTTCAAATTCGAGACATAATGCAATCGGAGGTTTCTTCGTGTACTATCTCAGTGTGTAATAGAAATTGTAATAATATTGCTGACTCTTTAGCTACGGAATTTATGTTTTAGAAGTTGGTTCATGTGTTTACATGATCGATGTGCCCTGGGTATATGTAATGGATATTGTATCTCGTGATTTGCCGTTGCATAGAGCTTGATGCTCGTGTTGAATCTCAAAAAAAAAATCTACCACCCCCTTCCAGTGAGATCTCCCTTCCAATCGGGGGTTGTAGAGCCGACGAGGCGACGGCGATGTAGAGCCTCGCCGGCGAAAACCCAAGATCCGGCGCTGTGCTCCTCCACCGGGCACCCGCGCGCCTTACTTGCTTCGAGGTTCCAACTGCCGCGGCATCCCCTCCGCGATCGCCCAGATCCAGCCGCGCACAGCTCCGATCCGCGAGTGGCGGCGCTTTTACCCGCGGCCTGGCAGCTGCGTTCGGTTCGCTGCTAGTCTCTGCGAGGAGTCCGGGGTTCCTCCTGCCTTCCCGTCACCTCGCTCGCTTCTCGTTCGAGTAAGTGGCCCCACAACTAGTCCCTGCCCCTCCTGAGCAAATCGCTACCTTACCAACCAATTTCGTGCCTTCTGGTCGTATGGAGATCGTTTAATTGGTTTAGTATAGGGGGCTGCTTGTGCTTGGCGTAGGCTAAAGAACCTCTGATTTTAGTGCCAATTAGCATCTGGTTGCTCTTTCAGCATTTTTCTTGGAACAAATAAATCTCTGTATATCGGGTTGCTCTAGGTGGCTATGCTAGTACTTGTTACGACTCGCTTTGGTACTTGTTAAGGCTCACTTTGATAGTTTATGGACATAGGAGAGAATCCAGGAAAAATTTAAGGACACCGTGTGCATTCCACTCTACTTTTAATCTTGTCCTTCTGTAACTTTTTTTTTAAAAAAAAACTAGTCCTGCTGAAACTGGTTTGAGAAAACGGAGTGTCTCACACAGTTGAGATAGGCTCAGTCCCTATCATGTTTCTGTTTAGACATTTCATTTTTGTTTCAGCTCGGATTAACAGCTGCAGATGCCTTGCGGAATTGTTTATGATGCGTGCTTAAAATTGCTTCTCATCAAATTTCAAGGAGCATATGCATCGTTAAGTTTGCTGTTTTCTTTGTTTAACACATTTTTCTTGTTAGGCCTTTGATCCTGCACGATGGCTGCTACACAACCGTCATATTGGTCTGACCTCCATCCAGAACTTCTGGGCCTTGTCCTCGGGCGGCTCCCTTCCCTTGCTGACCGTGTTCGACTGCGAGCAGTCTGCCAGACATGGCGCTACAATGCTCGACTGCAGCTCCTGCCCCCTCCGCTCCCATGGCTTGCCCTCCTTGATGGGACCTTCCTGAGCATCCCGGGTGGTGAAATCCACCGCATGCCTATTCCTGATGATGCCCGTTACCATGGCTCTATTGACAACTGGCTCTTACTCATGCAAAATGATGGCAGTTTCTCTTTGGTGAACCCTTTCTCCAAAACTATGCTGCAGCTTCCTAAGCTAGCCACCATTTGGCACCAATTGAGGAATGCCGACACTGGAAATCCATTTTTCTATAAGTTGGTCACACCCTCGTCCCTGGACTTATCACCAGATTCCCTTGTTGCTGCGCTGATCATGGACAAACATTCTAACATCACACTTAGTATTTGCCAGCCCCCGGTTCCCAACAACACATTGAGAAAGTATGATGATGAGCATGCTTGTGATGTTGTGTTCTTTAATGGAAAGCTGTATGCTTTTATCTCCAGGAAGCTCTTTCTTGTTGAGATTGCTGGTAACCACAAATGTAAGCCAAAAATCTCATCCATGAGATGCGTAATTGACACTATCAAGCTTTCAGATATTGCACAGCGATCCCGATCCTCTACCGAGAATTATTGCTTCGAACTTCGGTATTATCTAGTCGAATCTGGTGGTAGACTGTTGCTTGTTGTGCGGCAGGTTGGGGTCCCGTTCCCTCTGCCAGAACACAGTTTGGGGGAACATAAACGCCGCACCATTTGGTTCAACGTCTTTGAGGCAGACTTGACCGCCAATTCTTGTCATAAATGGAGAAGAGTCAGCTCTTTGGCTGGCCAAGCGCTCTTTGTCGGCACATACTCCAAGTCTCTCCCTGCTACTGAATGTGGTTCTGCTCAGGAAGATTGCATCTACTTCACATGTGACTATGCCTGGGAATATCCTGATCCTGATCCTCTTCGGGACTCGGTGTTTTAAACATGAGAAACGGGATGATCACACCGTTGTTGCCAGAGAACACAGCGGTGCGGCCTGTTTGCAAGGGGTGCCCGACATGGTTTTTCCCTTCTGATGCTATGTAATCCACATTCCAGCATAGCGTTCTTCATCTGTTGCCGGGGTCTTTTAATTATGTAGTTCAGTATTGGAGGCTGGATTCTGCTTGTGTGTACCCTTGCCTAGATTCTCAAGAAGACATGTATTGCCTAGCGTCTGCTCAGGATACGTTTGAATAAGCAAGTCTTGGTTCTTGTGAATTCAGCTTTCATTTGTTTATGCTGCACTTTTTATTTGACATGCAAGCTCTGGAACAATGATGTCACAGCCATTGTTGTATACCTGAATGCTTTCACTTCCTCAGCTTTTTATCTCTGGCACTGGCATTGTTCCAGTTACGGTTGCTATGTATTTCGTGGTTCTGTCGTACAATATGGCCACCAGATCTGTTTCTGAATGCAATCACATTCAGATTGTTGTTATATATATATCATCAAAAAGGGGGAAATTGATATCGCGGCCCAGCCGCGCTGCTAGAGTGATTTCTTCACATGCGGCATGGTGCCTCTAGTGTTGCTGCAGTTGCATTGCAGTGGCCTGATTGTTTCAGTTTCTTCTGTAAAGACGCCAGATGGTTCATCTTGTGTGGTTTGCGCCTGCTTTTGACTAGAACCGAGGTGCTAGCCGCGCCCGGTGTCCGATCGTTAGATGGCTCGAACGATGGTGTCATGAGTTATGATCAACCATCAGATAATACTGGTGATGTTGCCAGAAGACGTTGCTAGGTGCAGCGTCTTCTTGGTCTATGGTCCTCTACCTGTTGCTGACGGTGCTGGTTGATCCAGCCATCAGGTATGGTGAAACCCATCAATCCCCAATACTAATGCTGGATGCCTGCAAATCCCTTGGAACGCCATCAGAAAGTCACTTGGATCCAGTATTGGGCCGAGCGCGATCTCAATCTGATCGACGCCATCGTTTACGAAAATTGGGTGGCCGAGGTTTGGTCGACATGTGAGTGATAAAGCTAAGCTTAAGCTTTGCACTCCTTTGAAAAAAAAAGAAAGAATAAGCTACCTTTGCACTGTCATCTCCCTATCGCTCCCTCACCTTTGTACTCAGCTCGCATATATGCCCCAGCTAGCTCGATCGAGCCTGCCCAGTTCTCCCCAGCCGGCGACAGATCGAGAAGAAAGACCGGGTCGTCGTCACTGCTGGCCGCACAAAGCTACTGATCTTGGGTCCTGGTTACTAGTCTACTGCAGAATACATCCATCCCTGTTGCAAAATATCTGCATGAAGCTGCTCTAGCAGCTTGAGCAGAGCTACAACCTGCTGATCTGATGATCTGCTGGTCGCGCACGTACTGTCACTGTCGATGTAGCAAGCACGTCTTACCTGTACGAACGCATCATGGATTAGCAGCAAGTTCGTGCAACTAGCAGTGGGTACGTGGACCGTGCCCTCCAAGAAGCTAAGCTGGAACGGCCGTGTGATGATTATAGTAGTCGAGTGCCTTGGCCAGCGAGGAGGCAGCGACACGTCATAAAAGGCGCGGCCTAGCCTTGGTAGCTGCTGCTGATGGCCACACCCACTCCATGCCCCATCCCCTGAACCTTAACTGCAGGATCAGCAAATAAAACAATGAGGTGCTGATCGTAATCGAGCACCACTGCAGTACGTTGAATGATCCATGCATCAAGTGATGCTTGCATTGCATGCTGTGAGTTGTGATGAGTGATGACGCTTGCAAAGCAAAGCAATGCAATGCGATGCAATGCAATGATAGCGGCTGATGTGGGAGAGAAACCAAACCAACGGCCATTAATAAGGTAGTAAAAAGGAAGATTAGTGTTGGTAGCCTTTTTTTTATCAGGTTGGCACTAGCAGCACAATGGCAGTCAAACACAAATAAAAGAGTCGAAGCTAGCGTAGCATTGCTAGTTGTAGCATAGCAGCAGCAGCAGCTCATCGTCAGGCGCATAAGCTAAGTGGGCGGCGGCTCGTGGCCGGAACGGGGCGGCGAGACGACCAAGCAAAAGGCAAAAGGGGTCGGATCGGAAAAGCGGAGGAAACTAACGGAGGGGAAAGGGGAGGGAGGGGTCAATCGGGGTCGTGGGGACGATGATGGAGCCATGATGCGGTGTCGGAGCAAGTGCGGGGATTATGCCGGGAATATCCGCTCGCTCGCCGTCGCCGGCTTGATGATCGGATCCGCTGGCATGGCAATGCAGCCGGGGCAGGCAGCAGGACGCACGCACGCATTCAGATGGGCATGCAGATTCAGGAGAAGATGGATCGGAGAGCTAGCCCCAGCGGCGGCGGCGGTGGTGCGTGCCGACGCCATTGATGATGCCCGCGCGCGGTGATCTGATGCACCGACCGATCGACCACTCCGTTTGCGTTGCGTTGCGTACATGTCGCACGACCGCGCCTTTGTCGACACGGCGATCGATCCAGTGCAGGGCCATGGATCTATCGACGATGCTATGCTACTTCGTAGTACACTTGAGCACGAGGCAGGGCATTTTGTTGAGGCTTGATCCACGCCGCCGCCCAGGAACCATCGCCAGATCTCTCTCGCTGTGCAGTGCATGCCGGGGCAGGCTGGCCAATTGAACAGGGATGCAAAATTGGTGACACTTTAAGTGCGCCGTACAAACTATATGGAAACTTCAATCTGGGCCATCAGATCAATATCCAAATGGAGGGGCGCAGAAAGTTGGGAGGATGGATTTGCAAAAGTGTGATTACCCAATCCAAGGGCGAATCCAGATTGTAAAATTATCCAGTCCCCCATACCCTTTAGATATTGATCCAATAACTCAGATTGAAGTTTTTATAGTTTGCATGGAGAGGTTGGTTTGCACCTGATACGTTGTCTTTTTAGTAGTATAAATTTTAAACTAAGGAGAATTGGAGGTGCAAAGCACGTACGGTTAAAAGATACGCTGCTCTGTCCCCGCTTGTGTGTAACAAAAAAAACGAGAGCCTACGTACTGGACTGCACACGTAAGGCTGGTGCTTCCTGCATTATTTGTGGTAAAATAAAATGAAATATCCCATCATGCACCCCTGGCCATCGTTGGCCTCCGACGACCCGCCGGCCGCGCTTTCCGGCGTCGGCGAGCCAACCAGCACCCGGCCGCCGGCCCGGCCCCTCGCGCGCGCACTTCACCACGGTGCAACGCGGAACACGCGCGCCCCTCGACCGCGCAGCGCAGGCACCCCCTCCCTCGTTGACGAGCCCCGGACTCGACGTCGCGGTGCGCGTCGCCGTCGCCGCCCGTGTGCCCCGCCGCGTCCCTGTGCTCCGCAGCCTTCACGCGCGGGCGCGGCCGGCCCGGCCCCCGCGCGCACTACCGTCCGTCATGCTCCCTCGGGCTCCGGCGGGGCTCCGCGTCTGCTCTGCGCGCGTCCTCATGCTCGGTGCTCACGCACGCACGCCGCGCGTACTACGCGTAGCGTCCGTCTCCCCCGCATGTGTAACCCGCGGCCGGGCCGGGTCCTCGTCGACTCGGCGCCGCCTCCTCCTCATACGCGCTAACGCCGCCGGCCGGGGATTGGATCGGAGCTGCCCGCCTGCCGTTGACTCCCAATGACGAGCTGCCGCCGAAAAGCCGAGGCGCGCGGCCGGCCTAGTGGAAGCAGGCGGGCACTGACGAGGGACGACGACGCGGCAACCCCGCTGGGCGCGCGGTGCTGTCCCTGTCCGTGGGGTTTCGGCCCCGCATGGCAGGCAGAGGCGCGTACCTAGCTTTAATTTGACCTGCCTGGCTGCCTGCACCAACTAGTGCACGGACGCCGCCGAGGCCATCAGCAGCGAGCGCGTGGCCGTTGGCCGGCACGGAGACCGGCCGCCGGCGAGCTCGCCGATCTGATCAATCTCCCCCCACGTGAAATTAGGCCGCGCTGGCGCCGTGCATGGTGGACGGATGGACTACGACGGCCGGCCGGCCGGCGGCCCACGCAGCTTGTTTCTGCGCGCACTATGCACGTCTCTCTGCCTGCCTGCGCACCGCACCGACGTCTGTGTTGGGGGATCGGGAAGCGCCTGCACACTGCACGCCAGACAGGGCCCCTTTTCGGCAAAGCAGCAGCTTTGGAGCGGAGCGTGCTGCGTGCATGGCCGCCGGCTCCCGATCGGACAGGAGATCATCTTGCGTACGGTGCCTGCCACACCCAGCGAATCATGGCTATGCACAGGTAGCAACGACTGTTTCGTGGGCACCAAAATTTGCGACTCTGTCTCGAACCATCTTCACCGGTTTTTTTTTCTTTTTAATCGCCGGCTCGATCTTGCAACTCGTAAACTCGAACTAAAGTTCCGTTTAGTACCAGCTCCTCCAAATAGGAGTGCTAATAGGAGGTATTAAATTTTAGTTTTAGTATCAGAAACTTTAGGTATGAGTACTAGTTGAGTGCTAAAGTTTAGCACTTAACTTTTGCCCACCCAAATAAGCACTAATTCAGCCGATTTTAATAGAATCTAAAAGAAGAAGAAATGCAATGCAAAAAAAGTAATAAGTTAGCCACCTTAGGTCTAGTTTGCATCCTTACCTTTTGATTTGAGTTGTGTTTGTCCAACCTACGATTTGATGAAAGGAGGAGCTCTGTTAGTTCGTGCAACACACAATAGTAGTAGTTCATCCATCTACGATATTGCCAAGTTTTCAGTGCCGGAAGAAAACATGAAATTAATCATGACAGACCTTTGCCTTTTATTTTTGTTCACAGCGCGCGCATATGTTCTCTCTCAACAATAGCCGTCCAATTGGTTTGCTAATGATTATACACATAGATGAGTGCTCCGATTTTTTTTTTCACTTGGTGAGTGAAACCGTAAGCTAAAAAAGAGGATCTACCAAGAATTTTCCACCCGGGCAAAGTACCCCTCTACTAGCTACTACCAACAAAGGCAAGTTGAGTACACAGTCTTCTGTGTATAAAAAGCACAGAGCACAAGGTCAATGCAAGATCAAAGCTTTTCTTTATTACGCATTACAAAGGAGGGACAAAAACTTTGCAGTTCCATGCTAATGATTATTCGTTGGAGTGGCTCTTTACGCCCATGCTCGTTCCTTTGACTCGACCTGATGAGTGATGATCTCGAACTGCTCAGAACCGATGCCAAGGCTATCTGGCTATGTAGTAGATCTCTTTTCATTAACAAATCTGTGGGGGACTTTATTTGAAAATTGGCGGAAGAAGAAATATTCCATGGAGTGTACCATCACTAAATTCTTTTGGTCGCCCAAACGTAGAAAGAGTGATACGTGCTCGTTTCGAAGACTCAACAGGTGGCGGACGACCAGATTTATAATAACAATATCAATACATGTTGTTTATTAAATTACTCACCATCGCTATATGTTATTATTATTAATAAAATAATCAATACTCATGCTTCTAAATACCACCATTTAGTATAAAATAAAAAAGTTAAACTAAGTACAAATGTCTTGCCCCGCACCTTAGTACTTGCTTATCGTAAAAAATGAGCGACAGCAGTTTCAAAACTTTGTTTGCATATTACTTTTCATATGTTGAGTCTGAATATTTGCAAATGAAGAGCAGGGAACCGGCTCCCTGTTACAGTGTGCTATGTAAGGAACATGGCCCTATTAGGCCATTGTTTGTGATTTTGGTGATTGTATGATAATACAATCAATGAGATTAACAAGTTTGTCAAGTAAATATTTATAGGTCCCAAAAATATAGTAAAAAGGATTAGCAAAGAAAAACATGAAGAAAGAACAAAAAGAAATGGTAAATTGGACGAGTTATGCAAAAATCAGTAGCACCGGTTCTTCCTATGACACTGCACCGGTCTATCGGACAAGCATCAGTTTAACCGATGCCCAAAACTTATTCAAATGAGCTGGACTTTAGAAGAATCTTGTAGAGAATTTCACAAGCTTTCCATAGAGTACAAGATCATCGAAATCGGAGTTTGGAGTAAAAAAATTATGGTCAAAACACGAACAAGCTGATTTCTATGTGACACCGGTCAAACTGATGGCTATCACCGGTTATTTCGATGCTCAAAATTTGGTCAAATGAGTTGGACTTTAATAGAATCTTGTCGATAATTTCACAAGCTTTCCAAAGAGTACAAGATCATCCAAATCGAAGTTCGGAGTAAAAAGTTATGGCCAAAATACGAAGCACCTTAAAGCTGATTCCTATAAACACCGAAAATTCCGATGCTACTAAAAATGAATCGGTGCAATGCACCGTACTATTGTCCAGAGAGCATGTTTTTGTCCCCAGAAAGTTCTTTTAGCACCGGATAAACCGATACTACCACCGGATATTTCGATGGTACCATATTTCAGCTGCAGAACTCGTCAGAGAGGGCCAACGGCGAGTTTAAGCTATTAGTGACCGGTTAAACCGATGACTAGGCACCGGTTAGACCGATGCTTATGCAGAAATGCCCCCAACGGTTACAAACGGCTACTTCGAGTTTGTGGGCTATATATATATGGCATCCCCCAGCTATTTTGGTGTCGCTGGAGTTCCTAGAAGTCTCATTCACACCCAAGAACACCTCCAAACCATTCGAAGAGCTTAGTGATCAAATCTTTAGTCCTTAGCACACATTTGTGAGTGTTAGTGCTAGATTAGCTCCTTAGAGAGTGTGAGAGCAAGGTGTTGTGACTTGTGAGTTGGTTCTAGAGTGAACCACCATTGTATTTCGGTGCGCCGGCCTTCTTGGAGTCTTGGTGGCTCGCCGGCACGTCTTCGACCCTCCGGCTTGGTGTGGAGCGGCGTCGATTACTTTGTGCGGGGGACGTGGAGACTCCATCCTTTGTGTAGAAGCTTCTTAGTGAAAAATAGGATCAAGGTGACCGCGTGATTATGTTCACGGGAGAGACTTGATTGCCGGAAGCAATACTCTTCGTTAGTGCTTCAACAATGTGGATGTAGGGGCGTATTTGTGTCAATCCGAACCACAGGATAAATCCTCGTGTCGAGAGTTTGCTTACTCTCATCCCTCCTATTTAAGCTTCCGCATTTCATATTGCAACTTGTGTGCCTCTACTATATTAGCGTAGCATTTTACTAGGAATGGCTATAGGTTGCAAAACTCTTTTGGGATGAGGTTTTTCACACTAGATGAACTATATTTGCACATCTAGATAGCATGCAATAGTTTAATTTTATGTGCAAACTAGTTGGAGCCTTATGTTAGATTTTTAAGTTGCCTAATTCACCCCCTCCCCCTCTTAGGATAGAGCACCCGATCACTTTCATGCTATAGTGCATCGGATTGGTACTCACATTTTTCTAGATTTATGTCAACATTTAACCGGTTCTATTATTCTTTTAGTGGTAGGCGGCGTCGTGCCTGTCAATAATAAAGTATTGAGGTGCCCGAGGGCCGTGGTGACTTCGTCAATCTCAAAAATTTGCTGGTTCAGTCTCTCAAAAGTACTCATAAATGTAAGCTTGTGTGTATTCTTAAGAGTAAGTATGTGAGCGTCTACGTTTGTATTGTGTATCATAAAAAGAGTAATTATGCTTTACGGAACTATAAATTGTGAAACTCTCCTTGCAAATAAAGCAAATGCTAGATTTTTCTTGCGCATTAGCGCAAAAGGGGAACAAATTCAGCACATCGGTCGCCAATGATATGCAGTACTAGTACAAGAGTTGTCCCCCTCTTCAAAAACGAAGTAGCTTTACGCTATGCTTAGGTTAGATGCCGGCGCTGGGGTGTTGCGAGGACCATGGAACATGAGCACCCGGGAGAAAGCTATCTAGCTAGGTGCAGGATCGGAGCCAGCGGAGAAGAATAAAAATTGGCAGAGACATGCATGTACGCCTCCACGACCGGCCGGCCTGGCCGAATAATTAATCTACGAGGAGAGCGAGCTGTCTGTCGAGGCCGCTCGATCTCGCGGCGATCGCCTACCACTCGCCGCTTCCCCCGACAAAGAAGCGGCCGGATATGGTCGAAACAGTAAAGGAGATTCCCCATTCGGCGGCCATTCGTCGCCGCCGGTGGCTGCCTCTTTTCGACGACGACGCACCGTCACTCACATCGAGTGGATCGAGCTCCGTCCGTCGAGCTAATAGAGTGGCTCGATCGATCAGTGGTGTTGCTCTCCTTTGGTCTCGCGCGCGCCCATGTGTCAGCGCGTTTTGGCCTCTCCTTTTCTACCGGCCGGTAACTAGCTCAAGATCGATCGATCGATCTTCAGAGTCCAAAGTCAAGGGAGCTAGCTAGGGCAGCCATGGATGTTGATGGATCGGTCTGTAGCAGTAGAGTTGCATGCTCGTGCCTAACACGCGTATTATATTCATCCACATCCACTCCGTTTACTCCTCAGATGATGGATTATTCTTTCAGCAGCTGGTAGTATGTAGAAGATCAGAGTTGGAATAATGAAAGACGATCGAATGAAAGTGATCGGGTGCTCTAGACTAAGAGGGGGAGGGGGTGAATTAGACACTCTAAAAACTTAGACCTATAGCTCCAACTAGTTTGCACAAAACTTAAACTAAAACATGCTATCTAGATGTGCAACTACGTTGTTCTAGTATGAAAACCCTATCCCAAAAGAGTTTAGCAACCTATAGCCTTTTCTATTAAGAAACTATTCTATGAAAGTAAAGGCACACAAATTGCTAGTATGAAATGCGGAAGCTTAAAGTGCGGGATAGGAGATAGCAAACTCTTGACGCGGGTGTTTATCCCGTGGTTCGGTTAGCCACAAAGGCACACCTACATCCACGTTGTTGTAGCACTCACTAAGAGTATTGCTACTCGGCCACCAAGTCTCTTCCGTGAACACAATCACGATCACCTTGGCCCCGGGTTCCACTAAGGAGCTTCTCCACAAAAGATGGGGGTCTCCACGTCCCCCGCACAAAGATGTCGTCGCCGCTCCACACCAAGTCGGAGGGTCGATGACGTTGCCGGCGAGCTTCACGCTCCAAGGTGCCGGCGCACCAAGCTTTTGTTTTGGTTCGCTAATGAACCACAGCACAATGGCTCTAAGCCTTGCAATCTCACTCTCTAAGAGCTAATCCTTTACACAACACTCTCAAAGTGTGCTAAGGGCTAAGGATATGATCTTGATGCTTTTGTATGGCTTGGAGATGTTCTTGGGTGTGTGTGGGATGTCCAGCAACTCCAGCAATCTTCAAATGGCCGGGGTGAGGACGTATATATAGGCCACCAAGTCTTGTAGCCGTTGCTCCAACGGTCAGCTGAAAATCTTGGTATCACCGGAAGAACCGATGCCTCTGGCAGGGGTAGCGTCGGTTCATCCGGTCACACATAACACGAAGTAGCCGTTGAACTTCTGACAGCTGACACAGTGGCCACCGGTTGAACCGATGCTTTGTACCGATGCATCACCGGTTCATCCGGTGCTTAAGGATCTTCTCATGGGCGCTGACGTCATTACACCGATGGTATGCACCGATGCCTCACCGGTTCAACCGGTGTTGAAGACTTGTCTCTTGCGTGACTTGCATCGTCTCTGGAACATTGGACGCCCAATGCACCGATGCCCTTTTTTGACCCGTCGGTTCAACCGGTGCCTATAGGCTGACTTGGCTTCGACTCCCTTCTGCACCAAAGTACCATGGCGTCGATTCTTCCGACTACCATCGGATGCTCCGATGCTCATGGCGTCGGTTCTTCCGGTGCTACTGACCGAAGAGCTTTCAGGGCGCTGCCCTGAGACCCGCGAGGGACGGCTCCCCCTCGACCCCCGTCCGCTAACCGGGTAGCGGAACCCCCGTAGGGGCTGCCCTTCGGGCCTTGCTACGCCTATTTTCTCTTTCTCTTTGTCATCACTTGAATCTAAAAGTCTGAGAATAATCATTTTAACAATCATATTAGTCCAAGTGTTGTGTTGTCATTCGATCACCAAAATCACTCGAAATGGCATAAATGGTGCCATGTTCGTTACATCGATCATCATCAATTGATACGCTTACGTCGATCCATCACCGTCATCAGTTGCTGTTACTTGTTTGTAACGAAAGGAATAGCGTACACTACATGCTGTTGAGTGCTGCTAGTTAGCTATAATGTGGTGCATGCATGCATGCATACGCTCGTTCAGATAATTAAGAGAAAAAAAGAAGACGAAGAAGAAGAAAAGAGCACATACAGCACATGCAATCTCTGCACGGATCATGACCCGTGATAGATGGACGTCGCCTGGCCTGTGCATCTGTTCTGTCAGTGAGGGGCAGGGGATCATTGTCCTCGTAGCTTAGCCTGGCACGAGAACCGTATTCCCGGCCCCAAAGAAAACGATGCATCACCCGTGACACTTGATAGCTAAGCTGAGCATCGATCGATCGATCCATCTTTATGATCTAATAACTCGAGATCTCTCGTGCACATCATGCAAACATTCCTTTTAATCTGGAACAGCTAGCCAATCATCAACAATATTCGGACGCAAATAAATGAATTGGATGACGATGAAGGTTTAATTTGTTTGAGAGATGATGGGGCAGCACATGCATGCATCACGAGCATGCCACGGTCGACGGATCAGCCTGCTGGGATTCTGAATGGTGATCGATCACTCACTGAACCCTTAATGGAGATGTGCGTCTGATGATGAGTGGCTCCAATCATTTGAGCTGGCCGGCTCAGTGTGCAGTGACCAAATCCTAATCTACTGAAAAGCACACCAAATCCTAATCTACTGAAAAGCACACGACCACCAGGACCCAGCCGGCGGTTCAGGCTATAGCAGCCATCTATCTGCTGCTAGCTGGGTCCATCGTATCGATCACAAGCTGTCGCCGTCGTTGACCTCGCCCGTCCGTAGTGGCCGGGGCGATAACCGCACCAGAAGTCCAGAACTTGTTCAGTTTCAACGGCGACCTTTTTCATCTTGATTGGAGCAAAAGGAATGGATCGACGGATGGAACGGTACGTTGACATACACATGAAGGTGTCGATCACGAGCTAATGTTATCTGTGCATGCGTGGCTCAAGAATGGAGAGATGTGGGCGATAATGGAGTGGTCCAGGTGCAGGGTAAACTGAAAGAATGGTTCAGCGCATGCCAGGGAGGGTGAAAAGGAAAACCTGCAATCAACGGAATCACCACGAGTGGTGCAAGCGTGATCCTGCATTTCAACTGTGTAATACTCTCCCTCCATCCTACTCGGCCCGTTCCAAATTATAGGTCGTTTAACATTTTTGACATCAAATTTGACCACTCATCTTATTCAAAAAAATTGACGAAACATAGTCAAATTTAAGTCATTCTTGAAGAACTTGTATTGATAAATCAAGTCACAACAAAAGAAGTGATATTTTACAAAAAAAAATTGAATAAAACAAGTGGTCAAATTTGAGTTCAAAAAATCAAACAAACTATAATTTGGAATAGAAGAAGTAAATTATAAGGCATTTTAGTTTGTCCTAAGTAAAGTAGTCTAAGTTTAACCTAGTTTATAGAAAAATATTTAACATCTAACATATCAAATAAGTAAATTATGACAACATATTTCATAATGGATCCAATTATTTCCATTTAACATACAAAATAGTATTTAATTTTTTTATGAATTTGGTCAAATGTAGAACAGTTTGACTTAGAACAAACTAAAATATCTTATATTTCAGGACGGAGTTGAACTGTGTGATGACCATGTTATTTCGTATTTTACTTTTGGTGACATTGCTAGTGATCCATTTTATTGGAACTTTGAAAGTATTGAGTTGCATATACCAGTAATGTCCAATCCAATCTAAAAGTGTAAGCCGTACCGGAAAAGGTCGGCAATTCTCTTATACTTCCAACAGACAAAAAAAAGGTAAACTTCACTGTTAAAGGATTGAGCCTAGCGATATATAAGAATTGATTTTGAATTTCACTAGATGCAACAATATTACATAGACAGAGAGACACGTGTCGAATCATTCTCGCCCCGTGTGCATGTTTTGTGGCATGCTCGTTTTAGTTTGGAGTCATTTGAATGCTCAAATAATCATCCAAGTTTCAGAAAAAGATTAAAGGAAGAAAATTACCCAGTTGCTAAAGTAACTTTTTTTAGGGAAGTTGCTAAAGTAACTAGCGATATGTGAGATGACAAAAAGCTTCGCACGAGAGAAAAGGTCACGGATTTGACTCCCGCGTGACTCGTGAAGCTCTGGTCTTAGTTAGGACCAGTGGTCTCTGCCTGACGCCCACTGCCGGTTCCAATGCCATTATCAGTGTTTTGTGAAGTAGTGCAATAGAGTTCCTGAGTCCCCAGTGATTTGTTTCATGATTAAGTCACGACTTATAAAATTATTTTTTAATAAATCTATATTTAGTACTCCTAATTGATGTGTAAACATGTGATGTGATGGGACTTATGACTTAAACTGAAAGAACCAAACGAGGCCTAAAAATTGTGGGCACTGGGCAGCTTATAGTAGAGCTAGTGTTGGCAAAGCAACACGTGTCCCGGCTCACTGCAACAAAAAAAGACATCCACAAACATGAAAGTACCAGTTCAATATTCAGTCCTTCCATTTTCTTTTGTTTTCCTTTATTACTATCAAAATGACTTTATGGGCTGTGACAGAGCGAGGCTATTTTTACCATGGTAGTACTTGGAACTTCTCAGAGGCTTACTTCGACACGTGTAAGTTTCTGAACCCTCATGGAATTTTTCAGAGACCGTAAAAAGGCTCTGTTACAAACGTAACATGTGAGAAACTGAAACAAAACCAAGCTGCAACGTTCAATACTTCAATTCCTTCCCCCAGCTAGATTACTATATCTGCTGCCAAACCGTGAACTAAAAGTCCCCAGTTACTCCGTAGTCTTTTGACTACTATTCGCGTGCATTTGGCCGCAAATCCATCATCCATGCACTTTAAATCTCTTTATCGCATCTAATCCAAACCCTTAACTTCTTGGGGATAAAGGAGTGCAGGTCGTTGTTGTCTTTTTTTTTTTGAAACGAGCATGTCGTTGTCTTTGCACGCTCGCTAATTCAGTCTCGCATTTCTTATGTGCACACCTAGTTAATTGTTCCCTTGGCACGCCTAGCAGTACAGTGGATTCACCAAACATACATCCCACTAACTCCAACTGTACCAAATCATACATTTTATACTGTAATCTCGCGTGTACCTTGTACCATGGATGCCAGAAATCCGAGAAAAAGATGCAGCGAAGCATCGTGTAACTTTTTTCACAGCGTTTTATACTTGCCTTTTTAGCAAAGTGAGATTAAAAAAAAACAGACATGTTTTCTTCTCATGGAAATGGGTTGAAAAGAAAAAAATCAAATTAAGAGGACATATAATCCCTGTTAAATAATTTGACTTTTGACAGCATCTTAGGTGCCCTTGAATGGACTTGCTTGTTACTTTGATATAACATGCATGTTGACTCTCACCACAAAAGTTTGTACCATACATTGGGAGAACTCGAGCGCTTGTGCTCCAGAAGCACAGCAACAAAAATATATTGAAGGTAACTCTTCATATGCATTTCAATTAAATAATAAAACAAAACTATACATAAAATTATTTTTTAGTTTCCTGCAAATCAGCTAGTGTTGGGGATGCACCTTTGGTAGCCAAGGGCTAAGGGACCCCCTTGAGCACAGAAGAGGCTGAATAATAGCTCTAGGAACTCATTTGCAACTTTTAGAGACTTTTTTTTTGTAAAATCTAGAAATCCTGTAAAAATTCTCTTATATCTTATAATATTTGACCACACGAATGGAATAAATATAAAAAATCACACCTCCTCGCTAAAAATTGAGTCCTAGTGCTTGGGGAGAGGACTTTTAGGTAGCCATTTATCATTTGCCTTGCTGTTCCTCTCACTCTATCTCATCTCTCGCCTATTCGGTGGGTCCAACCCCAACAACTAGAATTCTATATAGCCAATTACCTAGAGTAATTAATCTGAAATCCTGATCCATAGTCTTCAATTGAACCAAGAAGACTTTAGGAAATCCAGCAGATTGCGTCTACCATAACCTTGTTCAGCTGAGACCTAATTGAACTTTGAAGTTCCATATATATTGAGACCTCTTAAGTTTGAATAGGACCTTTTATAGTCTGATGACAGCTCCTACACAAATTTTAGCTTGAAAGAACAAAAAAGGGGAATAGTTTGGTGGCTTGATGCTACTTGATCAGCAAAGGATTCAGATGATGATGGCGACACTGCCAGAACTGGGGCGCAAGCACGTGAGTCATGACGTATATTATTTTTTTAAAAGGAAATCGGCAAGAGTTTTTCTGTTCTTATATCAATATAGGAGAGTGAGAACAAAAAAACAATGCCTAAACAAAAACAATCGAAAAAACTTGAGGCCTAGCTTAATCTTCTGACCATAAATCACTCAGACAATCAGACACATGCTCTAAACTAAGTCGAAGTACATTCACACAGCCACGGACATTAGCCAAGCAAAGGTACATGCATTTCAACTTAAGATACCTCATTGTGGGTAACTCGGCAGCTCCTTTTCCCTACACCAAAGGAAGATCCACAAGAAGGATTACAGCAAAGGAAAACATGGAGTCTCTATCAGCAGTTCCTAGTTTTGGTGCTCCACTCCTCTACCTATTTTGAGGGTGCATTTGCTGGCCGACAGTGTCATGTTGCCAAATTGGCCCCTAATATCACATCCTCACCACAATTAGGGTCGGCTATGGGCGCTATATCTATATGCACCTCACATGGTCATCCACTAGTTGATCGTCTTTTTTTTTGCTTTCAAAATGTTCCTCAACGTTTGCAAGAAAATGTAGGAAGATAGCTAGGCACATAGGTCACCTTTGGAAGGAAGGTGTAAGCTAGTGACTCCAAGGATGGATACTTGGAAGATCCACTCTATGTGGGAAATGATAGATCATAGGCTTGCCTTGTCGATCATTGAAATATAGCGGTTGGTATCATGGCTTCTTGGTGCACCTGTCACAACTGACGGTTCAGAAGGTACTAGCTCAATTTGTCTCAAGTGTGATGTAGTATTGCACCCAATAGTTACTAGCTCTTCCTTTGCTTTGAGTTGTCTAAGGATATATATATAGTTTGGCTGCATTTATCCTTTTGGAAATTGTAATTCTACAACTAGTAGTCAATTATTTATCTTTGCTCATCACTCATCAGTTAATAAGTCTACGTTAATAATCTCATCCTCATTAACTGGCATAATATAATATCAAGCTTCTTGAATTATGCAATCAATCTGCAAATATTTTTGTTTCAAAAAAAAATCTGCAAATACTTTTAGAACCCAATCACATTTATTATAGAGATTTCGAGAATGGATGCCATCATTTTGCTTTTTTTTCTTTAATAACACACCCTTTCCCAAAGTAACCATGGATGGGTCAAGCATGGGTCTGCTCCAAACATCACTCCTAACTCCTAATCCTACACACGTTACTTGCCTCACCACACATGTGAACCCAACAAGGCACACGTGGCGCCGGCACGCCGCCCAGAATCATTCTCTAGTGCTTTCACTAATCAAAGCTGAGCTCATAATTAAGCAGGGTCACCGGATGGATATACACGACCGTTAAAATTGGGCACCCCACTAGGAGTGAGCACAAAGTGATCCCGGGGAACTTACCCCACCAATTGCGGGCAACCATTCCAGCATCCATCATCCAAGGGCCAAAAGGTATTCACCTTCCACCAGGAGTTTCCTCCCTTTTTTTAACAAAGAGAGGTGAATCTACTGATTCTTTTAACTAGGGGCGGCACTGGATACGAGACAGATTCACTGCTAGAGCAGAGAGATGCTTTATGTTTTACTACCATGTACTAGATTCAAGGCCAATCTCGGATTGTCACGAGAGTGTCATGGATATTAAATATGCTGACATGATAGTTTCATTATGAAGAGAGAATAGGGGAGTGTCATGGGATATGAGAGGAGTGTCACCACCATGACACTCCTCCGACTCGATTACCTAACTGTGTCGATGACACTTCCACTGAGACTGGCCTCAGGAAATAAAAAAGAAGCCGACAACAAGCAAACAGTAGAAATTCCGACAAGGGCGACACTAAAATTATCGAGCATGTCTCACTTGTGCAATGGCTAGTTTCAGTGTACAGTTTTAAAGAGTATTAGGACTGAGAACTAGGTAACTGTGCCAGCTGAGTTTAATTGGGACGAAATTCCTCTCTCATCCCATGAAACTCCTTCATTCTATCTTCTCGCCGTGTCAGTAAAATCAATGACGTGATATGTAATTTAATTTTATGAAACTCTCAATGAAATCCCCATTGGGACTGGCCTAAGACCCCGTTTCGACAGGTTAGAATTAATAGAAGGGAGATGTTGAAAATAAAAAAGTTCTAGTAGCTTGTAAACGCCATAAGCTGGTTATCTGACGTAGTGGAGGACAACACGGGCCTTAAGCCCTTAATTAACCCCAAATTTCATGGTTTGTAATGAACTTCTGTTTTGCGAGGGATTTGGTAGATAAAGACGGGCAGTGGTGTTTTTTTGGCGGTGTACCAAGTGGACTAGTTACCGATACAAAGTAGTGTAGGTGGTAACAAACTGGTCCATTTCAAGTTTTTCCAATGAAAAGGTGTCTGTTAATACAACATATATATTATGGTTATGTTCTAGTACCCACAAAATCTAGGATTTTACACCACTTCGGCGGTTAAAAACTTGTTTATTTGGAAAGCATTCATCTTCAAAACTAAATAAGAATTACCCTTAAGAAAAAGAGAGGTAAAAGAAATCATGTTGCGACAAAGACTGTAGCGGTAAGGATTGATTTTTTTTTTTCTGCTGCTCCATCCGTTTCACTATATTTGTCCTTACCCTCAAGCGAATTCAAACCAAACCTTCTGTCAATGAAAACGAATCTACAACACATTTATGAAACTATATGTTCGAAACAAATGCTTGAAAATAAAAAGATGGCAACAGATCATGTTATTTATGGCCTGTTGGGATCCACTCGGGCTGTGGAATCCAGCCTTTCAAACTCTAGCGAATATATTCAATATAAACAGGCCAGTTCCACAAGTTATCGTTCATAGCCTGTGCATACATTGGGGCTTTTAAAACGGCGCTGACAAAACAAAGCAGCTAGTAGCTGTTGGTCCAGCTTTTATATCCCCACAAGCCACAAGCTAGTTTCAACACAATCAGGATAGATTTGGATGGCCATTGCTCATTAATTTGCTCTGGATTTGATTTTTTTTTGTTGAAAAGATTGCTCTGGATTTGATGGTTCCCTTATAAATTGTACGCCCCTGGCAAATCTACAGTCAAACATAGTGAAACAAAGGGATAATCCAAATGAGAATTCCTTAATCAGAAGAGTGTTAAGTCCCTTGTGCCTCTGATTAATCTGTTACAATTCTAGGATCACACAGTGCACGGATCCAGTAGCATTTCTTTCTCTTTTCTTGATCTGAGTACAAAAGGGGTCCTAGATCTAGAACATAGAGTACACAGAAAGGGAGAAGTAGAGACCATCACCACCGGCCGAGCTTGAAGCGGCCATCTCTGGTTCGTTGATGGAGATCCGCTCAAGGGCGGCAACGAGCCGTGCAGAGGCGTTGTCGGCGTAGCGCCGGAGTCGAGGACGGTGGCAGCGACGTCGATGGATCAGCGTCGACGGCGGCGGCGGTGAGTCTTCCCGCTGCTCCAGCGCCCCCTGAAGATCGGCTAGGGTTTAGAGAATATGTGGGTGAGGGTGCTAGCGGCGCGGTCAACCTCGTACCGAGTGCCTGCCCCCTCACCCCCTTTTATATGGCGCTGTACAGCGGGGGCCCACCAACCATTAAGGGTTGGACGCCTCCGATCAGGGCGCGGATTAAGGGCCTAATAGGCCGTTGGGCCTATTAGGAAGGAGATCAATCCAACATTCCCCCCCTTGATCTCACTTTGTACTTTAACTTGAAACCTTTTTTCCTTTAATTGTTCCATCACAGATTAATGAATAGAGCATGCTTTATCGTCACGGTCCAAGACCGATAGACTCAACAGCTACCATACACATCACTGTTTTGAAACAAATTCTTTATCTTTTTGGCCCTTTTTATTCTCCAGAAATCACAGGCTTTCCCTTAAACCCATGCCGGCTATATGTTCCATGAACACATTGGGTGGTAAGCCTTTAGTGAGCGGATCTGCAAGCATTTTCTTTGTACTTATATGCTTGAGTGTAATAGAGTGATTCTGGATTTTCTCCTTCACAACATAAAACTTTATGTCAATGTGTTTGGCAGCACCACTTGACTTATTGTTGTGAGCATAGAACACTGCTGGTTCATTATCGTAGTACATTCTGAGTGGTCTTTGAATGTTGTCTACCACTCTTAAACCGTGTATAAATTTCTTTAACCATTCAACCTGTCCCGAGGCCTCATAACATGCCACAAATTCAGCATACATCGTCGATGATGCAGTGACGCTTTGTTTGGAGCTTTTCCACGATATAGCTCCCCCTATGAGTGTGAACACATAACCGGACGTGGACTTTCGGTCATCGATGTCCCCCGCAAAATCCGCATCTGAGTACCCTTCTATCTCTAGGGAATCAGATTTTCTGTATGTTAGCATGAGGCTTTTTGTGCCTTGTACATAACGTAAAGCTTTCTTTACCATGATCCAGTGTGCCTGTCCTGTATTACTTTGATATCTGCCAAGTATCCCGGTAACAAAAACTAAGTCAGGGCGTGTACAAACTTGAGCATACTGTAGACTTCCGACAGCTGAAGCATATGGAACCGCTTTCATTTGATCGATCTTATACTGGTTCCTGGGACATTGAAATTTTCCAAATCTATCACCCTTGACTATTGGAGCAGGTGAAGGCTTGCACATATGCATACTGTATTTCTTTAGAACATTTTCTAAGTATGCCTTTTGTGACAGTCCTAATACCCCCTTTGTTCTGTCTCGGTGAATTTCAATTCCCAAAACAAATGAAGCTTCACCGAGATCTTTCATATCAAAGTTTGAGGACAAGAATTTCTTTGTCTCCAGTAGTAGACCAACATCGCTACTAGCAAGTAGAATGTCATCCACATACAGGATCAGGAAAATAAATTTTCCACTTCTGAACTTTGCATAAATGCAATTATCCTCCTCATTTTCTTTAAATCCAAAATTTCCTTATGGTTTCATCAAACTTTAAATACCACTGCCTAGAGGCTTGCTTTAATCCGTAAATGGATTTCTTTAAGCGACATCTCATATGTTCTTTTCCTTTCACGACAAAACCTTTCGGTTGAGCCATGTAAACATTTTCATATAGATCCCCGTTAAGGAATGCCGTCTTTACATCCATCTGATGTAATTCTAAGTCATAATGTGCCACCAATGCCATTATAATCCTTAAGGAATCTTTACACGAAACCGGAGAAAAGGTTTCGTTATAGTCTATCCCTTCTCTTTGCGTAAAGCCTTTTGCCACGAGTCGTGCTTTGAACCTTTCTACATTCCCTTTGGAGTCATGTTTTATCTTGTAAACCCATTTACAGCCTACTGTTTTGGCTCCTTTAGGAATTTCCTCTAAGTCCCAAACACCATTGGAACTCATTGATTTCATCTCATCCTTCATAGCTTCCAGCCATTTAGATGAGTGAACACTTCTCATGGCTTCTTCATATGAAATGGGATCACCCTCCATATAGACTTCTTCTGTATTATAAACTTCATAGTCGCTAGAAATAGCCGACATTTTTTCTCTTTGTGACCTTCTAAGGGCCACTGCTTGTGGCACATTTTGTGCCTCAACTTCTGGCACATTTTCCATATGGGGCTGTAGCTCCTCCTCCTCATGTCCAACCGCGGGTTCAGTCGGTTCCTGGATGACAGGTTCCAAACCTTCGCTCACTGTTGGTATGGGTGGAGTTGCGACAGGTGTTGTCAACGTAGTATCTGGAATAGTTGGCGCAGCAACAACCGAAGAAGGTACTGGCGTCACTATTTCAGGAACTTTTGGTGCAGCATCAACGGGTAGTGAGAAAAATGGCTCTTCAATCATAGGAGTAGGCACATACACCCGCTTCTCCTCAAGGTCAATTTCTCTAGGTACCATGCTCCCCCTGATCATTTCATTTTCTAGAAAGACAGCATGTCTCGTTTCTACGAACTTTGTAAGTATGTCTGGACAGTAGAAACGAAAAACCTTTCGACTTTTCAGGATATCCGATAAAATGGCAGCTCACAGTTTTGGGATCCAATTTTCCAATACTTGGATTAAACACTTTAGCCTCAACTGGGCTCCCCCAGACCCGAAGGTGAGTCAGTGAGGGTTCTCTTCTTGTCCATAGATCATACGGTGTTTTGGGCACCGATTTGCTTGTCACTCTGTTGAGAATATAGATGGCGGTTTTTAACGCCTCCATCCACAGACTCAATGGCAGTGTGGAATAACTCATCATACTGTGCACCATATCCATCAGTGTACGGTTGCGCCTTTCAGCTACTCCATTTTGCTGAGGCTCGTCCGGTGTGGAATATTGGGCAATTATACCATTTTTCTGTAAAAATCTCGCAAAAGGTTCAAGAACTTGTCCATAAGGGGTATGTCGACCGTAGTACTCCCCTCCACGGTCTGACCTTACTATTTTAATTCTCTTGTCAAGCTGATTTTCAACCTCAGCTTGGAATATTTTAAATGTATCCAATGCCTCAGATCTTTCTTTAATTGGGTAAATGTAACCATAGCGGTAGTAATCATCTGTGAATGTTATGAACGAATCAGAGTCATCCACACTTTTCACAGGAAACGGGCCACATATATCAGTGTGGATTATTTCTAATATTCCTGCACTTCGTTTGGCATCCTTTTTAATTTGCTTTACAAATTTTCCTTTAATGCATTCAGCGCATTGTTCAAGATCAGAAAACTCTAGCTGAGGAAGAATTTCACTCTTCACTAATCTTTCAATTCTCCCCCTCGAAATATGGCCTAAACGACAGTGCCATAATTTCGATGAAGTATCTTGAGTTTTCTTTCTTTTCTTTATTTCTTTCGCTGACAAGGATTCATTCACATTCACATCACATACAGAATGCACTTTATCACGCATAGATAATAAATAAAGATCATTGTAAAGGAAAGCATCACCAATACAATTATTATCAAACCATAGTTCACATTTGCCATTCGCAAAATGACAACCAAAACCATCTGTGTCTAAGCGTGATACACTGATCAAGTTTTTTTGAAGCGAAGGGACAAATAAAACATCTTTTAATACAAGCATGAAACCAAACTATAATCAAAACCATTCAAAAAAACTATTGAAATTGCTTCTGGAAAATAGAAAAACAATAAAACAGAACACCCATCAGGCGGCCCAGAAGCAAAAACCGGCCCGCGGCCTACTCGGCCGCCTCCTCTTGGGCCCGAGGCCCGACAGCCAACGGCCAGGCCGCCGAATTGGCCCGCCGCGGCATCCCCTCCCCCGCCCGCATGGGCCGCCTGCCGGCCCAGGAGGCGAGACGCTATCTCGGCCGCCGATCTTGATCGGATGGTCGTCCGCGCGTTTCGCCGGATCAAAACCCGACGACGCGGCGTCCCCCAAACCCTAGGTCATTCGCCCTCCCCCCTTCTCTCTCCACTGCGCAGCGGCGACGGCCACTCGCCAGAGGGTGAGCGCGCCACCATCGAGCCGGCCGTGGACGGAGCCATGCTCTCGAGCCCCGCGCGCGCGACGCAGCGTCCCGGAGCGGCGAGCCGGCGGCTCCTCTGTACCGTGAAGTCCGGTGAGCGACAACGCAAGCACGTCGCGCACACCGGCGGTGGCAGTGGCGCGCAGACCAGGTAGGTCCCGCGCCCTTTCATCTCTAGGGTTAGGGTTAGATCCATTTATGTTCAATTCGAAATCGATTCGCTTTTCTTTGACTTTTGTTTCGATTCGCACTCGAATCTTTCTTTCCCGACCTCGATCTACACGTGTGTAGGCGACTGATACCATTGTTATAATTCTAGGATCACACAGTGCACGGATCGAGTAGGATTTCTTTCTCTTGTCTTGATCTGAGTACAAAAGGGGTCCTAGATCTAGAACATAGAGTACACAGAAAGGGAGAAGTAGAGACCATCACCACCGGCGGAGCTTGAAGCGGCCATCTCTGGTTCGTTGATGGAGATCCGCTCAAGGGCGGCGACGAGCCGTGCAGAGGCGTTGTCGGCGTAGCGCCGGAGTCGAGGACGGTGGCAGCGACGTCGATGGATCAGCGTCGACGGCGGCGGCAGTGAGTCTTCCCGTTGCTCCAGCGCCCCCTTCAGATCGGCTAAGGTTTAGAGAATATGTGGGTGAGGGTGCTGGCGGCGCGGTCAACCTCGTACCGAGTGCCTGGCCCCTCACCCCCTTTTATATGGCGCTGTACAGCGGGGGCCCACCAACCAGTAAGGGTTGGACGTCTCCGATCAAGGTGCGGATTAAGGGACTAATAGGCCGTTGAAAGAGATCAATCCAACATAATCCTCAGAAGGCCGCCAGTAATAGGCGCACCCAAATTAAGCACCCACGGCCACCACAGTATTGTAGTATCTCTCTTGGTCTTGGAGAGATCTCTTCTTCTTCGTTAATTCACTCGTCCAGACCAGACCTCCGGCCGCGTGGCGCGTGCCTTCTCCCGCCTCCCGCCCCCTCCCTATAAAAGGCTCCTCCTCCTCCTCCGCAAGAATCCATCCAGCAAAGCCAACAAGGCAACAAACACCGCCCCCCTCTTCTCTTCACTCCCCGCCTACCTGCAGCCCGCGCCAAGCCGACAGGCACGCCGCGTCGGTCGCCGCGCGCTGCCGCCGGCGGTCGATCGATCGATCATCGATCACCGACCACGCCACCAGCAGCAGGCAGAGGTTGACGACACCACACCAGCAGCATGGTGGTGAACAACAAGGTGGACAGCCTGTCCTACGACGTCGAGGCGCCGCCGCAGGGCGCCTCGGCGGCGGCGGCGGCGCAACCGCCGACGCCGCCGGCTCGGCACCACGCGCCCGCGCCGCTCGCAGCGAGGGAGGGCGCGGCGGCGGTGCTGGAGGTGCACAAGGTGTCGCTGCCGGAGCGCCGGTCGACGGCGCGGGCGCTGCGGCAGCGCCTGGCGGAGGTGTTCTTCCCCGACGACCCGCTGCACCAGTTCAAGAACCAGTCCTCGGCGCGGCGCCTGGTGCTGGCGCTCCAGTACTTCTTCCCCATCTTCCAGTGGGGCTCCGCCTACAGCCCCCGCCTCCTCCGCTCCGACCTCGTCGCCGGCCTCACCATTGCCAGCCTCGCCATCCCGCAGGCACGTGCGCCATCCTCGCCTTCATTCAATTCTTCCTAGCTACTTTTGGCACGGTTGTTTATGGCTTGGCATGGCACGGCCCCAAATATGGGCGCCGCGCCGCGCCGCGCGCAGCAAGCAACTGACACCGGTCGTGGCCTCGCCGTGCAGGGAATCAGCTACGCCAAGCTCGCCAACCTGCCCCCAATCATCGGCCTATGTGAGTTTCCTTTTCGTTTTCATCCTATTCTTCCTAGCTGCTGCAAATCGGTCGAGATTTTTTTTTATTCTTCTCGGTAATGATGATGCTTGGCCGACCGACGTCGATCAATTCCATGGATTTCTGCTAATCTTGGCCGGCCGGCGTGCATGCGCGCAGATTCCAGCTTCGTGCCGCCGCTCATCTACTCGCTGCTGGGGAGCTCGCGGGACCTGGCGGTGGGGCCGGTGTCCATCGCGTCGCTGGTGATGGGGTCCATGCTCCGGGAGGCCGTCTCGCCGGACGAGGAGCCCATCCTCTATCTGCAGCTCGCCTTCACCTCCACCTTCTTCGCCGGCGTCTTCCAGGCGTCCCTCGGCTTCCTCAGGTCCGACCATAGCCATTCCCAAATCCCAATAATCCATCCATTGTCGACCTCCACACTAGCACTGCTCCATTATTGATCTCGATCCGCAGGCCAGAGCGCTCACGGATGCATGACCATTCCCGATTCATTGCAGGCTGGGCTTCATCGTGGACTTCCTGTCCAAGGCGACGCTGACCGGCTTCATGGGCGGCGCTGCCATCATCGTGTCGCTGCAACAGCTCAAGGGCCTGCTCGGCATCGTCCACTTCACCTCCCACATGGGCTTCGTCGACGTCATGCGCTCCGTCTTCAAGCGCCACGACGAGGTATGCATGTGTACGTACACACGCCGGCCGCCGACGACATGGCTTTAATTTGTCGCCGCCCGCCGCCGATGATCCGTCCACCGCCAACGACAAAGCCCAGAGCTTGTCTGCTCTGGCGTGTGACTGCTAACGTACGTATTAGCCAGCTACCATACAAATCTAACGTGGTCGTGCTGTTGGCGACGACGATGCAGTGGGAATGGCAGACCATCACCATGGGCACCGCCTTCCTCGCCATCCTCCTCCTCACTCGCCAAATCGTAAGTTCTTCTTCCTCTGCTTATTGATTGTTGATTCCTTCCTTCTTCACCATTAATTTGTTGTTAACCACGCATCGCCTTCGACTAATCGCCATCATCGAATCAATCGAAAAAGAAAAAAAATGAAACCATTGTTAAGCTAAAGTGATTACTATTAGTAGAAAAAAGTTACAGGCAGGCGCAACTAGGCGCCAAATTAGTAAGAGAGAAAGCAAAGCTGGAGTAACAATGGCCGCACGTACAGAAAGAAGCAAGGTGATGTCAACCGTCTGTGCAAGTGATTTCACGTTTCTCCTGCGACAGAGACCGTTGTCGTAAGACCCGGGTAGAATCAGAATGGATACATATGCATCTGATCTCTGACACTTTTTTTTTCTTTTTGCAAAATCATCAGTCGGCAAAATTCTTTACAATTATTTGACCATGGTTATGGGCAGGTAGCTTAGCTTAGCTTCTAGGAAGGAAAGATGGGGCTGGGAAAAAGGGAAGGTGGTGATTCATGCTTAGAGTTCATGGAGGGGCCCAAAGGGTGCCTGCCACTAAAAAGGAATTTGACTCCACTGAATAGTTTAAGCAAAAAGGCAGATAACTCATGAGGGAGGGGATTAAGCTAGCTCCTGTTTGTTGGGACCTTATAATGTTGAGATATTTTTCCCCCAAAAGGACTGTACTAGAAAAAAGCTTCAGAGAGTTAACTAAACAGTAGGTATGCCAATATGAGTTAAGTCGTTCCCCAGGCCTAATCTTCCATGTTATCTAACTAATGTCTGCAACATGGTGCCAAAAAGTGAGTCCTCTTTGATCAGGTTGTCAATTTATAAATTGGGGCTAATTTAAAGCAATCATTTCCTTCCCCTTTCTTTATACTTTTGAAGCAACAATTTTGTTTGAATAGTTTAAATCTGGTATTAAAATACAAAGACTAATTGTGTGTATGGAATGTTAGAATTCACATGACAGAACACATGCATCAAATAAAGTAAGGCGCGTGTGTGGCTTTAGAATCTATTCTAATAAAGCAGGTGTCCAGTGGAACCTTTCCCTTCCCCCTCTTGGGGAGAATGCATCTGATTTGGCCTCTGATGTGTCACCTGCTGGATGAGCAAGTTGGCCATGGCCATCTGTGCATGAGATTTCACCATTTCCAATATCTCCAGAAAACGATTGACAAGCACCGCCATGAGACTGTAAGGGATGTGCCGTTAGGCGTGACAGGTGGCTGTAATTTCAGAACTCTTTTGCTCTGGTGGGGGCAAAAAAAATGCTTTTGTCAGTAAATCATTGAAATCAGTATACTGAAATTTTATTTAAATGGTTAATTTTTTTCTTACTAATTTACAGTTATAAAAATTTTGTTCTTTTTATGTGATTATTCAAGCTTATCGAATGCTAATTTTGTTCGCTGTTATTTTTTCAGAGTGCGAGGAATCCAAAACTTTTCTGGATATCAGCAGGTGCTCCCCTGACCTCGGTGATCATCTCCACCATCCTCTCCTTCATCTGGAAATCGCATAGCATCAGCGTTGTAAGTATCTTCAGTATAGCTTGTCTGAATCAGCAGCTGCTTGACACTGACACCTTCCAATCTTAAAAAAACAGTTGTCACTATTCACCAATTCATCTGTGAGTAACTTTTTTTTGTTGCTGTAAAAACAGATTGGCATCCTCCCCAGGGGAGTGAACCCTCCTTCAGCTAACATGCTCACCTTCAGCGGCTCCTACGTGGCGCTGACGATCAAGACCGGGATCATGACAGGAATCCTGTCCCTAACTGTAAGAACCATGCAAAGATTGATTCTTAGTCCCTGCAGACGATCCAGTCTCAATGCTAGCTGTGATTTTGATACGAGCATAAAGCATTCTCAATTTTTACCAAATTAAATCTTTTTGATGCATTGCAAATGCAGGAAGGGATTGCAGTAGGCAGGACGTTCGCGTCGATCAACAACTACCAGGTGGACGGCAACAAGGAGATGATGGCCATCGGCATCATGAACATGGCCGGCTCCTGCGCGTCCTGCTACGTGACCACGGGCTCCTTCTCCCGGTCGGCGGTGAACTACAGCGCCGGCTGCAAGACGGCGGTGTCCAACATCGTGATGGCGGCGGCGGTGCTGGTGACGCTGCTGTTCCTGATGCCGCTGTTCCACTACACCCCGAACGTGATCCTGTCGGCGATCATCATCACGGCGGTGGTCGGGCTCATCGACGTCCGCGGCGCCGCCAAGCTGTGGAAGGTGGACAAGCTCGACTTCCTGGCGTGCATGGCGGCGTTCCTCGGCGTGCTCCTCGTGTCCGTCCAGATGGGGCTCGCCGTCGCCGTCGGCATCTCGCTGTTCAAGATCCTGCTGCAGGTGACAAGGCCAAACATGGTGGTCAAGGGCCTCGTCCCCGGGACGCAGAGCTACCGCAGCGTGGCGCAGTACAGGGAGGCCGTCCGGGTGCCGGCGTTCCTCGTCGTCGGCGTCGAGTCGGCGATCTACTTCGCCAACTCCATGTACCTCGTCGAGAGGGTCATGCGCTTCCTCCGGGACGAGGAGGAGAGGGCGCTCAAGGCCAACCAGAGCTCCATCAGATGCGTCGTCCTCGACATGAGCGGTAAGTAGTGTCACTGCCTAATAATCTTTGATCTGTCGAAGAATTCTCAAGGATTGATCTTCTGATCAGAGACGAATTGCATTGTTTGTTGCAGCCGTCGCGGCGATCGACACCAGCGGTCTCGACGCGCTGTCGGAGCTGAAGAAAGTCCTGGAAAAAAGAAACATCGAGGTACGTTCTGATCGTTGTCACTGCAACTTCACCTGACAATGGTGGATCGCCAATCGTTTCAGTATCTGACTGAGCTTGTGTTCACGATCGAATCTGTTGCAGCTGGTGCTTGCCAACCCGGTCGGGTCCGTTGCCGAGAGGATGTTCAACTCGGCGGTGGGCGAGCTGTTCGGGTCGGAGCGCCTGTTCTTCAGCGTGGCGGAGGCCGTCTCGGCGGGGGCGTGCAAAGCGCAGCCCTGACGGAGGTGCCGGCGGTAGCAGGTGCCCCGCGCCATAGATGATGCGTGGGGCACGGGTCCTCTGACCAGCAGAAGCAGTAGAAACAGGTGCTTCTCGGAGGAGGCTAATTAAACTAGTTGTGTTCTTGTGTTGGATAATTGGATTAGGGGAGATTGAGACGTAAGGGCAGGAATAACGTGACGCCGGCTTGATGATGTGATGGCCTCTTCCGATCGAGGGGAAGAGTTTTTGAAGGGTGAATGTGTAGCTGTTGCTGTAGTTCCTCTCAAGTAATGGAAAAAGAATATGGTTCGATCTCTAGCAATTCAGGCTTTTCACTTTATTTCCTTTAAAAAAATTCAGGGCTTTCGCTAGAAAAAACCTACGAGACAAAGTGGTGGCGGTTAATTTGGGCAGTAGAAGAACAAGTTTTTTTTAAGATTCCAAAGAAAATTCTCAAATGAGATGTTAAAAATAACCCATAAACCTAAAGTTACTTACCAGTAGATAAATGTTTCTATATAATTGTAGTGGAATAAACTAAGCCATGATTTTCAGTCTCTCCTTTGTAATAAGAACTTCTGCTTCTTGTCGGTCTCTTTCCTGGATTCGAATCCGCTCTGTAAAATATTAACAACTCTGCTCTAGAATCTGTCTGAGAATCCACTCTATTCCAGTTTCAAAAGAAACCCAAGATGCAGATTCATCACTCAGGTAAAAAGAACAACTGGTGGAAGGTGAATATGTCATTTCCCCCTTGCATTGGGTGATGGTTTCAGAAATCCATGGTTCATGGTTACTGGAATTGGTGGGGGTAAGTAAGTTCCTTGGATCACTCTGTCCTCAGTTAAATGGACAAATTGGATCATGAAACATGCAAATGACTAATGATTAGTATAAAAGCTCACTACTGTAGTATATCCGGTGACCATGGTTAATAAATGAAACAAACTTTGATTAGTAAGCGTAGGGTGTGACACGTGTGCACTGGTGGGCCCGCACGCGTGCCAAGACATTCATGCACTGGTAGACACATGTCTGGATGGAGCATGCCACGTCCATAGTTGCTTTGTGGGGGGGGGGGGGGGGGGAGGGCTTTGATATTCAATAAAATAAATAAAACTATGAAATGCATCCATTCCCCAATCTGAACTATATACTGGGATACGGATGCTAAACATATAGTGGCTTATCAAATCTTTCACAAAGAGCGAGCTGAGCTTGGATAGTTTTATAAAAGGCAAAGTTTGGCAACAAAGAGAAACCCTACTATTCCGCTTAATCGGAAGAGAATTTCTTTTGTCTAGACTTATCCTTTCTACTTTTGTGCATGTCAATTATTGATCTATAAAAAATAGCATTAATCAAATACTCGAAATTCTTTCAACACAGAATTGAAGATCCCACAACAACACATCATTGCATAAGAAACTAAAGCATAATGCCAACTTATCATTAAGCTCAAGATGCCAAGGAAAGCTAGGATAATGCAAATAGAAGTGGGACAGTGCTGCAGCAAATAATTAAGAAGAGCCATTATTGAGCGCAATAATAATCGATGCACACGTTCTTGACACATGTCAAGGTAGTAGTTTCTGAGCCGTTAGTTGTGACAGGAGCACCTAATAAGAACAAAGCCATGATACCATAAGCTACATTTCAATGATGATAAGGCAGAGTCTTCCACTTACAGCATATAGAGTGGAACTACCATGCATCTACATCCGTTGAGTCAATAGCCTATAGCTTCCTTCCAAAGATGCCCTATTTTCTTGCAAATCTTGAGGAACATTTTGAATATAGCAGAAAAGAATCGCCTCTAGTGGATCACCATCTTTAAAGTACCTATTGCCAACCCTAATTGTGGTGAGGATGTAATATTAGAGGCCTAACATAAAACTGTCGGCCAGCAAATGCACCCTCAAATAGATAGGTAGAAGAAGAGTGGGGCACCAAAACTAGCAAATAAACGCTAATAGAGTAGGTAGGCGACGTGCACGTGTTTCTTTGCTGAAATTTGCCGTGTATGGACCTGTCACGTGGTTTGTGCCAGCCAGCTTGGGTAGTTCTCGATTCGGGGCTTCGATCCGTTGGTGTGTTACAAAACGTTCTCTCCTTGGTGTAGGAGAAGGTAGCTGTCTACTAGTTACCAACAATGAAGGTGCTCGGGGCAATACTAGTTACGGCAATTGTTACACATATACTTCGTAATTTTTATGAGTATTCGATAATATGCCTCAATGGTCTAAATAGTGTCTCAAGATATTAAAAGGAATGACTCAAACTATGCCTTTATGGAGCTAAGGTAAAAAATTAAAGTATCTCAAACTTGTCCCTAATAATTAATTTGTATTGAAATTTTACAAAGTGATTTGAAAAAAATATATGTATGATTTAAAATGCTTCAAATAGTGTCATCTCAATACATGTGACACTTTCTAAAGTGCCACAAATAGTGTCTTTACAATATATTATGACATATTTTTAAAAACAAATTATAAAAATATCTACACAAAAGTATCTCTACATTAGATATTTGTGTTGTAGTGTGTGTCTCATCATTTTTTTCACTAGGTGAGGCCAACAGAGGGGTCCACGGGTGCCACCGTGGTGGCCTAGGATGCGCCGCAGAGAGGCCGCGCGCCCGACGTGCAAGCGTCCAGGATCGAGCCCAGGCGGGTGCGCTCTCCACTTGGGAGACGCACCAACCGAGCTATGTTCGGCTTGCAACATCATCGTCTCAGTCACCTCACCAAAAAAGAAAAAAAGAAAAGAAAAGCTCCAAACACAACCATAGTGTCCACCCTTTCTCATTTTTAGTTAAACCAATGCATTTTTCTGTTTTTAGCGAAATATTGAACACACGCAAAGCATATATAGGGTGCTGCTAAACTCAGAAAAAGGCCCAATTGAAGCGGAGGAGGTTCCCGACAATGGCACCATGACAGGCAATGACAAAAGGAAGCGATAGACGCCCACATTGTACACATGACCACAATATAGCGAGAAAAAGTAGAAGAAAGTAAGGAGACAGAGTTTGTTAATATAGATAGTTGAGAAAGTCTCTCTATTTTTTAGATAATGGAATAGTCATATCTCGGCCTCTGTATCGCAAGTTATATCCAGTCCTTATTACAAAGTAAACACCACCAGATTCAAAGGAGAAAGAGAAACAGTTTTAAAAACAAAGTCTATTTTTAAACCGCCACTCATGCCTCGCGAAGAAAGTCTCTCTCTCTCTAATGCACCGCTTTTAATTTGTGACTACAAATATCTATAGAAAGATAGGGGGCTCCTCAGCAATATCAAATGCGTGGACCATAAAAGTAGCTAGTCCAGCGTGTTTTGTATCGATCGATGTTATTGCTCTTAAACATTAGAGATACTTTTTCCGTCCCGAATATCTAATGCACCTTGATTTGTCGTAAGTCCAACTGCTCTAAGTTGGATCAAGTTTATAGAAAAAGTAATAATATTGTGAATATCAAATATGAATAACTATATCCATATGAATTATATTTTTATAAATTACTTATATGGTGTGTTAGATATTAATATTTCTATTTATGAATTTAATCAACCTTAAACTATTTTAACTTAGAACAAAATAAAATATCTTGTATTTGAGGACGAATAGAGTATAATATAATCCCGTGCATCTACTTGTACCAGTGTTTGACCTCGCTTTGTCCTTCAATGGTGGGAGTGGGATTGCCTTTTTTTTGCTAGCTGGATAGTACCCACATACTTGTAGCGTTGGTGGAATATTCATGGTAGATTCTCTGCACAGTAGTAGTAAGGATTTGACCACATCACCCACCAAAATGATATGGATTGGCTGATTGTCATCGTCTCTGGTCGCTGCATTCAGTCAACAGTATTTTTATCTCATACCAAATCAGCACCAGCCACCAGGCAGCTAGCAGTATTTTTCTCTCACAACAAATCAGCACCAGCCACCAGCCACACCACAGCGAACACAGCCATAGATGGCGAGAGAAAAACTGGAGCTCTAATGCTCCATCGATCTTGTACATGTGGCCGGCCGGGTGCGGATTGTGACCACCAATTGGATGGCTATCTAGCTCTTGTTCACAGTGATTATAAGAGTCTCGGTAGCACCTGAGGTTCTGAGTTCGACTCTCCATGGAAACAAATATTTTGGGATTTAATGCATTGTACGCTTGTGATGACTTCGTCAAGTGTCTGAGTTGTACTGTATAATTAAAAAAAATCCAGCTCTTGTTCATGGAGAAAGCAAGCACGCGGAGAGGCATAATGCACGTGCAGGCTTCCGTACGGCCCTCATCTCCCAACGATCGGAATCCGAGAAAAAGAGAGGCCGAACGAGGGTGGACGCGAGGCAACCCGGCCGGACCGGACGGCCTAAATTTCACGTGGAAATTAAAGATGGCGGGCACGAGGTTAGATCGGGTCCAGGTGCCGGCGGCGGCCGAACCTGCCGACCCCCCAGCAGCCGTGGAAGCAAAGGAAAGGCCTCTTCTTCCTCAGTCCGCCACGTCGCGTTGCATTGCCTCGCCACGGCACGGAACGACAGGTTCGTTCGATTACCCCGCGCCTTCCGCACTGCCTAGGATAGGAGTAGCTCCGATCCTTTGCCTTCGCTTTGGCTTTGTGTCACTGTCCTGTCACCCACCATTAGTTCCACCAGCCATCGATCCACTCAACGTCGTCTAAACTCATAAATTAACTTCGGCCTTGCTAGCGCCCCGATGGGAACTTTCTCGTCGGACGCTCCGTTGCAACATCGAAAATATATAAATACAATATTGGAAAATATGTGAAAAAACTAATTAACTCGTTTGGCTCTCGAATACGAAAATTCCCGCCGCAACAAGAACACCATGCTTCATGCAACATTCACCGAGAAACATGCGGAAATAATAGTTGCAATGTCGAAATTCAACTATTGAAAACATATGTCGGAGTGTCCGATTTTTCTTCACCGTCGGACGTCTGTTTCTTGGCATTTCCGATTGACCGATCATACAGTACATGCAGATTCTAGCTAGCTCAATTCATAAAACCACAAGATTCAATTGGCGACTTGTCTTTATGTGTAGTGTGCGTACTCCAATGATGCTACTAGCTAACTACTCCGTAGTAGCTTCGTTAATTGTCCTGCGCCAAATTAAATGCCTTACGTACGTATACAGCAGTACCACACCGTCTGACATTGGCACCTTGGCAGCATATACATGGCAATACAGATCTGACTTCACCAGCTAGCATAGCCCCTGGCCCCCTATTGATCCTTAGGTTGCCAATGCAACGAGTAGGCTAATGCAACAGTAGTTAGTTACCTAGTAGACTAGAGCACTAGTCAACCGTTCTTACACCCAAACGGTTGGGAGAAGATGATAAGAACGAACAAATGCCCTCCACAGATATCAGTTCCTGGGTCAATTGAGAGGCGCTACTCAAGGCTGCTATCATGCAATGCAAAGTAAAGCGGGTTAATGTAGCTTAAGTTTCACCACACATGGATACGTCACCCTTTTCCATTGCCATTCTTTTATGGAACCTCTCATGGAAGTCGAGAATCCTTTTTCAGTCTGACACCTTCTTTCCTACTATATGGTTTTGGTGGTGGGCCAAAACGAAAACGCACCTTGTACCTGCTGCAGGTGGAAGGTTCATGCATTGACCGATCGAATCGATTTACTTTTCGGTTTGTTTCACCAGGATCCACTTTTCTCGTACGTCAATCAGATCAGGTACCCCCAGTCAAAAGGGCAATGACTAGTAGTTCGACTTCGTAGCACGGTAAAAGTTCATTCTCTGAACATTTTTCTACTTCCTATGACGAACACAAGTTTCAGGCCTCGCCGTGCTCTGTGTTCTGAACTCTCCCAAACAGCAAGTGACAATACGCTCCCAAACAGCAGTCTCAGAAGATGCCCGTATGTATCGCGTCGTCAGAAATCAGAACCACCATCATCACAAACACACATGAAACGCCACATTGTCGATCTGGAAAAAAAAGGATACGAACAGCAGCTCGGTCGGAACGTCGCTCGTGGCAACGTTGCTGCTAAAAGCAAGAACGCCAGAGCAAGTGCCTCGAATTTTCGCTGCCGTTTTTTGCCTCGCGATGCCATGCGACAAGCAGGGGATGCCAGGTGACACACGTGGTCTCTCGCTGTCCGACCCCGTGGTGCCGTCGTCTCGACGGAGACCTCACCGTCACCGCACGCCGGAGGAATTGGCTTTCGCCATCGCAGAGGGATGGTGCTTCCCGGCTTCTCCCCACGTTCTCGTTCACCTTGGTTTTCCTCAGGAATCACACTGCTTTCAAATCAAAGCTTTCAAGGTACGGGATGCAGGGTGGTGTCCGCTTTGCTTTGTTTTCCTCAGGAACCACGTTGCTTTCAAATCGAAACATTCTCTCTGGGACATTTTGTTCCTGTATATCTCTCAAGACGGCTTGCACGGATTCGTAGCCATCCACAATCCATTTTGTGGAAACGGGCGATACATGAAGGCACCATGAGTGAGAGGGTGATCGAAGATGATCAGACTCTAGTGCCATCCACACACGTCAGTTCATGAGTCCACTGAAGCCATCATGTAAAGACAGGGCCAGCAGCTTAAAACTCACCTCGCATGGATACGTTACTCCTCTCCAATGTCGTTTTTCTTATGGGAATTCTCATGGAAGCGAAGAATCCTTTCAGAGTTGGCGGTGACGTCCTCTTTCCTACTGTGATGGTTGCTCAAACTCATTTTGTCTGGGACCAAGCATGTTGACCAACAGGTTTGCCTTTAGGTTTATTTCGTCAGAAAGCACTTAGCCGGTAGAAGAGATTGAACATCCCCAGTCAAAGGGGCAGTAGCTAGATCTACTTTGTGGCGCACTGGCACTGAATCTCTCCTACTTTCTGTGAACGCAACTTTCAGCATGTTCTATGGTCTGAACTCTGCAGATATTCAGTCACCCAGCAGAGATGTTAGTGCTACATGTCGCCATAATCAGTACCAGATTAACTTTCAAAGATCATGGTTGGAAACAATCGACATGTATTCAGATTCAGTGAGCCAGTCATCCAGAGAAAGTTTGAGTTGTCAATATGTGGAACAATCGATGGTAAGGTAATGCAAGGGGCATTCCAACTTGCACTCATCATTACTAATAGCACAGACCGTTGTCACTTTCGAAACATTGCAAGAATCTGCACTGGTAAAGAAGCAAAACAGAATCCGAAGCTAAACCTCCAATGGAATCATACATGGGCAAGCTTTCAGCCCACAATCATATACTACATGTAACCTTATCGAATAGCATCAAATTACACTGGGTGGCTAGCAAAAAACTGTGATCTTCTAGAAGGCGGCCATGGCTATGGTAACCTGGCATATGCTACATATATCTCTATAACAATTATTCAAACCGCTATTCATTACAACTGCTTGACCACCCAATTCGTTGATTTCTGGGCGTGAAAATTGGGTGTGTAAATGTTGCAAGTTGTTGCCAAGAGAAGCATTCCCAGGATGGCTAGACTGGCATCAGTTCTAGCATGCTTCCATTTGTCAAGTTTGGTGTTCATTTGAAGGATTTGACAAGCAAAAGGTGGCTTTGATGGCACCAGCACCACCAATTCCAGTGCTTCAGAATAACACTTCGGACGCATGTCAGCATCTGGCACCCTCAGAACGAACATGTGCAATCAATGAGCTGTGCATCCCTCTGCCCTATTCATGTTGAGCTAGCACTGCAAAAAGAAAAACAAGAACTAATTACTCATGGCAAAAAAAAAACATTCTGGAATTAATAAAAAAATATCTAAAAGTGTATCATGTTTTCAGGAATTTGCTTGTAGGCATCCACATACTATAAAGCTCCTTATCAACCCCATGACACTATTCCGCAAAACTAATAAGGCATTTGGTAATAAGTAGGATTCTATACAGCAGCACAAGCATTACAAAGGTTAAAGAAAAGAAGTAAATTTACAATATGTTAATCTATGGCTGTATTTTAGTCCCCTAATCAACCAATGGTGCGTATCTGAGATTTGGACTAAATTGGTTTAGCTGTTCTAGAACTCAGGCAAAGGCAGTGAATCATCATAGACAACCTGGGACTTTTCACATTTGTGAAACTATTCTTTCAGGCTGACGCAGCTCCTTCATTGTTCGTACTCGACTGTTCCTCACCCTCTTCATGTTCATCGGCACCAACTGGGACAACTTCATCCATGTTCTCCATTTCATTCTCTTCCAACACCTGAAGTGAGAACCATGATATTAATTATTTGCAAAAGAAAAATGGTATAACAATCATCAGCAAGGAGAAATAATGAGATAACAGTATAGCAATCAAGACCTGAGGAAAGCTTGCTAATGTGAAAATGGATCAGCATATATATCACATAAGTATTTTTTTTAACAGGATAGCACATAGTTAAGAAATGAGAACTGATAACATGAAGCAAAATGCACATGCTATACCTCTTGATCAGGCTCTCCATTTTCCTCATCTGGGTCTACAGGTTCCACGTCCTCAATGACCTGCATCCTTTTGAAAGCCTCCACAAGAGTAGAATCTGACTTCTCAGCATGGTTCAAGTAATCGCCAGCAGGAGGGTAGAGGCCCCTGCACATAAAGCCTTATTATTGCAAAAGGTTTACTGAATTGAAAAATATGAGTTCAGCACGGGTGTTATAATATATTTGTGACATATCTCTCTGGAACAAATATGAGCAACTTCTATGATTCTATGACATATATATATATATGTATTTTTTATCTATGATAAGCAATACTTGAGAACAGTTTGTGTGATAATTTTTACCTCTGAGAAGCAACACTTTTTTCTACAGTTAGTGCAACCTGCCAATCATCAAACAAATTTGGATATTCAGAAGGATCTGCAAGAGACTCTGCAGCTTTTGGATTAACCTGCATACAAGGAACAGATAAACAGAATAAGATAGTAGCATAGAATTTTATCATGTCACCGCGCTTTTCAGAATAGAGATTAAGAGCAGAAGATTAAGAAAATTACTTTACTGAGGTCATTTCTCCAAATTGCTACTATCTCTGAGACTTTGCTAGGAAGATATGAACGCGCCATTAATGCAGCTTCAGGTATACGATTGCTGCAGAATACACAAGATAATGTTTAGCTCTGTGAAAGGAAGCGCGCCACAAGGATTTAGTCACAGCCAACAGAATGTACCTGTCTATGAGCAACTGTATGCAATCTTCCAATTTACCAAGCATAAAAAGGCAGAGGAAAGCAACGTTGTTTTTCCCATGTCCTTTTGATAAAGAAGCAAGCTTTTTGATTCCTTCAGCATCTCCAAGGGACGAGTATAATAACAATAAGCCACTTAAATCCTTCGCTTGGTGAAGGCATTCTTCCGCCATCTCTAGCTGCAATGCAGAAGTTGTGGCAAAACCACACCAATAAGCATGTTTGAGCTGATACAGATGGAATATCTTGATATGGATTATTTCTCAATTGATGTCCAATGTTGCAATTAGGTATGCAAGTTTTCATTTCTGTGGGTCAATGGGTTGACCAAAAACAAAGTCAATAGAATTAGCCCAGATTTCAAGGGAAAAGAAATGGGATGCAATCATGCAAATGAACTAAGGCTGTGACCCAGAACTCCCCATTGGGTCACTTGCATCCCTAGTTACAATATTGACCATTACCTATTCCTAACTTACCTGGAGATTTGGCAAGAAAATCAAGTTGTGTCTAAGTTTTGAAAAGATAAAAAAAATCCAAGCAAAAACCATTAGATCACATCTCAGACTACATAAGTGGTATTCTATCCAGCAAATTTATTCCCTAGCACAGTTATTTATATGTTGCAATACAAACATTATTGCATAATGTTTAAGAGCCTACCTTGCCTGTAGACATGGCGAGTTCTCCCAACTGCTTCCATTTAGATTCACTTTGTGCTTCTATGGCGATAGCCTGTACAGTAATAACCACGAATATTTACAGTATATGTTACTCAGATTGTAATTTGCAGAAATAAAGCATATAGGAAACCTCAAAATATACTCTATGGCATTGGAAAAAGAACATAAGTGATAATATGTTCAGTACCTTTGCAACATCTAATTTTCCAAGCTGCACAGCTAGATCGAATTTATAGTCAGCATCAGTGGCTATCTCAAGAGCCTCTTCCAACATACCTCTAGACTCCAAGAAATGAGCGACACTGCCGCATGAGAAGGAAACCAGAATCAGAAAAGAGGTTAGACAATAAAGTTGGACAAAAACACATGAAAGATCAAGAAAAGTAAGTTTATTTATTTGGTTATATGACACCTTCGTTAGTCAGCAAATTATGAAGATACACCATAAAAGTCAATGTGTAGTTTTTACAACTTGACTGTATGTTCATACTCTTAAAGGAGTCTATTTAGATGTGCCATACGCCAGGGCAGTTATCAGTTATGTGATAATACATACATCACTTCAGCATATATATATGACCTTTTTTCCTCCAAAAAAATAGAAAAAAGGTTCTAAACTCTAAACCAAAGGTAAATTAGGGAAATAAAGAAGAATAGAAACAAATTAATTAATCGCAGAGCAAACTGATAACCACAAACCTATTATATTGTGCCTTTGGTATGGATGGTAAAATTTCGTTTGCGCGTTCCAAATCCCCACGCATCACAAGGGTTTTGTACTCAATCAAACTGAGAAGTAATGTGTACCCAATGACGCTGCAACAAGCATATAGTTAGTCACAGAAATCAACAACAGATGCTACAGAAGAAGGAAGTGATTTTTTTCAAGCAAACGTACTTAAACTCCTTGTCGATTAGATAAACTCGACTTTGGTTCGCAAGATATCCCAACAAATACATAGGGCGATCCAAGTGATACATTGTGGTGACCTGTAAATATAAAGCTTATAACTACCCAAACAAATGAAATTTTGGTACATAATGTGCTCATACAGAGAAAAATAACAGAAGAAAATTATTTTGAGGAAGAATACACTATCTTTACCTCACCACCAACACAATAATTTAGGCGCCAAGATGAATTGTTATATATGAAGCAGTCTCCAACCCAAATCCCAGTACGCACTCGCTCATTGACCTCATGAAGCAGCTCAAAAGCATCTTCAACACCTTCCTCGTCGACAGGCTTTCCACCTTCTAGATAAGAAGCAACAACATCTCTCTGCAGAGCACAGATCAACAATCATTCTGTCATAATCCCCATTCAACGCAAGATGGAGAACTGGAGAAGAAACAAGAAGCAAAATAATAATCTTTTAAGGATACAATATCTTACATTGTACTTGAGGATGTAGAATGACGTATCACTTGCTATTGCAACTAGATCACCGCTATCAGCCCAGTAAAGGTTCTACATGTGCATAGTATAGAAAGGTTAATGGTAACACATACATTCAAAATTTCCACCAAAGAAAATAATAATTGACCCACCTTAACAGTGACATCAATTCGGCGTATTAGTCTGCAATCAACCCAGTCATAAAAGCAAATGAAGTCACTAGAACACATTGCCAACAATACCCCACCAAAAATACGCTCCGCTGAAAATGTAGGCCGGATACTTTTCTTCTCCTGAAAATCAGATAATCCAAATCAAAGGACACAATGAAAATGACAAAAAGACATTTATTTTTGACAAATCACAAGAAAAGGCAGCTCGATCACATAGCTAAGTTACCAATTACCCTCATTTCTACAATGTCTAAGGCGATTGTATGGCTAATAAATGTGTGGACAAGGTGCAATACAAGGAGCATAAATAACAGATCTCCAGTAAAATGCAAACCTTAGTTTAAAAGACCATAGGTAAAAAGACTAAGCACACAAATCAAAGAGCATGTGTAGAATTTTATACTAAATTAACTCCAGAGCTATAAAGAAACCTTATTTGGTCAATGAAAGGAAAGAAAATACTAAATTAACCCGAGTTATAAACAAACCTTAGTTGATTAATGAAAAGAAAGAATGAATAATAGAGCAGTTATCTGCAAAGGCACAGGATGCATATTTGCAGATGCCAAAACAAGCGGTAGGGCTGAGGTAATTATAGAAGAATGAGACACTTGAATCTGAGAAAGCAATTCATAATAGTAATTAAGTAGACCATGTACCTGAAATGATTTATTGAAAATTTTGATTCTTGATGTACTTTCCCTGATTGCATATTCTCCTTCTGATGACCAAACAAATTCCAATGCAGATCCAAACGATCTATTCCTCCAAGCCAATGCAGTATAAATTATGTATTCACCATCTCCACATACAACGACGAATCGGCCATTAGGGTTATGCTTCAAACTCTGACCAAACCAAAAGATTACTCAAAATTAGATTAAAGAGAAATGATCACTGCCAAATAAAAAAGGAAAACAAGTTCAACCATGCAACCACACTATAAATCTGTAGTAGTAACAAATTTCAAATGCAAAGAGCATAGTAGCATCCAGAAGTACCTGTGGGTATAGATCGCAGCTTCCTAACTCTTTTACAGCCAGGGGTAATCTTTCTCCATCTGTGACCTGATTTGCAAAATATAATAACCCATCAGCAGGTGCCTTTTCAGTTATCTCATTTTATAATGAAAAGGGACCAACTTACCTCAAAGCCTGCACCAACAGTCTTAATATTTACAGTTTGTATTTCATTATGTTTCGCCCAAATGATTTTCCCACTGGTGTCCATACTTGCTACAGGTACTTCACGGCCCATTTTAATCATAATAGTTCCCTCATCATAACCAATCACCATCCTGGACAATAGCCAAACATATACTTTTCAAAATCAGAAAATACATAGTAGCACAAAAGAGGGCAAAAAAAAGAAAGAAAATGCATACAAATATGACCTGCTAGCTATCCAAATAATGAAGAATGTGAATGACTTTACAGCATCAACATTGCAAGAAAAATAAAAGTGAACAGGATAGAAGGCATATATTATAGAAACTGCCATCTATCAACATATTGGGTTTTGATGAAGTGTGGAACATAGTCACAAAGATTCGGGGTCGAGGGGCGGGATCGAGGAACGAGATATGGTCCTCGTGAGAGGTTTTTACAAGGTGGGAACGAAAACGACCCCGCGTTTCCGGGACGGGATCGGTGTTTCCGGGTCGAGGAACGGTACCCTCGACCCCGAATCCTGTGACTATGGTGTGGAACAGATATGGTAATACCATCAATCATATCATGTTGCCTGTGAAGGTCTCAGCCAACTATAATTTTACTTTCTCAAAACCAAAGATAAAGTAATTTATAAAGAGGATTTCAAGTTCATTTATAAGAAGCAATGTACAACTATTACATATCCACCATTAAGAAATTCACTTTGTATGACACTTCTAATCGAAGTACAAAACACTATATTATTAGCAAATGTCCATTACTTCATATAACTGACAGCACTATTGGAAGAATAAAAAATAGAATGCAAATGATCTTACACTTACCTTCTTGATCCCTTCATGTATCCAACAGCCCAAACTCTCTCAAGGCCATAGTTTAGTGTGTTCTCGAGTCTACAAAACAATATCTCACAGTTGACAAAATTCTAAGATAACACAAGTAGTGTTCAGCCTCATAAATCAGTATAACACGTTTACCAGATTATCAGAGGCATAAACATTTTAACAAACAGACAACATTTGTGATTTCAATAAGCAAACAAATAGTACTTAGTTTTAGTTAAACTGATTGTTATCCATTTGTTTCACACCCCATGATTTCAGATACAACATTAGTAATTGAACCTTCTAAGATTATTAAAAATGGTGTGTAACAAATGCACTTTCATCAAGATCGTTTTATTAAATAATTATTGCAGAAGGCATATTTCCTATACTCTTATCACATGCTAAACTTCCTCTGATACACATCTTCATGCACATATATTAAAAAAATATTTCCGTACAGACACGTGAGAGATGTTCAATCAGATGCTATAAAAAAAAGGGTGTACCCAGTGCCGTAGGCTTCCCGCACTGTGCGGGGTCTGGGGAAGGGTTGTCTTTAAGCCCCAAGCCTTACCCACACAAATGTGCAGAGGCTAGGGTTGTCTTCAATCAGATGCTATATAAGAAATAAAACAAAACAGAAAAAAAAATGCTTTCATAGGAGGTAGGAATAAAGCATACTCAAACACCATGGGAATCTAAGCTCGTGGGTTCAAGTTTACACACCATGGGATTATAGTAAGTTAACATGGGTTTGAACTAGGAGAGTACAAACAACTACTCAAACACTAGTTGCATGCTCATAGGCCCTTATATTGAAAATTAAAGGCGCCGTTTTTACAAGGATAAATAATATTGTTGCCTAGAATTCAGGTTTACGAGAAAGCCAACATGATAGGATAGAGAAGTGATAAATGGCCCAAGTATTGTAACTAGGAATAACTAACACATCTCAAGCTCACGCAAATAAGCAACCTATAAGTTGTCGAATGCCATATACGAACTGTGCCATCTTCCGATCCAGTGATGATTATAGGAAGCTCAGGATGGAAACAGACAGCAGAGATGTTATGTGTATGCCCTTCGAGTGTCTGAACACAGCTCTTTGTTTGGTAATCCCAGACCTAGTTTTGCCATAAAATGCAGTGCCTTAGGATTGCGTAGAACTACAAAACATTCAAAATATACAATTGGGTACAAGAAAAAACATACCTTTGCAGTGGAGTCATCAGAACCAGTAATCAAATAGGGCCTGTCACCACCAGTGAAGTAGTCAACACAATTAACACCCTTTTGATGTCCATCTAGTGTAAAGTTTGGATCTGGAGAACCCAAACTCCATATCTGTCATTGCATATATAAATGTATGAGGAATCAGATCACATATTCGCATCATGACTCATTCACAACTAGCATCATGCTCCATATCAGATCTACATACCTTTGTAGTGCGGTCAAGAGATGCACTTGCGAAGGTGTTGGTATCCTTTGGATTGAAAGTAACCTGCATCACATAGTGTGAATGTCCCTCAAAGATTTGAGTGCACATCCACCCTTTATCCCAGTCCCACAGTTTTATCAACATGTCGTCAGATGATGACAGCACAGATGGTAGAGTTGGATGGACAGCAACACATCTGATGTAATCAGTATGGGCCTCGAAAACTTTAACTTTGTCCATGGTATTGTAGTTGTAGACACGAATGAACATGTCATCTGCACCAGCTACAACCCATTGTTTTCTTGATACAAATTTTGCCGACCGCACTGAAATAAGTTCAAACATACACTAGCATCATGCCCATACACCATATAAGCTCTCTTTCATGTGAACATAAGAGCTCTGCATACCTGGCAGTTCTGAAACTTCAAATGATTTCACCATAGCCTGCAAAGATATGCATAAAACATATTAAGGAATAAAATTCTGAGGCGACAGCTTTATTTTTGTGACAGAACACTACATAAATATTTGTTATATTTAAGCATGATGCCAAAATTGTAGCGGTAAATCATATCCATTCACAACAAATACATAACTCATCCAGTTGGATCCTAATTTCCCAGTAACTAGATAATACTTCATTTTTATAAAATCATTTTAATTTATTATTGTACCTAAAGGAAAATCTATCACTTTGTACTAAGCATGTTGGCTTGCAGGACTGCAGTTATACATGCTGCGCAAAATATTTTGACAATGCAGACTCAGATATATATTGCTTGAGATCCACATTCCCATAATTGCAATGGTTATGATTAGTAACAGATATGAAACAGAAACAGGTCATATTATAGAATGATGTAAAAGGTCATTACGTCAACGAATCATAATGCGATTAGGTCACAGACATCTAGACGGATTAAAACAAGAAAAAATGCAACATGACATGACGGTCCAATCAGCAACTTATGAAGTTGAACTAAATAGGAACCCAGGGATGAGTATTTACAGTGTAGAAATGTAATAATGTCTCAGAATGGTGCTAGGAACAATCAAGTGTGTTGCTAACCACATAGACAGTTTCCAGGTTGCGCAACTTGAATAATAGTGTGCAATGAGAGCAACAAACAAGCATAGTAGGTTATCACCAAATTCTTAAAGTTCATAACTGAACATAAGAACGTGCAAAATTCTACAGAGCCAAATAATAAGAAAAAACATAGATCAGAAAAAACGTCTGGAATTAGGCTACAGCATTGAGAGAGTAAGTCCCAGCTTTATAAGTATGCTTAGTTCATGTCCTATTTGCTAGCATCAGTATGAACTCATGTTGTCATGCACATAGCGTTTGTGAAAACCAGCCGTTTACCTGTGCCCGGTAATCCCAGATGCAGACACTCCCCGAGTAGAGGCTCGACAGAATCCTGCACAATGCAAAACCACACAATTAGCAATCAGCAGAAGTCAATCAAAACGGTAAGCAAGCACGAACCGCAGAAATGGCTAAAATCAGTGAACGGCCCCAAATCGGAATCGAAACTCACCATGGCTCCGTGGGGTGAAGATCCACCGACTTGACCCTCTCTGACCGTTGCGCGAACTTCCGCTGGTCACCAACAGAAAACAAAACGAAACCGAAATCAGCGCAAAATCAAAGCGGCACGAACCCGCACGAACAATACACCGACGACGCGGAGACCGAGATCCAGTGAGGTCGGGCGGGCGCACCTTGATCTCCAACCTGAGCGGCTGCAGCAAACACAGGCAGGAAACAACATTGGTCAGATCTCTGCGCGTACGTCGCGAACTGGGCTCGAGGGAAACCGGCGCGCGGATTGGAGATTCGGGAGCGGGCGGGGTCAGATCCGCGTACCATGGTGGCGACGGCGAGGACGGCGCGGGGTCGAGCCGGGCGACTGGGCTAAACCCTAGAGATCCCCAGCGCCGACGGGTGTGGTGTGGCGCGGCGAGGAGGGAGCGAATCCGATCGCGAGCTGCGGAGCGGAGCGAGGAGAGAGGGGTGGAGAAAACAGAAAAAGTTACTGACAGATGAGGGAGGTTTTGTGTGTAATTTAATTAGTTTGATTCAAAATAGCAACTGGAAATTATTGCGTCCCCCAAGTGGAATTTTTTTGTCAATCTTGAAGTTTTACAACCCGAGATACACAAATTGTCCTTTAAAAAGGATTATAGTGTTCTATAACATCATGCATATAGGTTACAATAACACATTATATTATTTCTTGAAAAGAATTGTATCATTATGTAACATCACGTACATAGCCTACAATAAAATATTTTAGTATTTAATCAACTGTAATCGTTATGAAATATAGTAACTCATGTATAGTACGTACAAACACATTGTACCGCTCAGGATACTATTAAGGAAGAGTTCATTCATGGCTTTGTAACCTTGTTAGCACTCCCTCCGTTCAAAAATATAGGTCGTTTTGACTTTTCTAAATTCATATATTTTATTGTATATTTAGATATATGTTATATCTAAATGCATAGCAAACACTATGAACTTAAAAATACTAAAATGACCTACATTTTGGAACGGAGTGGGTATTAAAAAAATCAGCCGAAAGTATAAGCACCCATCTAGTTGAAGAAATAAACTAGTTGGGTAGGTTTTACAACAAGGAACCTAACGGCTTAGTTTATAGCATTTGTATTTGCTTTGCATACTTTTTTTTCCATTTTCCACTTCAACCTCAAGTATCAGCACTTCAATGTGTGATCTAATGTAAACTTTTTTAAAGTAGATGTCATCCTCTAAAATCAATTCATCATAATTTTATTTATTTTAAAAATTCAAATAAAAAATTGTTCTTCGAAAGTGTTCGGACTTTTAGTTTTGTTAACCGAGACAATATTATTTAGGGATGTTTATACATACATTTTATTATTTTGGATTTGAAAAAACATTTTTGTATTTATTTTGACACTTGGGCCAAAATCAGGTCCAGCCCGGTTCGCCTCGGCCCGAGCCCGAGCCCGTCACTAAACCTCCAAGCGTTGTGCACACGGTGTACCATGTGTTCGTCGTCGCCGGCGGTCCAGCGCGCGGTCTCACGCCGCCGAATCCGCCTCCGGCCTTATTCCATGGAAGCACGACAGCCACACTGCTAGTCATTGCAGTCTTCCCCGTCCTCATCCGTTGTACTAGGCGGCGTGGTGTGGCAATTTGGGTTCGGTCGATTCCTTTAAGCTGGTAAGAAACCCTAATTGCTCAGATGCATTTTGTTTATAGTCACTTTATTCGGACAATCGGACGGATGCTTCAACTACCTTTGGGTAATGGAGTCCAAATGCTCTTTATCCCCGTCAGTTAGTGGCGGATTTCCTTGTTGCATTGATGGTTCGCTAATCTAGTCCATCCACCTGCTTTCTTGTTGTTCAGCGCGCACAAGATCAGTGGGTCTCAGTTCACACCATATACGACTTTAAATTGAAACCGAGGAGTGGGTACTTTTATTTTTCCAATGTCCAAAAGAAGCCTCCCTTCTTGGATGGGTTCTTCTGAAGAGGGAGAGGACGATTCAGGCAAGAAGAAACATGCAGGCACCTCTCAGAAGGCTCAGAAAGTGCCTGATTTCTCCAAACTTTTGGTACCCTATCGATTGACCACTCTACATTCAGATGTATACTATTCTGCATGCATGTATACCTGTGGTGATTCTGTATTTCTGGGCAGGATGGGGTCGTCTTTGTGCTGTCAGGGTTTGTGAATCCGGAGAGGAGCACACTGCGGTCGCAAGCATTGGATATGGGAGCTGAGTATCGGCCCGATTGGACATCAGATTGCACCCTTCTTGTTTGTGCATTTGCTAACACACCCAAGTTTCGACAAGTTCAAGCTGATAATGGAACCATTATCTCAAAGGTTGGTTCTCAGTTATTTGTCTTTCTAGTGAACTTTATATCAAGCTCCTTCAAGCAATAATTCTTTCCCACAAACTTTCAGAATTACAAAATAATGTTTCTGGTCCTCTTGCTTTCTCTCAGGATTGGATCTCTGAATCTCACAAGCAAAGAAAACTTGTGGACATTGAACCTTACCTTATGAATGCTGGAAGGCCATGGCGAAAAAATAAGGAGCCAGTTGAATATGATCAAGGTGATAGATGTTTTCATCAGAAATAGGTTTAACCTGCAAGGATCATATTCTGCCTTTCAATGTTTACTCTGACATGTGTCCATTTTGGGTGCTGTCCTGCATGCCCAAAACTTTTGTCTGATATAAATTCTATTGGTATCCAGATTAACCTCAAAATGTTCGATAGTTGCATATTTCTATGTTGTTCATGATCATGCCGGGATGTCAATAATTTGCCACTGATTAGGTATTTAGGTGGTCCCAAAAGCTGGTCATTGTGTACTTGTATATTTCCATCGACTAGTTGTCAGTGAACCTTACTAGGTGTATACCTGTTGTGTTAATATTATTGTCGTGGGATTTCTAGGGTACCCACAGCCGGGTGGCGGAACGCACCCGCCTATTCCCCGAGAGAGAGTGCTCGGGAAGGTACTAGGCGATTGGCTAATCAGCTCTGAGATAGACACAGAACACACGATCTAGAGTGGTTCGGGCCGCCGGAGCGTAATACCCTACGTCCACTGGAAGAGGTTTTGATCTCTGTGTGTATGAATCTATCCTCTGCCGGGTCTTGGCTCTCACCCAGCCTGAGTCTTTCTTCTAGCGGGCGCCCCCCTTTTATAGACCAAGGGGTGCGGATACATAGGACGTTGGGGCCCCGACAAGTGGGCCCAACGTGACTGTGCAGCATACTGCGCAGAGTACTCAAATGGCTACAGTGGCTACGAATCTTTCCTCCGATATGCTTCCATCCCCTGCTGACCCTCTGAGGCTCTGACGAAGGGAGGTCTTCTCTTGTCCCGTCAGCAAGGTGCCCGTTGGGGGAGCGTAGCTTGCGGCGTGACCTGTTGAGGCTATTATGTAGGCGTCATAATGGGTGAAGCCGAGCCGTCGTGTCCATCTGTCATGGCAGACTGACAGGCGCGGCGTGGGCGGCGCCATCGGCTCCACTATAATGAACGCAGTGGTAGTGAGCCGTCCCTGGTCAAAGAATCGCCTCGGCTTCTGCTATATTAATGCGGACGTCCACCTACCGCAATGAGCGCAGTGGTAGGTGAACCCTTGTAGACCAAGCGGCCTTATATACGTGTCTGTGCTTGTAGACACGTGGCGGTTCCGGACCACCCCGAGGCGGAGTGTGGATTCCTTCCCTTGGTGAGGGGTCCGGTTACTATACTAGGGGGCCCGGGACCCCATGGGGGGTCCGGGACCCCACGGGGGGTCCGGAGCCTCCGGCTGTTCGGGCTGAGCGCCTGCTTCTTCCGGGAACACGTGGTGCTCCCGGACCTTCCCCAGCCGGGGGATGGGTCTGGGACCGTTGTCGGGTGAACATGGCTCCGGATCGCAGGGGTCCGGCTGTTTGGTTGTAGTTAAGGATAACCACAAGGCTCTTGTCTAGACACCGCAAGAAGGGGTACCCTAGTTCTGGGGTACCGACAATTATGATGTCCAATAAATTAAGCTTACTCTCATATGTGATCAGCGTACCTTACGGATTATATTCCTACTGTGCTGCCCATTTGCTCAGTTAGTATTCTGAAAGTTAGCCATCCCATATTTCTTCTGCATTTCAAAGAATGGTACATTTCCTTTGTAAAATCAGCGATATCTAGCTTCAGCTTCACATTTGTCTCACAATTACGGTAATTTAGGGGTGCTCATTTAGTTATAGGCATACGTACCAGATGTATATGTACGCCTTTTAAATCGATAAAATATGCTGTTTTGGCCTTTTCTTTTTTAATGGAGCTTTTGACTTTTCGTAGTTAACAGTTCACTAAAGCGTGGTGAGAATTTTTAGTTTTTGGCATCCTCAAAGAAGATTAAATGGAATAACTGATTTGTTAAAGATGAATCAGCCTTGCAGATTTGACTATTTGAGTGCTTATCATTTTTCCTTGTAACTTCAATGGAAGTAATCAAGTAAACCATATTTATTTTGTAATTTTGTTTTGGCCCTGCTGATTTAGATCAGAAGGAGATGCATAAAGAGCATAAAAAGCAAGTTCAACGGTCTCACGTCAAGTCATCCACCTCTGCAACCACAGAGGTTTGTTCATTCATGAAATAACATTTCTAAATTTTTACCCAGTAAATACTAGCTGGCTACTTAATATGATATCAGCATATTGATAACATACTTCCAGGCAACCTGAATACTTCAATTTTCTGATAACTTCAGCAGCTTGTAGCTATTTAATGTCAGTGTAAATTATTACATTTTTTTCCAAGGAACATCTATGTTTGAAACATTATTCATGCCTTTTTTTCTATTGTAACAAAGGGGTGCAATCAGGGATGTGCATATCTAAGTTGTAACCAAGTATGAAACAGAATTTCTGGTGCTCATTTAGGATAGTGTACAACCTTATGATCCTCTACTCAATTTTAAGTGTTTTGTTAAGCACTGAATCCACCAAATATCAAAGAGAACATGAACAGTTATGGAGCAGTATCTTTTAAACTAACAAGTAGTTGAGTGTTAGGACAGAAAATCCAGTTACATTTCTTTTTCTTGCCAAAGCTCATTGATTTTGTTCAGTGTTACTTGTTTCCTTGTGAAATGCCCTGAATCAGATATCTTTCCTACATGAAACATAACGAAGCCCACACGAGTGCCTGCAAACATACCAGCATGTTTTACTCTTTTGATAAATAGCTTTGATGATTCTGCTGCATTTTTTCTGTCCCAAAACCCTCAGAGTAGTTTCTTTTTTACCCATTTACTACAGGCAGGACATTCAGACTCTGGAAACAAACAATTTTCTCCCTCAAAAATAAAACAATGGGCAATGGATGATTTGACGCAGACTGTGTCATGGTTGGAGAGCCAAGAAGAGAAGGTGGGCGTGCCTAGTGGAAAAAAATGCATCTATTTATGTTGTATTTCTTTGTCTGCTTTCCTAAGGTTTGTTTTAATATATAATAATAAATCTAAAGCTTGTCTTGCTGACTGACTTGTCCTTCTCTTGCTTCTTTCCTGATAGCCAGAGCCAAGTGAACTGAAGGCAATAGCTGCTGAAGGGATTATTACTTGTCTGCAAGATGCCATAGAATCCCTTGAGCAAGGCAATGTAAGCAATGCAGTATCTCCTTTTTCATGCATAAAGTGCTGTATTTGCATAATTTTCTACGTACTGATCATCAAACATTGTGCGTTATATGAATGATTTACAATGGAGTACACGTAGACTGAGGCACTGGTCTTAAGTGCGTATCTTGAAAGACTGAAATACTGCCTAGATTCCCAATCTTGATCTGGTTAATTGTCACTGCGATTATACTTCCATTGAGATCCTCAATAACTTGAGCGAATAATCAAAACCCGGTAGAGCAAATATCTTCTCCATGTTAATTTGTTATTTTTCTTACCATTGTGGCTCTCACTGCCAGTTGACCATGATAATCTTATTTTCAGGATATTAAAGGAGTGGCAGAGCAGTGGAGCTTCGTCCCCCATGTTGTCAGCGAACTATTGAAACTGGATGGAAGCAGAAAGGATGCATCTTTGCCTAAAGAACAGCTCTCGCAACTAGCAATCAAATGTAAGAAGATTTATCAGGCTGAGTTTGCTCGCATGGACAGTGACGACAAGAAGGGGACGAAGGAGCAGAGCAGCTTGCCTATAACTAAGCATCGCAGGAAGACTAAGTCCGATGATGATCACTACGACAGTGATGACACGATAGAAATGACAGAGGAAGAGATTGATCTGGCGTGCAGACAGCTCCCTGGGCTATGCGGATGATACTAGCTAGGTTAGTAGAGGCGTGCGTGTGTCCCACTGCCCCACTAAGAACTGAAGAGGGAGAATTATGCTGGATGGCCATCTCCTATCGTTTCTTGCTGCCACCCAAATAAACCATATTTGAATTCGGTTGTTAGGCAAATTGACTAGCCCAAGGTTGTATTATGAACTTTGCTCTTGTATATATAAAAAATTCTTTTCGATCCATGGTGTGGAATGATCTTTGGGCGGCGTAGTGATTCGTTCGCCGGTGCGGTTATCTATCTGAATTGTGTGATTTGTGCAATGTTACTTGCGGATTATAACCATCCATGTATTCAATTCTATCCCCACGCGAGACTTGACAAAAGCACCGTTCGGTCGTTCATGGGCACAACATGGTGCCTGTCGAGGTACCACATGAATCCCACTAGCAGCACGGCGATGCAGAACAGCACAATCCCACCGCTGACTATGATCGCGTGAGCAAACAAGCCTAGCACTGGAGTGGAGCGGCAACGCTTAGCTTTCGGGGTGCACAGGGGTTGTATATAACAGGGGTTGTTCATCATTAGGCTCGTCAGCCTCACACCCCTACCTCTCCACTCCACTGGCAGAGGCAGAGCGAGTGTGCCTTGCTAACCCTCTCTCTTCCCGCGGTGCTAGCATCTTTCATCATCCGGCTGCAGCTCCTGAGGTGAACTTTCTTGTCCTCCATAAGTGCATCCCTAGCTTTTGGCAGTGATGGCGGGTTATCTTTTTATAGGCCTTAATTTAATCAAGTGTGTTGATGCTTCTTGCATGGGACTCCCCAATTCCCCGTGGCTTCAAGAGGTTTATCCGCATATTTTATTATATTTTTTCTCGAATGCTGAGAATTGCACATCTTTGTATTAAGAAGAAGAAGTGTAGAAGAAATCTTACAAAATGGCCACCCGGCATAAGCCAACACTGGAACCCTTGGTTCCGACAAACAACGGCCAACGAAATTACAGTTTAGGAAACATACATAGATTTTAGGCAACCTAATTGGACTGTGCCGGCTTGAATCCAAAGTTGAACCTGAGACTTGACGCAATCCACCACCTTCAAAGCTGAGTGTGATGATCGCCCACTGAAAAGCCTACCGTTGATGTATATTTTACTATAGAACGTATTTTCTCTAACATGTATATATATAGTAGATCTATTGGATACCCTCTAAGTATAGAATAAGGCATTCCATACCCGAGCCAACCCGTCGGACCCGACCTTTTCCATTCGGTTTTTTTTTCTGGCCGTCGGTTTTTCCCCACCTCCCCGTCCACAGCTCGCATCACAATACATCGTGCCCCCATCCACGATCCTCCGACCCGTACTCCCGCCGGCGATCCTACGGTGATGCGCCGGGCGCCGCCCTCTCCCGTGCCTTCCTGTGCCGCCCTCCCCCATGCCTTCCTGCTTCGCCGGCTATCGTCCCGCCCCTGCAACACCCTGCTCCGCCGGACCCTGCGCCGCCGGCTGCCATAGGCGGGCTTCCCGTCGGTGACCAGGTCCGCACCCTCCACCGGACGCAATTCCTCACCACCGGTGCCGCCCACTCCTTCCTCCGCTGCGGTGGTGCGGAGGGCAGCTTCGGCGAGCTCGCACGGCATCCGCGACGGCAGGTCATCTCCGCCAATCTAGGCGCTCCCCGCTCCCCCAATCCAGGCGCTTCCCTCCCCCGACGCTACACCCAATCCCAGGGCCGCACCTCCACCCTCCCGACGCCGCTATCCTCCCGGCACTGCACCCTCATCCCGATGGACTTCTTCACGACCCAGGGCTCCTCCCCCTGCTTTCTCCACTTCGGTGTTGCAAAGGTGCGGCGAGCTCGCGCAGCATCTGTTGCGGCCTCCGGCAAGCTCCTCGAGCGGCGGCCCCTGCGGCTTTTCCGAGCTCTTGGCACCTCCTGAGCTTGAACGGGCTCCTCCTCTGCAGCACAGACCTCCATAAGAACGCCATCGGAGACAGCCCAATCCTCATCCCCAAAGTTGGATTGGTGTCCGCCGGCCGATCTATGCAATCTGTTCTGAGATTGCCTCCACCGTGCCTTGGTGAATTTGGTGAATCGCCCCCTCATCTAAACCAGCGGAGGTAAGCTCAGCACTCACGTTCAATCTGGTGATGATTTTTAGCCTACTTTTAATTGTTTGCCTATCCGTGTTGCACTGTGAATTTCTCTTGTAGCAAAATCTTCTGAATGATGCCTTCATGAAAATCTCGTAGCCTTGTTTGATTCATTCCAAGTTAGATAGCCGCAGATGGCAAATGGTCTACATTTTAATATATTTTTGCTACAGGGATGTCACTACCACATGTAGCAGATGGTCCATGTTTTCATATATATTTTGCTACAGGGAGGTCACTCCTTAGGTGCTTGACTGTATTGAATTTTGTACCAAATATTCAGAAACACACTTTAAAAATTCACTTCCGCAATTGATATGTTACTATAAATTTTTGTCTAGTAACTCATGTTGTAAATTAACCATATAATTTACTAATTTTTTCAACATTATGTCGATTCCACCATATTATAGTCAGCGAGTTACGGCAATCATCACTTTGTTGATGTAGGTCTTGGCAGATAAATTAGGTTGTGGATTTACGCCTGAGCACTTTCTTTCTAGTAAATCACAGTAAAAAAATCGGGATGGAGATTTCTACTTATACTAACAATGCTCACGCCTGTGATTCGCTCAGTGTTACAGCAAGCAAACTGGCTAGGGCATTCTGATTTCCACTTTTTGGTTAATTGATTAGCAGTGTCATTGGCTTATCTGTGAAAATGACCTAGGAATTCCAATAATAATTACAGGATAACATGGATTAGTATAGCCTTCATTGGAGGAGATATTTTGCAGGAGAATGTTATTTCCCTTCTCATTAGATTTATTGGTTCACGTACACCAATTTGGATCATAGGTTTCCCCTTAGATTATAGCAGATAGTGAAGGAGGATTTCTTCAGCTAGGACTGTAACTATATTCTAGTAAAGCTCCTATATGCTATGAATCATCTTTTTTTTTGAACGCACCTGAATCATCTATACGGTCTGAATGAATTTGCTATTATTTGTAGGAGTTTAATTGCTTTGGTCCTTCAAATAACTGCTGGTGGTGCTTACATTGAATTCAACCTCGATCGGTACCTCAACCATCTCTAATTAGGTTGCGTCAAAATGTCATTTTTATTTCCCTTCTTTTTGAAAATCTATGGATCTCTTGCATCACATACTGAAGAGTTTCAGAGCCAGTCCAGGATACAATTGTTTTATGACATGCTGCCCTTGTATATGAAGGGTTCCAGCATATGCCTAAATAGTATCCATAGCTCTGTAAAGTCTATTTGATTGTACGCAATGCATACACAAATAGTAAATTAGATTTGCACAGATAATTTCTACTGATCAAATCAGCTAATAAAAAAATTAAGTTGTCGTATGCTGCTGATCAAATTTGTTGACAATGAACCTGAAACCAGTTGTAGGCAACGCACACTGCAATACTACCGATGGAATTTTCAGACAATAAACCTGAAACCTGTAAGCAATGCATTACTACCAATGAGATCTGAAGTCTAGGCTCATGTCAAGGTAGATATATGTGCTGAGGCCTATACACATGGTGCTTACCTACTTGTGTCCTACTCTAACTATGACCTATTAGGCTATGATGTTGTGCATTGTCATAGAGTGCCACTGGTGTCGCAAAATCTTCTGAATTTATATTTCAGGTTCTCTAAGTGCATGTTTGGAATTTTTAGTGCCACACCGCCACTGTTTCTTCCCTGACCAGGTCCATTCCAATTGTTAGACTTCTTTTGGCTTGCCTACTTTTGCATCTAAATCTTGCACCTTTATAAACTTGGGTTGATGGATGCTATTGCGGGAGTTTTGTTGTTTTTAATGTTGTTCCTTCTTATTTTCTTTTCTTTTCACATGCCCTACTGCATTTTAACTGGAACATCTGATTGGGTTGAGGTTCACAGAAAGCAGGCTGGCTAGCTGAGAACAACAAACAGAGGCAACTAACAGAGACACTGCCGGTTCATTGTGTATTCTGGGATGTGATTTTGCTTTGTTGCATTGAGTCAACACAAGTGTTCACTACTGTTGCAGGGGAGGATTCTGTCTAGCCTCAAAGTAGCAAGAGAACTCGGGGGCATCCTTGGTCTAATCTTTTATGAAAGAAGAATCACAAGTTTGGATGTTCAGCACAGTATAGACTTTGCTAGTACCTGCTAGTACCAGGTTGCAACTGGACACAATCCAGTTGCAACTAGAACTGTCACAATAGTTGCAACTGTGAGGGTGGGTGCATTCTTTATACAAAATGCACCCAGGTGCATTATAGCATATATATATATATATATATATATATATATATATATATATATATATATATATATATATGACAGGACTAATCTCTACCCTGAATATAGAATAGTTATTCCATACCCGAGCCGGCCACCGTCACCCACGCGAGCGCACCCCAAGCGAGCGCAGCGCCGGTTTTTCCTACGAGGCGCCCCGCTCCCGGTTTCTGCGCGCGCCAGCCACCTCGGATGAAGCTGGTGCCTGCCGCACGACCCTCCCTTCTCGCGCCACCGGTTTTTTTTTGTCACGCATGTAGAGATGGGTGGCCCCCGGCCCCTCCATTCAGTTCGGGTGAGGATTTATCAGAAGAGAGGGAAGGGGCATGTGCCCCTATTGATCCCTTTTTACATGAGACAAGGGCTGTGTTTAGATCCGTAAAATAGTGGTAAAAAGAGTTACATCAGACACTGTAGCATATTGTAGCACTTTTCGATTGTTTGTGATAATTGTTGTCCTACCATGACCTAATTAGGCTCAAAAGATTTGTCTCGTCGTGTACATCAAAACTATACAATTAATTTTTTTATTTACCTATATTTAATACTTCATGCATGAGGTAAAAAATTTAATGTGATAGGTGAATAGTGAAGTTTGGATTCAGAAATTTTAGAACTAAACACAGCCAAGGTATCTATCGTTCTGTCATACCTGTCATGGCCTGCTGGTCCACTTCTTCCAAGCATCTTTCTATGTTCAGCTCGCTGGCCTTTTTTTTACTATAGATCATAAAATTTCAGATGTATGGTTTGTAATCTAATTTGCGCGTATGTCTATAAAAAGTTGATTTACGTGGCTCTTTCCGAGAATTAGTCGTCAGTCGGATTGGCTAGAGTGAGTCCAGTTTTATTTTTATTGCCAGGGGCCGATCTAGTTGTTGTGGGTCTAGCTATGTTTAGTTTCCACCACGATTTTTTTTAAAAAAGATAAATGTATGCATGGAGTACTAAACGAAGTTTATTTGCGAAATCTTTTTATAGATGGGTGTAATTTTTTGAGACGAATCTAATGAGCCAAGTTCCACCATGATTGACTACAGTGATGCTACAGTAACTGTCTCTAATCATCTTCTACCTATGCGGTCAAAGATTTTATTAGCTACAGCACATGATATAGTACCATGATTGTGGATGTTGTTTTATAATTAGACTTCATTTAATACCTCTAATTAGTAATCAAAAAGAAAAAAAGTTTTCACCCCCTAACCAAACAAAACCTCTAGAGGGCTCTCCCTCTAACCTAGCACGACTAGTCAGAAAGGAAGAGGTTGAAGAAAATCAACGCCCTCCCTCTCAATCTATTCCTAGAACTGTCACTGTTCGTTGCTGCTTGCTCAACCCCGCCAAGGCCGGCCTATGCGTCTCCCGGCGATGGCGGCCCTGGTGTCCTCCATGGCGAGCACGGGGTGACGGGGATATGTCTCGCGGTCAACATTCACATCCTGCCGGTCAAATCTGTCATGGCCTGCTGGTCGTCTTCGATGCAGCTGTGAGCTGTCCGTCGCCTGATTCGTGTGGCCCTCCTCGAGGACTAGCTAGGCGAGTCGTGTGGTCTCTGAACCCATGTTTAGCTGGCAGCCGTCAATTGGTGGCTGATGTGTTGCAATCCTTGTGGGTGCAACTCATGTGATAAGCTGCGAAAACACGATTTTGTACCCGAGTACTCCGGTAGAGGTTATCCTGACCGCAAGTCCTGTACCGAGATGTGTGTGTTTTTGTCTCATCTTCATGTATAACTCTGTATTTCTTTTTTTTATTTGCACGTAACTGTCCGGCTGCAGAATATGCATGCATAAAGGTGCTTTGGTCTATGTGCATGTCAGATGTTGTCAATGCTCTTTAGTCTTATCCCAACAGCAATGTTACAAGGTGTAACATGACTACTTTACAACCACACATTCAAATTTCAAATGTTTTGATATTTAACCTTTTTTTCATTCGACTGTACGAGACATACCAGACATGAGAGTTATTTAACGTATTGATATTTCAAATGCCTACCATATATATTTCCCAGCCATTGAGTCTGAACACCTAATAAGTATTGTGTTACATATTCTCACATGTATTATGTATTATGAAGAGAATCCTCTACAGAACCAATTCTTTTTTAAAATGTTTTAATTAATATTTAAATTATACTACTTTGTACAAGCATAAAATTCGTTACATATTCTCGTTTGTGATATATATACATCCTTGTATAGACAAACTCTTTAAGAATCAAGTTTATAATTACTTCAATTAATATCTAAATTATTTACTATATGCATTCCTCCTATACAACCTTCTACCCATTACACCCCAGTACCCCTTCATACCTCATTGCTAATACTCCATACAACCTTCATATAACCTTGATACCTAGTACACCCTAGTACCCCCTTCATACAACCTTGCTAATACATTCCTCTCACATTCCTCCTCCACTCCTCCAGGACCTCCACATGCTGAGAGAAGCACAATACACAATTAGCATATGGCATACGGATACATATTAGCATATAAACACCGAGAAAGAGTGAAGACATAAAAGGAGAGGAGGTTGCTCGTGGAAGTACCTATCGCCTGCTGCTTGCGGAGGAAGTCGCGGATGTGGTACCGATGACCACTGCGGCACGCGCATACCGCCCAACGCTACCCCCAATTGCCGGTTGCCCAGTGTACCTACTATAATTCAGAAATATTTTTAAAACTCAAGTGTAAAGATAAATATAGAAGAAAGTCAGTACATGTGCACCACTTTATTTAAACATAAAGATTAGCTTGTACTAACACATGAATGCACAAATGAGATTGTATAAGAAGACAGCAATAATGCAATTATTGTCAACAACTAAAGCATGAACATATCGCAACCATATATATGACTGAATTGGTATGTGACGGAAGCATGTAGTTTACTGAATTAACAACCATACCGAAGCATATATGTGACTGAATCTAGACAAAACCGAAGCACACAGCAGCACAATCAAGAATCTTTGGATCATATATTCAGAGTTTCAAGTACTGGTACAGGTAGTAAACTTGTAATAACTTCATGCTAGTAATACAATTGGAGCCTATATTTGCTAAATTGGATACCTAAGTACGGCATGGTAGTAATGAACAGTTACTTTATCCGTAGCATAAATTGTTGTGAACCAATGGAACAAAACAGTGCTGTGAATCTCAACTCACCAGAAAAAACATTTCTCCTCTAAAATAGTTAAGGGGTGCATTTAGGCAATATACACAGCAAGAGATGTTGAATATGAAGCAAAAAACTGAATGAGCAGTAAACTTATGCAGCCAATTAACCAACCAAAACAGTGATTTATATTAGCATCTCGGGCGTGGCAGCTGCTCGTGCTCTCTCCAATTAACCAGCCAAAGAGAAGATTTCGTGATTTATATTAAATTTCAACATGGTACAATGACACAGTGATAGAAAAAAATTACTTTAGATGGGGGTGCCTCTCAAATACAATAGAAATTGCCTGTAGAAGGGGCACGTCATGTTCCTGTTCATCACGCACTTTCACCGTCTGTAATGCAGGAGAGCAGAAAGTGAGCTAAAAATGCTCTTAAAAGAAACACCCAAAGCACTCTACATATGAATGAGTTCACTCTGTACCTCTTCAAGAATTCTTTCAAATGTTTCTCCAACTTTATCAACTGTATCCTTTGGGACCTGATTGCCATCCTTATCAAATAGAGCATAGCTGCAGAGGAATCAATGAACACATTGAGATGCATGAACATGATCAAGATGACAGTGGAAAATGAATTTGAGTATATCAGATAATAGGTACCTTTCTAAATCATGATCATACAGAACAGAGTTGTCATCGCTGGTGCGATATAACCTCAGCCCGAGATAGCCGATCAATGGTGCCAGTGAATTCTCATTGCACACACCATGCAGCCTGAATTTGACAAAGACCAACAAAAAGGTAAGTAATAGCTTACACTAGGGAAATCTTCAGTGGTCGTGCTGAGCAATTCAAGTTAAGGCAAGGCAACTAACCATGAGGCTCCCATATCAATTGGGCATCCAAATGAGTAATCAGTATGAACACGTCCACCAATACGATCTCCGAACTCCAGAACAGTCACCTGATCATGCAGAATCGGAGTCGGTAACATGAACACTCACCACATATGAGCATCACTGACTCACTGTAGATGAAAGTAGGTACATCACTCATCAGTTACCTTAAAAGAAGAATTGGAGAGAGCACGAGCAGCTGCCACGCCCGAGATGCACCGGCGACTGGCATTGGACAAGTTACTAATGCCTCCTGATTGAGCAAGTTATCAGTGACAGCATTGAACGCCTTGGACCACCGGCGACTGGCATCCGTGGGGCCGGGCCACGCCGCTCGCTGATCGCCACATCGACCACGCGCAAGCCTCAGAGCAGCCCGCCTCGGGGCACAGCTGGACGTCGCCGTCCCCCCGCGCCCTGTGCCGGCCGATGCCGCCATGTACTACTGCAGGATGTACTGCACCGACGAGGTCTCCTGCAACGACTAACACCAGATCGAGCGCGGCCGCCGGCGTTAGAATAGAACACAAAATTGCTGCCGCATTTGCCAAGGCGAAGCTCGCGAACAGAGGAGACCGAGATGCGACTGACAATGGGGGCGCCATGGACGGAGAGATGCGGCAGCGGCTCCGTGGCGGAGGCTGAGACGGAAGCGAGCGCCGTGCCCATGATGTCGAGGAGGAGGCGGAGCGGCGGAACGACTCGTCGCCGGCCATCAGCGGGGTGCAGTATAGGTGGCCGCGGACCCACTGTCTGAACCCATCCCGTCGTCCGGACTCCTCGCCAGACGCGTCGCCCTCGGCCACCTCCGGGGTCCTCCATGAGCGGCGCCAGGGCCTCGCCGCCTGGGCGGAGGCTGCCGGAGTGGGCCCTCCCTCGCGACGCGAGTGCAGACGAAGACAATGAAGATGAGGGTGAAGCAGAAGCCCGCGAGTGCAAGCGCCATGCTTGACGACACGTCGGAGCCCATGGTGGCAGCCTCCACCCCAGCACCCCTCATTTCCCCACGCCGGCACCAGATCTACCATCGGGGTCGCCGGATCTGGCCCCTACGCCACTGGATCTGCACGGCGCAGCGCCGGCTCGTGGCCATAGTCTGCGCTGTCCCCAACACCGCCAAGGGCCCCACCGCCATCCGCAACGGGCCCCTCTCCACCTGGATCCACGCGCTTCGTGCGTGAGGCGCTGCGCGGGCAGGCTGCGACGCCGCCGCCGTCGCAAGCTCCGCCAGGCCCTTCCTCGCGGGCCTCATGGCGCCGCTCGTGTGCAGCGCGAACACAAACCGGCTCACGGACGCCGTCGAGGAGCGCGAGCGCCTCGCGGGTCCCCCTTGACACCACCCGCGGTGACGAGATGGAGGTGGACGGCGAGTTGCCGCCGCCGAGGCGGATCCATACCGTCGGTGGGGGGAGGGGAGGGGTGAAATGGGAGAGCTGGTTCAAATGAATTTGAAATGGAGAGAGACCGAGCCTGCTTTTTTTATTGCTTACCGATTGGGAGCGTTTAGAGAGAGCCTACGGTACATATTACATCGTATACTATACGTATCTGAATAACCTCTACGTACATGATGTGACTTAATCCACTACTACTGACAGCATTCTGCTTCTGGCACACATCTCGGAGTACATATTGATGGTCCAGATAGACTCGACCGGGGTACTCCGGTTCTAGAAATCTTCATTCTGGATTTGTTCGTCGGGAGGCCCACCTCGTTCGCCCTGCCTCTCCCCGCAGCCGGCCGCCTCTCCCCTAGCACGGCCTCCCCGCTGCCCCTCTCCGCCGGCATGGCCTCCTCGCCCGCCCTGCGCCTCCCCGCCTCCCCTCCGCCGACGGCCGTACTGCGCCTCGCCTCAACGGCAGCACGGCGTGGAGGGCGCGCGGGAGGCGACGGTCGCGCGGGAGGCGCGAGGATGGCCAGCGGCGGGGCATCGACAAAGATGCTTACCGTGTTTCCCGAGATGCCGAAGAAGAAAGTGAGGGCACGGGTTTAGCGGCTATGAAAATGAGTTTTAGTGTCCTTTCTCTTTTTTTTTTTACCTATCCCTGATGATTTAAATAATTCATTGGAGATGCTTTACGCCTTCCACAGCGTGGGCTTTGAGCGATAACCGAAATGGAGAGAGAAGATATAAGCATCACTTCCACCATTGCAGCACACGGTGCCAGTGCTTGAAAAATTAGAAGCGCTGCACGAATATTCACCGGTGCCCGATTGAATAAAATATGGAGAGGGACGAGAGAGATGATGTCATTGTGAGTTGGTGAGATGGCCAGACCTTTGGTGCTCGTGACAGCTTTTAACTCTAAATTATTTAGGTCTTGTTTAGTTCTCAAAAAAAATTTATAGCATCCGTCACATTAAACTTTTAGACACATGCACCGAAACTAATTAGCACGAGATGAATCTTTTAAGATTAATTAATTTATAATTAAACATTATTTGTCAAATAACAACGAAATTTACTACAATATCAAAATCCAAACATTTTTGCGAACTAAACACAACCTTATCTAGCATCAAAGCTCACATTAGGACCTGCCAAGAGTGATGCCAATTCTCACATGTGAGTCCCGATTTTCTTTTCTGGCATCAACTGCACGCTATGGAGGGCCTTATTTCCCCCGTTCTTTCCAAAATGTCACCTTCTTTAATTTAAAAAAAATGTCACCTTCTGGATACAAGGACAAGGCCTGCAATTCTTGCGGTCTTGCCCGACCGGCCTTCGACCCCCCGACCTCCGTCTCGACGCAGCCGCCCCCGACCTCGTCGCAGTGGCGGAGCTAGGATTTCAGAGTTGGGTATTCCCATCTCAAACAAAAAAATGTTAGTCTAAAACTATATAAAATAGTTTATAGGTAAAAGCTATAAAAAAGACTAATCACAAACATGTCATGTACTTATAAATGGTCACAATGTGGTCAATTGATTGTATTAGAATATTTCGATAGCTAAGAAGCATGTGCATATATTTGATGTATATTTGATTTGGTGTAGAAAAGTTGGGTATTCCTAAGAATACCTAGGCATCAATGTGGCTCCGCCTATGCCTCGTCGCCCGCCCAGGCCTCCGCAGCCGCTCCGCCGGAGGTGCCCCGAGTCCGGCGCACCGCCTCCCTATCGCGCGGCGGCGCTGGCCCCCTTCCCCCACCGCAAGCCTCCTCGAGTCCTCGACCGCTTCAACCCAGCCGCTCTTCGTCCCCGGAGGTAACCCGCTAGATCCCTCCTCGTCTCGCCCGCCTGGTTCGCGATTCGTCATGGGCGGCTGCATTGTTTCGGTGCTGCGCATCTGCGTTTCTGTCGATTAGAGCTCGTTAGATGACAAGTGCGGTGGTTAAGAAAATACAGTTTGATACGACATCTGGTCCTTGTATATCATCTATGCTTACGTTGACCTGTTTGATAAATAATTCCCTTAGTGGCTTAGTGCTTGATTTTCCAGTTACTTAGTCTAGTCTCAGTGGTTCCATGATAGATTCATTGGTAATTCAGATATCTGATGGTGCATTCCTTGGCTTCATTTAAGTCTAGTAACCGTGCTATTTTCTTGCTGAATTTTGAATTGCGGTAGCTACAACATATTCAATGCATGCTTTTGCAACATGGGAGGTCCTTAACCAGCTACCTTGCAATGAAAAATAGTATTGTTTAAATGAAACGCAAGTTAAAACATGCTAGATAGCTCAATTATCTTTCGTAGCTCAATCATATTCTGTTAATCCGTGTTGCCGTTAATATGCTGCTATTTGTAGTTTCTTTTTTCAAAACAGAGCATTAGCAGACTACTGTTTTGCACTATATTGCATTGGTAGCTTCTGGTTTGAATTAAACTCGGTTGCCCCATTGATTTCTGTCTCTCTTAAGTTAAGTAGTGTTTGCACAAAGGAACAGCTAGTGCCAATGTAGCATGTGTTCATTCACCTTTTCTTTTCCAAATGCAATATTCAGGGAAGCAGACTACTCAGACTGAACCTATATACCAGTCTGATTAATTTGAACACGGGTTCTAGGGAACCAATTGTTCTGTTGCAAAACTGAAACACACTTTTTTCCACTTTTCTGCAAATTTGAATTCTAACCATATAACTTTTTTTTTTCATGAAAACCTTTTGCTTACACTTTTTTTTTTGCAGATATAACCCATCGTTAGTGGAAACCTTCCTCCTGGGTTTGATTCAAGTACAGGCCACAGAGGTAATTGTTGGGAAGTTTTCTTTGCCTTAGGACTGTTGTACTTCTAAAAGCTGATTTATGAGCCATTGCTACAACACAATATGTACTCTTACCTGAAAGAAAGAAATGCACAGTGCTGCAAGAAGCCATGGTGTGGGGAGGTCTGTTCTTGAGCTTGGGTCGGCCCACGCAGGAGCAGCAGAAGTCCTGCCTTGCAGCGGCCGGTGGCTTCAACTACGACGCAGATCTCCGTGGCGCCACACGCCTGATATCAGCATCGGCCTCAACCGCTGAATCTGCTGCTGGTGCTGCTGAAACAAGTGATAAGGCTCTTATGGAGCGCGGCTTCTTTGTGAACCGATCGCGTGTTCTGATTGGATCAGGTGCCGACACCTTCGTCCAGGCCAAAACCGCACTCCTGTCTTGGAGGTAGGTGGAAATGGAATGATATCCTTGCTGTGCTGCACGCAATCTGCTCTGTTTGCCTCTTAACTACAGTACTAGTTTGCAAGGTTTCCGGGAAATGGTTTTTGCAGGCACTTGTCACTGGGGTGGGCGAATGTGGAGCCGGAGACGGTGGTGAAGGTGGGAACCAGGTTCTGCATCTGCTACAAGGAGGTGATCCCCTGGGTGATGCTGCCGCTGCAAATTGCCTATGTGATGGACGGCTCCAAGTCCAAGGGGAGCAGAAGCATGTTTGCTTTCGGTAGCGGCACGCTGCAAGGCCATCTGCTGGTACGTACTACATTCTCTGCGTGAAGCCACAGATGAAGAAAGATGAGAGATGGGTGTGTGTGTGTGTGTGCACTGCAGGCCGGGGAGGAGCGTTTCTCAGTGGAGGTGGACGAGGAGGATCGGGTGTGGTACGAGGTTGTGTCCCTGTCGAAGCCAGCCCACGTCCTCGCCACACTCTGCTACCCCTACGTGCAGCTCAGGCAGAAACATTTCGCGCACCAATCGGGTCAGGCCATCCGCAAGCATCTATCCACCGCCAAGTAGCTACCTGCTCTAGCTAGCTGGCTGCTCATTTCTTTGTTGATGACATGACATGAGTAAGCAGTAACAAAGGTTTAGTTCTGATGGATGGGATCATCTGCCTCTCTCTTGATCCACCCAACCCAAGAATATACAGATATATGTACTGGTGGCCGGGAAGGTTGGCACGTCGTGCGCAGGATCGCGCCTCTATATAATTTAGCATGTATCTTTGTCCCTTTCTTTTTAGATAGAAAAGGCAGGAGGCAAGAAAGTTAAGATGACCTGTCCATAGCGATTGACGAGATGTGGTACATACTGGTGAATGACTATTTACCCAGCAACAATCCGGATGACATGAGGGTAAATAGTAGGTTGTCACTTTGTGTATCCTATTTGAAATGCATGAGTCACATATGATTTCCCTTATCCCTTGATATGTTAGAGGCGGTTGTATGATGTTGTGAAATTTGATATTTTTTTTAATCGTAGCACGGGCATAGATTTAGTATCATGTAAGTTAAGAAATTATTGACCACATTCAGGGTCAAATAATTTTTTTTCATAACTAGCCTGCACATATTATAGTGGGTCGGCCCATTATTTTTTCCGGGCTGAGAGCCGCTGCTACCCACAAGTTGGGCCCCTTCCATTCGTTCTCGACCCGGCAGAAAGGTGCTGGCCGCTGGGCCGCACATGCCAGTTGCCAACGCTGCTGTTTGCTTGCCATTCCAAAGGCACGGCTTACAGGTTTAGGCGTTTAGCGAACGGGAGTTGCCTGTGGCTATGGCCTCTCCACGACTGTTGCGAGGGGAAGGAGGTGGAAGACCCGTTTGGCAGAGCTCCTACTTCTTTTTAAACAGTTCCGGCTCCGGCCCTTAGACCTCTTTTAAAGGTAAGAGCCAGTACCAAGGCCTTGTTTGGTTTGCTCTAGCACAAGCAGCACAGAAATTTTGACCAATAATTAGGGGTACTAAATAAAGTCAATTTGTAAAACTAACTCCACAGCCCTGCGCTACTTCGCGAGACGAATCTAATGAGGCCTTTCACCGCACGATTAAATGTGGTTACTGTAGCATTACTGTAGCCAATCATCGATTAATTACCGTCATTAGATTCGTCTCGAAAAGTTACACCCATCTGTGAAAAGGTTTTGCAAATAAACTTCGTTTAGTACTTCATGCATTGAAGATTCTTTTCTCGGGAATTACGCATGCTACTCATGCTACCGGAACCAAACAGGGCCCAAATTCCAAACACTCTAAAAGATAATCTTTCTAATGATTTAGCTTTTAGCACATAGCTCATAACATAAATAGTCTCACATGCCATCCTCTTGTAATCTCGAAGTTCATGTATGAGACTATCTCTTGAACAAAGAGGTAACTCTTCATTTTGACACTGTTCATTGATTAAAAAATTCTATGAGTCGGCTAAAAGCCAGACTTTGGAGGAGGCCTTATGGTGGAGCAGATTTTTCGATCGAGCTAAGCCGTTTTGAAAAGTGTTTGGTAGAATAGCTTCTTATACTGTTTCAGAATGGATAGATGGCATAAAATGTTCACTAATTCTTTGATTTGGTTGTATGCATGTGTGTCATGCCCTTCTTTATAATTTCATTATGAATGAAAAAAATGTGAACCATACAGCCAAACATAATCAGCGAGCAACCATCAAACATTCTGCACTGCGATACTGCACTGAAGCACCACCGGGCTCGGCCGGTCCTCCGGGCCATGATGTTGTGCTTAGGGTATCTCCAACCATTCCCCCCACCTAACTTCCCCCAAACGTACTATTTACTATATTTTACTATCTCCCTTCAAAAGATTCATCTCTCTATAACTCCTCCTCTCCAACCATTCCCCCCATATCTATTCCTCCTATACACTATACCCCATTCATTAATCATTTATTTATTATTTTTAAATTTAAAAAAATTATATTATATTTGTAGTACCATAATACATATTATTATCATGTTACGGATCCCAAATAATTTTTTATCATAAATAAATAGCGTGATTAAAGTATAAGAGGAGATGTGATCTCCCTCCATACATGGAGGGAGATTCATCTCTCCCCTTACGTAGAGGGAGCTGTGGGGGAGCCGTTGGAGCGCTCGCTCCCCCCCCCCCCCAGCCCCTTTACGGTGCCCGGTTGGAGAACGCCTACCACACCATGCAGGTGCGCCGGCACTAGCTGCCACGGCCGGCGGCAAAAACGCCGGGCCACAGGGTTGCGCACACACGGTCACACCAGCCCACACGGGCGCGACCACACCGGACCGCGGGAGTGTGCCGACACCGGCCGCAATGGCCCCAACCATGGTGACGCCGGCACCGGCCGCGCTAGCCCACCTCCCTAGATTTGTGAGAATTTTATGATTTAGTTCTTTTGTGAGGATCAAGATTTGAAAGGAAAATAGGAAATCATCAGCCGGTAATAAAAAGTTAACACATAACTTTAAATGGATTTGGAAACCATCAGATCTTGGTCAGAAAACAATTATGATTATGTATTTTTACCATTGCTCGATATTAAGTATGAGAACAACTAGGCTATTCAGGAGCTTATAGGGTAATTGACACCGTGTATTGTAAACATGTAGGGAAACAATTCAAAAATATTCAGCATAAAAATTCAAAACTATTATACGTCAACATTGAATAATTAAATAGTGTTTTTCAATTTCCTCGGCCTTGTTGCACTTTCTTACCGCTTGTTGCACTTTCTTAATTACCGAATTACTTTACTTCTATCACAAACTATAACGTGTTGCCTCTCCTCGGCCTTGTAGCATTTCCTTACCTATGCGACATAGCCCGCCATGGTGATGACGCCAATGGAGGTTGGCGCAATGAAGACGTCGATGACGCCTAGCCTCTGGTAGTCTGGTAGTATCGTAGTACATGTAGAAAGGCACACAGCTTGGCTCGTGTCCCGCCTAGTTTTCGACCATTAGGGTCATGTCTATGCCGCCGAGCATGATGAGGATGGTGACTTACGTGAAGGTTAGGACAGTGACCTGGCAGATGACCTATCGAAGAAGAGTGAGCATGGTGACTTGTTGATCCTATAAGCAGCATATGAACGGAATATGTAGTTTAGTTTCTCAATGACGGCGGATCTACGGGAGGGGAGAGGGGGCTCACATTCTTCTGCTGCCTACTGTTCTGCAGCGAGAGGAAATCGGTGAGCTCGATCTCTCCTCCCTCCCTTCCTCTCTTGTCTTCTTCATCTTCTTCTTTTCCCGCAGACTCACTGTTTCTTTCCTTGCATGTAACGAATGAGCGCGTCCTCGGTCACCACGACCACGGTCGCCATGCCCGACCACGGCCTCCACGCCATCACTACTCTTGCCTTAGCATGCGCCTCATGTTGCCCATCAGTTGCAGCCATGCCATGGCTACTTACCAGTTACCACCGAACGTAACATGAGCATATGAATATGACTGCGGATCTACGGGAGGGAGGGGGCACATGTCCCCCTGCTGCCTACGAGTCAAAACTTTTAGTCACCATGGCGGATCATTGTTTATTCTTTGGCACAAAATGGTATGTTGTTTCAGTTTATTTTGTCCACCCCACAGTTCCACGCACATAGTGCTGCGGCGACAAGAAACATCGAGCGACAGATGAGCTTGATCTCTCCTCCCTCCCTCCTTCGTCTTTGTCATCGTCGTCTTCTTATTGACATGGCTTCTTTTGCCGCCAACTCGCCATTTCTTTCTTCCATGTCACGATGCGCCACACGCTGCCCACCAGTTGCAGCCGCGCCACGGCCACTTACCACCGGACGCCGCCATCCTCGTCGTGGACGGTGGCAAGCTCGCCGTTGTTCGTTGCTCGGGCGTGCAGAAACATTTCCCGAGCGCCCTCGTCTTGCCCTGCGTCAAGGACATGCTTATCGTTTGTTGATTCCGTTTTCTTCCGCAGGTCGACCATGGGGGTTTTCTACAAGACCAGAAAGCAGGTTCTTCAGGTGAACGCCGCCGTCATGGCGCTGCTCATTTTTGGAGCCGGCTTATCCCTGCCATCGCAGTCGCCGATCGGGCCGGTGAGCACGTGCGTTGTGCCCTACTGATTCTATGAGCAAGTGGCGCTCCTTCACAACCTCTTCCTCGTTGCTATTCTTACATCGTGCTACTTGGCCAGCCAGACGCTCCTTGTTGTCGGCGCGCAAGAGGGTGAGAGCCTGCAGGTGCTTAGCGCGCCCGCGAAGCTGAGGGTGCGAATCGGGCTGCTCCTCGCCATCGCCTTCTCCGCCGCCACGGCCAACCTGGAGCTCAGAGTGTACACCTACGTGATGCAGATCAAGTACACCATCTTCGCTTGCATGCCGGCCGGAGTGCGCTTGGTGGTCTTCGCTGCAGACGTGGTGGCAGCAGTCGTCTGTGCATAAACAAGGGGAAGGGGAATAGCATTTTCTTCATGATTCACAAGGAGGGCTGGAGGGGGGCTCAAGCCCCCCTAGGTCCCTACAGCTAGTGCATCAATGGAAAATAGAGTAAAATCTCTATTTGGACCTACTAAACTTACCTCTCCTTTTTTGACATTTTTTCCAAAGTTCCCTATTTGACACCATAACTTAGTTTCTTCTCTAAATTAGCGCTTCTGTCAGTTTTGCGCACTAAAGATGTTAACAACCATGTGAAAAAGGCCATTTTACCCCTATTTGTATTTCTATAACTAAATTAATATTGGTACATGTGTTCATAATGATTGGGAACACGGCGGTGGTGGCACGCATATGAATGCTAACAACCATGAACAGAACCAGAGCAAAGAGGGCGAGCAGGAACCTTAACATAGATCTCTTTTTCTTGGGACGAGCGGCGGCGGGCGTCCCTCCAGGTGGTGAGTCGTCGGCCGAGAGAGTGGGAACTTGTCCCCGTTGCCTCTCATTTATACACAGCAAATCAAGAACACAGGATCAAGGTCCACCGGGGAAGCTGCCAGCTGCCCGGGCCATCGTCAACGACTGTGGCTTGCTGGAGAACGAGAGGCCCCGTGTTCTGCTCATCACTGCTGGCAGCCCCTGACACGGCCAGCAGCGAAGTGCTCCATCCATCAGCCGACACCTGGCACACACGGCACCGCGTGATGATGAGCTGCTGTTGGAGAGAGAGGAGACGCGGGGAAAGCGACGCCCAATGCGCAACGACAACGACCTTTGTGACGAATGTGCAGGGTGTCCAAAGAAAACCAAAGCATGAAACGATCGAGATGACAACTAGGATTCCATGCTCGAATCCGGCCGCGTCGCTGACTGGTTCGCGACCAGCCGCTTCCATGGGCTGGGGATCGGACGACGACTCTCCTATCCTATCCTCTCTGCAGCTAGTATTCTCTTCTCAATTGCTCCCCGTCAGTGGCGAATCTAGCAAACACATCTAGAGAGGGCTCATCTCCCTTCTCATCTTCTTCCTCTGCTTCTTTTCTTCTTCTTCTCCCCTTCTTCTTCATAATTTCTTCCTAAAAATGAAGGGGGGGGGGGGGGCTTAGGGGGGTATCCATTGATGTTGGGGAGGTAGGGGGCTTGATCCCCCTAGCCCCCCCTTGGATCCGCCCCTGCTCCCAGTCAGGGGCGCGGCCAGGAATGGAAGGCGGCGGGGGGAGGGGGGGTTGGTGACCCTTCTTCTTTCTTGCTCCCCCTTCCTTCATCAATGGCCTCCAAAATTTTAGGACGAGCTGTGGGGGCCTCCATGGCGTTTTGGGCAGTAGGGGGCTCCAGCCCCCCTGCACCCACGCTGGATCCGCCCCTGCTCCCATTCTTCTTCCTGTCCACCAAAAAGTTTGCAGGCCTTCTCTTGATTGAAGGGTAGGGTCAGGTTGAGGTTAAGGGTTGCTAGCGGGTCGGAGTTAGTGTTGCTACCAGTTCAATTTAAATTCCAACCAAATTTGAACACAACAAAATAAATCCAAACAAAAAATTTGAATAAAACTTAGGTAAATAGTGTATCTGCACCCTTCTGAACGCTTGCCGGGAACTGACGCGGTTGAATGGACTTGTTCCCTAGCACGGGCCAGGTGCCGCGGCAGACTGCCGAAGGGCGCCGCCGTTTCCTCCTCCGCGACCGGCTGCTGCCGAGGATGAGCCGCCAAAGAGGTTTTGCCGAGCGGAGGGTGCTGCTGGAGTCCTCGATCCATCTTCTACTCCGGTACGCGGTGCGCGATAGGATGAAGTCCGGAGCCCCTGCCGCGGCCAGGGAGGAGCTCGACGGCGTCGCCCTAGAGGTAGGGTCCGTACTGTTGTAGTCCCGGAAACTCCTCCGCTGCCGCCACTTGCGAGTTGAGGTCGAGGACGCCGCGAGCAGCGGGAGCGTGGGCGGGGTCGCTCCACGTGTTGGCGCCGTTCCACGCGTTGGCGCCGGAGTCCTGCGAAGCCCAGTCGTTGCCGTCGTAGCCATCTCCGTCCATGGTGGGGCGCAGCTCGGAGGGATCTTGAGGCCAAGGAAGAGGAGGGCGTCGCTAGGGGGCTCAAATCTTGAAGCCGAGGAGGAAGAGGGCGCAGCTCCGATTCACAGCGAGGAGGTGGGCACACGGCGACGACGGACGATCGGCGCGGCGGGGATGGGCAGCGAGGCCAAGGCCGCCGCGGATCTTGACCGGCGCGGCGGGGATGGGACGGCGACGACTAGACGGTGCGGCGCGGCCAGGGACGAGCGGCGCGGCCAGGAAAGGGTGGCGGGCGGCGTGGGGAGGGCAGGGAGGGGAGGCGCGGCGACTCTGGCGGCGGCGCCCTGTCTCGCGCGATGGGAGAGGATGGGGTGCGGCCAGCACAGCGGAATCCAGAGAGAAAAAAATAAGACAGGCCCCACAATTCTAATCCAAATAAGCAACTCTTGAGGGGGATAGTTTTATGCATCTAACCCACTCTAACCCATTCTGTTTGAATATTTTTGAATTAGATGAGTCTAATCTAACTCAAACTAACTCTAACCCATGGATCCAAGCAGGACAAATATCAGAGTAATACGACCGATCACACGAGAACTCAATCCCACACCACCGATCACACACCGACAGAGAACTCAGTCATCACACACCATCAGACTAACAGGACCGACAACATGCACACCGACAGATAACACAATCCACAGGACCGGTCACACACCGACAGAGAACTCAACTAACAAGACATACTTGATCTGAACTCAACTAACACGACATGCTTGATCTGGTCACTTGGCGCCGGCGGAGAGGACAACCTTGCCAAATCCGCTGTAGACGAGCGTCAGAATCACCCCAACGGACGCGTACACGCTGAAGCCCACAGCGCGGACGCCTCCGGGGAGGCAGGAGAGGACCCCGGCCTTGATCTGCACGAGGTAGAAGGCCGCCGCCATGACGAGTGCCGCGGACGCCGCCGACAGCATGCCGGCGACCATCGCCACTGCGCGCACCCTCGCCGGCGTCGTCGCGGTGCCGGGCGCGGCCTCCAGGTCGCCGGCCGAGTCGATGCTCCAGGCGACGTGCGCCGCCAGGGTCACGGCGCCCATGGCGGTCGGCGCGAAGAGCCAACCCAACACCGCGGCCCGCTGGAAATGCGAGTAGGGCAGCGTCGCGGAGCCACGGACGTCTGCTCCTGCAGCGTCGCGGAGCCGGCGCCCAACAGCAAAAGGACGGCGGCCTGGGCGAAGGTCAGCACGACCAGCTGCCTGGCAGCCTCCCGGAGGAGTTTCGCCATGGAGCGAGGGGATCCTCCTGAGCAGCAGGGCCGTCTCCAGAAATTCGACGAAATATAAAGTGGAGCTCTAAAATATATAAGAATAATATATCAAATATAACTAGTATATTTTTTCATACAATTATGTAACTTTAGTACGTATTATTTCAAATACTATTTTGAAATATGTCAAACGAGAATGGTAAAACTATAAAAATACAACTAACCTCATGCTCTATTAAAAAGCAGCATCCTTCTCGTATTCTTAGAAATGAAATCTTCAATTATATCTTCGTAGTTGATCTCCAGGATATCATTTTCAATTGCTATTGTCACCAACCCATTGAGTCTTTCTTGCCTCATAGTAGAATGCAAATAGGATTTCAATAACTTGAGTTTAGAAAAACACCTTTCCGAAGATGCAACAGTAACAAGAATAGTTAACAAAATTCTATATGCAATAATGCAATAATAACAACAGTAACTACTTGGGGCCCCTCCGTTTTTTGGGGGGGGGGGGGGGGCCTGTGCCGTCGCCCAGCTCGCCCGGGGCCATGGACGGGCCTGCTGAGCAGGTCGATGGAGAAGAAGATTGGGCAGTTGGCGTACTGGAATGAGGGGGTTTCATGGGAGGACCGTATGGGAGGACCGTAAGAGGGAGGGGTTCATGGGAGCAGGCAGAGATTATATAGAACTTTCCACCCATCACATCAAAGATAATATTACCATTTAGGAGGATTAAATAAATTATGTTTACAAAATTTATTGCACAGATGGGTTGTAATTCGCAAGACGAATCTAATGAGTCTATTTAATTCATGATTTGCAACACTAATGCTACAGTATTTGAACTTTCAGCGCATGGTTTACTGTTTTGACGGATTGAACGATGTTTATAAAACTCTGTTCGTCCTTCTATTCATCGGTTCAGGCTGGCCCAAAGATGGGTCCGCCGTAGTTGCCGTGTCAAAAAGATGTGCTTCTCGGTAGGTTTGTATGTTTTTGTTGATACAACTGCTCATAATTCATAAAGCTAGTTACTTTTCTGTGGTGCACACAGTTCACAAAAAGTCTGCGTTGGTGTTCCATTTCTAGCTTGTTTCAGAACACATGGTTCCATTTATTTTGAGACAACCACGTCACAACATACATACCCATATATGTGGCGGCCAGCTACAAACGAGGACAGGAAACACCACATGGGGTTCCACAAGGAAGGTGATACACTTTTTTTTTTTCGAACAACTTCGGGGGGAGATCCCCACCTACTTCCATTGATCGGAACACACAGAGTAGTGTACACGGTCAACCTCGGCATACCTACTAATAGTTTGAGTTGAAATGAGTTTTATGGATTGTGTTATGAGATGTATTGTGTTTGGGTGGATTGAAATGGATTGAATTAAGCAATGAGTTGGGATGGAGTGTGTTCTATATAAATACGGGTTGAGATGGGTTGGGTTGGGTTGAAATGGATATTTTGCCCAAAATAGTATGGACCTTAAAACTAAAAATCATGCATTCACATCATAAATTTTTTGAAATTAACTGAAATTTATTAAAGATGACTCAATATGACTCGCAGATACTCTTGGTAAGGCAATGTGGTTAGATCTATACGTGGGCCCCACATGAAGAGCCGAACTCTACAAAATAAAACATCGCGTTCACACTATCGCAATTGACTGAAACTTGTTGGAGATGACTTAGTATGACTGGCAGGTACTCTATGCAAAGCAGTGTGGCTAAAACTACATGTGGACTCTACGTCAAGAGTCGAACTCTGGAAATAAAACCTCGCGTTCACACTATAAAATTTTATCGAAATTGACTGAAACTTGTTGGAGATGACTTAGTATGGCTGGCAGCTACTCTGTGCAAAACAGTATAGCTAAAACTACACGTGGGCCCCATGTCAAGAGCGGAGGCACTAAACTAGTTGGAGAGAATTAGACGCAGTAGTTCGAAACCGGTTTGTCTGGGTTGAAACTATTGGTTTGGTTTGCTTTGGGAGTAAATAGGAATTAGTTTGAATTGGTTTGGGTGGAATAGCAAGTGGATGGAGTTAGTTTGGTTTCTAAAATATATTAATAATGAAATGGTTTGATGTGGTTTTGGAATGGTTTCCAAACCATTAGCAGAGTGAGCCGATAGTCAACAACAGTTGCCAATGGAACTGGGAGCCTTTTAATTGAGAATTCACACATGCATGAGGACATAAGGGAAGCAAAAGCTAAAAGGAACTTGCATGCATGCAATGTCACGTGTGAAGGAGGCAATATGATCTCATTAGCAAACTTGATTAGCACCCTGACCGGATTGTTTTATTTGATAGTGAAGGCGAGTGGGGCCTGCACGTGCATGCATGTATCCATTAGCTTGTGTTGTAGATGGTGCAGGAGTTATTTCTTCTGCAGCCTCCCTTTGTCAGGTTGTTGACCTGTGCCCGTTGCTTGTTCAGCCAAGCCACGCGAGATCGAGATAGGAATATAATTGCTGGTGCCAGAGACTGCCAGTGCCAAGTGCCATGTGCAGTAGCATTGTTAGAAGGAGATCATGTGATGTGTGCAGGCTTTCGTTTCGGATCAAAAGTTCGGAACGGCCGCGCCGGCAGTGGTGTTGTTCAGAACCACCGTACGTCCTCGATCACGTCCGGCATCAAGGTCGTCATCTCCAAAGCCGGCCGGCGGCCCGAGCTCCATGCCGGTGGTCATGCGCCTGCTCGCCGTCGCCCTTTCCGCGGCTGGCGCTGTGCTCGGTTGACTACTCTCCAGACTTCCAGAGCGACTAGTCCCATTATTGCAAATCATAAAAGTACAAGGTCCAGAGATGGGGTGTCTTGTTCAACCCAGCCGGTCCAATGCTTGCCAAATGCAGTTGCAACCTCCACCAGCAAGCCGTTCCCTCGCGCACTCCTACTCTGTGCCGCTTCCGCATAATCATCATATCCTAGACGGTCTAGAGTACTCGCTGCCCTATTTGCGGCCATTGCTGATGCATCTCCCCTTCCTAAGCCCAAGTTGAAGCAGGTGGTAATTTATAGTTGTGTAGTTAATTCCACCTAACGACTGCACTGCCCCGATCAAAAAATGAAAACAACTGCACTACCCCTAAGTAAATAACAATGCATTTCCAGACCTGTCCAGCCACGCGAGATCGAGAGATATAGTTGTGTAGTTAAAACTGCACTACCTGGATATATAAGGTCTGATCGAAGACAAACTAGAGCATGGTGGAAAAAAAATTACAGTAAGCAACAGGAGGCAGGCAGGCCTGCCTCCGACAACGATCCTACTAGCTAGTTGCTCTTTTCTTCTCTCTTCACTGCTCCCTAGAATTTTCTAATTTTTTGACACAATCGGTGGATATCAACTACTAATCTGCTTTTCGCGTGAGAGATGACAGAGGAAGTGCGGTACGCATAATGGATCGGAGCCGCGTTTGGCTGGAAATGGAATAAGTAAGAAGATGCCTGCCAGCCGGCCGGTCATCTCACACATCACATGAACGCGTAGTGCAGGGCGACGAAGAAGAGAAGCAGGGCCGCCGGCGCGGCGACGGCGAGGCGGTAGTAGACGGCGAGCGGGCCGTTGACGTGGACGAGCCAGGCGACGATGACCACGGCGACCTCCCAGGCGCGGTACGCGGCGAAGGCTACGGACGCGGCGGCGAAGAAGTCGATGAGCCGCCCCGGCTGCTCCAAGTTGTGCATGAGCATGCACGCGTACCACAGCGCCGCGCCGGCCGCCATCAGCCCCGCGGACGCGGCGCGCACCTCGCCCTCGTCCATGGGCGCGCTGGCCCCCTCCGCCTGTATATATGCGACGGACGCATCATCAGATCGATCGAGAAACAAACGAAAAAAATTAAACAAACACATGTGATTTGCATTGACGATGGCGGCGGCGGAACGGAAGGACGGATTAGCACTTACCATGAAGCCAGGATGCTGCAGCGGCAAGGTTGCCAGGAACGCAAGCGTGGCCGCCACGGTCGTCAGAAGCAGGAGGACGATGGTCTTTAGGCCTTAGTGTTCATCTCGATCGGGACAGCAGCTGGCTGGCTGGGTCGGCAGAAGAGGAGTGTTCTAGCTAGCTGCTACTGTACTGGCTGTTGGAATAAACCACGCCATGGTGTTCGTGGCCATGGCGGGGCGCGTCGAGTTCGCGAGTGTTCACGGCCGTAAGGGTCTTAGGGTCGATCGAGTCGTAGTCTAGCGTGTCAGTGATGTCCATTGGTGTGAGAGTGTGAGCTCAGATGAGGCCATGGACGAAGATCGAGTGGGAACGCCGGTGTGGCCGCGTTCCAGGGCGGAACGACGTGTGTGCGCTCGTTCCAGCCAGACAGGGCAGCGGGAGGCTGAGCTTGTGGTGCTGTGCGATAACATACGCGAGCATGTGCTTGTGTAGGAGCGTGTCGCAGGCGGAGATAGGACGGAACAGGTGCGGCCGTGTTTGGGTCCGTGTCGAGCCATGGCAAGCTCGTGTCCGGCGCGCCCAGCGGAAACAGAGGAGACCAAGTCGTGCGGATTGGCAACAGCGGGAAGGGCGCCACTTGGCGAGTGGGCGAGGATCAAGATTGGGTCTCGCGCAGAGTTTGTTTCTCAAGTCGTGGAGGAGGCCGGATCGCCAGGAGAGTGCGTGTGTGCGCGGCGAGCTCGCCGGAGTGGTGGCGTGAGTGCTGTTGGGCCTATAAATGGCGATGTAATCCCTCTGTAATCAGTGAGTTGAGTCCCTTGTTAGTTGAATTGAAGCCAACATACAGGCCGTTGGAGCGGCCGGGGCGTTCGGCGCCAAATCGTGTGCGGGCACTGTTCATCTTCCTCCTCCGGCCGGCGCGAGCGAGTGTGAGATTGAGGGCTCAATTCCAATAATTGGTACCAGAGCGAGGTTAGGGCGTTGCGCTGGTGTATGTTCTACGATGGCTCGGTCAGTCCACCTCGACAGCCGGCGTTGAAGAAGCGCAGGATCTCGCGCAAGAGTACGACGGCGACGGTCATGGCGAGCGGCGACAAGAAGACCCCTCCAGGCTCTCCGAAGAAGCCGTTCGGCGGCAAGGGCGGTGAGGACGCCGGTGGCAGTGGCAAGGGGGGCGTCGTGCGGGTCATCCGGGAGATTGGCGGGTCGGCGAACTGGCCCATGCTGACCAAGGTCAACTACACGCAATGGTCGTTGCTCATGAAGCTGAAGATGAAGGCCCGTCATCTGTGGGAAGCAATCGAGCCAGTGGGAGTGGCGCCACATGAGTACTGCATGGCGCTCGAGGCAATCGCGAGCGCCGTGCCGACGGAGATGGTGGCATCGCTGGCGGTGAAGGGGACCGCGTTGGAGGCGTGGAACGCAGTGAAGGAGCGGTGCGTTGGCAGCGACCAGGTGAAGAGGACAGAGGCGCAGCGGCTCCTGCGGGAGTTCAAAAACATGCGCTTCAACTCCGGCGATGGCGTTGACGACTACACACTGTGGCTCCAGAACATCGTCGCCACGCTCGAGACCGTTGGGGAGACGATCCCGCCGCGGAGGGTCGTGGAGAAGTTGCTGCACACCGTCCCCAAGTCGCTCCGACAGGTGGCCGTGGTGATCCAAGTGTCGGCAAACCTCACCACTCTGACATTGGAGGATGCCACCGGGTGGCTGCGTGCGGCGGAGGAAGCCGAGGCTGAGGACGATGGTGCTCCGCCTCCAGGCGCCGACGGCAAGCTCCTCCTCACCATGGAGCAGTGGGATGCGTGCCGGCGGGAACGTCGCGATAGGGAGCGCGCGTGTGGCGGCGACGGCCGTAAGAAGAAGGGAGGTCGTAGCGTTGGCCGTGACGATAGCAGCGACGATGACGACGGAGGCAGCAACGTTCGTTCGGGCGTGAGCGGGCGTCGTCGGAGCTCGGGCAAGGGGAAGTGCTTCAACTGTGGTGTTCGCGGCCACTTCTCCAGGGAGTGCCCCAAGCCGTGGAAGGAGGAGGCGCTGTACGCCAACGCCGAGGAGGAGGCGACACTTCTGTAGGTCGGGAAGCGTTGTGATGTCATGGTTTAGGGGGGGTTTGTTGGAATAAACCACACCATGGTGTTCATGGCCATGGCGGGGCGCGTCGAGTTCGCGAGTGTTCACGGCCGTAAGGGTCTTAGGGTCGATCGAATCGTAGTCTAGCGTGTCAGTGATGTCCATTGGTGTGAGAGTGTGAGCTCGGATGAGGCCATGGACGAAGATCGAGTTGGAACGCCGGCGTGGCCGCGTTCCAGGGCGGAACGACGTGTGTGCGCTCGTTCCAGCCAGACAGGGCAGCGGGAGGCTGAGCTTGTGGTGCTGTGCGATAACATATGCGAGTATGTGCTTGTGTAGGAGCGTGTCGCAGGCGAAGACAGGACGGAACAGGTGCGACTGTGTTTGGGTCCGTGTCGAGCCATGGCGAGCTCGTGTCCGGCGCGCCCGGCGGAAACAGAGGAGACCTAGTCGTGCGGAATGGCAATAGCGGGAAGGGCGCCTCTTGGCAAGTGGGCGAGGATCAAGACCGGGTCTCGCGCAGAGTTTGTTGCTCAAGTCGTGGAGGAGGCCGGATCGCCGGAGAGTGCGTGTGTGCGTGCGTACGCTGCGAGCTCGCTGGAGTGGTGGCGTGAGTGCTGTTGGGCCTATAAATGGCGATGTAATCCCTCTGTAATCAGTGAGTTGAGTCCCTTGTTAGTTGAATTGAAGCCAACATACAGGCCGTTGGAGCGGCCGGGGCGTTCGGCGCCAAATCATGTGCAGGCACTGTTCATCTTCTTCCTCCGGCCGGCGCGAGCGAGTGTGAGATTGAGGGCTCAATTACAACAATTGGTACCAGAGCGAGGTTCGGGCGTTGCGCTGGTGTATGTTCTATGACGGCTCGGTCAGTCCACCTCGCCAGCCGGCGTTGAAGAAGCGCGGGATCTCGCACAAGAGTACGACGGCGACGGTCATGGCGGGCGGCGACAGGAAAACCCCTCCAGCCTTTCCGAAGAAGCCGTTCGGCGGCAAGGGCGGCGAGGACGCCGGTGGCAGCGGCAAGGGGGACGTCGTGCACGTCGTCCGGGAGATCGGCGGGTCGGCGAACCGGCCCATGCTGACCAAGACCAACTACACGCAATGGTCATTGCTCATGAAGCTGAAGATGAAGGCCCATCATCTGTGGGAAGCAATCGAGCCAGGGGGAGTGGCACCACATGAGGACTGCATGGCGCTCGAGGCAATCGCGAGCGTTGTGCCGACGGAGATGGTGGCGTCGCTGGCGGTGAAGGGGACCGCATTGGAGGCGTGGAACGCAGTGAAGGAGCGGTGCGTCGGCAGCGACCAGGTGAAGAGGACAGAGGCGCAGCGGCTCCTGCGGGAGTTCAAAAACATGCGCTTCAACTCCGGCGAGGGCATTGACGACTACACACTGGGGCTCCAGAACATCATCGCCGCGCTTGAGACCGTGGGGGAGACAATCCCGCCACGGAGGGTCGTGGAGAAGTTGCTGCGCACCATCCCCAAGTCGCTCGGGCAGGTGGCCATGGCGATCCAAGTGTCGGCAAACCTCGCCACGCTGACATTGGAGGATGCCACTGGGCGGCTGCGTGTGGCGGAGGAAGCCGAGGCTGAGGACGATGGTGCTCCGCCTCCAGGCGCCGATGGCAAGCTCCTCCTCACCATGGAGCAGTGGGACGCGTGTCGGCAGGAACGCCGCGACAAGGAGCGTGCGCGTGGCGGCGACGGCCGTAAGAAGAAGGGAGGTCGTAGCGGCGGCCGTGACGATAGCAGCGACGACGACGACGACAGAGGCAGCAACGTTCGTTCGGGCACGAGTGGGCGTCGTTGGAGCTCGGGCAAGGGGAAGTGCTTCAACTGTGGCGTTCGCAGCCACTTCTCCAGGGAGTGCCCCAAGCCGAGGAAGGAGGAGGCGCTGTACGCCAACGCCAAGGAGGAGGCGACACTTCTATAGGTCGGGAAGCATTGTGATGTCATGGTTTATGGGGAGTTTGTTGGAATAAACCACGCTATGGTGTTCGTGGCCATGGCGGGGCACGTCGAGTTCGCGAGTGTTCATGGCCATAAGGGTCTTAGGGTCGATCGAGTCGTAGTCTAGCATGTCAGTGATGTCCATTGGTGTGAGAGTGTGAGCTTGGATGAGGCCATGGACGAAGATCGAGTGGGAACGCCGGTGTGGCCGCGTTCTAGGGCGGAACGATGTGTGTGCGCTCGTTCCAACCAGACAGGGCAGCGGGAGGCTGAGCTTGTGGCGCTGTGCGATAACATACGCGAGTATGTGCTTGTGTTGGAGCGTGTCGCAGGCGGAGATAGGACGGAACAGGTGCGGCCGTGTTTGGGTCCGTGTCGAGCCATGGCAAGCTCGTGTCCGGCGCGCCCAGCGGAAACAGAGGAGACCAAGTCGTGCGGATTGGCAATAGCGGGAAGGGTGCCACTTGGCGAGTTGTAACACCCTAATTTAAATTCCAGCATTTATTAATAAATTTAATTGGCTTTATTGAATTTTCTAAGATTTATTGAGTTAGTCTTGCATTTAATCTAGTTTTTGTTTCATAAGTAATTAAAATTTTCTTAGGTTTAACCTTGTTGATGCATTCATGCTGATGCATGGTTTTAATTGTTTGATTTCATAGGGGTTTGAATTCAAAATTTCTTTTGAATTCAAATAGTTGAGCTTGAGAAAGAAATAGAAAACAAACCCAAAACCAACTCAACCCAGTCAGCCCAACAAAACCCGAAGTGGCCCATGGCTCACTTTCCTTTTTTCAGCCCAAACCCGTCGGCCCAGTCCCTCCCCGCACTCGGCCCGGCTCCCTCCCGGCCTGCCCCGCGATCAGCCCAGCCCTTCCTCGCGCGCGGCCCAGCAAGCACGCTTGGCCCAGCTCACCCACGCGCTCGCCCCGCACGGCCCGGCGACCAGCGCCCAGGCCGCGTCGCCCCTTTCCCCACCTGCAAGCGCTGCCCGCGCAAGCTCCCGTTTGGCCCAGCTCTGCACGGCCCATGCCGCAGGCCTGCGTCCCCCCCGCTCGCGCAGCAGCCCGCTCGCCCGCGCCGCGCGTCGTCCGCCCCGACCCGCCGGTCCCACCCGCCAGCGTCGCCCGCTGCCCCAGCGCCGCTGACATTCCTGGCCCACCCGCCAGTTTTGTCTCCCCCGCGCAACCACCCGCCCGCGATCTCCGGCGAAGACCACGCCGGCCTTCCAAACCCGGGCACGCACGCCTAGGTTAGCCGCCGCCCTATAAGTAGGCCCTGGCCTCCCCCGTACCCCGTCATCCGCGCCGCCATAAACCCTAGCGCCGCCTCCATCCCGCTCCGCCGTGCTCCGCCACGCCGTGGCCCTGCGCCGGCGCAGAACCGCCGTTCCACCACCCTCCAGCCCACCAGAGCCACCGTAGAAGGATCCTAGTGCGTCCAGGAGTCGAACCCGGGGGACCCGACGCTTGGAGCTCCGTCGCAGCGCCTTCTCCCCGAACTCTGTCCGTGCACCTCCGCCTGAGCTCGCCGCCGGCTCGTCTGCGTCGCGCCTCCGTCCGATTCCACGCCCGGTGAGCCTCGCCCGGACATCCTCTTTCTTTTGCATGAGTCGTCGTAGCCCGTGACCCACGACGGAGCCCAGGCACTGCACGCCGGCGACCTAGCGCCGTCGCTCCACGCCGTGCACCCTGCTCCATCCCCCGCAGCACCTTGCTTTCCACTCCAGTGGATTACGCATGCCGAGCGCTCCCTTTTGCACTGAACCCTAGGCCAAATGACCCTCCGTAGCGCCCGAATCGCTCACGCCGGCGAGCTTCCGAGCAGCCGCCGCCGCGGAACGCCTGTTCCGGCGAGTCCCGCCGCCGCCCCCGCGTTCCCTCTGCCAGAGCCGCACGATCCATCACGGACGGACGCGATTAGATCGCGTACCGGTTCGATCTAATCCGCCGGATCTCGATCGATACCGCTTCGCCTTGGCCATTTTCCTAAAGAGCCCTCGGGCTTTAGCCAAATCAACCCGCAGTCCTGTGCCATTCAAAAGTATTTACAGTTAGGCCCATATTTTAACGTTTTAGCCCCTGAGTTTTACCAGAATAGAACCCGCAGTCCACACTTGATGTTTTTGCGAGTTAGCCCCTGAATCTAAGGTTTAATTACGTTTAGGCCCTCGGTTTTTGCAGAAAACCCCCTGGAACTTAGTTTTTCTCGCAGATAGGTCCCTGAACCTTGTTTTAGGCCTAGTTTATGCGTTTTAGCTCCGTTTTTAGCGTTCTTTATGTCCACGCGATCGTTGTAACGCGTAGAATAGTTTTAGATTAGTTTAGTGTGCTGTTTTTATGTATTGATGTACTGTTTCTTAGTTTATGTTAGTGTTTGCTTGTATGCTTATTTTTTGTGCATTATTTTGGCCATGTGTTCGTGAGTAGACGTTGATCCATCTGAGGAGCCCCAGTACCAGTACCAGGAGCAGCCGTCTTCGGAGCAGTTTGAGCAGCAGCCAGAGCAGTACGAGGAAGGCAAGTATAACATGAACAACCTATCATCTTTAAATACAATTTCATACTGCATTTAATTCTGTATGCCTATAAGGACCTTCCTAGCCACTTTATATCCTTTATATATATCCTTGGGTTGCATTTTGGTTAGTTGTGCTAGGTTGCTGTGCTATAATACACTCTGGTCTTTTTTAATTAATTTGATTAATGATTTACTTGAACTTAATTCTGAGAGTGGCCCTCTGTGTGGATGAGTGGCTCACGTCTCGTTAAAAGATGGTTTTTGTAGAAACATGGTTTAGGGGGCCAGCACGGTGCTTAGTGCTTGGTTGGCCACTCTCCATAAGGACCGGTTCATAGAGCGACAACCTGGGACAACAGCGCTACCACAAGGCTAGAATGGGATAGACTTGGCTTACTAATTAGGTCTTTTTGGTTTGGAGTAACTTACCTGCGGGGCAAGAGTAGTAAGCTTCAATGGTCCCTGCTCCTCTGGCTTGGTCTGTGCTTGGATTGCGCTCCTGTGCTTGTACCCCCGGAGGTGGGCCCCATCGTCGCTGACCTAACTCTCGCGGTTACGCCTTACCAACGAGATTCTTTGTAACGGCCTCGTAGTGAGTCGCTAGTCATCTCACCTAAGGAAGTGTGATGAACCTCTAGCATAGCTCACGACTTGTGGGTAAAGATGTGCAACCTCTGCAGAGTGTAAAACTGGTATACTAGCCGTGCTCACGGTTATGAGCGGCCCAGATCCTCCTTTTGATTAGTGGGGTTGTCTCCTTCCGACGAGGGAGGTGCCTCTCGGGGTTACCTTGGTGGCTTGGTTTCGGTTTGGTTCTCAGTAGTAACATGTTTAATCTTGATTAATTACTATGTAACTGGGTTAATGGTAATTCATCAACTCGTAGTAAATAGCTTTAATAAAATCTTGCCAACACTTAAAGCTAATGCAGTTGAGTCAGCCAACCTTAGAGCCTCATAGTTTGTGTTATACTTGTTGAGTACAAGTTGTGTACTCACTCTTGCCTCTTCTCTACTTTTTCCTCCTGGCTACGCTACTGCTGCTCAGTTCCTGCCGACACGAGGGAGTTCGCTCAGCGCTACCAGGACTACGAGGACTTCTAGGTGTTCGTCTCCCAGTCGACGTCCCTGTGGCGCCCTGCTTCAGCTTCAGAGAGCTTTATTCGTATTAGTACTTTGCTTCCGCTGTATCAGACATTCTTGTCATTATTGTAATAAATAACATTCGTATTCGTTTTATTATATCTTTTTACGTGATATGTGCTATGATATACTGTTTATTCTGTTGTATATACGTGTGACTTGATCCAGGCACGTATATGATTGCTCGGTTTATGTTCTTTTATAAACCGGGTGTTACAGAGTGGTATCAGAGCCATATCGACTGTAGGACGAAGCCTAGATAGAACTGGTCGAGTTTTAGGACTTCTTCTCTCCAATCCTTGCTTGCTGAAACTATTTTGCTATTATACCCCTTGACTTCTATGACTTTTTACCCGTCTTGCCTTGATTTCTCACTCTGAAGAATAGTTTTCGTAGACTTTGGCCTGAATCAGTTATCTGACCACCATGAGTATTAGCTAGGTGACCCTTTTATAATAATACGATAGCACGTTCTGCGACGCGTTGTGTTAGTCGAGTCGTATGTTAAACTCGGCTAAGTTGTGGAAATTGTCTGCTTGTTATTATGCTACATGTTTGATTTGGATTTTTGAATGATTGCATAGCTTAGTAGTTTAAATTTGTTTAGAGAAAATTACTCTCATGTTAAAGTTAACTAATTAATAAAATGAGTTAGATCGTTGGGGGTAAAACAGTCCACTCTATCCTGTCTACTTTATCATGTCTGAGTCTTTTTCCGCAAAGAGTTATCATATCTATCTGAATTTATTCCTGCAATATCTTTGCTCATACATCTTTTGTTCAAATCAGATGGTGAACACCAGGAGTACCGGTTCCGGTTCTGGCCAGCAGCAGGGTCAGAACAACCAGGGTACCAGGATCCCGATGCCGCCGCCTTTGACTCCGGAGCAGTACTTCCAGCTCCAGATGCAGATGATGGCTACCCTGAACAACACGGTTCAGGCTCTTCAGCATGCTCACACTTAGCCTCCGCCTCCTCCACCGCCGCAGCCTCGCGACAGGCGTGCTGAGTTCCTGAGGGGTCACCCGCCGACGTTTTCTCACACGTCTGACCCTCTTTAGGCTGACGACTGGCTCCGTGCAGTGGAGCGTCAGCTGGACATCGCCCAGTGCGATGATCGTGAGCGCGTCTTGTACGCAGCAGGACTGCTGCGAGGGGCAGCTTTGGACTGGTGGGAGTCCCACCCAGTTCACGACCGCGAGGCTCTCACTTGGCTCCAGTTCCGGGAGCGTTTCCGCAGCCACAACGTCCCCGCGGGCGTTATGAAGATGAAGCAGAAGGAGTTCCTTGCACTGAAGCAGGTAATCTTATATATAATCATTCAGCGGTTTCTTTTGAGGTAAAGCCCCTTGTTCTATCCTTATGAATCTTGAGTTAATCTTTCGATATCTATCTGTCTTTGTCACTTCAGGGGACTATGTCGGTCACGGAGTATCGTGATCGCTTTCTTCAGCTGGCTCGCTACGCCCCTGCCGATGTTGCGGATGACCGCAAGAAGCAGGAGCACTTCATGGAGGGTCTTGAGGACTACCTCCAGTACGCGCTGCTCAACCTCCGCTTCGACGACTTCAACCATCTGGTTGACAGTGCGCTCAACACTGAGCGCAAGCACCTGGAGATGGAGGACAAGAAGAGGAAGATTGTCCCCATTGCTTCCGGCAGCAACACTCGTCCTCGCCTACAGCAGCCTCAGCAGTACCAGCAGCCTCAGTACCGGCCTCCTCAGCAGTACCAGCATAGGCCACCACAGCAGTACCCGCCTCGACAGCAGCAGCAGGAGGGGCAGGGCCAGAGGTTACCGGCACCTCCGGCTCGTGCTGCTCCACCGGCACCGCAGGCTCCACGTCCGGCAGCTCCTACCGGACAGCAGGCTCAGGGACCCCCTCGCACCTGCTTTCACTGCGGCCAGCCGGGGCACTACGCCAACGCTTGCCCCCGGAAGGCGCAGGCGGGACAGCAGGGGCGCCCAGCTCAGCCCAGGGCGCCACTTCAGGGCAGAGTGAACCACGTGACGGCCGAGTCAGCGGCCGAGGCTCCCAACGTGGTTATTGGTACGTTCTTGGTTAATTCATATCCAGCTACAGTGCTTTTCGATACTGGTGCTACGCATTCCTTCATTACTCAGTCTTTTGTCGAGCATCATGGTATTCATACTAGCACATTAAAGAGGTGCCTGCTAGTATCTTCACCGGGAGGACAGTTGAGGTCTCACACTTACTGCCCGAGAGTCATTGTTTCTTTGAGGGGAGTAGAGTTCTGTACGGATCTGATGGTGCTAGACACCAAGGGCATTGATGTCATTCTGGGAATGGAGACTCTGGCCAAATGGGGAGTCCGGATAGATTGTGCTCAGAGGACAGTCTTGCTATCAGCTTCCAGTGGCCAAGAGGTTGTTATCAGTGCAATAGAGCCTTCTGGATTTCTTCATCAGATGGAGGCTAGACCCACGGACGGTATTCGCGTGGTGTCTGAATTCCCGGATGTCTTTCCGGATGATCTGCCAGGTATGCCGCCTGAACGCGCCATTGAGTTTTGTATTGATCTCTTGCCTGGCACAGCTCCTATTGCAAAGCGGCCCTACCGTATGGCACCTATAGAGCATGAAGAGGTTAAGAAGACTATTGATGAGTTGCTAGCCAAGGGCTATATCCGTCGCAGCTTCTCTCCTTGGGCTTTTCCATTATTGCTGGTAGATAAGAAGGATGGCTCGAAGAGGATGTGTGTGGATTATCGGGAGCTGAATGCAGTCACTATCAAGAACAAGCATCCACTGCCCCGTATTGAGGATCTCTTCGATCTGCTTCGAGGTGCTCGTATATTCTCGAAGATTGATCTTCGTTCGGGTTATTTCCAGCTGAGGATTCGTCCTGGGGATATTCCGAAGACGGCATTCACCTGTAAGTACGGGCTATATGAGTATACGGTCATGTCCTTCGGCTTGACTAATGCCCCGGCTTTCTTCATGCATCTGATGAACATGGTCTTCATGGATTATCTGGATGTCTTTGTGGTGATTTTCATTGATGATATTCTGATCTTCTCCAAGACAGAAGAAGAGCATGAGGAGCATCTGAGACTCGTATTGCAGAGATTGAGAGAGCATCAGCTGTATGCCAAGTTCAGCAAGTGCGAGTTCTGGATTGACGAGGTTCCATTCCTCGGTCATGTTATCTCTCAGGGAGGCATTGCTGTTGATCCGAGCAAGGTGAAGGATGTACTAGAGTGGGAGACACCGCAGACAGTCAAGGAAGTCAGGTCATTCTTGGGCTTAGCTGGATATTATCGGAGGTTCATTAAGAATTTCTCCAAGATCGCGAAGCCTTTGACTTCTTTGCTGGAGAAAAATGTGGCTTTCGTGTGGACTGATGAGCGTCAGAGGGCCTTTGATGAGCTGAAGAAAAGGTTGACTACGGCGCCAGTCCTGACTCTGCCAGACAAGACGAAGAGATTCACGGTGTATTGTGATGCTTCGAAGGATGGTCTTGGGTGTGTTCTGATGCAGGAGGGCAGAGTGATTGCTTATGCTTCATGGCAGTTACGTCGGCATGAGCTGAACTATCCTACTCATGATCTTGAGTTAGCCGCAGTTGTGCATGCTCTGAAGATTTGGAGGCATTACTTGTATGGACAGAGGTGTGATATCTACACTTATCACAAGAGCCTCAAGTACATTTTCACGCAGAATGAGCTGAACATGCGGCAGAGAAGATGGCTAGAGCTGGTCAAGGATTATGACCTGGAGATTCACTATCATCCGGGCAAGGCCAATGTTGTAGCAGATGCTTTGAGCAGGAGAAGCTATGTCAACATGGCCGTGGCTTTCCAGATGCCTCCAGAGTTATGCGAGGAGTTCGAGCAGTTGAGTCTGGGCTTCTTGCATCATACCTCCAGTGCAGCATTTGAGGCAGTACCGACTCTAGAGTCAGAGATCAGGCAGCATCAGAAAGATGATGAGAAGCTGCAGGAGATCCGTGAGTTGCTCAAGAAGGGCAAGGCTCCTCATTTCAGAGAGGATGATCAGGGTACTTTGTGGTACAAGAACCGGATATGTGTGCCAGATGTGAAGGATCTTCGGAAGTTGATTCTGAGTGAGGCCCATGATACAGCTTATTCTATTCATCCGGGCAGCACGAAGATGTATTATGATCTGAAGGAACGTTTCTGGTGGTATGGGATGAAGCGTTCAGTGGCGGAGTACGTGGCTATTTGTGACACCTGTCAGCGTGTCAAGGCTGAGCATCAGAGGCCAGCAGGTCTGTTACAGCATTTGAAGATTCCAGAGTGGAAATGGGAGGAAATCACTATGGACTTCATTGTTGGATTGCCTCGTACTCAGAAAGGGTACAACTCCATTTGGGTAGTAGTGGATCGTCTGACGAAAGTTGCTCACTTCATTCCAGTGAACACTACTTACTCTGGTGCTAGACTGGCAGAGTTGTACATCTCTCGGATTGTCTGCTTACATGGTGTGCCCAAGAAGATTATATCTGACAGAGGGTCTCAGTTCACTTCTCGGTTCTGGGAGCAGCTCCATGACTCATTGGATACGAAGCTGCGTTTCAGTACAGCTTATCACCCTCAGACAGATGGGCAGACAGAGAGAACCAACCAAGTGTTGGAGGATATGCTGAGAGCTTGTGCTATTCAGTATGGTACTAGTTGGGATAAGTGCCTGTCTTATGCGGAGTTCTCATATAACAACAGCTATCAGGCCAGTCTGAAGAAGTCCCCCTTCGAGGCATTGTATGGCAGAAAGTGCAGGACTCCTCTCTATTGGGATCAGATTGGTGAGAAGCAGCTCTTTGGCCCTAAGATCATAGATGATGCAAAGCAGATGGTTCAGGCTGTGCGGGAAAATCTGAGGATTGCACAGAGTAGACAGAAGAGCTATGTAGATGGCAAACGGAGAGACCTGACTTTCAGTGTTGGTGATTATGTGTACCTGAAGGTGTCTCCGATGAGAGGAATCCGCAGATTTAATGTCAAGGGGAAATTAGCACCTCGGTATGTGGGGCCATTCAAGGTGCTAGAGTGGAAAGGCGAAGTTGCTTATCGCCTGGAGTTACCTCTCAGCCTCTCGGGAGTTCATGATGTCTTCCATATATCTCAGCTGAAGAGGTGTTTGCGAGTACCCGAGGAGCAGGCACCCCTGGATGGAGTCGATGTGCAGGAAGATCTGACTTATACTGAGCATCCGGTGAAGATTCTGGAGACATCAGAGAGGGTTACTCGGAACAAGCGCATCAAGATGTGCAGAGTTCAGTGGAGTCATCACAGTGAAGCTGAGGCTACATGGGAGCGGGAAGATGAGTTGAAGAAGACATATCCAGATCTCTTTGCTAACCAGCCCAGCTAAATCTCGGGGACGAGATTTCTTTAAGGGGGTAGGGTCTGTAACACCCTAATTTAAATTCCAGCATTTATTAATAAATTTAATTGGCTTTATTGAATTTTCTAAGGTTTATTAAGTTAGTCTTGCATTTAATCTAGTTTTTGTTTCATAAGTAATTAAAATTTTCTTAGGTTTAACCTTATTGATGCATTCATGCTGATGCATGGTTTTAATTGTTTGATTTCATAGGGGTTTGAATTCAAAATTTCTTTTGAATTCAAATAGTTGAGCTTGAGAAAGAAATAGAAAACAAACCCAAAACCAACTCAACCCAGTCAGCCCAACAAAACCCGAAGTGGCCCATGGCTCACTTTCCTTTTTTCAGCCCAAACCCGTCGGCCCAGTCCCTCCCCGCACTCGGCCCGGCTCCCTCCCGGCCTGCCCCGCGATCAGCCCAGCCCTTCCTCGCGCGCGGCCCAGCAAGCACGCTTGGCCCAGCTCACCCACGCGCTCACCCCGCACGGCCCGGCGACCAGCGCCCAGGCTGCGTCGCCCCTTTCCCCACCTGCCAGCGTTGCCCGCGCAAGCTCCCGCTTGGCCCAGCTCTGCACGGCCCATGCCGCAGGCCTGCCTCCCCCCCGCTCGCGCAACAGCCCGCTCGCCCGCGCCGCGCGTCGTTCGCCCCGACCTGCCGGTCCCACCCGCCAGCGTCGCCCGCTGCCCCAGCGCCGCTGACATTCCTGGCCCACCCGCCAGTTTCATCTCCCCCGTGCAACCACCCGCCCGCGATCTCCGGCGAAGACCACGCCGGCCTTCCAAACCCGGGCACGCACGCCTAGGTTAGCCGCCGCCCTATAAGTAGGCCCTGGCCTCCCCCGTACCCCGTCATCCGCGCCGCCATAAACCCTAGCGCCGCCTCCATCCCGCTCCGCCGTGCTCCGCCACGCCGTGGCCCTGCGCCGGCGCAGAACCGCCGTTCCACCACCCTCCAGCCCACCAGAGCCACCGTAGAAGGATACTGGTGCGTCCAGGAGTCGAACCCGGGGGACCCGACGCTCGGAGCTCCGTCGCAGCGCCTTCTCCCCGAACTCCGTCCGTGCACCTCCGCCTGAGCTCGCCGCCGGCTCATCTGCGTCGCGCCTCCGTCCGATTCCACGCCCGGTGAGCCTCGCCCGGACCTCCTCTTTCTTTTGCACGAGTCATCGTAGCCCGTGACCCACGACGGAGCCCAGGCACTGCACGCCGGCAACCTATTGCCGCCGCTCCACGCCGTGCACCCTGCTCCATCCCCCGCAGCACCTTGCTTTCCACTCCAGTGGATTACGCATGTCGAGCGCTCCCTTTTGCACTGAACCCTAGGCCAAATGACCCTCCGTAGCGCCCGAATCGCTCACGCCGGCGAGCTTCCGAGCAGCCGCCGCCACGGAACGCCTGTTCCGGCGAGTCCCGCCGCCGCCCCCGCGTTCCCTCTGCCAGAGCCGCACGATCCATCACGGACGGACGTGATTAGATTGCGTACCGGTTCGATCTAATCCGCCGGATCTCGATCCAACGGATCAGATCCGAAGATACCGCTTCGCCTTGGCCGTTTTCCTAAAGAGCCCTCGGGCTTTAGCCAAATCAACCCGCAGTCCTGTGCCATTCAAAAGTATTTCTAGTTAGGCCCATATTTTAACGTTTTAGCCCCTGAGTTTTACCAGAATAGAACCCGCAGTCCACACTTGATGTTTTTGCGAGTTAGCCCCCTGAATCTAAGGTTTAATTATGTTTAGGCCCTCGGTTTTTGCAGAAAACCCCCTGGAACTTAGTTTTTCTCGCAGATAGGTCCCTGAACCTTGTTTTAGGCCTAGTTTATGCGTTTTAGCTCCGTTTTTAGCGTTCTTTATGTCCACGCGATCGTTGTAACGCGTAGAATAGTTTTAGATTAGTTTAGTGTGCTATTTTTATGTATTGATGTACTGTTTCTTAGTTTATGTTAGTGTTTGCTTGTATGCTTATTTTTTGTGCATTATTTTGGCCATGTGTTCGTGAGTAGACGTTGATCCATCTGAGGAGCCCCAGTACCAGTACCAGGAGCAGCCGTCTTCGGAGCAGTTTGAGCAGCAGCCAGAGCAGTACGAGGAAGGCAAGTATAACATGAACAACCTATCATCTTTAAATACAATTTCATATTGCATTTAATTCTGTATGCCTATAAGGACCTTCCTAGCCACTTTATATCCTTGGGTTGCATTTTGGTTAGTTGTGCTAGGTTGCTGCGCTATAATACACTCTGGTCCTTTTTAATTAATTTGATTAATGGTTTACTTGAACTTAATTCTGAGAGTGGCCCTCTGTGTGGATGAGTGGCTCACGTCTCGTTAAAAGATGGTTTTTGTAGAAACATGGTTTAGGGGGCCAGCACGGTGCTTAGTGCTTGGTTGGCCACTCTCCATAAGGACCGGTTCATAGAGCGACAACCTGGGACAACAGCGCTACCACAAGGCTAGAATGGGATAGACTTGGCTTACTAATTAGGTCTTTTTGGTTTGGAGTAACTTACCTGCGGGGCAAGAGTAGTAAGCTTCAATGGTCCCTGCTCCTTCGGCTTGGTCTGTGCTTGGATTGCGCTCCTGTGCTTGTACCCCCGGAGGTGGGCCCCATCGTCGCTGACCTAACTCTCGCGGTTACACCTTACCAACGAGATTCTTTGTAACGGCCTCGTAGTGAGTCGCTAGTCATCTCACCTAAGGAAGTGTGATGAACCTCTAGCGTAGCTCATGACTTGTGGGTAAAGATGTGCAACCTCTGCAGAGTGTAAAACTAGTATACTAGCCGTGCTCACGGTTATGAGCGGCCCAGATCCTCCTTTTGATTAGTGGGGTTGTCTCCTTCCGACGAGGGAGGTGCCTCTCGGGGTTACCTTGGTGGCTTGGTTTCGGTTTGGTTCTCAGTAGTAACATGTTTAATCTTGATTAATTACTATGTAACTGGGTTAATGGTAATTCATCAACTCATAGTAAATAGCTTTAATAAAATCTTGCCAACACTTAAAAGCTAATGCAGTTGAGTCAGCCAACCTTAGAGCCTCATAGTTTGTGTTATACTTGTTGAGTACAAGTTGTGTACTCACTCTTGCCTCTTCTCTACTTTTTCCTCCTGGCTACGCTACTGCTGCTCAGTTCCTGCCGACACGAGGGAGTTCGCTCAGCGCTACCAGGACTACGAGGACTTCTAGGTGTTCGTCTCCCAGTCGACGTCCCTGTGGCGCCCTGCTTCAGCTTCGGAGAGCTTTATTCGTATTAGTACTTCGCTTCCGCTGTATCAGACATTCTTGTCATTATTGTAATAAATAACATTCGTATTCATTTTATTATATCTTTTTACGTGATATGTGCTATGATATACTATTCATTCTGTTGTATATACGTGTGACTTGATCCAGGCACGTATATGATTGCTCGGTTTATGTTCTTTTATAAACCGGGTGTTACACGAGTGGGCGAGGATCAAGATCGGGTCTCGCGCAGAGTTTGTTGCTCATGTCGTGGAGGAGGCCGGATCGCCAGGAGAGTGCGTGTGTGCGTGCGTGCGCGGCGAGCTCGCCGGAGTGGTGGTGTGAGTGCTGTTGGGCCTATAAATGGCGATGTAATCCCTCTGTAATCAGTGAGTTGAGTCCCTTGTTAGTTGAATTGAAGCCAACATACAGGCCGTTGGAGCGGCCAGGGCGTTCGGTGCCAAATCGTGTGCGGGCACTGTTCATCTTCCTCCTACGGCCGGCGCCAGCGAGTGTGAGATTGAGGGCTCAATTACAACAATTGGTACCAGAGCGAGGTTCGGGCGTTGCACTGGTGTATGTTCTACGACGGCTTGGTCAGTCCATTTCGCCAGCCAGCGTTGAAGAAGCGCGGGATCTCGCGCAAGAGTATGACGGCAACGGTCTTGGCGGGCGGCGACAAGAAGACCCCTCCAGGCTTTCCGAAGAAGCCGTTTGGCGGCAAGGGCGGCGAGGACGCCGGTGGCAGCGGCAAGGGGGACGTCGTGGGCGTAGTCCGGGAGATCGGCGGGTTGGCGAACTGGCCAATGCTGACCAAGACCAACTACACGCAATGGTCGTTGCTCATGAAGCTGAAGATAAAGGCCCGTCATCTGTGGGAAGCAATCGAGCCAGGGGGAGTGGCGCCACATGAGGACTGCATGGCGGTTTAGGCAATCGTGAGCGCCGTGCCGACGGAGATGGTGGCGTCGCTGGCGGTGAAAGGGACCGTGTTGGAGACGTGGAACGCAGTGAAGGAGCGGTGCGTCAACAGCGACCAGGTGAAGAGGACAGAGGCGCAGCGGCTCCTGCGGGAGTTCGAAAATATGCACTTCAACTCCTGCGAGGGCATTGATGACTACACACTGCGGCTCCAGAACATCGTCGCCGCGCTCGAGACCGTGGGGGAGACAATCCCGCCGCGGAGGGTCGTGGAGAAGTTGCTGCGCACCATCCCCAAGTCGCTCCGGCAGGTGGCCATGGCGATCCAAGTGTCGGCAAACCTCGCCATGCTGACATTGGAGGATGCCACCGGGCGGCTGCGTGCGGCGGAGGAAGCCGAGGCTGAGCACGACGGTGCTCCGCCTCCAGGCGCCGACGGCAAGCTCCTCCCCACCATGGAGCAGTGGGACGCGTGCCGGCGGGAACGCCGCAAGAGGGACCGCGCGCGTGGCGGAAACAGAGGAGACCAAGTCATGCGGATTGGCAACAGCTGGAAGGGCGCCACTTGGTGAGTGGGCGAGGATCAAGACCGGGTCTCGCGCAGAGTTTGTTGCTCAAGTCGTGGAGGAGGCCGGATCCCCAGGAGAGTGAGTGTGTGCGTGCGTGCGCAGCGAGCTCGCCGGAGTGGTGGCGTGAGTGCTGTTGGGCCTATAAATGGCGATGTAATCCCTCTGTAATCAGTGAGTTGAGACCCTTGTTAGTTAAATTGAAGCCAACATACAGGCCGTTGGAGCAGCCGGGGCGTTCGGCGCCAAATCGTGTGCGGGCACTATTAATCTTCCTCCTCTGGCTGGCGCGAGCGAGTGTGAGATTGAGGGCTCAATTCCAACACTGGCAAGGCAAGAAAGAACAAAGTGGATGGCCGGATCAGAGGAGAGCGTAACGAATGGGCCGGTGGAGTGAGGTAGGTGCGTGCATGCTGCGAGGCCACCTGCCCACATTTTTTTAGGAGAACGCAGGGGGGGGGGGTGATCCCCACCTAGCTCAATAAAACATAAGGTTATGCAGTTTTACAACCAAAGTTCACACAACGCACGCAAGAAGAAAGATGATACAACACACACCATATAGCTAGGCCAAGGGTTACTCCTCCAAAAGCAGAGGCATGTCACAAATCACCGAACAATGACTCCTCCGAATAGCTATACACCAGCGATCTCCATTCCACAAGCGACCGTAAAGCTCAAGTTGAATCCGACAGACGACGGCCGTGACTTGCATTGCCTATGGAGCATATCCGGGATCCAAAGGACAGGCCACCAACGCCATTTGAGGGGAGGAATCCTCAAAGAGGGAGGATCGACGAGAGGAGAATGAGGAGATCCAAGAGAGGGGATCATGGTCTCGCAACCCAGCAAATGATGAGACATTGTAATCATGGAACATGGACGAAGACAGGGTATAGAGACTCGCAGCAGATATTCCCTGGCAATAAGCTCGTGCAACCATCAGGGGACGGTGACAGCGGGGGACCATTGTAAGGCATTGGCGCAGATGCAGAAGGTTCCTCCACGACGACGCCTACAGGTAGGACGCGACGACAAGCCGCCGCCGCCGCCAGTCTGGGACGAAGATCTGCTGAAGACATACGGATCTAAAGAGCGATTTTCGATGATCTATCATGAGTGGGTCTAACGGGCTTTGTAGGGAGCACACAACTGCTCTTCTTCCCTCTCTAGAAGAGTCCCAACTCTTGGTTTTTGCTCGCAACACAATAGTTCATTCGATCTATTAACTTAGTGAACATCACTTTTTATGTTATGTACGAGTTAATTCGTGCCTATTTTCGAAGAGAAGGTACTGGAGATAATGTGTCAGCCATGGTAGAAGTAGCTCCCTGAGTAGGCATGAGATGAAGGGATTTTCTCATCTTGAGGTGTCGGGAGGAGTAAAGGAGATTGACTCTTCTCTGTCATTAGCCTTTTTATTGACACTATAGGAGTTCCATCCTGTTGAGCGGGAGGCATCAATGGATGCACTGATGAACACGACGAATGCTTCTTCCGGGGAGCCTTCTGTGAATCAGGCATTCCATCCTGTCTAGAATGAGATCATAATTTATTGGGCTGGGCCATTCCATCTTTGAGAAGGGGCCCAATCTTGTATTTGATGGTCGGTTTTCAAAAGCGCTTCATTGTGTGATGAGTTTAGACGAGTAAATAGGCAGGCCGAAGGCTGCTTACTAAGCGAGAAGGCTCCAAGCAGCCTAATAACGCTTTAGAAGGGAGCTTGCAGCTTTGCAACCTAAGCGGTATAGCTAAGCTTACTCATCAAGGGCCGATAGATAGAGCAGCTCTTGTTGAAAGCACTCCAGTCCAGTCGCCTCCGATCAGTGGCTTGTCAACCACTGAACCGTAGCTCCTCACCAAATTCACCCACAGGCTCGTAAGGGGAAGGGACAAATACCTTTACTTGGTCTAACAGTCCAAGAGCTCTCACGGTAATTGGATAGCTGGAAAGCTGGCTTGAACCAAGCCAAAAGGCGGTGTGTCGTCACCTTGAACCAATGAATTTACCTCCGCCTATCCGCGAGATCGACTCTATGGCAGCGTCGGGACAAAGCATCAGCCGCTCCATTCTTTGCTCCCTTGCGTCGGTATTGAAGTCCAAGAAGCTTAGTGAAGGCCTTCTGCTGCAAAGGTGTAGTCGTTGATCTTCTAAATGCACGAGACTGTGCTAATTAGTTCTAAATGCCAGATTGGATAGGAGAAGTGAAACAAAGCCACAAAGGAGACTCATTAGCTGAAGAAGTTAAGAAGCGCATGTCTCAACAACACAAAACGAGGGTTTCGCTCGTACCAGAGCTTGGGTTTTCACTCGGAGGAACCCCCATGACTACACAGGGGAGAGAGCAATCACGACGCCTCCAAGGTGGCGAGCGACGTCCTCGGACGCCGCCGTCATCAGCACCGACTGATCAGTGTCGGGTACGGCTTTCGCTTGGAGCTTCCTGAGACCCAGCACGGGGCAAAGCTCCATTGATAGGCACAATCCCTACAACCAAAGCACCAAACAAGCATCACCTGCATCACCATAGAGTGCAGACCTCCCTGGGGTGCCAGATGATGCAGCACCATGCGGCCAACTAGGGTGCGAGCCGGACTCGGCCAAGGTCCTTGGATCACCACCGCCAAGCAATCGACAAGGAGGTGGAGGGGCCATGGTGGCATGGAGGTGCGGAGCCTGCGGCGGCATGGAGGGGCGGCGTGGAGGGCGGTGATTTTTGCGAGCCTCCCTGTTGATGGCAGATCGGGCCCTCAGGAGGCCGGATCTGGCCATAGAGGACAACACGGAGGGGAGGTCCGCCGCTCACGGATGTCGTGGCAGTTGCTGGGTGGTGGCCGCCCCCCTACTGCCCCAACCGTGGAGCCGCAAGGACCGCCCGAGCGCTGAGTGCAGCACCGCCAAGGAGCTCGAGATCCGGTCCAGGAGAGGGCGGATCTGGGAGCCGGAACCCCAAGAACGGCAGCAGCAACGGGCCAGAGTTCATCGAGGCAACGGGGAAAGGGACCGAGGGGGAAATGAGGGGAAGGCAGAGAGGTCCCACTGCCGCTGTCCTGGCACCCGCACGGACTTCCGGCGAGGTGCTCCGGCGGCGGCGAGGGGCAGGGACGGGAGGCGAGGAAGCTGAGCACCGGCGACATGGACTCGGGGGGGGGGGGGGGGGTAGGCAGATCTACGTACCCACATTTTTGTAGAGTACTCCTCATGATTGCAAAGCATATTGGGCTATTGGGGAGTAGCCGCTGCTAGCTAGTTGCCTACTGTGTGTAGTACTATAGCTCTTTGTGCATGATAGTCACATCGGGCTGGAGACCGACCACAACAGACTGCACCAACATTATTATCATCGATCTACCACGCGACAACATCATTTAATTTACTCTCCCCAGTCATTGCTTGCTTTCATCAACCGCACTCTAGCAGCTACTGCACAAAGCTAGCTAGTTGACCGACGAATTCACAGTAATGGTGGAACATTAGTAGTAGTAGTTAGCAACCCGGCGTCCCAGTCCTGGTGCGTTCAATGACCGCGAGCGCCAGCGTGGGGCCACAGCCTATGGCCAGCGGCCTGTGCCCGGCATCCCGCTGCTCGGCAGGTGCTGCGCTAGCCGCTAGGGCAGGGCACCGGTGTGATAGCTTCCTCGAGCGTCCGTGCCACGGGGGTGTTGTGGGAGGTGATGCAGGGCGCAACCGCGTAGGTTGGACTGACCCTCGTCATGCTTCTATGCGGCAATGTTCATCATTCCTGGTCCTCCTACCCGAGCACCGGCGCTGTGCCGGCGGCGTTTGCGGCATGCAATGGGCTGAGTTGCCCCGGCAAACGAGGGGGACACGGCATCCGGAGCAGGGGAGTGCGTGTGGTCCTCCACCACGTCATCACTGGGTGGAGTCGGTGGCATGCGACGCTGTTCCATTTAAGGAGGTGCCACGCTGTGCGCTGCGGCTTGGACCACAACACTGGCCGCTGGGACAGCACTGCCAAGGCTTCCAGCTCGATCAACATTGGGTCTCCCGACCCTGTCAACGGGCTTGGGGGCGTATCCGCGGACCGGAGGTGCAGCAATAACTCTAGTTCCCCCAAGGGAAACGGCTGGTCCACCACTATGTGATTGCGTAGGGAAACTCTAGGACTAGCCGTTTGACCCTGCTGGTTCAAGGCCAGTCTGTGCCTTTTCTTTAGGACATTACTATTAGTATGCTGCAAATGACTCTCTAGGGTAAAGATCTCAAGCTGAAATAGAGCATTAATTGTGGTAGGAAATTATTGATTGCATGAGGGAACCAATTTTTAAAATAGCGGGCTAAGATATTTAGCGGTTGTGTTTGTAGAGGCTAAGAATGGATATAGCGGGCTAGCCTAGTGACCATTTAGCAGTTCTATAAATAACATATGTCGAGAAATCAGTGCACCTAACTTTTACACCGATTTTTGAGAAAGCAGTACCAAAATAATGTGATACCACTTCTTCCGTGGGCGACTCTACCCATATTACACCAAAAAGAACTTCACCTAGATAGTAATACTTTATGAGAACTCAACTCTTTATTCACCATAACTTAGTACAAAATAAGACTCTTGAACCTTTTATTTTGCTACCCTACCATGACACTACTACACTATATACACTATAGAGGGGAGGAGAGCACCCTATTTATTGGACTCCAAGGCTTATATGGTTTTGACATATGGTCATCTTCTACATATTTCTTTACAAAATATCAAACTCTAAAATTTTTCTCACGCTTATCTAACCATACAAATATCTAATTTAACCATAAAGCATGGTAAACATGGTTCATGCGTCTAATCTTCTAATCTTTTAGAAATTTCTCACAAGTCACAAAGTATGCATTTCTAATTCAACACCATGCATAAATCTATGAGTTATTTTGCATATAAACATAAAATCAAGAAAATTTCATGTACTGAAGTACGTCTTAGGCTTCATTCTCTCGTTAGTGAAATACTAAGTTTTGTAAATGATGAAGTTCAATACTAAACTAATAATAAATAAATACTAATTATATGGTTTAGCCAATTAAATAAACCTTAATTTAGCGGCTATAGCGAAATTTAGCCGGCTGTTAGCGGATTTTGCCTTTTGCAACTAAAATATAGATATCCCAAAAGCTATAACAGGCTATGGCGGTGGTTATAGCCGGCTATTTGGAACTTTAGATGGAACCAAGGAAGCTTTCCTTTTTCAACTTTCACAATTCTGTATTAGAGACAAGGACCCCCATACTGGGAGGGTGGGAGGAGACTACACCTCTGAAATACAAGGAATGGAGGCCTACATAAAGAATCATGAATTTTCAATGCTGTGAGAATGTCAAAAGCAGCTCTGCCATCCGTCCTGATAGTTTTTGGTCATGTTTCAATGTAACTCGACTTGCTAGTGCTGAGTTGCTTGGCCAAATAAGTCTTACCTAAATTCTGTGGTGGTACTCCCGGCCCATAACCTGATCTTCCCTCAAGCTGTAATAAGCTGGGTACTTTTTTTTTGTGGCTAGTAATAAGCTGGGTTCTTGACCTTTGTAACCCAATCTTCTCTAGGATCTTAATTTGCCACCAGCCTGTTTGGTAATTTGTTGCTTTCTCAAAAGCTTGCACTGCATTTTTTTATATAAGTTCCGTCTTCAATCCATTTAGTAGGCATTTGGCCACACTTATTTTCTATTTCAAGTATCAGATGCTTATTTTCTAGTTTTTTTTGGATTTCTATAGTCCAACACAATTAAACATGTGCTAGGATGAAAGCGATCGGGTGCTCTAGCCTAAGAGGGGGAGAAGGTGAATTAGGCTCTCTAAAAATCTTAACTTATGGCTCCAACTAGTTTGCACAAAACTTAAACTAAAACAAGCTATCTAGATGTGCAACTACGGTTCACCTTAGTGTGAAACCCTCATCCCAAAAGAGTTTTGCAACCTATAGCCAATCCTAGCAAGATACTACACAAGAAAGTAAAGGCACACAAGTTGCAATATGAAATGCGGAAGCTTAAAGGGAGGGATGAGAGGAACCGAACTCTCGACACGAGAATTTATCCTGTGGTTCGGATTGCCACAAAGGCGCCCCTACGTCCACGTTGTTGAAGCACTCACGAAGAGTATCGCTTCCCGGCAATCAAGTCTCTTCCGTGAACACAATCATGGTCACCTTGATCCCGATCTTCACTAAGGGAGATTGCCCACAAAGGAGGGGTCTCCATCCCCCGCACAATATTGTCGACGCCGCTCCACACCAAGCCGGAGGGTCGTTGACGTGTCGGCGAGCCACCAATGCTCCAAGGAGGCCGGCGCACCGAGATACAAGTTTGGTTCACTCTAGAACCACAGCACAAGGATTTAAACCTTGCTTGATCACTCACTCAAGAGCTAACCTAGCACTAACACTCACAAAGCTTGTGCTAAGAACTAAGAATTTGATCTCTATGCTCTTGGATGGCTTGGAGGTGTTCTTGGATGTGAGTGTGATGTATTGGGACTCCAGCAATCTTCAAATGGCCAGCGGAGCACATATATATAGGCCACACACTTGAACTAGCCATTTGAAGCCGTTGGACACATTTCTGCGTAGGCATCGGAACTTCCGGTGCTGGGGCGTCGGTTCTTCCGGTCACTCTACGCTCTGAAGTAGCCATTGGACTCTCTGACACAGCTGCAACAACTTCAGGGACCATCGGATGAACCGATGCTATAGCGTCGGAACTTCCAGTGACACTTGATCTTCATGTAGCCGTTGCTCTTGCTGACATCATTGCTCCGACGCTATACTTCGGTGGGCGTCGGTTCTTCCGGTGCTGAAGGGCTGGCTGCTTCACGCTTGACATCGTCTCTGGAACATAGTACATTAATTTCACCGATGCTTGACTTGACAGTGTCGGTTCAACCGGTGCTACACTCTTTCTTCACTTGATCTCCCGAGGCGCTCAGTCTTGCACCAAAGCCAGGGCGTCGGTTCTTCCGACAACTATCAGATGCACCGATGCTTAGGCATCGGTTCTTCCGGTGCTTTTGGTTTCTGCAGAACTCGTCCAATTTAGCGTTTCTTTGAGTTCTTTCTTCGTGTTTTACTTTGTATGACCTTTTTACTTCATCCCTGAGATGACCTTTTTACTTCATCCCTGAGATCTAGAAGCGTTCACTCAACAAAAACATTAGTCCCATTGATTGCGTTGTCATACGATCACCAAAATCACTCGAAATGGCATAAATGGTGTCATGTTCGTTACAATCTCTCCCTTTTTGGTGATTGATGACAACACAATCAAAGCAAGTATAAAATTTGTAAAAATTGACAAATTAAACTACTTACACTTGCTTGGATGCTTACCATCATCTAATGACGGTTTGGCCTCCCCCTAAAACCATGATTCCCCCTTTGATCCTCCCCCTTTGGGATATACTTCTCCTCCTTGAGAAAATACCTTGCTTTGATCCACATTTCTCCCCCTTTGGAATCAAATCACTTAAAAAGTCTTGCACCTAAAAGGTCTTGTAAAACAATATGCTCAAGAGAAGATTAGTAGCATAGGGAGTTAGTTCCATGACTTATGATCCAATTATATGATATCAATGAAGATACCAATTGAAAATTTCACTACGGTGGATCACAAAATCACGAATCTAGCATGCCATGGGCTAAACTTCCCGCAAAGTGTGTACAAAACATGATAATGTAAAAATCAAGTGCACAACTTGATGTTTAAACAAGGAAGCTTAGGCCATATCATGCATGGAGGTAGCTCTAAAATAATAAGAAATTGATAATGAAACCAATTGAATAAGTTTAGAACCTTGCATACCTCCGAGGGTCCTTTGTTTACCTTGTATGTACCAATTAAGAGTGACTTGCCACGATTGAAGTCTTTAGAAGATGAGCACTTGGTACACCAAGATTAAGTAAAAGTATGAGCACATAGCCTATGAACTTAGATATGAGCATTTAAATTCAATAAAGCATGGTTCAATATACATGAAGCACAATTTATCTAATCACTCTTATAGAGTTGTTTGTTCATATTGAGCGTGAATAACATTCTCTTAGAGTGTTAACTCCATCGTGAGACTACAAAAGATAAACTTGCAAATGTGTTAGTCTCAAAATCACAAACCATAGAGTGAACTCCCCCTAAATGTGTGCATTTAGTGTTTGAATCACCAAGCAAATGTATGCACATTGATTTTGACACAATTAGGAAGTTTACCATATAGCTTGTGTTCATGGTACACATATGAAATACATATCTCATGAAGTCCATGTACCATGAAGGGTAACTTTGTGTAGTTTTCTACACACTTATCGAACCATATAGGTTGCTTATGGGTTAAAATTATGACACAAGCAACCTACCATATATAACACTAGGAGATGCAATGCATGCAAACATCCTAGCAAAGGCAATGGAGCTACATGATGCTTGAATTGAAATCTAGCTACCATTACCTTATGGGGGACTTGGGCAACAAATGTCCAAGTTGTGAGCTTAAATTGTTTTGGCTTGAACCTTCACTTCAACTTGTAAGCTAAGCCTCCAAATCCCCCGTAGCCATTCTTGGGCTTCAAATCTCTTTTGGAACCCACACCATTTGAGGCCCCTTCATATTGGTGATGATATCCTTGGGCACCCAAATGGAGTGGTTCTAACTCCTTTCCTTCTTCCCAACCTTATGAGCATCTACCTTGCCATTGGTCTTCTTTTTGATCACATAGGAGGTGCTATTACTTTTGTTCCTCCTGTTGGGCTTGTGCAAATGAGAGAACTCTTGATTGTGAGCTTTTTCTTGTTCTTCTCATCCGGAAGCTTCTTTCTTTGTTGATGACACTTGTTGGACTTGTGGCCTTCTTTGTGGCACTTTGAGCAAGCCACGGTGGACCCCTTCTCAAGCTTCTTAAACATGTCTTCACGGTTATCTTGAGAAGGTTGGACATTGCTCTTTATGCCTTTGTCCTTCAATCTATACAAGTCATTCATGAGACTTTCCACTTCTTACTTGAGCTCATCATTCTCCTTGGTAATGAGATCATCACATGATTCTACAACAACATTCTCATAGCATTTCTCATTGCAAGAGTTAGAGCAAGATTCATCAATTAAGTCAATGCAAGAAGTTGAAGCATCTACCCTAGAAATTGGAATTGCATAAGAGATAGTTTGCTTCATTTCCAAAAAATCATAAGTATCATTAATGCTCTCAAATTTTAATTTGAGCTCTTCATGCTCCTTGCTAAGCAATTTGAATTTGCACAATAAATTTTCATAATTTGTAGCAAGAGAAGTATTTAGATCATTGAGAGCATTAAGGTTTTTGATTTCCTTTGATTGTTTCTTAATAACTTTTTGGTGCTCATGAACTAAGTCAAGAAGTTCATCAATTGAAGGAGAGTCGGAGTCATCATCACTTACATCGCTATCCATACCTTTGGCCATAAAACAAGTGTTGGATGATGATCCCATGCAGGTGGTGAATTTCTTATTTGATTCATCACTTGAACTTGCACTTGATTTTTCACCACCGCTTACCCATTCACCAAATATGGCATATGATTCATGCTTGGGCTTCTTCTCCTTCTTTTGCTTGTTCTTCTTGAACTTCTTCTCAACCTTCATAAGTTGATGGTGAGGCCCATCTTTGAGGAAGACCATATACCCCATTGAGTTGATGTTCTTCAAGCATTTGTTCATCTTCTTTACTTTCTTGTAGAGATTGGGGTTCATTGTCTCTTTATCATCACTTGAGGAGCTTCTTGTATCCTCTTCTTCCTCATTACTTGAGCTACTTTTGATGGTCATCTTCTTCAACTTCTTGAGTTGCTTGCATGCAAGTGCGCTATGTGTTGGTGAATAAGATGATGCCTTTATCTTGATGTCATTGCGTAGCTCATGGGCGATCACCTTGTTGAGGACTTGATTTGGTGTCAACGTGTGGAGCTCTTTCTAATATAGAATTGTGGTCACCAAATCATAGTCCGGCCTTCGGAGTGAGTGAAGGATCTTGCGAATGAGTTCCACATCTTCAATTTGCTTCACACCTAAAGAATTAATCTCATTCACAAAAGTATTCAATCATGAGTACATGAATTCGGCATTCTCATCATCAAGTTGCTTAAAGCTATTAAGCTTATCAATGAGAACATGATATCTTTCATTGGCAACATCCTTCGTGCCCTCATGGTTCTCAATGATAGTCTTCCATAACTCTTTTGCATTTTCATAAGAATAAACACGATTGAACATATTATCACTAAGAGAAGATAATATTATGCATTTAGCGGTGACATCATGTTACTTTTCTTGTTGACCATTATTTTTTACACCTTCACTCACAACTCTCCAAACATTCAACCCCGTTGCTTGGAGATGGGCTTGCATTAAAATCTTCCATCGTTGGAAGCCCGTGCCGTTAAACCGTGGAGCGAGTCTAAAAGGATCCATCCTTTCCCCCTAAGAGCTAACTCACTAGGCGGTGAAGCCTACCGATCTAATGAGCCAGTAAACACAAATTTGCCAATGGAATTGGCTTTCTTTGTGAGAGAAGTGAGTCCCGGCTCTGATACCAAGTGAAAGCGATCGGGTGCTCTAACCTAAGAGGGGGAGGAGGTGAATTAGGATCTCTAAAAACCTTAACCTATGGCAACAACTAGTTTGCACAAAACTTAAACTAAAACAAGCTATCTAGATGTGTAACTACGGTTCACCTTAGTGTGAAACTCTCATCCCAAATTTTTTTTTGCAACCTATAGCCAATTATAACAAGATACTACACTAAGAAAATAAAGGCACACAAGTTGCAATATGAAATGCGGAAGCTTAAAGGGAGGGATGAGAGGAAGCGAACTCTCGACACGAGGATTTATCCCGTGGTTCGGATTGCCACAAAGGCGCCCCTACATCCACGTTGTTGAAGCACTCACGAAGAGTATCGCTTCCCGGCAATCAAGTCTCTTTCGTGAACACAATCACGGTCACCTTGATTCCGATCTTCACTAAGAGAGATTGCCCACGAAGGAGGGGTCTCCGTCCCCCGCACAATGTTGTCGATGCCGCTCTACACCAAGTCGGAGGGTCGTTGACGTGTCCGCGAGCCACCAATGCTCCAAGAAGACCGGCGCACCGAGATACAAGTTTGGTTCACTCTAGAACCACATCACAAGGATTTAAACCTTGCTTGATCACTCACTCAAGAGCTAACCTAGCACTAACACTCATAAAGCTTGTGCTAAGGACTAAGGATTTGATCTCTATGCTCTTGGATGGCTTGGAGGTGTTCTTGGATGTGAGTGTGATGTCTTGGGACTCCAGCAATCTTCAAATAGCCAGGGGAGCACATATATATAGGCCACACACTTGAACTAGCCGTTTGGAGCCGTTGGGCACATTTCTGCGTAGGCATCGGAACTTCCGGTGCTGGGGCGTCGGTTCTTTCGGTCACTCTACGCTCTGAAGTAGCCGTTGGACTCTCTGACACAGCTGCAACAATTTCAGGGACCATCGGGTGAAACGATGCTATAGCGTTGGAACTTCCGGTGACACTTGATCTTCATGTAGCCGTTGTTCTTGCTGACATCATTACTCCGACGCTATACTCCGGTGGGCGTCGGTTCTTCCGGTGCTGAAGGGCTGGCTGCTTCACGCTTGACATCGTCTCTGGAACATAGTACATTGATTGCACCGATGCTTGACTTGACAGCGTCGGTTCAACCGGTGCTACACTCTTTTCTTCACTTGATCTCCAGAGGCGCTCAGTCTTGCACCAAAGCCAGGGCGTCGGTTCTTCCGACAACCATCGGATGCACCGATGCTTAGGCATCGGTTCTTCCGGTGCTATTGGTTTCTGTAGAACTCATCCAATTTAGTGTTTCTTTGAGTTCTTTGTTTGTGTTTTGATTTGTATGGCATTTTTACTTCATTCCTGGGATCTAGAAGCGTTCACTCAACAAAAACATTAGTCTCATTGATTGCGTTGTCATACGATCACCAAAATCACTCGAAATGGCATAAATGGTGTCATGTTCGTTACATAGGAAAAGAAAAAAGTAACTGAGATCAGATTTATTTATTTTTAGTGTTGTCTTTCTTCTGCTTCTTCCACACACTTGACAAATTTGGTGATTGACAGGATATTTCACAGCCAAAATCTGAGGCTAATCCATTTGATGGAGTTTTAGCAGTTCCTTTATTGAGGCATCAGGTTTGCCTTGTAGTCGGTGTTGTGTAATTTTATGAAAATCGTATTGCCAATTCTTGAGTAACTGTTATTGCTTTGGACAGAAAATTGCCTTGTCTTGATTGGTACAAAAGGAGACAAGTAGTCCTCATTGCTCTGGTGGAATTCTTGCATATGATCAGGTATACTAATAATTAATACCTTTCCTGTTGCTCAGCAAAATGATCAATTGTGTCTTTGAGGTATTTGGTACTTTTTCAGGGCCTGGGTAAAACTGTATCAGCCATATCACTGATTCTAACAGAACGACCACCAGTGCCAAGTAGTAACTCTGGACGATGATGATGAGGATGATTGTGCTGAACCTCATTTGAAAAAGCAGATGCAGACATGTAACCCTGAAGTGACAAGTAATAACACAGTGAAGCAAGAAAATCCTATTGTAGCTGCTGGTACTTTGGTTGTTTGCCCAACAAGTGTTCTGCGACAGTGGGCAGGAGAACTGAAGAACAAAGTTACAAGCAAAGCTAATCTGTCCTTTTTAATATACCATGGTAGCAACCGCACAAAGGATCCTGAAGAGCTCACCAAATATGATGTGTCGTGCTAAATACATATTCTATAGTAAGCATGGAAGTACAAAAACAATCGAATCCTGACAGTGATGATGAAGAGAAGGGGAAGCCTGACAGATATGGTGCTCCTGTGTCCTTTTCCGGCGTGGATTCACTGACTTCCTGAAGCAAAGTCACATGTGACTTTTCCCTTCTTGGATGCCATCCATTCTCCCTCCAACGGCTGCTGCAGATTTTAGCTTACTCAATACAAGACCAATCAATCTAGGCGTCCAGTTTCACTCCTGGGCCCAGAAAAGATTTCAAAAAAAATAGCTGAATTCATGATTATTCTATTATTCTTATTTCAAAGCTTACCATTTAAGTGAAAAATAACTCCTTTTTCATTTGCTCTCTATCGCATGGGTGGAAAAGCAAAAATAAGAATTTGGGAAAAGAAATTGCCGTGGTGTGGCAAACTACAGCCGAGTGATGGAATGCACCCGCCTAAGCCCAGAGAGTGAGTACTCGGGGGTTAGCTAGGACCAGTTCGATCTCGCTCAAGAACACGATGAACACAGCCGGTTTAGAGTGGTTCGGGCCGCCGGAGCGTAATACCCTACGTCCACTGTGTGTTGTATTGCTCGAGTCTGGGTCAGCTTGGTGCTGAGTCCAGCGTGCGTCTGTGTGTGTCGAGAGAGCCTGTCCTGTGCAGCGAGCGCCTCCCATTTATATCTCAAGGGAGGCGCGTACATAGCCGTTGGGTCCCCGACAGGTGGGCCCAATTGGTGTAGTATAAAATAACGTACTATTCATACATTATGACGTTGCAGGCGAAGGAGATCTCATTCATGGATTCCCTTGCCTGCTCCTGGAATCCTCCGTTCAGCATGTCCAGGCGCTGTCTTGTCGAAACGGCGCCAGGCGTAGCTTGCGGCGTCGCCTGCAGTGTAGCTGAACGGGCCGTGTAGCTTGCGGCGTAGGCGGCATGATGAAAAAGTGTCGTGCCGTCATATCCAATTAATGCGGGAGCTGTGCTCTGCGCGGCTGCTGCGCAGGCGGCCTCACTGTGTACCTCGGTAAAACGCGGTCTACAGTGAGTCCTGACCTGACAAAGGCTGTCCCGCGTGCCGCGGCGGCAGTGCTCGCCTCAACCACCCGCATTGAATGCGGTGGGTGGGCGAGTCTTCCGCTGGAAGACTCGCTGCCCGCGCCTGCGGGACACGCGGCGGCTCCGAACCCCCCGGCGGTATGCTGGTTCTACACGCGTGGGAGGTCCGGACGGGCGCGAGGAGGTCCCAGACCCCTATGGGGGGTCAGAGATCTCGGTGGTTGGCTCGAAGCTTCCCCTCCTCAGGGACACGTGGCGTCACCGGACCTGTCCCAGAGCGGGGAACGGGTCCGGGGCCGTCGGCCCGGCGAGGTAAGAGCCTGACCCGTGGGGCCCGGCTGCTCCGCCCCTTACCGTGTAGTTACAGATGATTACGCGAGTGCTGTCTTGCTGCAGTAAGAGTGGGTATCCCTACTACAGAGTACCGACAGTGGCCCCCGGGCCCACCTCGGGGGAGGTTACGAACCCGCAGGTCGGGCCACTACTCCGATTTAGCTCTGTATAACTTGAAGCCTCTTACTGCAGGAGTCTTGTCCGGCTTTGACCATTCATCGGTTTTTCGCTGCCTCATCACATCGCAACGGCTTACTGACTCGTGGCCCCCACGTACAGTGGTTCACCTAGTCACGCGTGCGACGCTCGGCATTGATGCGGCCGGAGTAAACAGGATATTTACCACCGGCACAGTTCCCAAAAAGCTTGGTCATGCCAGTGCTTAATGCGCGCACGTCAGCTCAGCTTCCGCCTTGCTTCGCGCGCTGGTGACGATTCAGATCCCGCCCTTTTTACACCTTTGTTCGCTACCCGCCTTCCCTGACAGGCGGGCCTGGGCCCCCTTGTCATGGACTGGGTGGTTAACACTAGGCGTGAGCGCCGCTTGGGTTCCAGCGACGGTTTCAGGGCGCGCTGGTTGGGTCAGGCTTCATAAAGGGACGAACCGTATACTGCGGTTACTTTCCCGCATTCGCCTTCTTCCTTCCAATCTTTGCGCCCCTTTGCCTTCGAGCCTCCTCGCACCTTGCTCTCCTGCGTAGATTGCTCCTCACCTCCATAGCGAAATGGCATCCCTTGCTCGTCCCCACCGTTTCCAGACTGAGGAGCTGAGCACGGTGCGCCGCCTGCTTGGGTGGAGTGCACAGGAGACTGCCTGGGGGATCCGAGCAGGCTCGGTTCCCCTCAGCAACCTGCGCGCCGGGGAGTTTGTGCTGTTCATCTCGCACATCTCCACCGGCTTGGGGCTGCCGATCTCCTCATTCTTCCTGCTGTTGCTGGAAGATTTCGGCCTCCAGCTTCAACACCTCACGCCGCACTCCATCCTCCTGACGGCCATCTTCGTGCACATGTGCGAGATGTTCGTGGGGGTGCGGCCCTGCGTCATCCTCTTCCGCCACTTCTTCGTCCTGGTGAAGTCCGGGAAGGGCAAAGACGAAGTAGGGGCGTACTAATTCCAGACGAGGAGCGACCTGCGGACGCCGTACATCCCTGGGCTCACTAGTGGGAAGTGGGAGGAGTGGCGCAGGGAGTGGGTGATCGCCACCACCGAAGCCAACGAGCGCCTGGTCATGCCGACCGGGGGACCCGCCTCCGACCGTCTGTCCTGGAGGGCCAAGCCGTCCCTGCCGCCGGATTTCGACTCCGTGCTGAGCAAGATCAGGTCGCTGGCGGAGAGCGGCCTCACCTCGCTGCACGTGCTCGGGGACTTCCTGAAGCGCCGAATCGCCCACCTGAAGCAGCGACCGCGATCTGTTTGGAGCTTCACCGGCCCCAACGACTGCAGCAGGACCCACCACGGAGAGGGGAGCGACCTGACCCATGAAGCCCTGGAGGTCCTGGTGCGGGCGGTGACAGGGGAAATCTTCCCTTTTCTTTTTCCATTTTATTTTTCCTCTCCCTCTCTCCTTCCTCCCTCCCCTCTGCCGCTCTCCCCCGCGCGCTGCTCAGCTCGCCGCCACGCCGCTCCTGCACGCGCGCCCCACCACGGCCGACCCCACGCGCGGCCCGCGCACACACACGCGCGCGAGCACCGCCGCTGCCGCCCTCTGCCCTCGCCGCGCAAGCCGCCGCCCGAGCGCACGCGCTCGCGCACTCCTGCCCGGCCCCGCGCACGCGCTCCGCGTGCCGCGGTGCCCGCCGCGCAGCTCGCCGCGCGCCACACGCCGCCGACGCCGCGGCACACGTCGGGTCTCCTCGCCGCCTCGACACACGGGTGCGCACGCGCACCGTGTGGCCGCGCCGCTCGCCGACCGCCCCGGTCCCGCTCGCCTCTGCTCCCGGCCCCGCCCACGCACGCCAAGCACCGCGCCCACGTGCGTTCGCCGCGCCGCCTGTCGCCTAGCAACAGTGCCGCCACGCGCTCTGCCCAGCGCACGCGCGCACACGCCGCACGCCGCCGCTGCCACCTCACTGTGCTCGTCACTGCTGCCGCTTACACCTGCCCGAGACGTCCCGTCACCCCTGCGCCCCCGCCTCGCCCCCCGTGCGTCACTCCACGACGGCCGCAAGCAGCCGGAGCACCATTAAAGGCACTCCGCGCCGGCCGCCGGCCGCCACCGCTGCGTTCCACCGCCCCACCGCCTTGCTCGTCCTATAAAAGGGGCCCTGCACCGCTCCCGAACCACACCACACCGGCCACCACCGCACAGCCCTTCCCTGCTCCCCAATGCCGCCGCCGCGGGTGCCAGAGCCGCTCGCCGCCCGCCGCAGTCTCGCCGCCTCCACACTCCACCCCGGCTCGAGGTAAGAGGGGGAGTCGAACCCCCTCGATCCCCTCTCTCTCTTGTCCCCATCCCCAGCCGCCACCATCCCTCAGCGCGTCGGATCGACGCCGGCACCGAGCGCCCCCTCCCTCTCCTTTGTTCTGCGTGGGGAGAGGAAGGAGAAGGGCATTTTTCCCAAAGACCCCCACCTTCCCTCTATTTACTAAAGAACCCCACCTTTTTATAACCCTTTTTCCCAAAAAGACCCTTCATGTTTTTCCTTTTGCAAACAAACCCTCCCACCATATATAATTAATTTTAAATAAACCCCTATACATTTTCAGTATATCCCAGATATTTCTAGAAATTACGATCAAGACCCACCACTTTCAAAGATAATTACAAATAGGCCCTTGAGTCCCGATTTAACCCTAAATCCCTCTCTAACCTATCATTTTATGCGCCCAATGATCCCCGATCAACCTGAAACTTTACCACACCAATCCTAACATAGTTTTGGTCATGCCATTAGGAAACTGCCTAAAAATATTACTTCTATCTCCACATCTTAATTGTTTCCTATTCGAGCTCAACGATAAAGCTTTTATTTCTTTTTCTTGATTGTGTGTTTGTTTGTGTGCGTCGTAGATCACGGTGTGAACGAGGGAAAACCCGTCGATGAGCAGTATTGTGAGCCAGTGAACCAGGACCAGTTCCGTGACCCCGAGCCCGAAGGACAGCACTTCGATCAGGAACCCTGGAAGGATTTGAAGACGGCAAGTTCAATCCGGCCTTTGATGCATGTTTTGTCCTAGTTTTTATAAACACAACATATTGGGCTGTTTTATAAAATTGCATATATTTTGCCTGCTGAAAACATGGTTGGATAGCCACCCCTTGATTTGTTATAACCATTCCTTGACCACCTAGATTAATGTCTGAATGTGTTGTTTGGACGTTAATCACAGCTAGAATGCTTAGGACCTCATACACAATACAACTTGTTTTATTAAGAAAATGTGAGTGTGTGTGGGAAGGGAGAAATGTGGAATTTTGAAAGATGAGTTTAGACGGGATGGATGGCATTTCTGTGTGATTTGCCGTTTGGTGTGCTCGTGCCTGTGTGGCAGAGCAAGGAAGGGAGAAATCATCGCCGGTGATGAATCCTCCGCAAATGACGCCCTCATCATGCTCCACGCAGACAACGACCGGCAGCAGACCCCAACCACCGCCAATATAGACAACACCAAAAAAAATCCAGAGGAGACAAAAGACTCCCGGCACATGGCTCACCGAGAGGTAAACCAACCCTTTGGTAACAGTAGATCTACACACTAAGCGTAGATAAATACTTGTAACAGCTAAACCTACAAACATAGGTATAAACAATCCTCTCACCAGAGACGACGCCGCAGAGCTCGCCCTCAAGCACCGCGAGGCACCACCGGCCAAGGCCCAAATGGACCCCGCCTAGCCGCCGCCGACCCATGCAGAAGACGCTCGAGCCGAGCTTCCTCCACCAGGAGCCACGCACCGCCGCTGGGCTTACTCCGTGGGGAGGCACGCCCCACCGCAGAGCTCACCCAACGGGGCCGCACGGCGTCGAAGAGCTCGCTCTGCGCGTGCCTCGGTGGAGGAGATCCATGAATCGCCTGGAAGTCGCCTCTCTACTGTAGCTGGAAGAACTCTCGCGACTGCTAACACTTCCTGAGATAGTGTGCTGGTTTACATTTGGAGACCGTGAATATGTATTGCACCTGTTTCATGGGCCAAGGTGGGCTGCAGTCGGTTGGGTTGGGATTTTGGGCTGTCAGAGTTTGTTGCCTCTGCACACATATGTCTTCGGTAATTCGGGTTTTCGGTTCGTGCAGGGTCAAAATCGAACCCGAACACGACCATCGAACTTCATAAAAATGCAAACCGAAGCCAAACCAGAAAAACTGAAAAACCGACAATTCGATTCGGTTCGGTTCGGTCGGTGTTTTCGGTTAAAAAATGCCCAGGCTTAAGCCGCGTTGCGTCAGGCCCCGGCCGCCGGCCGTGAATCGTGATCAAGACAGGGAGCGCGATGAAGGGTATAGGTGGCCATTCGATACTCAGTTATTTCGGTAGTTATTTCGGTTCGGTTTTTTGGTTTTCAGTTTTTTTGCCCAGCCATAGTGGAGGGCGATGCGCGTGCTAGGGCGGTGGACCGGAGGGCGCAGCCCTACGCCGAAGCCTGCAGTGTTCTGCGAACGGAGGAGTGAGCCTCGAGGCGCAGGCACGCTGTGAGGGCATTGCAGCCGAGGCCGAACTTGAAATATACTCCGGCCTGTGCTTTGCTGGCCCAAAACAAAGCCTATTTTCAAGTTTGGCATGCACTGATGCCTTGTGCAAATGAGATTTGTGTTGGATCATCGAATGCGTACTCAACAAGTGTTATTCGTCACAATAACAGTTTTACATGTAATATGATATGAAAAGATATGCTTAATAATATACACTCGTATTTTTTTTTATTTTTTTATAAGGTAACTACACTGGTGGAAATGGGGGAAATGGCATACTACATCTCCAAAGTCCTTATATGACCTCTCTTTGCTTCCCTTTTTTGTTTCTGTTTGCGCTGTTTTATTTTAATTAGTGGCAAACTCAGCGCGCGCATGCCTTGGTTTACAAGTACGAGTGCTGCTGCTGGCTGATGACTGGAAGGTGCCCCTTCTGCTGCATGCACACCACAGCCTCGTACAAACTTTTCTTCAGCGGAGTGAACTCCAAGCCCAACTCCCTGGCCCTCTGGTTGGAAAACTTGTACGGCTTCGCCATCGGCTTGCCGTCGTCTTCACACCTATACACCAACACACGTACGAGATTTTCACAAGTCAGCGACAACGCATCCACGCTGGCACGCAGCTAGCACGCCACGGATCGATTGCCTGGCAACATCACAGAATCGAAGCTTACTTGGCCGTGACGGGGTACTGCGGGAAGAGCTCCCGGAGCACGGCGATGAGCTGGGCGCGGTGGAGCACGGTGCCGATGCAGAGGTAGCGGCCGCGCGCGTCGGGGCGCTCGTAGGCCAGGACGTGCGCGCGCGCGACGTCGCGGACGTCGACGTAGGCGGCGACGGCGTTGGGGTAGGTCCTCTTGGTGCCCATGAGGTAGCGCGCCACGTGGTTGCTGCTGACGTTGAGAGCCTGCTGCAGCAGCGGGCCCGTCGTGACGCTCGGCACCACCACCGCCAGCGGCAGCCCGCGCGCCGCCGCCGTCTCCATCGCCGTGATCTCCGCCATCATCTTGGCGCAGCAGTACGGGTTCTGCGCGTTGATTTCGCCACGAGCACGGACGATGAATAAGATCTGAGACTGAAACGATGGATGAGTCACAAATCAGAGGAAGGAGAGAGGTACGTTTGTCTGCTCGCAGAATTCGTAGTCGCTCCAGCAGGTCTCGTCGAGGACGGCGTCGGGGCTCCGGTTGGGGTCCATGTGCACGGCGCCGTACGAGGAGGTGAAGACCACGCGGCGAACACCCTCGTCCGCCGCGGCGTTGATCGCGTTCCTGGTGCCATCCACGGCCACCGTCACGAGCTCCTGCAAGTCATCAGACCGTATACGTAAGCATACACGGGCGTGAACGATCGATGCGATGCTGTAGCTAGTAGTAGTAGAGGGTTAGTGAGAACAGAAAAACTAACAGGGTTGTTGGACACCGGGGAGGCGACGTGGAGGACGCCATGGCAGCCGGTGAACGCCGCACGGAGGGACTCGTAGTCCAGGACGTCGGCGCGGCAGAGGGTGAGCCTCTCCCTGGCCCCCTCCAGCGCAAGCAAGTGCGCGTTCTTGCTGTCAGCTGTGTAGATGCAAACGTTCAGGGACAGAAATGAGTAGCGTTATTATAAATTTGTAATGGTAGAAACTACGTAGCTAGAAATTGAAGAGACTTCACTCACCAGGGTCCCTTGCAGTTCCCCTGACACGGTACCCGCGCAGGAGGAGCTCCTTCACGACCCACGACCCGATGAAGCCGCCTGCTCCGGTGACGCAGACCAGCTGCGGCTCACCACCATTGCTGGCCTTGGAATAGGAGTAGGACGACGACGACATGTGGCTATGTGAGCTATCGATGCTAGCTAAGCTAGTAAGCTTGCTAGTGGGATGGGTGTCTGATCGAGCTGACCTCGCCCTGTATGGAATGGTGCCCCGTATATATATTTATAGGGGCAGGGGGGCGGATCGCTAGAGCTGCGTGATGCCGCGAGACAGCACGGCGCCGCTCCGCCGCCGACAGCGTGCTTATTCAGCGGCGTGGGGAGGGCGCGCCGCCGGTGGGTTTTGGCAAAATCGTGGGCGTAACACCCGCACGGGAGCGCCCTGATTTTCCGTAACCTCGAGACGGAAACACGAAAGGCAACTTTGGCACGTCGTGGAGTCCAAAACCGGTGGTATATTTCTGTATTTCGAAAGCGGCACGACAATTGCAGAATTTGGCGGCCATGAGCACAAGAATGGCACACTGTTGGAGAAAGGCACATTAGTGCCGGTCACAGGACGGCTTAGTGCCGGTCCCTGTGGCCGGCACTAAATGGCCGGCACTAACGTGACAGACGTTAGTGCCGGCTACTCTGACCGGCACTAACGTGCGTATGTTAGTGCCGGTCCGTAATACCAGCCGGCACTAACGTGCCCGCCCCCGCCCGAGTTCTGACAGCAAGGTTAGTGCCGGCTGATATAACTAGCCGGCACTAAATGTTTTTTCTTCTTTATGTTTCTTTTCTTTTCGTTTTTATACGTATGGCTATGCGTATTTCTAGCGTATGTGACTACATAGTCGTACTCTTTGCATTGCACAGTATTATTAGAACAGCATATTACACTTAAATTATATATTTATATATATATATTATATGTCATGTATGGAACACTTAGGAGTTCAAAAGTACATGAGATATTACATCAACTATAATAACGTATCAGCTTCCTCGTCGTCGGATCTTCTTGGGCGACGCTTAGACGGAGATCGCCATGAAATTCGCCCTTAGGATTTATGACTTCATCGAGTAGAAATCCACATATAGCTTCTTGAATTGCCCTGATCCGAGCGATTTCAATGAGTTCTTTCATCCGCCAACGCTGTCACATTTTTCGATAAAAACATGAGAATAAAAAATAATGAATTAAAATAATGAGCAGATGTGATTGTGCTCACGTACATTGAATGCCTCCACTGTCATTTGCCCTTTTTCACTTGCAAAAGAGTTGATCCACTCGCATACGTAGTATCCACATAAGTTGTTTCCTTGGCCCTGTCTCCAACACTATGGACAAATGTGGGTTACGATATAGAATTTTTTTGATGTTTTATTGCGAATGACATTAGTAGCGAGAGTATATTCATACCGGAAAATCAGTCACCCAATGAAGAGGCTCGATTTCACCTATGGGCAAGCCTATGTGTTTGTGGAGGTAGCGACTCCATGCAGTATTTACCACCTCGATGATATCTTGGTACTTTGATTTATCTTGCCTTAACGAGTCGTACACCAAGACCTTGTGCTCCTCAATCCGAATACAAAGCAATATCCAATGAAAGCTGTGCATATACATACGCATAACCAATTAATGTTGATTATAATAGTTATTAAATGGTATTATTAATACGAAGGGATTGAAAAAAAAGTCTAACAAAGAACGACTCACTGATGGTTGTATGGCAAGAGAATGAAGGGACACATGCTATTTTTACGCAACCCCCTGTATATAACATTGACTATGTCTCCAGAATTTAGCGCTAGCGATTTCTCGTGTATAATATCGGGGTCGAAGAACCCGACGTTATGAAAGTTCTTCTTTCGGCAAATTTGAATTTTTGACCTACGGGACACAAGAAAAACGGGGATCAATCAACACTCAAGGCTAAAATAATGAAATGAGAGACAATACTTACATGCACCATACACTGACGAGGGACTTGTGAAGGGCATCTTGATGGTATAAATCGTAGAGTGATGCAAACTCGATATATACATCATCTGCCCCCCGCCAGAAATGCTCATCTTTAATCCGAGCTGGGAACATCTCTAATTTACTAGCTTTAGATTGCACGGCATACCATTTGTGTAACTCGGCCATTCTCGTTGGTAGGAATGGTAGCAACTCTGGCCATATCAAAGGTTCACCAAGTACAAACTTTTTCCTGCCGCGGGCATTCTGTAGGGCCTCCCCAAGCAATTGAGCACTTGTTAGATCAGTTTGCAATATCATCCCAGCCATGGTCAACGGATCTCTTGATTCATCGGGACAGTCTTCATGCGGCACTATCAACGGAGGGATCGATTGTTTGGACTGCTCTCCGAGCTGGGGAACGGTCTTTGCATTAATCAGGCGATTCTTGGGGTTGCTGTAGCACTTTCTGATCTGCCGATCATAATCCGACTCTCTTTCTTTCTCCTTGGTGGGATCTTTAATGAAGTGTTTCACAAAGTGTGCCTTTGCAACCGGATCTATTTCTGGCTTCTTGTTCGCAGCCTCCCTCAGTAGCTTGCGCTTCAGCAAGAAGGTTTGAAACGATTCTTCTGCCTCTTCCTCTTCTGGCGCCTTCTTTTTCTTCTTTCTTTGCTGCTTATGAGATGGCTGGACCGAAGGTACCGTGTATGACTTCTGTCGCTGACTCTGATTCTGTTGTGCGGCTGGTGATGATGCCAGAATTGGCTCGCTTTGTGCGGCTGGTGATGGCGGATCTATGCTGGGGTCCCGTGCAGGCGGTGGAGAAGGTGGGCCAACACTAGGATTCCTATCAGCTGGCGTTGGTGATCTTTCCCTTGAGCACCGAGCGGAATCTGTGTCTGCTTGCACCAATCTTATGTCGCGCTTTGGCCACGCGATCCATGTGTGTACGGCATGTTGTAGTTCTGTTTCTTCAGGACTTATAGGGATCGGGAGGTCCATGTCTTCCCAGCGTTCTTCAGTAATTCGGTCAACAAAGACTCTGGCGAATCCTTCAGGAATCGGCTGGCAATGTATTGTCCCGCCCTGTTCTTGGACTTCCGCATAACCCTCAGCACAAACTTTAAGCTTTTTCCCATAAAGAACCAGAAGCTCACATTGGGTCCTAACGGTGATGTCGTCAATGGGGTCCCTCGGCCTGTCGGCACCCAAATTAGGGTGCTCCGTGGAAGCAACACTGCTACGACGCTGAGAAGAGGGGCTGATCTCCACATTGGCAGCTGGTTTGTCCGAGCGTTGCCCAACTGCTGCCTCAAGTGACATTATCCGGTTTTCTAGGCTATGAATCTTCTCAGCCACTACTGCCTTGCTTCTGCATCGGCTTCGGTAGGTTTCGAGATCTCCGGAAAAGCCATATTTCCATGGAACTACGCCCACACCTCGGGTCCGTCCAGTGTGTTCCGCATTCCCAAGAGCGTAAGTCAGCTCGTCATTCTCTCTGTTGGGCTGGAAGGTTCCTTCTTCGGTACGCCTCGTTGCGTCCTCGAGTCTTTGGGCAGCCTCTCTTAGTACGTCGCTAGTCACAAATATTCCAGTGTCGGGGTCTAGTGTGCCTCCATGAGCATAGAAGTAATACCTTGCTCGTTTAGGCCAACTCAAGGTTTGTGGTACGATTCCTTTTACAATTAAATTATTTTCCATCTTTCCCATTTCGGAATGGCAACCTTATAACCTCCGGGCCCAAGTCTATGGAAGTTTTTCTTTTTGCTAGCATTCATTTTGCCTTGAATCGAGGCTGCCATGCTGTCAGCACTGTGCTTGTAATCCACGAATTCATTCCACCACTCTCGTTGTTTCTTCCAGACTTTATCAAAATCTGGTGTGAGGCCCTTGTTGACAAAGTTTGCCACCAATTTTTTCTTGAATGAGGCGAACTGAATTGCCATCTTCTTAAATGCCCATCCCTTTATTTTGTCAGCTTTGCCTGGGGGAAAGTTGAAGTGCAACGACACCTCTTTCCATAACAAATCTTTCTCTGAATCTGGCACGATATCTTCAGGTCGATTAGAGACTTTATTTCTCTTCCAAAGCTTATACTTTATGGGGACGGATTCCCTAACAAGATATCCCAATTGATTTACAAATGTTGTCTTAATTTGACCAGGAGCTAGTGGCTCGCCGGTTGCTTCGTTGATCTCCGTGATGGTCGTACATCCTACCATCTTCCTCTTGGAGCCACGTTTCCGTTTAGGCTTCGTCGATCCTGATGCCTGAAAGAATCGCAAATTTATCAAGCGGGTTGCTAGCAACTAGTGGACGTCGCGGCAGGTATGCGTAACCTTCATAACCCGCAAGCAAGGGTTCCAGATCGAAAATTATCATGATATTAGGTAACTTATTGACTGAAACATTCATAAGAATTTTTAGCTGGAGCACGACTCCTTACACATGCTCGATTAAGGTAGAAATGAGTGATTACTTATATTTTCATAAGGCTGCATTTCTTATCAAACCAGTCTATCAACTTTTTGTTTCCTCCAAATATATGTTGGATCTTGTGGTCACAATACAAATTATGCTTGCTTCCAAAATAGGCAGTGAACATTCTTCTTCTCTGCTGTCAGGTCGAGTGCCCAAAGTATCCAGGGTTTTGCCTCACAAGGCAAAGGAATGAATATCCATTTGTTGAAGTATTTTACAATCCAGAACAGGTTATACTTGTTGTTCGTTGAAAACAAAACTAGTATTCTGAGGCAAATTTTGGTGTATTGGCTGTATGTATGCGGATCCTAAAACTTTTACAGAAATGTCTGGCCATAGCATCAAAGTAGATTTTGGCATAAGAAGTGAACAAGGAAATAACATTAAGGTAAAAAACTGTAAGAGGTACCGGGGCGGCGTGGAAGCAGGGGCGGCGTGGTCGGGGCCGGGGCGGCGTGGGGGCAGCCGGGCGGCCGCGATGGCGTTGATGACTCGACGGGCGGCTCCACGGACCGGGCGAGGACGCCGAGGTGCGCGGCGGCGCGGGCCGGGCGAGGACGCCGAGGTACGCGGCGGCGCGGGCCGGGCCGGCGAGGACGACGACGAGGCGTGGGGGCGGCCGGCCTAGGGACAACGAGGAGGGACGGCGGGCTGGGGAGGACCTCGAGGGCGGCCACGGTCGAGCGCCGGCCGGGGACCCACGCACGGCCGGGGAAGAACGCGGCGGCGCACGCGGGCGAGCGAGCCAGGGGAGGCAAGAAGAAGTCGGGGCGGCGGGCAACGTCGATCTGAATTGGGCGGCGAAGGGAGTAATTTGTTGGGGGTGGCTCGGTTAGTGCCGGCTGGTATTACCAGCCGGCACTAACGTGCCCCCGTGACGTCAGATGGGACACATTAGTGCCGGCTGGTAGTTCTAGCCGGCACTAACGTTCTCACATTAGTGCCGGCTAGAACTACCAGCCGGCACTAACGTGTCCCATCTGGCGGGAATTGTAAATTCGCCACGCCAGTTACCATTTACAATAAATTTTTAATATTCATAAATTTATTCATAATAGGCTTAATAATTAAAATAATAAAACAAAAATTTATATCTTAAGTTTTTTAGCTACACAATAATTATAGTAATTATATCTACACAATAACAATAGCAATTGAAGTAAATTAACAAATATGCTACTATTATCAATTATGTGTAGCTTATAGGGTTTATATGTTAGTATACTTCTATTATTTGTAATAAATCGAAAAAATTTCAGATTGATCCATGCAAAAATATTCAAAAGTCTTTTCAGTAATAGCCAATACAATGATGTAATCAATTCGCAAATTACTTGATTATTTGTTTGTAATTTAATGTTTCAACACTCCTAGTAATGCAAAATTAGTGAAAGTAAATAATAGTTATACCATGCAAAAATATAATATTATTTGAAGATGATATTGTGTCCTAATTGGATGAATAGTATCGAGAATTGAGACAAATACGACGCGGTGCGTTACATTACATCACTTAATGAGAAAATATAATATACAATTTATATAAAAGTACTACTCATCATCATTATCTACTGGAACATTGATAATCTTCCTTTTGATGAAAGTGCCTTGGACGTGATCACGGCGTAAGTAAGGCGTGTCCTCTTTGGATAAGAGGATGCTGGGGTCAACGTCAACTGAGAATGGAGGAAGGTCATCAATCTGGTCATAATCTTCCGAATTGTCCGAAATATTCTCGACTCCAACAACTTTTCTTTTACCTGGAAGAACTATGTGCCGTTTCGGCTCATTTCCAGCCTTGTCTGCTTGAGACGTCTTATCCGACTTTTTCTTCGGTTTGCTCGACATGTCCTTCACATAGAACACTTGTGTCACATCCTTGGCTAGAACGAATGGCTCATCTTTATATCCAATCTTTTTAAAATCGACTATGGTCATCCCATACCGGTCCTTCGTTACACCTCCTCCAGCCACCCATTCGCAACGAAACAGAGGGACAACTATGGGTCCATATTCAAGTTCCCATATCTCCTCTATGACACCATAGTAGTTGTTTTTTTCTCCATTACTGTTTACTATACACATACGGACACCACTGTTTTGGTTGGTGCTTTTTTTATCTTGAGCTCTCGTGTAAAATGTATACCCATTGATTTCGTACCCTTGGTATTGCTGGACGGTTATTGATGGTCCCCTGGCCAGCCATTGAAGTTCTTGATCAACTGTGTTGTTGCCCAATAATTTTCGTCTGAACCAGCCATCAAAAGTTTTTATATGTTGCCGTGTAATCCAAGCAAAATTCTTCTGTGGATTTTCGGACCGTATAATATTCATGTGCTCATCAATATAGGGAGCCACCTTGGATGAATTCTGAAGAACCGTGAAGTTTGCTTGGCTGAATTCACTACAAGAGATGTTCATATTACATTTCTTTCCTAGTGTGCCTTTTCCCTTTAGTCGCCCCTCATGGTGTGACACGGGGAGCCCAATCGGATTGAGATCAGGAAGATAGTCAACGCAAAACTCAATGACCTCCTCTGTTCCATAGCCCTTAGCAATGCATCCTTCTGGGCGAGAACGTTTGCGCACGTACTTCTTCAATACGGCCATGAACCTCTCGAAAGGGAACATATTGTGTAGAAAAACAGGACCCAGGATAGTTATTTCTGTCACAATATGAACTAGAAGGTGTGTCATAATATTGAAGAAGGAAGGTGGGAAGACCATCTCGAAGCTGACAAGACATTCGACAATGTCTTTCTGCAGCTTTATTAGATTATTTGGATTAATTGCTTTTTGCGAAATTTCATTCATGAACGCACAAAGCTTTACAACTGCCAATCTCACATTTTCCGGTAGAACACCCCTCAGTATAACCGGAAGTAGTTGTGTCATCAGGACGTGGCAGTCATGTGACTTCAAGTTTTGGATTTTCTTCTCTTTCACATTTATTATGCCCTGTATATTTGAGGAGTACCCAGACGGGACCTTGATACTGTTCAAGCAATCGAACATACTTTCCTTCTCCTCTTTGCTCAGATTATAGCTGGCAGGTTTTAAATAGTGGAATCCTTTGTCTCTCTTTTCGGGTTGCAAGCCTTTTCGTCCAGCTAGCTGTTGCATGTCGCGCCTTGCTTCTAATGTGTCTTTTGACTTACCATACACTCCCAGGAATCCTAGTAGGTTTACGCAAAGATTCTTCGACAGATGCATCACATCAATTGCGTTGCGAACCTGTAAGACTTGCCAATAAGGTAGGTTCCACAATATAGACTTCTTCTTCCACATTGGAACATGTCCCTGGTCATCCTTGGGAATAGGTTGCCTACCGGGACCCTTTCCAAATACTACCTTCACATCCTTGATCATCGAGAACACACGCTTTCCATTACGAAATAGAGGCTTAGGACGAGTTTCGGGCTCTCCTTTGAAATGCTTCCCTTCGGTTCTTAGGGGGTGATCGGTTGGAAGAAATCGACGATGGCCCATGTATACGCACTTCTTACAGTGTTTCAAATAAATGCTATCGGTCTCATCATAATAGTGGGTGCAGGCCATGTATCCCATGTTCGACTGTCCCGAAAGTTTTGCAAGTGCAGGCCAATCATTGATGCATACAAAAAGCAAAGCTCGGAGGTTGAAGGACTCCTGTTTATACTCATCCCACACACGTACACCTTCTTCTTTCCAGAGTAGTAATAGATCATCCATCAAGGGTTGCAGGAACACATCAATGTCGTTGCCAGGTTCTTTTGGCCCTTCTATAAGCACCGGCATCATGATGAACTTACGCTTCAGGCACAACCAAGGAGGAAGGTTGAACATACATAGGGTCACAGGCCATGTACTATGAGCGCTGCCAAACTCACCGTACAGATTCATTCCATCAGTACTTAGAGCAAATCTTATATTTCTTGGGTCGTTGTCAAATTGAGGATACTCTCGGTTAAGATTTCTCCACTGGGACCCATCTGCTGGGTGTCTGATCATGTGATCCTCCTTACGGTCTTCTTTGTGCCACCGCATCAACTTAGCGTTATCCTTGTTTTTGAAAAAGCGCTTCAGACGTGGTATTATAGGGAAGTACCACACCAACTTTGCGGGAACTCTCTTCTTTACCGGCTGCCCATCAACATCACCTGGATCATCTCGCCTAATCTTATACCGCAATGCGCTGCAAACAGGACAAGCTTCCAAGTTCTCGTATTCACCGCGATACAGGATGCAATCGTTAGGACATGCGTGAATCTTCTGCACGTCCAATCCAAGAGGGCAAACCATCTTTTTAGCTTCGTATGTTGTTGACGGCAGTTCATTACCCTCAGGAAGTATGTTCTTTACAATCTTTAATAGCTCACCAAATTCCTTATCGGTTACACCATTAGTTGCCTTCCATTTCAGCATCTCCAGCGTGGTACCCAACTTCTTTTGCTCCGGTTTGCAATTAGGGAACAACGGCCTTTTGTGATCCTCCAACATCTTCTCGAACTTTAATGCCTCCTTCACAGTCTCACTGTCTTTCTGTGCATCAAGTAATGCCTGACCTAGCTCGTCAGGTGGCTCCTCTTGTGCAACATTTGCTTCACCCTCGTCCATTGGTTCATCTTGAAAGCCACCTGCTTCATGAACCCATGCCCAATCTGGAAGATTGTTATCACCATCGTCATCTTCTTCATTATCTTCCATCATAACTCCAACTTCGCCGTGCTTAGTCCAAAGACTATAGTTACTCATGAAACCATTCAAGGCCAGGTGATTCCATAGAGTATCTCTTTTTCGGAATTCCTTTTTATTTTCGCAAACACTGCATGGACAACACATTAAACCCTTTGGCGACCTATTTGCCATTGCCGCTTTGAGAAAAGAATCTAAACCCTGAATCCACGCCGAGGTGCTCCGGCTTCCGTGCATCCATTGCCGGTCCATCTGTACAAATTAAAAAAAAATCATGCTCATTATCCCTAAAAACATGTTACTATGAAGTAATTCAAAAAAATGTAAATGTGTCATAGACCACCTATCTAGTAAATTTAAACTAAATAGCAAAATAAATTGGCACAATAACATATAGACATGTCACCATGAAATAATTCAAAAAAACTCATTCTAAATGTGTGATAGTCAAACTATATAGTAATCATTCTCTAAAAAGCAACAAATCAATTCTACCTTGCTCAAATTAATGAACAAATTAATAAATCATGCTCATTTTTCCTCATCCTTAAAATCCTTAAAATTTTGCATAATAACATATACACATGTCCCCGTGAAATAATTCAAAAAAATTACTGTAAATGTGTCATAGTTAAACTATCTAGAAAACCTTCTCTAAAAAGTAACAAATCGATTCTATTTTACTCAAATTAATGAATAAATTGGAAAATTATGCTCATTTTTCCTCAACCTTAATATCACTATTTTCTTTATCTAGAAAGCATGAAACAAAGAATAAACACCGTGAAAGAAGAGTGGAAGAAGCTACTAACCTTTGGTGCACTTGGATGGGTGAAATCCTCACAAATTTGGGGGAAAATGGGCAGCACCTCCCCTCTAACACGCCATGAGAGAGAGGAGGAGCTCGGCCAAATGAAATGGTCGGGCTGGGGAAGAAGGAGTGCCTGGCTTATACGGGGCAAGTTAGTGCCGGCTAGTGGATTTAGCCGGCACTAAGTGTGGACATTTAGTGCCGGCTAGATTTACTAGCCGGCACTAACATGCAATTGACCAAGTTAGTGCCGGCTAGAATCACTAGCCGGCACTAACGTGTCTTTTGACCGTTGTGGCAGACGGGCTGACCGTTGGGGGATGGTACGTTAGTGCCGGCTGGAGTTTCTAGCCGGCACTAACGTACCCGCTTTGTACGGTTCATGCACGTTAGTGCCGGCTCCTATTTGACCGGCACTAACGTGCTGGTACCAATGTGCGTTTCTCCAACAGTGGCAGTCGTGGAGCTTGGCGCCAAATAAATGTCTTCAAAAGTAACAAAAAAAGGACATAATATAAATGCCGAAACATTGAATTGAATCAAATGCAATCCAAGCTCTAGTTTTTTTTCATTTATGACACTTACCTCTTTGCTTAGCGGTTGGCGATCACCTAAGCGCGGCCACAATGTATTGTCCTCAAGCAATTTTCATATAATTCTCCTCCTGTAGTATTTTTTTAGCTTACACGGTACAACTCATATACTTACAACACACACATACTCACACCCCTATAAACACATGTACACAATCCTACCTCTATGAGCATTTGTAATTCAGTTGGATCATCAACTCTTTGAGCGGGCCTTTTTTCGGCCGGGCTTCACACGCATGCTGGGGTGGGCTTCACAACTAAATAAATATTTGAGGGACCGAAACTGGCGACCAGAGGGGGGGTGAATGGGAGCCGATCAAAATTTCTCTCGAAATCGATCCGTCAGCCTATATCCCGAAAATCACCACAAACCCTCGAACCTAGGGTGAGAGAGTAGCTATGGACTAGCTATCTCTAAGCAAAAACCCCTAGAAAGAGAAACGGAAGCAATATGGAAAAACTCCCCAAACAGCAGCTCTGCTGAGTCAGACCGGTCTGACCGCTAGCACAGACCGGTCTGACCGGTCGGGCTGGAATTTGAATTTTCAGACCGGTCAGACCGGTTACACAGACCGGTCGCTCTCAGACAGCCCGCAACCAAAGCTCCAAATGGCAAATCTCGAGCAAACGAAGTCTAAATCCAACGAAACTTGGAGGATACCTTCACACCTGTCCCGTGAACATATCCCCAAGAGATCTCTCCCAAACGATTAAAGGATCTTGAGAATTCGGGGGAAGATCAAAGTGGATTGGGGTTTTCTCAAGAACACAAAACCTCCAATTCGTGAGAACTCGCGATTCCAGGGGGTTTGGCACTAGGCTAGATGCATCGGAATCGTCACAAAGAGTTCAACAAAGCACGAATCCAAGGGCTCGATACCTCTAAACACGAAGCATCCCAAAAGAGGAGAAATCAAACTCAAAACGCAAGAGAGGAAGGGGAGGACGATTACTCAGCACACATAGATGATCTCAACAAGATTTCATTCATAAATTTCAGAGGAATTCACCTATACAAAGCTAGAGCCATCTGCCCATCATCCTACCCACTAAAATTGAGAGATTAGCTAAATCCTAACCCTCTTTTGCGTTGGAGTCCTTGGCCCTAACCTGGAGTAGGGGCAGGGAAAAGGAAAAACGAAGAGAATACAAAAAGACTCAAGAGACTCACCCAGCCACGGGCTGGTGGGGGTATTTATACCCAGCTGCTGCGGCCAGACCGGTCCATGGGACCGGTCAGACCGGTCGGGTCTGCAGCAGCCCCCTGTACAGACTCAATCGACGGCGGAGTTTCTTTCTTCGACTCGAAGTCTTTGCTGCGATGCCGCCACGTCGAAGAAGTTCCGGTCCGCGGTTTTGGAGGGTCCGCGAAACCCGGGTAGGTGGCCGGTTTTGAGAAAACCGTCAAAACTTCACGCGCGGGAAGATTCCCGCCTCCACGCCGTGGCCCTAGACGTCGTTCCCGCTTCGGCCTTCTGACGGCCCTAGACGCCGCCCGGCGCCCGTCACCTCCTCGCCCGCAGCGAGGCCCTAGACGCCGTCGACGCCCGTCGCCTCCGTCAGTCCCGAGACCAACGCCTGTGCCTCCACGACTTGGCGTCTTCAATCGCCGTCCGCCTCCTTGGTTTTGTGGCGCAAACCAAGAAACCCGCCTTCCATCGCCGCTTGCGCCCTCGATCCAGGAATGGACGCCACAGCTGCCGCCCGGCCTGAGCTCCTCCACGGCAGCTCTCCGTCGACACTCGACGCCCGTGTACCTGCAATCCAAAGACCAAGCGCACGATCATACCTCACGATTGACAATTCACTCATCACAGGCAGAATAGAGTACTCAACATTCCTCAATCTCCCCCTTGATGAGTGCATTGTCAACACATCACCAAAAACCAGAGAAGTGATAAAATAGAAGCAAGAAAGAGAAGAACTCAAGCAAGTGACAAAAAGCTCAGAAAGGCAAGACCAGACACTTACTCAAGCACAAATCGATCCCCTAAGACAAGGGCAACGGCTCGACGCAATCGATCAAAAGCCAAAACGTGACTCCTCAAAGACAGAGGTAACACTCTACGCAGTCATGCAAGAAGCAGAGGGAAAACGAGAAAACCAGGAGCCACAACCAAAGCAGAAACTCCCCCTAAAATGCATTTCCGCTCACACGTGTAATTCTCCCAAAATGATGCACTCTCAATACCAAAATCAAACAAGTCTCCCCCTTGTTCGATCACTTCTCCCAAAAATTCTCCCCCTTGTTGGCACATGCACACATCAAGCCTAAACAAACCTAAAGCTCTCCCTGAAGCTGAGACTCCCCCCTGAACAGATGCTATGCAATGAATGCAATGCAGGAGGTGTAAGTGAAAGCATTCAGGGATACAAGGATATGAGCAACATCTAGTCACAAGCACGTGTGCATCCATAAACTAGACCCGCATCTAGCTCAACAGGGTATATCAAATCAGTCTAGAGCTATGCAAGTTCAGTTTAGGAGAAATAAAAGCATCACCCATGATCTAGCACTAACAAGTAGGGAAAGGAAAGCAGTGCTAATCATACTCATACAGGTGAGCCAAACCAGCCAAAACATGTTGCAAGCATTCATTTTTCAATCAAATTATATCAAGCAATTCATAATGCCAGGGGTTGAAAGCTTGTCATGCTTTACTTAGCAACGAGGCCAAACCTATGCCAAAGACAATCAGAAGCTTAAGACACTCGTTTCAGTCATGCACAGCCTTGTCCGGGTTCTCACAAGTGCAAAGTGAGCTGTCCCGAAAGCTCGATCAGTGCGACAAGCAATCCCACCTGGATCTTTTCAATCCATTTCAAGAACAGTTCAAGCAATTTTATCAGATTTAGATCATTTCAAGTATGAATTGCTGAACGAAAGGCTACACTAGTATGAATAAGATAGCAAAGACAGGGTGATCATGTTTTCAGATTTTCAATACAAAATAGCTTAACTCAGATGATGTCATATACACAGTGGAGCAAGCTATACATGATCAAATTTATCAACTCACACTAGCTGGCACTAGAAGATCATAGCAATGTATACCAGAATGCTAGTGCAAGTGAGGCAATGCAAAATGCAAACATGTACAATGCAACTACCAAACCTATAAATCAAAGAGAAGCAAATAGAACCTACAAAGCTAACCAAAGAAAAGTCAGCGATCAAAAGGGGTAACAAACCCCAAGCTCCCCTCGCAAGCGAGCAAAGGTGTCCTGCTCAAGTGGTTTGGTTAGGATATCTGCGGTTTGCCTCTCTGAAGGGACATGGATCAAGTCTATGTGGCCTCTCTCATGATTGTCTCGCAGGAAATGGAACCGGATATCAATGTGTTTGGTTCTGGAGTGTAGGACAGGGTTCTTTGCAATGCTAACAGCGGACATGTTGTCTACAAAGATGGAACCCTACCAAAACTCAATCCATAATCCTGCAAGGTTTGTTTCATCCAAAGTATCTGGGAGCAGCAGCTAGCAGCGGCAACATACTCAGCTTCTGTGGAAGAAAGCACTACGCTAGCCTGCTTGCGAGAGGACCAAGACACCAAAGATGTACCAAGAAATTGACAAGTGCCGAATGTTGACTTGCGATCCAACCGACACCCACCGAAATCGGCATCAGAAAAGCCCACCAAAACCAGAGAAGAATCCGCAGAGTACCAAAGACCAAATTCAGGGGTGAATTTCAGACACCTGCCTATGGGAGGTGCGAGGAGAAGCCTGGTACCGCGCACAGAGGCCGATCCCGAACTGAATGTCCGGCCGGGTCGCCATCAGGTACAGGAGCGAGACGATCATGCTCTTGTACTCCTTCTAGTCCACCGCCTCGCCGTCCAAGTCCTCATCAAGCACCGTCGAAGTGCTGATCGGAGTCGGCTGAGGAGACAAGTCGCTCATGTCGAACTTCCGTAGCAAGTCCCTGGTGTACTTGGCTTGATGAACGAACGTGCCCTGGGAAGTTTGCTTGATCTGCAGCCTGAGGAAGAACTGCAGCTCACCCATCATGCTTATCTCGAACTCCTTGGACATCTACTCAGAAAACTTGGAGATAAGAGCGTGAGAAGAGCCACCAAAGATAATATCATCCACGTATATCTGAACTAATAAAAAATCAGTGCCAGATCGCATGAGGAACAAAGTTTTTATCCACACATCCCATTTTAAAACCCTAAGCCAACAAAAAGGTTTTCAATCTATCATACCAAGCTCTAGGCGCCTGTTTCAAACCGTAAAGAGCTTTCTGAAGTTTATAAATATGGTTTGGAAACTTGGGATTTTCGAAACCAGGGGATTGTTTCACATAAATCTCTTCTTCGATAAAACCATTCAAGAAGGCAGATTTAACGTCCATTTGGAAAACTTTAAAACCCTTGGAAGCAGCAAATGCAAGAAAGATTCGAATAGCTTTCAAACGAGCAACAGGGGCAAAAGTCTCCTCAAAATCAATACCCTCTTTCTGCCAAAACCCCTGGGCGACAAGACGAGCCTTGTTTCGAACAACCAACACATCCTCACCCTGCTTGTTTTTGAAAACCCACTTCGTTACGATGGGATTACAAGCAGGTGGAGGCTCGACCAAAACCCAAACTTTGTTTCTTTCAAAATTTTCAAGTTCCTCATGCATGGCATTGACCCAATTAGAATCAGAAAGAGCGTGTTCAATATCTTTGGGCTCAAAAGAGGCAACAAATGCTGAATGAGTAAAGCCAGTGATACTTGTTACCTTGGACCTGGTGACTCGCTCGTTGAGATCACCTAGCATCTGTTGAGGTGGATGACAACGCTGAATGTGTCGAGGGGCTTTCCTTGTTGAAGTCGCCTCCTCCTCAACCAATTCTGGTGTCTCCTCTGGTGCAGCTAGTGAAGCCTGAGTCACCTACTCGATCGGCCCTCGTGAAGTAGACGTAGTCGGATCGGGGCCGTCATCATCGTCCGAGCTAGTGGCGGAGGCAACTGGGTCCACAGCACACGTGGTAGCCTCAGCCTCACCCTCCGCAGCTTCTTCCTCCTCATCTTCAAAGATGGAGGTGCCGAACTCATCATCTCCTGTAACTTTAAAGATAGAAGAATTGCACGGTGCAGTCTCGTCGAAAGTGACCTCACAAGTCTCTCTGACGATGTTAGTATCAATAATCAGCACACGGTAAGCTCTGGAGTGAGAAGCATAACCGAGAAAAATGCCGTCAGACGAGCGAGACTCAAACTTATCAATATTTGCATCTTTCAGCACAAAGCGCCGGCAACCAAAAACTCTGAGATGGTCAACACGGGACTGGCGTCCAAATCGCAACTCATAAGAAGTCCTGTGCATGAAAGCACGCAAGAAAATGCGGTTGGACACGTAACAAGCGGTGTTAACCGCCTCAGCCCAGTATTTGCGCAGAGTCCTATGCTCATCGAGCATCGTCCTCGCCATCTCAACCAATGTCCGATTCTTCCGCTCTACAACTCCATTCTGCTATGGAGTGTAGGGAGAAGAATACTGGTGTTCAAGCAATTGATCACTGCAAAAGGCGTCAAAACGAGCGTTTTTGAATTCTGTGCCATTATCACTGCGAATCGCTCGCATGGCCTGGGGTAGCTCGTTTTTCAACCTCAAGATCAAGTCTCGAACAAACTCGAAAGCTTCATCCTTGGTTCTCATGAAAAAGACCCAAGAATAGCGAGAGAAGTCGTCCACGATCACAAGAACGTACCACTTCCCACCAACAGACATCACCCTAGAAGGACCAACTGTGTCCATGTGAAGCAACTCTCCAGGGTGAGCGGTCATCACCTGATTAACAGGCGGATGAGAAGCGGCAATCATCTTCCCGTGGCGACACAGATGGCAAACAAGGTCCTTTTCAAACTTCAATTTGGGCAATCCTCGGATCAGGCCAAGTGAGCTAAGTCTCGACAACAAATCGAAGCTCAAATGTCCAAGTCGCCTATGCCACTTCCACAAATCAGAAGAAGGACCAGCCAACAAGCAACGAGAAGGGCCAAGAGGAGTTCCAGAGAAGTCAACCAAGAAAACCCGATCGCGAGGTGTAATCCGGCAAACCAAATCTCCTCTGGAATCCAAAACACGAGAACAACCCTCCTTGAAGCGAACTTCAAACCCCTCATCAAGAAGTTGCGAAACAGAGAGCAAATTAAAGCCAAGATTCGAAACCAAAGCGACTTCTCTCAAGGTAAAGCGATCAGAAACTCGAACAGCGCCAAGTCCACGTACCTTTCCTCTTTCATTATCCCCGAACACAATGTACTCCTTTGAGCGCATCAGGGTGAGGCTAGAGAACCATTTGTCATTTCTGGTCATGTGGCGCGAACAACCGGAGTCCATGATCCACCTGTTCTCCAAGCCTCCAACCTGCACATCAGTAGTGAGACAAAGGGTGAGCAAATGTCTCAACACTGGGGTTAGCAAAGTGAGAAGCAAACCAGTGTCGAGCCATTAGCTCTACAAAAGGGTTAGCAAAACCAGGCAAAGCGTATCCCACGTCCCGTCTACCGCGTGACTAACGAACACCACCGCGAGGAAAGCGTGGAGCATCGAAACCTCCTCCAAAGCCTCGGTCCCGTGGTCCATAGCTATACTGAAAATGACCAGGAGCACGACCGGCAAAGCGACCACCCGCTGGAACACGGTAACCACCACCGTCTCCCTAACCTCCACCTACACGGCGCGCCCTAGCATCTTACCTACCACCACGCCGAGGAGGACCATGCACCCGAGCAGAGTACATGTCCGCATTCCGTCTCTCCTGCTCACGCCTCACAGCCCGCTTCCTTCTGAAGCAAAACTCCTCCAGGTGACCTTCCCTGTCACAGTACTGGCAGTGGTACCTCACCTCAGGCTTGGGAGGTGGAGGCCTAGCCTGCGGACGGGGAGGAGCAGCCCCCTTCTTCTGGGCAACCTGGGCTGGGGCAGCAGGGAGCGTATCCAGGGGATTCTTCAGCTCATTGGGCTTTGGAACCCAAACCTGCTTCTACGGAGGTGCTTTCGGTGGTTCTTTAAGCACACCATCCGTGGGGTCAACAAGCGAAGGCTGCGTGCTCCTACTAGCAGTGTTTCCAGCAGCCTTGCCGATCTTACCATACAACTTGTCAAAGTCTGACTTCGTGTATGTGTAACCGACCCCAAACCCATCACCACGCTTGAACTGCTTAATCATCATGCCCAACTACGGCTCACTAGCAGAAACCCAACTAAGAATCGCCCTAAAATAGGTATTCTCATTCTCCAAGTTGGCTTTCTCTACCGCAAGATTATCCAAATCAGAGATCAAACCAGGGCAAACAGAGCAGTCAATAGGTGGGCTAGACTCCACGACCTTAGTTTTACCTAAAGATTTAACCAAGGCGTTCTTCTCATCTAGCTCCGACCTAAGCGTGGGACAAAGCTTGCAAGCACCAAGCAGAACTAGCCTAGACTTCATCTCCTCTAGCTCGCACACAACAGTAGCTAACTTGGACTGCAACGAAGCTAGATCGGACTTAAAGATAGGACACTCATCACATTCAAGCACATCGCTAACAATAGGAGCGTCCTTAACCAGTTCTAGTTCATGCTTGGCCTTAGCGAGCTCATGAGACATGTCAGCAAGCGAAGTCTTTGCAACATCTAAGTTCGCGACGTTCTCATCATGCTTGGCACGGAGAGCAACAAGATCATTCATGTGAGATATGCAGCCAGCGCACTCATCCTCACTAGATTTCTCCCTAGCACAAGCCAGCTCAGCCCTAAGCTTTCTACGCTCTCTAGCAGCTTCCTTAAGCAGCCTCTTCTGGTTGTCGAGAGCGGCGTACAACTCCCTAACCTCCGTATTAAGCAGGTCGATTGTGGAGTTTACCTCTGAATCGCTCTTGGATCCAGGAGAAGAGTCGACGTGCATCGGTGTATTATGTCCACCTGAAGATGCACGAGCACCATCAGCTTCACCCGCCATGGTGCAGAAGCCCTTGCGCCGACCGGCCGCCAAGAAAAGGCCGATGAAGCCGGTGGCTTCCTTGTCCCTCTTCTTCTTCTTCTTGTCGTCATCGTCGGAGGTCGGTGAAGAAGAGTGGTCGGTGTCGAAGCTCTTGTCGAGGTCGCTGAGCTGCGCCAGAAAGGCCTTCTCCCGCTTCTTGGCCTTGTACTGGAAGCGTTTCTTGAGCGACTCCTTGTCGAAGCGTCCTCCCCGGTCATGACTGCGGTGCTTGTGGCGCCGACGCAACTTGTTGGATCCTCCCTCGTCGCGGTCGCGGTGGCGGTAGCAGTCGAAGTGGTTGTTCTGTCCACCGCCGGACTTCTAGGGGAATCGGCGATGAAGTGGTTCAGATCGCTGCAGTTGTAGCACCCGGGGTTTTTCTTCCTCTGCCTGTTGTGGTAGATGCGCTAGAACTTGCTGATGAGGAGGCACAAGTCGTCGTCGCCCAGCGTCTCCAGCTGCTCATCTTGTTGGGTACCGTGATTAGGGGGACCCTAATCGCGGTACTAAGATCACCCTGACAAACACGAACATATGTCAGGCAACCAGGCCCACGAAGGCCCACGGCCTCCTTCAAATCTGGAAGAAAGGAAAGGACTCAAAAGAAGCCCAACATGCGGCCCATTCGCACCCCACTCGGGCCCTCGGGACGATCTCCGCTTCGCTCGAGGGCTCCCATCGGGACCCTCGAACTGCGTCCCTCATCTCCGCCTCGCTCGAGGGTAGCGAATCTACCCTCGAGTGGGCAAATCATCTCCGCCTCGCTCGAGGGCAGCGAACCTCCCTCGAGCAGGTAACTCATCTCTGCCTCGCTCGAGGCCACCCCTCGGCATAAGAAACAAACGGCCTTGCCACTCAACCGCCCGCCGTACGGAGGCATTGAATGCCAACCACTCCTCCACAGTGCTCAAGACAGACGGCGTCAGGCCGCCATTCCCCACAGTGGCTGTGACCGGAGTCCCATCCGCCAACTCCGGTCACTGCTCCGCCATCCCGGACGCTGTGGCAGCACTGTGAGACCTGCGACGCGGGACGAGACGCGCTCAGTACTGCTCCCGTTACTATTCTGCCAACTCCGGCCGTCTGGACTCCACCTCATCACACGCATGGCCCCGGACCCGCCTCCTGCTTGGGAAGGGGTCCGGTGACGCCACGTGCCCCTCTGGAGGGACACTCAGCACACGCAGCCGGAGTCCCGGACCTCCCCCCTCGAGGGGTCCGGGACTTCCGCGCAACCCTCAGACCTCCTTAGTGCGCGCATCGGCACTTTATTAAGAGGGGTCCGGGACCGCCGCGTGCCCCGCCATCGCTGGTGCACGCAGGACTCTGGCCTGCAGGGCCCACGCAATGCCACATCCGGAGGACTGAACATTCTACAGTGATGACCACGCTGTCTGCTGGAGTTGGCAGGATGCCGGCGTGATCTCCGCGAGGTCAAGGACGATGGCTAGGATGACCGCCACACCCGACGCCATACCCCACAGTGTACAGTACTCGATTATTGTATCCCCGCAACTCGGGGAGAAACGACGACCTCCGCAATCCCCTGTGCATGTACCTGTCCCTCCTTGTGTCTATAAAAGTAGGAGGCGGGCATCCCTTAAGGGGGTCGGTCGGCTCTCTAGGCATTACACCGCACTCAGAGCCCACGCAGTCGCTCCGAGCTCCGACATCACTATTCGCCACGCTCAACCCCTCTTCTAGCAGGGACTTGGGAGCTTCCTTCTCTCTCTCTCTCTCTCTCTCCCTCTCTCTCTCTCTCTCGCCTAGCTTGTACCCTCTACTACAAGCACTCCGGGTGCAAGATAATACAGTGCCCTCGCACACCCCTTTGCTGGACGTATGGCCCCGTGGCCGGAACCAGGATAAACCCGTGCGTTACTGTGTTGCCTCTTGCATCAACACTTGGGACGAGGAAACACACAACATTTACTAGTTGGGATCCGGACCCCCGGGTCGGGACACCGACAGTTGGCGCACCAGGTAGGGGAGCGCTGCGTGACATTTTCTCTTTTGTTCCCATTTGATCTCCAGGGATGGCGAGCAGATCCAACCCATACCCCATGGGTGTTTCGGATCCGCTCCCAACAGGATTCGTGATCTGGTTCGGGAGTCTTGAGTTCCGAGCAACCGGTAACGGTTACCTCATGGAGCTCCTCTCGCCCAGACGCAACCCCGTCACTCCGACTTCACCAGCCCAGCGCAACAAGCGCTCGTGCCACTGTTCGCGACAACCACGCGCGGAGCGGCGCCGTGCGGCACACCACAGCTCCCCCACATGGGTTGAGGCTGGCATGTTGCAACTTAGCATCGCGGCCAACGGGTCCACCGCTTCGTCGTCACGTGCCTCAGCGTCATCTGCGCCGGCACCATCAGCTGCTGCAGCACCAGTGCCTCCCAGGGGGGCTCGACCTCGCCGTTGCCCTTCCCCTTCGGGATGCACAATGCTGCCACCTACGCCTCTTCAATCAGCACTAACTTCACCGAGTATGAGGATCTACCGGGTCATCATCTTCTGTCGATCCGCAACCTCATCGCATCGTCTCCTGACGAATCCTACCCCGAAACGGCGAGCTCAATCGCCGACAACATCAACTTCTTCATGAACAACTTCGCAGCCGAGGAGGCCGAGGACTACTCCGGGGTCCGCGACCCCGGCGCTCTCCGCTCGTTCTAGCTGGCGACGGCTTATTGCCTCACCTGCTCCGAAGACTCCAGCGACGGGGATTACGACCCCGCCCGGGAGTGTTTCATGGCTGACCTCGCGAACGAGCAAAACGACAACGCCCCGGGCGACGACGGGGATGGCGGGGCGGACGTACAGGCGAACCAACCGGTGGTGCCACCTGCGGCCCCTTCTTCTTCATCAAGCTCGGCGGCGCGGCAAGCGCAGCTGGCGCAGCACAAGGAGCTTCAAGCCAAGCTCGATGAGCAGCGTCGGCAGACCCAGGAGCTGCGCACCGCTCTCGAGCAGCAGCGCACCGCACGTGGTGCCCATGCCCAGGCGGCGGCGCGCATTGCCCGGGAACGCATCCTGGCCGACGACAACGTCGACAAACCTCTAGAACTGAAGACGGCCGGCGAAGTCCTCACCAACGCTTGGAACATACGACAGCTGCGTCGCTTCTATCCTTAGAATTCCGAGCTATTTGTACATCATTTGTACTCGCATTTTCAATTTCCCGAAATAATAAAGAAGTACGCTTTACTTGTTTGTTTTTGGGAACCTTCCGGACCCTCGAAGGCTCGGATGCGCACGAACACTGAGGTACGCCTGGCTTTACCCTCGGCAAAGCCAAGCCTCCCTCGGGGGCTACTACGGGGGGAACCCCCGAACGTCCCCAAAAATTGCCAACGTTTTTTCAAAATATTTCCGTCTCGCCCCTAAGCTTCTCGTATCCTTGGAAAAAACGGACGCGAGGCGTAAGCAACTACAGTACGGGGCCGGCCGAGCCGTGGGGCCGCCTACGCCTCTGGGATATGGCAACCCCCTCACCACCCCATGCCTACGTTGCTTATGAATGCGAAATTCCTCGCAGAAGTTTATCTAAGTCGCATACGAGAACACGGAAATAAAGTAAAGAAAGCGAAGGCTCGAACGCACGAGGCCTCGATGGGCCACAAAGTCGATTCAATGAAAACAAATTTCTTATATTCATAAGCACAATTGCAAAGTATGATTACAACAAACGCTAATCTATTACATGGGCTTCGAGGCCCAGATTTCCTACAGGCTACCATCCCCCCTTGCGGGTCTTCAGCGACGTCGAATTCGGCTATGGGAGGGATATCAGCTTCGAGCTTTCCGGCGAGAACTGTGGCGAACTCCTCCGCGGCTGCGTCGGCGTCGTCCATAATGGCCGACGCGGCGTTCGCATCAGCGTCATCGGGAACGACGTACCCCGACGACACCCTCTGGAGATCCATGAGGTAGTGTGTCGAGGCCACGGCGAGGGCCCGTAGGACACCGAGGCAGAAGGTGCTCATGGTGTGTTCGGCAATCCGACCGCCTAGCGCTCGCAGGTGGCTGATCACCGAACTGCCCGAGACGGCACCCTCCCCTTCGAGCCCTTGGCACACGCTTACGGCGGTTTGCTCCAGCTCGGCGAATTCCACCTGCACCGCCGTGAGTGCGGTGTGGACCGCTTCCTTCGCCGCGGACTCATCTGCCACCTTCTGCCTCAGCTCTGAGCAAAGGAAATCAACATAAGCTACGAAAAGAAACAAACCAACGAAAACTCGAAGGTACTTACCCATGATACTCTTCTGTGCCTCTTCCCTCTGGACTCGGGCGGCCTTTTCGACGAGGACAAGGAGTCTTCCTTCTCCTTAAGGGCGGTCCCCATGTTCTGGAGGGCCACCTCCTTCTCCTCAAGGGCCTCACCCTTTTGCCGGAGGGTCCCGGTGAGCGTGACAATGGTTACCTCCTTGTGGAGGAGCTTGGTCTCCTGTTGCTCGAGCGCTGTTCTGAGGCGCCGCAGCTCGGCACTCTGCGCCTCGGCTTCCCGAGCCTTCTCCTCAAGCGCCGTCCAAAGGCGTTGCAGCTCGGCGGTCTGCGCCTCGGCCTCCCGGGCCTTCTGCTCTGCTGCGGCCCTCTGGACGTCCCGCTCACCGGTAGCCCACACCAAACCCTCCTCCAGCGCCTGCTGACATGCTCCCAGATCCGCCATTTTAGTGTTGGCTTCGATGTTCTGGAGCACTAGCTCGGCGTTTTGCTGCCCAAGCTGGCTCATCTGGGAGTACATCCGAGTCATCTCGGCGCTCTTTTCGTGCGAGATTTCCCTCAGCCGCTGCAAGTGGGAGGGCGTGGGTAAAAGCACGTTAAAACCAAATCGAATCCGAGCAATTTTCAGGGCAAAGTATTTACCTTGCAGACCTGGTAATCCGTCCCCTGATGGAGCTGGAAGGCGCGGTCAAGGGCTTGTAGGATCTCGCGGCCGACGTCGAGCTGCGCGTTCCAGGCCTCCTCCTCCTCTTGCTCTTTGCGGAGAAACTCCGAGGGGAGCTCGGACGGGATGATCGCCCCGTGATGAGGCCCCTCGGACGTCCCCACCTCGAGCACATCCGCGCTGGCCGATGCAAACTCAGCGATGTGCGCGGCGGCGCTTGCCATAGCAGCAGGGTCGATGTCCATCGAATCCCCATATCCCTCGCTGCTGTCCGGCAGCTGCACCACCGGCACCATGCTCCCTCGCGCCGTCTGCACCGGCGCCGTCGCGATGATACCCTCGTCCCGGGCCTCGGTGGGCTCCGAGACGGGGGCTCCTTCCACCCCCGGCGGCCTTAGCTCTGTCTCTTCCTCTGCAACGCCCTCGACCTCAGCCCTCGGGGGCTCGAGGACGAGGACCTCTAAATCCGCTTGGCTAGCTGGGTGCTCCTGCGCACCCCCGCCAGTTTCCTCTCCTGTAACCGGCCGGGCGGCGCTGGCCGCGTCGCCCTGACCGGCCTCAACTTCGATGTCCGGCCGGGCAGTGCCGTCCGCGCCGCCCCGGCCGGTCTCCCCGACGTCGTCTGCCTGAGCGGCTGCTTCAGCGCCGTTTTGGCCGACATCGCCCTCCTCCTCCTGTGCTCGAGCTTGCTGGGCCGCCTGGGCCCCTCGGGCCATCGCCTCCCGCAGCTTCGCGGCCTCCGCCACGAGTTCCACTGCAGGCACAGGCTGCGGCGCCGTGTACGGCGTACTGCGTGCCCCGGTCTTGAGGGCCTTGATTGGGGCAAGCGGGACCGCATCCCTGGCAACGGCCCCGGGGCTGGAAATCGGGGATCAAAAGTTGAGGACAGCAGGATCGAGAAATCGATCAAACAGACAACAGAAACAAAATTCAAGTCCACTTACCCGAATCAAGCCTTCATACTCTGCTTTTTCGTACCGCTTCTTCGGGCCCCGGCACCGCGCCGCCCCTCGAAGACTGTCCCGTGGGCGCCGCCCTCGGGTCGGCCTGGTGCGGATTCGAGGCTGTCAGCACGGGCGTCTCCGCGTCCGCCGCAGACTCGTCGCCACGAATCCGCACCTGGGGCGCGGGCGTCTCCTCACCCGCCGCCGGAGGGGACGACTCCTGCTCCGCCCCCTTGAGGGACGGATCCGCCGACGACTCCGCCGCAGTCCTTGTTTCTTCCGGCGCTGCCGACGCCCCCTCGTCGGCATCCCACTGATAGGTGGGCGGGGAGCTCGCACCCGCTGTCGCCCCGTCGTCCCCCAGAAGGTGGCCCTCGGCATCCGAGGCGTCCTCCTCCTCCTCGTCCATGGACTCAGGCGTGGCAGGCCGTGGCTTCCCCTCCGAGTGTGCAATTTTGCATGCCTTGTCGTGCTTCGCTTTCCTCTTCCTTTTCCTCTTGGCCTTCGCCTCCGCCGCGTCCTTCTGCCTCTTCAACTTCTCTGCGTGCAGGCGGTTGATCTGGCGTTCTTCCGGGACCGGAGGCCTCGAGGGGTGGCACTTTAACCCCTGCAAAATACGATCGAGACAGAGTCAAGGGCGAGGAAAGGGGCCGCACAAGACATAATGAATTCGGAATCGAAACTCACCAGCGAAATGTACCCTGGCTCGGGGCACATCTTGATCGTCCAAAGATCCTCGGGGTCGTGGGGGAACTCCGCCACCGCGTACCTCGCCCTCCGGGCGGCGGTGGTGCGAGAAAGCAGTTCGACTGCCATCCTCGAGCCCGAAGCCTGGGTCCCGGGGGTGAGCTTGAATATTGGCAGGGCCCTCTCCATGAGAGGGATCACCCTCTGCCGATGAAAGTTTGCGATGACGGCCGCCGCCGTCAACCCCTTCTTCGCCAGGTGCGCCAGCGCATCGGTGAGGACTCCGAGCTTGGCTTGTTGCGCTGGGGGCGACACCCCCCAGTCCCACTTTGGTGGTCGCTCCCGGAGTACCCTGTTGGTGAACACCGGGAGCTTGCCGCTGTAGTTCCGAAGGTAGAACCACCCTCGACTCCACCCGACGTTGTTCGTCGTTATCTTGCTTGGGATGTATAAGTTCTTCCGGTACGGGCGGAAGTGGAGCGTCAGGCCACCGGCGCGCGCGAACCGCTTCAGTTGGCCCCGCGCATTCTCGACGAAGAGTTCGCCGTGGAACAGATGGATTCATAGATCCCAATGGGCTTCAATGCCGAGGTACCCCTCGCAGACGGTGAGGAAGACCGCCACCTGCGAGATGGAGTTGGGGCTGAAGTTATGCAGCTCCGCTCCGTAGTACTCGCATAACGCCCGCATAAACCTGCAGACGGGGACGCGGAAGCCTCGCTCATGAAGACGCACGAAGCACACAACATAGCCCTGGGGAGGCTTTTGCTCGGTCTCCTCTAGCAGTGGGGAGATCCACGCCGGCGCCCCCGAGTCGGGGTTCAGCGGCAACAGCCGGTCGGCGACCAACTGCTCTAGAACCGCCACGGTGGCGGAGGACCTCCCCCACGGCAAGGGCTCCTGGACATCCGACATCTCTTCGAGTCGAGGGGGGTGTGGGACTGAAGGCTCCGGGATGGCTAAGGTGCGCTCTCACTCTCCTTCCTCTTTCTCCTTTCGCTCTTGGCTGTGCGCTCAGGATGCAGGGGAGACGGAGAAGGCGAAGCGAGACGAAGGCAAATGGCTAGGTGAGCCCAAACAACCCCTTTCTCTTCGTTTTTATTCACCGCGACGGGCGGGTCCGCAGCCACAGGTCAAATCTACCGCATTGAATGCGGTAGATTTCACTGCCGATGACGGCTGGGCCCCACGACCGCAGAGACTCCCACGCGCGCACGCAACAATAACTGCGGCACGGTAACCGGCGGACGCGGTGCGACTGTTGCACTATCCCATCCGTCAGCCGCCGCCCACGCCGCTTCGTCTGCCCGAGGCTGCCGCCTGAAATGGCGCGCCCGCACCGCACCGTGCGAATCGGGCCACGTCGCCCACCACCAGCGGAAGACCCGCGCGCGTGACCGGCGACTCCGCGCCGTTCTCGAATCATGACAGAATATTCCTTCCGGGGTCTCTTTCCCTCGAAGGAATCGCATTCCGAGGACTTACTGATCAGGTGTTCGAAGCCTGGCCCGTCGGGGGTTCGACAGGCGCCCCATATCGCCAGAGTCAGGGACTGCATGGATGTGCCGTACAAGCTATCCTCGAACGCGGAGTTCGAGACATCCTATGCAGTGTTCAAGGCCAGTCGAGGGTGCCGAGAAGGGGGATCCCATCGAGGGAGAGCATCGAGCCCTCGGACCCTATCGAACGGGTCCGAGCCCCGCCTAGCGAACCTTCGCAAGCGCTTTATGCAACGTGTCCATGGACCACGAGCCAACCCTAATCGAACGGGTCACGAACGTCCGCTTGAACTACACGCTAATAGCTCACCGAAGCAGCCATAGCTCGCGGCCCGGGCATGGGTAGCATGGTGCGCTTCACCCCTCCTCCCTGCGGAAGGGCGACGAGGGTCGTAACCAAAGACGAGGGTTCCCCTGAACGCCTTCTCATAGGCCTAGGCTCGGCGGCTCCTTGCACACCGCGGCTCAGGCCACACCCTCGAATAAGTCGACGATCGTCGATTGTGAAGTTCCGCGTGTCTAACCAAATCCCCCACTGTTGACGCGCGCTCGCCTGTTGGTTAAGCTGAACGCCGGGTCGCTATACAGCACTGAGAATGCCGAGGGCGGCTGAAAGAGTGTTGTTGCCGGCTGAAAAAGACGCTAGACGGCCACCCCAGTGAAGCAACACAGCGGGGCGACGTTTATAGCCCTTGGATGAGTACAAACACTCCTCCAAGGCCTCGGGGGCTACACCCGCGGGTGCGCTGACGCGCCCCCACAAAGGAAACTTCACACATATTCGAGGGCTGTAACACTCTGTACATCCCTATACCCTCGGTCATCCTCCCCGTGAAGGAGAAAGGGACAAAGGGTTACCGGCGCGAAGCCGTCGAAAAGTACAAACACGTTGCCACCTGCGTGGCAATTTTCCCTGTCTTGGGGAGGAGCGAGCGACGAAGAAAGGCACCGAGCCCCTGGCTGACGCGATGGCCAGGCTGCTAGGGATGCGAGGAACAGCCCCCAGGCCGCACGGGTCCAGCGGGATGCTCTCCTCGCAAGCTTTCTTCTAGCATCTCCCCCACCGAAGACTATGTGGGGGGTCGAGCTGGCGGACAGCACCCTCCACACCGTCTCCCCGAGAGCAACCTTGTTGCCGGGGGGGACGATGCGAAAAACAGCCATCAGACCTGGCACCATCGCCACGGTTGTGACAGCCCAGGTTTTTAAATAGCCAATTTAGGGTAATTAGAGCCAAATTATGCACCATGTGCTTGAATTGCTTGAAAAAGGATCTTTTTGTAAATATAAAGGTTATATGTGTAATTATGTTTTTATGCAAGGTCCTTTCTATAGTTAATTTGAATAGGGTGTGCAGTTATAGCTTTTGTGGAGGGTGTTTTTGCAAAATTTCAGTGCATTTATTACATGGCAGCAAATTTTGCTTTTAAGTTTAAATTTAAAGTGAAATTGCTTTGAAAAAGACAAAATTCCTGGAATTCAAAATCCCTCTTATGTTTTAAAATTTAGCTCTTGAATCCTTGATCAAATAAATTTTTGCACAACATCAAAGTTGTAGATCTTGAAAAATTGAACAACTTTCATGTTGGGCACTTTTTCAGTTGAGCTTTGGTTTAAAAGTTATTGCTTGATTACATTTGGGTCCCTGGATATTTCAGAAATTACAAATTAGCCCTTTTCCCCTTCCCCTGTCTGTCTCTCTCTGCTCTCTCTCGCCGCCGGTGCCGTGCGCCGCCCGCCCGCCGCTCTGGGTCGCCCCCGGCCAACTCCAACTTCGCCTTTGCTTCGCGCTGGCGCCCACGCGTCGCGCTGCTCCTCCTCCACCGCCCTTGGCCTCGCGCGGGACCTCCCCTCCCTTCGCCACGCCGCCCAGAACCTCCTCGCGGCTGCCACCTCGCCGCCGCCGTGGCCCGAGCAGCGCAGCACCCCAGAGCTCTATCTCGCGCGCGCTCCAGAACCAGTGGCACCCCTGCACTCTATTCCGTGCGTTCTCTCTCCGTTTCCCCGACCCCAAACTCCAGAACACTACCGCCTCCGCCATGGCCGCCGTCTTCCTCTGAGCACCGTCGAACTCGCTCCTCCGCACTTCCCTGCCCTCAATTGACCCCTCCACTAGCTCCGCCTCCTCCTAGCGCAGCTAGAGGGCTACTTCTCGTCGACCAATTCCTACTAGAACCCCTCGCCATCGAGCTCCGCCGCCGTTGGAGCGCCGCCGCCACCTGTTCACCATGGAGCTCATAGCTCCGGTCATCCTGCGCTCAATCTAGCCCCTCCATTAGCTTCGCATCGATCTCAAGCAGCTCAACCACCCCTCCCCTTCGCCCAGAACCCGTCGGAGCAACCTCGCCGACGAGTTCCCTCCACCGCCGCCGCACCTCGCCGCGGGGAACCTCCAATCCGGCCACCCCGAGCCCCAAGAAGACCATCATCGGGTGCGGCTCAGTCTCCTCTTTGATTTCCCCAGCCTCTCCCTCGCCGCCGCCGACCCCCTCACCGGGTTTCGGCCGGTCAACGCCGTGCCCCCTCTCTGACCTTGGCTAAGGACCCCATGTTAGAATTTGGAAAAGCCCAGGGGGCTGTCTGTGAAGCTCAAGACACATATGAATAGTGCCACTAAGGACTTCTTTGTAATTTTTGCTGAGAACTTTGAAATTCTATAGAAATTCATAGGAAATTCAGAAAAATATAAACTTTGATGTTTTGGAATCCTTGTGATTATATCTATGCAGTAGAATCATAATATGTTAGGCTTTTGTTGAAAGTTTTTGCTGTATAAATGGTTTTGTGTCACTAGGTAAATAAATACCAAATGTTTTATCTTTTTCTTATCTGATGATTAAAAGCTTGTATTGCTCTTAAATTTTTATGATAGTTTTTTCTTGTAACACTAGTTTTTCTATAAAAATTTCGTGCTCAGTTCTCATGTGTAGCTATTTCTTTGATTTAATCCTTGTTTAATAAACTTTAATTATGATAAATAGTTTATTCTGTTTATAAATCATAAAAATGTTGTTGAATGTTCTTCTTGAGTAGCTTAGTTTGTTCATGAAGTTTGAGCATCAGTTCTTGGTTAGAACAGGACCTAAAAATGATTCTTGCTAAACTGATGTCTATTTTGTTTATTTTATCAGAATTAATTCTCTGTAGATAAAATCATGAAAAATTCACAGTATCTATCTCGTCTCTGTTTAAACCTCCTGTTAAATTTTGAGCTTCTACTCTGCTTTAGTTCGAACCGTGTAATTCAGGCTTGTTCTAGATGTTATCTGAATGAATGAACTATTCTGAATAAATGGTTAGATGTTATGGCATGCTTTTTACAGGGTAGATTACTTTGTTCATTTTATGTTTAGTGTACTTTTTCAGAATTTATTACTGTTTGTACTCTGAGTAGTTGATTTATTAGCAAACTATGTTTTGTTTGTTATAGAAAACCACCCCCACTTGTTTATGGAGTAGTTCACTTCTGTTGTGCTGTTGATCATGATGCCTTGTGTAGTTAGATTTGTTAGTTAACTACTCTATAAACAATTGCCCATGTGTTATGTTTGTTTGCCAGTTGTTAGCCTACAACTTTACCATGATCTGAGTGTATTTATAATGTCACCTCTTGCATTTCATATAGATACGACTACTTTGACGGACGGGACGTACGAGTTGATCCCGGAGTCTGACAGAGGTGATCCAGAAGTCCAGATGAACGCCGCTGAACTAACTGAAGCCCCGAACCAAAGTTCGGAAGAGCCTAGAGCTGAAATAGTTAGCAACTACCAAGAAGGCAAGCCCCGGACCTAACCTATATTTCAAATTAATATCATTTACTGTATTACTTACTTGTGCATTTACAGTTCTTAGGATTTGAATTGAAACCCTAGATGCATGATCCTAGGAACCTATGTACTGGACACTAGACTTGAGTTCGACTACTTGCTAAGCTTATAGGACCGGTAAAAGTCGAGTGATTGCCTGTCACTCGCGAGCTTTATAGGAATTGCCTGTTTACTTTCTGTTATCAATATAAGGATGACGGACGGGGTTGTGATCGATATCATGACTTTATGTGAGACCCCGTCTGTGTTGATGAACTTGCTAAGGTCGCGGTGTGTGGTAGTGCTGGTTAAGTTTTTGAAAGTACTAGTCACATGCCGTAAATATGGTACGCGGCAAGCCTAGTAGCCGATTGGACCGGGGAGTGGATATACCTTTCACTCTCTCAGTAGGGATAGGTTTTATTTTTATGTTGCGCAACACTGTGACTTCAAGGGACAAGGTTCGGCCTTGGAGCCCTGTAGTCGGGGAGAGTAACCCTATCCACAAGCCGGAAAGAAAGGTCAACGGTTGTTTGGGAATGACCCGACGGTGTTCCAGACGTGTGTACTAGGTTATCCTTGCAAGGTTGAATTTCGATTCAGAATCGTCCGCCTCTCACGATGAAATGAGACTGCTTGATCTCTTTGCCACACAGAGTAAGAAGAGCAACAATACTTTAATCAATCTTGATGTTTGCTTAGATTTCTACCATGATTGGATAGTAGTTGCTTACATAGAATGGTTAATCAACTAGAATCTTGAAAGCTAAAACTTGAAAGTAAGAACATACTCTTTATTGCTTTTCAGCAAAAGGAAAACCAGAGCCTCACAAAACCTTGCATAGTCTAGTTAAAGTGGGCTACTTATACCCGTTGGCGGTTAAGTCTTGCTGAGTATTAGAATACTCAGCCTTGCTGTTGAAACCCTTTTTCAGGGATGAGTTTTGAGGATCAGATCGCTAGCTTGACCTATCCTTGCTCGTTGCCTCCTGGCTGGTCCGTAGAATGGGATACGTCTTCGACCGGCAATGACCTTGACGAGTGATACCATGCTTGGGCTAGCCTGGTGTCCTTTTGCGGCTTGTTGTAGCCGTCGTGTTTTATCTTCCGCTGTTTTAAACTCTGAACTTAAATGATGGTTTGTATAACTATTTTACTTAAGTTGGCTTTGTAATAATGGTTTGAACTGGTTTGTAATTATTACTATGCCTGTGTTGTAAAATTGTGGTTGTAATATCTCTGGACTCGCCTTCGTGCGGGGTATGCTTGTTCGATCCGAGAACCGGTGGTTGTATCGGGACGTTACCCGACAGACCCAGAATTGTTCCGTTTGAAGTGCGTTTGAGCTAATGTTGCCTTTATGGTGATGACCTGGGCACTTGAGTCGGGATAATTTAGGCGGTTCTGCCACAGCTGGTATCAGAGCTGCAAGCATACACCGGAGATGTTGGAACCTTAAAAATTGGTTTTCTTATAAAATTGGAAGAACAAAGTATTTCGTAGAACTACGTTGGAATCGTTAAGGATTGTGCATAGAACGTAAAGTCCTAGGGAATTTATGGGAATTACTAGGTGGCTATCTATGTATGGTTATGTATCTGACTTCCAGCACTTTACATTTTGTCAAACCATACTCACAAGCAACTCTTAATTTTTGTAACGACGTACCTACGTTGAGGTAAGAAGGTAAGGATCCTCAGTCAGCTGAGGGAGTCTGACCTTCCCGTCAGTGATGCGAGCCGAACGCTGCCCTCAAGCAGTGGCTTACTTGAGGTGCTTCCAATATACCGACTATTAGTTGACTATATTGGAAGTAAAGTATACTCAGTCAGCTGAGGGAGTCTGACCTTCCTGTCGGCGATGCGAACCGAACGCTGCGCTCAAGCAGTGGCCTACTTGAGCTGCTGCCAATATATCGATCTCGGTCGACTATATTGGGAGTAAAGGAACTTGTGAATACGCCACAGAGTAGCGTATGTTAACGTTGGCCATACGGCGGAAATTGTATGGCTGCCGCTTCTATAGTGAGCGGTAATGTTTGGGGACGCTTTCATGAGTGCTGGCATGAAAGGTTCATTGAATATATATATATATATATATATATATATATATATATATATATATATATATATATATATATATATATATATATATATATGTTCTGTCAATCTTCTGCAGGTACACAAACCGCGAATCAATAAGTTAAGAACGGTTAGAATGTATCGACTAGCTATATAGGGAGAGCCGTACCTATGTTATGCCAGCGTGCTAACCACGTAAGTCCAACGATAGTTGGCAATTGTTTATCTTGTGAGGACGGTCAGGACGTGCATACATATCTGGTTGATGTTTGATTGGTTCCTAGTATTTGAAGTTGTTACATGAGCTTTTTAAGGAATTTCTAGTATGAATCCTCATAGATAAGTGTTAGTGTGCTTAAACCATAAGTGAGTTAAATTTTGATTTTAGGAGCATGCATGTTAAAATGCTTAGATTTTCTTGAATGAAAAAGATGGTTTTGAGTCGTGCTTTCATCCTAAGCCCCATCTTGTTGTTATAAGGATTTTTTCATTCCTTAGAATCTAAAATGATGAACCAGTACCACTTGGACTACCAGTTTGGAAGATCATAATCCTTCCTACTTGCCAAATCTCTTCATTTGTGCATTTCTAGGCTGTTTGATGAATACTAAAAATGTTGCAAATTTTGTGACATGGGTGCTCATCAAATTTTAGCCTATTGAATCTGTGAGACTATATTTTAGTCCAATCACTACTATGATCGCTGTTGATTGGCAGTGTAGCACAAGAACCCTGTCTATTCGATCACTTAAGATCTATCTAGAAATCTGCCTTTCTTTTGTATCTGGGAAAAACAAAATTAATTGGCCTAGTATGTGATCTGATCTATAGTTGATCATGTGGAAAGTTTTGTTCGAAAGCGAGTTCTCTAGCTACTATTAAATTTCCCCTAGTTAATGAAAGAATTACGCATTGCAGATGGTGCAAGGGACACACACTGCTCCTGCAGGGTTGGGAAATGCTTGTGATAGCGGACAGCGACTACTGTCCAACCTGGCTGAACTCGTGGCTACCCAGACCAAACTACTCCAGCAACTTGCTCAGAGACAACAAGAGATTTATCAACTCCTACAGCAGCAACACCAGCTAGGGGATGGGTATAATGTCCCCCAACCTCTGGTTGCGGAATATCAAGAGCTCAATGAAGAAATAAAGGAGATGAGGGATGTTTACTTAGACTCCCTAACACCACTATCGCGACCTCCGATGGAATTTAAGGCTCGCCAAGCAAAGCATCGGACTCTCAAGCATTACCCAAGCGACATAGACTTGACTGGGTGGGAAATTACCTGCACGGATTTCATCCCACGTGGTGGTTCAGGCAAAATAAAACGTTGCTTCAATTGTGGGAATGAAAGGACCTTAATCGCGTGATGTCGCCTAGAGGGGGGGTGAATAGGCGTTTAAAATTAATCCTGCAGATTAAAGCACTTAACACAATTTTCAGCAACCAACCGGTCAGACCGGTTGAGCAGACCGGTCAGACCGGTCCTACTCAGAACCTGCACAAAAGTGTTAATCCTCCCCTTTACGAGCTCTAGCACAAATGTAGCTTGGTAAGGTGCTTCTTTAGATGCTTACAAATGTATTTCTTAACCCTTCACACACAGAAACAACAAAACCAAGTAGATCGAAGCGGAAGCACAAATAAAGCTAGAGTACAAAGTGAGAGGCAAACAAAATGAAAATAATGCAAGGAGACACAGAGATTTGTTTCACCGAAGTTCGGATTCACCACGTTCACCACGTGTGAATCCTAGTCTCCGTTGAGGAAGCTTATCGCGACCACAAGGTCAAGCTATCTCCTCATTTCCACTATATGACCATGTGTCCTCGTGCCACACGATCGCTGCTGCAACAAACTTGCCGCTGCTCACCACAAGCTTGGGAGCTAGCCGGCGACGCCTAGCCGTCTAGGAGGCTTCTCCTCCAAGAGTAACAAATGCTTCAATCAAGTTGGCGACACAACCACAAGTGCTCAAGCTAGGGCTTATGCTCTCACTGCTCAAATGCTCTCTTAGCAAAAATTTCACTCAACCCAACTCAAAGGATTCAACTCTAATCACTCAAATCTCACAAAGAAAGGTTGGGGAGGACTTCTCAAGTGCTCTCACGGCTCAGAGATGGCTCTAGAATGTAATGGCTTCAGCTCCCGCGAATGGGTGAGGGTGTGGGGTATAAATACCCCTCTCTCAAAACTAGCCGTTGCTCTGTCAGACTTAGACCGGTCAGACCGGTCAGTTCAAAAAAACTAGCCGTTGGACCCCGACCGGTCAGACCGGTCGTCTGGACCGGTCAGACCGGTCCAAGTAGGTTTTCTGCTCCCAAGTGTTTCTTTCTGATTTTTCTCACATGGGATAGCTATGAGCACTTTTGGTAATGTCAAACCACTGATGTTGCATCCCTCTTGATAGTACGGCATCCTATACTCAAGTTCACATAAAATGACATACAAAACACTTGAGCTTTCATGTCTTGATCAAGCCGAACTTCTTCAATCAATATCTTGAGGTTGTCAACATCCTTAATTTCAGTGAGCATGCCTGCTTGAGCTAGTGACTTTGAATCTTCCTTCATATAAGAATGAAATCCATCTTTGATTCAGAAGTCACTCCCATTTTTCAAATAATGACACTCTTTAACATAGAGCTCTCCATGACTCTAGGATCTCCAGTATTTTGACCCGTATCGGTTTCCTTGCTCCCCCCAAGCCAATGCTTGCGTAGCCTCTTGAAACACGCCTCTCGGTCCTCTACCTTTATCCTAGCCGTCCATCTTGAACTCATATTGATTTGTGTCATGCATGAAATCTTCGTTGTCAATTTGAATTCTCAATTCAATCTTATATACAAGCCTTCTAATTTGAGATAACATATGCACATGCACATCATGTCTCATTCACCTTTCTCTTGCTTGCTTCCCTTGTACAATAATATTCATCTCATGCGACAAGTCTTTCCAATTTGAGACTATGCAACAACATATTGTCTCATTCTCATAACCTTTACTTGTCATACGAATTTTATCATAAGTCGAATAAGCCTTTAATAGATATTTGAGCCTTCATGTCAATCATGAATACTTGCTCACATTTTCCTTTTTCTTGTTTCGCTTGTCATATACATCCGAAACAAGCCTTCGCATATTAGAGCCTTTATATCAACCATGAATACCTTGCTCTATTTTCTTTTACAACTTTTGCTTGCCACTTTGAGTCCCACATAAACTAACAAGCTTCAACACAATATTAGAGCCTTCATACTACACAAGAATACCTTGCTCTTCCATTCTTCTTTCTCATTCTAGCTTGTCACATATAATGATTGTAAATGGGACATACACATTTGCTTGTAATACATGAGCTATATCATTCCACAAATTAAATATCTGCTCATAATCTCATGCAAACAAGTTAGTCCTTTAATCGTATTGTCAATCAATACACCAAAACCCACTAGGGGCCCAGATGCTCTTTCAGGGAATCCTAACCACTTCGCTCGACACTGCTCCCAGCCTAGACGACCAAAACAGGGTCAAGATTCTATGCAGAACAACAAAAATAAGGGAAAGAGACAGGATAGTTTACAAGGAAAGGTTGGAGGCACCCCACTGTCCGATCTTCTTGAAGGTGCACCGGTTATGACGGGTATATTCTCTATTCTCAAACCGTCTAGCCCCTACTTTGCATGCCAAAGGGAAATCTCATTATCCTCCTTGCTCGTATAACTCTCCTTGAAAACTAAAAAGAGTGGCAATCAAGAATACTAGAATAACACGCAGGATCATTACTAGCATGGTTATTGCATGGCCATTACTTAAACATGTGCATCATGGGGCTCAATTACAATTAACATCATATGCATCTGGGAAAGGTTTTGCGTTTATCACCTAACCCTCCGTCTTTCTTTCTAGCCATGCACATTATCTAGGTTGCTATATTTTTACCTTGTCGTGGTGTCTGTCACTGACCAATGGTGCCGCGACGGGACCTAGGGCCTCGTGTGTGCTGCAGCCATACGTTTGTGCCACTAGGAGAGCGCTGGTATCCTGGTACGTGTAAGCAATACCCCGACAATCCATTTTTCGCGACCTGAATATTGTGTTAACTTGGGGTTTTGATTCGGCCAACAAAAACCGTGAGTTTTTGGTATATCCTTCTGGGTCACTAACCAGCATTGCAATCATACATCTCGAGGATGCATCATTCTCATGGTCATCGAGCATATGCATCTCGCATCATATTGTTTAATTTAATCAACGGTTTGAGCAAGAGTGTCCTTGAGCAAAAACTCAACTTGATATCTTTTCTATCTAGATTCACCACCAGATTGAGACCTTGATTCTACCAGAACTTAGGTCCTCTCTTCTTTACAAAAATCCTACTATATGTTAGTACTATAACAGTCCACCAGTCTTTTCCAGCCGACTTTGATGGTGATTGTGGTCTCATGTTTTATCCACAAACTCTTGCTGCAAAGAATGAAGTCCTGGAGCCTTTAGTGTGGAAAAACAATTGATTAGTTCACACAATGGCACAGTAATTCCTCTCGCTCATAATATCATACCTTGTTTCTTGAACTTTTTCTAAGTTCTAAATCCTTATCTACAAAAGATCATATCGTCAACATCAACCATCTCTTTTGTGACTTAGTCCTGTTGGCTTTGATGGTTTGTCTACTCCTCTTCCCTTGAGAGTTTTTTCGTTCGGAATCTCGGGACGAGATTCTTTTTAAGGGGGGTAGGCTGTGACGGCCCAGGTTTTTAAATAGCCAATTTAGGGTAATTAGAACCAAATTATGCACCATGTGCTTGAATTGCTTGAAAAAGGATCTTTTTGTAAATATAAAGGTTATATGTGTAATTATGTTTTTATGCAAGGTCCTTTCTATAGTTAATTTGAATAGGGTGTGCAGTTATAGCTTTTGTGGAGGGTGTTTTTGCAAAATTTCAATGCATTTATTACATGGCAGCAAATTTTGCTTTTAAGTTTAAATTTAAAGTGAAATTGCTTTGAAAAAGACAAAATTCCTGGAATTCAAAATCCCTCTTATGTTTTAAAATTTAGCTCTTGAATCCTTGATCAAATAAATTTTTGCACAACATCAAAGTTGTAGATCTTGAAAAATTGAACAACTTTCATGTTGGGCACTTTTTCAGTTGAGCTTTGGTTTAAAAGTTATTGCTTGATTACATTTGGGTCCCTGGATATTTCAGAAATTACAAATTAGCCCTTTTCCCCTTCCCCTGTCTGTCTCTCTCTGCTCTCTCTCGCCGCCGGTGCCGTGCGCCGCCCGCCCGCCACTCTGGGTCGCCCCCGGCCAACTCCAACTTCGCCTTTGCTTCGCGCTGGCGCCCACGCGTCGCGCTGCTCCTCCTCCACCGCCCTTGGCCTCGCGCTGGACCTCCCCTCCCTTCGCCACGCCGCCCAGAACCTCCTCGCGGCTGCCACCTCGCCGCCACCGTGGCCCGAGCAGCGCAGCACCCCGGAGCTCTATCTCGCGCGCGCTCCAGAACCAGTGGCACCCCTGCACTCTATTCCGCGCGTTCTCTCTCCGTTTCCCCGACCCCAAACTCCAGAACACTACCGCCTCCGCCATGGCCGCCGTCTTCCTCTGAGCACCGTCGAACTCGCTCCTCCGAACTTCCCCGCCCTCAATTGACCCCTCCACTAGCTCCGCCTCCTCCTAGCGCAGCTAGAGGGCTACTTCTCGTCGACCAATTCCTACTAGAACCCCTCGCCATCGAGCTCCGCCACCGTTGGAGCGCTGCCGCCACCTGTTCACCGTGGAGCTCATAGCTCCGGTCATCCTCCGCTCAATCCAGCCCCTCCATTAGCTTCGCATCGATCTCAAGCAGCTCAACCACCCCTCCCCTTCGCCCAGAACCCGTCGGAGCAACCTCGCCGACGAGTTCCCTCCGCCGCCACCGCACCTCGCCGCGGGGAACCTCCAATCCGGCCACCCCGAGCCCCAAGAAGACCATCATCGGGTGCGGCTCAGTCTCCTCTTTGATTTCCCCAGCCTCTCCCTCGCCGCCGCCGACCCCCTCACCGGGTTTCGGCCGGTCAACGCCGTGCCCCCTCTCTGACCTTGGCTAAGGACCCCATGTTAGAATTTGGAAAAGCCCAGGGGGCTGTCTGTGAAGCTCAAGACACATATGAATAGTGCCACTAAGGACTTCTTTGTAATTTTTGCTGAGAACTTTGAAATTCTATAGAAATTCATAGGAAATTCAGAAAAAATATAAACTTTGATGTTTTGGAATCCTTGTGATTATATCTATGCAGTAGAATCATAATATGTTAGGCTTTTGTTGAAAGTTTTTGTTGTATAAATGGTTTTGTGTCACTAGGTAAATAAATACCAAATGTTTTATCTTTTTCTTATCTGATGATTAAAAGCTTGTATTGCTCTGATATTTTTATGGTAGTTTGTTCTTGTAACACTAGATTTGCTATAAAAATTTCGTGCTCAGTTCTCATGTGTAGCTATTTCTTTGATTTAATCCTTGTTTAATAGACTTTAATTATGATAAATAGTTTATTCTGTTTATAAATCATGAAAATATTGTTGAATGTTCTTCTTGAGTAGCTTAGTTTGTTCATGAAGTTTGAGCATCAGTTCATGATTAGAACAGGACCTAAAAATGATTCTTGCTAAACTGATGTCTATTTTGTTTATTTTATCAGAATTAATTATGTGTATATAAAATCATGAAAAATTCACAGTATCTATCTCGTCTCTGTTTAAACCTCCTGGCTGGTCCGTAGAATGGGATACGTCTTCGACCGGCAATGACCTTGACGAGTGATACCATGCTTGGGCTAGCCTGGTGTCCTTTTGCGGCATGTTGTAGCCGTCGTGTTTTATCTTCCGCTGTTTTAAACTCTGAACTTAAATGATGGTTTGTATAACTGTTTTACTTAAGTTGGCTTTGTAATAATGGTTTGAACTGGTTTGTAATTATTACTATGCCTGTGTTGTAAAATTGTGGTTGTAATATCTCTGGACTCGCCTTCGTGCGGGGTATGCTTGTTCGATCCGAGAACCGGTGGTTGTATCGGGACGTTACCCGACAGACTCAGAATTGTTCCGTTTGAAGTGCGTTTGAGCTAATGTTGCCTTTATGGTGATGGCCTGCGCACTTGAGTCGGGATAATTTAGGCGGTTCTGCCACAACGGTCCGGCGCCTCCGTCCCCCTTTAGGCTAGGGGACATCGCAGGAGCAGGACCCCAAGGGGCCAATGCTCTTCTGCTGATCCCACTAAAGCTGAGGGATGGTGCGCACGCCCTCTCCGGCTTTCCCCCGCAGCTCGCAAAGCGTTCTTCTAGCACCAAAGCCTAAAAAAGCCAGGGCACCCCATCTGGGGGCCGGTCACGAAAGGCAAAGGAAAACATTACAAGACTTAGGCGATGCTGGAAGAAGAGCAGGGAAGTTGGAAAGGAAAGGGTGTGGCAGAACCACCCAAAACTACTGGGCCCGGGTGCACTGATCTTTGTTGCTAAGCAACTCTGACCCAAATTGGCACTCTACACAAACATGGTAGAGCAACCATTTAATCAACCAGCAGTATTATCATCATCATATTCCACTTGTTACTCTGTGTGACCGAAAACATTAAGCAATCTCATGCCGTGAGAGGCGGACGATTCTGAATCGAATTTCAACCTGGCCAGGGGAACCTAGACCACACGCATGGGGATCGACTTCGCTCCCGCCCACGCTACAGTTTTCCTTTCTTTCCAGTCCGTGGATTCGGAACACCCTCCCCGACTATAGAGCCCGACGTCTCTGCACCCGTACGTCGCGACAAAAATATAAACCCTACTTCTACCAGGAGGGTGCGAGATCGTTCCACTCGCCAGTCCAATCAGGTACTTAAGCTTACCGATTACCATATTTCTCGGTATGTGGCTAGTACTTTCAAACGCTTAACGAAATGAGCTACACACCGCGACCTTAGCCATTTTTGACTACACCAGCGGGGTATCACAACTACACAACCCCGCCCGTGGTCCTTATATTTCAGCAGGAATTAAAGTCAGTAAAATTCCTATTTGCTTGCGAGAGGCAGGAAACCCCTCGACTTCTACCGTACCTAATTAGCATGGCAACTAGTCGATAAAAAGATCCGGTTATCAAACATAGGTACCTAGGGATCATGCATTTAGGGTTTTCGATCAATGCCTAGAAAACTTAAATGCAGAAATAAAATTATTACAACACAATATAGATAGATAGATGAATAATAACTCGGAAAATAGTGGGGTTATGCTCCGGGGCTTGCCTTCCTGGGCACTGTCAGGCAGAAAAACCTCTGGGGCTTGGCCCAGGCCTTGAGATGAGTTAGCACAATTCAAATTAACCTCCTGATCAACACGAGAGTCCGCGGGCACCAGTTCGTAGTCACCGTCCGCGAGATTAACCGTTTCTATATGCAATGCAAGATTATGAGTTACTCATGGATAATGATTTCTTTCCTTCATGATAAAGTTGTAGTTCAACAAAAGTTAATTCAATGATGAGCTTAATATTTCATTTCATGGGCAGTCATTTATGGAGTAGCAAATACAACTATGTTTCTTCATGAATGAGTAGGGGTTTGGTTTTCATTTTCAATATGACAACAAAGCACGTTTTCACTATTTCATAATAACAAATCTACTCATGAGCTAGTGTTGAAAATTAAAGTAACACAGATCCAAACTTTAGCATCTATGGTATAAATTTCAGCATCTAACCATAAAACAATTACCATAACTATTCATGTAAGTAGATTACTCTAGTTGCTTCACCTTTTTGCACAGAATGTTTGACATGGTTTCTGATGCTACAATTTTTACGGGAGCATCTACAAAGCATCTACTCAGTACTGAAATTTTTCTAGATTTTATTCACTTATACAGCAGAGGTGACAAAATGAACAAATTTAGCAAGCCATTAACTAAGATTAATTATATAGAGAGTTATACAAGGGATATGGTCCTCAAATTTTTACCAGAGTCTAATCATGAGCTAAACATGTTCTACAAAAATTAGCAAGCTTTATATCATCAAGTTAAATTTGTCATGCAGTTAACTTAGCATGAGTTAGCACAAAATTCTCAAAGTTCATTTGACAAGTACTGCATGTGAACTTTTTACTATGGAGAGAACATACTCTAAATAAGAACATGTCCAAAAATCATGATCATATACGGCCTAGTTTACTCAGAACAAAAATGGTAAATCTAGCCATGAGATATTAAGCATGATTATTAACTAAAGCAAAACTCAGTAACTACATCTCAAAAATTTTGAGACAGGATCATAGAACCAAAAATAGACTTCAGAAATAAATATAGATTTTTCTGACCATAAAATCTATATATGATGAATTAAGTTGATTAAAAAATCATTAAACATGGTATATAGCAAATGAACTCTAATAAATCTGAAATTTATGTATTAACAAGATTTAAGTTACACATGCATGCAGTAAAAATTCTAGAGCAAGTTCATGTATATGTTTTCTAGTATTAATTCATGAAAGTCAATAACAGATTAGAGAATCTTGATTGTTCCAACATGATAACTTTTTTGGTTGGGCGCCATATTTTTACTGTGAACTTAGTATTCCCTCAGTGATAATATATTCAAAAATCAAGGTCATTTGTTAAGTGGAACTTCCTGAACATGCATAGGTTGAATTTATTATTCTTTTTCCTATATTAAATTTGGTAGAGTTTCTGCAGATTTGACTGTTACAAAACATGTAGATATTGTTACGTGGATTACAGATCAGTTGATTTTACATTTTTATGATTTTTCTGTGATTTATTCTGCATTTTAGAATTTCACTGACAAACACTGGAATTCTTGCAGGCACACCCTCAAGCGAAAAAACAAATTACAACCGGGTCCTTCGCCGGCCTTCTCCGCCGTTGCATCTTGCCGGTGGTGTTCTGCTAGGCAGGGCTTACCGGGGCTGCAATGGGGAGGTGCGTGGGAGAGAGGAGATCAAGGAACACCTACCCTGGTCGGCGTTCGAGTGCAGGGTGAACGGAATCAAGCTCGTCGGCGTCAATGGCGGAGAAGATGTTCGGGTCGCCGGCGTTGTAGGTGAAGAAGGGCTCGGGGTAGAGGAACGTGGCGCGCATGAGCACCGCGAGAGCGTGAGGATGCTCCTGGGGTAGCTCTCGTGCACGCTCTCCCTCTGGGCTAGCCGGTCCGCGGTGAGCCCGAGCTCGCCAGCGGCGGCGCAGAAGGGGAACGGTGACGGGGAAGCGTCTGGGTTCGATTCCGCACGCATGGAGCTTAACTGGGATGTGGCGGAGCTGCTGGGGTGGTTGGATGGAGTAATGCGAGGCTGTGGTGGCCGGTCCGCGCGAGCTAGATCTCGCAGGCCATGGCGGACGGCGGAAGGAGGAAGGGAAGTCGCGCGACGGCGGGGCTCTGGGGCTACTTATAGGCCAGAGAGCACCTGGGTGAGGGGAGTGGCGTCTGGGGGAGGCTGGTTTGGTCCGGGACGACTCGACGGTGGACGGGCGGAGCGAGCAGGCGGCGAGCTGCATGGCGGGGCGGTGTGGCAACTCGGGAGTGCCTCAGGGGCGCGTGTCCTCTTGGGGAGATGCCAAGGGGCAGGCCAGGTGGCGCTGGAGGGGTTCCCCGGGTCCATTTGGCCGCGGACGCGCCGTGGGCGAGGTCCACCGGCGGCGTACGGCGGGCGGCGGGCGAAACAGAGCAACCGGGAGGAGAGAGATGGAGGTGAGGGCCTTTTTGTGATTTCTAAAAATTCAGGGACCTCTCTGTAAACTAAAAATATCTACTTCTTAGAGGGCTCAAATGAAAAAGTGTTGAATACCAATTTTGCATAACTTTTCAAGATCTACAACTTTTGTGTTATGCAAATTTTCATTTGAAACTTACATTTTGAACTATTTGTAAATTTTCAAACTTGCACAAAAGGGCTTTGGTTTTATTCAGTTTTTGATTTGTTTTTGGCTGAAGTTCAATTGAGCACATGTCAATTGAAGCACCTCTCATGAGCCAACTAAAAATTTGTGCATATTTTTTAATTGAAATTTGAGTAGCTTTTCACTCCTTTTTCTTTCTCCTTTAATTACTTTTGTATACTTTGACTTTTATTTGACCCCCTTCTCTTTGAATTAATTTCCCGTATTTTTCTTTTAAGTTTAAATGGGGTACAGTGATTTGTATTTAAGTATACTGACACCTGAGGTGTCACAACCTACCCCCTTAAAAAGAATCTCGCCCCGAGATTGGATGATTGAATTTAGGTAGGTAAAAATGATATACCTGAGGTGGAGCTAAGAAAACCCGGATAATGTCGATTAAGATAATCTTCCGTCTCCCAGGTGGCTTCTTCTTCAGTGTGATGAGACCACTGAATTTTATACATTTTTACCACCTTTCGACGAGTACCTCTCTCTTTTTGATCCAGAATTCTGAGTGGATATTCGGTATAAGAGAGATCGGGCTCCACTAAAATTTCTTATTGATCGATGATTTCAGTAGGAACTCGAACACATTTCTTGAGTTGGGATATGTGGAAAACATTATGGATGGCTGCGAGTCGTGAAGGAAGTCGCAGATGATAAGCCACGGGTCTACATTCTTCAATGATTTCATATGGCCCGACATAGCGAGGTGCTAGCTTACCCTTGACTCCGAAACGTTGAATGCCTCGAGTTGGTGATACTCGTAAATAAACATGGTCACCAACCATGAACTTCAAAGGATCCCTTCTTTTATCAAAATAACTCTTTTGTCGAGATTGGGCTGCTCGGAGATTTGCTTGTACTATTTTTACTTTTTCCTCAGCCTCGACCACTAATTCGGGTCCAAATAATTGACGTTCTCCAGTCTGGGACCAACTCAAAGGAGTTCGACACCGTCGACCATACAAGGCCTCGAATGGTGCCATCTTCAGACTGGCCTGATAGCTATTGTTATAAGAAAACTCAGCCAAGGATAAACATTTGTCCCAGTTCTTGTCATAATGGATGACACATGCTCGATGCATATCCTCGAGAGTTTGATTCACCCTTTCGGTCTGTCCGTCGGTCTGTGGATGGTAAGCTGAGCTTCGAATTAATTTAGTTCCGAGAGCCTCTTGGAGTTGCTCCCAAAACCTTGCCACAAACTGAGGACCACGATCCGAGATAATCGTTTTGGGTACACCGTGTAGACAAACAATCCGATCGATATAGATTTCGGCATATTTCTGGGCTCGATATTCAGTATGCACTGGAATAAAATGAGCGGTCTTTGTGATCCTATCGACAATGACCCAGATGGAATCATGATGCTGAGAGGTATTTGGTAAGCCCACGATGAAATCCATACTGATATCTTCCCATTTCCAAGATGGAATTGGCAGAGGTTGGAGAGTTCCAGCAACTTTCAAGTGACTAGCTTTCACTCTCTGACATGTGTCACACTCTGCGACATATTTGGCAATCTCTCTCTTCATGCGAGTCCACCAGAAATTTTGTCTGAGATCTTGGTACATCTTGGTGCTACCCGGATGAATGGAAAATTTAGAGAGATGTGCTTCGTCCAGGATTTGTTTCCGCAGCTCATGATTTTTGGGAACGACTAGGCGATCCTCGAACCACAAGATTCCTTTATGGTCTACACAGAAACACTTGTATTTATTTTTCGCCTTCTACTACTTTCTGTTTGATGATACCAACACTTTTGTCATGTAATTGTGCCATGATGACCTTGTCATACAGTGTTCGTTCCACATAAATATGAGTCAGAGAACCCTGAGGGATGATCTCCAATTTCAGCTTTTGCATTTCAGCACACAATGTGTCATTATACGACTCCACTGAAAGGCAATTGCAGTGAACCTTGCGACTGAGCGCATCGGCTACGACATTAGCTTTGCCCGGATGATAATGAACTTACAGGTCATGATCTTTGATTAATTCCAGCCATCTTCGTTGCCTCATATTCAGCTCACTCTGTGTGAAAATGTATTTGAGACTCTTATGGTCGGTATAGATATTGCAATGAGTGCCCATAAGATAATGTCTCCAAATCTTGAGAGCATGAATAACTGCGGCTAGCTCAAAATCATGAGTGGGATAATTTAGCTTGTGTGGCCGAAGAGCTCGGGAAGCATATGCTATAACCCGATTGTCTTGCATTAGCACACAACCAAGACCCGTACCTGAAGCATCACAATAAACATTGTAGGTTTTATTGTTGTCAGGTTGAGCAAAGACTGGTGCTGTGGTTAGATGTGCTCTCAAAGTATGGAATGCTTCATCGCACTTTGCATCCCATTTAAACTTGACATCCTTCCTTAGTAGTTTTGTCATGGGCTTTACAATTCTGGAGAAGTCTGGAATAAATCTGCGGTAATGCCCCGCCAAGCCGAGAAAACTGCGAATCTGATGAACTAAAGTAGGAGGTTTCCAGTCCATCACTTCTTGTACTTTGCTGGGATCAACTGAGATGCCTTCACTGGATATAGTGTGACCCAGAAACTTGACTGTGTCCAGCTAGAATTCACACTTGGAGAATTTAGCGTACAGCTTATGATCTCTGAGACGTTGAAGAACAATACGCAGGTGTTGCTCATGTTCCACCTCGTTCTTGGAATAGATTAGAATGTCGTCAATAAAAACCACGACAAACTTGTCAAGTTCCGGCATGAATACCGAATTCATGAGATACATGAAATAAGCTGGAGCATTGGTGAGACCAAAAGACATAACCAAATATTCATAGAGGCCATGTCTGGTTGAGAAAGCGGTCTTGGGAATATCACAAGGCCGGATTTTAATTTGATGATACCCCGAACGAAGATCAATCTTGGAGAAGATCTTTGCTCCAGCCAACTGATAAAATAGTACATCAATGCGGGGAAGTGGATATTTATTTTTGATGGTCACCGCATTGAGAGGCCAGTAGTCAACACACAACCTCAGACTGTCATCCTTCTTCTTTACGAACAATGCCGGACAACCCCAAGGTGAAGCACTTGGGCGAATAAAACCCTTGTCCAGCAGTTCTTGCAGCTGGATTTTTAGTTCAGCTAATTCTTTAGGTGGCATTCGGTACGACTTTTTTGAAATAGGTGCTGTATCAAGCTGAAGTTCAATAACAAATTCGATATCCCGGTCTGGCGGCATACCAGGTAAATCGTCCGGGAACACATCTACATATTCGCGGACTACCGGAATATCTTCGAGACGAATATCTTTCATGGCATAGGCACAAGAGTTGTTGCATTGGTGATGAGGTAAATATAGAACCGAATAACCATGAGTTGGGGAACTTATTTCAACGACTCGGGAAGATATATCTAACAATACCCCATGTCTTTTCATCCAGTCCATTCCCAGAATAATATCCATACCTTCTAGTGGCAACAAGATTAAAGTGGTAGGAACGGTTTTACTACCCAAACTAAGTGGCGCATTATGAACGATTTGGTTTGATGCGACTTTACCACCCGGAGTAGATATCATGAATGACCCTTTCATGTGACAAAAATCTAATCCAACCCTTGCTCCAAATTTAGAACTAATGAAGCTATGAGATGCACCAGAATCGAATAAGATAACTGCGGGGTGATGATTTATGGAGAATGTACCCGACATAATTGGTGCTCCCTCAGGAAGGTCAGCAAGGCTGGTGAAGTTAAGTCGACCCTGCCTGACTTGAATAGTTTGCCTTTTGCCCTTGTTCTAATCATTTTTGCGAGAAGCCTGCCCTTGAGATTGTCCCGCCTGAGGGCACATCTTGGCAAAGTGATCCGGACTCCCGCATCTGAAACAACAGTTATTGTTGTCAGGGCGAGCGGCTTGCTGAGTATTCGGCCTAAGGCCGGTCTGCTGCTGCTGAGGTGCAAATCGAGCTTACTGAGGTAGCCCGAATCGAGTCTGCTGCTGCGGCTGAGGAGGACGAATAATCCAACGCCCTGGCTGAGGGGCCTTCTGAGAGGGTGTGGGTGGGTTATTCTGTACAAGGCGATACCTCGGTGTAGAGGCACTCGAGGGTCCAGCAGGTGCCTTGCGCTTCTTTTCGGCGCGGTGTGCAGAAATAAGATCCTCCTGGGAGATAGCCATATTCACCAAATCATTGAAAGAGTCCGCACTGACAAGATTTAGCCTTTCTTGTAACTTGGTGCTAAGGCCTCGACGGAAGCGTTCACGCTTCTTAGCGTCGGTATCCGCGTGATGTCCAGCATATTGACACAATTGATTGAATGCCTGGGCATACTGTACTACAGTACGAGTGCCTTGAGTTAATGCCAAGAACTCGTTGAGCTTACGGTCAAGAAGTCTAGCTGGAATGTGATGATCCCGAAAAGCTATTTTGAATTCATTCCAATTCACCACATGATCAGCCGGTAGCATCACATGGTAATGATCCCACCACATACGAGCTGATCTGCGAAGCTGCTACGCGGCGTAGCGAGTCTTGTTTGCTTCTGAACAAGGAGTAGTCAATAGAGAAAAGTTGGACTCGATTGTGCGAATCCAAGCGTCCGCGTCCAGAGGCTCATCCGCTTTAGTGAACAGCGGAGGCTGAGTATTGAGGAAATCTTGGTAGCTTGCTTCTTGTCCTTGATGAGCATGATGCCCACCCCACGGTTGTTGCTGAGCTTGGACCAACTGCCCGAAAATTTCCGTCTGGGCGGCAAGAACCTCAGCGATACCCACTGGTGGAGGAGGTGGAGGTGGATCGCCATTTCCCCCGGCTCCAAAACCACTAGGGGTGCCTCGAGTTGATCCAACCATCTGAAATGTGAGTACTTTTGCATTAGGCTCAACATTATCATCATTTCAAATGGATCGTACAACTCAAAATGACATGGAAGTAATAGGAATCGTTTAAATCATGTTGTGCAGAAAAACCGGTGATACAAAATTGCTCATAACTAGAGTTCTGTACATGATATAAACTTGGAACTTTTACAGGAGATAGATAATTTCATGAGCTACAACTTTAGTAGTCATCAAAAAGTCAGATTCCCAGAGTAGGTTAGTCGAAAAATTCATTTACTCCTCCTCTAGTCTTTCTATTTTACAGAAAACAGAGCTTCTGTAATTTGCGATTATCTCCTGCGATACTAATTCGTTTGAGCTGAAATTTTGTGAGCATTTCCATGATGAAATTTGGAACAACTTTGGTATTCAACTCAGGAGCTAATTCAGAAAATAAAAGAGGATAAAAATTCGAACTAGCTGCTGCATTCCGCTTTTCACAGATCACCGATATTTCACATTAGTAGCATTAGAGGTTCATTACATTCATCATCCTCTCATATCTACTTGGTTACTTCTAACATCAGTACTAAGGGGGTTACTCAACTCTAAGTTAGCCTAGTAGCCATGATCCAAAAGTAGGCTACACTAAGAGGAGTCTACAAAAGCTAAGAAAATAGCGCCTCGGTCTACATATTGACCGATGCCTCACTCGCCGCGGGAGTGTGAACCTCAACCGGTGCGGGCTGCGGTGCCTGGTCCTCGGAGTCCATCTCCGAAATGCCCTGGATCTCCTGAGGCTCATCCTCACCGTCCACCTGCATCTCGTCGGGTGGTGCGTGAAGAGCATCCTGCGCGTGCAGCATCTCGTGTAGCTGCCCCTGGGTCTCGTCCAAGTCAAGCTGCATGTCGTGAAACTGGTCCTCCAGGAAGTTGATCGTAGTGTCATGATCCAACACCGTGTCCTGAAGCTCGTGAACCTGGCCGTGGAGCTGGGCGATAAGAGCAGCCCTGCTCTCGAGCTCGGCACTAGCCTCCTGAAGCTGCTCGTCTCTCAGCTGAATAGTCAGGTGCAAGGCCTGAGCCTGGTCCACCAACTGAGCGACGGCGTAACTCTGGTACGTGTGAAGTCTGTAGAGACCGTCTAAGCACATCGCTGTCATCCAAAGTGCCCCGACCGGGTCGAGGGTAGCGACCACGTCCACGTGTGCCATCCGGTCAAGCCAAAGCGGGTCTGTCTGGTCGGGTGCAGGGAACAACCCGAACGCGGTCAGAACCACCTCCAGAGGGTGCGAAGAGCAAAAAGTGGTCATCGCCCTCATGACGGTAAGCTCCCAAGTGTCCAGCAAATAGTGACCGACCATCTGAGTCACGATCGGCTCCCAACCGTTAAGCGGGTGCTGCGGGATCACCATCGTCACACTGCAGCGACGAACTCCGTCCTCCATAAACTCGTGGCCATCATAAATCGGTGGCTGGAGGTAACCGGCTGCACTCAAAAGCTCCCAAAGACGGTGAGGAAATCCGTCCCAGTGCAAGCAATCGGAGTGCACGTGACCCTGCGCGTCAACAACCAGCAGCTCTTCCATCTGTCCCAACAAAAGACCGATGGATCAGCTGATGGTAAACAAGGAATAGCTGACTCTGGACAGTGAAAGAATTTGCCAAAATGATAGATAATATGCTCCGAAAATTCTAAAAAATTTACACAAGATCCCTATGATAATAAGGAACGATTCATCTTGTCATCACTAAGATCAATTTGGACTCCAGGGGGTGATATGCTCTGGTTTTCAGAATGACGTCAACCAGGAAAACTGGGTGTCCAGAGAGGGTGTACTTTGACCATAAATCTCAAACAAGTTGTCTAAAATTATTCAAATTTTTATGGTAAGTTTATAACTTAGTTTTCTACAACTTTCATGTTGAACGATTTTTCATTTGAACAACTTATGAAGGTCGAAAAATTTCAGTTTGTACAAACTGTTCAGAGTTAACAGTTTTACACAGGGTTGATATAAAATCACAAATACCAAGCTAGAAGGATTCAAAAATTCTCAAATTTTTACAAGAGTTTGATAGCTTAGGGAACATCATTTCGTCTTACTACCCCAAGTCGATTTGAATAATTTAACAGAGGGTTAAAATTCGTGGAAACTAATTTCCCTGAATTTTCAGACTATCTAGATGCTCCTTAAGATAGGGTTTTAGCCGATTTGATTGCGATTTCTTCCAAAGATTTCTTTGTTAAAACTTTTGAGGATGAATGCAGAACCTATCCGTCCTCACCAAGGAAAAGAATTGCCAAGTAACCTTGGTCTTACGCAAATGACTTTGGTGACATACATATTACGTCTCTCACTATGTAGCTACTCGATATAGCTAGATAGCCTAAGATTCGATTTCGAATTAGCGTACCTGCAGAAAATTGACAATATATAAATTGAACCTTCCGTGCCAGCACTCATGAAAGCATTCCCATACATTACCAATCACAATAGAACCGGCATCCATACAATTACCGCCGTATGGACAACGTTAAGCATACGTCATCGGAACAACGTATTGACTGAGTACCGTCTTTGACGGGGAATTGAATTCCAATTTCGAACCATTACTCCCCATATAATCAACCGAAGTTGGTATATGGGCAGCAGCTCAAGTAGGCCATTGCTTGAGCTCCAGCGTTCGGCTCGCATCACCGACGGGAAGGTCAGACTCCCTCAGCTGACTGAGTAATCATACCTCCGCGGCGACGATGTAGTTGCAGAATTTAAATTACGGAATTTAAATATTGTAAAGTAATGTGCTGGAAGTTAGTCATACGATATAAGCCACCTGATTATACTCATAAGATCCCCTAGGGCATTACGTCCTAGACTTGTCCTTGGAGATCCTAAGCTCTTTACAGCAACTTTAATAGTTTTGAAGTCAAGTTTTAATTTGTTGTTTTGAAAACTGAGGCTATTATCTCTGGTAGGCTATCTGCGAGCTCTGATAACAGCTGTGGCGGAACCACCCAAAACTACTGGGCCCGGGTGCACTGATCTTTGTTGCTAAGCAACTCGGACCCAAATTGGCACTCACCGGTAGTTCCTCGAGTGAAGCCTCGATAAAAACCACGCTATTCCAGGATCAGCAGACAACACTCACACGAAGGTGAGCCCAGAGATTACAACACAGAACATTTCATACATCTCAAAGTGATTGCAGCAGAAAGGAAATTTATTACAAACCAGATTCAGAATAGTAAAGTACTACATAGTTCCGTATACTCAAATTATTCAAGTCTCATTGTTCAGCGGAAGCATTAAAAGATAACTAGCGAAATATGTGACGCATCGATAAGCCCGTACGAAAGCGTCACTCAGTGGGAGGATGGTCAGCACCAGCTGAAGGGCCATCCCACTCAACAGACCAGCCCAGGGGCAAAGTACACGGCCAAGTAAGACTTGCAAACAGATCTTTGAAGTTAGTACCTGAAAACAGTGCCACAAGCAAGGCTGAGTATACTAATACTCAGCAAGATTGACCTATCACCGGATATAACATAGTCCGATAACTAGACATGCAAGGCTCTTTGGTTGGTGGGGTTCGTTTTGCCAAAAACATGCCACTAAGAGTTGGTCCTTATTTGCAGATTTTACCTAGCCATCTTCTAGTTAGATTAACCGTTCTAAGTTTGCATCTAACTCTACACAAACATGGTAGAGCAACCATTTAATCAACCAGTAGTATTATCATCATATTCCACTTGTTACTCTGTGTGACTGAAAACATTAAGCAATCTCATGCCGTGAGAGGCGGACGATTCTGAATCGAATTTCAACCTGGCCAGAGGAACCTAGACCACAAGCATGGGGATCGACTTCGCTCAAGCCCACGCTACAGTTCCCCTTTCTTTCCAGTCCGTGGATCCGGAACACCCTCCCCGACTACAGAGCCCGACGTCTCTGCACCCGTATGTCGCGACAAAAATATAGACCCTACTTCTACCAGGAGGGTGCGAGATCGTTCCACTCGCCGGTCCAATCAGGTACTTAAGCTTACCGATTACCATATTTCTCGGTATGTGGCTAATACTTTCAAACGCTTAACGAAATGGGCCACACACCGCGACCTTAGCCTTTTTTGACTACACCAGCGGGGTATCACAACTACACAACCCCGCCCATGGTCCTTATATTTCAGCAGGAATTAAACTCAGTAAAATTCCTATTTGCTCGCGAGAGGCAGGAAACCCCTCGACTTCTACAGTACCTAATTAGCATGGCAACTAGTCGATAAAAAGATCCGGGTACCAAACATAGGTAACTAGGGATCATGCATTTAAGGTTTTCGATCAACGCCTAGAAAACTTAAATGCAGAAATAAAATTATTACAACACAATATAGATAGATAGATGAATAATAACTCAGAAAATAGTGGGGTTATGCTCCGGGGCTTGCCTTCCTGGGTACTGTCAGGCAGAAAAATCTCTGGGGCTTGGCCCAGGCCTTGAGATGAGTTAGCACAATTCAAATTAACCTCCTGATCAACACGAGAGTCCGCGGGCACCAGTTCGTAGTCACCGTCCGCGAGATTAACTGTTTCTATATGCAATGCAAGATTATGAGTTACTCATGAATAACGATTTCTTTCCTTCACGATAAAGTTGTAGTTCAACAAAAGTTAATTCAATGATGAGCTCAATATTTCATTTCATGGGCAGTCATTTATGGAGTAGCAAATACAACTATGTTTCTTCATGAATGAGTGGGGGTTTGGTTTTCATTTTCAATATGACAACATAGCACGTTTTCACTATTTCATAACAACAAATCTACTCATGAGCTAGTGTTGAAAATTAAAGTAACACAGATCCAAACTTTAGCATCTATGGTATAAATTTCAGCATCTAACCATAAAGCAATTACCATAACTATTCATGTAAGTAGATTACTCTAGTTGCTTCACCTTTTTGCACAGAACGGTTGACATGGTTTATGGTGCTACAATTTTTACGGGAGCATCTACAAAGCATCTACTCAGTACTGAAATTTTTCTAGATTTTATTCACTTATACAGCAGAGGTGACAAAATGAACAAATTTAGCAAGTCATTAACTAAGATTAATTCTATAGAGAGTTATACTAGGGATATGGTCCTCAAATTTTTACCAAAGCCTAGTCATGAGCTAATAATGTTCCACAAAAATTAGCAAGCTTTATATCATCAAGTTAAATTAGTCATACAGTTAACTTAGCATGAGTTAGCACAAAATTCTCAAAGTTCATTTGACCAGTACTGCATGTAAACTTTTTACTATAGAGAGAACATACTCTAAATAAGAACATATCCAAAAATCATGATCAGATACAGCATAGTTTACTCAGAACAAAAATGGTAAATCTAGCCATGAGATACTAAGCATGATTATTAACTAAAGCAAAATTCAGTAACTACATCTCAAAAAATTTTAGGCAGGATCAGAGAACCAAAAAGAGACTTCAGAAATAAATATTGATTTTTCTGAGCAAAAAAACTATATATGATGAATTAAGTTGATTAAACAACCATTAAACATGGTATATAGCAACTGAACTCTAATAAATCTGAAATTTATTTATTAACAAGGTTTAAGTTACACATGCATGCAGTAACAATTCCAGAGCAAGTTCATGTATATGTTTTCCAGTATTAATTCATGAAAGTCAACAACAGATTAGAGAATCTTTATTGTTCCAACATGATAAATGTTTTGGTTGGGTGCCATATTTTTACTATTAACTTGCCGGTGGTGTTCTGCTAGGCAGGGCTTACCGAGGCTGCAACGGGGAGGCGCGTGGGAGAGAGGAGATCGAGGAACACCTACCCAGGTCGGCGTTCGAGTGCAGGGTGAACGGAATCAAGCTCGTCGGCGTCAATGGCGGAGAAGATGTTCGGGTCGCCAGTGTTGTAGCTGAAGGAGGGCTTGGGGTAGAGGAACGTGGCGTGCACGAGCACCGCGAGAGCGTGAGGATGCTCCTGGGGTAGCTCTCGTGCACGCTCTCCCTCTGGGCTGGCCGGTCCGCGGTGAGCCCGAGCTGGCCGGCGGCGGCGCAGAAGGGGAACGGCGACGGGGAATCGTCTGGGTTCGATTCCGCGTGCGTGGAGCTTAACTGGGATGTGGTGGAGCTGCTGGGGTGGTTGGATGGAGCAATGCGAGGCTGTGGTGGCCGGTCCACACGAGCTAGATCTCGCCGGCCATGGCGGACGGCGGAAGGAGGAAGAAGGAAGGGAAGTCGCGCGACGGCGTGGCTCTGGGGCTACTTATAGGCCAGAGAGCACCTCGGTGAGGGGAGTGGCGTCTGGGGGAGGCTGGTTTGGTTCGGGGTGACTCAACGGCGGGTGGGCGGAGCGAGCAGGCGGCGAGCTGCATGGCGGGGCGGCGTGGCAGCTCGGGAGTGCCTCAGGGGCGCGTGTCCTCTTGGGGAGATGCCAAGGGGCAGGCCAGGTGGCGCTGGAGGGGTTCCCCGGGTCCATTTGGCTGCGGACGCACCGTGGACGAGGTCCACCGGTGGCGTACGACGGGCGGCGGGCGAAACAGAGCAACCGGGAGGAGAGAGATGGAGGTGAGGGCCTTTTGTGATTTTTGAAAATTCAGGGACCTCTCTGTAAACTAAAAATATCTCCTTCTTAGATGGCTCAAATGAAAAAGTGTTGAATACCAATTTTGCATAACTTTTCAAGATCTACAACTTTTGTGTTATGCAAATTTTCATTTGAAACTCACATTTTGAACTATTTGTAAATTTTCAAACTTGCACAAAAGGGTTTTGGTTTTATTCAGTTTTTGATTTGTTTTTGGCTGAAGTTCAATTGAGCACATGTCAATTGAAGTACCTCTCATGAGCCAACTAAAAATTTGTGCACATTTTTGAATTGAAATTTGAGTAGCTTTTCACTCCTTTTTCTTTCTCCTTTAATTTCTTTTGTATACTTTGACTTTTATTTTACCCTCTTCTCTTTGAATTAATTTCCCATATTTTTCTTTTAAGTTTAAATGGGGTACAGTGATTTGTATTTAAGTATACCGACACCTGAGGTGTCACAAAGGCAACCCCACGACCCCTATTTATAGCTGCGTCGGGCGCCAAGCTTCAGGCATGTCAAAGGACAAAGGGCTTGGACCGCCCGTGACGACGAGGCACTCCACGAGCAAAGGATGCCCTCGGTTACCATGCCGAGACGCGACCGAACGAAATAAAGCGAAGCTAAGCCCCTGGACGCTAAGCGGCGCAGCATCGGCTTAGGCCGACCGCCCTCGAACGGCGCGCCGCAAGGCAACCAGGGAAAGCGGGGTCAAGGCCCTGAGCACGGGACAGCACGACAAAAGCGCCAGCTGCCGAGCAGCAAGCGCCATCGTCGCCCTGGCCCCCTCAGCGCACGGACACGTCTTGTCCCCGGAACAAACAAGCAAAAAAAAAGGCACGCGCCTCGAAGCTCTCCCCCCGCGGGCGCACTACCCCGACCGACGAGTTGTCACATCCGTCGGGCTGGCGCCCAGGCGCGCCTGGCGGATGCACAGCACAGACCGATCACGTCAAGGGGGAAAATCGCCGAAATACCCTTTGGTCGAATCCCTTGACTCGACCAAAGCCTCAGGGGCTACTGTCTGGTACCGTGATTAGGGGGACCCTAATCGCGGTACTAAGATCACCCTGACAAACGCAAACATATGTCAGGCAACCGGGCCCACGAAGGCCCACGGCCTCCTTCCAATCTGGAAGAAAGGAAAGGACTCAAAAGAAGCCCAACATGCGGCCCATTCGCACCCCACTCGGGCCCACGGGACGATCTCCGCTTCGCTCGAGGGCTCCCATCGGGACCCTCAAACTGCGCCCCTCATCTCCGCCTCGCTCGAGGGCAGCGAACCTCCCTCGAGCAGGTAACTCATCTCCGCCTCGCTCGAGGCCACCCCTCGGCATAAGGGACAAACGGCCTTGCCGCTCAACCGCCCGCCGTACGGAGGAATGCCAACCACTCCTCCACAGTGCTCAGGACAGACGGCGTCAGGCCACCATTCCCCACAGTGGCTGTGACCGGAGTCCCATCCGCCAACTCTGGTCACTGCTCCGCCATCCCGGACGATGTGGCAGCACTGTGAGACCTGCGACGCGGGACGAGACGCGCTCGGCACTGCTCCCGTTACTATTCTGCCAACTCCGCCCGTCCGGACTCCACCTCATCACACGCATGGCCCCGGACCCGCCTCCTGCATGGGAAGGGGTCTGGCGACGCCATGTGCCCCTCAGGAGGGACACTCAGCACACGCAGCCGGAGTCCTGGACCTCCCCCCTCGAGGGGTCCGGGACTTCCGCGCAACCCTCGGACCTCCTTAGTGCGCGCATCGGAACTTTATTAAGAGGGGTCCGGGACCGCCGCGTGCCCCGCCATCGCAGGTGCACGCAGGACCCTGGCCTGCAGGGCCCACGGAATGCCACATCCGGAGGACTGAACATTCTACAGCGACGACCACGCCGCCTGCTGGAGTTGGCAGGACGCCGGCGCGATCTCCGCGAGGTCAAGGACGATGGCCAGGATGACCGCCACACCCGACGCCATACCCCATAGTGTACTTCCCACAGTACTCGATTATTGTATCCCCGCAACTCGGGGAGAAACGACGACCTCCACGATCCCCTATGCATGTACCCGTCCCTCCTTGTGTCTATAAAAGGAGGAGGCGGGCATCCCTTAAAGGGGTCGGTCGGCTCTCTAGGCATTACACCGCACTCAGAGCACACGCACTCGCTCCGAGCTCCGACATCGCTATTCGCCACGCTCAACCCCTCTTCTAGCAGGGCTTGGGAGCTTCCCTCTCTCTCTCTCGCCTCGCTTGTACCCCCTACTACAAGCACTCCGGGTGCAAGATAATACAGTGCCCTCGCACACCCCTTTGCTGGACGTACGGCCCCGTGGCCGGAACCAGGATAAACCCGTGCGTTACTGTGTTGCCTCTTGCAACAACATTTGGGACGAGAAAACACGCAGCATTTACTAGTTGGGATCCGGACCCCCGGGTCGGGACACCGACACAACTGTAACAGAAGGCAAAGAGGCAAGAGAAAAGCCAAGAGCAGAGTTAGCGTTAGAGCTCGATCCACCTGGGCCAGTCACAAGAGCGATGCTCTTGGAAGGAGGGGCACCATTGAGCTTGGCTCGTGTCTGGTTATCCACCTCCGTGGCCTTGAGCTTGCTGAAAAACTCGTTCACGGTCAGAGTCTCATAGCCAGCAGACTCAATGATCGTGTTCACCTTGAGATCCCACAGAGCGGTCAAGTGCGTAGAGCAGCTTGAGGGCCTTCTCATGCTCTGTGTACTCAAGGGCATCAGCAGATCTGTTCGCATTGACCTTGTTCACAATCAATTGAAACCGACTGAACATGTCGCCAATGCTCTCATCCGGCCCCTGTGTGAAGTTCTCGTTTTCACGCCGGTGAGTCTCGAATAGTCTGGCCTTCACCTGAGGTGTGCCCTCGTGGTAGTTCTCAAGGCACGTCCAAACTTTGTGGGCTTCTTGAAAACCCTGGACGCGTGAGAACTCCGCACGAGAAACGCCAGCGAACAAGGCATTGACAGCCTTGGCGTTGGCCTCGTGCTCGGACACCTGAAGAGGTGTGGTCCAAACGGCAAGCACCTTGTAAGCCTGGTTCTTGGTGATCTCCCAGACCTCGGCTCCCATGCTCTGCAAGAAGGCTCGCATACGCACCTTCCAATAAGCATAGTCCTCGCCGGCAAACACAGGGATCTTACCAAGACTCGACATGGTCGCCAAGTGGTTTTCGAACCGGTTAAGGTACTGAAAACCTCAACCAAGCTCTAATACCAATTGAGGGACCGAAACTGGCGACCAGAGGGGGGTGAATGGGAGCCGATAAAAATTTCTCTCGAAATCGATCCATCGGCATATATTCCGAAAATCACCATAAACCCCCGAACCTAGGGTGAGAGAGTAGCTATGGACTAGCTATCTCTAAGCAAAAACCCCTAGGAAGAGAAACGGAAGCAATATGGAAAAACTCCCCAAACAGCAGCTCTGCTGAGTCAGACCGGTCAGACCGGTCGGGCTGGAATTTGAATTTCCAGACCGGTCAGACCGGTTACACAGACCGGTCAGACCGATCGCTCCCAGACAGCCCGCAACAGAAGCTCCAAATGGCAAATCTCGAGCAAATGAAGTCTAAATCCAACAAAACTTGGAGGATACCTTCCCACCTGTCCCGTGAACATATCCCCAAGAGATCTCTCCCAAAAGATTAAAGGATCTTGAGAATTCGGGGGAAGATCAAAGTGGATTGGGGTTTTCTCAAGAACACAAAACCTCCAATTCGTGAGAACTCGCGATTCCAGGGGGTTTGGCACTAGGCTAGATGCATCGGAATCGTCACAAAGAGTTCAACAAAGCACGAATCCAAGGGCTCGATTCCTCTAAACACGAAGCATCCCAAAAGAGGAGAAATCAAACCCAAAATGCAAGAGAGGAAGGGGAGGACGAATACTCAGCACACATAGATGATCTCAACAAGATTTCATTCATAAATTTCAGAGGAATTCACCTATACAAAGCTAGAGCCATCCGCCCCATCATCCTACCCACTAAAATTGAGAGATTAGCTAAACCCTAACCCTCTTTTGCGTTGGAGTCCTTGGCCCTAACCTGGAGCAGGGGCAGGGAAAAGGAAAAACGAAGAGAATACAAAAAGACTCAAGAGACTCACCCAGCCAAGGGCTGGTGAGGGTATTTATACCCAGCTGCTGCGGCCAGACCGGTCCATGGGGCCGGTCAGACCGGTCGGGTCTGCAGCAGCCCGCTGTACAGACTCAATCGACGGCGGAGTTTCTTTCTTCGACTCGAAGTCTTTGCTGCGATGCCGCCACGTCGACGAAGTTCCGGTCCGCAGTTTTGGAGGGTCCGCGAAACTCGGGTAGGTGGCCGGTTTTGAGAAAACCGCCAAAACTTCACGCGCGGGAAGATTCCCGCCTCCACGCTGTTCCCGCCTCGGCCTTCTGACGGCCCTAGACGCCGCCCGACGCCCGTCACCTCCTCGCCCGCAGCGAGGCCCTAGACGCCGTCGACGCCCGTCGCCTCCGTCAATCCCGAGACCAACGCCCGTGCCTCCACGACTTGGCGTCTTCAACCGCCGTCCGCCTCCTTGGTTTTGTGGCGCAAACCAAAAAACCCGCCTTTCGTCGCTGCTTGCGCCCTGGATCCAGGAATGGACGCCACAGCTGCCGCCCGACCTGAGCTCCTCCACGGCAGCTCTCCGTCGACACTCGACGCCCGTGTACCTGCAATCCAAAAACCAAGCGCACGATCATACCGCACGGTTGACAATTCACTCATCACAGGCAGGATAGAGTACTCAACATTCCTCAATATTATCATTAATAAATATAAGTTTCGTGGCACCATGTAATTCCATATACGGGAGCTATGTGTGTGTCGGCAAGCGGAGAAGTGATTCTACAGGTTCCATAAATAGCAAATATTTTATTCTATTTCCTTCAACCAACAATAAATGCAAAGCACAATTACATATGGAATGCAAGATCAAAAACCTATTCTACTCTAGCTTAAGAATTAAACTGTATAGGAATGAATCCATATGCTGGGCTAGGTTGTAAGACATAGAGATCAAAATGCCCTGTATGACGGAGTGCCAAAAGTCGATGAACCATTCAACAACAACGAGGTGAACCTGCCTGACCGGATTGGGTGACTACAATGAAGTGATACCACTTCATACGCCGATGTGGCGAGAAGGTCATCTTCCAACCGCCATATGTTATATACTTATATTGATAATCAGTTGATTCAATCATCAATCGATCAATTAATCGATACTAAATGCATTGCTATATGCATGGCAAGCTTATATATGGCGTGAGGGTGATTGATTTCAAATTTTGACTTTGAATTAAGCTAGCTTGAGTTATCATTATCTCCTTCCTTGCATGCAACACATTTTCATTCTAAACTTATTCTCATATCACACTAGAATTTAATTTATTCCCTTTTTTTTTTCTTCTTCCACACTCGGTCACTAGAGGCTTTCCTTTGGTTCTCCTTGCATGCTTATCTTTCCTTTAGTTATCCACGAAATGTTCCAAACCCAATCTAGTAGTAATAAATTGATCCAATCGTCAATGAATCGATATTGGTACACATGCGGATCAGGGTGGTTACTTTCCAATTTTACCTTTAATTAGGCTAGCTTGAGTTGTCACTATCTCCTTCCTTTCATGCAACACATTTTCTTCTAAGCTTATTCTCATGTCACACGAGAGTTTAATTTAATTTAATTCCTCTATTTTTCTCCCATACTCGTCACTTGAGGATCTCCTTTGGTTCTCCTTACATGCTTATCTTTCCTTCAGACGTCAAAGAGAGGACCCATACCCTCTCCAGCAGAGAGGACATGATCAACACATGCCGACGATCCCAGCTCATCACTCCAATTTGCTCGGGAGCCCAGCCATCCGTGATGATTTAATTTATTTTTGTCCATAGCAACACGCGGCACCCTTGATGAGCATCCAAAGCAAAAGAAAAGGGATACTCAATTGCACATGCCATCTTAGTACTCTTACATATATTTAATGCAGATTTATGGCCCTCAGCGGACAAGCATGGACAGTCTTCATGGACCTTCTTTAGCTCTCGAGCTCGAGCCACAACCGCATATTTGCAGCATTAAATATCAAATTTTACCATCCATTACGGCGGTCGTCGGGCAAGGTGCGGCGGCCGTCTGGCACGGAGAAGTGCGCGTCGGGCATGGTGTGGCCGTCTTCGAGCGCGAACTGGTGGCAATCCAACACGGCATGGTGGTTGTCGGGCTCGGCGGCCATCATGCGCGGCATGGTGGGAGTCCGGCGAGGAGATCGTCCGAAGCCAAGCCTTGGAACGTGAGACCGTCAGGTGCAGTACCAGGGTACGGTGCAAATGAAATGTGTCAACATTATTTTTTGAAAATTTTGATCACCAATCCGATGAGGAGAACATGAGAACATTCTTCAATTCTTTGTAACGCGAGAATATTTTTTTTTTGAAGCCTTTGATCACCAAACATGCGTTCCAACAAGCACGTTCAAAATATTCATTGTTGGATGTTATGAGCGAGGGAGGCGAGTAACATAAGTATTAGGATTTCAACAGCAATATTTGAGAAACGTCAAAACCATGCATCTCCACGCCTCTTTACATACCTCTCCGGCCGAGGGGTACGGTGAGCATATTCTTAGTGAGAAATAATTTTAAATATTTTAAATTTTATAGCACAGATTTAAGAAGACGATTTTATAATCCTTTTTATAATATAATATGGACATGGGATTTTTAATTTCTGTAATATCTCCGGAACGAAGGGCGTTTATATAGCTTTGCTCTTCCGGTTGCCTTCTTACAGATGGATTTAAGCTTTGTGTAACGGGAAGAGACAGCCTGAATTCAATTGCCAACAGATCAAGTATTTTTAAGCACCTTATTACCCATCACATTAACAGTTTTACATGAGTATGATATCAAACAAGAATGCTTCCAGTAAGGAATACCCCTCCTTTTTCACCAAATAGAAAAAAATAAGAATGATTTTTTTCCCAAAAACGTAATAGATAGACCTGATGAATAACTGAAAAATATGTATACTAAATTCGCAATGTCCTTGTGTTTATTTCATCTTGGAAATCCCCCGCGCGGCCGGATTTTACAAGTATGCACGCTTCTGCTCCCTGATGACCGGCAGGTGCCCCTTCTGCTGCATGCACACCACTGCTTCATACAAGCTTTTCTTCAGCGGAGTGAATTCCAAGCCCAGGTTCTTGAGCCTCTGATTGGAGAACTTGAACGGCTTCGCCATTGGCTTGCCGTCGTCCTCACACCTAGAAAACAAGAGCGAGGTTTCCGGAGTCAGCAACGCGTGGACACAGCACAACACGGAGAGGCGACAGAAACAGAAACGGAAACAGAGGGTGCTCGCCATGGCGCGAATGAACTCACTTGGCCGTGACGGGGTACTGCGGGAAGAGCTACCTGAGCATGGCGATGAGCTGGGCGCGGTGGAGCACGGTGCCGATGCAGAGGTAGCGGCCGCGCGCGTCGGGGCGCTCGTAGGCCAGGACATGCGCGCGCGCGACGTCGCGGACGTCGACGTAGGCGGCGACGGCGTTGGGGTAGGTCCTCTTGGTGCCCATGAGATAGCGCGCCACGTGGTTGCTGCTGAAGTTGAGCGTCTGCTGCAGCATCGGGCCCATGGTCATGCAGGGGAGCACCACCGCCAGCTGCAGCCCGCGCGCCGCCGCCTCCTCCGTCGCCGTGATCTCCGCCATCATCTTGGCGCAGCAGTAGAGGTTCTGCGCGTTTGTTTTTAATTTCAACGCAAGCACGGATGAATATGAATTGAATTCGCCTTTACGACAGAAATCGGAGGAAGAGATCGAGGAGGCTGGCAATGGCAGCTTACATCTGTCCGCTTGCAGAATTCGTAGTCGCTCCAGCAGGTCTCGTCGAGGACGGCGTCGGGGCTCCGGTTGGGGTCCATGTGCACGGCGCCGTACGAGGAGGTGAAGACCACCCGGCGCGCGCCCTCGTCCGCGGCGGCGTTGATCACGTTCCTGGTGCCCTCCACGGCCACCGGCACGAGCTCCTGCAACAAAATCGCACGTAAGCATACACGATCGATGTGCTTGTAGTAGTAGAGGGTTTGTGAGCTCTGAAAAGTAAACTTACAGGGTCGTTGGACACCGGGGAGGCGACGTGGAAAACGCCATGGCAGCCGCTGAACGCGGCGCGGAGGGACTCGTAGTCCAGGACGTCGGCGCAGCAGAGGGTGAGCCTCTCCCTGGCCCCCTCCAGCGCAAGCAAGTGCGCGTTCTTGCTGTCAGCTGGGCACGCGCAGGCATCCAGGGAAAAAATTTAGCAGCGTTATTCTGAATCAATCCGTGACAGTAGAAAGAGACTGTGTTCAGTAGGAGGAGTACTCACCAGGGTCCCTTGCAGTTCCCCTGACACGGTACCCGCGCAGGAGGAGCTCCTTCACCACCCACGATCCGATGAAGCCGCCTGCCCCGGTGACACAGACCAGCTGCTCCTCACCATTGTTGGGCTTGGAATAGGATGACATGGTGATTTTGTCAACTCGGAATTGCTATTTGGAATGTGGAGTTTGGTTGGGATGGACCAGCCTCGGTCTCTCTTGCTCTTCTCGATCGATCTTGTTTTCTTGTGTGACCTTGGCGTGTATGGTAGCTGCCCGTATTTATACCACCAGGCAGTGCTACTCTAGTTGTGGCTGAGAGAGAGGAGGAGGAGAGGTCTTGGCTGCGAGTTCCTTCGCGCGAACCACAGCATCGGCATGGCGCCGACCAGACTACGTAGAGGGCACTCTGTTCATTCAGCGGCGGGTAGAGGGGGGCAGCACGAGGCCAAGGACGCGCCGCCGGTGGGTTTGGGCGAATTCAGGGGCGTCGCGGCCGCGTGGAGATGCCAAGATTCCGTCCTTGGTCGTGGGGTACCCGAGTCCAAAACCTGGAGAATCTTCTCACTCCAGATACGAGCGACCCCCTGCCGCCGGCCGGAACATGTAAACCAGCACAGGTAACCAGGACTGGATATTCTGTATCCCCAAAGTGGCAAGACCTGGGCAGAGCTGACTAGAAGACGAGCCAGGAGGAACGCCTGGCCGTTGACGGCGGAGCTGCTTTTCCTGGAACGGCCGGAAAGTGGTTGCGGTTGCCAGGGTTGTAATTTTACGGTATAGTGGTGCCCCATGTTTGAGAAATTTGAGCGGCGTTCCTGAAGCAAAGTCACATGTGACTTTTTCCCTTCTTGGATGCCACCCATTCTCCATCTAACGGCTGCTGCAGATTTTAGCTTACTCAATACAAGACCAATCAATCCAGGTGTCCAGCTTCACTCCTGGGCCCAGAAAAGATTTCGAAAAAAATAACTGAATTCATGATTATTCTATTATTCTTATTTCAAAGCTTACCATTTAAGTGAAAAATAACTCCTTTCTCATTTGCTCTCTATCGCATGGGTGGAAAAGCAAAAATAAGAATTTGGGAAAAGAAATATATTGAAAAGAAATTTGACTTTTGAAACAAAATGCGTAACAAGAAAGAGTTGCGATCTCTTCTTATTTTCATAGAACGTGTAGTAACAAAAATATAAAATTATAAATAAGAAATAAAATTCCTTGCATGATCTAAGTCTAAGGAAGAGATTATTTTCTTATTTTGTAACACGAAACTGTTCAAAATATTAAAGTGCAATGGTGGTTTAATTCTGCACTAAAATAAAGTGTATATAGTTTTCAACTCATTCCTTCTTGTTTATAGTCTCCTCTGCTAAGTTGGGCACGTTCCTCTTTCCAAGCTGGGCTCTTATTTGCGCTAAAAACCATCATCAGTGCTAAACGTTGTGCTTGAAAAGTGAAAAGCCTAAGGAATTTAACAGCAGCCGTTGGATGGAGAATGGGTGGCATCCAACAAGGAGAAAGTCACCTGTGACTTTGCTTCAGGAAGTCAGTGAATCCACGCCGGTCCTTTTCAGGCAGCAGAAAGAGGAAGGCATCTTCTAAGAAAACAAAAAATAAAAGTGCTGCAGAGAGCTGCTTGCCTGAAAGGCTGAAAAACCTCTTGCAAAGGTTGCTTGGTTTAGGGTTATTCTTGATGAAGCACAAAGTATAAAAAATTACCGAACTCAGGTTGCCAGAGCTTGCTGGGGGTTGCGAGCCAAAAGAAGATGGTGTTTGTCTGGGACGCATATACAGAATGCCGTGGAGGATCTCTATAGCTATTTTAGATTTCTGAGATACGACCCCTGTGCTGTGTACAAGCAATTTTTGCATTATGATAAAGATTCCTATCAGTAGGAACCCAACTAACGGTTACAAGAAGCTTCAGGTTGTTTTGAAGACGGTAATGCTACGGCGGACGTACTAAAGGTCAGTAGATAAGTTACCATTTCCCTATTGGTGCTCAACCACATGTTACCGCTTAGTGGAAGGCCATTTTTTGTTGACTAAATTTTGTGTAATTGCTGTCATGTCAAATCTGGTTTCATTAGTTATCATATTTGTGTTGAGTTTGATCAATGCGTATCAAATCTCTTGGGAGATGTTCAGCAGAACAATAATCATCCATCGATTAGTTGCCTATAAGCGTGAGCTGTATTATTCAGACCTATTTGGTGATAGTCATTTAATTTCCTCTTTACAAGTACGTGTTTGTGCTGCCGGCAAGATCCTGTTGTTTCGCAAAAGTAAAATAATGGTCAGCTGCAACTTTATTTTGCATACTGCATATTTTGTCTCCACACTGATTTATTTTTTGATTAAGCATCAGTTCATGAACGTAGGATATAAAAACCCTACTGATTGCATAAACAACAGGTAGATTATACTAACACTCTTACATTAACTGAGACCGAGTAGCACAGTAGTACAGGAGACCCAGCACTTTGACAAGAGAGACACTTCTACAAGAAAAGGACACAGGAGGAGACAACACTATTTCGAGACAGTCACAAAAGGGCAGGAGAGATCATCACAAGCGCGCTAATCTGATGGATGGAGACCCACTAATCCTCGTGGAGAGCCACGCGGATAAGTCGGCCGTAGATGTACACGCAGATGAGGGCAACAAACAGGAGGGAACCGAAGATGGAGATAAGGATGGCAACGGGTCGGGTTCGGATCGGGTGGAGTCTCCGTGCACCCAAAACCGAAACCCGAAATCGAAACCCGAAACCAATTCGGGTGGAAATCCATCACCAAAACCAAACCCGCGGATACCCGAAACCCGAATGGATACCCGAAACCCGCGGATAAATATACACATATTCACATGTATAAATAAGAGGCAACAAATAATAAATATTTTCATGAGTCAACTTTCAATAAATTTAATAGTCTAAGTAAACAAGTTATCATTAACATATTATAAAATATGAGTTTTAATTCCAAATGATTTATTTTGAATATCCATTGGATATCCACGGGTGGAAACCAAAACCCGAAACCGAACCCGAAACCAAACCCAAACCCGAACTTGAAAACCGTGGGCGAAAAACCAACCCCAAACCCGAAACCCGAAAAACCGAAACCCGCGGATATCCACACCGAACCCGATCCGCTGCCATCTCTAGATGGAGAGGCGCATGGAAATCGATCAGCACGCAAGCACGGAGACCTTCACCTGGACGATATGCACGTTGACGGCAAGGCCTACCGCCAGCGCCGCCACCGCCAGGACACGCAGCCGCCTCTTGCTCCCCGCGGCGACGCACACCATCCCGTCGGCCACCGTGATCTCGTACCTCACGCAGGAGGTCATGTAGCAGGAGCCAAAGTTTTAAATAGTCGTCTATAGTCACCGCTATAATTTACTATAGCTTTTGAGAGAGGAGAAAGTTAGGATATTCATCTCTTAGCTCTAAAACACTAAATCCGCTGATAGATAGCTATATTCTGCTATAGCTGCTAAATTAAAGGTTATTTAACCAGCTAAACCATATAAATTAATCTTTATTTATTGTTAGTTTAGTATTTAACTTTGTCATTTACAAAATTTAGTATTTTGTCAATGATGTGACGAGGGAATGAAGTCCAAGACGTACTTCAATACATAAATTTTTTATTTCATGTTTATATGCAAAATTGCTCATAGATTTATGCATAGTGTTGAAGTAGAAATGCATAATTGTGAGAAGCTTCTAGAAGATTAGAGAGTATGTATGAACTATGGTTACAATGCTTCGTATTAAAATATGAAATACTCTAAAAATTAGATATTTGTATGGTTAGATAACTATGAGAAAAATTCTAGAGTTAGATATTTTGTAAAGAAGTGTATAGAAGATGGACATATGACAAAACAATACGAGCCATAGAGTCCTATAAATAGGGGTGCCGCCCTTCCTATTGATACACCATGGCATAAGAGGTCTCAAGTAGAAGATGACAAAGTTGTCATGTAGTATAGTAGTGTCATGGTAGGGTAGCCAGATAAAAAGTGCAAAAGTCTTGTGTTGTAGTAAGTTATGATGAATAAACAATTGAGTTCTCATATATAGTTTGTCACTCATGAAGTTTTTTTTGTGTAGTGTGTATATAATGTCCACAAAAGAAGTTGGTGTCAAGGTTAGTGGGTTGATTTCAACACATGGTATTTATAGAACCGCTAAATGAGTTAGATAGGTTGTAGACTGCTATAGCCTTTTCTAGCCTCTATAAACACCAACCGCTAAATATTTTAGCCCGTTATTTTAAACAGTGGCAGGAGACGATGATGATCAAACAAAGAAAGTAGTTGAGCAGTCCTGCCGTCTTGTAGGTGTCGAACGTCGCTGCGCACTCGGACGGCGGGCCGTAGCTGCTCTGCGGCGGCACCACGATCGAGAACACGAAGCCAAAGATCGCGGCTTGGAGGATACCAAAAAGGTAGACCTCCCTGATGCCTCCTTGAACATGCTTATGGTCTAGTTTGCTAGCTGTTGTGCGAGTGTGGAGGAGCAGGGGCGGAGACAACACTGGGTCTAGGGGGGCTCCAGCCCCCATAGACCCCAAAAAACCATGGAGCTCCTCTTGAGCCCCCTCCTCCCCCCCCCCCTCAATTTTTGAGAAGAAAGAAGAAGGAAGGAGAGGAAGAAAAAATCAGCACCCCTTTAATTATTTCTAGATCCGCCACTGTGGAGGAGGACGGTGGTGTTGGCCTGTTGGGAAGAAGAAGGCGGAGGAGGGGTGGTGGAGGAGGGCGGCCGGTTGGGGAAGAAGAAGAAGAAGCAGGGGTGGCATTGTGGAAGGGAAGGGAGCAGCAGCTTATAAAGAAATAGAGGGGGATGTCTGTCTCTGTCGTCGTCTCTGTCTGACTTGGAAGGTCCTCCGTCGGTGTTCATTGGTCGTCGCTGTCTCGCGTCGCGCGGCGTGGCAGCGCAGGTTGGAGGAGTGGATAGGACATCCCTGCTCAGCGCCGCCGCTGCTCCTCTGCTCTTGTTCAAGTATGGAGATGTGTTTTTCTTGATCTCCTTAGCCTTCTTGTGTCCCTTCTTGCTCTTGTTCAAGTTCTTGGGCTTGCCATTTTCTTTGCCCTTTGCTTTGCCCTCGTTCTCCTTGCATTGGTAGGACTTGTGACCTTCTTTGCAACACTTGAAGCAAGTCACGGTTTCTCCCTTCTCAAGCTTCTTCACGCCCGCGGATGTGTTATCTTGAGAAGGTTGGACTTACTCTTGAGTGTACTTTCCTTTGAGCCGTCTCAAGTCCGCCATTAGCCTTTCTACCTCTTGTTTGAGCTCATCATTTTCCTTAGCAATGAGATCATCACATGTTTCTACAATCACATCCTCATTGCAAGGGGTTAGATCACAAGAGGTAGACGCTTCTACCTTGATGATAGGTGTTGCACAAGGAATATTGCAAGGAAATGATTTATCCAATGATAATTCACTTTTAGATTCAAAGCTCTCATATTTTATTTTAAGTTCTTTATGCTCATTGTCGAACAAATTGAATTTGTTTAGCAAGTTCTCATATCTTGAGACAAATGAGGCATGAAGTTTTTCTTTTGCCTTGAGAGCCTTGATTTCTTTATTTTGTTTAGTGAGATGTTCTTGTTGATTATGGAGAAGTGTCATCATCTCACTAATTTCATCGGTTTCAACATCAGATTCATCATTGGAGGAGGAGTCATCACTTACATCGTTATTACCTAGTGCCATAAGACACATGGGAGGTGGTGATGATCTCCGAGGGCGATGGGTGGTGGAGCTCTTGGAATTTTTCTTGTGACTTGAGCTTTCACCACTTTTCTTGGGCTTGTAGATAGCGGAGAGAGCTTGAGATCTTGATTTGTTCTTTCTCATCTTCTCCATCCCAACCGCACTTCCTATAATGAGAGTTTTGTACCCAAGCTGATAGAGCTCATGTACGTGCTCGACAATCTTGCGGTGATGGTATAGCACGGCCCTTGGATATTCTTCATCGCTTGAACTTGATTCATCATCACTCCCATACTCTTCTTCTTCTTCTTCACTTGAGCTTGATGAGTCTTGTCGCCTTGGTTGATTTTTACATGAATGCTTGGCGGCAAGACTTTTGCGGCTTGAAGAAGAGGTGGACTCTTACTCCTTCTTTGTCATTCTCATACTATACTCATGGGCAATGATTTGATTGATGACTTGGTTGGGTGTAAGCTTGACCAAGTCTTCTTTTTGCAAGAGTGTGTTGATGATGTCGTAGTCGGGCTTGCGAAGGCTTCAGAGAATCTTGCGGTTAATTTCCTCATCTTTAACTTGATTGAGATCTAAGGCATTAATTTCATTGACAAGAGTGTTTAATCGTGAGTACATGTCATGAGTATTTTCATTGGGAAGTTGCTTAAAGCTACTAAGCTCCTCGCCAAGAATATGATATTTTTAATTGGCAACATCCTTTGTGCCCTCATGATTCTCGACAATTTGCTTCCATAGCTTATGAGCATTTTCATTAGCAAAAACACGATTAAACACACTATCACATAACGAGGACAGAAGAATTGATTTAGCGAAAATGGCCTCTCATGCCATATTTCAATATAATGTTTTGGCGATTGATATAGACAACACAACACTTGGACTAATATGATTGTTAAGATGACCATTCTCAGACTTTTAGGTTCAAGTGATGACAAAGAGAAGATAGGCGTAGCTAGGCCCGAAGGGCCGCACCTACGGTGGTTCCGCTAACCGATTAGCGGACGGGGGTCGAAGGACAAGAATTGAAGAGACCGTGAAGAAATCCAAGTCGAAAAGATCAAAACGAAGACAATTTGCTATCACCGGTTAAACCGATGATTAGCAAATTGCACTCATCGGTGCAATGAACACAGAAGCTGCGAGTTAGGGTTTGGCACCGGATTAACCGGCGTTGGGTGTTTTACACTCACCGGTGTAATGGACTTGGAGGCCGAAGAAGCAGCAGGAGTTTTACAGGCACCGGTTAAACCGGCGATCAAGGCAAAATGAACGTCGGTGTAGTTGTCCAGAGAGTTGGTTTTAGGGAACTCTGGGATAGTTACATGCACCGGTTAAACCGGCGATGAAGATGCATTCACCGGTTGATTACGTCGGTTGATTAAGGTAGCCGTTGAAGTATAATGGCTAGTTGGAAAAAGGTGCTCACCGGTTAAACCGGTGATGACACAAAGTGGATCATCAGTTTAACCGGTGATAGCGCTTTTTGTCAGCCACTTTTCTAACGGCTTTTTGGGGTGTGTGGGCTATATATACCCCCCAAGGTCGGCTGCTGCATATGGTTGGACGCCAGAAAAGTTGAAGGAAGTGTTGGCCAAGCAAACTAACATCTCCAACCATCCTAGCAAAGTTTAGTGTCATATCTAGCTTGTGAGAAGCATTGAGAGAGTGCTTTGTGCACTTGTATAGGGATTAGTTCTTGCGAGAGCTCCCTTGAGCAAAGTCTTGCTGCGGCAAGCAATCGTGTACTCGTCGTGTGACCCTCCGACTTGGTGTGGAGAGGCAACGACACTTTGTGCGGGGAAGGAGACCCCTCTTGGTGAGAAGCTCCAATAGTGCTTGGTGCCGTTGGTGACGCTTTGAGAGAGACGGTGGCGGTGGCCTTGTCTTGGTGACTTGGCGCCACTTAGCCTTTACTTGCCGGAAGTTTTGGTGGCGAACGCAAGACGGTGATCAAGCAAAGAGACTTGGCATCACACTTATTTTTGTTGGATAAGTGGCCGTGGACATAGGGAGGGGCTTGGTGTCCTAAACGAACCATGTTAAATCGTGTGTCTTGGTGTCTTCACGGGAGTTTGCATATTCTCTCCCTTACCTCTTTACTTACCGTATTACGTTTCCGCATTTACTCTATCTTGCGTGCCTTTACTTTCCTAGTTAGTTTGATTAGGATTGGCTATAGTTTGTAAGTCTTTTAGGGGTAAGTAGAGAATAGCATAGATAAACCTTAGTCATAACTAGCATGTGTAGGACGTGTTAGGTTTATCTCATACAAATAGATTGAGCCATAGAATAGAAAGCGATTAGCGACTCTGTTCACCCCCTCCCCTCTAGGGTCGGACACCCGGTGATCCGGGTGCCAGCGACCAGCCCGCCTCGGGCCGCTTCGCTCCTGATCCGGCCAGGATGGAGCCGCAGACGGGGCACACCGGAGGTGCGGTGGCTTCTATTTCTGCCACGGCGACCGCGTTAGACCACATGCTCGCTACAGCGGCAGTGGCTCTCGTCATCATTGGGTGAGGATGTTGCGAGCGCGGGCATTGGATTGTTGGTGTTTCTTTTTTTATAATACGTATCTGTATTCTTAGATAAGGAAAACGTACAAGTACTCGTACGCATACAGAGACGTACGTACAGGATACAGAGGAAGCTGATACAGCCAAACTTCACAAAGGACCCTAACCAAAAGAGAAATTGCAAAGAAGCCCCTAGAACCTTCGTGAAACCCCTGCCGCCGACCTCGTCGTCGCCAGCTATCGCCGTCGAGGAAGAAGCCGATCTTCACCGTGAGCTGCCGAGGCCCCATAGCACCCTGGCTTTTGAAGGAGTCGCAGCAGAAATCGCCGTCGGCTATAGCCATCGACCGGGGACACGCCCCGACCTCTGCAACCCCCGGATCCACGCTCGCCATCGACGGCCGCCGCCGCCGAGGTGAAGCAGAGCCTGATCCGGCCACCCAACCTCCACAAAACCCACAGCTTGCCCTCTGAGGAGGAAACAAAAGAACTCACCTCCGACACGGTACCAAGGTCGAAGAAAGACCACAGTACCCGAGCTGGAGACGAGGAACAAACACGCAGGATCCAGTTGCCCAGATCCGCGAGACAAAAGGTTCACCAGCTCCCCGCCAGCAACAGGAACGACGCCGAACGGATGGAGAAGGAGTAGGAACCACCTTATTCCCCACACCATCGTCTTCCCCGCGACAACGATGGCGCACAGGAAACTGGACCTAGAACTACTAGGACTATTTACACCACCGCGCAGCAGAACCGGGGTCCCCCACTCTTCCGGCAGGCCAAACGCCCACCGGAATCGAAGGGGACCACCGGTCTCGCCGGTGGAGACGCGAGGTCGCCTCGGTTCCGCCTGCAGTCGCCTTTCTCTGGAAAGGTCGAGGAGATATTTTATCTGGCGAGTTCCGAGTTCCTAACTGAAGAGTGTTTCTTGTGATCTTGTCTTTCCTGTACCGTACCACTGCACTGGGAGAGCAGAGCTTGTGCTAATGGATTGTGGTAAAATTGTGGTCACTGAGCCACAGGATTTTTGAATTGTGGTAGAATTGTAGTCATATTTGAATAGTGTTGGACTCTCTTTAGGAAGCAGCTAGTTTAGGTGTGAATTTGCATCTGCACCTTTATTATAATTTGGACCCACATTGTGACGAGACTAACGGACCTACAAAGAACAACAACCAGCTGTTCAGCTGGCCTCGCACCCCCGTCCGTTGGACGGAGGATGATGGAGCTCACGCATAGAGGCGCGTGCTGGGGAAAGAGCATGGCGCCAGTACATGATGGCTGCAGCTCGGTCCCTGGTGCACATCGATTTGGGCTGTGTGTTGGATGGTTTTCGAAAAAAAAATTATGAAAATTTTCCGGCCCTTTAATCACTAATTAGGGGTATTAAATAAAATTTAATTACGAAACTACCTCCACAACTATGGTAATGTAGCAGTTGCTGTAGCTAATGATGTCTTTGACCGTACAATCTGAGAATGATTAGGCGTGGTATTGTAGCATCACTGTAGCCAATCATGATGGAACTTGTCTCATTAGATTTGTCTCGAAAAGTTACACCCATCCGTAAAAAAATTTCGCAAATAAATTTCGTTTAGCCATACATTTATTTGTTTTTTTTGAAAAATTTTCCAGAGTGTGAACCAAATATGGCCTTGTTGGGTTTGGTCGATTCTGATGCTACTGAGGAGTAGGGCTGGATATCGAGCCAGCTCGGCTCGGCTCGGTGCAGCTCGAGCTGGCTCGGTAAGCAAACGAGCTGGCTCGGCTCGGCTCGTTAACATACCGAGCTAGAGTGCCGGCTCGGCTCGGCTCGTTTACGAGCTCGAGCCAGCTCGTTTAGCTCACGAGCCACAGCACACAAAAAAATACAGGCGCGCTCGGGCTCCCCGACCTCCTCCCCGACCTCTTCCTTCTCACCTCCCATGGACGACGGAGCCATGGAGGACGGAGGCGGGCCGCCCCTGCCTTCTCCTCGCCGCTCGAGCCGCCCCTGCCTTCTCCCGCCGCCAGGAGCAGAGGCCCGCCGCCCCCTGCTCAGATCTGCACCGGCGAGCTCCCTCCTATACAACAACTCCCTCCATGCGGGCGGAGGACGGAGAGCGGAGCCGTAGCGGCGCGTGGCAGAGGGCAGAGCTACAGCGGCGGCCGGAGCCACCGCGGGGGCGGAGAGCGGAGCCGTGGGGCACGTGAGCGTCGAGGATGGGGGCGGAGCGAAGGCCGGCGGAGTAGTGGACGGACACGGCAGGCGGGAGGAGTTTGGGGCGGCGGCGTGAGGACAATGGGGTCTCTCGTGGTAGTGCTGGACTGCCGGATGAGGGCGGCCGGGCGGTGTCCAGTTTTACTTAGGGTTCCTTTGTAGGCTTTTCTATGGGGCCGTTGTTGTGGTGGGCTGGTGGCTAGGCGCCTGCCGCCTGGGCTGCTGCTTTGGCTCGCCTGGCTCGTGAGCCAGCTCGCGAGCTGGCTCGAGCTGGCTCGTTTGGTTACCGAGCTAGAACACCGGCTCAGCTCGCAACAAAATTCAAACGAGCCGAGCCGAGTCGAGCCACTAACGAACGAGTTCGAGCGAGTTATCGAGCCACAAGTTTTTTGTCCAGCCCTACTGAGGAGAGACGGAAAATTGAGAGGAGAGGGAAGCATGCATTGGACCTGTTGCTTGCCGTCACGCGCCCTCCCTCGCCGCGGTTCGCGCGCACGTTCGTAGGCGCGCGTGGGGCGGGGCGGGCTACCGGGGACCCCGGTAGTGGTGTGATGGTGTCAGTCTGCTTGTCCCCACCGACAGGGTGTGTGTGTCTGTCTGGTCTGACTGTCTGGTCTGACCACTGGGAGCGTGGCGTCTGGCGTGGGAAGAAGTGCCCCTGGGCAGAGAGACCACTCGGCTTGTAGTAAGGCCTATTTTTACCCGTAAATCTCGTAAACACAAAAAAACATCACATCGAATATCTTAACACTGTATAAAGTACTAAATGAAATTTATTTATAATTTTTTTTGCATGGATGGGCTATAAATCGCGAGACGAATCTAACGAGCATACTTAATCCATGATTTGTAACAGTGATGCTACAATAACCATTCACTAATTATAGATTAATCATGGATTAATTAGCATCATTAGATTCGTCTCGCGATTTACAACCCATCTGTGCAAAAAAATTTGTAAATAAACTTTATTTAGTACTTCAAATTAGTATTAGTAAGATTCCGTTGAAATTTTTTTTGCGCTCTTCTAAACACAGCCTAAGTCGGATTTGTTTAGGAGCAGGCACCGGTTGTTTGACTTTATAGTAAGCGGTCACAGACAATTGTAGAATTTGTTCTTCAAAGGGGAATTGTAGAAAATAGTGGCAGCATAGTATCATGGAATGACATGTGTCGCACCCTGGTGTTGAGTTGTGTGACTAATGCAGCCATGTAACCCCACCTTACAAAGCTGGCATAGTGTTTTGCCCACCTTGTTGCGAGCCAATAGTAAAAAAATACTCCCTCCATTTTAAATTGTAGATTATTTTGGCATATTTCAAGATATATATAGTTTTTTGCTATACACCTAAATAAATACTATATCTAAATATATAGAAAATAAATTATATATCTAAATTTGTCAACACGATCTATAATTTATTCTCCCGAAGCACCTGCCCACAGCTAGCAAAACTATTTGTTCTCCGGTGTCCCCTAAGACCATTGTAATGGTCGTGAGGTTAGCAAGGAGCTCTGCTATCAGAGCCCAAGAGAAAATAAGGCCCTCCATAATGTGTTGCTAGAGTGATGCCTGAATAGAAGAGAGAAGATTTAAGCACCACTCAGCACACTGCAGCAAGAAGTGACAACTTCATCCGATGCTTGAAAAAACGGAAGCGAGGCATGTACAAGCACCGCTGCCAGATATTAAACAATGATAAGTGTACAGTATGCTTCCACTCAAGTGCTGCATTTTTTTTTAGCAAACATACATGTATTCCAAGTTAAGGAAAAAGTACAAAGACACATAAAAACACAAGTATGTCGTACAAGGATACGAAGGATAACTGTTCCACCCAACTTGCACAAAGGGCCTCTAAAAAACAAAAATTATACCCAGGTCCCCGCCCCATGTGCTCGCCGAAGACATCAACGATCTCTGCCAACGGAAGTCACCGGCTCCGGCCACCACACGCCCAGAGATCGGAGGGAACTCCATCGCACGAAGGCTTTGAGGTGAGCCGCAAAAGAAGAAAGCATCGATGTCGCCCATCGGCCGGGGACACGCCCCGAGCACCCTCGATTTTGGATCTGCGCTCGCCGTCGACGCCGACCGCCGCCACGGGATAGTCGATGCAGATCCAGCCACCAAGCCTCCACACAGCCCGCAGCAACCTCCATACCCTTGAAGCAGAAGACTGGCACGCACATCTCCCTCACGGGACGATGAGGTGCCACCACAGAAGCATCCTCCTTCCGCCATGCTTGAGGACTCCAAAAGCTTGGGAAAAGCTGCAGCGCCATCCCCGCAGCACAGCCGGAAGAGGAAAAAGATCCACCCCGGCAGCCATCAGACCACCGGCCGGAACCAAAAGAGAGGTGCACATACCTCAAGGCGCCGCCGCCGGTGGAAAAACTAGCAGCCGCCGGTGCCCCCAGAGAAGACCTTTATTCGCTGACGAAGTGGCTCCCAACGAACACCACTCCCAGACAACCTGGCTCCGCTGTCGCTAACCGGTGGCGAACAAACCCTAGCTCTGACACCGAACACCCGCGCCGAGCAAAACCTAGACCTAGATAGACATCTACCTAATCTATTCACATCCGCACGCCGATTCCGTGATCCATCTTCCTCTCCGACGCCGGACTGGCCGACGGAGAGGAAGGGGATCACCGGAATCGCCGCCGGAATCACTTCCGCGCCGCTGTCGCCCTTTTCGCCTACTCTCAACTGTAGCAAGGGGAAAAGAGGAACCGACTCCGTTGGTCCCGACGGTTAAAATAGCTTCGGTGCTTCAAAGTTCACACGCTGCAGCTATCTAGGACTCGATGCTTGTTTCTGTCGTGGGGCCCAATTTTTTTTTGGGAAAAGTCTGTTTTTGGACCCTGAACTATCACGATCGTCCGATTTTCAACCCTGAACTCCAAAACCAGACATCTTGCACCCTCCAACTATCGAAACCGTGTAAAATACACCCCTAAACCAAATCCACCCCGGTTTTCAGCCACGTCACTCATCCACGTGGCGCCAATGGCCACGTCAGCTACCCTCTCCTCTCTCTTTCTCTCACAGACAGGTGGGCCACCACCTCTCCTCTCTCTTCTGTCTTTCTCCTCGCACCCCCTGCTCTCCCGGCGCACGCCCTCGCCGGCGCCGCTCCTCGCACCCCCTCTCGCCGGTGCCGCTCCTCGCACCCCCGTCGCCGGCGCCAGGCACCGCCCTCACTCTCCTCTCCTCCCTGCGGGGCCATGGCGGGCCCTCACCCTCCTCTCCTCCCCGCGCAGGCGGCGGAGCTGGCTCGCGTGCCGGCCGCGGGCCGCGGCAGAGCTGGCTCGCCGGCCCGCGTGCCAGCGGCGGCCAGGCGCAGCGCCAGGCATGGCGGAGCTGGCTCGACGGTCCGCGCGCGGGAGACGGCCGGGCGCGGCGGCCAGATCCGGCCCGCCGCCGCCGCCGCCTCCTTGCCACGCGGAGGGGCGCGCAGAGCTCCGCCATGGCGAGGCGGAGACGCGCAGCGGCGGCCATGGTGGGGGCGGCAGCCCGCACCGAAGCTGAGCTCGAGCTCGCGGTGGATCCGACGCACCTCGTGCTCGAGCTCTGGCTCGAGGAACCAGCAGAGCGGGGTGGCCGGATAAGTAGCTCATCGCCTGCCACCATGGATGACAGTCGCCGTTGCTCGCGCAGGAGGGAGAGAGAGTGGGAAGGGGAGGCGAGCTCGGAGCCTCCGCTGCCGTGCAGCCTCCACCGCGCCGCTAGCGCACGGGCCTCCGCCGCGCCGCCGCGCGAAGGAGCCGTGGGGGCGGGCCGGGTGGCAGAGGAGCAGGAGAGGGAGTGAAGAGCAGGGGAAGGAGCCGTCGCCCGCAGCGCCCGCCGGGGGCTGCGGCTGAGCTCCGCTCGCGGCGCTGCCGAGCTCCGCCCGCACTGCGCGCTAGGGGCCGCGACCGAGTCCGCCCGCGCCGCCGCCAGGGGGACTGCGGCCGAGCTCTGCCCGGAGCAGGGGAGGAGCCGTGGGCGAGGAGGAGGAAGGGCGCGGAGGAGAAGCCGGCGTGCGCCCCACCCCGCCCTCTCGCCCAGTCCGTGCCACTCCGCCTTCGCCTTCGCCGCTCCCCGCCCTCCTGCGCGCACCACCGCTCCCCGCCCTCCTGCGAGCGCCACCGCCTCGTCGCTCCGGCCGCCGCGCACTGCGCGTCCGCCTGCGGCCGTGGGAGGAAGGGAGGCCTGGGCGGCCGGGGCTCCATCGACGGGTAAGCCGGAGGAGACCGGGGACGCCGCCGCGGGGACAACGCCATGAGGAGGTCCACGCGGGCACAGCGCCGCCGCCGCGGCCGACATCGAGGCCGGCGGCGCCGACGCGTGCGGGCGCGTGGTGGCGGGGAGGAAGAGAAGATAGGGGGTATTTTGGTAATTACCGGTGGCTAAAGACACGTAAGAGTGCCAAAGTGACAGCCACGTCAGAAACAGGTGCCACGTCATAGCAAAACCGGAGTGGTTTTGGTTTAAGGGTGTTTTTTGCACGGTTTCGATAGTTGGAGGGTGCAAGATGTCTGGTTTTGGAGTTCAGGGTTGAAAATCGGACGATCGTGATAGTTCAGGGTCCAAAAACAGACTTTTCCCATTTTTTTTCGGGCATCACTCCCACGCTGTGGAGGGCTAAGCGCCGCACTATTAAGAGAACCTAGAAATGTCACCTGAATAAAGTTGTTTTTTTACTCGACTTGTTCATAGTGCCAGTAGTAATAAGCAACATGTCTTACAAAATTAAGCCTTTCAGTCGAAGATATACTTCGTAAACCTCGGAACACAAAACATCAATGATGCCACAATGACCCCTCTCTCTCTATCTCTCTGCACATGCCAATATGCCATTGTTTTTAGGGAAAATTCGATTCATGCCACCACAACTCCGTGAAATTAGATTTCACGTTGAAAATCATGCCACTCAATGGCATGGATTTCAACATGAAATCCAACTTCGTGAAATTGTAGTGGCATGGATCAAACTGACCCTTGTTTTTATCCCCTCCTGCTCCCCAGCGCGCGTGACCAACGTAAAGCCCCACGATCACGGCAGACGGAACCGGATCTTGAGAGATTTCAGGATCCGTATCGTTCCAGACTTGCAGCCAGCTCTATTAGAGCATATCCAGCTAAAAGCTCCTACTTGGATCCCTACTCAAAAAAAATAGGGACTCAAGATGAAAACCCAGCTCCCAGCAGAGACGATCCCTACTGTACTGTAGGGAGGCCCCTACTTCCGCCTCCCAAGCCCCATCTCCCGCGGACTAGTAGGGGAAGCCCCTACTCCGACCGTCCGGCGCAGCTCCTCCTCTCTCCCCCGCGCAGCTCTGCCTCCCACTCCGCTCTCTAGTTGAACAAAGACAAAGTGGCCTCCGCCTCGAGCCGTGCGCACTCCTCGACAGCCTCCGCCCGCAAGCGGCCCTGCCGTGGCGCGAAGATGGTGCTCCTCTGCCGCCATGTGGCGCTGGAAATAGCCGGGAACCGCCCGCGCAGCAGCGGAGCTGCCCAGACGAGGCGCCAGAGCTCCAGGCACCTGTTGGCCTCTAGCCTCTGCTCGCACGGCGGCGGAGCTACACAGACGCGGCGTCAAAGCTCCCGTCCACGCGGCGAAGCCAAGATCCCGCGCGCTCGCACGGTGGCTTCCGAATCCTGCTTGCCCGCGCATCAGCTTGATAGGGACCGCTCCGAATCCTGCTTGCCTGGGCATCACCCAAGGAGATATCCATCGATTTGAGCCATTCCCGAAGCACTTGCTGAGCTCGTCATGGTCACTGGAGCAAACGGCCAAGAGAGATGCTAGAGAGGGAGAGAGATGGTTCAGGAGTGGAGAGAGATGAATCACAGTAGAGAGATGCGCACCGAAGGAAAAAAAAGAAAGAGTAAAATTGATGAGACCCGTAGGGGCTCAAATTTGAAGATTGTTGTTGGAGTTGACTGTAAAAATTATGGCCCCCAAATAGGAGAAGCCCCTACTCAAAAAATAGGAACTGAAAATAGGAGTTATTGCTGAAGATGCTCTTAGACTCCTTGGCAAGCAAGTCCGCGTGTGCGCTGGAGTAAGAGGCATCGATCAGACAGTGCCAGAGCATTTGAGATTCCGAAGCGGCACCCGGATTCTGAACTTTCGATGAAGGGGGAGAGTTGGAAACGGCACGCGGGCCCCTTGGAAACATCTCAAGATGCTGGCGCAAGCGGATCCTCGAGGAACAAGGATCAGGTGTGCAATGGCATTCGCGGCGACCACATGGATTCGTCAGATGAATGCCGAGGTGTGATACCTGCTCAGTTTGGACTCCGTGTTGTGACCCAGGGTCACACAAACGGCTGAAGGCGTCTTCATGAAGACAAGGCGTAGAATGGTGTGTGTGCATGGACCCGAGGGTCAGTGTGAGTGAGGGAGAGGGATATAAACCCTTGTGCTTGTAAAAGGAGTAAGAATCTTTTCAGTTGAGAAATAGAAACCCGTGAGACCAGGGTCCTCGCCTGGTTCTCCTCTGCCGCGAAATTCCTCTTGCTGGTGTTACTCACGTCGCCGGCGAACGCCGCGGCCACGGGGCACTACAAGTGGTATCAGATTCAAGGTCCTCGGTGCGCTGCCGCTCTATCTCTCGTTCCCGATTGGTCTGCTTCGCCTCACCGGTGTCGCTGACCCGCTCCGCCGCGAATTGCTCCAATTCCGGCGTCCTCGCATATCGACGGTTAGCTGCCCAGCGCCGTCGACCACCCCTCTTACCGTGCCACTTAGGTCTAGTCCGGGATCGAGTTCCTTACCTCAGTTTCGGCGCGGCGGCGAACATATCGTCGTGGTTCGTGGGTTCCGGCGGCATCTGCGGTATCCCTTCGGCTTGGATCGACGCTATTCGGGCCTCTCCGTGTGAGGTTTCTCCAAATCGAGCAGTGTCTCCGGGTTTGAGGAGCAGTCGCCACGGCGCCCCCTAAGCCTTCCGTGCAGACTCAGTTCGTGCTGGACAGGATGGATGCCCGTTTTCAACAGGATGACGAGCACTGGACCCAGGTGAACGAGAATTTCGATTTGCTTTTTGTTCGGGTAGAGTCTCTTGGGGTCAATCAGGCATGCTTGGAGTCGCAGATGAATTTGGGGAATCAAGTCATGGAATAGATTTTGAACGACCAGCAGACACTAGCCTAGCAGATCGAAGTGACCGGAGATGCTGTTGCGCGTCTCACTCTGAATCGCCAGTTTGTTCCGGAGTCAGAGGAACCACCACCCAGTCCGACTCATCCTCAGGGATCGCCACCACGGAGTTCTCATCAGTACCGCCCCCCTCCGCACGGGATCTCTGCTCGTGCTCCTCCTCACGGTAACCGATTTCGTCATGAGCCTCTGGGATTTTCAGGCCACAGACATGTTTCACCAAAAATGTCTTGTCCAACATTTGATGGTTCTAATCCCCGTATCTGGAAGTCTAATTGTTTGGATTATTTTGAGTTGTGTAACATCGATGAGGCGTTTTGGGCTACAGCAACCGCTTTGAATATGGATGGCAATGATGCCAAGTGGTTGCAGGTATATAAGAAACAACATGGGCTAGGAGATTGGAATACATTTATTTCAGCAGTGGAAAAGAAATTTGGAGCCAATGATTATAGGGATGCTATGAGTGAGCTGCTTGAACTCAAGCAGACTGATACAGTGGAGGAGTATGCTAGAGCATTTGAGAACCTGCAGTTCGAAATCTCCATGCATAATGACGGCTTTGATGATACTTTCTTTGTGTCTCAGTTTGTCAAGGGTCTTAAGCTGGATATCAGTGCTGGTGTGAGAGCTCAAGTGCCCAAAGATGTGGATGAGGCTATCCTATTGGCCAAGGTTCAGCAACAGGTCTTGGAGAAAGGCAAACATAAATGGTCTAAAGCTGCTGCTAGTACTAAATTTCAGTCCTCTACATCTAAAGGGGAGGGCAAGACAGGGCCCCAACCATCAGCCATGTGGAAGGAAAGGCAAACTCTCAATTACAGGAAGGCCAATAACTTGTGCTACTACTGTGGAGATAAATATGATCCTAACCATGCAGCCATTTGTGCTCAACGTCCAAAAGCCCAGCTGAATGCACTAGTCACCAATCCATTGGATATGCCATTATCTGAAGAAGTTGTAGCTCAGTTGGAGTTAGAGGATTCTCTGGCTTCTGAATTTTGTCAGCTGTCCCTGAATGCTCTGGCTGGCACTGCCCATGGGGATGCTATGCAAATCCAAGCCCTTGTGCAGAACAAAACTAGGCTGACATTGATTGATACAGGTAGTTCACACAGTTTTGTAAGTGCTGCTTTCCTTGATACAGTCGGCATTAAGCCTATTCCTACTGTTCCTCGACAAGTTAAGTTGGCCAATGGTTAAGTTTTGCAGTCAGATTTGTGGGTTTCTAATATGCCTTAGTTTTGCAATGGTCATACTCTGCATGCTGATATGAGAGTGCTTGATATCACTGCTTTTGATGCCATTTTGGGTTATGATTGGTTGAAACCTTTAAACCCTATGACTTGTCACTGGACAGAAAAGACTATGGAATTTTGTTATCAAGGGAAACAAGTTTGTCTCCAAGGAGTCCAGCCACCACAATGTACTGTCCAGGAGTTATCTGCTGATCAGTTAGTCAAGTTGTGGAAAGGAAATAATATCTGGGCTTTGGCACTAGTTGTGCAGGACACTGACCAACCTCAGGAAATTCAGGACCTTAAGCAGTATGCTGATGTCTTTCAGACCCCAAAGCAGCTTCCTCCTAGCCGAGTGTATGATCATACTATACCTTTGTTACCCTCTGCAGTCCCTGTAAACTCCAAACCTTACCGATATTCTCCACAAATAAGGATGAGATCGAGAGACAGGTCAAAGAGATGTTACAGGCATGAATAGTGGTTCCTAGCACTAGCCCCTTTGCTTCCCCAGTGCTACTAATTCAGAAGAAGGACGGCAGTTGGTGTTTTTGTGTGGACTATAGACGATTGAATGAGTTGACAATCAAAAATAGGTTTCCCATGCCTATTATGGAAGAAATTTTGGAAGAGTTGGCTGGCAGCACATATTTTACCAAGTTAGATATGTGTTCTGGATATCACCAAGTTAGGATGAAACAGAAAGATGAGCACAAAACAGCTTTCAAAACACACCAGGGTCATTACCATTTCAGAGTCATGCCCTTTGGTTTAACCAATGCTCCTGCTACCTTTCAGTGTTTAATGAATGAGGTGTTGGCTCCTTTCCTAAGGAAGTTTGTGATGGTGTTCTTGGATGATATTCTTATCTACAGTCCTTCTTTCCCACATTTCTCACCTGAAACAAGTCTTGGACAGGCTGAGGGCTCATCAGTTATATTTGAAGATTAGCAAATGTTCCTTTGCTCAATTGCAACTGGATTACCTTGGCCACATTATTTCTGGAGCAGGTGTGTCTACTGACCCCACTAAAATAGCTGCTATGGTTAGTTGGCCAGTGCCCAAATCTATTACTAAGTTGAGAGGGTTTTTGGGCCTAACGGGGTACTATAGATGTTTGTTAAGCACTATGGCCTCATTGCTAAACCATTAACCCAATTTCTTCGCAAGAAACAGTTCTGTTGGTCTGATGATGCTCAGCATGCTTTTGAGAGGTTGAAACAAGCTTTGGTCACTACTCCTGTGTTGGCACTACCTAATTTCAAGGAACCATTTGAGGTTGAGACAAATGCTTCGAATATTGGCATAGGAGCTGGGCTCATGCAGCATGGCAACCAGTAGCCTACTTGAGCAAAGCCTTGGGTGACTCTCACAAACACATGTCTATTTATGAAAAAGAGTTTTTGGCCCTCATTATGGCAATGGAAAGATGGAGACAATATCTGAACCGTGGAGAGTTTATCATAAAAACAGATCATAAGAGTCTGGCATTCCTCACTGAGCAGAACCTGCACTCTGATATGCAGAGAAAAGCCATGACAAGGTTGATGGGGCTTCAATTTCGTGTTGTTTATAAGAAAGGGAAAGATAACCTGGCTGCTGATGCTCTTTCTAGGGTTGGTCACATGATGGCTCTGCAGGCAGTCTCTCAGGCACAACCACAGTGGTTACAGGCTGTTGTCAATTCCTATGTTACTGATGCTCGAGCTCAAGATCTTTTGGCCCAGTTAGCTGTGCATAGTCCTAATGCTCAAGGGTACAGTTTGGACCAAGGACTGATCAGATATCATGGCAGGATTTGGGTGGGGACAAATTTTGCTGTGCAAACACAAATTATTGCTGCCTTTCATGCTAGTGCCATTGGTGGCCATTCTGGACAACAAGCCACTTATCATAGAATTAAGAGATTGTTTGCATGGAAATGACTTAAACAGGATGTGGCCACTTTCATCTCCCAATGCCCAACCTGTCAGCAAGCAAAACATTTGCACACTCATCCTCAAGGACTGCTCCAACCACTGCCTGTTCCAGCTGGGGCTTGGCAAAACATTTCCATGGATTTCATAGAGGGGTTGCCCAAATATGAAGGATACAATGTTATATTGGTAGTGGTCGACCGTTTCACCAAGTATGCCAAGTTTATGCCCCTCAAACATCCATATACTGCAATCTCAGTTGCTTGAGTGTTGTTTGATACAGTGGTCAAGCTTCATGGTCTTCCTCAGTCCATAGTCTCAGACCGGGATAAGGTATTCACCAGTTCAGTTTGGAAGGAGCTGTTCAAGTTGATGGGTGTCCAGTTGCATCTCAATACAGCCTACCATCCCCAAACAGACGGTCAGACCGAGAGAGTGAACCAGTGTCTGGAAATGTATTTGCGTTGCTCGGTTGGTGATTCTCCTGCTAAATGGAAATCTTGGCTACGACAAGCCGAATTCTGGTATAATTCCTCTCATCATTCTTCCTTGGGCTGTTCTCCTTTCAAGGCTTTGTATGGGTATGACCCATTCGTGGGTGTTCCAATGGCTACTTCGTCTGGCACTCCACCATTGGTGGCTGAGTACATTGCTGACCATCAATTACATTCAGTTCTCCTCAAGCAACATTTGGAGCGTGCTCAGAAACTCATGAAAGCTACAGCTGACTGTTTTTTTTATTTTTTAGTTAGCTCAGAAAAATAAAAGATCTAAAAAGGTCAAAAAGAAAAATCAAGAAATATTTACGAATGCAAGTAAGATTGGATCTTAAATAGATGGTTCCCCGGCAACAGCGCCAGAAAAGCTTGTTGACGCTCCTTAGCGCCCCCGATTTATATACCGCAAGCGCACGGTTTCGTGTAGCTTTTCCCTTAGAGTATTCCCCCAAGGTTTATTAATCCACGGAACCAAAGAGACAAGAAACAATCTACTAGCATAGAGATTCCTTTGTGTGAGATGGTGAAAATGAATCTAATCTACTAAAAACACGACAAACACCGAAGGTAGCAAGAGAAAGTTAGAGATAACCAATCTAGATCACCTAGATCATGCATATGTTGTAGTTCCAGCTAAATAAAGTGAAGTAAGATAGATGTGAATCTCAATGAAAAGCACCGAGTTTTGAATGGAAGAGCTTGCATTAAATTGGGGTCTACCTTGCCCGTAGCGGAAGTTGGTCGGCGGAATCCATTCTCCCTTCTTCATGTAATCGAGCATCTTGGCTTCCTCCGGGCAATTCTTTTGCACATGGCCGTACTCTCCACATTCTTCACATGTAGACCTTGCTTCGGCCGCCTTCAAATCGATAGCTTGGGCTTCTCTCTTTTCCACTTCCATCTTCTCCAACCTTCTCATGAGCGAGTCGATCTTCCCTTCTAGCACTTCTTCACGTTCCACTTGTAATACACTCTTCGCGGCGCCCACGGCTTGGAGTGGTTGCAGGCGCCCCGATGATGCCCATGCGTCATTGTCCGCCACCTTCTTGAATAGTTTGAAAACTTGAGTAGGCGTGAGCTCAATGATAGAACCTCCGGCCGATGCGTCAATGATCCCCCTTGATGCAGTAGTGAGGCCTTGATAGAACTTCTGGACCACATCCTCCCTTGAGAACTTGTGATGAGGTACGGCGCGGATGTAGTCGTTGAAGCGCTCATAGGCTTCGGCAATAGTCTCTGTCGGGGCTTGCGCGAATGTTGCAATCTTGTTGCGCAGAATCTGGGTCTTGCCCGGCGAGTAGAACTCCGTCATGAACTCTTTCATCAAGGACTCCCAATTTTGCACCGTGTGCGGTGGTAGAGAATGAAACCATTGCAGCGCTCTCCCAAATAGAGAGAATGGAAAGAGCCTCGCTCTTATTTGATCTTGAGTCATCCCTTGCATGTCGAAGGTGCGGCATAGTTGGATGAACGCTTGAAGATGTAGATTAGCGTCTTCTTTTCCAGTGAAGGGCGAGCTTTGCACCATCCTTATGATTGAAGTCTTGATCTCGAACGGAACTCCGATGTTGTCGAGATTTTGGATCGGCAAGTCCCGAACGTCCGGAGTGCATAGCTCTCCGATCGTACGCTCTGGCTCCGGTAGCGCCATCCCTTGGTGAAGTGGCGTCTCCTTTGGACTTGTTGGTGGAGTTGCTTGAGGTGAAGACGATGAATCGTCGGCTTCAACTTCTGGATCTACTAGTTCCGGCTTCCTTGATCGTGCTTCTCGTCTCCTTTGCCTGTAAATTTTTTCTGGATCATCCACAAAATTTTCGGGTTTGTTGGAGAGGCTCCCGTCCATCTCCTGTTAGGGGTTAGTGAAAAAAAAAGAAAAATATATACGAGATCTAAAAGATGAATATACAAGATCTAAAACATAAAGGAAAAATAAAACAAACTCTAGATTAGATTGATTTTCGTGGAATAGATCCGTTTTTTTTTTATTTTTTAGTTAGCTCAGAAAAATAAAAGATCTAAAAAGGTCAAAAAGAAAAATCAAGAAATATTTACGAATGCAAGTAAGATTGGATCTTAAATCGATGATTCCCCGGCAACGGCGCCAGAAAAGCTTGTTGACGCTCCTTAGCGCTCCCGATTTATATACCGCAAGCGCACGGTTTCGTGTAGCTTTTCCCTTAGAGTATTCCCCCAAGGTTTATCAATCCACGGAACCAAAGAGACAAGAAACAATCTACTAGCATAGAGATTCCTTTGTGTGAGATGGTGAAAACGAATCTAATCTACTAAAAACACGACAAACACCGAAGGTAGCAAGAGAAAGTTAGAGATAACCAATCTAGATCACCTAGATCATGCATATGTTGTAGTTCCAGCTAGATAAAGTGAAGTAAGATAGATGTGAATCTCAATGAAAAGCCTCTTTAAACCCAAAATCTCCAATCCGATCCCTCGATACCCAACCTGTGGAGACGGCCTGTCACGACGCCCCCTTTTCAACGGGATACCCTGAAGCAAGTCGAACTCACTTTGGTAGTTCCGCCATGAACCTCTAGCCACCATGACTACAAGATCATGCTAAGTGATCTATCTCGATAATAGATCTAAGATGAAGCGAACCCAAAGAAAAGAACGAAATCGAAAGAGGAGAACATGGTCGCTAAACATTCGGAAACACAAATAACTTTACCATGAATGATAGTACATCACAAGATCACAACCAGGGCCCTACCTTGATCTTGATGATCCTAGCTCCAGAACTCCGATGTGGTCTTCCTTGCAAGGTTCCCACGTCGGCTAGGGCAAACTCTAGACAACTAGCACGACCCTCGGCTCTCCGAGAGGTGTCCCTCTATCTTCTCTGCTCCTTGGCATCGTCTTCCGAATTGCTCTCTCCGTGAACCTTGGGGAGGGGTCTTTAAATAGCCTCAGGGAACCCTCGGTCAAAGGGGAGGTCGAACCGACCTAAAAAAGGCCTGGGCCGGCCGGCCCAATGAGCCTAGGCCGGCCGACCTGGGTCTTTCCTTCGTCGGCTGGTGCTCAACTTTCTCCTCAAGTCTCCTGGAATCTTCTAGAGTTCATGTCTTTCACGATTGCACCCCTTTAGACGTCGTTATCTTCGAGATTTCTTCGAGGAGAAGGATAGGATGGAAAATCCTTCCTTAAATATCTCTTTGCTTTGCTTAGCTCCGAAGTATCTCAATCTTATCTTGTGGGCTTTGTCTTTTGGGCTTCATTGGAGGGTGGATGTGCATGAATGTGTCTCTAATCATCATGGCCTTTTGATTCTTTGTTCGGGCTTTGGCCTTCATCATTCTTCGTGTCATCGCATGATCGTGGGCCTCGCCATTTCATGCTCCAAAATTGGTCAAAAACCTGCAAAAACGAAGTACCTCCAAAATATATGTGCAAACGTGAAAACGACCAATAATTAGCCCGAGGTTAGGATGGTTAGTGATTTTGATATTAAATTTATGTCATTATCAAAATTAAATAAGGAATAAAATGGATACTTAAGGAGCGCCAACACACTGCAAGGAGAAGTTTCGATTACGGTTTGCCACACCGTCAGAACTCGGAAAGTTCAGACACGACCAAGTTCTCCTGCCATGGAAACCATGGGCCCAGTTATGGGTATAGCATGCCAATAGAGAGGCCCGTCGCCATTCCTGCTCAGTTGAGCCCACAGCAAGTTGAGAGCATCATCTCCAGCCCCGGAGAGAACCATGGGCCTGTTCATGCGTATCCATTCCTGCTAAGCTTTTCAGCCCACAACAAGTCAACAAGCTTAGAGCCAGCATAAAGCAAACGCCCTAGAAAGAGGAGAAGTCCAAAGCAACATTGGACAGCCGCAATCCTAGCCGAAGAAGGGAATCAGTTGCCTTCACGGGCCCACCGACGGGGAATGGAGACATGGTTTTTCTTGGGCCGGACATTTTATCCAAGACCTCCTATTCATTGGGCCCGCACGCGCCAAGATGGACCCGCTTTGACCGGCTAATAGACGCTCGCCGGTCGCCCGACGACTCCCGCGCCTACGGCCGCGGGCATCCGACCACCGCCGCGAGCGAGCTGGAGGCGAGCCCCTCCCTCCGGTCACCAACACTATGGGGAAACCGTCACTTTGTCGTGTGTCCAGACTTTTGCCGTGTTCAAATTTTCGAACACACGGCAAACATAACTTTTGCCGTGTGTCAGACCAGAAACACACGGTAAAATATTCGCCGTGTGCTCAGATCTGAGACACACGGCAAACAACACCCCCACCTTCCCACACTTAACCCCCACCCTTCTCTCTCAGACATAGACGCGCCACCTCCCTCCCTCCCGCCTCCATGCTGCACCCTCCTCCTTCAGATCCGCCGCCACCCTCCCATGCCTCCCCTCCCCTCCCCCCTCGGCTCGCCCCTCCCCGGTAGTGAGGAGCAACGGCGGCGTATCGGGACCGCCCGCATGGCGCGGCGTGAGCTCCGGCCCCTGCTCCTCCTCATCCGGCGCGACGCGGCAGCCCCTGCTCCTCCCCCTCCCGGTGCGTCGCGGCGCGGCGGCCCCTGCTCCTCCCCCTCCCGGCGCGGCGCGGCGGCCCCTGCTCCTCCCCATCCCGACGCGGCGCGGCGGCCCCCGCCCTCTCCTTCCTCGGATCCGGTGCGCACTAGGGGACGGTGACGGCGACGACCTGGGGGGCGGCGGCGGCTTGCAGTGGTAGCGGTGGTGGCGTCGTGCAGCGGCCGGCAGGGCAACAGCGGCGGGGGTGTGGTCGGCGGTGGGGCAGTGGCCGGGCCCGATTTTTTTTATTTACTGTTTATTTATTTTGCCGTGTGCCATGAGCACTTTACCGGCCGACGTATGCAGTGTGCGTGTTGCCGAGTGTTGCACACGGCAAACCTTTGACGTGTGCAATATGGGATTTGCCGTGTGCCCCAAGCACACGGCATACTACTCGATTCCGGTAGTGCAAGGGTCTGATTGGTTCCCGCATAAGAGGGAACCAGGCTCCCGGGATGCAGGGTCCCTAGGTTTGGATGCGGTCAAGGGGTAGAGCCTGGCGCCAGAGATGCAGCGGAGGCCTCCCAGCCAGGCTCGCGGGAGAAGCTCAAATCGAGCGTTTATCCTGGCTCATGTACTCAGACAACCAATCAACTTCTTTTATTGGCTTGGATGCGTGGAAACTTGAACCAAACAAAGGCATGATGCAGCTCACCAGCCTGGCCAGCGCGGGCCTGGATGGCTGGCGTGAGCCAGGCTGCCGGAAGCAACGAACCAATCAGGCGTCCCTCCCGCAACGCGCCCTGAGGAAGTCGCGGCGCCGCCCTCAAATCCGACGGCGCCGCCGCTACCCCCGCCGTGACGCCGTCCCCAATTCTTTTTCAGCCAAGGTTGTTGATGACCTACAGGAAAACTGCGATACCCTTCCACTTCGGTTGTGTCAGAGGCTCGGAGCCGGCCTACAGTCCTCTTTAATACTCTTGAGTTAATTTTACCGGACAGTGAAATACTATAGGGACGTACGGTTAGTTAAAAAAAATACTAGGGACGCACATATGGTGTTAGCTAGGGTAAATATGATCAGTTTACTGTAAATTGACTTTAACTCTGTACATTGTCTTGGGGTAAATACATTCGATCAGCTTATAATACCGAATAACGAAATTCATAGGGTGACGTACTCGGCCGGTCGGCCCTTGCCCTCGTTGCCACGCGCGCCATGCGGCAGTGCAGTGCAGGCTCAAGTTGCTGTTGCCGTACGTGCAATCCATCAAAAGACTTCAATTTGGTGCCCTCGTCCTTAGCTTGTTGTCGAAACCGTGAAAAGTACCTTTCTTTGGTGGGGAGGAGAGTTGAGGCACGAATAAGTACGTATGACGCCGTAATTATTCATATATGATTATTTCCGTACGTAACTTATGGTCTTACATGCTAGTTTCGCGTGTTCAGTTGTTTGTGCCGTGTTTGGTTGCCTCCCGTAAAGTTTTTGAAAAGACATCTTTCTACATTTGAAGTACGAAACATAGACTAATCATAAAAATAATTACAGAATTCGTCTGTAAATCGCGAGGCGAATCTAATGAGCCTAATTAATCCGTCATGAGAGGTTATGTACTGTAGCATTACTGTAGCAATTTAGCATCTAATTACAGCCTAATTAGGTTCATTAGATTCGTCTCGCCATTTACAGACAGAAGTCGCAATGCGTTTTTTTATTTCATCTAGATTTAAGTCTGCATGCAGGTGCCGGAAATTTTTTTGGAATTTTGAACTTCGCAACCAAACACGGCCTTGGTTCACTTTTTCTTGAGTTGGTCAAAGGGGTCGACTAATGCAACCTGAAAACCTTGGCGCCTGAGGGAAAAGTGATTGATTTTGCTGTTGTTTTCAGCCTGTTTCTGCATGGTAGGTGTCATGGTTTTAAATAGCCGGCTATAGCCCCGCTATAGTCTTTTTAGAGGGTTTCTGCTACGCTATTTGTATTTGTGCCGCTATGGCAGCTATGACCGTTAAATTGGGCTATAGCTGTGCTAAATATCGTAGCTATAACGCCGCTATAGCATTTTCCTTAGCTTAGTGCTATTATTTTAGTCTTTTAGACAACTGAATATTTGATTGTATGAACTTTATTATATTGTCAACTTAAGTAATGTTCCCGTAGCTTTAGAAATATAGTTATATTTATGAAATTCGCTAGTTACTATGTTTATGTGCATCTTTTACTTGTATTTTTCATGATTTAGTAGTAAAATGCTATTTGCCATAGCCCGCTATAGTTTCCGCTATAGCCCCTTAGTCTCGAAAAAAAATACGCCGCTATTTGCCATAGCCCGCTATTTAAAATCATGGTAGCTGTTGGTTTTGTTTTGGACTGAGATGCGGTTGTCGGTTCAGTCGATTTTTCTTCTTGTGCTAGAACTTAGATATGGCTGGGCAAAATACCCGAAACCCGAAGCCCGAACCCGAAAAACCCGAGCCCGAACCCGAAAAACCCGAACCCGAAAAACCCGAACCCCAATTCGGGTTCTAACCCACGGTACCCGAAATTATTACGGGTAGTTCGGGTATTGGGCTACGGTACCCGAATTACCCGAACTACCCGAAATCAGCCCAGCCCATAGATGTGTTTTTACTCATTGTATGAAATCAGCCCAGCCCATCAATCCTCTCAACCCTAACCACCACCTCGGCGCCGCCCCGCCCCCACCCCCCAGTACGCCCGCGCCGCCGCCGCCCCCAGGCCTCCAGTACGCCCCACCCCGCCTCCATCCACCGGCCCCGCCTCCGTCGAGCTCCGTCGGCCCCGCGCCCCCGCCGGCGACCTCGTCTGTTGGCTCCGCCTTGCCCCCGTCACGCTGCCCTGCTTGCGGACCGCGAGCTCCGCCGACCCCGCGCCTCGCCGGCGACCTCACCCGTCGGCTCCTCCTCAGCCCCGCCGCGCTCCCTTGCCCACGGATTGCGAGTTCCGCTGGCCCCGCGCCCCCACCGGCGACCTCGTCCGCTGGCTCCGCCTCGCCCCCGCCGCGTTCTCCTGCTCGCGGACCGCGAGCTCCGCCGGTCCCGCGCCCCGCCGTGTTCCCCTGCTCGCAGACCTCGAGCTTCGCCGGACTTGCGCCCCGCCGGTGATCTCGTCCGCCGGTTCCGCCTCGCTGTTCCCTACTCGCCGGTCAAGAGGCAGGACGGCAGCGGCGGCGCGGGGGGAGGTGGCCGTGCGCCTCCCTGCTCGGGCTGCCGGAGGGAGATGGGTGGGGGAGGGCCCAGTGGTCAGCAGGAGGACCTCGGGTATATCGGGTATACCCGAACCCGAACCCGAAATTGCGGGTACCCGAATTGTCGGGTAGTGATTTTTCAGAGTTAAAATCGGGTAGCATTTTCTACTACCCGAATTTTGTATTACCCGAATTACCCGACCCGAAAAATTCGGGTAACCCGAATGCCCAGTCATAAACTTAGATGTATGAGGTGTCACTTATTCATTCACCGAAAAGGTAGCTGATTCATGGGCTGACCATTACACGGTTGTTGTTTTTGTATGAGTATAAAAGCTAGTGTGGAGTCATCCGTTGTTTATACTAAAGTTGTGAAATAGGAGGGGCAAAATTTTATAATTATGAGCTCGGTTATTAAATTATCTGGGCCAAATTTTAAGATCTTTTACCACACCCATGTATGGAAGTAGTATTGCGTGTGATTGATCTTTTGATATCCCACGTCGCTCTCTAAGTTTTGATTGATCCGATTGTCACAAGCTCACCGCTGTAGCTAGTAACTAGGGCTAACTGGGGTTGTAACCGAATTTTCTCACTGATTTTGGGGAAGTCGTCGGTGTCAGCTGAGACCGACAAACACCCCTAGCTCCGCCACTGGTTGACAATAATTATTCTAGAAATATGTTTTGCAATGTAACGAAAAGGTTCAATGAATAGCTCCAGTTTGTGCCATTCATGTGCAAGTACCTTAATTCGGATGTTGTTGCAACGGCAAGGGTATTCCATTATTTCTTCCGTTTGCAACCTCCACAAAGCAACGAACCTGTTGACTACTAGTGTGAGACTTGTGGGCTCATGCAGCAAGATGAGACGCAGTGGCGGATTAAAGCAAGGGAAATGCTATGGGGGCTCAACCTCCCACTGCTTGCAAGTCCATTGTTTCACCTTCATCCTCCTTCAACTTTTATGGCCCAAAACCGCCTAATAACCAGCCCAATCGGCTATCCCCACTTGCCCAACCGGACCCCTCCGGGTCCACGTGACATAGCCCACCAGGGCGACCTCGCGGATGGAGGTTGGTGCACTGAAGAAGTCGATGACGCCTAGCCTCTGGTAGTATCATAGTACATGTAGGAAGGCACGCTGCTTGGCTTCGGTCCCGCCGAGATTTGGACCGTTGGGGTGATGCCTCTGCCGCCGAGCAGGATGAGGATGGGGAATTGCGTCAAGGTTAGGACAGTGACTTGGCCGATGGCCTTGTGAAGAATAGTGGGCATGGTGACCCGCTGATCCTACAAGCAGCATATGAATGTGTCAACATACCATTCATATGTTGCTTGCAGGATCAGCGGGTCAACATATAGTTTAGTTTATCCACGCGGCGGATCTAGGGAGAGGGGGGCTCACGTCTCCCTTTGCCTACGCATCAAATTTTTAGTCACCATGACGGATCACTATTTAATCTTTGGCACAAAATGGAATGTTGTTTCAGTTTGTTCAGTCATCTTGGTTCTTTGTGCGCATCTCTAACACAAATGACAAATTGAATCACGACTCATTTTGTGCGTTGGTTGTGCGTATGGCTGGGCAGAAAACCCGATACCCGAAAACCGAACCCAAAAAACCCGAGTCCGAATCCGAAAAACCCGAACCCGAAAAACCCGAACCCTAATTCGGGTTCCAACCCACGGTACCCGAAATTATTACGGGTAATTCGGGTATCAGGCCACGGTACCCGAACTACCCGAATTACCCGAACAGTTATTTTCCGGCCCAGCCCACCAACTTATTTTCCGGCCCAGCCCACCAAACTTCTTCCTAACCCTAACTCTGGCGAGCTCCCGTGCCCACCCAAGCCCTCCACGCCCCCAGCCCCAATCGATCTGACCCCGGCCGCCGCCCGACCCTCCTCGGTCCACGCCCCGCCCCCGCCCCCGCCGGCCGCCGGCGCTCGACGGCCTGGTCCCGCCCCGCCCCTGCCCCCGCCGGCCGCCCGCTGACGCCTCCGCCTTGCCCGTCTCCCGCGGCGCCTCCACCGCCGACGGTCCGCCGCCCCTGCCCCGCCGGTGCCGTCGCCCCCGCCACGCCACGGATGCCCCCACGGCCCGTTGACGCCCCCGCAGCCCGCCCCCACCGCGCCGCCGACGCCCGGCCCCCGGCCGGCCCCGCCGCCGACGCCCACGCGGCCCGCCCTCACCGCGCCGCTCCCGCCCCCGCCCCCGCAGCCCGGCCCCACCGCGCCGCCGACGCCCGGCCCCCGGCCCCGCCGCCGACGCCCCCGTGGCCTGCCCTTACCGCGCCGCCGCCGCCCCCGTAGCCCGCCCCCACCGCGCCGCCAACGCTTCACCCCCAGCCACGCCGCCGACGCCCCACCCTTATCGGCCCTCTTGATATCGGGTAGTTCGGGGATTACCCGAACCCGAACCCGAATTTTCGGGTACCCGAAATGTCGGGTTTTTGTTATTTCGGGCAAATTTCGGGTATCGATTTTCAAAACCCGAAATTTCAAATACCCGAAAAACCCGACCCGAAATTTTCGGGCTACCCGAATGCCCAGCCATAGTTGTGCGGCTTCCTTCATCTACACCGGATTTGGCAGGATTGTCATCTTCGCTGGCGACGAGTGACCAGGTAGGCCGTTGCTGTTGTTGACGCTTGCACCTCATTCCGGCTTTGTCTCGGTCAATAAGTATGAAGGCGTGGATCCAGAGGGTGCGCGCGGGGCGGGGGCGGGGGGAGGGGGGATCGTGCCCCTCTACCCCCATGCCCGTGTGATCAGTGTTAGCCTAAGCAGTAAACGAGCTAAACGGTCGTGTAGGCAAACAATGTGTGAGCTAGGGAGGTGGCGGGTGTGGGAATGTAGCTAGTACTAGTTGTTGACCAGCCCCGATGTGGGCTTGTCTGCAGAGAGATTTTATCGATCTCCTGCACATCATGCGATGTGACACAGGGCACAGGGCACAGGGCACTAGGGCAGGCCAGTGCCCTGCAGTAGTAAATATATCCCAAGGTCCATTATTGCGACCATCCTTCCTGCCCGGAGAAGATAACGAAACCATATGCAGGTGATGCATGAGCCTAATTGTTGCTTCTGACGAGCTACTAGGTGGAAGGTAGACTTGTCTACTACTCCTGCAACAGCTTTGCAATGCACACCCTCCAAAGGGGACATATCATCGCCCTGCGTGCAAGCTTATTACATATAGCAGGACACACAGCAGTTGATTTGATCATATGGCAGGGCTGATTGTGTAGCAACAGCTAGCCGCTGCATGCTACAAGTAAATTTACTGTAGGAGTACGTACGTTACAGCCTTATAGGGCTACTAGCTAGCTACAGTTGTAGTTAGTCATTGATTGGTTTAGTGATGAAAACGGATCGAATCGTCTTGTGTTATTGTTGCAGTCTCATAAGTCATGCCATGGTTACTTCTTACTACTACCATCGTAGCGTTTGGAATAGCTGTACGACGCGTCGCCATGCATGCATCGATGCATCTCTTGCAAATGTTTAGCGTCGATTCATGATTACCCCGGCCAGGGTATGGACACATGGTCGATGAGGAAGACAGAGACATGGAGGAGAGGGGCGAGCGAGGGGACAAATCTGTTACCCTGCAGCTAGCTACCCTTTGATATTCTCATATTCTGTGCAACAATATACTCTGTACTTTATAGACAACGACATACCGTGAGAGACCAGTGCCATTTCCCACCCCAAAAAACCATGGAGCCGCCCCTCAATTTTTGAGAAGAAAGGAGGAGGAAGGAGAGGAAGAAGAAAAAGAAATTAAAGAGAGGAAGAAGAAATCAGCCCCCCTTTAATCATTTCTAGATCCGCCACTGCCCTTAATCGAACCGGCTACTCCAAGACAGCAAATCGACGTTCCACCACCACGTAGACACGTACTAGTGCTTATCGGATTCGATGGCATCCTCCTCCCGCACGCCGTGTAGCGGAGGAGGCTTTTGCCCGAGCAGCTACTCCTGTACCTCGGTTCGTTCTTGCGATGCACCGTGCATGGCTTGGAGCCGCCACTGACGCGACAGACAGGGCATTGTCTGTCATTACAGAGTAGGGCCCACAACAGCAATGCTGCGGGCAATAGTGTGACATGCGCAGTTTAAGATTGATAAGATTGATGTACGTAGTATGACAAGGCGCAATTTGTCGGTGTCCGGACCTCGCGGTCTAGCACCAACTAGTGAATATGCTGCGTGTCCCTGCCTCCAAATGATTGATGCAAGAAGAAACACAATGACACCGGGTTTATCCTGGTTCTGGCTGATGAGGCCATACGTCCAGCAGAGGGGTATGCACTGTATTACTTGCACCTAAGTGCTCGTAGTAGGGGGTACAAGCTGTGGCGAGAGAGGGAGGGAAGCTCCCAAGTCCCGGATGCGCAAGGGTTGATTGAGGCGAGTGCCAATATCGAGTGGGTGTGTGTGTGGGGATGAGCGTGTGATCGTCCGTGCATGCTCCTTCTCCTTTTATAGACCAAGGAGGTGGGAGTTACACGTGTTGGATATCTACGGGTCGTCTCTTCTCCCCCCGGTCCGGGGGAGCACAGTTGGTCTTCCTTGTCACCGAGCACCGCGGAGCATGATGGCGGGAGTGGGCGTCGTCCTTGCGAGCTCCCCGACTGCACCCAGGACGTGTCCGTGTCCTGCAGCACCAGTTGACGGTGTGGCGACGGCTGTAGAGGTACGTAGAGCCTTGCGTCAGATGAGATGGGGCGTCGAGGGTGCCGCCGCCCAAGTCTTGCCCCGGTCAAGAGCCATACTGCGTTCGAGGGTCGCCGCCCATGCCCTCTGAGGGTCCTGCGGAGAGGAAAAGTACAAGGGGTAGGCGGCATAGTGGCGGGAGGTGTCAGGCAAGTCCGCATAGGGCTCCGCAGACCCGCCCCGCGCCGGGAATTGCGGCACAGTGGCGGGTGCAGGCTGATGAGACGCCGATCACGTCCGTTGTGTGGCATGACGGCCAACGCCAGCTGACGCCGCCTGACACCATCTGCCACCCCCCCGCCGCGGAGTGGTTGGCGAGTAAATGTGTCCCGTCCAGCCGGGTGGTTGAACAGCAGCTTCCGCCCGCCGAGGGTGGTCTCGAACGGGGTGAAGATTTTCCCCACGCCGAGGCCCCGTAGAGGGATCGGCTGAGGGAGCCTCGAGCGAGGCGGAGTCTGTCCTCGCATCGAGGGGACCCGACGGGCGACCCTCGAGCGAGGTGGAGATTTCGTCTTCGGTCAGCGAGGCCTTAGAAGGGCCGTATCATGGTGCTGGACTGTGGGCCGAGCGTGACTTGGGCTTTCTGTACCTGATGAGGCTTCGGTCGTCCGAGTTCGGAAGGATCCAGCCCGGGTGACGAAATCTCGTTTCGTGCGTGTTGAGGGTTTTTTATCTCAGGGTTAGGGTGCCCCATAATTATGGTACCCGATAGTAGCCCCCGAGCCTTTGGTCGAGTCAGGAGACTCGGCCAGAGGGTATTTGGCGATTTTACTCCTTGATGTGATCGATCGGCGTCGCGTTCCCGTTGGGCGCGCCTGGGCGCTTGCCTGGTGAACGTGACAACTAGTCTGTCGGGGTAGTGCGCCTGCAGAAAAAGTACTCCGAGACACGTGCCCCTTCTTGTTTTGTTTTGGTGATGAGATACGTCAGCGCGCTGAGCGGGCCAGGGTCATGATGACGCCTGCTGCCCCGCAGCCAGTGCTGACGCCGCGCTGTCCCGCGCGCAGGGTCTCAGCTCTGCCTTCCTCGGCTACCTCGCAACGCGCCGTTTAAGGGCAATCGGCCAGCACCAGTGCTGCGCTGCTCAGCGTCCAGGGGCTTCGGCTTTGCCTTGTTTGGTCATGCCTCGGCACGGTCACCGAGGGCATCTTTTGCTTGTGAGGCGTTGTGCCTTCACGGGTGCTACAAACCTTGCCCACACTGTTGGGCTAAGGCTTAGCATCCGATGGGGCTATAAATAGGGGTCTAGGGACTCCCTTGCCGCTCCAGCTTCCCTGCTCTTGCTCCTAACCTCCCTTTAACTTGCAATATTTCCTCCCATTTCCCATAGCCGACCCCCGGACTGGGTGGTCCAAAGTACTTAGATTTGAGGCTAGAAGAATGTTTGCGAGCGGCGGGCGAATGCTAGAGAGGGCGTGCTTACCATCCCTCAGCTTCAGTGGGATCAGCAGAAGAACATCGGGCCTATGGAGGGTCGGCTTCTGTGATGTCCCCCAGCCTGTAGGGATGGCGAAGCGTCTCGGGCGAGGGGGTGGTGCCAGGTTTTGCCGTCGTCCTGCGCATCGTCCTCGTCGGTGATAAAACGGCTCTCGGAGAGGTGGCGTCCGAGGGTGCCATCCGCCAGCTTGACCCCCCGCAAGGTCTTTGGTGGAGGAGGCCAGAAGAAAGCTTGCGAGAAAGGCATACCTTCGGACCCGTATGGTCTGGAGATTGCTTCTCGTGCTTTTCCCGTAGCCCGGCCGAAATGTCGGCCAAGGACTTGGTGTCCTTTACAGGCGGTCGCTCCTCCCCAAAGACAGAAAAAGTTAACACGTAGGTGGCAATGCGTTTGTACCTTTTGACGGCTTCGAGCTGGTGACCCTTTGTAATCTTGGTGTGCAAAAATCAATGAAGTCTTCATTTCTTTGGCGCAGTGTGCCTTTTGCTTGTTTATTCGCGGTTTTGTCCCTCGAGTTTGTGAAGCTCTTTCCGTGGGGACGCGTCAGCGCACCCACGGGTGTAGCCCCTGAGGCCTTGGAGGAGTGGGAACACTCGTCCAAGGGCTGTGAGCATCGTGTTTGTATGGTTGACCGGGTAGCAAGGTCATTCAGCGTTCGTTTCAGCCGGCCTCGGCATTATTTCAACCGGCATCGGCATTCAGCTGTAAATGCGTCCCGTGTTCCCTTTGGACCAGTCTAAACGGCTCACTGAGCGTGCAAGGGGGTACGTCTGACACGTAGGATTTCACCGCCGGGTGGCAGCTGGCTCGTTCGAGGGTTTGGCTCTTGCCGAGACTATGCGAGGAGCCCCCGAGCCCTAGCCCATGTGAGGGCAATCAATGGGGACCCTTGTCTTGTTGGTACGACCCTCGGTCATCCTTTCCGCAAGGAGAAGAGGTGAAACAAGCCATGCTACCCTTGCCCGGGCCGCGAGACATGGATGCTTCAGCGAACTGTTAGCGGGTAGTTCGAGTGAACGTCTGTGCCCCGTTCGATGAGGGGTGGCTCGTGGTCCGGAGACACGTTCCATAAAGCACTCGCAGAGGTTCGCTAGGTAGGGCTCGGACCTGTTCGATTGGGTCCGATGGCTCGGTGCTCTCCCTTGGTGGGATCCCTCGCACTAGCCGCCTCTGTCCGGCCTCGAACACAATGTAGGGCATCTCGAACTCGTGTTCGAGGCTTAGGCTTTGTATGAGCATGCCCGTATTGTCCCTGACTCTGTTGATCTGGGGCAGCTTGTGGAACCCTCTGTAGGTCAGCCTTCGAGCTCCTGATTAGTAGGGCTCGGAATAGCAGTTCCTTTGCTGGTAAGGAACCCCTCGAAGGGGACTATTCCGTCATAGTTTTTGGCGCGGCATGCGGAGTCGTGGAGTGGTGCACGTCACGGTCAGATGCGCACAGGGCGGGTGCGCCTTTTGAGGTAGTGTTCTCGGGCAGACGGAACGGCGCAGGCGGCCGCAGAGTGATGGGACGCCATCAACAGTGCGCCCGCGCCGCTTCAGGAGCCATCCCGCTGCATTTACTGCGCGCGCACGTGCGCTTCTGGGGCCGTGGGACCCAGTTGGTAGTGTCAGCAGTATCTATCGTATTGAATGCGGTAGATTTGGAACCGCCGTGGGGAATCCACCTCGCTGCTGCAGTTAAATAGGGAGGTACGGGCGAGGCGGTTTGACTTACCTTGCCGTTGCCTTCTTCCTCCTCTCGCCGTCCTTCGCTCGAGCAAATAGACGAAAGAGGAAGAGAGGCAGAGAGAAAGAGAGCGGGCGCACCTTCCCCTTCTTCAAGTCCTTTTTTCTTCACCTGTCCTCCATCGTTGCGATGGCGAGGGTGCAGCTCATCGACCCGATGCCATGGGGCCGGTCCACCGCCGATCAGTAGTATTTGGAGTCGCTGGTCGCCAGCGGGCTTCTTGCGCCAAACACTGATCCGTCGCGCCCGATGTGGATCGCACCGAGGTCGGAGATGACGCCAAACCCTCCGAGCGGCTACGTTCATCCGCCGGCAGGTTCATCTGTGCGCTCTGCCACCACTACGGGGTGGAGCTGCACAATTTCGCCCCCAACGCCAAGCAGCGATCTTCGTTGCCGTCTGCGAGGGCTACTTGGGGATCCCGGTCCACTGGGACCTATGGAGGCATCTCTTCTAGGGCGAGCTCTACACCGAGTCCGTTTCGGCTGGGGTGAGGAGGCCCGTCCGCGCCGGGGGCCGGACACTCCAGCTGCGGGGATCGAGGAAGGACCTCTACATCCCCTGCAAAATGACAACCAACATCAGCGAGTGGGACCGAGGGTGGTTCTACCTTCACATCGATGATGGGAGGCTCCCGACGTACACCAGCAAGGTGCTGCTGGAGAAACCGGATGCTTGGTCGTATGGGGTGTCGCCCCTCGAGCGCCAGGCGAGGCTCGAGGTGTGCATTGATGCGCTCCAGCACCTGGTGGGCAAGGGGCTGACCGCGGCCATCGTCATCGCCAACTTCCACCGGCGGAGGCTGCTTCCCCTTATGGAGAGGAAGCTTCCAATTTTCCAGATGATGGGGGTTGCCCCGTTCGAAGGTACCCGGATGGTGGAGGAGTTCCTGTCCGACAGTGTGTCTGCGCAGCGAGCGGGGCGGGCTGTGTCCCAGCCCTCGAGCAACCTCGCGGACTATTGGAGGGTCTCGATGCACCCCGACGCGGGGTACATCCAAGTGGTAAGTTTTGTTTCCAGGCTTCGACGTTGATGTTGTCCCCTTTTTCCTAATCCTGGTCTCGCTCGCAGGGGGTGAGCCACAAAGGATACCCCTCGGTTCCTCTGCTCCCCGAAATTCGAGCCGTGAACCGCGAGTTTGCGGAAAGGAAGAAAGAGCGGAAGGATGTAGAGAAATAGCAGCGCGACCGGAAGATGAAGGAGAAGGAGGCGAGGGACAAGGCGAACCGGGCACTGGAGAAGGAGGGCAAGCCGCCCATCCCGATGCCCGACTCTACGCCGGAGCCGGAGTCTCCATCCTCCGCGGGCGGGCCAAGTCGATTACTCGATGTGGCCCGAGTCGGATACAGATAGGGCCGGGGGCCAGTCATCGGGCCCACGTCGGGCCGGCACCAAGCCCCTGGTGCACGCTGAGGGTGAGGGCACACGCGTGCAGCCGCCGGCCGAGGGGTCACCCGCGCAGCCGGACGCGGGGACCCTCGAACGAGCGTCGCCGCCGAGGGGTCATACCGGCCCATGCGTGACTTCCGGTGGTCGCTCGGCAGGAGCCAGTGGGTCGTTGCAGGCCCGAAAGAGTGGCTCGAAGAAGCGCAGACTCGACGTCGCATCAGGGTATGTTTCCCTCCGCTTGTTTTCTGCTTTCTTGCATGCAACTCCTCTCCGGTTCTAACGCTTTCCCCCTCGGCTCAGCAAGAGAGTCCCTGCCGCCCGGACCGCTCTGCTAGCGCCCGCCAAGGCCCTCAAGACGGGGAGGTCTGCGACACCAAGCACGGCGCCGCAGCCCCCGAGCGGGGGGCCTTGCACGGCGGAGGAGATCACCGAGAAGCTCCGGGTGGTGATGGCCCGGGGGGCTGCGTCGGCCCGCGCACAATTAGGCGTGAATATCGCCGGTCGGCATGGCGCGAAGGACGTCATCCGGCCGAACGCCGAGGAGGAATCCGGCCATGGTGCCGAGGGAGAGACCGGCCGTGGTAGCGAGGAAGGCGCCGCCCGGCCGGACACCGGTGGAGAGGAGAGGACTGACGGGGCTGCGCCGGAGCAGCCTGTTGGTCAAGTGGAGAGAACAGGCCCCGTCCCGGAGCCCACGGAGGCCAGGGACGAGGGAGCCACGATGGTGGAGTCGGTGGTGTAGCCGGTGCTGCAGCCGGCTCCATTGGTGGTGCCGGTGGTGGAGATGCCACCAGAAGACGAGCCGGAGGTGAGGGTGTTGGGGCAATCCGAGGACACGGAGCGGGTTGCCCCGAACATCACTCCCAGCGCTACCGGCGTTGCCGCTTCTTTCGAGGGTGGCCTCGATGCTGGACAAGGGCCCCCCACGGGAGCCGAGTGGGTGATGGTCCAGCATGGGGGCGCCCCGAGTTTTAATCGCAGCGAGCAGGAGGAGGAGGAGGTCTGGAAGGCGTAGTACGAAGTCGGTTCCCAAATCGAAGCCGCCCTCGAACGCGCCTTTTAGCTCCAAAAGACGATGGACTCCGAAATTAGCAGTGTAAGTGCCCTTGCCCGGGACTCGTCTATTTCTGATCTCATTTGTGCATCTTCCTCTTACACCCTCCACCCGCAGCGGCTGAGGCAAATCTCGTGCGACAAGAGCGCCGAGCAGGCCCAGCAGTACTCTGAGGTGCAGTGGCTCGAGCAGTAGAACGCCACTCTGATCGAGCGACTGGGCGAGGCCAACACCTTGGTGTCCGACCTGGGGGCGCAAGACCGTGCGCGGAAGGAGGAGCTGGCCTGAGCCATCGTGGAGCGCGACGCCCAGAGGGCCGTGGCGGAGCAGAAGGCCCAAGAGGTCGAGCTGCTCAACGCCGCGCTGCGGCAGAAGGATGAGGCTCCCGAGGTGAGGGCAGCCCAGTGCGCACGGCTAGAGGAGCCTCGAGACGAGCAGGCCGTCTCCCTCATGGAGAAGAAGGCCCTCATCGAGAGGCAGGAAAACGCCATCCTCACCGCCGAGATTACCCTCACCGCTGTAAACGCGGAGATAGAAGAGGGGAGGAAAAGCATCGCAGGTAAGTACCATGGCTAAATTTAGTGTACTGGATTTTACTGAGACTTATCTTTTGTTGTGTCCAAAGGTGCGGAAGAAGGTGTCGGAGGAGACCGCGGCGAAGGAGGCCCTCCAAGCCGTGTACGCATCCCTGCAGAGGGACCACAACGACTTGGAGGAAGCCGCCATAGCCGCGTGCCAGGGTGCCGAGGCTGAGGGCGGCCAGTCAGGCAGCTCGCTGGTGAGTCGCCTGAGATCTTTAGGTGACCGGGTGACCGAGCGGCTCAAGGGCGCCTGAAAGCATCTAGGCCCTCAAGGTATGTTTCGGTGATTAATGACAACCATTATTGTGACTAATGAATTTGTGCAGCTTAATGAAATCTTATCGCTCATTGGATCATATGTTAAAGAGGCCCCTCAATTTCATTATTCAAAAAGGCGATCTTGGTATTCAACTCAAGTATATAACAAGACTAAGGATCTTTCTAGTCCTAAGTGTCGCAAGGTTGAGAAGGACACTTAGTTTAGTATAGGTTTTATAGTTTTTTTAGAGGTCGCACTATTAAGAGGGGTTAAGGCCAAGTAACTTGAGCATGGACATGGTCAATCAAAAATGGATGCACACATTGGTCACTCAGGTTATTAGAAGCTCAAACAAGTGTTACCCAACTCATATCTCAAGAAAGTTTGGATTTCACTCGAGACTCAAATCAAAACTGACAAAATCAAGAAAAAGTCTTATCACCGGTTTAACCGACGCTGCTGCTTTTCTATACGTCGGTTAAACGCAGTCACTAAAGCCTAGACACTGTATTCACCTATTTAACTGATGCTGCTCAAAATTAACGACGGTGCAGTTGTCCAGAATATTGGTTTTTCGGGGGTTTCTGAGCTCATACACACTGGTTAAACCGACGATGGATTTGAGTTAACGTCGATGTAGTTGTCCAGAGAGTTAGTTTTTCAGTTAATCAGTGGACAGCTACATTCACCGGTTAAACCGATGATACGTCGGTCAAATTGCCTGTGCAATAACGGCTAGTTTTTCAAAGAGGCTGTTTACATTCATCGGTTGAACCGGCGATTACTCTAGAGGGACCGTCGGATTAACCAGCGTTGCGTACTTTTTCTAGCAGCTTTTCTCCAACGGCTCTATACTCGTGAGCTGCCTATATATACCCATCCAATGGGTCATTTTACTCTCTCTTGACACCAGGCAACATTCATACACATATTCTATAGTTGAGAGACACTTAGAGCCTAAATTCCACTCAATTGATCATTCAATCATCCAAGAAGCAAGGCTAAGGACTTGAGTAGGGAGAAGCTTGTGTGCATCCGTTCATGGTGATCGGTTCTTGCTCAAGTGAAGGTTCTAGCTTGTTACTCTTGGTGATTGGCATCACCTATGCGATCTTGGTGATCGGGGGTGATTCTCTCGGAGCTTGCCAAGGATTGTGGGAGCCCGGAGAAGAAGAGTGTACGTGGCTTGAGCTCCACCACGCCGGGACGGCGAACGGAGACTCTTAGTGAGCACCCTTGTCTTGGTGACTTGGGAGGTGACAAGACTCTTAGTAAGTGTCACAACATGGATTAGGGGTGTGTGCCAACACATCGATACCACGGGAAAAAATCTAGTTGTCTATTGATCCCTATTTACATTCAAGCATTTACATTCTTGCTATATTTTCATGTGCTTGACATTAGAGATCATAGCTTATCTCTACCTTGCGTAGGCTAACACTAGTTTTATCTCTCATATCTTGAGTAGCTAGCTAGCTAGACCGGTTTGTGATTTTGGGCCTTCTAGTTTTTGCATAGGCTAAGGTTGATTTATATCACTTTAGAAATTTGAAAAATGCCCTATTCACCCCCCCTCTTGTGCCATCGATCCTTACAGCGCCCTCCGCCTCGGCGTCCAGAAGGCCCTCGGCGTCATCTCGACACACTACATCGTCGACTTCGAGCACCTGGCCACGGGCTACATCATCCCCGACGGCGATGATGACGCCAAGATCGAGGCTATGGAGTAGGCTGACGCAGGTGCAGAAGGTGCTGCCACCACCTTGGCCGGGCTCTTCGAAGGTGACCTCTTCCCCGATGCCGTGGACGACGAAGAGGAGGGGCACGACGAGGGAGGAGGTAGCAACCTGTAGATAGCCTGGGCTTCGAAGCCCAAGTAGATAAGTTAGGATTTTGCCTTACTTTTGCCTAGCTGTGTAAAGACAATATCTTAATGGAGTGGCCATTCGAGGCCTTTGCGTGTATTTGCGTGTTGTCTTTTCCTACTTATTTCTTCGCGCCCTCGCGTGCTCACACGACTTAGATAAACTTTTGCAAGGATTGCCGCGTTTGTAAACTGCTTAGGCGTAGGGAGGTGAGTGGGGATGCCATATCCCAGAGGCGTAGGTGGTCCCACGGCTCGGCCGGTCCCATGCCAAAGTTGTTTATGCCCTGTATCCGTTTTTCTAAGTGTTCGAAAGACTTAGGAGCGAAAAAAATTTCAGAAAAAACGTGACACTTTTGGGGACATTTTTGGGGGTTCCCCCCATTGTAGCCCCCGAGGGAGCCTCGGCGGCAAAGTCGAGGCTCACTCAGTGTTGTGCGCGCATCCGAGCCCCCGAGGGTTCGGGCGACTCCCAAGATATTTCAAAAGTAAAGCATACTTCTTTATTGTCCCGAGAAATTTAAGATACGAGCATAAAGTATGTACAAACGACTTAGAATTTCAAGAATAGAAGCGACGTAGCTGTTAGATGTTCCAAGCGTTGGTGAAGACTTCGTCCTTTTCATTAGCTAGCTTGTAGGTGCCGGGCTTTAAGACTTCCGCGATGATGTACGGGCCTTCCCATTGCGGCGTGAGCTTGTGGCGCCCTCGGTTGTCTTGTCGTAACCTCAACACGAGGTCTCCCTTGTTGAGGTCTCAACGTCGGATCCTCTGCGCCTGGTGTCGTCCAGAGACTGTTGGTAGCGTGCCGAGTGTAGGAGCGCCACATCTCGAGCCTCGTCCATTTGGTCCAGTGAGTCCTCGCGGGCTTGCTGGTTTTGGTATTCCTGGTAGGCTTTGAGCCTCGGGGATCCATACTCTAGGTCCGTGGAGAGGATGGCCTCGGCGCCGTAGACCAGGAAGAACAGACTAAACCCCGTGGCTTGACTCGGGGTTGTTCTCAGGCTCCAAATGACCGAGGGTAGCTCCCTGAGCCATCTTCGGCCAAACTTGTTCAACTTATTGAAGATTCTTGGCTTGAGGCCTTGTAGGATCATGCCATTGGCACGCTCTATTAGCCGTTCATTTGTGGGTGTGCCACAGCTGACCAATCCACACGTATGTGGAAGTCGTCGCAAAACCTCAAGAACTTCTTTTCTGTGAACTGGGTGCCATTGTCCGTGATAATTGAATTCGGAACCCCGGACCAGTAGACTATGTCGGTGAAAAACTGTACAGCTTGCTCGGATTTGATCTTGGCGATGGGTCGAGCCTCGATCCACTTGGAGAACTTGTCCACCGCCACCAGCACGTGGGTGAAGCCCCCGGGCGCTCTCTGCAGCGGTCCGACGAGATCCAGTCCCCACATGGCAAAGGGCCACGTGATGGGGATGGTCTGCAGAGCATGAGCCGGGAGGTGCATTTGACGGGCGTAGAACTTGCAGCCTTCGCATATTCGCACGATCTCTGTGGCATCGGCGACTGCGGTTGGCCAGTAGAAACCCTGTCGGAACTCGTTGCCCACGAGGGTGCGTGGCGCCGCATGATGGCCACATACTCCGGCATGGATGTCTCGAAGCAGCTCCCTACCCTCGGGGATAGGGATGCATCGTTGCAGGACCCCCGAGGGGCTGCGCTTGTAGAGCTCTCTGTCGATCACGACGAAAGACTTGGCTCTCCTGGCGACGCGCCGCGCTTGAGAGTGGTCCGAGGGTGGCACCCCTCGGTTGATCCAGTCGAGGTACTGGTCGCGCCAGTCTTGCGAAAGTGGAGCCTCGTCAATCTGCATCGCCTCGCCCTCGTCCTCCGAGGATGCCTCGGTTTCTGTTTGCATGGGCTCGACCTCGTCCGCCGAGAGGTTCCCGTCAGAAGGCTCGGCGGTCGAGGGGCCCGGTTCCTCTGAATCCTTGAAACTAAATGAGGGTTTGGCGATGTCGCGAGCAAAGATGTTCGGGGGAATGGTGGTCCGCCCCGACGCGATCTTGGCTAGTTCGTCCGCATCCTCATTGTACTTGCGCGGGACATGGTTGAGTTCTAGGCCGTCGAACCTGTCTTTGAGGCGGCACACTGCGTTGCAGTATGTCTCCATCTTCGGATCGTGACAACTAGACTCCTTCATTACTTGGTCGATGACAAGCTGTGAGTCACCATGCATGTCGAGGCATTTGATGCCGAGCTTGATGGCGATGCGGAGGTCGCTGAGGAGTGCCTCGTACTCGTACTCCGCCATGTTGTTGGACACTAGGAAGTGTAAGTGAATTATGTAACGCATGTGCACTCCGAGGGGCGAGATGAAGAGGAGGGCGGCACCCGCACTGATTTTCATCACTGACCCATCAAAGTACATGCTCCAGCATTCCGCTTGAATCTGTGGTGGGGGCAGCTGGGTGTCGGTCCACTCAGCAAACGAAATCGGCCAAAATTTGGGATTTGACCGCCTTGCGTGGCGCGTATGTGAGAGTCTCTCCCATCAGTTCCACCGACCACTTGGCAATCCTACCTTCGGCTTCCCTATTACGGACTATCTCTTCCAGGGGGGAAAGACGAGACCACAGTGACGGGATGGGCCTCGAAGTAGTGGCGCAGCTTGCGCCGGGCCAAGACCACTGCGTAAAGCAGCTTCTGGATCTGTGGATAGCGCGTCTTGGTTTCGGACAATACTTTACTAATGTAGTACACCGGCCGCTGAACGGGCAAAGTGTGACCCTCCTCTTGTCTTTCCACTATGATCACCGCGCTGACCACTTGGGTCGTCACAACTACGTATAGGTAGAGGGGTTTGCCGTCGATCGGTGGTGTGAGAATGGGGGCGTGAGTGAGTGACGCCTTCAGCCTGTCGAGGGCTTCTTGAGCCTCGGGGGTCCACATGAAATGCTCAGTCTTCCTCAGGAGCTGATACAGGGGCAAGTCTTTCTCTCCGAGGCGTGAGATGAAACGGCTGAGAGCTGCGAGGCAGCCCATGACCCTCTGCACCCCCTTCAAGTCTCGGATCGGTCCCATCCACCTGATGACCTCGACTTTCTCAGGGTTGGGCTCTATGCCTCGCTGGGAGACAATGAAACCCAAGAGCATGCCCCGAGGAACCCCGAAAACGCATTTTTTCGAGTTGAGTTTCACCCCCTTGGCCCTTAGGCAGTCGAACGCGATCCTGAGATCGGAGACCAGGTCGTCCACCTTCCTGGATTTTACAACGATGTCGTCAACATATACCTCTATGTTCCGCCCGATATGGTCCCCGAACACATGGAGCATACACCGCTGGTATGTGGCTCCGGCGTTTCTGAGGCCAAAAGGATAAAAGTTCACATCCCGCAGTTGAATCAACGATTTGTTCAATACGTGGCAAAGGAAAGGGAACCTTCGGACATGCTTTATTTAAACTAGTGTAATCTACACACATCCTCCAGCTTCCATTCTTTTTCTTTACTAATACAGGATTAGCTAGCCACTCGGGATGAAATACCTCCTTGATGAATCCGGCCGCCAGAAGTTTCTGTAGCTCCTCGCCGATCGCCTGTCGATTGAGCTCGTCGAAGTGCCGCAGGCGTTGCTTCACCGGCTTGGAGTTGGGTCGGATATCAAGGGAGTGCTCGGCGACCTCCCTCGGTATGACAGGCATGTCCGAGGGCCTCCATGCGAAGATGTCGGCGTTGGCGCGGAGAAAGTCGACGAGCACCACTTCTTATTTGTTGTCGAGGGTGTCGCTGACCCTCAACGCCTTGCCGTCGGGATGGCTCGGGTCGAGGGGCACTTTCTTGATACCCTCGGCAGGTTCGAAGCTTCCTGCGTTCCGGTGCGTGGAGTCCAAGGCCATGCCCGCCATTTCGTTGAGGGTGGCTGTCAGGGCCTCGTCGTCCGCCTAAGCTTCGGCGCACTCGACGCACTCGACGTCGCACTCGTAGGTGTGCTTGAACGACGGGCCAACGGTGATGACGCCCCTCGGACCCGGCATCTTCATCTTGAGGTAGGTGTAGTTGGGACTGCCATGAATTTGGTGTAGCATGGTCGTCCCAGTATGGCTTGGTACGCCCCACGGAAACCAACCACCTCGAAGGTGAGTACTTCCTTGCGGAAATTTGCAGGCGGGCCAAAGCAGACGAGCAAGTCGATCTGCCTGAGGGGTTGGACTTGCTTCCCTGGCGCGACGCCGTGAAATGGTGATGCGCTGGGGCGCAGCTTGTCCAAGCCGATCCCCATGAGCTTGAGGGTGTGGGCGTACAGAATATTGAGGCTGCTACCCCCATCCACGAGCACCTTGGAGAACCGGGTGTTGCCGATGATGGGGTCGACAACGAGTGGGTACAGACCCGGATTCGGGATGTAGTCGGGGTGGTCGTCGCGGCTGAAGGAGATGGTGTCCTCCGACCAGTCGAGGTAGGCTGGGGTAGCCCTTGTGACGGAGAAGACCTATCGGCGCTCCCGCTTGCGCTGCCGAGCGGTCATGTTCACTGTAGCCCGCCGAAGATGAAGAACACGTTCTCCACTGAGGGGTAGCCGTCGCCACCCTTGTCGTCCTCATCCTTTTCCTTCTTGGCCTCGTCCTTGCGGCCGAGATGGTTGAAGTACTTGCAGAACATGTCACACTCTTCGAGGGTGTGATTGACCCTGCCCTTGTGATAAGGGCACGACTTCTGGAGCATGTCATCGAACAAGCCACCGCCGCCTCGAGGGGGGCCTCGAGGACCTTTGCCATCGGGGGCGACGATGAGGGCCTCGTCAGAGTCCTCCTCGTGCTCCTGACCGTGTGGGTTAGGCGGGCCTTTCTTCTTGCCCTTCTTGCCCCGTTTGGGCTTCTTCAAGTGGTTCTTGGGACTGCTGCCCTCTGCGGGCGCGTCTACCTTGCGCTTGGCTTTGTCGCCGTCGAAGATGGCGCCGACCGCCTCTTCGCCAGAGGCAAAGTTGGTCACCACGTCGAACAGCTTGTTCGCGCTAGAAGGTGGGTTGCGCCCCAGCTCCCGCACGAGGTCCCTGCATGTTGTGCCTAGATGAAAGGCACTAATGACTTCGGAATCCTTGACGCTGGGGAGCTCGGTGCATTGCTTGGAGAAGCGATGGATGTAATCCCGCAGAGGCTCATTGGGTTGCTGTCAGCACCCTCGGAGATCCCAGGAGTTCCCAGGGTGCATGTACGTGCCCTGGAAGTTTCCCACGAAAATCTTGACCAGATCAGCTCAGTCATGGATTTGGTTGGCCGGAAGATGCTCCAGCCAAGTGCGTGCAAAGTCTGCAAGATGAAGGGGAAGGTTGCGAATGATGACCGCGAAATCAGTCACGCTGCCCAGCTGGCATGCCAGGCGATAGTCATTGAGCCAGAGCCCGGGATCCGTCTCCCCCGAGTACTTGGTGAGTGTGGTGGGTTGCCAAAAGCGTGGGGGAAAGGAGCGGCGCGGATTTCCCGGGTGAACACACGGGTGCCCAGAGGCTCCGGTGATGGGCTCCTATCCTCCTTGCGATCATAGCGTCCACCACATCGAGGGTGGTAGCCGTGAGCGGCACCGTCCTCCTTTTTCTGGTTCAGGACGTTGCGGGCGTCGCCGTCGTGGGCATTGCTGCGCGTGTCCTGAAGTCGGTCCTTCACAGGAGTCGGCTTGACACGATCGTGTACCGAGGGTGCCATCGCCCTGTTCACCGGCGGGGTATGCACCGAGGCTTCATGGTCCTGCCGCACCGCCTCATCAGCTCTCGCCGAGGCCACTGAGCGCAGTCGAGACACGGAACTCTCGGCCTGTTGTACTGCAGCTTCCTCTAGGACCACTTGCGCCTCTTTGCGCAGGTTGCGGCCCTCTGGCGTAGACGGCTCGGGCATTGCGCGGATCAGAAGTGCCGCCACAGTGATCTTCTGGCTGGCCCTGGGTAACGCCAGGGGGCTTTTTTCACGGCCTTCCACCTGGATCCATTCCCGGGCAACACGTCCCAACTCTCGAGCTCCCGTTCCATGGCCAGTGCGTCCTTGCTCGAGCGCGTGTGAAAGCATCTAGGCCCTTAATTCGAGTTTTGGTAATTAATGACAACGGTTTGTGGATTAACGATTTCATTTGAGATAATGAGTATAGGTCGATCCACGGGTGAAAGAGATTTGGTTGTGAACGTATGGAGTTTTGGAGATGATGAGCAAAGCTCGGGCTCAAGGCAAAGGTATAAAATAGGGCTTTTGCATTTTACCGGTCACAAGGCGTTTAGTGGATGAAAAGTGACCGGATTTGTTGGATAGATAGCCATACTATCAAGAGGGGTTGTGTACTCATGCTTGACGGGTCTTTAGTGCCATTTTGCTCAAAATGTCTAGTTGCATGCATGAGGGCTAACGGCGTTTTGAAAAGATTTGAAAAAGACTAAGTTTGAGAGCTGACTGAGTAACGGCGGACAGTCCGCACCCGAGGGGCGGACAGTCCGCGTTCGTTCCAGAGAGCTTTCAGAGGCTCTGGTGGGCTGGCGGACAGTCCGGCCCAAGTGGGCGGACGGTCCGCCACTACTTCTCAGATTTGTACCAGAGAGGGTGTCTCTCTGGTGGGCTTCAAAGTTGAACGGCGGACAGTCCGCCCATGGGGCACGGACGGTCCGCCGGCTAATCTCAGTTTTGTACCAAAGAGGTTGTTTCTCTGGTTTGGGCTGTTAAAGTGAACTGCGGACGGTACGCCCTTGGGGCGCGGACGGTCCGCAGGCTAATTCATTTTTGTACCAGAGAACTTGTTTGTCTCAGGTAAGTCAGATCTCATAACTGCGGACGGTCCGCCACTGGGGAGCAGACAGTCCGCCGGGGCTTAACGGCTAGTTCTGACACGCATTAAATGCACTCTGACTCACTGGTTTATAACGGCGGACAGTCCGGTTTTTGAAATGCGGACGGTCCGCGACTTCGCAGAAAAGAGTGTAACGGCTAGTTTTTGAAGGGGTGTCTATATATACCCACTGCCCGGCCTTTGGGTGTCTCTCTTGGCCATTTGGACTGCATACTTGACATCTTAGAGCTAAGGCATCCCTCTCTCACACACACTTGCTTAGATATTGCATTCTTGAGAGTGTGAGAGCTTCCTAGTGCATTGCATCAAGAGGTTGAGCTTTGTGGCATTAGGGAAACTTCAAGCAAGCGTCATCAACTTGTTACTCTTGGGAGTTGCCGCTCCCTTGACGGCTTGGAGAAGAGGATTTCGTGGAGCTCCTCCAAGGAGATTGTTGAGGAGCCCCGATTTCGGTTGTGAGAGGTCTTGTGCTCACCTCACCGGAGTGGTGAAGAGCAACTCTAGTGGAATCGAGGTGTGGAGCGGTTCCTTGATTCAAGCCGGCTCAAGATCAAGAGGTTCTTGATAGAGGAGCGGTTGATTCTTGGAATCCACCTCAACGTGGATTAGGGGTGACCGGCAAGTCATCGACACCACGGGATAAACTTTTGTGTCAAGCTTGGTTACTTCTCTTGCTCATTTTAATTCTTATTTTACTTTGAGCAATTTACTTTACTAGAGCTTGTTTTGCATCTTGTCACCCTAGGTTGCAAACCCATCTAGAGATAGTAATAGCTTGACATAGGGCTTTTCTTTGTTACTAATTAAATTTCTCTAGTGTTGTTGGCTTTAGTTTTTAAACCACCTATTCACCCCCCCCTCTAGTCGGTGTTCTTGATCCTACAGCGTGGCACAGCTTCTGCGTTTGTTGATGCTCCTCGTCGAGCTTGGCTTCAAGCTCTCGGAGTTGCACCAGCTGTGCCTGCTGCTCCGCCACGTTTGCGGGGGTGGATGGCCAAGGCGCTGCAGCTGGACCCGCCGCGGCCATCGCGGCGTAGGTTCCGTCAGCCGCAACGTCGTCGCCGTCGCCGGGCTCTCCTATCACAGCGACGAAGCACTCCCGAGTTGGATCGTAGTCCCCCTCGCTGGAGTCGTCGGAACAGGCGAGGCAATAGTCCGCCGCAGCCTGAAATGACAAGAATGCTTCGAGATCACGGACCCCGGAGTAATCCCACTCCGGGTTCATGCGACCTCGCGCAGGGATAGACTCCTCGTCCATGGAGCCAGGGTATGAGCTATCAGGCGTAGACGCGATGAGGTTGCGGATCGAGAGCAGATGATGCTCAGGCAAATCCTCGTACGCGCTCATGTCGGTGCTGACAGATGACGCGCAGGTTATGGCAGAGGACCGCATCCCGTAAGGGAAGAGCGGTGGTCTTGACGCGCCTCCTGTCAGCATTGCTGTCGGTGTTGCCGGCGAGGGGGCGGCGTCTCCCCTTGTGGCGCCAGTTCGTGGCACGCTCGCCTCGACCCGCGTGGGGGGACCAGGGAGCGCCACTCTGCACCGTTCGATGCGCGCTTGCCGTGCGCGCTGACCCATGCGGCTCTGGCGTCGTGGTGGTAGTGTAGGGACGTCGGAGTTGACTCTGGGTGGGAGGCGCTCCATGAGGTAACCGTTACCGGTTGCCCGAAACTCGAGGCTCCCGAACCAGATCACGTACCCAGCTGGGAACGAATCCGACACGCCCATCGGAAACGGGTTTAGTCTGCACGCCATCTGGAGATCAACTGGAAAGCAGAAAAGAGTTGTCACGCAGCGCCCCTACTTGGCGTGCCAACTGTCGGTGTCCAGACCTCGCGGTCTAGCACCAACTAGTGAATATGCTACGTGTCCCTGCCTCCAGATGGTTGATGCAAGAAGAAACACAATGACACTGGGTTTATCCTGGTTCCGGCCGATGAGGCCGTACGTCCAGCAGAGGGGTATGCACTGTATTACTTGCACCTAAGTGCTCGTAGTAGGGGGTACAAACTGTGGCGAGAGAGGGAGGGAAGCTCCCAAGTCCCGGATGCGCTAGGGTTGATTGAGGCGAGTGCCAATATCGAGTGGGGGTGTGTGTGTGGGGATGAGCGTGTGATCGTCTGTGCATGCTCCTTCTCCTTTTATAGACCAAGGAGGTGGGAGTTACACGTGTTGGATATCTACGGGTCGTCTCTTCTCCCCCCGGTCCGGGGGAGCACAGTTGGTCTTCCTTGTCACCGAGCACCGCGGAGCATGACGGCAGGCATGGGCGTCGTCCTTGCGAGTTCCCCGACTGCACCCAGGACGTGTTCGTGTCCTGCAGCGCTAGTTGACGGTGTGGCGACGGCTGTAGAGGTGCGTAGAGCCTTGCGTCAGAAGAGGTGGGGCGTCGAGGGTGCCGGCGCCCAAGTCTTGCCCCAGTCAAGAGCCGTACTACGTTCGAGGGTCGCCGTCCATGCCCTATGAGGGTCCTGCGGAGAGGAAAAGTACAAGGGGTAGGCGGTATAGTGGCGGGAGGTGTTAGGCAAGTCCGCACAGGGCTCCGCAGACCCGCCCCGCGCCGGGAATAGCGGCACAGTGGCGGGTGCAGGCTGATGAGACGCCGGTCACGTCCGTTGTGTGGCATGATGGCCAACGCCAGCTGACGCCGCCTGACACCGTCTGCCACCCGCCGCGGAGTGGTTGGCGAGTAAATGCATCCCGTCCAGCCGGGTGGTTGAGCCGCAGCTTCAGCCCGTCGAGGGTGGTCTCGAACGAGGCGGAGATTTCCCCCACGCCGAGGCCCCGTAGAGGGCTCGGCTGAGGGAGCCTCGAGTGAGGCGGAGTCCGTCCTCGCATCGAGGGGCACCGACGGGCGACCCTCGAGCGAGGCGGAGATTTCGTCTTCGGTCAGCGAGGCCTTAGAGGGGGCCGTATCGTGGTGCTGTGCTGTGGGCCGAGCGTGACTTGGGCTTTCTGTACCTGATGAGGCTTCGGTCGTCTGAGTTGGGAAGGATCCGGCCCGGGTGATGAAATCTCGTTTCGTGCGTGTTGAGGGTTTTTTATCTCAGGGTTAGGGTGCCCCATAATTATGGTACCCGACACAATTTAAGGAATTGGACATGTTTGTAAGGTCAACCAGAGAAAAATGATGCAGCGAGCATACATCAGCTATATAGCTGCAGTACGACACATGCAAACAAAATTCTGAAAATAGATAGTATCATACTGTAAAGGAATTGTTTGAGTTTACCTGTTGGGTAAATATGCACTGAACAATTGTACCTATATTCACCTTTCAAATTCACTGATTTCCAGACTCTACTGCGAGTTCAGAGAATGAAAATAATAAGGCTGTGTTTAGTTCTCGAAAAAAGTTTAGATTTTGATACTGTAGCACATTTTGTTATTATTTGACAATTAATGTTTAATCATGGACTAATTAGAATTAAAGAATTCATCTCGTATGAATCAGTTATACCTTATAATTAGTTATTTTTTCAACTGCATTTAATGCTCCATGCATGTGTTCGAAGATTCGATGTGACAGATACTGTAGGAACTTTTTTACCAACTAAACAGAGCCTAAAGCTAATTACAACAAACCAAGAAACACTGCAAGAACAAGTAATCCTATGCTGATGCCAATTTCCTCTTCGGCCGATGAATATGAAACCATGAAGTAGGTACATATAAATTATCTATGACTGTTTAAACTTAGATGTTTATGTACTTATTTCATCCAACTTGATCAGCACTGTTGCATGTCCTATATATTCCACAATGATTATTCTTGTACCAATTTCGTCCAACTCGATCAACAATAAACTCAGTAGTTTTAAGTTAGCTAAAACTTCCACCCTGTGCTCATTGAGTATGTGTAACCATTATTTGAATGTAAGCCCCGGCGCGGCCAGCAAGATTAAGCACTACTTGATCACCAGAACCTTCGGAGAGAACCGCCGGAGGGGTTACCGAAGACGATCCCTCGCCGACGAACCTGCTGGAGCAGTGCATACCTCCTTGATGGCCGGAGCAAGAGCGAGGCGACGGTTCTTGCGCCATCCCGGCTCCCGCCACTTGCCACAGTCCAGGCGGTGAATCCTCCATTGGTGGACGAACTCTGCAACATCAGAAATCTCACCGTGTGCAGTGATTGATGATGAAGACCAAACTCGACGTGCCGGGCTTCGACGCCAATCGCCCCGCCGGATTCGCTGCGTGCTGGACTGCCGGCCGCCAGGGACAGGCGCGGAGCCGGCACATCCGCACGAAGCCGTCACCGAGGTGGACAACAGGGCTGCTTGACGTACAGGAGGGAGCCGCCGTGGCGGCCTGCTTGGGGCCGACATCGCCTGACACTACCAGAAAATGCCTCATTCGTCCCTGACTGTTTGTACCAGTTGTAATTTGGCCCGGTACTAAACTTGTCCCGATGCCATTTTAGTACCGGGTCCAAATTTGAAAGACCCCAGAGCCAATTTAGTACCGGACCAAACCACCGGCCGGTACTAAATGTCGCATTTTAGGACCGGTCGGTGTTACCGGCCGGTACTAAAAAGACGCGTCCATTTAGTACCGGCCGGTGGCTTGGCTCGGTACTAAATGGTCCTCCACGGGTTGGTTCAAAAGAAAAACATCTCTCACATAGTCACTTGTGATGCATAGGTGAGATGGTAAGGAAGTAACGCGCGAGGTCAGAGGTCATGGGTTCGAATCCTAATAACAACAACCAATTCATTTTTCCTTTTCTGGGTGACGCGGGTGGTGTATTTAGTACCGGTCGTAGCAATCGGTACTAAATGGACCTCTAGTTAGTACCGGCTGGCCGATACCGGTTGCCACGACCGGTACTAACAGCCCCTACTAGCCGGCACTAATGTCACTTTTTCTTGTAGTGTGAGAAATTCATGAAATGTAAGCTTTGTTGAATAAGGAAATTTGACTGTTTTGGACTGAGAATATTATTCCTACATAAAATATTTATTCTCATAATAAATGTTACCCGGTTCATGGATATTTGAATGTTACAGCTAGACCCATTCAAACATCCTAGATGTCACTTAAATGTCTAGACGACTGGCACCATTACATTACTAGTTGGCAAGAGATGGAAGAGTTGAGACGCGTTCATGTCTGGCCATGTGGGGAATAATGAACCAGGACATGATAATGTACCCCCTCCATCGATCGGATAGTATGTATTTACCAATATATGGAATACATATAACAACGGATAAGAACTAGCATGACCTGGATGATGATCGCGGACTACCTGGCAATGAACGGATAAGATACCTGTTCGACTCTGACGCGTACAGTACGCACCATGGGCGCGGCGGCCGGCCTGTCGTCGTCGAAGCGCGTCATGTGTCTCGTTGTAGACGACGATGGAGCTGACTAACTAGCGTGTTTTTCGTGTGCATGCGTGCGAGCAGAGCGACGACGGCGACGTGATCGACTGCGTGGACGTCTACCAGCAGCCGGCGCTCAAGCATGCTCCGCCCGGTAGCCGACTACTTCGCCAGGTCTCTCCGTCCATCTCCATCCTTTTTTTTTCGTTGAAAATATTGTTGAGAAATAATTAAAGAAAATCTCCGTCCGTCCGTACGTGCTGGTCAATGCAATAATCATGACTTGTCTATTATTACAGTATGAATTATTACTATTCTGTTTCCATTGCTGATTTAATTTGCGCGATGAGTTGATCGAGAGCAGCTGAAGCCGGAGGTGGCAGCGGCCGCCTCTCTGTCGACTCTGCAGGGGCTGCACCCGACGCGGCGGAAACGCGGGAGATGCCCGCCGGGGACCGTCGCGATCCGCAGGGACTCGCCCCGCGCCAACCCGGAGGTCGCTCGCCGGGCCTCGCCGTTCGGGCGCCCCGCCACCGCCGCCGCCGGCAACTCCACGTTCACCCCCCAATTAGTCATGGACAATATGAAGGGCAAAGTGGAGGTACGTGCGTATTCAATCGTCATCAGTCATCAGATCAGCTGTCGATCGGTTAATTATATGCACTATAACATTTTTTTGCGGGTAATTACATGCATCAAATTAATTATTATTATTTTCTTCGATCTATCTGTAATTAATTTCGTGCGTGCTGCCTCGTACTCGTTATGTAGGTGGCCGCTGCGTACGCGTGCAACATGCCGTACCTCGGGGCTCGGGCGACCGTGCCGTACTGGAAGGTTGACGTCCACCCCGACGAGTTGTCCATGAATTACCTTCTGATTGGGTACACGCTGGACAAGAGTTTCACGCCGTTTCCGGGGTCTCCGCCGCCCAAAACTCTTACCAATCAGATAGCCGTTGGCCTCGTGGTAAGTACGTCCTTAGCTTGCTCGAAACAGTTCGATTATACTCCTATATATAGGAGCGATGCTGCATTATTAATTCTCATTATCCTAAATTAACCACCTTTATTATTGGCATGCGTCGCCGATCACAGACTTGGCCAGCGCTCTACGGAGACTCCCTGTCAAGATTGTTCGTGTATTACTCTGTAAGTGTACTGTTTACACGTACGGACGAGCACCATGCATGCATCCCCGTGCACGTATTAGATTGTTCTAAGACAAATTGGCAAATTTTAGCCAAATTTATTCAAAAAAATTCAATAATATTTATTGTATTTTAGCCAAATTTATTCAAAAAAATTCAATAATATTTATTGTACCAAATTTGTTTTATTGAATTCACCATAATATATATATGTTGATAGTGCATATGTTGGATAGTATAGTTATTGTTGCTCTGTTTTTCTCTAGACTTGGTAAAAATATTCAAGTTTGACTTAAGACAAATCTAATATAATATGTAAATAAAAACGGAAGGAGTAACTAGCAGAATCTTGAGATAATGACGCGTGCACATGCAGTAGTAATTAATAATAATGTTTCTGGCCTGCATGTCAATAATAATATATGTAATATGCTTGCCGAATGACGGTGGAGTGAACAATAACTGCTTCAATCTGGATTGTGGAGGATTCCATCTTCAGCCAAGCCCCTTCGCCCTCGGAAATTCTTTTAGTAACTCTGACTCAAAGGCATCCACAGAGTACGTGACCGTGATGACCTAGCTAGCTGACTTGGCAATGCACGTACGTGGCATCTATCCACTTGGCAACGCTAGCTGACTTACTTTGCATGCACGCATATACCTGCAGGATCCGACCGGGGAGAACTGGTGGGTGACGGTGATGGACCACGCCATCGGCTACTACCCGGAGACGGTGTTCGACACGCGGTTCCCGGAGGCGTCCTACGTGGAGATGGGCGGGCGGGTGCTGGACACCAGGCCCGGCGGCAACCACACCACCACGCCCGGAACGAGATCCGCTGCAGTTGAGTGCCCTGCAGTGGTGTCCCTGACACATGGGCCCCACACATGCAGGCCCACCTGTCAGTGGCCCAACTGCAGGCTGCCGAACTGCAGCGGATCCCTTTCCACCACGCCCATGGGTAGAGATGGTAGCGGATCGGGTTCGGTGCGGGTATCCGCGGGTTTCGGTTTTTCGGGTTTCGGGTTTGGTGTTGGTTTTTCGCCCACGGTTTTCAGGTTCGGGTTCGGGTTCGGTTTCGGGTTCGGTTTCGGGTTTTGGTTTCCACACGTGGATATCCAATGGATATCCGAAATAAATTATTTGGAATTAAAACTCATGTTTTATAATATGTTAATGATAATTTGTTTACTTAGACTATTGAATTTATTGAAAGTTGAGTCATGAAAATATTTATTATTTGTTGCATCTTGTTTATTCATGTGAATATGTGTATATTTATCTGCGGGTTTCGGGTATCCATTCGGGTTTCGGGTATCCGCGGGTTTGGTTTTGGTGATGGATTTCCACCCGAATCGGTTTCGGGTTCGGGTTCGGGTTTCGATTTCGGGTTTCGGTTTTGGGTGCACGGAGACTCCACCCGATCCGAACCCGACCCGTTGCCATCCTTACCCATGGGCAACGGCATCCCGTCCTGCGCCGACTCCCGGTTCGCCGCCACCGTCACCGACTACCACGCCGTCAACTACTGCTGATTGGTTGGTGCTGGTTTGGTGTGAGAGAAGAATATTGTTGGCTGGATGCAGATGAAGAGAATCATTTGTTCTCCCTTCCGCTCTGATCTTTCAGAGCTAGCTCCACATCACCTTGGCACCGTGCATTGATCGTGGTCTCCCTTCTTTAAAGCTAGCCCTCCTATCCTGCTCCATCGAACTCTTGTACACCTCAGCAGCTAGCCGTGCCGGCCGGCACCAAGAGTTAGCAGAGCGTTCGTGTCCAATCCAATCAAAGCGAGCAGGGCGATTGTAATCCTCTCCCTGATCTAGTGTTTTGATTTCTAACTAGAGCTACAATGCATCAACTACACAGTGCCAGCTGGGGCTCCAGATGTGAGAGAATCTTCTCGCATTTGTGGCGTGACAAAATTGCTTGTCACACTAAAATCCGGCCGGTGCAATAAATTTGGACCCTTCCTCCATTTGCATTTTCAGAAACGGTTACTAGCTAGTTAGGCTGGGATGCGATTATTGTGCCGAAAGAAAGCACGAAAAAAGATGGGGACGCAACTGATCTGATTCTTCCAGTTCCATATTCAAATAAATGATCAAATCCAGGTGGTGGCAGCCCGTCTGGGAGCTTTGCTTGGCCGCGGTGAGACTTACGTTTCAGCGTCGCGTGCCACGTACATGCTCCGCTTGGCATATGTCCATTATATATTATTTGAATAGTACATGCATGAAAATATCGGGAATGTGAATTTTTTTTAAAGGAAAACTACGGTAACCCTGCGGCTGCCTGAACTTTTCTTGCGTTATGGGGACAAAAATTACAGCGCAAATTAAACAGGGAGCACAGAAAAGGCTCAGGAGAAAGGAGGGGAGGGGAGGGGAGGGGAGCAGATTCAAGTAACTAGAACTAGAGCTAATTAAACAGCAGGGAAATAACTACTCCGCGCTACAAGTATCTTTTTCTTTGGGGAATGTGATAATAAGACCTACTATGTTTACATGCATATAGATAGCTTATTGATCTACAGATGACGCATTAATATTAGGAACCGGCTAACTTACGGCAGTACGGCCGCACCATATTTGAAAACTATTGTTTTACCCCACCCCGATGCCCATCGGGCTCACCAAACTAGCTCCCCCATTTCTTCCCTCACGCTAAACTGCCCCTGCAACGCTGCCATCGCCGGACAGGAAAAAAAAATTCCCAGATTCCGGCGTGACGCCGAGCGCCCGAGCGAGACGGCGATGATGTCAACCAAAAAAATTGCTGAAGCCATATGAGAATCGGGAAAATAGTGACGTAAAACATCTAGATAACCAGAGGTTAAGTACATTTGCAGCAGAAGCCAAAAAAAAAAGAATGCTCGAGCAGCACTTGTTTACGCATTCTCTGTGCAACGATTTTAGGCTTCCTCCTCCCCCAACCTCACTACCGAAAGACAATCTGAACCACCTGTGCTGTCTTCAAAGTTGTTCAACTGCCCCCTGCCCCCAAGTAGAATTGCTTGATCTACAAAGTTGTTTGGCCAAATTCTTCACAGGCACGCTGCTGGTCAAGCCTCCCCCAGTCTTTTTTGTTGAAGCTGCAAAATGTAGTTAGCAAAAAAGTAGCATCTTAGTTTGTGTCGACCAAAAGTTGCTACATAAGGACAACTGTTGCCGCTGCTGTGTTGACCCAATCAAAAAAGAACAAGTGATGAGTTCATGTTATCTCTACCAGCATGAAGCGAAGGGGACAAACTACGACAAATGCTAGCAATTCCAATTGAGCAAAACAAAATCAAAAGGAAAAATGCCTTTCTAATAGCAATACTTTGCCGGACTAATAATAATAATAATTTGCCTAAACATAAGACGAGCAGCCAAATTCTCAACACAAACTAGTATTCTAGTGAAGTGCATCTGACTAGAAAACTGCAGTTAAAAAACTCTTATGAATCATACACTAGTTTTTACTAATACCACATACCACATCAAATTTAATGTGCATAAAAAATTCGCTAATATGCATAACATCTACATGTGAAGAAAAACATTTCCAGCAAGTTACCTACCAGATTTTGTTAACCATGCGAACATCCTCTGTAGTTACTGTCAGTCGATAAAAAACACTACTATGTTCTGAACTTGAGATGAACACCCAAGTCTGACCTTTCTGGTTTAGGAAATGGTAGTAATAAAATGGAAAAACAGTAGTAATAATATCGACATGATGTCAGGATGGTCATTAATTAAAGAATCATATGGTTGAATAAAAATGCCAAACTAATTTTACTCTGATAATTGAGAAAGAGATTGATAAGATGTTGGGCTTCTTCACCCAGATCGATCATTTAGACTAACCTAGCTAACTGTTAGATTATCATTTAGCAAAGAGAAACTACATTTGCATCCATTCATTAATTGAATCTCTAACCAAGCACTAAAATAACATAATATCAAAAGAAAGGGTAAAAACACTGCTACAACCAGAAGAAGAGTAAAAACAGGAGCACCAATGGAGCTAGGGTTGGAAAAATGCTTCTAAATTCAATATGAAATGCTTAGCATCGATACACTAAATGCTGATGCAGCTACTCCTACATGTGCATCAATTGTCCATACTGCAATACTTTATGCTACAACAGTTGCCACATGACGACTCATCAGGTTCTGTATCTGAACATGCAAAAGCTACATGTAACCTTCTGCAGAAAAAATACCTATTGTAACCCATATTATTGCCTAATTCCTACTAATATTATTGCCTAGCTCTGAAAATGCTAATAATATTTAATGTATTTGCCTATTGAGAAGTACTGAAATGCTTCTAGTATTTGATGTATTTGCCCACTGGAATGTAATAAAATACTTCTAGTAATTGATATAATTCTCAATGGAAAAGTACTAAAAATGCTTCTACTATTTGACAAAAATGCCTACTGCGAAGTACTGAAATGCTTATGACAAAAATGACTATTGCAAAGTAACAAGATAAGGGCCTGAATGTGGAAATTAAGCCAAAAATTAAATTGAAGATCAAGAACTGAAAATAGAATAAGTACAAGGGCTTGACCTTCATATGCATAATGCTAAATATAGAAATAATGCATTCGTTAGCCACACGGTCTGGGTTTAAAAATTCCAGACACCTAAAATGGATTTGTTTCCTTCAACTGAAAAATTGAACGGTATTTGTGAGTGAACTTTTATCGCATGGGCTATTGTTCATTAACAACATATTCAGAACACTGATTACTTGCTCATATTCATCATAATACAATGTGAGATTACAGATTTCTTTAAGCAGGCACAGAACACTTGAATACATACTTAGATACTCCAATCAACCTTCATTCACAAACAAAGCATTCATTCAAACAACCATATCTACAACATAAGACCGAGGACAGGATGGGGTAATACCTGATATACTTCTTTGAAGTAAGCATCATCAGTGCAATTGGTTGCTTCTGCTACGACAATTCTCCAGAATGGCCTCCCATCTCCCTGCAATGACATTCCAAATAAAATCCATCACCACATCAGGAAGCAACCACACATATGCAATTCATGCGCGTCTAATTTCCGTTACCTGGCACCTCAGCGTCTTCGGCCATGGCGCCAAGAATGCCTACTTGAACCGTTCCATCATGCCCTTCTCAGGCTTGGTCACACCTAGAGAGCGACCAACGTCAGGAACGCCAAGTGCTCGATGAAAATGCCAGAGAAAGTGAGACAACGAAGAGGGACCCAAGAGCAAGAACCCTCTGGAGGCGTGCGAACCGTAGCGGCAGCCAATGGAGGTGTAGGTCTTAGCGATCGGCTGCACCACCTGCAGCAGCGTGATGCCGGCATCGAGCAGCAGCCTGCCTACGTTGGCACCCGGCCCCGCCATGGTGGCGCGGGAGAGCTTGGGCACCACGATGCCCACCTAGTACCCCGTGGCCTCCTCCATGGCCCCTTCCCCTAGCCACGGCCCCATCCCCTGACCCCACCTCAGATCAGATTAGGATGTGCGCTTAGGCACGCGACGGCCTCTGCCTTGGGGTCTCTACCCCTTATATTCTTGAGCACCACACACTGGGGGGACTCCCCTGGTGAGTTCTAGGGCTCCAATCAAGCCCTTCATTTATTGTTGGTCAAAAATGGTGGCTTACCAGTTTAGACTGGTGATCACCTGTGTTCACACCAACATTCTCCTCCTTGATCATCAGACTAAACTTATAAGTACACTTTTCAACAAAATGACGCACCAAGACAAAAAGATTACAATGGTGAATCATACATACCATTGAACCTAGTTGCTATAGTACGCCACCTCATATCAAATAAACTTCTTTAACTTAGAAGCTCCAAAACTTATTCCTTATGCTTATACAAAACTTACGGACTCTCTTTTCAAAAGATGGTACACCAGATCAATCAATCATTGCAGTCAATTAAGTACCACAGGACTAAGTGACTATGGTTCCCATTCAAAATCAAAGTGATTCCTCTTAGGCTTATGGGGGGATGGGGTTATTATAGTCCCTGAGTGCAGTTGGTTTTCATATATTTTGTCCTCACATATTTATTCTTATGTGCATGCACTTTTAAAGGAGGAAGAAAACCAACATATTTACAGAATCATAACTTGTCCCTTAGTAATAGGCTGCCTTTTAATTTCTTATGCCGGCTATATATTAGACAAGCTTCTAAACATGATGCTCAATCTTTAGGACTTATGTCACATCACTTAATGCTTATATATTGAGTATCATAATCTTAGAACTTATTTGATGCTCAACACTTATGACATACTTAATTTGTTAAGCATCACTTAATCTTAAACTTAATTTGTTTAGGCCTTGAAAAAATATATATTATATTCAATTCTGGATTCAATCTTTCACAATGTCTTAGGTCTGGGAATACCTCTTGACATGTTACTCGATCCAAAATTGCACTCTTTTATTTAATAATTTTCGGGATAAATTGCTTAAAGCAATTTCTTGTCTTTAAAATGATATGGATCAGGGACACAAATTCATATTTGACGGTGTATAATTCAAAACATGCCACAATTTAACTTGCATCTTTAATGATGCCTTTAGGGAAAGTATAGGTTGAAGCCTTCCACATATGACTTCTCCCACAAGAGTGTTGATAATACTTTATGTGGAATTTTTCTTAGTATCAACACTTCTTGTAACATAATTATCCAAAATATTAGACTTCTTACTTATGGGCATGCAACATAAAACCTTTGCATTTATGCCAATAAGACAAAGTGTTCTTAATTGATTTTTCTAGGGGTCCAGTCCTGGACTTATTTCTCAGATATCTCGGTCCTTTTAAGTATACTTAGGGCTTTTTATAACTTAATTAAACATATAATACTTATGTCTGCCACAACATTATCAAATTTATTGCCCTTAATGGGAATCAACCCATTTCCTGAACCTTTATCTTGGTGAACATTATTGTTCAAACCTAAGAGATATCACCAAGACAATCTTAGTATCCAGATAAAAGAAAAATCTGAATCTTATGTATACAATATCCCTATTGTTTAAAACTTAATTAAATAACTTATTTCTTATTGTACATATGTATCACTTATGGAGTCAATAGTTTTTCAAATGATGAGCAACGAGTGCCACATCCATTCTTTACATAATCAATCCCTTTTACTTAAGTGGGATTGATCAAAAAATCTTCATGTGGGCACAAAAGCACCTCAAGGAAGTATTCATAAGTGAGCTTAGCTAATTTTCCTTTAATATTATTCTTCCTTGCTTTAGAGCTCCCATTTAATTCTCAACCTAGTGATATTAGTGGTGAGATATGATACTGAAATAGTATTCAGTTCTAAGGCTAGCATATAGCTTATAATAAGAATAACATTGTCAATTAAATGACACAAAAGAAACTAACACATAATAAAGTTATCTTAATATTTTTATCAATATTTAATTCTTACCTTACTTAAAGAGGTGGAATAATAATTTCTCAATGAAAGTTCCACTCTCCCCCTCGAAATGTGGACTATGCAATAGTACCATATTTCGAAGAACTTTCATAGCCTTTTGTTAATAGATGTTCTAAGTAAAGATCACTATTCCAACATATAAGAGTAACATGAATGTATACTTAGAGGATAAACATAATTTCATATTAATAGAATCTAATGACATTATCTTCTTTTTCATAAATACAATTCTTTAGAACTTGGATTTTTTCTTACTTAGAGACTCATCTTGTTACCTTAGTCTCATTTTCTTTGAGCTTAATTATGCCCAGAGGCATATCACATTATCTTATCCTTATTGATACACAATAAAGGAAGTAATTCACCATTAACTTCTAAAAGTATTCTTTAACAATATTATTTTTTAATATATAACTTATCTTGGGGATTACTCCCCCTAATTCTTACATTTCTCTAGAATTAAGAGATTGCTCCCCTTTATTCTGATATTCGTCCATAAGTGACTTATCTTAATATATATTCCCATTAGACACTATTGATTAATAAAATCATTAATTTCTCATCAGTGTCCTTAGCATTGAACTTTCCTAATGGGAACTGCACCTCTTGTGACACTTGTATGTGCCATCTTATTTATGATCTTAAGAAACAACAAGGTGCAGGTAAAACCACTTCACGTTTGATAGTGGTATCTCAAACAATCTTAGGAACTTATGACTTAATTAACACTTGTCATCAATAGGGATAATTCATAAGTTTGATTTTGCATCCATGAACAGATGTTCTTTCTTTGAGGCATAGGTATTCTCATTTAATTGCTTAGTGCCACTCATTAGTTTTGATCTTTAGAGGCATGTGATGCTTTATTGAATACTTTAGCAAGCATCAACACAAACTTCTTCTATTGAACCAGTCCAAGTCAGCTTTGGCCAGAAATGGAAAAGAACAATAGAATTTTGTGAACTAGTACTTATTCATCAGCTTTGACCAGAAGAATAAGTACAAGCTACACTTAATATCATGTGCATAAAACTTCTTTTGTTGAATCATAACCCAAATCAGCTTTGGCCAGAAGTGGATTAAGACCAATAAAAGTATTGTGGACAGATATTTATCAATCAGCTTTGGCCAGAATGATAAACACAATCCACACTTAGTATTAGATATAAACTCCTTTCATTACTCCGATTCAAAATCAGCTTTGGCTAGAAGATGAATCGGAATAACAAAATTTTGCAGTCACACACTCATCAATCAGTTTTGGCCAAAATGATGAATGTATGCTACACTTAATCATAGTGTTATTCCTTTTGCAGCGGAAACTTTATTGGAAAATGACCCATATGCATTGACATAATTTCTCATTATTCATATCAGTCAGCATTAGCTTAATATTATAAAACTCAGTTTATGATTATGCCCAATATTGCTCAAGAGCTAGCAACTTAGTTACTCAACCAATCTTAGTGACATATGATCATATACAACTTTGGTCAGTATATAGTCATGAGTCACAAAATTAAACATAATCTTCATGCTGAAAATGACATGTGGCTACAAACAACTTTGTTCAGTATGTTGTCACAAGTCATATAATTGGTTACATTATGCTAATATTCTTTTGAGCAAATATTCACTTATCAGAGAAAACTTAGTGTTTCCCTGATATTCTTATCAACGTTATTTGTGGCTCAACTAAGAAAATATTCAAAAGCCAGCTATTAAGATTTATGTCCAAAATTGGACTCACTAAGTACGCATGGCTTAAGAATAATTTACTTTATTAATGAATTAAATCATGATAATCCATGATTGTAAACAACTTTGGTCAGAATACAACCATGAATCACCATTGAAATTCTGATCTTGAAAAAATATCCCGTTGGATTAATTCCAATCTGGGACAATTATAAGCCAAAACCACTTAATCATTAGAATTTGTGCACCCAATCTTTATAATAAATGATTCCTTAATGGTCTTATTTATGGGATGCACATTTTCCAAATGTAAGCAGAAGTATTAATGACATCAAATAAATATGGCTCATTATTTAATTTCTTAGAGGACTGGCCATTAAAAGATGTCATTATTTGATTTTCCCAAAAATGGGTCCTAAGCTTCATGCTTAACTTATGGATATATCAATTTTTGTGAGTAAAATATGCTCACATAATTGATAATACTTATGGGTCATAAGATGCTTCATAATTAAGCCTCAATTCAAGTGGCACATAAGCATATGGCAGATAACTTAATTTCATAATGAAAGTAATTCATCATCATAATTGGACCATAAACATTAGAAATAATGCTTCAAATAGACTTAAAACTGAATTTAAAACTTTACTGAAAATAGTCACAATTTTAAATGCAGACTTATTTCTCAATTTTTAGTGGTAGCATAAATTGTACTAAGGCAAAACATAAATATAATAAAAATGCCTTAGAAATAAAGTGAAGTATTAAAACATAATGAGAATGCTTAATCATAAACATAGGAAAATACTTAATCATAAATGGAGGGAAAATTTTCCATAAGGTTTGGCCCAAAAAACAATATTATTTAAGCTAAAGGCCAATCATTCATGACTACATAAATTACCATAATTTGCTTAATTTTGGCCTTACTTAATAAAAATATTATTTATAACACATAAACATTAACTTCAAGTAATAGACATAATATAAATATCATAAAAATTAAATGAACATGAGAAAATTTCATTATATAACAAATCTAATTATTATTATTCTTATCATTATTTGCTAAAGCATAATAAAATATCTTCAAAATTAAACATGAAATAATATACATACTCATAATATTTTAAATCAAAATCATATTTATGGCCTAAAACAATATTATTTTAGCCCAAAGGCTCTTTTGAGCCCATTACTATGCGGCCCAATATCATTTCTCATTTTTTTAGAAAAAATATTGAAAGAATTTTGACCCAAATTCCTTATTTTGAGCCCAGCCGTTTTCGGCCTGGCCCATTTGGCCGAACCGCCTCTCCACTCCGGCTCCAGGCCTAAAAACCTGGGCCTGGGCCGGGAAACTGTTGTGCCCCGCCGGCCCGCAGGGCTCGCGATGCACCTTCGCCGTCGGATGAACATCCGACGGCCAGCGTTCGCGCCCACGCCGCACAAAAAGAGCACGCGGTCGGTGGCCCCCCAAACCCTAGCTCATTTCTTCCTCCCCCTTCTCTCTCCACACCCGGCGGCAGTGGTGGCGCGGAGCGCCGGTGCTGCGGGAGAGAGCGACGCCGCCGAGCTCCGCTCGCCGGAGTTGCGTGCCGCGAACGCGGGCGGGCAGCTCCGTCGAGCGCCGCGCGACGGTGCCCTAAAGCACCCGCCGGCCACACCCGTGGACTGCAACGGCGAGCCACAGCGAGGACCGGGACGGCGGCGTCAGATCCGGCTGGCGGTCGGCCACCGCGGCCTCAGGGCACGCGCGTGGGGTCAGCGCTGACCAGTGTGGTGGGCCGCGAGGCCGCTCGGGACAAACTCCCGAGTGCTCCCTCGCCTTTACCGACGGCCATGGCAGCGGCCATGACAGCCCTTTAGGTAAGTCCCCGCCATCCACTTTACATCTTAGGGTTAGAGTTCCTTAGGATTTGGGGATTTTCTCTAGGGTTAGGGTTTGTGCAGTGGGGATTTGGGGATTTCACTGTAGCTAGGGTTTCTGATTTGGGGATTTGGGGAATTTCTTAGGATTAGTGCTTAATTGATTCAATTCCCCTCCTCATTCATGCTTTAATTCAGAAACCCTAGCTCTTTTCTTATGCTTACGGCCGGATAATATGATTTGGGCTTGTTCTTGGGGCAAGAACATGAACAGGAACGTGAAATTGAACACTTAGAGGGTTCAATCTTAGGTCTAGATGGCCCTGATACCATTGTTAGGTTTGTAGGATCACTAGCCTAAGAGAGAACCACAAACAGGGCTCGGATTAGGGTTAATACCTTGATCTTGAGCTCCCGTCTTCTTGTTCTTCCTCTGTTCTTGTTCTCCTTCTTCTTCTAGCCAGTTAGGGGTCTAGGAAGCCTCTTCCCAGTGCTCGTAGTGCTCTGTAGATTGGGTTCTTGAGTGAACAGAGGCAGGCTTAGGTTAGTTTCACGTAGGTGCCTCTGCCCTGGGGTCTCTGCCCCTTATATTCTTGAGCACCACACACTGGGGGGACTCCCCTGGTGAGTTCTAGGGCTCCAATCAAGTCCTTCATTTATTGTTGGTCAAAAATGGTGGCTTACCAGTTTAGACTGGTGATCACCTGTGTTCACACCAACAAGAGCCACTTCTTCCCAAACATTAACCAACTAGATCAACCAGAGGAGATTCCATGGCGTCCTCCTCAACATCAGCTGCATTGCAGCTCGGTTCTCCCGTCTCTGAAAAGCTGACGAGAGAGAACTTTCTCCTATGGAAGGCTCAAGTCATGCCGACTGCTAACCAGTCGGCTGAGCGCAAAGCCCACATCGATCTCCCCTCTTGGCTCCATGAACCAGACCTCCAGCTGCTACCCATCTCCACCGAACCAGAGCTGCAGCCCTCTATTGGCCTTGTTTGGATCACATTAGGAACTAGCACGCACGTTTCTCAAAAAAAGAATCTCGCATGCATGGAGGACTAAATGAAGTCTATTTGCAAAACCTTTTCAGGGATGGGTGTAACTTTTCGCGACGAATCTAATGACGGTAATTAATCGATGATTGACTATAGTGATGCTACAGTACATAACCATCCTCTAATCACGCGGTCAAAGGCCTCATTAGATTCTTCAGGGTTCCCAGCGCAGGAGTTCTGAAGTTGGTTTTGTGAACTGACTTTATTTGACACCTCTAATCGCGGTCAAAGTGTGTTCTAGAATTCCTAGCACACTAACCAAATAGGGCCATTATTTCATTTCCCCCCACGTCACCAGCTACTCCTTCCTTGTCCACAAAGCCTGCCCCCTTCTCCAATCAGCCGAGCAACCAAACCAGAGCTGCGCTGCTACAACCTACAGACAACGAAGACAGCACCCAGAGCAGCCGCGAGGAGGACACAGACGAGTTGCCGGGCCGGGAGCTAGGACAACGACGCCGCCGCATGGGTGACCACGACGAAGCAGAGTAGCCGCCGCCGGGCATCGACGCCGCTACACTGAGCCGATGCCCGTACGTCCACACCAGAGAAGCTGCGCGGCACGGCACAACTTCGATCCGTCTCGGCCACGACTCGCCACTGCGCCGCCACCCATCCTCTGCGACCCGACTGGTAGGCCACCATCTTGTCGCCTCTGACCTATCTGCTGCCGGATTGCTATGGCCGCCGATGAGCCCACCGTAGAAGCCAACCATAGGATCCCCATCCCGTTCTTGTGGAGGAGCCTGTCGCACCGCCATCCCTACCCTGCAGCCCGTCGACGCCGCCTCTGGCTTCCCAGGTGCCCGCGCACGAGTCCGTGCTCCGTCCGGCTGAGCCCAACTCAGCCTTTGGCTCGAGCATGGCCCTCGCCAACCTGCGCCGCCGTGGCCCGGCAAACCCTGCCACTGTGTAGCCAAACCGAAGATGTCACCGCGTTTGCTGTTGCCGGACCTGCCTCATCGCTGTTGCCGGACCTCGTTGACACCGCCTCAAGCACTCTCACATCTGCACTGTGCACGTCGTGACCCTTCTTGACCCCGCCTTGCCAGCTGCTGTCATTGTCCTGGTCGCCGCCCTGCCTTGTCTTGTCCCTGCCATGCTCCCTCTGTTGCGCCACAGCTGCCGCGGGTCTGGGAGTGGGAGACCAGACGCCCGCGTGCGTGCCCGAGCTCGCCTTGCCGTGAGTCGCACCTAGACCTAGCCTCACAGGCACCCGTTGCCTTGGCCTACCTGAACACGAGCCCAACTAGCCAAAGGGTCAATCTTTGACCCTACCTTGGCCACGCCAAGCTGTTCCAGTTCCAAGCATGCCTGCTACGCTGCCGTAGCTCACTGCGACCTGCGCCCCAAGACCGAGCACAGCACGCTGCCAGGACCAAGCCTTGAATCCTGCCGTTGGCTCGCCTTTTGCCCTCACCGCCGTGGGCAACCAGCTTGCCGCCGACACACGCGCCTGCGCCCATAACAATGTCGAGACCGCCCCTGAACCGGTCTGACCGGTCAAACTGAGGTGCAGGTCTTCCGGGAGGCATAACTTCCTCATCCGGAGTTCAAATTAGATGTTCTATATATGCATTTCGATCGTCTCGACGAGATCTACATAATGGTGAGGTCCAATTGACAATTTGACAAATTTGTCTTGATCGGTCCGCCCAGATTGTCCAGCAAACCTAATGTGTGCCAATTTTGGGTGTCAACATATGCCCCTCTGTTTCTTGGTAAAGTTTGCGTACCAAAAAACACTTCTCCAAGTCAAAATTGCACTAAAACAATGAGGAGCACATGTGCACCAATCAAACTTTGTCTCTAATGATGAAGGGATCCAACTAACACATATCCTGATATAACTCAAGATGATGGTTCCACCTTGCTGCTCGTACCCTTGCATCTCCAGTGAGAAATGAGCCTGAGTACACACCACCTCGGCTATAAGTGTTTGAAATATAATTCAAAGTCATTCCCACATCTTCAAATGACCATGGATGCATAAAGTGACCAAATCATTATAACAACAATTGGTCTTTGCAAAGATCTTCAATCCACAATAACATAATCGGCCTCATAAATGAATATGCCACAATCACATTGCAAATGGACAAGATTAAATTCCATAGAGAAAAACTGCTCACTTTACTAAAACTGTGCCCCCCGAGCATTAAAGCAATTAAGTAAACTCTATAGGGAAGCTTAATGCTTTAGGACGATGATCAAAGACATTCATCGGCCGTATATGTTGCCAAGGACGATACAAATTATCGTCCATAGTGAATTCATCCATAAGAACATGTATAGCCGAAATAAAGTGTAGAGAGATATAAATTCAAGAATTAAAACTGACTCTAGGAACTAAATGTTTCGGCTTTTGAAATTAATCAATAGGCATAACAATTTGGTAATAACCCTCCATGATACAAAGATCCATATGGCCTCCAAGGATCAAAATAAGAATATGAGAGATAACCATATATATCTAAGGATGAATTCCAAGATATAGACGTATATGGCATTTGTGAATCAAATGGATGATGATGTACTGACCAATAATTTTGATGATTTGGTGCAAACTTCATATTTGAAGATCGTCACTTGGGCCTTCTCTTTTCCTTTAATTGCATTGCACCTTTTGCTTGGCCATCATCCTTGTCTTGAGTTTGAATGCTTCCTTTAAGAACCCATGCCATACCCTTTTCTTTCAACTCTTGGGCACTAAGTTTCTGGAGCTTCCTCTTTTGCCAATTTGATGTGCCGAGTGGATGGCTTGACTTTGCTTCAATTCCGGACAGCGGTGATCTTCTCTTGACTTCAAGCCTCAATTCACGTTGTCCATATTTGGTGTTTAGAGTATCAATAGCTGATTTTTTTTCTCTTCATTACCATCAATAGCCGAAGTCTTTAACACATTAATCGGCTTTTCATCAATTGTATTCAGATCTGAACTTGTATCTTTGCGGCCATCTCTTTTCACAATGTAAATCTGCTTGACAACCTTTTTCTTCACATGCACTCTAGACCGATTTTTTATCTTAAAATGGTCATTTACATTATGTAGATGTCCTGTATGTGATGGTTCTCTTGGCACTGCATACTCCACATAATATGGTCTAAAATATGAAGGAGTATGTGTCCATGGATCATCCCACCCCCGTGATGAATAACGATCAATACTAGTGGGACGTGGAGCATGTGGAATTGGCATTGATGGCCCCGAAGGAGAATATGATGCTGCTGAATGGAAGTTTTTCTTGTGCCAATTCCAACTCTTGGATTTAGATTTAGGAGGCAATCTTGATGATTTAACATCGTTAGACCGATTAGCACGCTTGGCCTCATTCTCTTTTAGATATTTAGCTAGAAGTTCATCAAAACTGAGCTTCGGCTTTCTGCCCTTGTGCCTATTACGGTCTTCACCTCCATTTGTTTTAGGACGCTCTGATTTTAGTTTTTCTGGGCGTCCTTGACCAGAACCGGTCTGGCCGGTTGGAACAACCGGTCTGACCTGTCCAGTACTGGTCTGACTAGTTGACCCAACCGGTCTGACCTGTGTCCCCAAGACAGTGGGGGTAATCGGTTGTTGTTCCGATTGGGCAAAACTTGCTTGCCCCCTAGCGCCTCTCGAAGAATTGCTAAGCTCATCGTCCTCGAGAATATCCTCAACTTGCAATTCATGGACGATGTCTTTCTCATTATTCAAGGAGTTAGAATCCTCCTTTTCACCATTGTTACATGAATTGACCGATGTTGGCCAATTTTGTAACCTTTTATCACCAAGACCAATCGACTCCAATTGGTCATTCTCTTGTGCATGAGCAAATTTCAATCGTCCGGAGTTAATGGCCGATTGTATAATTTGACGGAACATATTGCAATTCTGAGTACTATGATCAAATGAATTATGCAATTTGCAATAATCTTGCTCCTTTGCATCAAGAGATGGCACCAAAACTTTGTGATCTAATGATTTAATAAAACTCTTCTCTAGCAAGATATCAAATAACTCATCACACAAAGTCAAATCAAAAGTGTATTTTATTTTCTCTAACCGACGCTTTTGTGAAGAAGGCCTTAAGGCTGAACAAATGAACGGTTCAGATTTCTCATTGATCCATTCGGATATATCTTTTCTTGTACTTCTCATATCCGATGTTTTAGAGCTTATCACAATATCATCATCGGATTTCACAATGCCTATTGGTTTTGGTTTCTTGCTTTTCATTCCAGAATGACCACAAGTAAACCATGTAGAGAAAATTTTTGGCAATGATGATGGAGTGAGTTTAAATGCCAAAATATTACTATTATCAGCCTTTCTAATTTTCATAATGCATTGGCCGATACTATCTGAAATTATTTTGTTGCTAGCAAGTAAATTACCTTCCTCAATCGATTTTCTAGGATTACTCACAATCAAGTCACAAGTAGATGTATCGACTGAAACTATACGATCTGATTTGGAATTGGGTAAATTACTTGCAAAGCATACCTTGTTGAAAATATTGGAGAGGCGAGGAACCTTGATGTGGATGATATCATACTTCTCCTCTTGATGGCAGCCTACAGTCACATTCTTTATGGACCGGTCAGACCGGTTTACAGATCCGGTCAGATCGGTCTTTCCAGAGCTGCTGGAAATCACATTGTGATGACATGCCAATGTTCCTTCCTTGCCTCCATTGCTATGTTCTTTGACAATGCAATTTTTTTCACTGCTAAAACTCTTTTCAGCCAGAACATGTTGCTCGATAGCGAAATAATCACTATTAAAATGTATAACACCTTCGGCTTTAGAAAAATCAAGTATAGTTGTTTTATTGGATTTGCTATAATTTTGTACAGCTAAACTTGTTTCTTGTGATATGATAAATTCAGAACAATCTTTATTTGATTCGGTTCTCAACACAACCGAATTATTATCCATATCTGAATTATTTTCTTTTTCCTCATCGTCCGATGTGTTGGACTCACAATCAACATGTATTTTGGACGGATGATTTTCACAACTTTCTTTAGCCTTCTCAAATTTATGCTCTTGGTTCAAAGCTTTGCATAATTTTTCAGAGAGTGGACGAATTTCAAAAAAAAAATTGCTGCACTAGTGTATGAAGGTGCTTGAGAGGTTGCTGAATTCTTATTAATTCGGCTCGGGTTAGAAATAACACTTGGAGCCGAATTATAAGAATTCAAATATGCATGTGTTGCTGAAATTGGAGGTGCAACCTCTGCTCTAGTAACATGTTGTGCAGCATATGAAGTTTGAAAATAATTGGCCGGATAGTTAAAATCAGCATGGCCAATTTTCTCATTCATCGACATGCTCTGGGATGGAGACAAATATTGTGAATTTGCTGCCGATGAATAAATATGTGAAACACCTTGCTGAATAGTACTAAAATTATATGCATATGGTGCCTCATAAAGATTGGCCGAACTCACCACATTAGTTTGGCCTTGATAATTGTTCATCGTCATGTGAACTCGTTCCGCTGCCGATGTATGAGAAGGTGTATGTTGCTAGTAGCATGAAAACTCGAAGTATGCATGTTATTTTACATAGGCTGTTGCATGTAATTTTCAAAATTATTTTGATATGCATAATAAAATCTATTATCTGAATAATGACTAGCCGATGCAACATGCACACTATCATTATATCTAGCAACATCAACATGAGAATTTGTGGTACTAACACAATAATTATTAGTAATATGTGATGTATTTGTGTGTTGTACCTTAGGCGTGGTGTAGTAATATCGCTGCAATATAATTGGTCTTGATGCTTCTTGTCTTGTGATCAATAAATCTTGATAATCCAAGCAGTCAATGACCAATACTTTGCTTCTCTTTTGATCTTCGATTTGCAGTACCAAGCAAAGTAGAATGCAATCGGCCTAAACAGCCTGATGCAATACCACGAGTATAGATGCAATCGGTCTAAAGATCAGATGCAATATTGATGGCGAATCAAGATAATAAGTCAATGATCACAGGGCTAGGGTATAAAAATTCGGCTGCTTCAATAACCTGAATTATCTTCCCCAGCGGAGTCGCCAAAATGTGTTGACGCAGATTTCAGTCAACACATGAGAGCACTCGAGCGTGTGTGTCGCAAACGGATCGAAGGGCAGCGAGGCCGCGCAGACCGGTCAGACCGCTAGAGTAGACCGGTCGGACCGATTTCTAGGGTTTCGCTGGAATCGGTCGTCTTGAGGGATAACTATCACACTTACGTAGTGAAAGACGGCGAGGTTTACAAGCAAACCAGCAAAGAGATAACCAACACACTTACGCAGCGAAGAACGACTAGTTTACGAGCAAACTAGCAAAGATCGTCTATGTTCACGTCCGGGAGGGACCCCGTCAGGGTGTGGACATCGCCGAACGTGCCCTAGGTCGACCAGCGAGCCTTGAGCGCCACCAATGGTCGTGGAGATCACGGATGAACAGCAAGAAGAGGTTGGAAAAGAGAGTTAGGGTAAAAAAGTAGATGCACTGTTGTTTGATTCGATTGGATGTGTCTCAATCGGCCGTAACCCTTTATATTTATAGGGTGGGGTGGTCTATACTCATTAGAAGTCGAAACCTTTACAAATTCTGTGTCAAAATACAACTCCTAACTCTAATTGGGTGTTTCGGACTGGTCTGACCAGTCTCCGAACCAGTCTGACCGCCTCTGAACCAGTCTGACCGGTCAGACTGAGGTGCAGGTCTTCCGGGAGGCATAACTTTCCCATCCGGAAATTGGGCGTTCTATATATGCATTTCGATCGTCTCGACGAAATCTACGCAATGGTGAGGTCCAATTGACAATTTGACAAATTTGTCTTGACCGATCCGCCCAGATTATCCAGCAAACCTGATGTGTGCCAATTTTGGGTGTCAACAGAGTGTTAGCAACTCAGGACCTATGAATCCATTGCTCTAAGCAAGCTCGTGCTAACTTGACACCAACATCCAAGTGCCCCAAGCAAGCACAAGCAGCAAGGGCACTTGCGAAAGTAATATCATCAGGAATTCTGTTATTCGCTTTCCTCAGTGCATGCCCTTCGAGAGCTTTATCTGGAAAGCCATTTTTGCTCATTCCCAAGTATCATGGCTGTCCGTCACATGGAATCTTCAATGTCCAGTTTTTATAATACTGTTCTTGCTTGCCATCATCCCGAGCCTGTACGTGCGCACATTTGAACTAGAGGGTTATAGGTCGAATGCAACATCAGCAGCAAAACCCTTTTGACTACAAATCATGCAATTCCTTGGCAGAATGATTGCAGACAACGATCTGAATCCCTGATGAAGTAGTCATTGTTTATCATCAAGTGGTTAGGCTACAGCTCAATCCTCTATGGTGCTGGTCACTCATGTTCCTCAAAATGGCCGGCAACCATAACATTGCATGATACGCAGCCATCACTGCTTCACGGGCGTACCATCAAACAGCTTACGATCCGCACAACGTCCTACCCATCCTTCCAGTCCGAAACGCCACCACCACAACTCTGCAGCACGCAGGGGGACTTCCACACATCCAGAGTTCCAGACTCAATCACAACTGCCCACACCATCATCCTGTGGCTAGATACCAAATCTAGCGCCTCCTCCACGAAGCCATTCTTCCTGCATACGCCAACCATGATGTTTCAGGGGAAGACATCCCGGTCGGCCATTTTGGCGAACAGCTTCCAAGCGTGGCACGCCAGATCACCAGTGAGCTTAGCTGGCCATTGGAGTAGAGCGTCCGGAGTCGAGGAGCAATTTAATTATGTCTGCTGCAGATTAAAGTTCAAAAATGAATCTACTACTCCATCCGTTCTAAAATATAGGTCATTTTAACTTTTCTAGATACATATATTTTGCTATGTACCTAGACATATATTATATCTAGGTACATAGCAAACACTATGAATCTAGAAAAGCTAAAACGACCTACAGTTTGGAACGGAGGGAATACAAAGCAAACGCAATTTATATGACATAATAGAGTACCTCAAAAAAAATGACACAATAGAGGATAACATTAGTGGTATGTTGAAAAGAATCTATTAAAATATTTGGTTAGCACAAAAGCTCGTATTGTTTTTACTACTTTTATTGTATATTGTTATTATTATCTTCCAGTACTAATGCAAGAAATTGATTTATTATCTGCCACTATGTCAAGTAAATTGTCTCAGATGTTGTGTAACAAAAACAGAATTTTAAATAATATTCTAAAAATATTTAACGAAAGGAAGTAAATGAGTAGTCTATTACGCAATGGTGTAGAAAAATGCACATGGTGTAAAAGCGCCACACACTCTGTAGTGTCTGTGCGAGCTAACTATCCACACGTTGGTTGTTTTTTGGTCTGAGCGATAGGCACGCGTTTGCTAGGTTCCGTACCTTTCCATGAATCGGAACACACAGTCCTCTGCTTTATAGTGTGAAAGCTTATATTTTCCATGTTTAAGCCCTTAAAACTTAATTTTTATTCATATTTAAACACATGCGAGCTTTAGAAGCTCATATCTTTCACATTTAGCACTGTTTTTAGTGATCCTTGTGGTGGTGAGACAAGAGTTATTATTTATTACTCTTTTTTTTTCTTTAGGCCTCGCGTACAGTACACTCTTTTTTTTTTCGAGATGTCACGCAGAAACGTTACCCGAAGCTGGCCCTGTAAAGATCCTAGATCATCCATCGGACGGCTGTGATTTAACTAGGCACAGTCGGCGGGACCCCGCCGCCTTGACCCAGCCCACAGCACGGGCTCCTCCTACGCCTCTCGTCCAGGTTCTCCTCCCCCCAAATCCTCCAAATCCGACGCGATTCCTCCGAGCCGCCGCCGCCCCGATCCCGCTGCGGAGGCGGCGTATCCCTGCCAACCCGTGGCTCCGCTCGCCTACCGACTGAACACACAAGAGGTAACCTTTCGATTCCAAGGCGAAACCTTGGATCTTGACGCCGAAAAAAAAAACGAATCTTTTCTTTGCTATCCGCGTGCGCTTCAAGGCCTCTGGTGTGATTAGAATCGATTTCTTGTTGGTTCAGTGTTGGGAATGGAGATCCAGTCGTCCGGCCGGTCCATCGACGTGCTGATGGAGAAGGTGCTGTCCGTGAACATCCTCTCCTCGGACTACTTCAAGGAGCTCTACAAGTTCAAGACCTACCACGAGGTGGTCGACGAAATCTACCACCAGGTCGACCACGTCGAGCCCTGGATGACCGGCAACTGCCGCGGGCCCTCCTCCGCCTTCTGCCTCCTCTACAAGTTCTTCACCATGAAGCTCACCGTCAAGCAGATGCACGGCCTGCTCAAGCACCCGGACTCCCCCTACATCAGAGCTGTAAGTCAATCTCTGGCCTCTTCTAGGTTTTCAATTCAATGTTTTGGTTTATGTTACCGGCTTTAGGAACAAATATTTGCTACAAAGGATTTAGGGGATTCAGTAGGCGAAACAGAATTTGAGTTGAACTTTAGGCTCAGTGGTGCTAGCGCAAACAGTATGGGTGGTATGACTGAGAATGGTACTTGCTGTGTTGTTATTGGGTAAAGCTCCTCCAGTGGTAGATGTAACAAGTGGGTAGACTAGGAAGTCTGTCTTAGAATAGTGATAGTCTTTGTTGGTCGAATTTACATGGAAGCAAGTGATATGCCCATTCACACATGGCACTAGCTCGTAGGTCATCTCGTGTATAAAAAAAAATTAATTTGGCTATCAGAAAATAATATTCTATTATCTTTCAGATTGGATTTCTCTACCTGCGATATGTTGCAGAACCAAAAACACTGTGGACTTGGTACGAGCCCTACATCAAGGATGACGAGGTATTTCTCTTCCATTAGCCCTTCTGATTCTTAATAAAATTAAGTGGCAGAAGAACAACTTCTAGTTCAACCATATGTTTCTGAATTACGCTCTCAAGTTATCATCAAACTTCTGCATTGTTTCCACTTAAGTGGCATGTTAAACTTGTGAAAGATAAACAAAGATCTTTTCATACTGACACCTGCTATGTACTAAGGGCAGTACTTGTAGCGAATCAGATGTAGTTTTGAAACACTAAAGGTGGAACAAAATGTGGTTACTATATTTGTATTGTACTCTAGAATCAGGAAGAATGGACCAAAACTCTGAACTGAAGGAAGATGTTGATGTGATTGAAATGTGCAATGCTTGAACTGGTGGTTTTCTGGAATCCACCATTCATGTCTTAGCATTTGCTTCTTTGGAACACAACAACTTGCACGTGTATGAACTGGCAGATTAGCCATGTGGATCTCTGTGAAAATGATTTTTTTCATGCTGACAGTAAAATTGATTTTTCTGTGTTTATAACTGTAAGATATTTAATTATTTATGCTTCTTTATGATGTAATTAAATAATCAGTTTTTGCTTCTTTCAGTGTCCATGTCTCAAATCTAATGTCATTCTTTCAGGAGTTTTCCCCTGGATCAAATGGAAAAATGACTACAATGGGCGTTTACGTGCGTGATCTCCTTCTTGGCCAGGTATATCTCTTGAACATATTTGATATTTCTGCCATATAAAAAAAATGGTTTCTGAAACTGCTATCACTGTCCCCTTTCGTTACCCATTTACATATGAGTGCGGACATCATTAGCCATATTATTTTCTGAACCTAAATGCAATTAGTCTTTCTTGAATCACTCACCTGTTGATTTGACATACTGAGGGGAAATTTCAATTGTGGAGTTGCTTTTAAGAGGAGACATCATCTCTTCCGCCAGTAACATCACTGTTTAAGGTTTGTCATGATGTGTTGCTCAGAAGTTCTTTTTCCCTCTTTTCACTAGCCTTCCCCATGTTTCAAGTGGTTCAAGGATTCATAACATGTGAAATGGTTTGTTCTTTACTAGTTTGCGAGATAATTTAATCTGTTTTTTTAACTTATTGGGGATTGTTTCAGATGAAACTATGTATGTCCATGGGGCTTTTGCCAATATTGGTTTCTTGTGGCAAGGGTTACTAGTATTTTCTTTTTTCTCCACATATAATGCTTCCTGAAGGTGTATGTTATGTGCTATTAAGGAAATATGTTTGTTTCTCTTGAAAAAATGTGAAACAGTTCCAAAGTGTCAAAAATCTTATATATGGAAGATTTTTTTATGGTTGTGGGAAAAGAAAAAAAAAAGAAAATTGAGAATTATTATACACTTGACAAAATTGTTATATGTTTGTTTCAATACAGTTGACAAAATTGTTAGTTTTCCCCTGCAATCCTGATTAGTGACCATTTCGTTTGTCTAATCTTATACACTTGAGAATTATTATTTCTTACATGTTACAAAGTGTCAATTATATTTGTTATTTTTCTTGCAGTACTATTTCGACAGTCTTCTTCCACGAGTGCCTCTCCCAATTTTGCGACAGGTCACTGGCCATCTTGAGAAGCTGAAGCTTCCAACAAAGCAGTCAGGAATGACAGGGGATTCCAATAGGCATGAATCAAATGATACTGCCCGAAGGCCTCCGTCCGTAAAAGCTTCGTTGTCTGTCTCGTTTGGTCAGCGTGCTCCACACCGTGCATCCACCAGGGATTCGTCCCCGGTCCGAAGAACATTACCTTCCAAACAAGAGAAGGACAGAAGTTATGATGGTGACCGTGCAAGATCACCACCAAGGAAGCGCCGAAGCCAGAGCCATGAGCATGATCATGATGCTGAGAGGGACCGTTCAGATCGTGATCGTGGCAGGTATAAGGATAGGGAGCATGATCGACATGCTCGTGATCATAGAGACCAGGACCATCATCGGTCACGTTATTCAGATAGGGATGGTGAGAGGCGAGGCCGTGAAAAGAGGGACAGGGATTCTGACAGAAGTGGACGTTCAATCACCCGCAGAAGCAGGAGCAGGAGTCCAGTCCGTGGCAGAACTGATGGTGATAAACATCGTTCCAGCCCATTTGGTAAGGCGCCAGAGTCATCTAACCTGGCAAAGCTGAAGGATCTATATGGTGATGCAACAAACACCAAGAACGATTCTGGTGATGATCGAGCTCACAGGGATTCTGGAACCGAAGAGGTAATCCGACTGGGAGGCCAAAGGTGGAGGTGAATCTAATGTTAAGGAACACGACGACATTGCATGGTTGCATCTGGACCCATGAATTCTTGTTTTTACTAAGATAAGATCAATATACTGCGTCAGAAATGACCCCAGAATGATGGGCTGTATGTCTGTATCTGTCTTGCCCCATACCATTTCCATGATTTACCTGGAAGTTTTTTTTTCTTTTCTAGCCATTATGGTGTTAATCTTTTGTCCATGGAGGCTCTGTTGCTTTACATGAATGCTGCTACAAAATGTGCTTTACATTTCTAAGCACAAATCATTACGGGCTGATTTTAGCTAGCACGTGAGGATGATGCAATAAGCTTAGGTGTGTATAGGTTTATAAGGTAGCCTAAGCCTCGCTGGCTCAAAATAGCAAAATGTACGATAGATGCTTGTATGGTTCCTTTTTGAACGGCGCCGAGTTGCCACGTACGCATTGCAAAAGTCTTTCTTTTCTTTTTCTTGGTCGAAGATGATCTGTGTTAGTCACGAGAGCTTGGCCGCAATTGAGATTCTGAGAACGTAGGCAACTCACTAGTAGGCATAACAGATTAACATCCAACGAACGGAAACTTACCTTGTTTAGATCTATAAAATTTACACCAAAAAACATCACGTCGAATGTTTGGACACATGCATGAAGTACTAAATAAAATCTACTTACAAAACTTTTTGCACGGATGGATTGTAAATCGTGAGACGAATTTAATGAGTCTACTTCATTCATAATTTGCAACAGTGGTGCTACAGTAACCATCCTCTAACCATAGATTAGTCATGGATTTTTTTAGGGCAAATCAGAGAGCTATATTACTGCATCACACCATTACAATCCCTGATGGCAACCTCCCTCAACCAGTTTGGGAGAACACCAATCCAGGACAGCATCGGAGAAGACATTGAGGCCATACGCGCGCACACATGCGCAGCCTCATTGCCTTCCTGGTTAACATGTGAACAAATAAAGGAAACAAAAGACAAGCTTAGCTCTCTAATTTCATGCCAAATACCAGTAAGATTAATCATGGATTAATTAGGCTAATTAGATTCATCTCGTGATTTACAATCCATCCGTGTAAAAAGTTTTGTAAATATATTTTATTTAGTACATGAAATAGCAAGATCCTGTTTTGTAAATGGAATAATCATGGGTTAATTAGGCTAATTAGATTCATCTCGCGATTTACAATCCATCCGTGCAAAAAGTTTTGTAAATAGATTTTATTTAGTACACAAAATAGCCAGATTTTGTTTTGTAAATAGATTAATCATGGTTTAATTAAGCTAATTAGATTCATCTCGCGATTTACGATCCATCCGTACAAAAAGTTTTGTAAATATATTTTATTTAGTACTTCGAAATAAAAAAATTCTGTTTCAAAAATTTTACCCCTAAAGATCTAAACACGGCCTACACTCACACTGGTCCCATGCTGCTGCTGCAATCCACCCATTAATATCCTCCTCCTACTCAAATATCATCCAGCAGCAAAGCCAATCCCACTTATGGTTGAATCTGAGCACGCCTATAATACTGAGCCCATCCCCATAGCATCGTTGCTGGTTGAAAGCATAACAGATTTACACCTCTTTCTCCAATCTCCCATCCGTTCTTTCTCGCACTTCTGAAGCATTGCTCCACTCCACTCACTTCTCTACAATAATTAAAAAGATGTAGCAAGGTCAGTCAAATACAATAACAAGATCAGATATTGGTAGTGCAAAGCACACAACAATGCTTTGGAAAAGGGGGAAAGAAAGAGGGGCGAAATAATGAGCCAACAGTTTGTATCCATTTAAAAGAGCTCCGATAAATTCATCTAACTAGTTGAAAAATCAAAGTAAGCTCAATTAAGAGAGGTTGTTTTCAAGATTTTTTTAATCTCATATACTGTGAGTATTAAGTTGTCCAGTGTGGATGTCCTAAGAAGGCACGACACAGACATAAGCCAGTTTTAAAAATTCTGGCTCCACTGTGACAGGCAACACAAAACAGCACACAATTTAAAGATGAAGTGGTGGCTATGCATGCAACCCAATGGTTGTAGAAACTCTCCACCAAATATGTACGACAGAACAAGGGAGCTGAGGTGTGGGACAACATTATTAAAGTAAAAGCAGTAAAAAAACAGTAACATAAACAATTAAGATTATTCAGAAGGTTAATATTAGCAGAATAAGTATGATTTGAGACTTCATCTAAAAAGCATGATTTGAAATAGTAGAAGGGAGTCATGTTAGTTAACTAACATGGCAACCCAATGGTTGTAGAAACTCTCCACAAAAATATGTATGTATACTTTCAGGATATAAGAGAGTTTGTGTTCTTATCGGCAGGTTTAGGAACGACAGAATAAGGGAACTAAGGTGTCGGACATCATTATTAAAATAAAAGCAGTAAACAATAGTAGCAGAAAAGTTCGAGTGCATCATCCAAATACCCTCCTTTCACATATCCAAAGAGCAAAGTAGTGCAAGATATCACATCTACTTGAGGCATATTGTAAAACACATCCTGAGCTTTATCAAGCATTCCTTTGTCTATAAAACAAGACATCAAAGCAGTAGCTGCTTCCACATTCTTTTCAGGCATCTTTGAGTACAACTCAGTAGCATCAGCTATTCTCCCAGTTTTTATATAGCCACTGACCATCAAGTTCCATGAGATCTTGTCTCTATGAATCATGGAATCAAAAAGCTGTCTAGCCTCATCAATCCTGTCAGCATGGACATAGCCAGATATGATGGCATTCCATGAGCCAACATGCTTTCTCTCCATTCTATCAAATTCCAACCATGCCTCATCAATATCTAAGGAATTGCAATACATCACAACCAATGATGCCTCAATGATGTGGTCAAGAACGAACCCAGACTTCACAGAGAAACCGTGAATGCATCTGCCTCCTTCAATACTTTTCAAGCTAGAATAAGCACTCACAATCTTAACCAGAACTGCACCAGTCACTTCCTCCCCACCACTCACCAAAGTCTTGAACAAACCAATTGCCTCTCCAAACAGCTCATGGTTGACAAAACCTCCGATCATGACGCACCATGACACAGAATTCTTTGCAGGCATCAAGTTAAACAGCTCGAAGGCCCTCCCCAACTCATGCACCCTTACATACCCTTGGATCATGGCAGTCCAGGACACGACATTGCGCTCCCTCATCCGATCAAAGACCCTGCGAGCATCCCCCACCCGATGGTTCATCACAAGTCCTGATATGAGAGCATTCCACAAGGCCACGTTTGGACTGTCCACAGCTTCCACAACCCGCTCCAGGCAGCTGAACAGCCCGCAGTTGGCGTACATCGTGATCAGGGACGCACCGACAAACACGTTCCTGGAGGCACCAGTCTTGGTCGCGAGCCCGTGGACGCACCTCCCGAGCTCCAGCGCCTCCGTCCGCGCGCAGGCCGACAGCACGGTCGAGAAGGAGGTGTGGTCAGCGCGGAACCCGCGGCGCCTCATCTCGACGAACGCGTCAGCCGCGCCGCCATGCGCCCCGGCCCTGGCGTGCGTGGCCATGAGGGAGTTCCAGGACACGACGTCCCGCCGCAGCATTCCGTCGAACACCTCCCGCGCGGCGCCGAGCCGGCCGGCCCGCAGGTGCCGCCCAATCAGCCTGTTCGCCGAGGCTACCGCGTCGCACGCGCCCGACATCCGCGCCGCTACGGGAGGCGCGGGACGCGCAGCAGCACGGCGCGACGCCGCTCGCGCCACCCCGAGCGGCGGCGGCATCGCGGCGGCGCGCAGCAAGCATGCCAAGTTGGTTCAGCTGCTGCTTGCTCCCGAGGCAGGCCGCTGCCAGTGCAGTGGCCCGCATGCCAAGGTGGAAGGATAACAGTAGAGGGTCCGGAGTCCCTCCACAACAAACCGCCATCTTTTTATTTTTCCTTTTTATTTTTATTTTTTTTCCTCCTCTTAGCTGCAAATCGCGTACTTGCTACTTGCTTGTACATCACGTTCTGCCGCTGTGTATTTTCAAGATCGGTGTTAGGCTCTTAAAAAAAAAGATCTGTGTCTGGTGTAAACACGGATCAGTGCCACATAATTCAGAAATGCAGCCTGAGGCCCGAGCTTCAATTAACGTCACCAGCCAGGAATGATTTCTCGGACCCCATCACCGTTTTCCGTAACACTGGATCCATGGTTGGTACGAGTACTTGGTAGCTCCTCTTATTCACACCTTTGTGCGACCAAGCCCCGAATGTGCTGTGCCTGTCTCCCCCTCCTGCTGGCGTTTGCAGTTTGCACGATCTGGGCACCTCACTTGCTCGCGGCCGGACCCTACCATGCCCTGCACACATTACAGTGCCGCCATGACCATGAGCAATGAGCATGGCGAGAAAGTGAGGGGAGCATGGTTAGGCGCACAGGCAGCAGACGATGAATGCGCGAACCACCCATTCCTGTGCGGCGGCAGCAGGGGGAGCAGAGCGCACAGCAGCTGCCTGCAGTGCCGGGGCGATCCGATCGTGCCCGTGCTCCTGCTCCGTCCGCGTCGCAGATTCGTAGCCGCGGGGCCACCGGGATCGGGGATTCAATGCGGCAGCCCACCCGGGTCCCCGTCGCCATCACGCGATCTAGCAAGCTGCGAGTCCATGTGCCGCACAAGCCAAGCCAGAGGGGGGCGGCCGGACGGCCAGCCGGCGAGAGAGACGAGCCCGGGCGCGTCGCCATCACCATCAGAGGCTCCGGCCGGCGGAACCGAACCGCCGTCGCCATCGGGGTCAGGGCCCCCGCCCCCCGGCCGTGTCCCTGCGCCGCGCGCGCCTTCGGAGCAGAAGCTAGCTGCCTGCCTGTGCACTCGTCACTTCGGAGTTTTGACCAGTTCTTACCTTGCGTGAGAAAATAAAAACAGAGAGCTTTTGCTTTTGGCCAGTTTTACCTCCGAGCACCGGCGGTAAAACAGCGACCGGTAGCTGTCACGTGATGCTTTTGGTCAGAAACGGAAGTATCCTCGTACGGAGGCGCGACCCATTTCCGGCGGCGACGGCAGCATCAGTAGCTGCTAGGCTGTGGTGGCAGGGGCAGGCAGGCGCCGCCGCTGCTGTCACGGGACCCAGCCCAGCTCAGCGCCCCCGCCGCGCGCGCACCAAATGCCGGTGGTTGGCTGGCTCCGCCCGTCCAGCACTCCAGCTTGCCAGAGGCAGCAGCCTCTCCCCTCTTGGCCGCCGCGCCGCACCCACCGCCAGCTCGCCCCCAGACAGCCAAAGCTTTCGTGATCGCATCTCACCAGACTCGCCGTTGCGAGCTGCACGACGCGACGCCAACAATGCCGCCGCGCACGCGCTCGTCATCTCCGCCGCCCGAGGGGGGGTGGGGAGGTCCGGGCAAGAGCACGGGTTCCGCCGTTGGTCGAAGCTTCCAAGGCCTGGGGGACGCGTCGTTGTCGCGGGTGATCGATCTCGGTTGCAGTTGCAGTGCAAAGCAATCGCGCCGCGCGCACGCAACGGCCGGAGGCGGTTTGGACAAGCCCAGGATGAGTAGGTTACATGTCGCTGTGCCTTGTTCCATCCAGGCACGGCGGCGTTTAGGGAAGAGGATCTGCTCGATATTATTAGTATGCCTCACGGTTCAACCTTCCATGATTACAAAAAGAAAAAAGGACGCAAGATTACTAGATTAGCTCGACGGAACAAGCAGCTTCAGGCAGCAACGACTGTGAGTGGCTTAAACTTAAGGATGCAGTAGCACTCCAGTGTCTGCACAGTGTGCAAGAAAAATGGTCCTGGACCTGAATTCACCGATGGAAGCGCAGGAGGGCTGCGATTCAACCAATGGGATTAAGATGGTAAGAATGTACAAATTAGGCTGTTACAAAGGGAATGCATGCCTTCTACACACCCAACCTGGCCTAGACTACTACCATTGTTCCCCTGCGCCGCATCTTTCTGCCCCGGCCTCAATCAGCTGCTGCCTTCTCCCTGCATCAGCAATCACAGCCCAACTCGTCATCCTACCCTCCCATTTCTCTGGCCTAACATCCTGTTCCCCAAGGGCTTCACATCCTCCTCCAGTCAGTCCTCTTGCGACTCCCATCCTTGTACTGCCCCAGGTTGGGTGGGTAATGAGGCGTTCCCCGGCATGCCAAACTTCTCGCGACCGAACACTCGTTCTGGGTTAGTAGCCATAACTTAGGATTCGCGCTTCACTGGAGCCCCCCCACGTTCATGCTCGGCCGGTCCAGCTTAGGGAGGGTGTTCATGCGCTTTCGGCTGGGAAAAAACCCATGTTTCCCTCACCGCCGTGTGCTCGCTTGGGCCGCCACTCCGTGTGCGCCTTCACAATATCAGCCCCCGACTCCAGCTGGAGCAGGTGGTCGCACTGGATGGTGGAGTCCGGGTGGCCATCCACACATTCACCTGCGACAGTGGTGAGTGACTGTAGCACGCTGTCGCGGCCACACTCCTTCCTGTAATCCAGTGTCATGCTTGCAAGCTCATGCTTCTCCAGGATTGAAATTGGGGCACTCTGGGGAAAAAAAAGGTGAAATGTCATAAGGATTCAGGCATCTGATCGCCTAAGGAATATGGAAAGATTAAGAAGCTCAATGGATGGATCACTTTACAGATACAGCCCCCCAATTGATTATGCTCTAACAATCAGTTGTACAGAACAATAGCACAAAACTTTTTATAGACTTTTAAGTCATGCCAGTGAGATCTTAACAACCACCACATGGCCAGGGCAGTGACCATTAAATAAGATGGAAATTTTACCTCAAGAATCCACCCAATATACTTGACGTTGTTCACATGCTGGTTGACATCAAGGTCTCCCCACCTAGGCTGTTCCATATAATGGAGTTGCATGAGAAATCTTACACATGAGAACAATCATGATAACTGAGGTACAATGCCAGGGAAGCAATAAAACATAGTTATCCAACTTACAGTGAGCCCCTTCCTTATGAACTGCTTCGCCGCATCACCATCAACAGTGCTCCCCGGCTTAGCCAGCTTCTCACTTTGCTCACCTGTTATGGCAGAGCGACCATTAAAATATGGGCCTATCTCAGCCCTAACTTCATCTGGCATTTTCGAAAGCCTCCTAGTGTTCTTATTCATCATCACCCAAACACTGCAAGGAAAAACCAAAAGGTAAGAAAATCATAATCAGAGAGTTCCTCTTCCTTATCGAGAGAGAGAGAGATAGAGAGAGAGTGAGAAGCCAAAAAAAAAAAGATGAAAGACATACCTTGTAGCTCTCAAAATTGTACGGCCAGAATTGTAGTCACGGACATGCCAGTCTCGACGCATGCCATTTTTGCCAGCAGCAGCTACCCATGTGTCCACTTGAACCATATCTCCCCTAAAATTACAGCAAGTTTTATTAAAAAATATTCTGTCAAACTCTCAACCCATATAACAATTATATCTGAACCACAAAAACTGCAGTTGAATTTAATTTTCCTTTTCTTCGAAAAGGTAGACTTAGAATTGGACAACTTCTCACTTGGACAAAAGAAAGTTGAAAGTATTTGCTCACATAGCAAATTAAATGCAGTTAGCCGACCGATCTAGATCAAGGACATCTTCCAATGGCAGCCCATGACATTTAATTCTTACGATGAAATCATTTATTCTGCCAATAAAGGTCAGTTCTAATCTCTTGAGGTGTACAATCTATCGGATCTTTTTTTTTTCAAACATTCAAGGAGGCATGGACAAACAGCACTTAATTAAGCAGTTCTAAGTGATTAATATATTGTCTTACCAAACAAACTTCTAACAACATTCAAGGAGTTCATTGTGGACTGTGGACTCAATTATGACAGACAGTAATTCTAAATCTAAGACACCTATCGTTGTTTTTCTTGGGTGCAACAATCCATTTTAAGGTGCTGCATCGTGAAGGCTATGACAGTTACAGGCAAATAAAAAGAAGGCAATAAAATCTGGAAATTGGAAGGGAAGTTGATTGCTTAAGATTAATATAATTGCTAGTTAGAATTATTTTCAGAGCACACCACCGATTCACATTTTTATTTTCTTATTAGGTAAACATTGAATCCATCATTAAAAAGGGCATAACCCCAGTCCTGTTCTTTTAACCACGAAATCACAGATTAGCAGAGTTAGACCAAGACATGTAAAATTTCAAATTACTTGTACCAAGGGTGGATCATGAGCAATTGAGCACTATTTGTGGCGCTAATCTTCCATAAAGTTAGGTGCATAATGCCAGAATTAAATAGGAAGTTTTCTACTATGTGGTAAGCCAGCTAGGTCACAAAGCTTCATGATCTATCTAACTACAAAATGCACAAACTATCAGTACAAAACCTCCAAAGTTGAGCTTTAGAATGTTTTTCTTGAGCTACTTTCACGAACAAATAACAACACTCTTCTAGCAGATACAATGCTTAATTTGAAACTGTGTGCGCCAAAGGACAAAAGATAAACAGTTCCATAAGAGTAGCAGTTATAAATTTGATTGAAAGCGAATACAAAGATTTACTTTCTAAGAAATGGACAAGGGAAGTTACTGGTTCCAGAAACGTACCACGAGGGGTATTGCTCAACAAGAAGCTGAATTTTGCTGACAACCCAGATCAAGTTCCGCTTGCTCATCTCTGGCGTGGCGCCAAAACCATCTCCAAGAAGTCCAGCTGTCTTCACATGGTTAAGAGCGGTTTCCTGAAAAATTCAAAACAGTGTGAGCCCCAAAGAAACTAAATGCACCAATAGTAAATAGAGAAACTGAAATTTGGTAGCGCAATCATGTCACCTGTAAATGATTCATTAATGTCTCTATAGAAGCTGTACGATCGGCACCAATCTCGTAGGACCGAATCAAGAAGTTCTGCCTAAACACCAGGCCATCCTGGATGATCCTACCAAAGCCAAATGTATCAACAAGCATGTCAGGTTTCTTTGGCTTCCAGTCAAGCAGTGTCCACTGCTTCTCTGCTGCCAGGAAGATGGTGGTGACAGCCGCAAGAAGCATGCTCCAATCGGGCAGCTGGTTGTAGAATGTCTTGGGAGCACTGTAAGGTATCGCCTCCTCCGTGTCTGCACTCGCATTCTTGTGGTTAAGCTTGGTGCCATTAACTTTGGGAAGGGCTTGCGCTTGAGCCTTCACTTGCATCTTCCCAGAAGGGGCGCCAGGCTTTGCAACAATACCACGGACACTCAAATTGTCCGGTAATTCGCCAGCCATGTTCTTGGATGTTTTGGCGGACGCTGCCGGGGAAGCCCCTGGACCAGGGAAGAAGGCTGAGGCAGCAAAGGACCCAGCCATGATTCAACCGTGCTTCAGGATGCAAAGAAGCCGCCGAGATCACACACTTGAAAAGTGCTAACCTGAAGAAAGAATCAACAGGAACATCAGTTATATGAGAAGATGTATGTATGTATATATATTCACCACTGAGATAACAAAGCGCAACCCTTTCCCCCTATTTTCCATTGCATTCTCGTGAATAGGATCCCTAAAGGAACACGGGTGTTGTGTGACTGCATTGGTTAAAAATTTCCAGTTTTGGGCTTCCAGAATCGAGATAGCTAGAGAGAGAAGCAATAAACATTTCCACATTTGATGAAGAAAACACGAGAACACAAACATTTCATGAAATCAGGAGAGAAATTCAGGCATAGCATAACCCACCGGATCCAGGCACCCAGCTGTCAAAAGGTGTAGCATTGGGGGGCAAAAGAAGGCGAGCATCGAAGGATATTGAAACGAGTTGAGAGCCCACGCGAATCGATTCGAAACCGCCAGATCTGCCCCTCGAAACCGAAATGCAGCCGGGAATCCGCCACCCCAACCCCCCGCGGACCGCCGCCCGCCCCCCGGAGAACCCGCCGCGTGCCAGATCGCCGGCAACTCACCGCGAATCGCAAGAGAAGGAGCCCGCCCGAATCAGGCCTCGCCCCGCCGCTCCCTCCTCCTCCTCCTGCCCGCGGCGCTCGAGCGGATTAGATACGGGCGGATTAGACTTGTGGCCTCCGCTCCTCGGGCTCCGCCACCTCACGCGCCTCCCCCTCTGGCCTCTGTGTTCTCTCTCTGCAACGCGGCCACAACGCAGAGCCGTTAGCGGCAGCCGCGTGCTGCGTGCATATATACATACACGCGCGTACGGGTCGCGGGGTCTCCGTATGCGTATGGCATACGGTCGTGGCGAAAAGACGGGAGTGCCCCTGGGCGCGGCTTTTTGTTTGTCAGACTAGGGCGCTGTTTGGGACCGCGAGGCTGATAAGCGCGAGTGGAATAAGCGCAATGTAGCTCCCGACCCGCTTCTGCGATTATGGGCCACGCAGTTCAATGTTCGCGATTTTCAGTGGCCGGCGGCTATCCAACGCGTGTTCAACACGAGTAGTTTGGCGGGCATATTCCGCTTATTTAGCTCATAAGCTAAGCGAACGCGGAAACAAACAGGCCCTAGCTAGGGCAGCGCAGGTGGGCCCGGCGAGTTTGTGTGCTGCTCCGTCCGATGGTTCTACACGAAATTGGGGCGACCACAGAACAGATACTGGTGGATGGTAAAGCTAAGAAAACGATGCTTCTTGATGTGGAACAGCTATGGATGATTGGTGATTGTTACGTCAGTGAATAGTAAACCTTCGAATGCAAGTATTGCTTCCCGATCTAGATTACGTCTTAGAACACACAACGTTCTGTTACTCTGTTCGGCTGGTCTATCAGCTAACTAGTTAGTAGTATTTTTCTCTCACACCAAATCAGCACCAGCCATCCGCCATTAGCCAACCAGCATTACTTTTCTCTTACAACAAATCAACACCAGTTAACCTGAACTTATTAGTGTCCAAAGTATAGACCATATTCTATTGTTTGATCGGTTGATGTAAAATTGTATTCTACCTATAATATGTAGTAATATTTTGTTAAAAGCTCTTATGTAACTAAATAAAAATGTAGATATGATATTTTGTTTAAAAAGCATGTAGTTTTACACACTTGCCCACGGACTTGTGAGTATTTTTGAGAAATAAACCAATGTTGTTGCTCTAGAAAATCGAAATTTTGACTCCAGAATAACAAAGTGTTTTTGTGAAACTGAAGGGTGTTGGCATCTATCATGCACAGCGCGCCAGACATGCCTTGACATAGCACACGAATCATTAATGAGCACCTATTCTAGGATAATACTGCCACTTGCCATCGTCTTATCTAAACATGTGAGGGGGGTCTAATCATTAGCCAGTGCATGACTACGTATGCACCTATATGTGACAAGTGTCTCGAGACCACATGTCCACATATATTGCATTTTCTATTTTAAGATGGAAAGTGTCAGAAAACTTTCACCGGAAGATACAAGATCTCCACATAAGTGCAATTTCACGCAAACAAAAAAGTTACAAAAATAATATTTTGGATGGTTTGCCAAACATTCTTTGATGACTAGCTATTATCGACAAGAAAGATCCGTCAATTCCGTTGAGTGCTACTGAAATTTGATCACCACGCTATTGTTCAGATGTTGATTATTGTCTACTCACTGACCACTTGCAGGCTAATAAATACGCTAGATCATTCTGCAAAAAGGAACCATGCTAGAACATATACAAACCTAGTACACATGCTTTAACATTTCCTCTTTTTTCATAAAAAAATTACCAACCTTGCCTGGACAAGGCATGTTTTTAGAAAATGAAGCATATTTAAAGGATATACTAGGCAGAACACGTGAGCTAAAATATTGAGGTAGTAAAATCTTCTTTTTTTAGATCGAGGTAGTAAAATCTTTGTGAAGACACTCATGAACTGAGACAAAAATAGATGTTCCGATCCCTTGACGAAAATCAAGAACATCTCTTCTTAGAATAGAGAATATATAGGATGCTAACCATGAACTCCCCAAGAAAAATAAAATTAAAGTGCTACTCCCTCTATCCTAAAAAGAATGTAACCCTTGCTTCCTGAGAAGTAAAATAATTCTTAGTTTGATCAAATTGATAAAAAAAATAGTTTTCAAGTAGATTTAGTGTGAAAATATGTTATATAATTAATCCAACGATACTTATATTTTGTATCATAAATGTTAATATTATTTTGCATAAATATAATCTAGTCAAACATCCCTCGAGAGCTGCATTCTTATTAGAACGGAAAGAGTAGGTTTCAAGTTAGTGGCACTACCCAATATGAGTGCTGAAAATGAATAGATCATGTTGTACTGTAATTTCAAAGCACATTTCACAACTAAAAGGACGCCGCCGAGCTTGCCCTAGAAAAACTTGTTAACAAAAGCCAGTAAATGCTGCGGAGACTAGATGGAGCGTCAACGACTTTCACCGTGTTCGGCTGGTGGGTAGGGCTCCAGCCCTACAGTAATTCCCTTTCACACTACTTCAGCTTCAGCCTCCAGCCACCAACTAGGTAATAGTGTTTTTCTCTCACACCACTCCAGCTCTAGCCTCCAGCTCCAGTCTGCCGAACGCGGTGTTTGACCTCGGAAGGGGTGCACATGATTGGCCCGTCGCAACCAGCATGCCGCCCGGCCGAAACACGCCGGAGCGCACGCACATCTCATGTCATCATCCCATCTGATTCGGGCATTCAGCCGGCGCGACGGGCGATGATCCGATCCGAATTATCGACGCTGCTAGCGTTCTCCCTCGTCCGAGATGACGGGCGGCGCGGCGCGGCTGACTTGACCCTGACCCCGCGATGCCACCGGTGGGGGGATCCGCCGCCCGCCGATGCTGACAGTCACAGGGGCAGTTTGGGAAGCGGTGGTAGCTTCGCGAAGCAGCAGGGGAGGAGGGTGGCGCCTCCTTTTCCTTGTTCTGGGAGGAGAGGGAGAGGACGAGGTGGATGGCTGGATAGCTGGATGGGCTGCACGCCGTGGCTGGCTGGCTGGCCAGCCGCGGCAGGTGGGCGCGGCCACGTGCACGGCTCCGGGGCCGGTGGCCGGCCGGCTTTCAGCTCGGACCCAACGACCTGCACCAAACCGTGCTGGCCCTGTTTAGTTTGTTTGTGATAGGAAGTATTGTAAATTTTGACTAATAATTAGGATACTAAATAAAAATAATTTATAAAACTAACTCCATAATTTTGTTCTACTTCGCGAGACGAATCTAATGAAGTCTTTGACCCACGAAATGCCCCGCAGGGAACATCCTCGTTTATCCTCTTAGACTTCCCCGCACGATTAGAGTTTAGTTATTGTAGTATTACTGTAGCCAATTATCAGTTAATTACCGTCATTAGATTCGTCACGAAAAGTTACACCTATCTGTGAAAAGATTTTATAAATAAATTTTGTTTAGTACATCATGCAGTGAAGATTCTTTTTTGTGATAGGAGTGATCCAAACGGGACCCTACTTCCCAATCACCTCACCTTCCATCCAGCCTTGAGCCCTTGACGAAGAAAGAAAGGATGATGGAGTAGTGCTCCACCCATCGAGCTGAGCTGCTGCGTCTCTTTCCGATTTCCTCTCATTTTCCCACGCGCACCTCTCTCTCTACATCGATCGAGCTGGATTGTTGCAGCTCCAAACAGCATGGCACTCCCGCGTCGTGTCATCACGGGATCGGGGATCATCCGGAACTAGGAGTGCAAAAACCTCTCTCCAGGGCAAAATTTTATACTACTTTTTGAAAATAGTTATTTTGAAAAAATAGTACAAATTTTTTTTAAAAAAAATAATATAAAATTTTAAACTAAAAAGAGTTGGTTGTGCATAGAGATGCAAGTAGGTACCCGTACTCATTGGTGTTTTTTTAAGATTTCTCATTTTAGTTTATTTTCTCTCTCAAACTAATTACATAACATGTCATTCTAATTCATTTTATTAAATTTTAGATCGACCTATTAACCCAAAAAAGATGGAACTTGCGTTCCTAGTTGTGCACCTAAGGATCATCAATTTGCACCTCTATCAAGCATATTGTGCCGAATGAAAATCGCATGGAAATCTTGCTCACCATTTGATTTTTTTTCTTTTTCTGGGGAGTCATGTAAGAGGTTGGGTACTCACACTAACCAAACTTAACGCAGATCAGACTGCCCGAGCAGTCTCGGAATGCGCCTACCGAGCAAACTCACGCACACACGCAAACACACCCACACATGCCCACACACGCACACCACATGTTCGGTCCCAGTGTGACACTCGCGTTGCTCCCGATGGGAATCGAACGCTGGTGGCGAGCGTGCCACTCGAGCTACGGCTCGTTCGCTTCTTCTTGTCTTTCGAAAAGAGAAAAAACGAGCTCGGGTTAGGCGAACCATCAAGAGTCGCGCAGGACTACGGGGCGGACGGACCGGCCGGCAACGAATTTCATCCGACGGCAACTCTGTCTGACGACGACGCTGCCGCCGCGTTTGCTTGAATTCGTGTTGTCTGAAGCGACGACAGGCGTGCATGGCCGTATCATTCTGCTGCTGCCACGGTCGAGCAAAAGCCCAGGTCAAATCTGTTTCCGGGCACGGGATTGAATTCGTTTCAAGTTGGCGGCCATGGGTGCCCCGTGCCCGTCGAGTTTGAAAATCGGAATTGGCCTTGTCAATGTTTACTTGCTGGCTGTCGCTAGCTATGAAGAAAAGGAGGTGCGTGACTTCTGCTTCTTCTTGGGGACGACGACGACCATTACCATTATCTTGCTGCTGCTGCTGCTGCTTCCAGCTCCATTAACTGGGGAGGAGGCCGACTTATCTTATCTTACAATAATGTTCACATCGGCTGGCTGGCTCTTACGGAAGAACGAGGCAAAGCATCCGTGCTCCAAGCAGGAAAGGCTGGCAAGAATTTGTAGGAACCGGTGTTTGGTTTGGTTTGGTCCGGTCCGGTCTAAATTGAACATGGAGTCTAATAACAATCAAATACTTTCTCCGTTTTCCTTGTCATAAATGAAAAAAATTACAGGAAAGTATAATATCTGCAATACCAAATTTGTTTCACCTACCAGCAAGTATTGATGTTTTTATATTTTTTCTTTAGAAATTTGATCAAAGTTGAATAAATTAAATTTAGAACTAAGTAAACGCATCATAGTAGTAAATATAGTAGTAAAGTAACTGTGGCTAAAAATTAATCTGGCTGTCGGAATCGTCAACTTGTCCAGACCAGGGTTAACCGAACCGTCGGTAACCGGTCCGGTTTGGTCCGGTATGAAACCGGTCCAAATTCAAAATTTAAATTTGAATTCAAAAAAATGAAAAATTCTCAAAAAATTCCTAAAAATACTTCAAGTTGCGACGAATCTAATGGTGTCAAATTTTCTCAAAAATTCATTCGTTTAACATACTTTTCGGGCATTTAAAGTTAAAACAAAAAAGAAAAGGAAAAAAATGAGACGGCCCATTAAGGCCCACTTGGTAAACCGGTCAAACCGGCCGGTATACCGGTTACACATGCAATTTTAAATTTGGATTTGAATGCAAACCAGTCAAACCGGCCGGTAAACCGATCAAACCGACCGGTATACCGGTCTAACCGGTCGGTATACCGGTACGAACCGGTTGAACTGGGAAGTTTGAATTTAAATTTGAATTTGTCCGGTTCCGACCGGTAACCGGCCAAACCGGACCGGTATACCGGAACCGGAGGCCGGCGGTTACCAATTAGCGGTCGGATTTTAAAACCCTGGTCCAGACCGGATGCAGAGGAAATTGTTTGGCTTTCCTAGAGGAGGCTACGACACGAGTAGGTACGTAACCGCAATAATCTGCGGTAGGTTCCGTTCCCGGCTGGACCCCGCGCTTGCTTTTTACTGTGCGGCGATCCATCCAAGTTGGTCAGAGAGTTTCGTGCTTCGCACGTGGTATGTATGCAGCTGTGTAAGAGTACTAGTACTTGGTTAATTACTATTCCTAGCTTTTTTTTTAGAATATGGAAAATTCCGGCCTTGATCATTCACATGCGAATGACTACAGGCAACAAGAGTCAAGGCAGCACACAGGCTGACAAAGCATAGCTTAACTTAAAGAAAAACCCACAAGTGTTTACTGGACTGAGCCAGGACATTACAGCAAAACAGCAGGCAAGAAACTCTTAGATAGCTATCCTGCTCCTAAAATTCCAACCACCACCGGTATACAGCTCCATCACCAGTCCTTCCACTCTTTGGCAATTGTTTTTCATGTTGTTTCTCGCTTCCTCTTCAGACAACAGCGACCAGAATCTTGCCCAGTATGTCCCCCTGAAGATCACCTGCAAATAAGAGTTAGGTATCGATCAATGAAATACAACATCATTTCGACAAAGCCAAATGGCCCAGCACAAAGCCGAAGCACCAACTAGCATTTGTTTTCTAAGTTTTGCAGTATACCCATTGAGCCAAGACCCCAACATATTAGCAATGCTTGCAGGTGGGTTAATGCCAAAAGTAAAGTATACAGCTCGCCAAACAAACTTTGCTAGATGACAGTCAAAAAATAAATGTTGAATGTTTTCATCAGCATTGCAGAAGCAACATTTCCTTTCTCCTTTTCATTTTCTCTTAATCAGGTTATCTTTTGTAAGGATTACCCCTTTCTTGAGGTACCATAAGAAAACTTTAATTTTCAATGGCACCCTTAGCTTCCACGCTGTACACTTGTCAGGTATACTGTTTTCTTGCATTAGACATCTGTACATTGCCTTTACTGAAAAAGTAGATCTTTGATTGGCTTTTCAAATAAAAAGATCTCCGGCTTCCACTAAATTCACATGAATCACGAGAGAAACCAATCTATACCATTCTCTCAGCTTGTCTCCCGCTAAGGCTCTTCTGTAAGAAATATTCAATGGCGTAGTAGACAAAGCTGAAGAAACTGTTTGATTTTTTTTCCTGACTATGTTATAGAGATCAGGGAATTGCTTCATCAGAGGTTCATGTCCTATCCACCAATCCTCCCAAAATCTTACTTGTTCTCCATTCTGTACAAGAAACTTTCCCCTGTCCAAAAGATGCTCTTTCACTTCCATTAAACCAACCCAGAATTGAGATTCACCAGGTTGCTTGACCACCTGGGATAGTGTTTTATTCTTGAGGTACTTTCTTTTAAGCAATTGTTGCCATGTTCCATCCTCATTGATTAGTCGAACCAGCCATTTACTCAGAAGACAGATGTTCTGAGCGTCAAGATTGGTGATCCCCATTCCTCCTATGCTTTTTGGTGTGCATAAAACACTCAATTTGGCTAATCTGTACTTTTTTTGTGTTCATCACCTGCCAAAAGAACCTAGATCTGTAGTAATCAAGTTTTTTTAGAACACCCTTAGGAATTCTAAAAAAAGATAGCATGTACATTGGTAGACTAGAAAGAATGGAGTTTATGAGCACTAGTCTCCCTCCAACAGACAAAAGCTTACCTTTCCAGCTACTTAATTTTTTCTGAAATTACTCTTCAATCTGACTCCACCCTTTGCTAGTTAACTTTTGATGACTCATTGGAATCCCTAGATATTTGAAGGGGAAAGATCCTTCTCTATACCCAAACAAATGTATATATTCTGTCACATTAGCCTTAGCCTGTCCCAAACAGAAGAGTTCACTTTTATGAAAATTTATCTTAAGGCCAGATAGTTCCTCAAAAGCACAGAGGAGCAACCTCAGATTCTTAGCTTGTTCTAAATCATTTTCTAAGAAAATGATAGTGTCATCTGCATACTGCAGGATTGACAACCCTTCATCAATCAAGTGAGGAACTACTCCTTTTATTTGATCATTATCCCTTGCTCTGGATACTAGAACTGCCAACATATCAGCTACTATGTTAAATAGAACTGGTGATAAGGGATCACCTTGTCTCAAACCTTTTTTTGTATGGAAAAAGCTTCCTATGTCATCATTCACCTTAATCCCCACACTTCCTCCCCTGACAGTGCTATCTATCCACTTGCACCACAGGTTTGAAAACCCTTTCATCCTTTGAGTTTGTTGTAAAAAATCCCAGTTTACCTTATCATAAGCCTTCTCAAAATCCAGTTTTAAAATAATCCCACTCTGTTTTTTCCTTTGCAATTCATGTAACGACTCATGAAGAATTACTATTCCTTCCATTATGAACCTTCCAGGTAAGAAAGCAGTTTGTGTTGGTCTGATTATTCTATTTGCCACTAAGGTGAATCTGTTAGCCAAAACTTTGGTAAAAATTTTGAAACTAACATTTAACATGCAAATGGGTCTATATTGTTGAATCATTTTAGTCTCTTGCAATTTTGGTAATAGAGTTACTACTACAAAATTGAGGCTAAATAAATCCAATTTTCCTTTGTGAAAGTCCTTAAACATAGCCATTAAGTCATCCTTTATTAAACTCCAGAAAACTTGATAGAATTCTGCTGGGAACCCATCAGGTCCAGGAGCTTTATTATGCTTCATCTGAAAAATAGCTTCTCTGATCTCCTTTTCAGTGAATTCCTCCAACATGACTTTATTTTCTTCTTCGGAGACTTGAGGGATATCTGAAATTAATGTTTCCTCTAACAAAAAATTGCTTTGCTTTGACTTGTCAAAGAGTTTCCTGTAATAGTTCGTTATGTAGCTTTTTAAGTTCTCTTCTCCCGCAATCACCCCCTCCTCCTGCTCCAATCTGAGAATTCTAGTTTTCCTACGCTTCCCATTTGCCACTAACTGAAAATATTTAGTATTGTTATCCCCTTCCAACAATTCTTTGGTTTTTGCCCTTTGAAACCATTTAATTTCCTCCTCTCTCAACAAAAGAGCTAATCTGTCCTTGATACATTGTTTAAGGTCCAACTCTTGTTGGTTAAGCAGTCTACTCTCAGCTTCTTTATCTAGTAAATCAGCTCTTCTGATAAGTTCCTGCTTTTCTTTTTTATAAGCACCATTCATGTTTACAGCCCAGCCCCTTAAAAATTGTCTTAGGCTCCTAATTTTATTTTGCCACTTCTGTAGGGATGTCTTACCTTTTTTTCCTTTTGCCAAATATCCGATACTAACTCAAAGAACCCTTCCCTCAGCAACCAGCCAAGCTCAAACTTGAATAAAGGTTGCTTTTTAATGGATTCTTCCTCCTCACTATCAAGTAATAGAGGGGTGTGATCAGAGATTTCCCTATTCAGAGTGTAGGAGAGAATAATAGATGTATTCCTCCAACCCTAGAAGGGTGGGTATATATAATTCCTATACATGAGCCTCTATACACATGGGCTCAATATACACCAACACCCCCCCCCCCCCCCCCGCAGTCTGAACTACCGGCATAGTGGTATTCAAGACTGGACAACAAGAAAGCCAACACTCCCCCGCAGTCTGAACAACCGGCGCAGCGGTGTTCAAGACTGGACAAGAAGAGAGTACAAAGGGCTAATACCCCCCGCAGCCACAACTAGCCACCGGCTACGTTGAGGCTGGAGCGAAACTCCGAGAAGGTCGAGGAGGGCAGCCCCTTGGTGAAGATGTCAGCAAACTGGGAGGTAGTCGGGACATGGAGTACCCGAATATCGCCGATGGCGACTCTGTCACGCACGAAGTGTAGGTCAATCTCCACATGCCTCGTCCGCTGATGCTGGACGGGGTTGGTGGAGAGATACACGGCGCTGACATTGTCGCAGTAGACGAGCGTGCTCTTGGCGAGCGGGTTGTGGAGCTCCGCCAAGAGCTGTCGTAGCCAGAACGCCTCCGCCACGCCGTTAGCGACAGCCCGGTACTCCGCCTCAGCACTGGAGCGGGAGACAACCAGCTGCCGCTTGGCCGACCAGGAGACTAGGTTGCCGCCCAGGAAAATGACGTAACCGGAAGTGGAGCGACGAGTGTCCGGGCAGCCAGCCCAGTCAGCTTCAGTGTAGACTACCAGCTCAGCAGAGGACGAGCGGTGAAGCACCAGGCCGAGGTCCACTGTGCCACGGACGTAGCGGAGGAGTCGCTTCAGCGCAGGAAGGTGTGACTCCCGGGGATCATGCATATGGAGACAGACCTGCTGGACAGCATAGGTGAGGTCTGGCCTGGTGAAGGTAAGGTACTGCAAAACGCCGGCCAGACTCCGGTAGGCAGTAGGATCAGCCACCGGATCACCCAAATCAGCAAACAGCTTCGCCTGAGTGTCGACAGGAGTGGAGCAGGGCTTGCAATAAGTCATCACAGCCCGCTCCAGGATATCAAGTGCGTACTGCCGCTGGTGAAGGAGAAGACCAGACGGGCGAGCCTCAACAGTGATGCCCAAGAAGTGGTGGAGCTGACCAAGATCCTTCATAGCGAACCCCTGCTGCAGAGAGGAGATGACACTCTGAAACAACTGCTGACTGGAGGCGGTGAGCACAATGTCATCGACATGGAGGAGCAGATATGCAGCCTCATCCCCACGGCGGTAGACGAAGAGAGACGTGTCAGACTTGGCCTCGGTGAACCCCAATGTCAGCAAGAACGTGGCGAACCGAGAGTACCAAGCCCGAGGAGCCTGCTTCAGACCATAGAGAGACTTGTTGAGCCGGCAGACCATATCCGGACTACTCGAGTCCACAAATCCCGCTGGCTGAGAGCAGTAGACAGTCTCTGACAGAGTGCCGTGAAGAAACGCATTCTTCACGTCCAGCTGGTGCACAGGCCAAGAGCGCGCGAGCCCAAGCGAGAGGACCGTGCGCACCGCAGCGGGCTTCACCACTGGACTGAAGGTCTTATCATAATCCACACCAGGCCGCTGGGTGAACCCCCGGAGAACCCAGCGAGCCTTGTAGCGCTCCAGTGTGCCGTCAGCCCGACGCTTATGCGTCCAGATTCACTTGCCAGTCACAAAATTGCGGCTCTCCTCTTCCATCGCACGATGCCAGTGAGGATCCGCCATGCCGTCACCACAGAGGAGGGTACCGGAGAGACTCGCGGCTCTCCCTCGGTGGCGGTGAGAGTCGCGGCCTGAGACGCCATCCGCTGAGTCACCATGGGTGGTACACCTCTGGCTCGGCTCAAGAGGGAGCCGGAGGAGGCGGCGTCGGCGACGGCACCGGTGTAGGCGTCAAAGGAGCCTCCGGAGCAGGAGGCGGCGCCGGTGTCGACGCTGACCGACGCCGGTACACCTGCACCGGTTGAGCGTACCGCTGCGGCGCCGGTGTCGGCGTTGTGCGGCGCCGGTACACCTGCACCGGCTGAGCGTACCGCACAGGTGCAGGGGAAGGCACCGGGGCCGCGCGTGGCACAGCGGGAGACACCGGGTCTGCGCGCGGCACGACCGGAGGTCCGGGGGCCACGCGTGGCGCGACCGCGGGCACCGGGGCCGCGCTCGGCGCAGCAGGGATCAGCGGAAGCGGTGCCGGTGCGCCGGGAAAACCTGCAGGGAAAGGACAGACAGGTAACGGTGGCTGAACCACCGGGTCAGTCGGAAATAGAGACTCCAGCTCGGGGTCAGGAGAAGGTGTGGAGGAGGTGGAGTAGGGGAAATCCAACTCGTCAAAGACGACGTGTCGGGAGATCAGGACGCGGCGAGAGGTGAGGTCGAAGCATCGGTACTCCTTGTGGTCAGGGGAGTACCCGCGGAACACACAACGAGTCGAGCGGGGCGCCAGCTTGTGAGAAGCGGTGGCGGAGGTGTTAGGGTAACACGCACACCCAAAAACCCGAAGGTGGTCGTAGCGAGGAGGGGTACCAAAGAGAGCGTGGTGTGGAGTGGGAGCAGGGGAAGCAGTGGACGGAAGGTGGTTGAGCAGGTAGGTGGCGGTGTGGAGGCTCTCAGCCCAGAAGCGCGGGGGCAGAGAAGCCTGGATCAGAAGGGTGCGCACGACGTCGTTCGTCGTGCGAATCATCCGCTCAGCCTTACCGTTCTGAGGAGAGGTATACGTACAAGACATACACAGCTGAACACCCCGAGACAGGAAGAAGGAACGCGAGGTGGAGTTATCGAACTCCCGCCCGTTGTCGCACTGGACGGCCTTAACGGTGAGGCCGAACTGAGTGGACACCCAGGCAAAGAAGTGGAGGAGGGTGGGGAAGGTCTCAGACTTGGCGCGCAAAGGGAAAGTCCAAGAGTAATGAGAAAAATCATCAACAATGACCAGATAATATTTGTAGCCAGACATGCTGAGTACAGGAGATGTCCACAGGTCAAAGTGAATAAGATCAAAAATATGCGCAGTATACGAAGAAGAAGAAAACGGAAGTCTAACATGACGACCTAACTGGCACGCATAACAGAGGTGCTCAGCAGGAGCCCTATTACATGGAACATCGGTACTACGGCTGAGCTGAGCCAAAACGTCGCGGCCGGGGTGTCCAAGCCGGCGGTGCCAGGTGGTGGAAGAAGGCATCACGGCAAAGACAGTAGACGATGAAGAAGTCGAGGACGGAGCAGCGGAAGCAGAAAGTCGAAGAGTGTAAGGGGCCCCGGGCTATCACATCGGAGGAGCGGACGCCGGGAAGCCGAATCCTTCACAGTAAGACCAGAAGAGTCAAATTCGATAGAACAGGAGTTGTCAGCAGTAATCTGGCGAATGGAAAGAAGGCTGTGAACCATTTGAGGAGCAACAAGAACATTAGGAAGACGAAGAGCAGAACCCACGACGGTGACAGGAAGGCAAGACCCATCACCAACCATGGTGGAAGAAGGACAAGAGGGGTGTGGGGGTCGGACAGAAGAGAGGATACCGGCATCAAGAGTAGTGTGAAACGAGGCACCCGAGTCGGCGATCCACTCGGTGCTGACCGGCGCGTCAGTCCCATGGTGCTGAAGGACTGCGCCAGAGCGGCCTGGTCCCACCCCCTAGGCCAGGTCGGCTGCTGGCTGGGCTGAGCGGGCGGGGTCCAGGACGGCACGAAGAGTGGGGCAGCGCCGGTGAACATGGCCGCCGGCTGGAGCAGAGAACGAGGCCCCCCTCTCGGACCCTGGAATGGCCACATCGAGATGCGCCCTGACCATGGGTTGCTGAAGGATGGCCAGGGCGTACCTCCAGGGGCAGGGGCAGAAGCGGGAGTCGGAGCCGAAGCCGGCAGAGTCGGCGCGCCCCGACGGCCCCCACCGGTACCGGTACCCCCAGAAGCAGGGCCACTAGTGCCGCCACCACCACGTCCCCCTATCGACGTCGTCCTCGGCCCCCCCACCTCCGGACTCCCCGGCGGGAGCAGCACCAAGGAGAGAGGTGGCAGGGGCGGCAGAGGAAGCCGGTTGAGCAGCGACGAGCGCGGTGGAGGTGGACGAGGGCAATCCGGGCGCGAGACCCCTGGTGATCTCCTCGAGGGCGAGGTCATCCCGGACATGCAGGAAGGAGGGGAAGGGCTCTGGCGGACGATCCAGCTTTTCAGGTGGTCATAGGTGCTGCTCAGGCCCCACAGGACATTGAGCACCAAGACCTGATCGGACACCAGATCCCCGAGGTCATGAAGAGCATCGGCCATGCCCTTCATCCGCCGGCAGTACTCACCGATGGAGAGGTCCCCCTGCATGAATGTGCGGAATGTGGCGTCGAGCTGGAGGGCGCGGTACTCGGCATTGCCGAGGAACTGCCCCTCGAGCGCCACCCAGGCCTGCCGCGCGGTGCCGCCGTGGGTCCTGACGATGTCCTGAAGATCTAGGGAGATGGTCCCAAAGATCCAGGACAGGGCGACACTGTCGAGGCGCAGCCACGCTACGTCCCGCGTCTCGATCGGCGAGTCGACAAGGACGTGGTCGTCGAGGGCGTAGCGGCGGAGGGTGAGGAGGACTTGGTCCCGCCAGCGGCCGTAGGAGGAGAACGTGGGGTCGAGGAGGATGGAGACCAGGGCCCTGATGTTCTGGACGCCGGCGGCCTGGAGGTGGAGCTGGGCGACCATGGGTTCGGTCGGGTCGTACCGGGCTCCAGACCAGCGGGCGGGGGCTGATGGGAGGAAGAGGCGCCATGGTTGGGGTCGACGTGCTGGCCGGAGGAGACACGGAGGAAGCGCTCCGCCTCGGCGACCCGGAGAGAGAGGGCGTCGGCCGTGATGCGCTCGCGCTCCCAGGCGAGGGCTACCATGTGGACCCGCTCCTGGGCCGCCGAAGCCTCTCCGACTTGGCGTCCGCCTGCTGCCCGCGGAGGGCGGCGACGGCGAGCGGCGCATCCGCGAGAGACATCCCGAGGCCAGACCATGCGTGATCGGCGACGGCGGCGTCGACGGCCTGCTTGCCCGCAGCAACCGCGGCGCGGTGGGCCGCAGAGGCGGCGGCGGCTGCGGAAGCGGCGGCGGCAGTCGGGTCGACGACCTGCGGCTGCAGGGGGCCCACCTGTGGCATCCAAGAGTTTTAAAATGCTAAGCAAGAAATATTAAATACGATAACATGCATAATCAACTAAGAAAATTTGAATTCAACAAATTGAATAGGCGTCTCATTAAAGTCATGTTAAACCAAAGTCTTATTGAAATCAAAGAGAGAAAAAAAAGTTTTGAACATAAAATGACAGGTCATTTGAACCGTAGTATTCAAAGATTTAAACTCTCTCTCAAATTTCAAACCAATCTGTTTTGAAAATAATTTCTTAAATATAGCTCAAACGAAATTTTTTCCAAGACCAAAGTTGAAGCATTTTCAATGTGGAACAACTTTCATGTTCAAATATTTTTATGTTTCCATACAAAAGTTGAAGAAAATTTGAATCCGAACTCCAATCGGCTAATAATGTACTTTTGTCGGGATTTCAAATTTAAACTTTTGAACTAAGCCCCAAATGAAGATAAGCCTGAAACAAAAGTTATTTCTCCCGAATCCTCTCGGCCTCTCCACGCGGCACTACCTCCCTGCGCGCACGCCGAGGACGGCCGCTCGACGCGCCACGGCGACGACGCGCCGAGCCGTGTCGTGTGCCACTTCCTCAGCTCGCTTGTGCCCTCGCCCGGCTCTCCTCCCTTCCATTTTCTTCGCAAGCAAGCCTCCTACCTCCCCCTCTACTCCCCTCGTGCTCCGAGCGCCAGGCCGAGCTTCCCACGGCGTCCCGAGCCGCCGCCGCCCACCATGGCCGCCCCCGCCCCCTAGGTCGCCGCGGAACCCCCTACTCCAACCCACCACAAACCAAATCAACTGCGCAGCAAGCTTCTCCACCTCACACTGGTCCTCCCCGACCACTCCACCGCCGCCTCAAGCCACCGGAGCGCCGCCTCAAGCCACCGGAGCGCCGCCTCTGCCGCTCACCGCCGCCGCCGCCGCCCTGCGCCGCCGACCCACCGCCTCCGGCCATCCCGCGCTCAACTGAGCACACCCCTAGGTAGCTTCCGCCCTCCTCTAGCAAAGCGTGAGCCCCCAAATCTTTCCAGGGGGTTTTCTGCAAATCCAGGGGCTTAAACATAATATTAGATTTGTTTTTAAATTTTTGCAGTGAATTTGTAAAATCAATAGAAATTCGTAGAAAAATCCTAAAATAGCAAATAAATACTTTTTGGAATCCTTATCAAAATCTCTATAATCTGGAACCATAAAATGACTTGTTTTAGTTAAAAAATTTTACTACAAAAATAGATTTATGTTTAATAGTGCATAAAAGACTAGTTTTTCTTATCTAGTACTGTTATTAGAGATTGTCTTGAATGATAGAATTATTGTGGTAAATTAGGAGCCTTTGTAACTTTGTAGAACTATCTGTAAAAAAAATTAATCTTGTTCCATACAACTATACATTGTTGTATTTTTTTCATGCAATGTATACTTATGTTCCGAGTCTTGGAAATTTACAACAAACTCATCTTAAGGATTATAATCTTTAGTTAAAAGATCATTACCAGCACTTACATTCTTTGGCCTAGGGAACTATTTGTGAGTAGAAATGTTTCTCTGCACTTCTATAAAAGAAAAACAGCACACCCATCTCTTTTATAAGTTAGAATGGTACAATTACTACTCTATAAATGACTGCCCAGGAGATATTAATTGACAAGTTTTCCCATACCAACTCATTTTATGATGGACTACAACTTTATCGTGGAGGAAAAATAATAAAACTTAAATCACTAAACAACTCGGAACTGTGCATTCATACATATGCATTGCTGCATTTCATTTAGGTACGATAGATGAAACACGTGAAGGATGTGACGTTGAAGCCGAGCCAGAAGACGGTGAATGGTGGACACATCTAGAAGATGGATGGATGGATCCCGATGTGCATGACCGAAGGAAGATGCTCGCCGAGCAGTTGTTCTCTAACTAACACTGACCTAGTGTTAATCCCAGGCAAGCCCCGGAGCATGTCCTATCTATTTTAAATTTATGCAACTTATTATTGTTTCTATGTACTTGCGCATTTAAGTTTACAGGAGTTGCTTGGAATCTTAGCTGCATAATCCTAGGTACCTATGCTTGAACACTAGTATGTGTAGGTCGCTAGATGGCTAGGCTAATGGTTTGGTAGAAGTCGAGTGATTTCCTGTCACTCGCGAGAACTATAGGAGTTGAATGTCTGCTACATACTGCAACTATAAGGCTCACGGGCGGAGTTGTGGTACTTGTGATACCCCGTCTGTTTAGTGAAAATGGATAAGGCCGCAGTGTGTGGTAGTGGTGGTTAAGCTTTTGAACTTACTAACCACATGCCGAGAAATATGGTAATCGGTAAGCTTAAGTACTGGATTGCACCGAGGCCGGAACATACCTCCCCACCGTCTTTGAACGTTGTTCTCATGCGGCCACATGCAGGTGCAAGGAGGCTCACGACCCGGCGTCGTACCGTGGCGTGGATCCTTGTAGTCGAGGGTGGTGGGCCTGTTTCGTGCAGTGGGAATTGAAGGGAAAAGTCGCGTGGGCGAAGCGAGACGTCGATCCCCATGCGTGTCTGTTAGGTCTGCCTGGCCAGGTTAACAAATTCGATTTGAATCGTCCACTTCTCATGGTTTGGGACTGCTTAAACCTTTTGCCACATAGAGTAAGAAGTGAAAGATGGTGATGACGACTATGGTTGATTGGATGATAAAAGATAATTGTTTCCCACCATGTATGCTATTGGATAGACACTCACCTAGAATGGTTAATTGAACTAGAATTTGGAAGCTAAAACCTGAAATTAAGGATCTACTCTTTACTGCTTTTCGGCAAAACAAACCCCTCAAGCCAAAAGCCTTGCATGTCTAGATAAAGGGCTAAGTATACCCTTAGTCGGGTAAGCCTTGCTGGGTATTAGTATACTCAGCCTTACTTGTGGCTTTGTTTTTCAGGTGGTACATCTGAGGATGTGGCTGACGTCATGTACAGGCTTTACAATGATGTCTTGTTTCGACGCTAGACTATCGTTCGTTTTTTTCCGTCAAACTTGAACTCTGCTGTACTTTTATAAATTCAAACTCGGTTTGTAACAATAATTCAGTTTCATACTCTGTATAGTAAAATTTGCGGAATGTTGTATTCTCTGAACTGCTTTGTCGATCCTGTTTCAAGTGGTTTAATCGGGATTTTACCCGACAACACTGCTGGATTACTCTGTTTTAAGTGCGTGTTAACTCTGGTTGCCGTTTTGGTGATGATTAGCGCACTTAAGCCGGATTAATTTGGGCAGGGCTGCCACACCACCGCTGCCCCTGCACCCCCGGCGCCCACGCCCTGCCTGCAGCGGCAGCAGCAGGCGGATCGGGCTGCAGCAGGGGATGGGGCGGCGCCTGGAGTGGCTGCAGGGGGCCCACAGCCGCGGCCCCCGTGCCCCCGGCGTCCGCGGCCCAGCCTGCAGCGGCAGCAGAGGCCGGATCGGGCTGGGGCGGCGCCTGGAGCGGCTGCAGGGGGCTCGCGGCCGCGGCCCCCGCGCCTCCGGCGCCCGCAGCCACGGCGGTACCGTCGGGCACAGGGTCGAGCAGGGCTAGGGCGGCGGCGGGTCGGGGCGACCGGATCTGGGTCCAGGCGGCCGGCACGAGCCATGCGCCCGGCGCAGGGCCGGTGGCGGCAACAGCAGCAGAGGAGGAGGGGAGGGGAGGGAAAGAGGAGGGGGGAGGCGCGGCTGGCAGGGGAGGGAGGAGAGAGGAGAGACAGAGGCTAACTCTAGGCTAATGATACCAAGTAGGAGGGAATAATAGATGTATTCCTCCAACCCTAGAAGGATGGGTATATATAATTCCTATACATGGGCCTCTAGATGAGCCTCTATACACATGGGCTCAATATACACCAACACAGAGCAACTATAGTAGCTAAAGGGTAATGTTGTTCCCACTCAGTGCTGACTAATACTCTATCCAACTTCTCATAAGTTGGGTTAGGCATGGAGTTAGCCCAAGTATACTTTCTTCCAGACATTTCTAGTTCTCTAAGATCTAGACCATCTATGATGGCATTGAACAAGAAGGGCCACCTGTCATCATATCTAGAATTATTCTTTTCACTAGGATTTCTGATGATGTTAAAGTCACCTCCCAAAAGTAAAGGTAGCTTCTCTTTGTTACAAGCTTGGACCAACTCAGTTAGAAATTTCTCCTTAAAACTAGGTTGTGCTGCTCCATAAACAGCTACTAATACCCAGTGAAAATTATCCTTTTTATTTCTAAGCCTGAATTTAACAAAGTAATCTCCATCTTCTATACTGCCTATTTCTAGAACATCCAGGTTTATTCCTAGCAAAATACCTCCTGACCTACCATGAGGTTCAGTCCAATGCCAAAGAAAGTTTCTCCCACCACACAGGCCATTAAGCACTGGTTGCCTAAAATCTTTCTTCCCAGTTTCTAACAAAGCAATGAAATCCAGATTTTTTTCTCTAGCTGTATCAGCTAAGAATTTGGTTTTAGCCAAGTCACTAAGACCTCTGCTATTCCAAAAAATACCTCTCATTTGGACACTGTTAGAGAATTTTTAAAAAGCTTCACTCTACAAGTCTTTTTTGTGTGTGGCTTAGCACAAGACTTGCTTGCTCTTTTGCTACCTCTCAGGACAAAACTTGGGGATGATTCTTCGTCATCAAAAATTTCCTCAAGAAGATCACCACATAGTTCTTTTATTGCCTTTTTTTTTCTAATTCCTCTATACTATCTTCATTTTCACTATCAAGATAATCTAGTTCAGATTCATCATTTTCTTCTGTCCCAAAACCCTCATGATTGAAAGTAAGCGCAGTTTTGCATAGCGAATTTACTGACTCAGAATTTGCTTGTATTCCTAATTGCATTAAATTATCAGAAATGACATGCTTATCAAAAGACAAAGAGGGATGAATAGAGCCATTACCTTCCAAGAATTCTAAATTATTTGCAGCCGCCCTCCTTGCCCCTTTCTTCAGAGTATGTTCATCAGAAGAGTTAGCCAGTCTTGGACTGGCCCTTAGTGGAGACACTAAAGATTCCGGAATTGCAGCTGCTGCTTGAACCTCAGACTCCAATCCTGTAATAACTGTGTCCCCACCACCCTGCTTTTGACCACTTTGAATTGTCATCTCCCTATCTTTTTCCATCTCAAAAACTGCTGTTTCAGGCACCTGTGTCTCATTCTCAGATGACTGTACATGCATCTCCTCTTCCACCTCACTGGTAAGTGTTTCCCCACAATTATGAGGCTCATTTTCTTGCAACAAGTCATTGTTTTCTTCTGTGAGGACCTTCTCAGCTAGCAAATCCAGAGTCTCACTGACCACCCCATCTAAAATTCCCTCTGCTTTTTCCCTTAAGAAGACTTCAAAATCTGAATCACTTAAGTCTTTCAACCTCTCTTTTAACTCAGGTATATTCAGAACCAAACTATTAGTCTGCATATCTTTATTATTTTGTAACTCATCTCCTGCTTTTTCTAAATTTTCAGAACCCTTCTGTCTTTTTGGATTTCTGTCGTCAGTTGGATTCTCCTCCATTTCCTCCTCTTCATCTCCACCACCTTCTCCTCCCCTCCAGGCCACCTCCATTTCCTCCCCATTTTCATCCAGTCCCAACCTTTCTACCTCAAACTCCAACTCAAAATAGTGATCTCCAATCACTACGTCTAAGTGAGCTTGTATAAGCATTGGGTTTAACACAGCCACTTGAATTCTACCAAATTCATTTTTCCTTGTTGTTTCCATATCCACAGTCTGAGTTGAACCAAGCATTGATCCAACTGCCCATAAGTTCATAAACTCTCTCAAAAATTTTCTTATGCCATAGACTCTAACCCACACCTTGGGAAGCAAGAAACCTTCTTCCTTTTCAGCCCAAACATCGAACTGCAACCTCAATCCCTGGAGACCAGCCACTTTAACATCAGCTCCTCCAAAGGCAATAGCCCTCTGTAGCTCATGCTTAGACGGAAACTTGGTTATGAAAACATTTTCCTCGTGTTCCATCAAATCCCAAGTCCACTTCCCTGGAAAAATCCTCTGCAGCTGAGAAACTACCTGTTCCTTGGTTAACACCCCTCCGACCACTGAAATCATAGCAGATTTGGACTCCTTCTTTGATCTGGGTAAAGGCGGGTGAGGAATATGATAAAAACCCAAGCCGTGAACTGCATAACCTACCGCATGTGCCTCAGGTCTGGTTTCCTTTAACAAAGGACATCTATGGTTAACATGCACCGTGTTCGGCAGGCTAGAGCTGGAGGCTGGACCTAGAGCAGTATGAGAGAAAAACACTGTTACCTGGCTGGTGGCTGGAGGCTGGAGCTGGAGTAACGTGAGAGAGAGTTACTGTAGGGCTGGAGGCTCAATCCTCCAGCCGAACATGAGCACTGCAAATCACACAAAAGAGTTCGATCTCACAATTTGTCGCCATATGACCACGCTTTGTGCATCTGGAACACTTGGTGCCTCCTCCTTGTTCAGCTCCTCCCTCTTCTTCACCTGCTTCCTTCATTACTTCATCTGCACCTTCCCTTCCTCCCTCAGAACCTTTCTTTTTATTTCCCTCCTCTGTATCTTTCCCAAATCCTGCTGCTCCTGAAGTCCTCGGAGAAACCTGCCTTCTAATATAAGAATCTCCCTGTCTAGGACGCCAGTCGTAACTCTGATAGCCATACTGACCATTCCAATCAGTACCCGCACTTCCCCTCCTTGCTCCTATTCCCACTCGTGGCCAACCTCTTCCTCTCTCACCTCTGAAGCCTCTACCACCTCTTTGCGGTCCTCCTGCAAATATTGTCGCAGCCCGCCCGCCTCCTCCTCTTGCTCTCTCTTCTTCATCGTCAGCTTCCCGTGCACGATCACGGCCCACATCGCTAGTCGCCCCCAGGTGACGACCCGCTGGGAACGAGCGGCCACCGCGCCTCCCCCAACTCCCCCTTCCGCCAGAGCCTATGAACATTTTTGCCGTAAGATGTTGATCTGCACTCTGTTTGGGGTTTAAATCCAGGGAGAGGTGCGATCGATTATTGCTTTCCAGTCTCCTCGGTTTCCCACCATTCTTAAAGAGGCACGTTAATCCTGCCGCGAATTTAATCGGACGTGAGGATCCAAGCAGCCTGTGGGCCGAAACTGAAGCGTTTACAGCCCAGTTGTTTGGCCCAATAGGGCTACTCGTTTCTGCTCCCCAATTCCCTGTGCAGCTTCTTCTCCGTTCCGCCGCCACCAACTCCGGCGTAACTCCGGCAACTGCTGTGAGCTTAACACTATTTATTGTATCCACTAGTCCCTTATTTCGTTGCCCGGATCTTAAATCTGTTAGGAATAAACCCGGCGCTATGTGTGCACGACGCTGGATTGTGCGTGTGTGCGTGCGCGCGATCGCGTTCGTGGCTGGCTGTGTGTGTGCACGCCAGGGCGATGTGCGCGCGGGTGTCGAGTGCGGCAGCGTGTGCATGCACGCGGCCGTCGCGTTGATCGTGTGTGCGATCGTGGAGCTGTGTGATCAGGGAACTGTCCGCGTTGGTCGCGCGGAGGACGGTGGCCGTTGGAACACCCGCATTGGCCGCGGCATCCTCGGAGCGTGGCGCACGCGTTTGAGCGCGTCGCGCGCGCCGTGGCGGAGCCGGCGGCTCGTGCCGGTGTTCCAGGGCAGTGGGTGGGTCGTGGGTGCGTCCACCGGGCTATAAAGCCCCGTTATAACCTCGTGGTCAAGTCACCGCAAGCAATTGAAGAACGGCGTCCGTCGCCGAGCGTTTGAGCGCGAATTGTCCCGCGGGCACTGTTCATCTTCTTCCTCCCGCCATCTCAAATTCGCTCTGTGTGCTTGCTAATTCGAGGGGCTGGCTAGTGTGTGAGCACGAGCGAAAGGTAGACCACCAATTGCGCACGGAGTTTCGCTGCGGGGATCGCCGGAGGTGGGACTTCACCGTTGACCCCTCGGCGGAGCTCTGTTTTTTGCCGTTCTCGCGGCGATCGGCGTCGGGCGCTGCTCCAACAAAATCTTTAACCAGAATATCTCCTAGAGACATTTTTGGGGAAACTCTGCACTTAGGCAATGGTCCCCTCCATGGTTTCATTGCCGGAAAACGTCGATCTGCAATTGCATCCACAACCCTTTGCGGGAGCAACCTTGGGTGCTTCACATGACCAGCCCCCAAACAAACAGAGTCAAAACTTGGTGGTGAAAGATCAGTAGCCAACGACTCCGCCCGACGAACCTCATCCACGGAAAAACCAGCTAACAAGGCCTCACGCAAGAACTCAGGACCAGAAATTGACTCACCCGATGAAGGCGATGAAGCGAAATCCCCGTCGTCCTCAGAGCTCTCGCCGTCCTGCGACATCCAGAAGCGCGAGCCGTTGCCCTCCTTCCTCAGACCTTGAAGTGGATCCGGCGATGTCAAAATGACGGGCGCCGAATGCCTGCACCGAGGAACATCTCCCGCCGCCCAGACCTCACCAGCCTCACGTCCGGAGGATGGGAGCGTAGAGGAAGTGGAGGATGCTGAGACCCTGTCGCCGTCTCCGACGCCGGGCGCCGAGCCGCCGCCGGAGACCAGCATGCTCTCCTTGGTCTGCAAGCCGTCGTGCCTCGTGGCCACTGGGCACTGGCCGGCCGCCGGCGTCGTGGTCTCTTCAAGTTTTACCCTAGGGAGAGGGAGGGCGCGTGCATCGGCGCATGCCCGGCCGGCCTGTTGCCGCGGTAGCTAGCTACAGAGTGGGGGTGGCTGCGTGGCTGGGTAGAGGAGCTCCTACTCCTAGCTACCTCTCCCTTAATTAGCTTAAGTAATGATTTCTTAAAGAGAGAAAAAAAGAGCCACGAAGGGTACAACCATGGAATTTCCATGCGGCTGGAGTGTAGTGTACTAGGCTAGCTGAAGGAAACGATATGATCGAAGAAATCGAAGAGGACCCGAAAGCTTTACTACTTGCTGGAGGCTGGAGCAGCCACCAATGTGGGAACCGCAGCTTCATTGTTGAAGACGACACCGTGCGTGCAGCTCTAACAACAACATCGATCAACCCAAAGCATAGCATGCAGCTTCGTCAGTGTCGCTGTCGCTGTCGCCGACGGTCGAGACGGGACAGCGGGTTGGCAACTGCAACAACGATGCGTCGTGTTGCGCCGAGTTCGGACAGGCATGATCAGTGGCAGCTGGTGCCGGAGCACACACGTTGAGGTCATGGATCATGGATCGGTCGGTCGCGGATGCCGGATGGTATGGCCGAGGGCGTCGTGGTCGCTGGCCCGGCGATCGGGAGTCCCGAGGCCGGATCTTGTCGTGCCCCTGCGCGTCGGAGCCGCGCAAGCTGACATGACAGGTGTCGCGTGAGGCAGAGCAGGATCCGTTCCAGGATCAGGACGCCGCCAAGGATGTAAAGCCTGCCTGAAACTGAAGAGCCCGGCCCAGAGATCAGCCCATCTCTCTCTCGCGCGCGCCTTTTTTATTTTTGTATTTTTCAAAAAAAAAATTACAGAAATATATTTTTGGTTTTAGATTTTACGGATGTATACCCCTACCGCCCAGCAGGGGGGCGGTAGGGACCTAGATATAAATAAAAATATTTTTTTTTGCGCATAGGTCCTTAGCGGGATCCTACCGCCCCCTACCGGGCGGCAGGCCCCTGCCGCGTCCCCCCCCCCAAATATAAAAATCCGCTCCTTCCCTCTGCGCCCTCATTTTCTGCCCACGAGATCCAGAGAGGGGAGAGGGAGAGAGGAGGGGTGAGGGAGGTAATTCCACCGGCGAAGCCCTGCCGGATTTTGGATCCAAATCGCAGGTAACCAATATTTCTCAACTATTATAGACTTGTTTCTAAAAAATTATGAATTAGAATAGATTTAGTTTTTTATAGTGAAATCTAGAATAGTAAACTTAGAATGACAGTACTTTATTGTTATTTCAGCATAAGGCAATGGCTGCCTCCAATTCTGTTGGATTTTCATGGACCGAAGAAAAATCTAGTATATTTCTTGAGATCATGACACGTCTTGTAATCAGTAAGAAGTTGGATCCATTAGCGGATGGTACGATAGAGATGGTGTTGTCCAAATTAGTTGAGTTTAAAGATTTGACATTGTTTCGAGGTATTACAATGCAAGATTTAAAGGAACACCTGCTAGAACGTCGGAAGATATACATGAGGGTATGTGAACTAGCGAATCATCCTTATGTTATTGGATTCTTACAAACTACTTGTAAGATATGGATGCGGCCAGAGGTGTATGAGATGCACATTAAAGTAACTCTTATTTAGTTCTAATCACGTCCGTTATTTGTAATCCATATTTACGAAATAGTAAAAATTTTGTGTAATTATATGCTAGGATTACCCCGAGGACACGGAGTTGATTAACAAATCGATACCAAATTTCCGTAAATTGGTATGTATCTTCGGTGGAATTATGCCGCAAACTAGACGAAGGAGGTGGAAAAGATCTTCGGGTGATAGTTCTCGGCCTCCGCAAGAACAGATGACCGGAGGTTCGTCAAGTCATGCTGCATCACCTCGAGCACCTAGTTGTGTTAACTGGGATGACGATATGGATGACTTCATGCCCCCCAAATCATGGCCTCGAACACTTGATGTTCCTCCCCCTGTACATGAACCTAGAACCAGAAAAGAGAGAAAAGGAAAGTCGAGAGGTTCGTCAAGTAATGCTGCACCACCTACAGCACCACCATCTGTCAACTGGGATGACGATTTAGATGATTTCATGACATGATCTGTAACATATGATGGACATCAGTTTTAGATTGTGATGTAAATTATGACGGGACGTCTGTACCTTTAATTGCAATACTTATATGTTTGCTATGTTTGATTGTAATGATTATATTTATGATACAATACAACATAAGATACAATGAACGAAATATAAATAGAACGTTAAACAAAATACCACATAACATATTACATTGAAGGTTTCATTCGTTACAACCAAATTCGAGACAAATACATAATATATTTAGTTTCGTACACACAAATACATTGCAAGCTGTTACGTGCACAACTAGATGCGGCGAATTCTTGTAGGTGGAGCCGATCCATCCGTCGGATTCCCGGAAGGTCCAGTCTCGGCAGCAGCAGTGGGTACTGAAAGCTGTGGGCACTTCTTGTAAGTGTGACCGTCCGCTCCACACAAGTTGCAACGTTTTTTCTTCTTTCCAGCCTTGGACTCGTCCATTCCGTTCCGGATCCGACATGTCTGCCGTCGGCCTATGCCCCGCTTCGTAGCTGCATCAGGGATGAGAATTGGATGGGGATTTTTTTTGAGTGAATGGGCCTAGAATGCCAATGCCGTATATCTCATGACACCAAGTATGTGCTGCGGCTTCTTTTGTGAAATATTGAGAAACATAGGACGCAGCATCTAACCCAGATACAGAACAAGCCGCGATGACATGGGGAGCATGGTAAGTGATGCACCTTTGGCTTCTGACATCGGCAGAACACCCTCCCGTCAATGGTTATCAAAACTTCTTGAATTACCCTTTGTCTGCGGACACCCTGTCCGGTCCTGTCCCTGCATGATACCTCAAATCTTTGCTCATTTGTGCCCATCGATATGACTGAGTGAAATCGAGCCTTTTTAATTTTTTTCTCCATGTACTCATTGACCCTTCTGCAAAAATGCACTCCTGGATCATTAAGTAAGGGAGCGACTGATGTGTATCGCTCCCGAAAATACCTTATACATCCATACATGATGAACTCAATAATGCCAACAAGAGGAAATCCACGAACAAGACGCATTACCATATTGTAACATTCAGCATGGTTGGTCGTCTCGATCCCATAACGTCTCCCATCTGTGTCATACAGAAGTGACCACTTCTCTTTAGGCGCACCATCAATCCACTGTGAAAATGGCTTAGCATGTCCAACTAATGAATCTGTAGAACGCCTCCTGCTGGATGATGAGGCTTGGCTCTTAAGCAATTCAGCGCTCATGTCATCAATTATACCCCACAAAGCATCAAACTTCCTCTGCTGATTCTGAGTGCACAATCGCTTGAACAAATTCATCAGATCCTTATTCTTGAACCGCTCATAAAAGTTAGCAGCCATATGCCTCACACACCACCTATTAACAACATCTGGCCATATAGGAGGTGAAAATTGAATACCTTCTTGGAGCTTCCTTATAGCTGCAAGTAGACATGCATGCCTATCACTGATAAGGCAAACATTAGGCCTTCCAGCAACAACGTGAATCTTCTGACGTTCAAGAAACCAGTACCAGCTTTCTGTGTTCTCATTCTCAACAAAGGCAAAGGCGATGGGAACTATCTGCTTGTTGCAATCAATTCCGATTGCCGTCAATATTGTTTCCTTATATTTCCCTGTCAGAAAAGTGCTGTCAATACACAGAACAGGAAGGCAATAAATGAATGCCCTCACACATGCTCCAATGCAGAAGAAAGCTCGCAGCAGAATGCTTGGCCCCCCTGACAAGCTCGGTACACTGTATGTATCAAAAGCACTTCCATAATTTCTGTGCACAATTGCTTCAAGCATACGAGGTAGGTTGTCATATGGTGCTTCATAAGTGCCAAACCTTATCTCAAATACTTTTTGTTTAGCCCGCCAAGCCTTTGCATAGCTGATCATATACTGGAAATTCTGTTCAATGTCCCTAATTATCAATGCAGGCTCATAATCCATTTTGTCAAGAATCACCCCATACATCTTCTTAGCCACGAAAGTTGATGTGATATTATGATGATGTCCCACAACACCTGTCAATCTACAAGTATGTCGTGTAAAATTGGCACTAGTTGTGAAAATGGGGTAAATATGAACTAATTTTGGATTCTAGCCACCAATTAGCTATTATCTGTACCAATCACTGCATAAGTGACTTATATACTTATTAGTTTCTCTATATCTACGTCCAAATTAAAAATTACTAATCTTAAGGGTTTTTTTAAAGAAAACGATGATGTCAAGGTTCAAACGGAGCCCGTATGTCCTGTATGTGTCTGCTGCGGTCAATTGCAGCGTGCTGACTGCTGATTCTCCTAGGTCGTGGTGGCATACGGGCATAAGGATTGGCAATGGAACGTCGATGCAGATAATGTACTCCATCCGTTTCAAATTATAGGCTGTTTATTTTTTTACTTCAAATTTGATCACTCATTTTATTTAAAAATTTATACAAAATATCACTTCTTTTATTATGAGTTGCTTTATCGATATATGATCTTTAAAAATAACTTAAATTTGACAATGTTTGCACAATTTTTTTAAATAAGACGAGCAGTCAAATTTTTTAAATCAATAAATCAAACAAACAATTTAGAACGGAGGCAGCACTAGAGCGCAACGTAGTCGACTGGTCACGGTCAGCAGCGCAACGGATTCTTGCGCGCGGATTGCGATGACTAGGACAGGACCTGTAAGAGTAGTTTATCAGAGGCCGCTTACTAGTCTTCGCTCATCTCTTGGGCGCTAAGGAATATACATATATATTAACCGAGTAGGTTTGGAGCATATCAGAAGAGATTCTCGGATCGTTTATTTTCCGAAGTATTATATTCGTGAGCTTATTCTTCAAAAAAAAAAATCGTGTAGCTTTCAGCGAGTTCCACAACGCCCCTTTTTTTCTTTGGAGATGATGATGGCTACGTTCCTATCTCTCTTGGAGATATCATCTTTATCAGTCAAGTCTGCATACGAGCAGCAAATACAATATCAGAAGGAAAGCTCCAAGGTTCCAAACAGAAAAAAAAACAAGAAGAAGGATTCACACATGCTCCAATGCAGAAGAAAGCTCGCAGCAGAATGCTTGGCCCCCCTGACAAGCTCGGTACACTGTATGTATCAAAAGCACTTCCAGGATTTCTGTGCACAATTGCTTCAAGCAAACGAGGTAGGTTGTCATATGATGCTTCATAAGTGCCAAACCTCATCTCAAATACTTTTTGTTTAGCCCGCCAAGCCTTTGCATAGCTGATCATATACTGGAAATTCTGTTCAATGTCCCTAATTATCAATGCAGGCTCATAATCCATTTTGTCAAGAATCACCCCATACATCTTCTTAGCCACGAAAGTTGATGTGATATTACGATGATGTCCCACAACACCTGTCAATCTACAAGTATGTGGTGTAACAATTGAATATTCCCAGTGTGTCTTGAACTTTCCCTTGTATGCATGCACTCGCCATGTACAGTCTCTATCTGCACACCTCACCTCGTATTCTTTACTGCTAGATTTCAGTACTCTGAATTCCTTCCTCAGAGATACAGCTCAGAGCTTCACAGCATCCTTCACATCCTCAATGGTACGATACTTTGCCCCTTGTATGACCTCATTCACTCTGTATTCAAACTCCGGACATCTAATATCTTGTACCACTGGATTACCAAAACCCTCTTTACGCCATTCACCTAGCACCGGGAAGCGCTCATCGTCCTCATCGTCCGATGAGTCCCCACATTGCTCTATTATTTGTGCATCCTGGTCTTCTTTCTCCATGTCCTCCACAATTCCAGGTATCCGCTCGCCTTCATCTGCTAAACCTTGTGGTTCTGGTTCTAGTTCTGGAGCTTGCATGTTCTCTTCTTCTTTATCCTCTTCCATCTCTTCATTGCAGTCAGATGTTGTGTGTGTTGACCCTTCACCTAAATCACCGGTCTTCTGGTGAATCTGAATTACCATTGCGAGAGGCCACCCACTTTCAAGAGCTGCGTGCATGTAATGTTGTCATTCTTCCGTACTACATATATGCGTCAACTCCCAGAAATCCCCATTAGTTTTCCAGGAAGTCAAGGTATGAACCGTAAGCAAATGGGTCTTTGGATTCACATTGAACATCCTGTGAAGGCATTTTTTGTATGGACTCAAAACTCCTCTCTAGGGGGTTTATCTAGACTCCACTGTTTTCTTTTCAATGCTGATAGATTTACTCCATAGGAATCATGAGTAATTCTATAGAAGTCACCATAATGAACTTGAAATGCCACTTTGCTCGACATATCTGGCCATGCAAAGACTTCATTTTAATTAATCTAATATCTACAAATATACTATGGCCATAATTATAACCACTAATCCGAACCCTAAGTGCTTACAATAATAAAAAATATTAACCATAAAATTAAACATACAAAAAATCTGGAATGACAAAGTTGAGAAATATTGGTTACCTGCGGTTTGGATCCAAAATCCGGTAGGGCTTCGCCGGTGGAATTACCTCCCTCACCCCTCCAATCTCCCTCTCCCCTCTCTGGATCTCGTGGGCAGAAAATGAGGGCGCAGAGGGAAGGGGCGGAGCTTTATATTTGGGGTGGGAGCCTGCCGCCCCCCTACCTGGTGGGGCGGCAGGGGGACTGCCGCCCGACAGGGGGGTGGCAGGATCCCGCCAAGGACCTCTGTGCAAAAAAATATTTTTATTTATATCTAGGTCCCTACCGTCCCCCTGCCGGGCGGTAGGCCCCCTGCCGCCCCCCTGCTGGGCGGTAGGGGTATAGATCTGTAAAATCTAAAACCAAAAATATATTTCTGTAATTTTTTTTTTGAAAAATACAAAAATAAAAAAGACGCCTCGCGCGTGCGGAGTGGGCTGCTGGGTTGTCAAGCGGGCGGAGGAATTGCAGCATCTCCCTCCAGCGACCCACCTGCCTGCTAACTTGCATGCAAATTGCGCGGCCCACCCGGCGGCACCCGGCACCTGTTTGAAACTTCGAATCGGTAGCTAAAAAATGAGGGATTAAAAATTGGCACTAGTTGTGAAAATGGGGTAAATATGAACTAATTTTGGATTCTAGCCACCAATTAGCTATTATCTGTACCAATCACTGCATAAGTGACTTATATACTTATTAGTTTCTCTATATCTACGTCCAAATTAAAAATTACTAATCTTAAGGGTTTTTTTAAAGAAAACGATGATGTCAAGGTTCAAACGGAGCCCGTATGTCCTGTATGTGTCTGCTGCGGTCAATTGCAGCGTGCTGACTGCTGATTCTCCTAGGTCGTGGTGGCATACGGGCATAAGGATTGGCAATGGAACGTCGATGCAGATAATGTACTCCATCCGTTTCAAATTATAGGCTGTTTATTTTTTTACTTCAAATTTGATCACTCATTTTATTTAAAAATTTATACAAAATATCACTTCTTTTATTATGAGTTGCTTTATCGATATATGATCTTTAAAAATAACTTAAATTTGACAATGTTTGCACAATTTTTTTAAATAAGACGAGCAGTCAAATTTTTTAAATCAATAAATCAAACAAACAATTTAGAACGGAGGCAGCACTAGAGCGCAACGTAGTCGACTGGCCACGGTCAGCAGCGCAACGGATTCTTGCGCGCGGATTGCGATGACTAGGACAGGACCTGTAAGAGTAGTTTATCAGAGGCCGCTTACTAGTCTTCGCTCATCTCTTGGGCGCTAAGGAATATACATATATATTAACCGAGTAGGTTTGGAGCATATCAGAAGAGATTCTCGGATCGTTTATTTTCCGAAGTATTATATTCGTGAGCTTATTCTTCAAAAAAAAAAAATCGTGTAGCTTTCAGCGAGTTCCACAACGCCCCTTTTTTTCTTTGGAGATGATGATGGCTACGTTCCTATCTCTCTTGGAGATATCATCTTTATCAGTCAAGTCTGCATACGAGCAGCAAATACAATATCAGAAGGAAAGCTCCAAGGTTCCAAACAGAAAAAAAAACAAGAAGAAGGATTCACACATGCTCCAATGCAGAAGAAAGCTCGCAGCAGAATGCTTGGCCCCCCTGACAAGCTCGGTACACTGTATGTATCAAAAGCACTTCCAGGATTTCTGTGCACAATTGCTTCAAGCAAACGAGGTAGGTTGTCATATGATGCTTCATAAGTGCCAAACCTCATCTCAAATACTTTTTGTTTAGCCCGCCAAGCCTTTGCATAGCTGATCATATACTGGAAATTCTGTTCAATGTCCCTAATTATCAATGCAGGCTCATAATCCATTTTGTCAAGAATCACCCCATACATCTTCTTAGCCACGAAAGTTGATGTGATATTACGATGATGTCCCACAACACCTGTCAATCTACAAGTATGTGGTGTAACAATTGAATATTCCCAGTGTGTCTTGAACTTTCCCTTGTATGCATGCACTCGCCATGTACAGTCTCTATCTGCACACCTCACCTCGTATTCTTTACTGCTAGATTTCAGTACTCTGAATTCCTTCCTCAGAGATACAGCTCAGAGCTTCACAGCATCCTTCACATCCTCAATGGTACGATACTTTGCCCCTTGTATGACCTCATTCACTCTGTATTCAAACTCCGGACATCTAATATCTTGTACCACTGGATTACCAAAACCCTCTTTACGCCATTCACCTAGCACCGGGAAGCGCTCATCGTCCTCATCGTCCGATGAGTCCCCACATTGCTCTATTATTTGTGCATCCTGGTCTTCTTTCTCCATGTCCTCCACAATTCCAGGTATCCGCTCGCCTTCATCTGCTAAACCTTGTGGTTCTGGTTCTAGTTCTGGAGCTTGCATGTTCTCTTCTTCTTTATCCTCTTCCATCTCTTCATTGCAGTCAGATGTTGTGTGTGTTGACCCTTCACCTAAATCACCGGTCTTCTGGTGAATCTGAATTACCATTGCGAGAGGCCACCCACTTTCAAGAGCTGCGTGCATGTAATGTTGTCATTCTTCCGTACTACATATATGCGTCAACTCCCAGAAATCCCCATTAGTTTTCCAGGAAGTCAAGGTATGAACCGTAAGCAAATGGGTCTTTGGATTCACATTGAACATCCTGTGAAGGCATTTTTTGTATGGACTCAAAACTCCTCTCTAGGGGGTTTATCTAGACTCCACTGTTTTCTTTTCAATGCTGATAGATTTACTCCATAGGAATCATGAGTAATTCTATAGAAGTCACCATAATGAACTTGAAATGCCACTTTGCTCGACATATCTGGCCATGCAAAGACTTCATTTTAATTAATCTAATATCTACAAATATACTATGGCCATAATTATAACCACTAATCCGAACCCTAAGTGCTTACAATAATAAAAAATATTAATCATAAAATTAAACATACAAAAAATCTGGAATGACAAAGTTGAGAAATATTGGTTACCTGCGGTTTGGATCCAAAATCCGGTAGGGCTTCGCCGGTGGAATTACCTCCCTCACCCCTCCAATCTCCCTCTCCCCTCTCTGGATCTCGTGGGCAGAAAATGAGGGCGCAGAGGGAAGGGGCGGAGCTTTATATTTGGGGTGGGAGCCTGCCGCCCCCCTACCTGGTGGGGCGGCAGGGGGACTGCCGCCCGACAGGGGGGTGGCAGGATCCCGCCAAGGACCTCTGTGCAAAAAAATATTTTTATTTATATCTAGGTCCCTACCGTCCCCCTGCCGGGCGGTAGGCCCCCTGCCGCCCCCCTGCTGGGCGGTAGGGGTATAGATCTGTAAAATCTAAAACCAAAAATATATTTCTGTAATTTTTTTTTTGAAAAATACAAAAATAAAAAAGACGCCTCGCGCGTGCGGAGTGGGCTGCTGGGTTGTCAAGCGGGCGGAGGAATTGCAGCATCTCCCTCCAGCGACCCACCTGCCTGCTAACTTGCATGCAAATTGCGCGGCCCACCCGGCGGCACCCGGCACCTGTTTGAAACTTCGAATCGGTAGCTAAAAAATGAGGGATTAAAAATTGGCACTAGTTGTGAAAATGGGGTAAATATGAACTAATTTTGGATTCTAGCCACCAATTAGCTATTATCTGTACCAATCACTGCATAAGTGACTTATATACTTATTAGTTTCTCTATATCTACGTCCAAATTAAAAATTACTAATCTTAAGGGTTTTTTTAAAGAAAACGATGATGTCAAGGTTCAAACGGAGCCCGTATGTCCTGTATGTGTCTGCTGCGGTCAATTGCAGCGTGCTGACTGCTGATTCTCCTAGGTCGTGGTGGCATACGGGCATAAGGATTGGCAATGGAACGTCGATGCAGATAATGTACTCCATCCGTTTCAAATTATAGGCTGTTTATTTTTTTACTTCAAATTTGATCACTCATTTTATTTAAAAATTTATACAAAATATCACTTCTTTTATTATGAGTTGCTTTATCGATATATGATCTTTAAAAATAACTTAAATTTGACAATGTTTGCACAATTTTTTTAAATAAGACGAGCAGTCAAATTTTTTAAATCAATAAATCAAACAAACAATTTAGAACGGAGGCAGCACTAGAGCGCAACGTAGTCGACTGGTCACGGTCAGCAGCGCAACGGATTCTTGCGCGCGGATTGCGATGACTAGGACAGGACCTGTAAGAGTAGTTTATCAGAGGCCGCTTACTAGTCTTCGCTCATCTCTTGGGCGCTAAGGAATATACATATATATTAACCGAGTAGGTTTGGAGCATATCAGAAGAGATTCTCGGATCGTTTATTTTCCGAAGTATTATATTCGTGAGCTTATTCTTCAAAAAAAAAAATCGTGTAGCTTTCAGCGAGTTCCACAACGCCCCTTTTTTTCTTTGGAGATGATGATGGCTACGTTCCTATCTCTCTTGGAGATATCATCTTTATCAGTCAAGTCTGCATACGAGCAGCAAATACAATATCAGAAGGAAAGCTCCAAGGTTCCAAACAGAAAAAAAAACAAGAAGAAGGATTCACACATGCTCCAATGCAGAAGAAAGCTCGCAGCAGAATGCTTGGCCCCCCTGACAAGCTCGGTACACTGTATGTATCAAAAGCACTTCCAGGATTTCTGTGCACAATTGCTTCAAGCAAACGAGGTAGGTTGTCATATGATGCTTCATAAGTGCCAAACCTCATCTCAAATACTTTTTGTTTAGCCCGCCAAGCCTTTGCATAGCTGATCATATACTGGAAATTCTGTTCAATGTCCCTAATTATCAATGCAGGCTCATAATCCATTTTGTCAAGAATCACCCCATACATCTTCTTAGCCACGAAAGTTGATGTGATATTACGATGATGTCCCACAACACCTGTCAATCTACAAGTATGTGGTGTAACAATTGAATATTCCCAGTGTGTCTTGAACTTTCCCTTGTATGCATGCACTCGCCATGTACAGTCTCTATCTGCACACCTCACCTCGTATTCTTTACTGCTAGATTTCAGTACTCTGAATTCCTTCCTCAGAGATACAGCTCAGAGCTTCACAGCATCCTTCACATCCTCAATGGTACGATACTTTGCCCCTTGTATGACCTCATTCACTCTGTATTCAAACTCCGGACATCTAATATCTTGTACCACTGGATTACCAAAACCCTCTTTACGCCATTCACCTAGCACCGGGAAGCGCTCATCGTCCTCATCGTCCGATGAGTCCCCACATTGCTCTATTATTTGTGCATCCTGGTCTTCTTTCTCCATGTCCTCCACAATTCCAGGTATCCGCTCGCCTTCATCTGCTAAACCTTGTGGTTCTGGTTCTAGTTCTGGAGCTTGCATGTTCTCTTCTTCTTTATCCTCTTCCATCTCTTCATTGCAGTCAGATGTTGTGTGTGTTGACCCTTCACCTAAATCACCGGTCTTCTGGTGAATCTGAATTACCATTGCGAGAGGCCACCCACTTTCAAGAGCTGCGTGCATGTAATGTTGTCATTCTTCCGTACTACATATATGCGTCAACTCCCAGAAATCCCCATTAGTTTTCCAGGAAGTCAAGGTATGAACCGTAAGCAAATGGGTCTTTGGATTCACATTGAACATCCTGTGAAGGCATTTTTTGTATGGACTCAAAACTCCTCTCTAGGGGGTTTATCTAGACTCCACTGTTTTCTTTTCAATGCTGATAGATTTACTCCATAGGAATCATGAGTAATTCTATAGAAGTCACCATAATGAACTTGAAATGCCACTTTGCTCGACATATCTGGCCATGCAAAGACTTCATTTTAATTAATCTAATATCTACAAATATACTATGGCCATAATTATAACCACTAATCCGAACCCTAAGTGCTTACAATAATAAAAAATACTAATCATAAAATTAAACATACAAAAAATCTGGAATAACAAAGTTGAGAAATATTGGTTACCTGCGGTTTGGATCCAAAATCCGGCAGGGCTTCGCCGGTGGAATTACCTCCCTCACCCCTCCAATCTCCCTCCTCACCCCTCCAATCTCCCTCTCCCCTCTCTGGATCTCGTGGGCAGAAAATGAGGGCGCAGAGGGAAGGGGCGGAGTTTTATATTTGGGGTGGGAGCCTGCCGCCCCCCTGCCGGGCGGCAGGCCCCCTGCCGCCAACTGGTAGGGCGGCAGGGGGCCTGCCGCCCGGCAGGGGGCGGCAGGATTCCGCCAAGGACCTCTGCGCAAAAAAAATATTTTTATTTACATCTAGGTCCCTACCGCCCCCTGCCGGGCGGTAGGCCCCCTGCTGGGCGGTAGGGTATAGATCTGTAAAATCTAAAACCAAAAATATATTTCTGTAAATTTTTTTTTGAAAAATACAAAAATAAAAAAGACGCCTCGCGCGCGCGGAGTGGGCTGCTGGGTTGTCAAGCGGGCGGAGGAATTGCAGCATCTCCCTCCAGCGGCCCACCTGCCTGCTAACTTGCATGCAAATTGTGCGGCCCTCCCGGCGGCACCCGGCACCTGTTCGAATTAAAGATGGCAACGGGTACATACCCGACGGGTAGTGGCCACCCATACTCGTACCCGCTAGAACTAAGTTTTACCCATCGGGTTACCCGTACCCGTACACGGGTAGGAAAATGGTTCCATACCCGTACCCAGCGGGTAATTTATACCCGACGGGTAACCCGTACCCGAAAACATACCCGAGAATTACATATAAATATCACATATTCATATGAAAAATAATTCATTTCAAACTAAAATTGGAGTGAGTGTGGAGTAGGATTTCAAGTAGAGTCCAACAATATATATACTAGGAGGGATTAATTGGATTTGAGCAAAATTCATGGGCCATATGGGTTTTTGTTCGGGTATGTCTTACCCGCGGGTAGGCGGGTATGGGTAGTATACATCCGCACCCGTACCCGCCATACCCGACGGGTATAAGATTTTGCCCAATAATATACCCACGGGTAGAAAACTTATTCCATATCCGTCTTCTTATCGGGTAAAATCCGTCGGGTACTCGGGTTTCGGGTGCCCATTGCCATCTTGAGTTCGAATCGGTAGCTAAGAAATGAGGGATTAAAAATTGGCACTAGTTGTGAAAATGGGGTAAATATGAACTAATTTTGGATTCTAGCCACAATTAGCTATTATCTGTACCAATCACTGCATAAGTGACTTATATACTTATTAGTTTCTCTACATCTACGTCCAAATTAAAAATTTCTAATCTTAAGGATTTTTTTTAAAGAAAACGATGATGCCAAGGTTCAAACGGAGCCCGTATGTCCTGTATGTGTCTGCTGCGGTCAATTGCAGCGTGCTGACTGCTGATTCTCCTAGCTCGTGGTGGCATACGGGCATAAGGATTGGCAATGGAACGTCGATGCAGATAATGTACTCCCTCGTTTCAAATTATATGCTGTTTATTTTTTTACTTCAAATTTGACTGCTCATCTTATTTAAAAATTTATACAAAATATTACTTCTTTTATTATGAGTTGCTTTATCGATACATGATCTTTAAAAATAACTTAAATTTGACAATATTTGCACAAATTTTTTTAAATAAGACGAGCAGTCAAATTTTTTAAATCAACAAATCAAACAAACTACAATTTAGAACGGAGGCACCACTAGAGCGCAACGTAGTCGACTGGCCACGGTCAGCAGCGCAACGGATTCTTGCGCGCGGATTGCGATGACTAGGACAGGACCTGTAAGAGTAGTTTATCAGAGGCCGCTTACTAGTCTTCGCTCATCTCTTGGGCGCTAAGGAATATACATATATATTAACCGAGTAGGTTTGGAGCATATCAGAAGAGATTCTCGGATCGTTTATTTTCCGAAGTATTATATTCGTGAGCTTATTCTTCAAAAAAAAAAATCGTGTAGCTTTCAGCGAGTTCCACAACGCCCCTTTTTTTCTTTGGAGATGATGATGGCTACGTTCCTATCTCTCTTGGAGATATCATCTTTATCAGTCAAGTCTGCATACGAGCAGCAAATACAATATCAGAAGGAAAGCTCCAAGGTTCCAAACAGAAAAAAAAAAACAAGAAGAAGGATTCAGAGACATTTATCCTGGCCTTCTGCCATCGATTCCGAGCAAGCCAACTGCCAACCTAACACGTACACATTTGAAAGGTGCAGGATACACAGCCACCGTTGCTTTTCCATGGCACATATTAAAATCTAGAGATAATTATTTCTTTAACCTTAAAAAAAGTTATAGTTAGTTTACTGGCCCTTTTTTTCTATTGAACTTGGCTGTTTAGCCCCAAAATGAGTTTCGTTTAGTTTCTGGGCCCTTCCGACACTTGCAGTTAGGTCTACCATCTAATTATATTCAAATGCATTAGTTTAAGTTTTTAGCCAAGAAAATGACAACATAAAGAATTCATAAATTTTTTATATTTACCCACTAGTAAAATAATTTCTAGACTTTTATAAATCTATTTTCAGTTTTAAATCACAGAAAATTGTAGGAACCAGGTAAAACAGTGAAAATTCACTAGAGTCATATATCTAAGAATGCTGGATCCAGCTAAAATCACCAACATGTCATTTGAGTTACTGAAAATTAGATATTGCTATTAATAGATAACTACATGTGACAAAAAGGGCTAAGATCTATTAATAACCATATCTACATTTTAGTAGCTCAAATGGCATGTTGGTGATTTTTTTTTCTAGATCCAGCATGCTTAGATATGACTCCAGTGAATTTTTCACTATTTTACTATGTCCTAATTTTTTTGTGATTTAAAAACTGAAAATAGATTTATAAATACCTAAAAATTATTTAACTAGTGGGGAAAAACTTTATGTTTTTTTGTTGGTTAAAAACATAAACTGATGCATTTGAATATAATTAGGCTGTAGATCTAATTGCAGATAACAGAAGGGCCAAGAAACTAAACGAAACTCAATTTGGGGTCAAATAACTAAGTTCTAGAGAAAAGGGGCCAAGAAACTAACACAACATTTTTTAGGCCCAAGAAAATAATTCTCTCTAAAATCCACTACTAGATTGCAGGGGCGTTGGTCCGGGTATGTATGATCAGATGGCCTTCAAACCTTAAGTTCAAAAAAAAAAAAAGATGGCCTGCAAACTGCACTACATCCACAAAGTGCAGGCATATATGCAGCAGCCCAATGAAAATTAAACCTCATGTCCTCGTCCAAGATGCCAAGATATAGAATCTACTTAAAAGCCTTAACCCTCACAATGCGTCGCATGATCTTGACAAGGACAGGGCCAGGAACATCATGAGTTGATGAGTATACAAGGCTAGGTGAACACACAAAATGTGAACTGAAACCTCTGACTGCATACGACAAATGCAGCCCTGATCGTTCATATCTTCAGCACAAAGAAAGCTCACTGAGGATACGATGATACCGAACCCACTTAACCTTCACAAACTCAAAAGGGTCCCATGTTCTTTATTAACAGGGGACAGAGCAAATGACATCATGAGATGAGCACAAAGGGTTAGGTTAGGTCGTTAGGTGAAAAACTGAAACGGTAAGCTGAGAATCCGGGACTATGAATGTAAATGCAAGGGCGTCTCTTTCTTTGTTGACTTGGTGATTTACTTAAACTACACCCATTTGCGCCATTACAGAAAAAACAAACATCAATCTGTGCCGGACTTTGAGTGTTGTTTTGAACTTTCGCCAGATTAGCCTATATGTATATCGAAAGGATTTATCATTAAATAAATGAATAACCATGGCGACAACTCTTCGATGCGAAGGAAACTAAGTCATGGATGCATGCAGATATAGAGATTAAAAAAAAACCCCACCTCGTTCAGTTTCTTGTCTGCACATGATAGATGCAAGGGTGCTTCCAAGGTGTCACATTGACAAGTGGTGGCCTAGCCTGCGTTTATTTTGGTCTATAAATACGAGCCCATCTGCATCCAACCATCCATTGCTCTGCACAAGGTAGAGCCGTAGAGGAGAGCCGAAGTAGAAGCAGTACTAGCAGCAGAGCTCGATCGGTTATATTAGCAGGAGAGGAGGAGAAGAAGAAGGGAGCGAGGATGTACAACGCGCCGCCGCCGCAGGACATGTCCTACTACGAGCACTGCCAGAAGCGCCACCAGGAGAAGGGCTGCCTCTACGGCTGGTGAGTGAGATGGGCCTGGTTTGTTTAGTTGTCTCGTGTAAAGTTTTTGAAATGATATTTTTTTATATTTGAATTACTAAATATAAACTAATCACAAAATAAATTACAGAACTCGTCTGTAAATCGTGAGACGAATCTAATGAGCATATTTAATCCGTCATTAGAGGGTATTTACTGTAGTATTACTGTAGCAATTTAGCGTCTAATTGCGGCCTAATTAGATTCGTCTCGCGATTTACATGCAAACTGTGCAATGCGTTTTTTATTTCGTCTAGATTTAAGTTTTCATGCAAGTGCCGAATTTTTTTTTTGAAATTTTGAACTTTGCAACTAAAAAGGCCCTAATTTCTTTGACCTCCTCGTCTGTTTGTTCAGTCGTGCTGTCATGGAGTACTAGTGCCTGTTCCGTTTGGTTACCGGGGTTTCAGAGCTAGGGAACTGCAGGGGTTCGGAACACCGTAGTTGACCAACAAGTTGATCGAAGTTTGAATTCAGTATTTCCTTCAAAAAAAAAGTTTGAATTCAGTAAAACATGCATGTATGCGCCACTCTTTAACTTTCTTTATTGGGTTCGGATTCAGCACATTTTCATGTTCGGAGCCACCAGAGATATCTTTCTGCAAATCCTAGTTGGTACTATCAAGTAGTAGAATACAACGAGTACTAGCAATATGCCAGTAGACTGCAAGTTTCTGTTACTACACATAGCGGGCATGATCCCCAGCTTCCTAATGGAGAGGCAAGTTGGAACAAGGATCTTGCTCCTGTTGTGTCGCGCATCGACGGCTACTTGGCGTTGGTGCTCTGAGACCACGGGCTTTTAGCCTTTTTACCATTTTCTGCTCCTTTTTCCAGTCTACCGGAAGTTGAGAACTGACCTGACTTCCATGTAAGACTACCTCATTCCAAGAGAAGTCTATGAAAAATATCCTGAGTCAAATAAACAAACAACGCTCTGGAAACAAAGACTAGAATGTGACACCCCGGCCCAGAGTTTAATGGGATTAATAGGATACTCATACCAACAAGTTGTAACTTCTTTTCCGAAAGCTGGTCTCCAAAAAACTCCGAGGTTAAGCGTGCTTAGCCCGGAGCAATTTGAGGATGGGTGACCGACCGGGAGCAATTTGTGGATGGGTGACCGACCGGAAAGTTCTTCCCGGGTGCACACGAATGAGAACAAAGTGTGTAGAAAAGACTAGTGTTAGTCCATGAAGACAGTCTATATCCTAGAAAGTAGCCAGATGTAAACGGGCCTGACTTTGAGGAGGCGGAACGTTACATAGAACACGCACACCAAGACTTGTCCGTATTCCAGCAGAAATCTAGCCATTTTGCGTGAAATTCATGCTGGCCAAACGGGGCTTTGTGGTAGAAAAAAAGATGACACGGATTCAGGAAACAATCACTGGCAGGTGGGCACACAGTGTCCTACTGTCAACCGCCGGGCACAGTGCACCTGTCTTCGGTTCTTCCCCTTCCCCGGTCTATAAATGCTGTCCTCTCCACCACTCCTTCCTTCCAAGTTCCAAGAGAGCAGAAGAGAACAGGATAGAATCGAAAGAACCCTTGCCCAGTTGCTGCCCCTCCCCTACCTTTGTCATCAGCTGAGTAGTTCACCACCACCAAGTCAGGCAAGATGTACAACGCTCCATCGGCGCAGGAGATGTCCTACTTCGACCATGTGCAGAGGCGCCACGAGGAGAAGGGCTGCCTCTACGCATGGTAACTCCGATTCAGTTTCAGATATTCAGTTCAGTTTCAGTTACGCGGTCTGAAACTTCAGCTGGCAGATATTTCACTCCTTATTTGTCCATATTATTTCCTAGAAATATACTGCTAATATCTGCAGCTTCAAGAGAGCAGCCTTTCTGAACTATTGCTCCATGATCATGAATATTCGGTCCTCTGTGTTTTTCCCCAGAACCATAGAGTTAAAACTACTCAATACATGTCTCCGATCCTTTTGCAGTATGTCAGATAGCTTAATTTTCTATTGATGACTATCTGCTCTGCATACTCCAGTTTCTTCAAGAACTTGCGCAGCTGCGCTTGTAACCAAGCTAATCACACACCATCCAGCATGCCCTCACATCTACTATTATTCAAGTTCTCCGTTGACTTTGTTTATTTGCAAATGAAATCGATTCTCGCTAACATTGTTCTTTGCCAGAAGGCAGGGTATATTTTCCCCCCTCCTTCTGAAGGTTTCATTGTGCTGAAGCTGAACTAACTCTGCTTCCTCTCATGTGCCTGCTCAACTGTCTCGCAGCATCTTCACGGCTCTGTGCTGCTTCTGCTGCTACGAGACCTGCGAGTGCTGCCTCGACTGCCTCTGCTGCTGCTGCAACTAGGCCGCCGCCTGCAGCTCCAGAAGGCCGGATGGAGTTGGAGATGGCCTGTGTCTTTCTTACCTGAAAATCAAGTAGCCTGCTTGGCTGCTTGCTTTAGTCTGGTTGTGAAGAACATAATAAAGCACGTTGTAGTTATTCTGTCAGTATGAGTATTTGTGTGTTCTGAACAAGGTTCTGTTAGTACTGTAACCAATCGTTTGAACTGCCGCATCATATTGTTAGTATCCGATTCCGATTCTGAACCCACTGCATTTCTCTCGCGTTAATTTATCTGTACTGCTGCTACGCGTTCTAATGGAATTTTAATATTCTTCTTCATTTGTTTAAAATCATCTGCGCATTCAGGTTCAGAGGAATATGTTCGACTATCACAGTGCCATTTTTTTGGGGTCTAAATTATCATTCGCCGCGTCTGGTGCACCAGATCTTGCCTACCTGTTGTGACAGGTTCAGCAGGTTAACCTGCCACGCTAATCAGCATGGACTATGCAACTAGTTTCCCAGAAATCAAAAGATGAACTTTTTTTGGTGTACTACTTTTGCAGTTGGTGCACCAACCTTCATGGCAAGACAAAACCTCGATTGGGGTCATTGTACACCAGCACAAAGGTAGATCGACGACAATTTTAGACCATGCTGAGTTGCTGACAATGGTATGGTAGCCGGCATTGAACTACAGTCTACGGAGCAACCGTTTGTTTGCACAGAGCGTCATGGCTGCAAGCCCACACTTCATATCTGCTGGCAAGTCTCAAAAGCGGCTTTGCTGCATAGTCGTCCATGGTTTCAACTTAGAATCATTTGAGAATATGGGGGAAGGGAAGGCTCCTAGGCTTGAACAATGAGCCTCACCTTTATGAGTTATGATGGATCACTTCATTTTTTTTTAATTTGATGGATCCCCTTTGAGAATACATCATAATTTCTCGTATAAACCTTGTTCAATGCCGGACGAGAAATATAGACGCTTGGACGCAAAGATCAGGGGAAACAGAGCAACTGCCTCCGCAATCGGGAAAAAGTATGGATGATTTGTCAGCTAGATGATCTCAATTACAGTTTATAAGTACCAAATCCTTGGAGAATGTGTGCTCAATATCCAACGCTCCTGATGCTTTCTTTCTGGGTTCCCACTGATAAGGAATTTCCTGGTTGAACTTTTACTGAATTGACGGTAGGAGCACAGCTCTTACAATGCTGCTAGAAGTTGTGTAGTTTTGCATGTCTACAGTCTTGTACTGCTGTATGAAACATATAAAAATCAAAATAGCCCCACTGAAAATGTACTGGTGATCTCCTTTAAGCAAAACTAGAAGTGCATATAACTTGACCGGTGCCACTGTCTGATGAACTACACGGTTTTCATGGTCTGCAAATTTTGGACCGCTATAGCATTCCATTCCAATTTCTAAAATTTAACTTCTTTCTGACTGAAAAATCACGCTGGCACACATGCAAAAGATTCCTTAAATTCCAAAATTACTAGGATAAAAGATCCCCTACATCCTAAAATTACTAGGATTCTTCAGCCCCTAAACAAACAATGAACATGGTTCTATTCCACTAAGGGCATGTAGCGAAAATGACCTCTCATGCCATATTTCAATATAATATTTTGGCGATTGATGACACACACAATAATGGACTAAAATGTGTGTTAAGATGATCATTATCAGGCTTATAGGTCCAAGGGATGAAAAGATACAAAACCCCGAAGAAATCAGGTCAAAAGGACCAAGATAGAGGTAATTTGCACTCACCGGTTAAACCGACGTGAGGCAAATTACACTCACCGGTGCAATGGGCTCAGTGGAGACCAAGTCAGCAGATTGCACCGGATGAACCGACGACAGGAAAAATAAAGGCGTCGGTGCAATGGACCCAGAAGCTGAGGCTAGGGTTTAGCACCGGTTAAACCGACGATGCTCAAAATTGAACGTCGGTGCAGTTGTCCAGAGACTCCATTTTTCGGGGGGTTTCTGAGCTTGCACTCACCGGTTAAATCGACGGTGATTTCAAGAGCGTCGGTCGATTGATCAAGTAGCCGTTGGAAGACTGTAACGGCTAGAAGAAGGGAAAGTACACTCACTGGTTGAACCGGTGTTGGCAAACCTGGAGCGTCGGTTTAACCGGCGTTAAGAAATTTTGTAAGCCTTTCCCAACGGTTCTTTTGGGGTGTGTGGGTTATATATACCCCCAAGGCCGGGTCATTTGAGGGTGCTGGAGACTATGGAAGCATAAAAGAGTTAAAGATCATCTCCAACCATCTTAGAGCTTCATTGTACATCATATAGACTTAAGCACACTTGTGAGAGTGCTTAGTGCTTGATTAGGCTTAGTTCTTGAGAGAACTAGCTTGAGCGAAAGTCTTGCTGCGGCAAGCATCTTGTGTACTCGTCGTGTGACCCTCCGACTTGGTGTGGAGAGACAATGACACTTTGTGCGGGGAAGGAGACCCCTCTTGGTGAGAAACTTCAATAGTGAAGACGGTGCCGTTGGTGACGCTTCGAGAGAGACGGTGGCAGTGGTCTTGTCTTGGTGACTTGGGGTCACTTAGCCTTTGCTTGCCATGTATCTTATGGCACTAGGTAATAACGATGTAAGTAATGACTCCTCCTCCAATGATGAATCCGATGTTAAAACCGATGAAATTAGTGAGATGATGACACTTCTCCATAATCAACAAGAATATCTCACTAAACAAAATGAAGAAATCAAAGCTCTAAAGGCTAAAGAAAAACTTCATGCTTCATTTGCCTCAAGATATGAGAACTTGCTAAACAAATATAATTTGTTAGACAATGAGCATGAAGAGCTTAAAATGAAATATGAGAGTCTTGAATCTAAAAGTGAATCATCATCGGATAAATTTTTTCCTTGCAATGTTCCTTGTGCTATTCCCATTGTCAAGGTAGATGCGTCTACCTCTTGTGATCTAACCCCTTGCAATGAGGATGTGATTGTAGAAACATGTGATGATCTCATTGCTAAGAAAAATGATGAGCTTAAACAAGAGGTAGAAAGGCTAATGGCGGACTTGAGGCGACTCAAAGGAAAGAACACTCAAGAGCAAGTCCAACCTTCTCAAGATAACACCTCCGCGGGTGTGAAGAAGCTTGAGAAGGGAGAAACCGTGACTTGCTTCAAGTGTTGCAAAGAAGGCCACAAGTCCTACCAATGCAAGGAGAAAGAGGGCAAAGTAAAGGGCAAAGAAAATGGCAAGCCCAAGAACTTGAACAAGAGCAAGAAGGGACACAAGAAGGCTAAGGAGATCAAGAAAAACACATCTCCATACTTGAAGGCTTCACACATGTACACCAAGTTCACCCACAAGAACAAGCAAAAGAGCAACCACTACTTACTTGAAAAGAAGAAGAATGGCAAGGTGGTGGCTCATATCATGGGGTGGAGAATATATGGATGGAACCGGCCTATTTGGGTGCCCAAGGATATTATTCATACCATGGATGGCTCTCAAAAGGTTTGGATCCCTAAGACTTAGGCGCCAAACAAGATGCACGGGGAATTTGGAGGCTTGACAAGGTTTGGGATGCATGAGTAGGAATGCATCATGCAAAGTTAAATTAAAGTTAAGTTATGGATTAAAGATTAGTGATCCAAATTCCACTCCCCTACATATGAGGTAATGATCAAGGTAAAAGGATGATCTCAATTCATTTGATATACTTCATGCATCATTGTAGCTCAATGCCTCTTTAGGATTGCATGATCTTATCTTTACTTTTGGTCTTTCATTTGATATGTCTTCCTGGAAATTTCATATGATAGTTTGCTTGTGCTAATGTTTATTCTTAAAGCATTGTACATGAGCTTAATCTTGGTGTGAAATGCACCACTCTTGCATGGCACATGGACTTCAAAATGGTACCACCTTCCACAAATAAAATCTTACAAGTGGCATCTCAAATTCAACAAAGATATGTTGTTTAAATTGGTGCCATATTTTCAATTTGTAGAGTTTGATCCCCATTATGTGAAATACAAGTGCATACTTTTAGTTAAGTGATTCAAACACTATTGCACACATTTAGGGGGAGCTAACTCTATAGCTTGTGTTTGTGTGACTAATATACTTTACAAGTGCTATTTGTTGTAGTCACCTAGAGCTATCTCCATGAGTACAAATTTCTTTTGAACACTACTCCTACAAGTCACAATTGGCATCACAATTAGTGTTAAGATAGGATGTGCCACAAGCTTTGAAAAAGGGGGAGCTTGTTCAAACAAAGGGAGATATGCTAAAATTAGTGGGTATAACACTCTATCACTAGTAAATTCTTTTTGCTACTAATACTATTTGTTGCTAGTGGTTATAAAGCTTTTAGGTGTTTGATGACAAAGGGGGAGAAATGTACCCTAAAAGCAAGCAAAATTTTAGAGTAAATGATGTCATTAGTAAGGGGGAGGAATGGAAAATGCAATGCAAAAGGATGCATGGTGATAGGGGGAGGTACTTAGTCAATGTGGGGAGAAGTGCAATTTGATGATCCCATGGACTAAGGTACAAAATTTTCATTGCTCATATGGTTCAAACCACACAATTGTCTTACATTGGCCATAAGCCATTGTTTCACAATTTCTATCAAACCGGAAGCATTTCGTCCTATGGGCTAATCAATGCCGGTAGCTTTTAAAATGAGCATTGAAATGTCATCCGAGCAAGCTAAGTAGTTTCTAACTTTTCAAACTGGTATCAATTTCATATTCTTGCAATTCATCTTGCTTCCTTTGGTTGTGTTGTCATCAATCACCAAAAAGGGGGAGATTGTAGCGAAAATGGCCTCTCATGCCATATTTCAATATAATATTTTGGCGATTGATGACACACACAATACTTGGACTAAAATGTGTGTTAAGATGATCATTATCAGGCTTATAGGTCCAAGGGATGAAAAGATACAAAACCCCGAAGAAATCAGGTCAAAAGGATCAAGATAGAGGTAATTTGCACTCACCGGTTAAACCGACGTGAGGCAAATTACACTCATCGGTGCAATGGGCTCAGTGGAGACCAAGTCAGCAGAGTGCACCGGATGAACCGACGACGGGAAAAATGAAGGCGTCGGTGCAATGGACCCAGAAGCTGAGGCTAGGGTTTAGCACCGGTTAAACCGACGATGCTCAAAATTGAGCGTCGGTGCAGTTGTCCAAAGACTCCATTTTTCGGGGGTTTCTGAGCTTGCACTCACCGGTTAAACCGACGGTGATTTCAAGAGCGTCGGTCGATTGATCAAATAGGCGTTGGAAGATTGTAACAGCTAGAAGAAGGGAAAGTACACTCACCGGTTGAACCGGTGTTGGCAAACCTGGAGCGTCGGTTTAACCGGCGTTAAGAAATTTTGTCAGCCTTTCCCAACGGCTCTTTTGGGGTGTGTGGGTTATATATACCCCCAAGGTCGGGTCATTTGAGAGTGATGGAGACTATGGAAGCATAAAAGAGTTAAAGATCATCTCCAACCATCTTAGAGCTTCATTGTACATCATATAGGCTTAAGCACACTTGTGAGAGTGCTTAGTGCTTGATTAGGCTTAGTTCTTGAGAGAACTAGCTTGAGCGAAAGTCTTGCTGCGACAAGCATCTTGTGTACTCGTCGTGTGATCGTCCGACTTGGTGTGGAGAGGCAACGACACTTTGTACGGGAAAGGAGACCTCTCTTGGTGAGAAGCTTCAATAGTGAAGACGCCGTTGGTGACGCTTCGAGAGAGACGGTGGCGGTTGCCTTGTCTTGGTGACTTGGGGTCACTTAGCCTTTGCTTGACGGGAGCCTTGGTGGCGAACGCAAGACGGTGATCAAGCGAAGAGACTCGGCATCACACTTGTTCTTGTTGGACAAGTGGCCATGGACGTAGGGAGAGACTTGGTGTCCTAACCGAACCACGTTAAATCGTGTGTCTTGGTGTCTTCACGGGAGTTAGCATATTCTCTCCCTTACCTCTTTACTTACCGTATTATGCTTCCGCATTTACTCTATATTGCGTACCTTTACTTTTCTAGTTAGTTTGATTAGGATTGGCTATAGGTTGCAAGTCTTTTAGGGGTAAGTAGAGAGTAACATAGATAAACCTTAGTAATAATTAGCATGTGTAGGACGTGTTAGGTTTATCTCATGCAAATAGTTTGAGTCCTAAGATAAAAAGCGATTAGCGACCCTATTCACCCCCTTTAGGATTAGACACCCCGGTGATCCTTACAAGGCCCTTTTGACATAGTTTCCCGGTGCTTCAGCTTCGTCACGGTTCACGCACTATAGCGAAAAACTGGCTTCACCAGTTTCACATATTCACCAGTTGGCTGTAGCACCTCGGAGTCCGTTTTTAGCTTCGCTATACAGTGCAGTGCAGTACAGCGCCGTAGCAGTGTGGCACGAAGCTGAAACTCTCTAGGCACAGCGGTGCCAAAGGGATCCTAAATCAGAATGCTGGCATGGCTGAAAACTATTATAACAGCACTATGGGGACTCGTACTGAATATGGCCACCTAGAGAAAGTGCCACGGCTTCAAGCCACAAATTTAAATGTTTTTTTCATACCAAACCGCGTTTCAATCAAGAAGTACATATCGATTGAGCCTGACACACACTCACACAGACAAATAGGCTCGAGCAGTCGAGCCCCATGAAAGCACACATGAGATGAAAAAACAGGAATTTGGAGAGACTCGGGAGGGAGAAGGTCTAAGGAGGCGTCACATAGATTTCTCTGGTCACCGTCCAGTCCAGTCAGTTTGAAGTGTGAAATATCATTTTTATCCTCTATCCATAAAACAAGTTTAACACGCGCAGCTTCTAGCTCGTATCGAGCCACACCTCCTTTCTTGCCAGGTCGCCGATCCTCCTAATTAACGCTGTTAGCCATCCTCTCACCGCCCCATCCCTACCAGCGTACCGCCTCCTCTCCAGCCAGCTGGGCTCGCCGCCTCTCACCCACCCCTGCTAGCGAGGCCGCCGCGGCTATAATTGTGTTTCACACCTCCGCGATGCTGGTTAAGGAGAGCAACCTACCTGCAGATGGTGAGCGGCCTGGCTGTGGCGACCTCGCTACCAGGGAGAGGGGTTGGCGAGGGGTGGTGACCAGGGTTCACCAAATTGGTGGGAACCGGACCGGTTTGACCGTCCGGCTCGGTACCAAACCGGCCCAAATTTAAAATTCAAATTCAAATTCAAAAAAATGAAAAATTCTCAAAAAATTCCTAAAAATACTTCAAGGTGCGACGAATTTAATGGTGTCAAATTTTCTCAAAAATTCGTTCATTTATTATAGTTTGCGGGGATTTGAAATTAAACAAAAAAAGCATGCATACAAAAGTATACAAATACAATGTAAAAGTAGTAAAAAAAAGATTGGAGGGTTCATTTAGACTAAAACATGTTATACAAACATTCATTTAGTATACTTTGCGGGCATTTGAATTTAAACCAAAAAAGAAAAAAAATTTGAATTTGGCCGGTAAACCGGTCAAACCGACCGGTATACCGGTACGAACCGTTTGCACAGAGGATTTTAAATTCAAATTTGACTTCGACCGGTTTCCGGTATACCGGTACCGGACCCCGCCGGTTTGGCCAGACCGGTCGGTAATTTAAACCCTAGTGGTGACTCAGCTGGCAAGAAAGAGTGGCGTGCTGGCAGGAACAGGGTGGCGAGAGGGCGATGACCTGACAGGGGTGGAGCTCGATGTGGGCTGAAATTTGCATATGTTAAATCTACTATGTGGATGGATGATAAAAAAAGATATTTTATGCCCCATGATGATTGGGCAGTGACTGAAGTAAGGATGAAGTTGAGCCGTTTAGAATAGTTTATTTATAGATTAAATTGATTGTTTTCATGGTCCAAAAAGGCCATTTTATTTGCGAAAATTTAAGGATCAAATTGAGCCAAATCCATTGTTTATGGACTATTTGCTATTTTACCTTTATATTTTCATGTCACAGTTTTCACAGATTAGCCCTCGCGTAAGCAAAAGGCGCCGCAATTTGGCTACAGCTCGCCGCACTAACGAAGCCGACGTGGAGGGAATCATTGCAAGACAAGACCAATTAACTAGGACTCAAAAAAGATTAGAAATTTCTGCTGGGATTAGCCTCTCTGTCATGTTGCCAGTACATCGCGACACTCCGCATCCACCCAAATCGGAGCTAGGGCTGCTGGCCTGCTGCCCCCCACACGGAAGGCGCCAGGAGCCGCCGCATCCGGCCGCATCGCCGCCGGTCCCGCGCGAGGAGAGACAGCGGCGGCGTCTTCTACCCGTTTGAGGAGCAGGGGAAGCTGGATTTGAGGTAGCCGCGGCCATTTCAGTTTGTGTTTCAGCTAATTGGCAAGTTGTTGGTTTTGGGAGGGGGGAGAAGCTGCTTGCTCGTCAGATTCAGCTGTCTTACTCCAATTCGGGTTTTTTACTTTGTTCATAAATTGGTTGTCAAATCGCAGGATTTGGGGCACCAACTAACGGCCGGCTCCAGCATGGACACTGCGTTTCTTCGTTCTCCGCTTGCTCGCAATCTAGTTTATGACGAGTTTGCCGTTCTTCACTCCCCAAGCTACCGTTTCCATCCTCTGCGCTATTCGAGGTGCAATCCGACAAACTCGACGCCCTGCCAAACGTTGTCTGCTTCGCCATCAAGGGTATGCTCTTTCGAGCGTTGCAATGTGTAAATCACAAGGACTTTTCAGTTTCAGGGTCGATGCTTAGCTCCAAACTTTGCATATGCCGTTACAGACCTGGAGTAAATTCCGAGTTTTGTGATCTGATGGTACAACTCTTGTGCAGGGCTTGACTCAGCGAGTGGCCGCATTACCTAATGTTGATGATTTTTTCTGGGAGAAGGATCCTACTCCGATCCTGGACACAATTGATGCGCCCATTCATTTGAAAAATCTATCTAGTAAGGTCGTCAGAGTCATACCTCTTTTGGGCTTCCTTTCTCATAGTATCTATGATTTGAGAAAATTTTGACATTTGCATTCCTAATAAAAACAGGAGCTCAAGCAGTTAGCTGATGAAGTTCGTTCTGAAATATCTTTCATAATGTCCAGCAAATGCCAGCCATGTGGTCCTGGTCGCTCAGTTGTGGAGCTGACAATTGCTATACATTATGTGTTTAATGCCCCAATGGATAAGATACTGTGGGATGCTGGTCAGCATGTAAGAAATCCCTGTGATAGTGTTTCCAACTATCAGATGTCATTTTTGCTCAAGTTTCTCATCTTCTATCCTTTTCTTTTCGCTCAATAGTTTCCTCTTTTAACAGGCGTATGCACACAAGATTCTCACAGGAAGGCGCTCTCTCTTCCATACTATTAAACAAAAAAACGGCCTTTCTGGTTTCACATCTCGATATGAGAGCGAGTATGATCCCTTTGGTGCTGGACATGGATGCAATAGTCTTTCTGCTGGCCTTGGTATTGCCTCTATTTGTTCATCACCATCTTGCATGTCAAATTATACATATGTAATTCAAGAGACATATTCTATGCGTGTGGAATCGACATGTTTCTTAGGAGTTATTTTCTCAGTATTTTTTCACTACTATGCTTTAATTGATGGGTTGTTTGTATGAGAAATTCAAGAAACTTGGATTTAGTTTCAAATCCAATGATGTATGCAGCACTAGTTTTTTTTTTTTTTTGGATAGAGTCTGATATAAATTGTTATGCTCAGTGCTGTCTGTTCCTATTCTTTATTTTTGTATGAAATTGCATGGAATCCTCACAGTATAAATTGTTTACAGTAGACAGATTAATCATCACAAAAGTTTACATAACTTAATAAAACCCAAGCTCTGTTCAGTATTTCCTAAATCTTGCTTCTTTTGTACAGCCTTTTAAGATTTCTTTTCCTTTCTATAGTTTGAGAGTTGATTCTTATCAGGGATGGCGGTTGCAAGGGATATAAATGGGAGAAAAAATCGAATAGTGACAGTTATAAGTAATTGGACAACCATGGCTGGCCAGGTGTATGAGGCAATGGGTCATGCTGGTTTCCTCGATTCCAACATGGTAGTTATTCTAAATGATAGCTGTCACTCCTTGCTTCCTAAAGCTGATGGCCGGCCAAAGATGTCAGTCAGTGCCTTTTCTAGTGCTGTCAGCAAGATTCAATCCAGCAAAGGATTTAGGAGGTTTAGGGAGGCTGCAAAGGTAAATGTTTATATCCCTTTGGAACGTATTGTGAACACAGCATTGGACCTTTCAGAATGCCTGTAATTTTATAGCTCTGATTTCTTTCTGTCGGAAAACAATTTTGTCCTTGCTACTTTGAGATTTATGGTGTAGCCTTATGCTATATGAATGTTCCTATTTTGATATTTGGACTTTCCTCCTAGGGACTCGCTAAATGGTTTGGCAAAGGAATGCATGAGTTTGCTGCCAAAATTGACGAGTATGCTCGTGGTATGATAGGTCCTCATGGAGCAACTCTTTTTGAAGAACTTGGATTATATTATATTGGTCCTATTGATGGGCATAACATTGATGATCTCATCTGTGTATTAAAGGAGGTCTCAACTCTAGATTCAACTGGCCCAGTACTGGTACATGTAATTACTGGGACTGAAAATGACACTGGTGGAAATATGAGGAGTGAAATAACTCCAAATGACGAAGGTTTGTGATACAGGTCATGAGGTCACTATCAAAATATGTGCTTCTTTACTTTTCTTTTGCTAAACTAGGAGGCGTGCTTAGTGTTTTTCTTTTATAACTCTCTTGCTCTGTTACTACTGCACTGGGGTTCCTCGTGTATGGGAGGAAGAAAGATGGGAAGGCAAGGAAATAGAAGTACTCATGCCAAAAAAAAAGGGCGTACCCAGTGCCATAGGCTTCCCGCACTGTGCGGGGTCTGGACTCATGCCAAAAAAAAGTTTCTTAAAAATCACATGTATGCAAGTCATGATTAGCATTTGGGCTCAATGTCAGCCTGAAATTTTACATGTTCGTTTGCGTTTCTACATTCTAATTAGTACACTACGAGTCTACTGGTGCTACGTACTGATCCTTTTGCAATTGTGGTATTATCGTCCTTTAAGATTCATTACAAAATGTATGTTCCTTGCATATACAAGCTATATGAATCGGAGGAATCTTTTATGGATTAACTTTCTTTTTTTACTGATAACAGGGCCTCCAAACTCAAGTCATGATCTTCTTAAATTTTTAGAAACTGGACTTTCTAGGACATATAATGACTGCTTTGTAGAAGCATTAACAGCAGAAGCTGAGAATGACAAGCGCATTGTGGTAGTTCATGGTGGCATGGGAATGGATCGATCACTCCGCTTATTCAAGTCCAGCTTCCCAGACAGATTTTTTGACCTGGGCATCGCTGAGCAACACGCTGTTACCTTTTCTGCTGGTTTGGCCTGTGGAGGTTTAAAGCCTTTCTGCATAATTCCATCCACATTTCTTCAGCGAGCATATGATCAGGTGCCAGCACATACTGCTGCTAAATTAGTATGGGCATAAGCTCTGCTTAGTTTGGTAAATCTGCAAGGCTGCTCTACTGTTATTACATTACATTTTATAAATCTCGCATCTATGGCAGATAGTTGAAGATGTGGACATGCAAAAGATACCAGTTCGATTTGCTATCACAAATGCTGGTCTAGTGGGGTCTGAGGGCCCAACTAATTCAGGACCGTTTGATATAACATTCATGTCCTGCTTGCCAAACATGATTGTCATGTCACCATCTAACGAGGATGAACTTATTGACATGGTGGCAACAGCTGCAATGGTTGAGGACAGACCTATTTGCTTCCGGTATCCTAGGGGTGCCGTTGTTGGGACTAGTGGCACTTTCACGTATGGGAATCCACTTCAGGTAGGTTCCTTTCAATTTATTTTGCCATGTCGTCATAACTTGTAAATAGTACAGCTTTCATATTTCAAGCACATCTACCGTAATTTATTGCCAGGAAGGATAACTGTTACAAACAGCATACAATTTCTATGTATTTCTTACCATTACAAAATATAAAGCAATTTGTTGCTTTGAAAAACAAAAGATTGCTTATTTCTGCAAAGTACATGACTTTTCATTTTATCTAAGCTCCATGGATATTCATCATGAACAATTTTTTTTGTGAAAGTGTATGTTGTAATGGTCTCTGTGGCCTTTTTCAGATTGGTAAAGGAGAGATTCTTGTTGAGGGAAAAGAGATTGCTTTTCTTGGCTATGGTGAGGTGGTCCAGCGATGCTTGATAGCTCAATCTCTTTTATCAAACTTTGGCATTCAGGCGACAGTTGCAAATGCAAGATTTTGCAAGCCACTTGACATTGATCTAATCAGAACGCTATGTCAGCAGCATAGTTTTCTTATCACAGTGGAAGAAGGAACAGTTGGCGGCTTTGGATCGCATGTCTCTCAGTTTATTTCACTAGATGGTCTACTTGATGGCCGAATAAAGGTATCTTCTCCGCTTTGCTTTGCTGTTTGTAACTACTCTACCTAGATCGAAACTTGGTCTGTGTTTTTGCAATGGAGCCTCCAGCCCCAGTCCTCTTGATGCGCTAATTAGCATTAACTTCAATGTTAGTGTTCGTTCATTTTGTTGGTTCCATATGCTGATCTCAAGGTGTCCTTTTCTTTGTAACTTGCAGTGGCGACCCATTGTGCTACCAGACAGGTATATTGAACACGCTTCACTCGCTGAGCAATTCGACTTGGCTGGCCTAACTGCTCATCACATAGCTGCAACTGCACTGACCCTCCTAGGGCGTCACCGAGATGCACTTCTGTTGATGAAGTAGAGAAATTGAAACAAGAAAAAAAGTTAAAAATCAATTCGTACTGTGCAAAAAGTTTGACAGGAAGAACACTGAACCTGAACCAGTCGACTGTCTTGGGAAGTGGCCAAGTGCACTACTCTGAAGAGCGACGGCAAAGGCAACATTGTGTTTGCCCTGTGCGTACTATAAACCCCAAAGCATTTACAGGACAATACGCTGTAATGTATTGTGGATGTAAATACTAAAACGGTGGTGCTATTTTGGTGATTAGGTGACCCCGTAAAGCATTTACACGATGATACGCTGTAATGTATTGTGGATGTAAATAAATAGTTGCTGAGGTGCCATGTATCCGTCACTTAATAAGGCTACTGAGTTTATGATGTACCAGTTCCACTCTGAATGAAATGATATGGCGAATTTGGGGGCGTGAACACTGAAAAGAACAGATGAACCCAAGAAAATTTTGTGTCAGATTCCAGTAGTTGAGCGATCTAGCTGGGCAAAATTTCTACAGCTATTCATCCAACTCTATCGATCAATGTTGGCAATTGCCATACATAATGCAGGTCGAGATATTACTTGGATAATGTCGAGAATCTTGCTAGCACCCGTCATTTTTTGATGTCAGCGATTGAGATAGAGCAATGTGTGGTTTACGTCACTTGTGCCACACCATTTGCTACTTATCACGACCATTCAGCTAATCTGTAATTCCAACAATTCCTTCAGCTGAAGATCCGTGTCTGGTGCCTGGCGCGAGCCGTCAAGCACGCGGAGGACTGCAGAGCCAGGCTTCACGTCAGCGGCGAACCTCCTGTTGTTTAGCCCAGTCAGCAGCAGCAATCTCAAGCGAACACAGGCCACCAAGGTTGCTCTGCATCACGCTCGGCCATTATAAACTGATTTATCAAACTTGACCGAATGCAACAAAATTTTGTACACAAAGTTAATAAATACTGTACTGTAGATCAAAATCGGACAACACATCGAGGAACAATGGCTCCACTACTCGAGTAATCAAACAATAAGATATTATCAATACAACAAAATCTCTGGCACTACATCATGCCTCATGGTATCCTTGTACAAATCATGGCCTTGAGGCCATCTATGAATACCACACATCATACTAGGGATTACAGTTGCTCAGCTTCTGAGCAAAGATTTAAAGGTTCAGCGACAGCGACACCCGGACAATTGGTAAACGGTGCCCCGTCTTTCATCGAATGAACCAGGTATAGTCAGCATTCTGTCAAAGCATAAATCACAAAATGAACAAGGGTTAGGTTGAGCCATGTTAGCAATAGAAAAGCAATGCAGTATGCTTCAAGCAGGGGTACCAGCAACCACATGCCACTACGAGTGAATCTGGCAAATTCTCAAACAATAGTGAATGGTGATGTTCATTATCCCCACAATGCATTTGCATATGATACAATAACAAAACAATAAATTCAATAATCAAAATTCATAAGCAAATTAGAGTTTTGTGAACCGAACCTTGCTCTACTCCAAGTACATCTTGGTTGTGATTGCTGGATGCTTCCTGCCAGAGAATTCATGCAATTCATATGTGAACTCCATATCCATCAGTCGATGATTTTCCTTTGAGCGAACCATCGAGAAGGAAACATTAACATTGTCTCCTTTAGATACTTTCAGAGGTGGAGTCAGCAAGAATACCTTCAAAAGAAAACAGAAACTGATGAATTTTTTCAGGCCAGCAAACTACTTTAAGAATGTCATGCACTTAGATAATGACACAATCAATAGAAAAGATTGCTGTTTTGCAAAAGTTACCACATCAAATAAAAACGTTCATATGTAGACTAATATCAGAGAAATAAACATGTATATTTAAATAAGTCTTTTTTTTTGCAAGAGAAGGTTTGCTCCCTGCTCCTGCCTATAATAAAAATTCAAAAAGAAAACAAACATTTATTTTCCTTCTATTCACAAATTTTCTTTTGTTATGAGTCAATGTTTACAAGCTGAAGGAGAAGACATGATTGAACAATTTCTAATGATAAGCTAAGCTCATAATTCTAGGAATAATAACCAAAGAACAACGGTTCCAGGAAACCAACCTGCTGGCCCCAATGAGTCCCCCCCTGCTCATCTGGAGCTGTATTTAACTCAACTTCCTCCACTGCAGGGTTTTGCGCACTACCCTGAAATTATTATACACATAATGAGCACCTTCCTTGATTTGTAACACTGTCATAAGATGAAGTGGGCTGATATAAATTTTGACATACTCTGAAGTGAACATCAAACCATCCAGCCAGAGCTGATAATCTAGCTCCTTCCATGCTGATTGGCAACATAACTTGTGCTCTAACTTCTCGAATCTCATCAACAGTGGCTGTTAAGCAATCAATTTCCTTAATAACTGCAGGTTGGCCAATGACTTGGTTTGGATGAAGATTGTTCCATATCGAAGACTGCAGAAGAATACAATCATGTGTACAGTAAGTGAGCGGGAAAGGCCCATGAAACATACCGGCTTAGTCATTCACTACTCTTGCATGCTGATTTCTTAGCAAGAGCTTTTAGGATACCCAGGTTTAGGATAAAATCTAGGCCATACGTCATAAGATGAAAAAGCTAAATGCCTCTAACCATGTAAGCAAGTTAATCGGAAGTATTTCAAGAAAGAGAAAAGGATATTATTTTTTTTCTGCATTGATGTCCCAATTGCTCAGAAGGGCACAACACATTCATTATACTTTCTTAAAACTTAAAAGAAGATACATAATTTACCAATAAAGATATAAGGTGTTCACAAGCTAAGAAAATCCATGAATTTTACATTCCAAGACTGCAGAATGAACTAGAAGAAATAAGGATAACATACCTTGAGATAGTATTTTTCGTGTTCTGCACGATATGGCTTTGTTAAGGCATTCATATTGACCCCATAATAAGTTTGAGTGTCCTGAACAAATAGATTCCAATCATCCATAGCAATATCCAAGTCTTCCATCTTTTTGTCACCCAAACCCGTTCTTATGGGTGCTAGCCACATCCTAGCATGACTAGGATACCTGCAAAAAGAATGATCTTACACTAGGTAAATGTGCGTTGTTGGTGCAGGAACAAAAGATTGAAAAGGGATTTGGTTTTCTATTTAAGAAGAAGCTTGATAGTGTTTGTTAACATAACTTGCAGCATACACTTACATCACACCATCTGGCTTCAACCACCGATCACGCGCACAAATGACAGAATCAAACATGGATTCTCTCAAAAGAAAGTAGCCCATCCATTCTGATATAATGACATCAACTGCAGTTCCAAACAACATACAGAAACATAGTCAATACTTTTTTTTCCAACACGGGCATAGCCCTGATTTCATTACATAGAGTAACGAAATTGAACGAGTTCAGGATCCAACAGTCAATACTTGACACATGGTAACTACCATATCTCAATTAAAGATTGACGAACCACACTACCACAGTAAGAAGAAGAATCAAGAAATTAAGGCTCACCTTTCTCCGGCAGCTGAACGTCTTCCACGGTGCCCTGTATCACCTCGACGATATCCGCCACACCGTTGGCACGCGCGAGCTCCCGCGCGTGCTCCGCCATATTAGTCGCCTCGACAGCGTAAACCTTGCTGGCCCCGGCCTGCGCGCTCCAGATGGCAAGGATGCCGCTCCCGGTACCCACGTCAAGGACTACCTGACAGATCCGCCAAATTCATCAAATCAGACACCCAAATTGCCGGAAAAAAAATCGAAATTTTAAGTGGTTTCAAGGGTCTCCTTACCTTTCCCTCGAAGTGGGGAGCGTTACGGAAGACGGAGGAGTGGTAGGCGTCCATGCGGACGCGGTCGCATAGCATCTCCTTCTGGTGGTAGAGGTAACCGTAGGTGCAGAAGTAGTTGGCGAAGTCCACTTCCTTGTCCACCGGGCGCGCGCCGGAGGAGCCGCCGGCGGCGGCGGCGCCGTTCGGGAGGGACGCCATGGGTGGAGGCGGGAGTTGGGGGCAGCCGACAGGAGGTTTTCGCGTGTTTTGGGAGGAAAGACGCTTGTTTGCTAGGGTTTATGCAGTCGTGTATTTTAAAGGGTGGTTTGGATGAATCTCAGCCCTCGGATCTTGTCTGATTTCGTGCACAGGGTTGATGGTTGCTAAATTTGGAAGCTCAGTATCTTTTTTTTTTAAAAAAAATGGAAGCTCACACTCGACAGTTGAAATCAAGGTTCGAAAAAGCGCGATTAGGTGCGCGGTTAAGCGTTGAGCGGAGGGTCAGCGCGTGGCCTAGCAGCTAAGCGCTCAATTAAGCGTGGCGCCTCCCTGATCTGCTCTGCTGCCCGCCCCGCCCCTCCCCCGCTGCTGCCAGGCCGCCTGCTCTGCTCTGCAGCCCGCCCCGGCCCTCCCCCGCCGCCGCCCGGCCGCCTGCTATGCTCTCCTCTCCCGCTGCCCGCCCCATCCCTCCCCTGCCGCCGCCTGCTCTGCTCTGCCCGCCCCGCCAGGCCTGCTCTGCTCTGCCCGCCCCGCCAGGCCGCGCTGCTCTGCTTTCCTGATCTGCTGCCCGCCCCACCAACCCCCGCCTGCAGGGGAGCAGCACAGCACAGCAGGGGAGGGGAGCACACGGAGGGGAGCAGCACAGCACAGCAGGGGAGCACAACAGCACAGCAGGGGAGGGGAGCACACGAAGGGGAGCAGCATAGCACAGCAGGGGAGCAGCACTTCAGGGGAGCACAGCACAGCAGCACTTAAGAAACTAATTATTTTGTTGCACTTTGTGTAGGTACACCTGCTCTCAAGAAAAGAAGAGGACAAGAGACAAGAAATTACTGCTGTAAGACACCTATCCCCTTTTTTAAGCTATATAATTTGATTTTTAACAATATTAGCAAAAACGCTTAATCGCGCGTAATAACGCTTAAGCACGCTTAAGCTTTTTCACGGTTCGAGCGCGCGCTCAGCGCGTAGCGCTTTTTTGAACCTTGGTTGAAATTCAGGCGATTTCAGATGAACTTAAGATTTGGTAGATTGATATGCTTGTTTCCATTCACATATCTTAAGCGTAACAAAGTAGAATTGCATAAAATTTCCTTTTTCTTCTTTAACTGGTAGGTAATAAACTAGCTTTTATGATATCATACACCCTTTTTGAAAGAACAGCTGGCTGGGCTGAATCTGCCGTTCGGCGGCCCAGCCAGCCGTTCGGCATCGTCGCCAGCCGCAACAGTATACAAGTAAACATCTAGCAGTCCCTAAAAAAAAAAGTAAACATCCAGCACCTTCCCAGCTAGTCTGAAATTCCAGCCTGCCGAAAAGACAATGTTTTCGTATTTATTGCATCCCGATCCTTACAAAGGAAAAGAAAAGAAATAAGAGAAAATTCTTATTTTTCATATGGGCATAGATATCCACAACTTCCACTAAAAGCTTAAAACTCTATATCTTATATACTTTAGGTAGGTGTATGAGACTCTACTAAAAAAAAATATGAGTTATACTTGAATGAAACGTGAAAAGAAGTTAACATGTCTCCTTTTGCCTCGTGGGTTAATCTTACTTATTAAACCCCTTCACCTTTTTATTCACTTAGATTTTATTCACAAAAGTAGGCAACAAACAAAATGCTCTTTGCCTCGTTCAAATCCTATGGCATTTATACGAAAAAAAGGTGCATATTAATCAAGCAATTTAATCTTTGCAATCATCACAATTTGGCGGATCCATCATTTTCTTTGGTAAAATCATGTACCTGCCTATGGTGGTTGTTTGAGTTAGGCATAAAACCTCAGCATCTGTGTTGTGTTTAGTTCCGCCAACTATTCCAAATTTTTTAAACTTTCCATCACATCGAAATTACATCGAAACATTAAATATAACAAATGACTCATGCATGGAGTAGTAAATGTAGGTAAATAAAAAAACTAATTGTATAGTTTTGATGTACGTTGCGAGACGAATCTTTTGAGCCTAATTAGCCTATGGTAGGATAATATTTATCGCATACAAACGAAAAAGTGCTACAGTGCTTTTCGCAAATATTTTTCGCATACTTTTTGCAACTAAACACAGCCAGCATCAACATTATTTCATTTTGTTAAAATTAATATTTCTGAGATTTAATCAACATTCACCCCGTTCGGGAGGCTGGAGCTGGAGTTGTGTGAGAGAAAAATACTGTTGTCTGACTGGTGGCTGGAGGCTGGAGCTGAAATTGTGTGAGAGGGAAATACTGTAGAGGCTGGAGGCTGTCCACCAGCCGAACGGGGTGATTCTTTCAATTTGCAAAAACTTTACACCCAAGTGGGGCCCATATACCGGATGTCAATATACCGTCCACTCGTGCTCGTGCCGTCGCTGTCTCCGCCGGCCGCCATGTGGAAGCGCGCCACCTCCCTCCTCCTCCGCTACCACCGCTCCGCCCTTGCCCCCCGATCCCCGGCGGCCTCCGCCGCCGCCGCGCCTGGCCCCTGCCGGACGCCGGCGCCCCTCTTCTTCTCCACTCTTGGTACCGACCCTTCCCGTTCCTCAAAAGCTTCAGGCGGTAGCCCCGATTTGATGGCAAGGCCGCAAGGCTGCGTTTTTCTTCAGATGCCGCAGGGACGAGGACGAGGGTGGAGGACGTGATGCCGATCGCCACGGGGCTCGAGCGCGAGGAGATCGAGGCCGAGCTCCAGGTCTCTCCGGATTTGCCGCCGCTTCATTTCTTATAACAGGTTATTTGTTGGTAAAAAAAAATAAATTTTGTTGGATTTGGTTTGTTTTTCTGTACAGGGGAAGAAGAGATTCGACATGGACGCGCCCGTCGGTCCCTTTGGCACCAAGGTGAGCGCTTTCTGTCTGCATTTCCTTCGGCGCGTGAGCAATTGGGACCACTGAATCGGTTACTTAGGATGAGATTGTGACTTGTGAGCGTGTGCTGAAATGTCAATCAGTCAATGTGTGGCCATCTGACTTGTGCTTGTGGATGCAACATGTTTATTTAGATTAATTTGTTTGTCAGCGTGAAATGACATACTTGTTTGAACATATACTGTGGAAACATTGAAGATACAACAACAACAACAACAACAACAACAACATAGCCTTTTTTCCCAAGCAAGTTGAAGATACTTATTATATTTTCAGATATTGGGATAAGATCAGACCCGTGTTCATTTGGGCAAATTTGTCACAGCTCACATCTATAGATGAATGTGTTCTCCACCATTGATTGCATTTTCTCTCTTGAGATATGGAAAACTTATATGGCAGTAGTTATGATGTCAATTATTCATTCTAATGCATACTCCTGCTTGGGCAATTAAGTTCCTGGGCATATTAGTTTTGTTAGTTGGGTTGGCAAGTAAGTTTGTATGCTGAGCCCTAATTCAAGTTCCTCAACGCCAATTTTTATCTTAACTTCTGCTTTGTGTTTCTGGGCATAATAAACTTCTAGCTTGTGGTCGTTCTTTGTGGCATGTGATAGATATTAGATAGTTTTTGCTTACACACTTTTATCAAATTTTGTTTTCTTAATATGAGGTTTTATTCTTTTTATTTGTGCTAGCTCTAGTAGATCAATTCCGTTAGATGTTAAATCGACATTTTAGGTTTCCTGTAACATACTAATTTCCATACTCTAATTATGGCACACCTGTTGAATCGTCAATACTTGCAAGCATCTTGATTTTGCTATTTGACCTGTGATATTCTTGTTCTATTTACCATTATTTATCTTTCTGTTCTTGCTTCACAATTCCATTTAGACTTATGTGAATCTACTGTTTCATTTGGAAAACTCTGCAGCCCAAGGCTATATGTGATTCTTCAGTGTCTTCCCTGTTCATGTGAGCCTTGCTGTTATGAACTCTAGTTGAACAACCTATGATGTTGTCATGTTTGTTATGATATACTCAAAAAGGTCACCCTGATCTTGAAGTTGAATCTGACATTTCTTAGACAGCTTTCTTTTATATTTCTCATACTAAGATATGTTATCCTGAATTTGGACAACGCGTTGTGTAAATGGAAGATTGGTCTTGTATGACTGAATCTTAGTGTTTTACTATTGCCATGGCTTTGCCTTTTGACTTACATCAGCTGGGAATTTGGTGGGTTTTATCAGCTGACCAACTGATGCTAGGTTCCACTAAGCTTCAGCCTGCTGATGAAGCACTCTGTAGAGTGCTATATGAATTGTGATTTTGCTTACATGTGTCTTTTTTACCCTTTTTCAGTTAAATTCATTTGATTCTTGTGTGGTTCAGTTGAACTAATATCTCTCTGCTGTTCCCTTTATAGGAAGCTCCTGCTGTGATTCAATCATACTACAACAAAAGAATTGTTGGTTGCCCTGGTGGTGAAGGAGGTACTGTATTGCTCATGCTAGGATATCCCTAAGAGGCTTCCAATTCAAGTCCTCGCCTGTATCTTATCAAGATAAAAAATATTCATTTTTCTGTAAAAGTATTTAGAAACATCCATGAACCCTTCACTTATCTAATTGTCTTATACTGCAATTGTTATTGGCCTCTTGCAGAAGATGAGCATGATGTGGTGTGGTTTTGGTTGGAGAAAGGCAAACCACATGATGCCCAGTCTGTACTCAATATTTCATGGTATGTTGCTTACTGTTGGCATAAGGTCCTTGCATTCCGAGAGCAAATCTTGGCAATTGATATACTGTATACTGTGTGATGCATGCTCCCTCACCTTTTTTTTTTTTGAGTTACAAGCTTCCATCTTTATCTCCACAGCTTGGTGTGATTGGAGGAGGAGGATCCCCTGATGGACATGACGATGATGATGATCACCATCATTAAGGTTCTGTAGGCTATGGCAATAAAATGGGGTTGCAAATACATTTTTGTCGCAGCGTTGTGAAGCTGTGGAAAACTCAGCATTTGGACTTTATAGAGTTCAGTAGACCATGTCAACCCGATTGCCCCACGTCTGGAAACAGCACATGGTTTGTAAGACATAAAAGTCACTTCATTAACTCGGCTATACAAATAACTTAGACAACGGTGTACTTTGCCATTCAACACATGTTCTGGTGAATCAAAGATTCAAAAAATAGTTACTATTTGTCTGGATGGTTCTGTTTCCCCAGTCGCCTTTACCAAATCTGCTGATGGAAGATCTGTAGTCTGAATATTGCTCATACCTTGGCCTGTTGAATTGCAGCTGCTGTCTCAAAAGAATTTATCACATATTAGCAGTAGCTTCAACGAAAGAGTCAAGACAATATTGTTTCTCCTTGATATATTGTTTTTCCAGATGCCAACGTGGCTGAATCACTGATGCTGCTTAAACGTTGAATCGTTATGGATGAAACATTCAACTTTGGGTTTGGCCGAAGTACAGACACCGACACCACACAAATTCACTAGACTGATGTCACTCGAGCCGTTGAATCAGTGTGCTCTTTCCTCAACTTGACCATGCAAGTGATGGTTTCTTCACTGCACACGGAATTTAGGACGAAATCGCTATGACGGAGTAGCATCTGCACTGCCATTTTATCTAGTTCTTCATCTGAACCATTCTTCTCCCCCTCGTACCTTCCATATCATTTCTCTGATCAAGTCAGAAGATCCAAACCTGAACTCCTCAAGGATTGGTCGAGATATCACTGTCGTTAAAATTGTCAGAGAGTTGCATGTCATCATCCTTCATCTTTTCTTTCAAAAATCATCCTTCATCTTCCATGTGTATATATATTTACCGAGCATCGCGTCAAAACGAGCTCGGATAGCGACGACGAACTGCCTCAACGAAATGCCAAGTCAGAGCGAGTGGTGAACTGAACTGGTGAGTGAAGCTGAGCGACGTCGACGCCGGGCGGTGATGGCGTTGGCCTGATCGATGGAGGGCAAGACGGCCAAGATCCTCGCCGGCGCGGCGGCCGTCGTGCTGGTGGCCCTCGAGCTTTCCCTGTTCCTCTGCTTCCGCCTGTCGAGGCCGTTCTACCTCTCGACGGCGGTCATCCTGTCGGTCGTGCTGGCGGGCACTGCGGCGGCGCTGCTGTGCCACGCGCTGAGGAGCCCCCGGGGGCGGGCCGAGCGCATGGCGCGGCGCCCGGTGATGGACATGGACGGCGGCGAGGAGGTCTCGGCGCGCGTGGAGTACAGCTTCTTCCGCAAGGTCGCCGGGCTGCCCCGCCGGTTCTCGCTGGAGGCGCTTGCCTCGGCCACCGACGACTTCCAGTGCGTGGTCGGGCGGGGCTCGTCGGGGACGGTGTTCAAGGGCATCCTCGACGACGGCACGGCGGTGGCGGTGAAGCGGATCGACGGGTCGGCGTACGGGGACAAGGAGTTCCGGGCGGAGGTGGCGGCCATCGGCGGCGCGCAGCACGCGAGCCTGGTCCGCCTCCTCGGCTTCTGCCTCGTCCGGAGCGGCCCGCGCTTCCTCGTGTACGAGTTCATGGAGAACGGGTCCCTGGACAAGTGGATCTTCCCGCAGCCCGCCGGCGGCGCCGGCGGGCGGTGGCTGACGTGGGCGCAGCGGTACCAGGTCGCCGTGGACGTGGCGAAGGCGCTGGCGTACCTGCACCACGACTGCCGCGCCAAGGTGGTGCACCTGGACGTGAAGCCGGAGAACATCCTCCTCGACGAGCGCCGCCGGGGGATGCTCGCCGACTTCGGGCTGTCGGCGCTGATGGGGAAGGAGCAGAGCCGGGTGGTGACGACGGTGCGCGGCACGACGGGGTACCTGGCGCCGGAGTGGCTGCTGGGCGCCGGCGTGACCGAGAGGTCCGACGTGTACAGCTACGGGATGGTGCTCATGGAGATGCTCGCCGGGCGGCGGACCCTGCAGGCGGAGCCCGGCCCCAGCGGGTCGCGGCGGTGGACGTACCTCCCGAAGCTCGTCGCCGACAAGGCGCGGGAGGGGCGCGTGGTGGAGGTGCTGGACCGGCGGCTCGCCCCGTCCGCGGTGGACGAGGCGGGGGTGCGGCGGCTGGCGCACGTCGCGCTGTGGTGCGCGCAGGAGAAGGCCGGCGCGCGGCCGACGATGGCGCGCGTGGTGGAGATGCTTGAAGCCAGGGGCGGCGCGGCCGTGGAGGTGGAGCCGCCGCCGCCGTCGGACATGATCGTGGTCGACCTGCTCGCGCTCGACCCCGCGGCGCACGCGCACCGCGGCGGGCTGCCCACCACGCTGCCGCCGGGCTCGGCGGGGACGGCGTCGTCGGTGGCGAGCATGAGCGATTCGTTCGCGCTCTCCTACTTGTCCGGGCGGTAGCGCGCGTTGCTTTGCCGTGTGCGTCATGGCGTAGTGACCTGCACATCACTGTTCAGAGTCCAAAACTCCAATCATTGATGATCCAAACGAAGGTGCAGATTGTGTCTTCAGTTCAGCTTCATTGCATCGATGCTTGCCTCTGAAGATTGAGATGCAGGTCAGCATGTGTTGGATTACAATCAGGGGTGTCTTCTTTTTATTTCTTTAACATCAAATATGATTTTTTATTCTTTCTTTCTTTTCTTTTATTTTCTTTTCATGTCACCTGTAATATTGGTGATCATATGCCCATATTGATTAGTTGTTCCAGTGTTTGAGAATGAATTAGGATGACAAAAAAGAAAGTAATGAGCTGCGCCCCTGGTGATGCAAGTGGGCTAGCATGCAGAGTAACCCACTCATTTGCATCCCAACGTGTAGTTCACTCTCTTGAAGTTGGAGGGTCTTTTTCCCCTTTTCATGTTTGCAATTTTTTTACTTGTTTCTTTAAAAAATTCTATTTATCTCTCACAATGGACTCAGAATTTCGACTCTCAACCTAAAAGCTAAACATATGTCAATCTTCATTTAACAATATAAATAGGATATTTTACTTAGTGATTTTTTCCAACCTAACCGCATGTCAATTCTCAACTCATCATATATTTTTGTAATTGGAGACAACTTATGTCTGGTTTCTAGGTTGAGCAAGAATAAATCATTTTCCGACTGCAGCAGCAGAAGAAGATAAACAAGATCTTTCCTCATTTTTTTTAGGATCTGTTTGAATTAGTGATTATACAATCTGCTAAAGAAACTTAAATGATGCAAACAAGACAACTAATAGTACAACAATTTTATTAGAAGCGAAATGCATTGCAGTCTTTAAACTTTTTATTATGGAGTATCATCGAGGGCCTTTCGTATGCCGCGGCCCATTCGCAGTCTGTAATTGCTGCCCAAACTATCAGCGCGGCCCAAACCATCGCAGCCAGTGAGATCGATGCCGCGGCCCAAATCATCCGAAAGGCTATATATCGCCTAGGCTACATATATCAGGTCCATCGCCTGAAGCATAGATTGGGCCATTTTTAATTCCATTTGGCCCAATAACATCACATGCAGGTATTGTGCCCAGATTTTACTTTCTCTTTCTATTGCATCCGTATGCAATTCGGTTGGCTAGTTGCATGCAACATGCGCATATGCATGGCAGAACATTATCTTCTTTTTAGTTTATTATTTTTTCACTGGACCGCTCCGATTGTTTCCTTTTCTTTTTTCTTTCTATTTCTTTCCTTCATTCTTTTTTTCTTTTTCCTTTTTTACTCTAAGCTTGCATATAAAGATTTATTTTAATATATAAATAAGCCTTCATATTCTTTTGTTCACGTTTAAAAGCGATTCATACTCAATGTAGACTAATTTATATATATTGTAGATTCATACATTAGTATGTGAAAAAAAATTAGTTCTTTTTTATATGCTAATTTGTCTTCACGTAAAATTATTTGTCTGTGTGTAACTAATTTGTTCGCAATGCTAAATTATTTGTTCGCTATGTTCCGTGATGTTGACCCATTTGTTCGCGATGTTATTTATTCTATACAACCAAATGTTCGCGGTGTGTAATATTTTGTTCGTTGTACATTATTATTTGTTGATTATGTTTAATTTATTGTTCGTAGAAAATAATCATTTGTTCATGTTCTTAAAATATTTATTCCCAGAATATGAAATTCACTATTTAGTATTAAAAAAATATTTTTAAAAAATATTGTGCAAACATAGACAAGTGTGGTCTTGTTTTAAAGATCTTATCGTAAGAAAGATAATTGTGCATTTCAAATTTAATCCGAGTGTTTGGTTTAATAGTTATACTTTTTTTTAGTTTTAGATTTGCATGCATGTGGTGATGTCATCATGTTTGTCCACTTCTGCATGCATGCACAAATTACCTATCAATAAACGCAGCAATCCAATATAAATGGACCAGTCTAAACTATAATCATACTCTTGAGGCCATAGTTCCGCAAAATATCACCTCAGGCGATGGACAGTCGCACATGGATAGTCGCACCCCCAAACCATCGGCAGCCAATTGACGACCTCGCGCCCTCCACCGACCTCCAGTCTCTGGTTATCAGAGAGCACAGCCGGCTGGTGTCATCAGGTTCCTGCCATGGTTCTGAACTTTAGGCCGGTCTTCCTACTGCGAAACCTTCGCACTCGATCGACCCTGTACAAGCCACATGACCTACTGCAGATCGGTGAAACAAGAAAGAGACGAAGCCTTGTGCCAGTTAGGCTCCAAATTACCTATTTTTTGGTATCAAGAAGAACAAAAATAACTCTTCAACTAATCCCCACAGTAATCAGCGAAAATACAGAAACATCCCAACAAAAATACAGAGTAAGCAATTGCGCTACATGGTTTAGTTCTTTACACCATTGATGATGAGCTAAAAATCTACAATATAATTCCGTGACTACATGATGCCTAACTAGTACCAGCAGGGTCCACATGTGGCGTTTCGATATTCAGCGCCAGTATTCGCGCTGTCCAGTAACTGCTAGGCGGTAGCTCACAAATAGAAGAATCCAAGCCCACCTTCTCAGTTAGATTCTGAGTTTCTTCGTGCTTCAACAACAATGCCTCTCTCCAGGCACTTCGTATAGCCTTCAGCTTGTCAGCCACTTGGGTCATGGAAGGCCTCTCGTCCCCTTCCAAGCTCAAGCATCCACTAGCCAGCTCAGCAACCTCTTGGAACATTTCCTCCATTCCCACGGCCATTATGCTAGAGTCCAACATACATCCAACTCTGTTACCTTTCATCGCTTCCAAAAAAGATGACGCAAGATTTTTCCCTTCACCAGGCCTCTCATAGTATATTGCTGTCTTCCTTGTGATCAGCTCTAGAAGCACAACCCCAAAGCTGTAGACATCACTTTTCTCTGTCAATTTTCTCTCTTGCAAGTATTCAGGGTCTAGGTAGCCTAGAGTTCCTTGGACCATTGTCATGAGCTGAACTTCATCCTTAGGAAGAATCCTTGATGCCCCAAAATCGGTCACTTTTGCCATGAACTTGTCGTCTAGAAGAATATTAAGAGACTTCACATCTCCATGAACAATAGGGCGGTTGATGGAAAGATGTAGATATTCCAATGCTTCAGCAGATTCTTGAGCGATCCTCAGACGGTCTTCTAATGAAACTGGTGCTCTACCGCGGTTTTCATGGATCAATTGAAAGAGAGTTCCATTTGGAATATATTCGTAAACTAATATGGGCACTTCCACTTCCAAGCAACAGCCCAGAAGTCTGACAACATTCCGGTGGTTAAGCTGCGACAATATAATAATCTCCTGCACAAATTCTTCGGCATGAACCACATTCATAATCTTCGACCGCTTCACAGCTACTACCTTGTTATCATCTAGAATGCCCTTGTAGACAGTGCCATGGCCACCTATGCCTAGTTCCCTACTTCTATCGTAATTATTTGTCGCCTTCTTTAAATCTTCAATTGTGAATATTATCACCGTATCGATTTGTTTCGAGAGGATTTGTTGGTATAATATATTACCACCATTTTGTTTGAAGAACTTTTCCTTCTCTTTTTCCAACTTCTTTATTTGACATTGGATCAGCAGAGCAGATATACAAACAATGAGGAGGACGAAGCCGATAGAAGTGCCTAAAAGTAGATTGTTACCGACATCATCAGTTCAACACTATTCGTGGCAATTGGGCGCATTTAATAAAAGAAAAGAAAATTAAATAATAGAACACACAAATATATAATTCATAGTTTAGTTCTTTCAGGTTATTTATTGGTGCGTGGTGTCACTGTTCACTAATATTTTTTTCATTATACTGCTATTTCCCACAGTTTTGAATTTAACCTTAATTAGTTCATAGATAAAATACTACAAGGGAAAATTTGATAAAATCATTAGGATAGCAAATTGCTATTGCAAGTTATGTGTGGTATTCATAGAAAATATATCAACATCCACAATATCAAATAAATGCATTATCACACTATGTTTCATAGTGGATTTAATTAAACTAATTTGATGTTATAGATACTGATGCATTTTTCTATAAACTTTATTAAGTTAGAAAATTTTGACTTAGGATAAAACTAAAACATCTGATATTCTGGAATGAATGAATAGAGTTCTTTTTTTAGGAACGGATGAATAGAGTTAGTACGCACGCATTGTAGACGTGAAGAACGTGAAAAAATTAACAGTGCTGACAGAGCTAGCAGTCAATGGGGGGATTGCTACAGTATACCATGCCTATTACCTAGTATAAACATCTGCTCTAAATAAAAATTATACAAACTATCAAACAAATGATTTATTGTGGGAATCAGCTGTTGAGGTTTAGACTTTAGAAGCAAGAGAAGAAAATAAAGAAGCAAATCTGAACTAGGTAAGCAGCCAAAACTGATGATGAACTAGGTTTAGACTTTAGAAGCAAGAGTAGAACTAGTCGAAGGTCTCGGGAACTAGCCGAACCCCTCAGACTAGAATTCTAACAGAACTCGGCTAGGCTTTCCATGTAACCCTGCTCCCTCAGATCATATAAGGGCGAGCAGCGCTGTGTGTGCAGTAGTACTATACTAATATCCAAACAAAGTAAATGAACTACTTGATGAAATCCAAAATGCATGGGAGCAGTGCAGATGCATGCGTCAAACACAAATTGCTGGTGTGTATCCTTTGAAAATTTATCCAGGACAAGTAGGGGCTGGAGCCCACTATGGCCCAAAGAGGCTTGCATGAATGCGTTATCAATTCTATGCCCCTTTAGAAAAGATTAGAAGCCTGCGTTATGGAAATCTTCATCAAAGCAGGATGGAACTTCAGGAATAGGATTCAACACTAGTCTCAGCTGTTTCGCTTTTGAGTGTGGCTGTTAGCTTTGTTTCTTAACGAGATTGGTGTCGGTTGGTCAGGATTGTTCCTGTACTTTCTGACTGCTTTCTGGTGTTGTCGAAGTTGGTGCATGGAGCCTAAGGACTTAGGTCCTGAACGTTGTAATTGTGGTTGTAACCACTCAATTGCGAATGCGGGAGGCCGGATAATGATCCTTATTAAAAAAAAAAGCCCCTTTAGAAAAAATACTGTGCATGCAGAACATACCTATAACCACCTTCACTTGAGGTTGCTTATTGTTCGGGGCAGGAATTGGAGTGCAGGGTATGTTCCTCGGATCATTGCTCTGAGTTCCCGCAGGGCAGGAACAGTTGTAGCTCCCAATGGTGTTGGTGCAGGTATTGTTAATGCAAGGACGATGCTGGAACGGGGAATCACACTCATTGATGTCTGCGGAACAATGCAAGTACTAGCTAGGTAAACGACTGTTTGGTTTCATAGGCTAAACTTTAGATTATGTCATATCAAAAAGAATCTTATCATTTAGAAATATTAAATGAAGTCTAATTACAAAACTATGGGGCTAAACTGCGAGAAAAATCTAATGAGATATATTAATTCATAATTAGTGAATAGTTACTGTAGTATTAATGTAGCAAATCATGGATTAATTAGGCTCATTAGATCCGCCTCGCGAATTAGCGCCCATCTGTCAAAAAAATTATAAACAAATTTTATTTGATACTTCTAAATAATAAATTCTTTTTGATGTGATAGGGGCTTAACAAAAAGTTTCAGGAAACAAACAGCACTTGTCGTTGGTGGCAAATTAAGGAATGCAAGATCGACAAAGCAAGCAAATCAGTTTAACTTAGCTAGAGATAAATAATAGAAAGGGGATGATTATGCTGACCTGTGCAGCCTCCGTCCAGGTACGGGTTTCCCTCGTAACCTGGAGAGCAGTTGCAGCGATACCCTGGAGCACCGGGCACATCGATGCATATGCTGTTGTCGGCAGCGCATGCATATGCTGATCCCATCTGCTTGGCGGCTTCACAGGATGCATTCCCAACAACCCAATCGAGGACCAAGGGAGCCATGTCTTGACGACGATATACCCTTTCAAAACCGTGTGGTCTGACATAGGAAGGATGAAATGTAAACCAGCCTTTCTCAGAGATGAATGCGTAGCTGCACTGGCTGAAATTCGGATCTGTGATGATGATGGAGCTCTGGTTTATAAATATGGGGAAGAACGACCTCAGGTTTGATGGAAGTTCAGACTGACAACAACCTCTGCCAGAACAAACTGCGCTATTATTACTATTAATATAGGTGTCGTCTAGGCTGCAGAATAATCCACATGCACTGACAACGTAGAATTCATGATCTCCTCCACCCCCCTCAATGGGTGTCACTATGTCCCCTGCGATGAGTGCATTGGTTTGACACCCAATTGCTGTGAATATGTTCTTGGTTCTGGAAACCATGAAAGAACGGCGAACCGGAAATAATTTGTTAGTAAAATCACCAGACTCGGTAATGTTGCAGGCCCGTGCTATGTAATTCTGAACGCGAGCCTCGCCAAATGCCAGATTGATCTCTAATAGAGGTGTGCCGAAAGGGTTTAGTATTGCGATGTTATCTGGATGGCAGTAAACTTGGAAGCCCTCCAAGTCCAAGGAGCAGGCTTTCCCGATACCGAACGGGTAGGGGATGCTGACGTTGCCACATTTGTCTGAGCAGCCGGGCTTCGCCAGGCGGCTGCTCCCAACCCCATCATCAGTTGATGCAGTACTGTGCTGCAACATCAGCGTGGCTGCTGCTAGTACTAATAGCAGCCATCTCTTCTCACCTGTCAGCACATATATAATGACCAAATTAAAGCCTGTACGTATCAGATTCAGAGATACTGTCACTACTAAAAAACATTTTTAGAGGCAGGTAAAAATATATTTTTAAGAACGAATGCGCTACCCGCTCCTAGTTTTCACTGTTAAAAATTAGATTTGTAGGAATGGATAACATGCCGGCTCCTACAAATGATTTGTAGCAACGGGCAGGGGCGGGCCCAATTGAATTCAAAGGTATTCAATTGAATACCTATTATTTTTGGATAAAAATTTGGTATATACAGAGTACTCTATGTATATGATTCAAAAAAACAAAAATTACACAATAAACCAAACTACTAGAGTCTCAATATCTATTTTGGCAAACAAAAAAAAACCTCAGCAGCCCAACTTCCTTCCTCCACCACCAGCCCATATACCCCTAAAAGGCCCAAAAATGAGTCGTCGCGCTGGTTTCCCCAAGACCCAATCCCCCTCCCAGGCTCCCGACGGAGCTTGACTTGCAGGCTGCAGCACATCGCCGGCCCCATGCTAAAGACACAGTTACGAGGCCTTAGCACCAAGCTTAATTAACAAGCTGTTGACTCTGATTCAATGTTCTAACCAGCAATTCCCACAGTGAGGAGACGAAAGGCAAGATTTTGCTGTCAGACTCATGAGCAATCCAAGCCAACCTAGGCGCCTTGTCGATCAGCTCCTAGTCCTAGACGTAGTTCTCGCCCAAGCAACGGTGGCCCGCGTCGTAGACACCGCGGACGATGTGGCCTCCACCTCTGCCGCCGGCGCCACCGCCGCCGTGAGGGGTTGGTAGTGGCCTGCTGCGAGCTGCGCTGCAGCGCGTCATTAGCGTGGTATGTGGCGTACGAGAGCCACGTGTCCACCGCCTCCCTGGCATCCCCGCCGAGGAAGCCATACTCCTCGTCCTCGAACGCGATGCAGAGCGGGCGGCCGCCGAGCGGGCGCCCCAATCCCAGCTAAGGAGGGCAGCGCTGTGGCCGATAACGAAGCGCAGGGCACACACGTTGTCCACGGTAATGTGTTCGTGGGCGGGCAGAGACCAGCGGGTAGAGCTGGCGGCCTAGCAGGTGGACAGGGCCAACGCACAGTGTAGGGCGGCCGGGCGTAGGTGCGCAGTGGTATACCGGGTGCTAAAATTTTTTGGCTCTTTAAAATTTTTGAATACCCAGAGCCCACATCTTGGGCCCGCCCCTGGCAACGGGTGAGCCCATGACCCATTGCCACAAATCAATTTGTAGCAACGGGTGAGCCCATGATCTGCTCATACAAATCGATTTGTAGCAACGGGTGAGCTCATGACCCGGCCCTACAAATAATTTTTCAGAATATGAAAAAATTAGAAAAAAAACTCTAAAATAGCAAAATAAAAAAAGGAAAAAAATCTCTTTTGTAACAAATCAATTTGTAGCAACGGGTGAGCCCATGATCCGCTCATACAAATCGATTTGTCCGCTTTTGTAGTTGAAGGTTGAAAAATCAGACTTTTGTGATAGTTCAAGGGTGAAAATCGGACTTCTCTCAAAAGTTATCAACTACAAAGTTTTAGATCTCGTCATTCTCTATAATTTTAATATAAAGTCTGACTTCATCCGAGATCATATAAAAAAATTATGAATTTTTTTATGTGGAACCATTTGTAGGGGATGTTCTCGATCATTGTCAACAAGTAGAGGGAGTGGCAAGAGGTTCTCACCGGGTTCTGCATGCAGAGCTGAAGAAGCCATGTATCGCGTTGCCCTTTCACAACAAGTACACACCTTCCATGTTCTTGTCGACGGCATGCACCGCGCTATGTTTGAGATTGAGAACACGCAACGCAGAGCTGCTGCTAATGCTAGGTTAGCTCTCTGATTATTCTAGATAGGCTGTTAGGCGAGCTATATATACACAGTTTGCCTTCCATCCGTAACACTCCACATTTGCCACATTTGTCCACTAATAGGTCTTTGTTCCAGGCTATTTGTCCCGTTTGTCTTTGGGCCCGGGACAATTGGTGGCTTTTGTCCCGGGTCCAAAGGCTAGTCGGGCCAGCGGGGGACAGGGACTTTTTGTCCGGGTTGGTACCCTTTTGTCCCGGTTGGAGGTACCAACCCGGACAAAAAGTCCCCCTTTTGTCCCGGTTGGTGGCTCCACCCGGGACAAAAGGCCCAACCCTTTTATCCCGATTGGTAACACTAACCCGGACAAAAGGGTGACTCTTTTATTCCGGTTGGTGGCACCAACCCGGACAAAAGGACCCTTTTGTCCCGGTTGGTGTAACCAACCCAGACAAAAAGCCCCTCCACGTGATAGTTCAAAAAGAAGTTATTCTTTACTGAGTCACATGTACTACTTAGGTGAGTTGGCAAGAAAGTCATGCGCTAGGCAATAGGTCTTGGGTTTGAATCCCGCAGGGCGCAAAGATTTTTTAGCGCGAGGAACATTTTGTCCCGGTTCTACCACCCGGGACAAAAGCCTCCCGGCAGCCGAATCCCGGTTTCAAAATCAGGACAAAAGTCTCCTGGCAGCCGAGACAAATGGCCCGATCTGTAGTAGTGGTATCGGAAGACTGCAAGTCGTCGGCTCTGGAGCGAGCTAGCTAGCTGGGGAGACTGACTGCACCTTCGCCAAAGGCCCAACCATGATCGGATCTAAATACGAGAGGTACAGGCACGTTGCCGCGCCATTGGTTGTGGTGGGTGATTATTAGCTGGCGTCAACCCCCCATGCCACGTAGGGACGCGGTGTTAGTTGACCACGTTTGGACACGTTGCAGCTTCACGCGTATGCCTAGCAACAAACGCTGCTGTTACATAATCTGATGGGCACTTCCTCCATCTCAAAGTATATAAGCATTCCTTAGTTTCTCTTAAGTCAAGCTTTTATAAGGTTGATCAAATTTATCTAAATGAACAATAATATTTACGATATAATTATCATATCCTATATATCCATTCAAAAAAAATATTTTCATAATTTGCTTCTCACAAAATATATTCAGGAATACATGAATAGTCCTTCTCACACGAGTCCCTCGGCAGCCTAATTTTCGTTTCCAAATTAACGCTTAAATTTCAGTCTGCCTTTCCCAGTCATCTGAATTTCCACACAAGGTAGAAGAGAGGAAAAATCTCTTACGCGTGAAGCTTTTTGACGAAATCACAATGGAGCACTACCCTTTAGCCGAAAGGCGCATCAGTTGGATCATAGGTACATCTCCACTACTTGCATCGAAAAGCACAAAGCACACTGAGGTCTTGGGTCGTCTTGGTGCCCGGTCGTCGTCGTCGCCGCTGCTCGTCAGGTGCTCACGGTGAAGCAAAACCGAGCTGTCCGGCCGATCCCAATTCTCACACGGTAGAAGCGACACTGCAGCATAACAGATTAAACAAAGAGAAAATTGGTTGTACAGCACCGAAAGAATATTGTTTCCGTGAAATACCATTGAAAAATCTCCGTTCCGTAAAATAGCACCGAAGAATCAATGTTACCCTAAACTAGCATTTCTTCATGTTTTCTGTTGACTTGTTCGTCACGAGGTTCTTCTTCCTCAATCACGATTGTCCACTTGGCAGAGCTGGTGCACGTCACATCTTGCTTCCGCGCGATCTTTCTACTCCACATCGCAGGTGAAGGCGGCCACCTCCTCGGTGAGGTGACCCCCACGGTGACCTCTGCCCAGGGCGACGAGCGCGGGGTGAGAGAGAGGGGGGCTGTTGGGGCTGCCCTTTAAACCGCCACCTAAGGCAACTCCTTTGTGTAAAAGAGTCTAAGTTAGGAGTCTAAGGGCCAGTTTATGAGGTGTAGGGACTTATTTACAGCATCTAGGGATCTATTTGTGAGGAATGTTGAGTACCTTTTCCTGGCTGTGATGAGTGAATTGTCAATCATGCGGTATGATCATGTGCTTGGTCTTTGGTTGCAGGTACACGTACGTCGAGTGTCGACGGAGAGCTGCCGTGGAGGTGCTGTGGCCGATGGACCGTGCGGTGGATGGCGGTGAAGGGCAGCCGGGACCGGAGCTCGGGCCTGGCGGCAGCTGTGGCGTCCACTCCTGGATCGAGAGCGCAAGCACCGGTGGATGGCGGGTTTCTTGGTTTGTGCCACAAAACCAAGCTGGCGGACGACGGTTGAAGACGCCAAGTCGTGGAGGCACGGGTGTCAGTCTCGGGACTAGCGGAGGAACGGGCGTCGACGGCGTCTAGGGCCTCGCTGCGGGCAAGGAGGTGACGGGCGTCGGGCGGCGTCTAGGGCCGTCAGAAGGCCGAGGCGGGAACGGCGTCCAGGGCCATGGCGTGGAGGTGGGAATCTTCCCGCGCGTGGAGTTTTGACGGTTTTCTCAAAACCGGCCACCTACCTGGGTTTCGCGGACCCTCCAAAACCACGGACCGGATCTTTATCCCCACGGCGGCATCGCGGAGAAGACTTCGACTAGAAGAAAGAACCTTGGCCGTCGGATGAATCCTTGTATCTTTTTCCGATTTTGCCCCTACGGGCTTTCTAGTGTCTAGTTAAGTCTAGGAGTAGTTTAGTCTTTTAGTCCTAGAGTTAGTGGGCTTAAATATCCCCTCACCCACTCTCTCTTTTTCTCCCCCTTTACTAGGCGCCCAGACGCAAGCCCCCTTCCTTCTGAGAGCCCTTCTCCTCCCACCTCTGTTCTTCCTCTCTCTCTTCTCTAGGGTAGGATTTGAACCATAGATTTTTGAGACTTTGTACTGAGATTGAATGGGAAAGGAGGCTCTTCCCTCCTTGTGCCCTCCGGGGTTTTGAATTCGATTCAATTTTGTACATCTCTTGCCTTCCATGAGCCAAGTTTTGATTTTCACGTGGTTGTTCTTGGTGCTCATGATCGTGGGTTGTTCTTGGTGATATAGTGACTCCGTGTTGTGATTCTAATCCATCTAGCCTTATGCTAAAACCCACAGAATCACGAGTCCTCTCGAATCCAAGACTTTCACGTTCTAGAGAAAACCCCGCTCTTGCTCCGATTTCCTTCGATTCCTCTTGATCCGTGAGGACCTTCATTGAAATCTTTTGGGGATGGGTTCTTGAAGTCATCATCTTCATCTCCCCAAAATTTGAGCCCCTTTGGACTTGATTTGATCCTCCAATCATCAAACTTTCCAAGGGTCGCGGGCTGAAAAAGTTGCTCTAGGCTCGGGCAGAGTTTTTCCCTATCACCGGTTAAACCGACATTCGAGTTCGATATCGTCGGATCAACCGGTGAGTAGGTTACTCATGAGTTAGGGTTTTTGGGGTTTTCGTTTGGTTGCACCGGTGCATTAGTTTCTACGTGCATCGGATCAACCGGTGTTACCACTGGGTTTGCTATTTTGCCCGTTCAACCGGCGTATAGAATTTCCTTGACGTCGGTTTAACCGGTGCTCGGTGCAATTCGTTTTGTTTCCTCTCTGGACAACAACACCAACACTTGAGTTTGATTTTGTCGGATCATCCGGTGTACTGTCGCCGGTTGAACCGACGTTGTTTGAACCGTAGCATCGGTTTAACCGGTGAGTGCTTCTTATCTGCTGCCGGCTCTGTGACGTCGGTCGAACCGGTGAAGACGTTCTTCGCACGTCGGTTTAACCGGTGTTCATATATCATGCTGTCTTTGCTGCTTGCTCTCCGCTCTTGATCCGATCTCTTTGTGGCTTGTTCCTAGAGTTTTTGCTTGGTGTCTAGCTCAGCTATAGCTACACTTTGCACACTTTAGAAGGGAGGGTTTGGGTGTACTCTTGGGACTTGACCAAATCGGTTTCACTCGTGAATTTTTCAATTGTCTCTCATTCACCCCCCTAGTCGCATTTTTGGTCCCTCAATTAGTATCAGAGCTTGGTTAAGGTTTTCTTTACTCTAACCGGTTCGAAAACTACTTGGCGACCATGGCAAGTCTTGGGAAGATCCCTGTATTTTCCGGCGAGGACTATGCTCATTGGAAGGTTCACATGCGAGCCTTCTTGCAAAGCATGGGAGCCGAGGTTTGGGATATAACCAAGAATCAGGCTTACGAGGTGCTTGCCGTTCGGGTCACTCCTCTTCAAGTGACCGAGCACGAGGCTAACGCCAAGGCTATCAATGCCTTGTTCGCTGGCGTTTCTCGTGCGGAGTACTCACGCGTCCAGAGTTTTCAGGAAGCCCACAAGATTTGGATGTGCCTTGAGAACTACCATGAGGGCACACCTCAGGTTAAGGCTAGACTTTTCGAGACTCACCGGCGTGAATATGAGAACTTCACACAGGGGCCGGGTGAGAGCATTGGCGACATGTTCAGTCGTTTTCAATAGATTGTGAACAAAGTCGGTGCTAACAGATCTGCTGATGCCCTTGACTACACAGAGCATGAGAAGGCTCTTAAGTTGCTCTACGCACTTGACCGCTCTGTGTGGGATCTCAAAGTGAACACGATCATCAAGTATGCAGGCTATGAGACTCTGACCGTGAATGAGCTCTTCATCAAGCTCAAGGCCACTGAGGTGGATAACCAGACACGAGCCAAGCTCAATGGTGCCCCTCCTTCCAAGAGCATCGCTCTTGTGACTGGCCTAGGTGGATCGAGCTCTAACGCTAACTCTGCTCTTGGTTTTTCTCTTGCCTCTTTGCCTTCTGTTACAGATGAGCAGTTGGAGATGCTGGGCGACGACGACTTGTGCCTCCTCATCAGCAAGTTCCAGCATATCTACCACAACAGGCAGAGGCGAAAGAACCCCGGGTGCTACCACTGCGGCGATCCGAACCACTTCATCGCCGACTGCCCCAAGAAGTCCGGTGGTGGCCAGAACAACAACTTCGACTACTACCGCCACCGCAACCGCGACGAGGGAGCCTCCAACAAGGAGCGTCGGCGCCACAAGCACCGCAGCTGTGACCGGGGCAAGGGAGGATGCTTCGACAAGGAGTCGATCAAGAAGCATTTCCAGTACAAGGCCAAGAAGCGGGAGAAGGTTTTCTTGGCGCAGCTCAGCGATCTTGATAAGAGCTCCGACACCGACCGCTCTTCTTCACCGACCTCCGACGACAATGACAAGAAGAAGAAGAAGCGGGACAAGGAAGCCACCGGCTTCATCGGCCTTTGCTTGGCGGCCGGTCGGCGCAAGAGATTCTGCACCATGGCGGGCGAGGCCAATGGTGCTCATGCGTCTCCAGGTGGACATGCTACACCAACGCACGACGACTCTTCTCCTGGATCCGAGAGTGATTCAGAGGTAAACTCCACTATCGACCTGCTTGATACTGAGGTTAGACAGTTGTACGCCGCTCTCGACAATCAGAAAAAGCTGCTTAAGGAAGCAGCTAGAGAGCGTAAGCGGCTTAGGGCTGAGCTGGCTTGTGCTAGAGAGAAATCTGGTGAGGATGAGTGCGCTGGCTGCATATCTCACATGAATGATCTTGTTGCTCTCCGTTCCAAGCATGATGAGAATGTAACGAACTTGGATGTTGCTAAGATCTCGCTGGCTGACGTGTCTCACGAGCTAGCTAGGGCCAAGCATGAGCTTGAACTGGCCAAGGACGCTCCTATCGTTAGTGATGTGCTTGAATGTGATGAGTGCTCCATCTTAAGTCTGATCTAGCTTCTTTGCAGTCTAAGTTTGCTACTATTGTGTGTGAGCTAGATGAGCTTAGGTCTAGGCCTGTTCTGCTTGGTGCTTGTAAGCTTTGTCCCATGCTTAGGTCGGAGCTAGATGAGAAGAACGCTTTGATTAAGTCTTTGGGGAAGACTAAGGTCGGGGAGTCTAGCCCACCTATTGATTTTCATGTTTGCCCTGGTCTGATTTCTGATTTGGATAATCTTGTGGTAGAGAAAGCCAACTTGGAGAATGAGAACACATACCTTACGGCGATTCTTAGTTGGGTTTCTAGTAGTGAGCCGCAGTTGGGTATGATGATCAAGCAGTTTAAGCATGGTGATGGGTTTGGGGTCGGTTATACCTACACGAAGTCAGACTTTGACATGCTGTATGATAAGATTGGCAAGGCTGCTGGAGTTCCAAGTGCTCTAAACACTGCTAGTACGAGCACGCAGTCTTCGCTTGTTGACCCCATGGATGGTGTGCTGAAAGAACCACAAAAAGCACCTCCACAGAAGCAGGTTTGGGTTCCAAAGCCCAACGAGCTGAGGAATCCCCTTGATACGCTCCCTGCTGCCACAGCCCAGGTTGCCCAGAAGAAGGGGGCTGCTCCTTTCCGTCCAAAGGCGGGGCCTCCACCTCCCAAGAGAGAGGTGAGGTACCACTGCGAGTACTGTCACAGAGACGGTCACTTGGAGGAGTTTTGCTTCAGGAGGAAGTGGGCTGTGAGGCGTGAGCAGGAGAGACGTAACTCGGACATGTACTCTGCTCGAGTGCATGGTCCTCCTCAGCGTGGTGGTAGGCAAGATGCTAGGGCGCGCCGTGTAGGTGGAGGACAGGGAGACGGTGGTGATTACCGTGCTCCAGTGGGTGGTCGCTTTGCCGGTTGTGCTTCTAGTCGTTCTCAGTACGGCTATGGACCACGGGACCGAGGCTTTGTAGGAGGTTACGAGACACCACACTTTCCTCGCGATGGTGGTCGTCAGCCTCGCGGTAGATGGGACGGGGGATACGCTTTGCCTGATCTTGCTAACCCTTCTGTAGAGCAAATGGCTCGACACTGGTTTGCTTCACACTTTGCTAACCCCAGTGTTGAGATATTTGCTCACCCTTTGTCTCGCTACTGATATGCAGGCCGGAGGCTTGGAGAACAGGTGGATCATGGACTCCGGTTGTTCGCGCCATATGACCAGGAATGACAAATGGTTCTCCATCCTCACCCCGATGCGCTCAAAGGAGTACATTGTACTCGGGGATAATGGAAAAGGAAAGGTACTTGGAATTGGCGCTGTTTGTGTTTCCGATCGCTTTACCATGAGAGAAGTTGCTTTGGTTTCGAACCTTGGCTTCAATTTACTCTCTGTTTCGCAAATTCTTGATGAGGGGTTTGAAGTTCACTTTAAGGAGGGTTGTTCTCGTGTTTTAGATTCCAGAGGAGATTTGGTTTGCCGGATTTTACCTCGCGATCGGGTTTTCCTGGTTGACTTCTCTGGAACTTCTCTTGGTCCTCCTTGTTGCTTGTTGGCTGGTCCTTCCTCTGATTTGTGGAAGTGGCATAGGAGACTTGGACATCTGAGTTTTGACTTGTTGTCGAGACTTAGCTCACTTGGCCTAATCCGAGGATTGCCCAAATTGAAGCTTGAAAAGGATTTTGTTTGCCATCCGTGTCACCACGGGAAGATGGTTGACATCTCTCATCCGCCTGTTAATCAAGTGATGACCACTCACCCTGGAGAGTTGCTACATATGGACACAGTTGGTCCTTCTAGGGTGATGTCGGTTGGTGGGAAGTGGTACGTTCTTGTGATCGTGGATGACTTTTCTCGCTATTCTTGGGTCTTTTTCATGAGAACCAAGGATGAGGCTTTCGAGTTTGTTCGAGACTTGAGGTTGAAAAACGAGCTATCCCATGCCATGAGAGCGATTCGCAGTGACAATGGCACAGAATTCAAAAACACTCATTTTGACACCTTTTGCAGTGATTAAGGTCTTGAACACCAGTATTCTTCCCCCTACACTCCACAACAGAATGGGGTTGTAGAGCGGAAGAATCGGACGCTGGTTGAGATGGCTAGGATGATGCTCGATGAGCATAGGACTCTTAGAAAGTACTGGGCTGAGGCAGTTAACACTGCTTGTTATGTGTCCAATCGTATTTTCTTGCGTGCTTTCATGCACAAGACTTTTTATGAGTTGCGATTTGAACGCCAGCCCCGTGTTGACCATCTCAGAGTTTTTGGTTGCCGGTGTTTTGTGCTGAAGGAAGGAAATCTTGATAAGTTTGAGTCTCGATCGTCTGACGGTATTTTTATCGGTTATGCTTCTCACTCTAGAGCTTACTGTGTGCTGATTGTTGATACTAACATCGTCAGAGAAACTTGTGAAGTCACTTTCGACGAGACTGCACCGTGCGATGCTTCTGTCTTTGAAGTTGCAGGAGATGATGAGCTCGGCACTCCATCTTTGAAGATGAGGAGAAGGAAGCTACGGAGGGTGATGCTGAGGCTACCACGCGTGCTGTGGACCCAGCCACCTCCACCACGAGCTCGGACAATGATGACGGCCCCGACCCCACTACATCCACTTCCCGGAGGCCGATCGAGCAGGTGACTCAGCCTTCACTAGTCGCACCTAAGGAAACACCAGTTTTGGTTGATTAGGATGCGACTTCGACAAGGGAAGCACCGCGACACATTCAGCGTCGTCATCCACCTCAACAGATGCTAGGTGACCTCAACGAGCGAGTCACACGGTCCAAGGTAACAAGTATCGCTGGCTTTGCTCATTCAGCGTTTGTTGCCTCTTTCGAGCCCAAAGATGTTGGACACGCACTTTCTGACTAAATTGGGTCAATGCCAAGCACGAGGAACTCGAAAATTTTGAAAGGAATCAGGTTTGAGTTCTGGTTGCGCCTCCGCCTGCTTGTAATCCCATTGGAACCAAGTGGGTTTTCAAGAACAAGCAAGATGAAGATGGGTTGGTAGTGCGGAACAAGGCTCGACTTGTAGCCCAGGGGTTTTGCCAAAAAGAGGGTATTGATTATGAGGAAACTTTTACCCCGGTAGCATGCTTAGAGGCGATTCGAATCTTTCTTGCTTTTGCTGCTTCCAAGGGTTTTAAAGTTTTCCAAATGGATGTGAAATCTGCCTTCTTAAATAGTTTTATTGAAGAGGAAGTTTATGTGAAACAACCCCCTGGTTTTGAAAATCCCAAATTTCCAAAAAGAGTTTACAAACTTCAGAAAGCTCTTTACGATTTGAAACAGGCGCCTAGAGCTTGGTACGATAGCCTTAAAAATTTCTTACTTGCTCAAGGTTTTAAAAAGGGATATGTTGATAAAACCCTGTTCCTCATGCGCTCTGGCTCTGACTTTTTTGTTGGTTTAGATTTACGTGGATGATATCATCTTTGGTGGCTCTTCTCACGCTCTTATTTCCAAGTTTTCTGAGCAGATGTCCAGAGAGTTCGAGATGAGTATGATGGGTGAGCTGCAGTTCTTCCTCGGGCTGCAGATCAAGCAAACTTCTTAGGGCACGTTCGTCCATCAAGCCAAGTACACCAAGGACTTGCTGCGGAAGTTCGACATGAGTGACTTGTCTCCTCAGCCGACACCGATCAGCACATCGACGGCACTTGATGCGGACTTGGACGGCGAGGCGGTGGACCAGAAGGAGTACAGGAGCATGATCGGCTTCCTCCTGTACCTGACGGCGACGCGGCCGGACATTCAGTTCGGTGTCGGCCTCTGTGCGCGGTATCAGGCTTCGCCGCGCACCTCCCACAAGCAAGTGGTGAAACGCATCTTCAGGTATCTCAAGTTCACTCCTGAGTTCGGTCTTTGGTATTCTGCAGATTCATCTCTTGTCTTGGTTAGTTTTTCAGATGTCGATTTTGGTGGGTGCCGGTTGGATCGCAAGTCGACTTCTGGCACTTGTCACTTTCTTGGTACATCGATGGTTTCGTGGTCCTCTCGCAAGCAAGCTAGTGTAGTGCTCTCTTCCACAGAAGTCGAATACGTTGCCGCTGCTAGCTGCTGCTCTCAGATTCTTTGGATGAAACAAACTTTGTAGGATTATGAGTTGAGTTTTGGTAGGGTTCCCATCTTTTTAGACAACATATCTTCCATTTGCATTGCAAAGAACCCAGTGCTCCACTCCAGAACCAAACACATAGACATCAGGTTCTACTTCCTGCGAGATAACCATGAGAGAGGCCACATAGACATGATCCATGTACCAACCGAGAGGCAAACCGCAGATATGCTTACCAAACCACTTGAGCTTGAGACTTTTGCTCGCTTGCGAGGGGAGCTTGGGGTGTGTTACCCCTTTTAGTTGCTAGCTTTTCTTTGGTTAGCCTTGTAGGTTTTATTTTCTCTTCTCTTCGTTTTCTAGGTTTGGTTGTTGGTTTGTGCATATGCATTGTATATTTCTGCATTTTACATTGCATCACTTGCACTAGCATTCTTGTATACATTGCTATGACCTCTTGGTGCTTACTAGTGTGAGTTTATAAACATGATCATGAATAGCTTGCTCCACTGTGTATATGACATCCTCTGAGTTAAGCTATTTTGATTTGAAAATTCGAAAACATGGTCACCTTGTCTTGGCTACTAGCATATTAGGGTGTGTTGATATGCTTTGCTATCTTATTCATACTAGTGTAGCTTCTTGATACTTAACTTGAAAAGTTAATGAAATTGCTTGAATCGTGCTTGAAATGGAATGAAAAGATCCAGGTGGGATTGCTTGTCGCACTGATCGAGCTTTCGGGACAGCTCACTTTGCACTTTGGCATAGGCTGTGCATGACTGAAACGAGTGTCTTAAGCTTCTGATTGCCTTTGGCATAGGCTTGGCCTTCTTGATAAGTAAAGCATGACAAGCTCTCAACCCCTGGCATTAATAATTGCTTTATATAATTTGGGTGCATAATGAACGTTTGCAACATGCTTTGGCTGAATTTGGCTCACCTGTATGAGTTTGATTAGCACTATTTTTCATTCTCTATTTATTAGTGCTAGATCATGGGTGATACTTTTATTTCTGCTAAACTGGACTTGCTAAGCTCTAGACATGATCTGATATACCTTGTTGAGCTAGATGCAGGTCTTGTTTATGGATGCACACATGCTTGTGACTAGATGTTGCTCATATCCTTGTATCCCTGAATGCTTTCACTTACACCTCCTGTATTGCATTCATGGCATAGCATATTTTCAGGGGGAGTCTCAGTTTCAGGGGGAGCTTTAGGTCTGTTTAGCCTTGATATGTGCATGTGCCAACAAGGGGGAGCAGTTTAGTGATTGAACAAGGGTTTGATTTTTGAGAGTTTCAAAAACTTGTTGTGCACAGGGCTTTGAGAGTGCATACATGTGGTGAGAGTTGCACTGGTGAGGGGGAAATGCATTTCAGTGGGAGTTTTTGCTTTGTTTAGCTCCTGGTTTCCTTCTCGCTTCTGGCATGACTGTGTCGAACCCTGCCTCTGTCTTTGAGGAGTCATGCTTGCGTTTGATCGATTGCGTCGAGCCGTTGCCCTTGTCTTAGGGAATCGATCTTTGTTTGGTCAAGTGACTTGTTCTTGATTATTTCAAGCTTTTGTCACTTGTTCAAGTTCTTCATCTTCTTTGTTCTTCTCGGTTTTTGTTTCTCTCTTAGTTCGTTTTGGTTCGATTTTTGGTTCGATTGTGGTGTGTTGACAATGCACTCATCAAGGGGGAGATTGAGGAATGTTGAGTACCTTCTTTTAGCTGCGATGAGTTAATTGTCAACCGTGCGGTGTGATCATGTGCTTGGTCTTTGGTTGCAGGTACACGTGCGTCGAGTGTCGATGGAGAGCTATCGTGGAGGTGTTGTGGCCAATGGACCGTGCGGTGGATGGCGGTGAAGGGCAGCCGGGACCGGAGCTCGGGCCGGGCGGCAGCTGTGGCGTCCACTCCTAGATCGAGGGCGCAAGCACCGGTGGATGGCGGGTTTCTTGGTTTGCACCACAAAACCAAGCTGGTGGATGGCGGTTGAAGACGCCAAGTCGTGGAGGCACGGGCTTCAGTCTCGGGACTGGCGGAGAAACGGGCGTCGACGGCGTCTAGGGCCTCGCTGCGAGCGAGGAGGTGACGGGCGGCGTCTAGGGCCGTCAGAAGGCCGAGGCGGGAACGGCGTCCAGGGCCACAGCGTGGAGGCGGGAATCTTCCCGCGCGTGGAGTTTTGGCGGTTTTCTCAAAACCGGCCACCTACCCAGGTTTCGCAGAACCTCCAAAACCGCGGACCGGATCTTCATCCCCACGGCGGCATCGTAGAGAAGACTTCGACTCGAAGAAAGAACCTTGGCCATCGGATGAGTCCTTGTATCTTTTTTCGGTTTTGCCCCTACGGGCTTTCTAGTGTCTAGTTAAGTCTAGGGGTAGTTTAGTCTTTTAGTTCTAGAGTTAGTGGGCTTAAATATCCCCTCACCCACTCTCTCTTTTTCTCCCCCTTTACTAGGCGCCCAGACGCACGCCCCCCATCCTCCTGAGAGCCCTTCTCCTCCCACCTCTGTTCTTCCTCCCTCTCTTCTCTAGGGTAGGATTTGAACCATGGATTTTTGAGACTTTGTATTGAGATTGAATGGGAAAGGAGGCCATTCCCTCCTTGTGCCCTCCGGGGTTTTGAATTCGATTCAATTTCGTACGTCTCTATCACCGGTTAAACCGACGTTCGAGTTCGATATCGTCGGATCAACCGGTGAGTAGGTTACTCATGAGTTAGGGTTTTTGGGGTTTTCGTTTGGTTGCACCGGTGCATTAGTCTCTTCGTGCATCGGATCAACCGGTGTTACCACTGGGTTTGCTGTTTTGCCCATTCAACCGGCGTATAGAATTTCCTTGACGTCAGTTTAACTGGTGCTCGGTGCAGTTCGTTTTGTTGCCTCTCTGGACAACAGCACCGACGCTTGAGTTTGATTTTGTCAGATCATCCGGTGTACTATCGCCGGTTGAATCGACGCTGTTTGAACCGTAGCGTCGGTTTTACCGGTGAGTGCTTCTTATCTGCTGCCGGCTCTGCGACGTTGGTTGAACCGGTGAAGACTTTCTTCGCACATCGGTTTAACCGGTGTTCATATACCGTGCTGTCTTTGTTGTTTGCTCTCCGCTCTTGATCCGATCTCTTCGCGGCTTGTTCCTAGAGTTTTTGCTTGGTGTCTAGCTCAGCTATAGCTACACTTTGCACACTCTAGAAGGGAGGGTTTGGGTGTACTCATGGGACTTGACCAAATCAGTTTCGCTCGTGAATTTTTCAATTGGCTCCCATTCACCCCCTGGTCGACTTTTCGGTCCCTCAATTTGTAAATTCTAGAGATCTTTTTGTAATCTTCAACCCCACGAATAGAATAAACGTAAATGACTAACTCATTCTCTCTATAAATAGCCCCGTGGAGGTGGGGACTTTTGACCACTTGCTCTCTTGCCCCCTTTGCTTACTTGGTTTGCTCTTCCTCTCTTCCTAAGGTTACTATAATTTTGGCCACTCTTTACCTTTTCTGTTTGGTTTCAACTCGTCCAGTTCCCAAGAGGGGAGAGGCGAGCAGCTCAAGAGGGGCGACGGCGGAGCGGCACCAGTAGCAGCCGGCCCGGCACCTGCGGTAGTGTGCCCTTTCCTTCTCGCAACGCCTGGATCGGAGGAGCCGGTGCAGGGCGAGGTCGCGAGCTCTGGAACTGAAGGGGACTAGGCAGGGAGGCGCGATAGGGACACCGATGTGGGGGCGAGGTCGTGCGCTCATGAGAGAGGACAACAGCGGTGATGACGGGCAGGACGTCAACGGTAAAGCGAGATGAGGTCGCAAGCGTGCGGGAGGAGCTGGCGTCGTGCGGGCTGTGAGGTGGTGGTAGGAGGAGGTGGAGGCGGTGGAGAGGTGCGGGGTGGCGGGGATGGGCGTGGGTGCTGCTTGGTCGTCGGCTGGACGGGTGGTGGGGGTGGCATTAGATCCACGTGCAGCGGCGGTAGCCATGGATGGCGGGGTCGGATTGGGGCCTTTCTAATGCACGAGCGCTCGCCAGGAGGCCTCTTGCCAAACTTTCCTTTTTTGGAAAATTTTATTTTCCTCCATTTTCTATTTTTGGTAAGTAATAACTTATGTATATATAATTTTTATGTACAAACTTGTTCAGAATATCTTGTACGTATAAATTATGCTAAACATATTTGTGCAACAAAAAGTTATATATATAACTTTTCCTATAAAATAGCTATACATACAAATTATGCAAGAGAAACAAAACTTATTTAGAAAAAAGAAAAGTTATATCTATAACTTATCCAAAGTTATATAACTTTTTCTATAAAATAGCCTATACATACAAAACTTAGGACTCTCCGGCTGCCGGCTGGAGCTCTACGTCCACCAATCGCTCGAGAGAGAGAGGGAAGGGAAATAAAAAATAAATGCAGTAGGAAAAGGAATTATTTTGGAAAAATAAGCTGGGGCTCGTGACGCGGGAAGCAGGACCCGCCCACGTGTCCATCGTCGGTCGCTAGTTTCGAACCTGACGGTCGGTCGCAAAACCAGATTTGCGGTCGGATCGGAGCGACGGAGGACTGGAGGAGGGGATGTAGCTGTTGGGGTTTGGTGCGATAGAGGAGGAAGAAGAACCTCGTGACGGACAATTTAGCGAAAAACGTGAGAGAATTAGTTGATGGTAAAGTTGATTCTTTCGATGCTATTTTATAGAACTAATAATGGTGCTGTAGAGAGCTAATTTTCCCTTAAACAAAACTCCAGCCACAAGGACTAGTGGGGCAACTGCCGATGTGCCGCCGTAGTATCCGGTCGCCTTCTACATCGATCACACCGAGTTCTGCGTCCGATCGGACACTGCCGGGGCCAACAAGAATTTGGCTGCAAAACGGAGCGTATATATGATGATTAACATGGAGGATTAACTGCATGCACTCGTTCATTCGGACGTGGTTGCTGTTAATCAAAGTTCCAGTCAGGGAATGAAGTTAGCTAGCTGCATTCCTTTTGGGGAGTCGAGTATAAATTTATATGCATTCTGCTCATTTTATTTCTGGGCAGCTGCTGGCTGTTACGACTTACGAGGGTCGGTGTCCGTATATAACAAATCCGCACGGATTGTTGGCATACGTGTCCCAAATACCAACAACTATCGTCTCTTCCTCTGGACTGCAATTCCACCGTATGCTGGGCTAGCAATCCATGTTGCCGTATCTAGAAGGGAAAAGACTGACTGAAGTAGACTGTCATCTGTGGGTGGTATCGTGTCTTGCTGCTTCAGAGTTTGACAGATGTTTTGTACTTTGCCGTTCTTGGACGCGCTCCCTTCTGGAGAGGGTGAAGAATGTTCGCTCAAAAAGAAAACGAAGGGGGACTGGGGAAGACTGCAAAAAATTTACAGGGTCCTCTTTTCATTCCTAGTCATCGTCAGTCACAGTTTGCAAGGGCGCTTACTGAAGGAATCTTTCACCAGCGACTTCAAATTCAAGATGCATCACAAGTCACCGCGTTGCAGCAATTTGTGTTGCTGTCGGATAGAGAAGCCTGAATAAAAAATACAAAACAAAAGTAGCCTGAATACACGGCAACTATACATGATGGTGGTACATGGCTGTATCTTTAAATGAAAGCTATCAAGGTGTGCCGTGCATCTTATACATCTTGTCTTGTAGTGTTGGTACTACTTTCATGGTCTGCATATGGTGCTACTACATCCATCCCTAGCATTCGTGCCGTCCAGTACATGCTAGGCGACAGGTCAGCCGAAGCCACGCCAGGCCCGATTACAACTTCAGCTTCGTTATGCTTCAACACCAACAACTCGCTCCAACTGCTTCGAATGGCTTTCAGCTTGTCGGCGACTTGGACCATGGAAGGCCTCTCCTCCCCTTTGATGCTCAAGCAATGTCTTGCCTGCTCAGCAACTTGCTGCAGCAGCTGCTCCGTTCCCACGCTCACTACACTCGTGTCCAACATGCCCTGAACCCTGTTCTCCTTCATTGCCAGCAGGAAACATGAAGCCAGACCGTTGCCTTCCTTGGTACCCTCGGAGTAGATCGCCTTCTTCCTTGTGATCAGCTCCACAAGAATGACTCCAAAGCTGAGGGACCGGAACCGGCAACCAGAGGGTGGTGAATGGGAGCCGATCAAAATTTCTCTCGAAATCGATCCGTCGGCCTATATCCTAAAATCACCGCAAACCCTTCACCTAGGGTATGAGAGAATAGCTATGGACAAGCTATCCCACAGCAGCACACTCTAGAAAACTTCACGGAAGCAATACTAGAAAAAACTCCTCAAACAGCAGCACTGCTGAGTCAGACCGGTCTGACCGCTATCACAGACCGGTCAGACCGGTCGAGCTGAAAAGCTCGTTCACGGTCAGAGTCTCATAGCCGCAGACTCAATGATCGTGTTCACCTTGAGATCCCACACAGAGCGGTCAAGTGCGTAGAGCAACTTGAGAGCCTTCTCGTGCTCTGTGTACTCAAGGGCACCAGCAGATCTGTTCGCATTGACTTTGTTCACAATCGACTGAACATCAAGTCAATGTTCTCACCCGGCTCCTGTGTGAAGTTCTCGTACTCACGCCGGTGAGTCTCGAACAGTCTGGCCTTCACCTGAGGTGTACCCTCGTGGTAGTTCTCAAGGCACGTCCAAATTTTGTGCGCTTCCTGAAAACCCTGGACGCGTGAGAACTCCGCACGAGAAACGCCAGCGAACAAGGCATTGACAGCCTTGGCGTTAGCCTCGTGCTGGGTCACCTGAAGAGGTGTGATCCGAACAGCCAGCACCGCGTAAAGCTGGTTCGTGGTAATTTCCCAGACCTCGGCTCCCATGCTCTCCAAGAAGGCTCTCATGCGAACCTTCCGGTAGGCATAGTCCTCGCCGGAAAACACCGGGATCTTACCAAGACTCGCCATGGTCGCCAAGCGGTTTTCGAACCGGTTAAGGTACTGAAAACCTCAACCAGGCTCTGATACCAACTGAGGGACTGAAACTGGCGACCAGAGGGGGGTGAATGGGAGCCGATCAAAATTTCTTCTGAAATCTGAAACGTCGGCCTATGTCCCAAAATGACCGCAAGCCCACGAACCTAGGTCAGCGAGAATAGCTATGGACAAGCTATCTCAAAGCAGAAGACCCGGGTCGCAGCGCGGAAGTAAAGCGAGTCGAAAAGCAGAACTGGACTGCAGAGACCGGTCAGACCGGTTGCACAGACCGGTCAGACCGGTCGGGCTGGGAATTCAAACTGCAGACCGGTCAGACCGGTCGGGCTGGGAATTCAAACTGCAGACCGGTCAGACCGGTTGCACAGACCGGTCAGACCGGTCGCTCCCAGACAGCCCGCCAACAAAGCTCCAAATGTCAAATCTCGAGCAAACGAAGTCCAAATCCAACGAAACTTGGAGGAAGACTTCGCATCTACCCCATGAACATATCCCCAAAAGATCTTTCCCAAAAGATTAACAGATCATGAGAAATTAAGGGAAGATCAAAGAGAATTTGGGTTTTCTCAAGAACCAAAAAATCTCAATCCGTGAGAACTCACGATTCCTGCAGGTTTGGCACTAGGCTAGATAGATTAGAATCGTCACAACGAGTCCATCAAATCACGAATCGAAGAACTTGACTCGTCCAAACACAAAACACCTCAAAGGAGGAAAAATCAAGTCCAAAAACACAAAGGGAAGGGGAGGACGAAAAGCTCAGCACACACGGGTGAATCTCAACACAATTTCATTCATAATTCACGGAGGAATTCACCTATACAAAGGCTAGAGCCAACCACACCATCATCCACCCTCTAAATCGAAGAGATTAGCTATAATCTAACCTCCCTTTGCGTTGGAGACCTTGGCCATAACCTAGAGCAGGGGCAGGGAGAAGGAAAAACGAAGAGAAAACAAAAGGCTCAACAGACTCAACAAGCCACGGGCTGGTGGTGGGTATTTATACCCGGCTGCTGCGGCCAGACCGGTCAGACCGGTCCAGGGGACCGGTCAGACCGGTCGGGACAGCAGCACCCCGCTGTACAGCCTCGATCGACGGCAGAGCTTCTTTCTTCGACTCGAGGCCTTCTGACGGCCCTAGACACCGTCGACGCCCGTCGCCTCTGTCAGTCCCGAGACCGACGCCCGTGCCTCCACGACTTGGCGTCTTCAACCGCCGTCCGGCTCCTTGGTTTTGTGGCGCAAACCAAGAAACCCGTCTTTCGTCGCCGCTTGCGCCCTCGATCCAGGAGTGGACGCCACAGCTGCCGCCCGGCCTGAGCTCCGGTCCTAGCTGCCCTTCACCGCCGTCCACCGCACGATCCATCGGCCACAGCACCTCCACGGCAGCTCTCCGTCGACACTCGACGCCCGTGTACCTGCAATCCAAAGACCAAGCGCACGATCACACCGCACGATTGACAATTCACTCATCACAGGCAGGATAGAGTACTCTCGTTCCTCAATCTTCCCCTTGATGAGTGCATTGTCAACACACCACCTGAAAACAGAGAAGTGATAAAAAGATAAACAAGAAAGCGAAGAACTCAAGCAAGTGACAGAGAAGTTTTGAAAGTCAAGAATAGTCACTTACTCAAGCACAGATCGATTCCCTAAGACAAGGGCAACGGCTCGACGCAATCGATCAAAAGCCAAAACATGACTCCTCAAAGACAGAGGTAACACTCGACGCAGTCATGCAAGAAGCAGAGGGGAAACGAGGAAACCAGGAGCCAAAACCAAAGCAGAAACTCCCTAAGAAAAGTTTTTTCCCTCTCACAAGTGCAACTCTCTCAAAATGATGCACTCTCAAAGCCCTGTGCACAACAAGTTTATCAAAAATCAAACAAGTCTCCCCCTTGTTCGATCACTTCTCCCAAAATTCTCCCCCTTGTTGCCACATGCACACATCAAGTTTAAAAAGACCTAAAGCTCCCCCTGAAGCTGAAACTCCCCCTGAACAGATGCTATGCAATGAATGCAATGCAGGAGGTGTAAGTGAAAGCATTCAGGGATACAAGGATATGAGCAACATCTAGTCACAAACATGTGTGCATCCATAAACAGGACCTGCATCTAGCTCAACAGGGTATATCAAATCAGTCTAGAGCTAGGAAAGTTCAGTTTAGGAGAAATAAAAGCATCACCCATGATCTAGCACCAACAAGCATGGAATAGAAAGCAGTGCTAATCATACTCATACAAGGTGATCCAAAGTAGCCAAAACAAGTTGCCAACATCCATTTTTCAATTAAATTTATAGCAATCAATTCTTAATGCCAGGAGTTGAAAGCTTGTCATGCTTTACTTAGCAACGAGGCCAAGCCTATGTCAAAGACAATCAGAAGCTTAAAGCACTCATTTCAGTCATGCACAGCCTTGCCCGGGTTCTCACAAGTGCAAAGTGAGCCGTCCCGAAAGTTCGATCAGTGCGACAAGCAATCCCACCTGCATGTTTGGCAATTGTCATGAGCTGAACTGCATCCTTGGGAAGCATTTTTTATGCTCCGAAATCGGTGACTTTCGCTATGTAGTTGTCATCTAGAAGGATGTTTAGAGACTTCACATCTCCATGGACTATGGGGCGGTTGGTCGAAAGATGCAAATAAGCTAGTGCTTCTGCGGTTTCCTGGGCAATCCTGAGACGGGATTCCAAGGAAATTGGTGCAATGTTGCCATGGATCAAGTGAAACAGAGTGCCTTTTGGGATGAATTCATAAACTAAAATGGGAACTTCCACTTCTAAGCAGCATCCTAGAAGCCTAACCACGTTCTTGTGGTTGATCTGTGATAGTATAATAATCTCCTGCACAAATTCTTCAGTTTGGGATAAATCCATTATCTTTGAGCGTTTCACAGCCACTACCTTGTTGTCCTTCAGAATGCCCTTGTAGACAGTGCCTTGCCCCCCTGTTCCAAGTTCTCTACTCTTGTCGAAATTGTTTGTCGCCTTCTTCAGATCTTCGATGGTGAATATTATCACCGTGTCAACTTTTTTAGATAGGATTTGCTGGTATAGTATCTGACTGCCATTTTGTTTGAAAAACCTCTCCTCTTTTTCCAACTTTCTTTTTTGACACTTGATCAGTAGCACAAAGATACAAATCATAATGAAGATGATGCTGGTGGATATACCTGAAAAATGATGTTACCAACTTATTACTGTATTAGTTGGACTTGCTTGCTGTATATTCATTGGCTATAAACTAATGGTGCCCTTGTATTTTTTCCCCAAAGCTTGCTGTATATTCATTGGCTATAAACTAATGGTGCCCTTGTATTTTTTCCCCAAAGCCTACCTTCATGTTCTTCACAGATTAGTTCTTTCATGTCATTTCACGTTAACTTTTTATTTTTCTTTATTAGAAATATTTTTATAGACTTTATAATGTTCTTAGTTACTCTATAATTAGAAAAAAGAAAATTAATGACATTCTACATCTGAAAAGAAATGTGATCGAAACTAATTATGATAAGTGCAAGAATGTTTTTCCTTTCTTGCATCGAGCACTGTTCCCCTCATTTTTAAAAGGAAAGATAAATATAATGTTCTGCGCACGACTATTGAGAAAAGTTATACCTATGACAAATTTCACATCAGGCTTATCCGGGCTGGGAATTGGAGAGCAGGGTATGCTCTTTGGATCATCACTATGGGTTCCCAGTGGGCATAAACAGTTGTAGCTCCCAAAGGTATTACTGCAAATACCTCTGCAAGGATACAGGGATGGGTGATCACACTCGTTGATGTCTGCAAAACACAGTTGACAAAGTGCATCAGTACAAAAACTTAAGAGAGAGTGAAAATGGATATGGAAGCTTGCTGACCTTGACACCCTTCCTTCAGGTAGGGATTGCCCTCATAGCCTTGGGAGCAGTTTCAGCGATACCCTAGGCCATTCTGCGCGTCTATGCATGCGCTGTTCATGGCGAGGCAGGCATATGATTTCGTCTTCTTGGCTTGCCCGCAAGTTTTATTGTCAACAACCCAATCAAGCACCATATGAACCCCACGATCTCTATTTCCATAATACAGTTCTCCAAATTCAGTTGATTTGGCATAAGAAGTTTTGAATTTGAACCAATCTGCCTCAGCGACGAAAGCGTAGCTGCATGGGCTGAAATTCTTGACGGCAGTGTAGTTCATGACATCTACTGTCAAGAATGAGATATGGTAATGCCTGAGATTACTTGGGATGGAGGTTTGACAGCATCCCATGCCGGTGCATTCTGTGCTATTTTCGATGCTATCCTCACTGCAAAATGATCCACACGCACTGGTGTACTCGTGCTGGTTCTTGCCTTGGATGACTGCAATGGTAGCACACCCAATGGCTGTGAATTTGTTCTTGGTGCTGGAAATGGTGAAAGAATGGCCGTATCTGAATCTGCTCTCCTGGTCATACTCTGGAAGGCCTGTGTTCTCGTTGCCATTGTAGCAGTTGTATGCTATGTACTTCTGAACACGAGCCTCGCCCTGAGATAAAGGGTGTGTTTAGTTCATTTTGCAAAAATGTGTAAAGATGTAAACAGGACATTTGAAGTATTAAATGAAGTCTATTTGCAAAACTTTTTGCATAGATGAGTTGTAAATCGCGAGACGAATCTAATGATGCTAATTAATCCATGTTTAATCAATAATTAGCGGATGGTTACTGTAGCATCACTGTTGCAAATCATGGATTAAGTAGGCTCATTAGATTCGTCTCGCGATTTACAGTCCATCCATGCAAAAAGTTTTGTAAATAGACTTCATTTAGTGTTTCAAATTAGTAAGATTCTGTTTCACTTTAATGCGTTTACGGCTTTTTTGTGTTTACATGTAAAGATCTAAACAGCGCCAAATTGATGTCGAAGACCTTGAAGGTCTTCCCCGTACCGAGATACACAGTTTGTTCTTCGGTGTCGCATGTGACATTAAAGCCTTTTCGGAAGCAGCCTTCCCCAATGCCGAAAGGGTATGGGATGCTAACATTGCCGCACATGTTGGGGCAGCCGGGCATGGCAAGGCTGTTGCTGCTCCCAGCCCCAGGGGTTGCAGTAGCAATACTACCATGCTTCAGTACCAGTGTGACTAATACAACTAGCATCAACTTCATTCCTGCCCCTGCGGGTAATGTCGAAACCAGTATCATATATTTGTGGCCTTGTGGGTGATGTCCCAACCAATATGAAATGAAAATAAGATGGCCATATACACTCAACGTTAGTCTAGCTTCAAGAATTCTTGGAGCTAAATAGTTGGGCCAAACAGGGCCTAAGTGGTTACCAATCTACCATAGATTAGCACCTGGATTAGCTAGTCAGCATCAATAGTTTAACAATGACACAAGCAAGGGTTTGTATGCATCATTATTAAAAATAACCTAAATAAACTATGCATCTAAATTTCCTACATCAGTTATTATTAAAAAAATATCCCAAAGTATTCCTTTATATGCTTTTGTTACCACACATTGTTAATATAAAAAATGCTATAACTTCAGGTTTGTATGCATTGTATATGTCACCATGCAAACCACATATACATGTATGTATATGTAGGTAGCGGTGATATCTATTTCCATGTTAAACACATAGCTCAAGTAAACGTTTCAATTAAGCACATTTAAAAACAATAGAGATGCGATACAAAGTATGAGGATGAAAAGCATATAAAGTAGTTGGTAACTATAGTATGTCACAACCGGATAAAAATAGGAAAAATATGTGTATATGAGTATTGTGTCAATATTAAACATGTATATATAAGTAAAGTTGAATGTGGGGCCTACACTATTCTTATGTATCTATAAATTACAAGCCCGGGCAGTAGCCCAGGTCGGTGGTCAAGTTTAGTGAAATTTGTTTTTCTCATATATATATATATATATATATATATATATATATATATATATATATATATATATATATATATATATATATATATATATATATATATATAAGAATGCATGGATGACACATCCTATAACATTCTAGCACTTGTTCTTTACTGGAGGTACCAAGATAAGAAAAGCACACCTCTAGGCAATGACCAATCCATCGTCGATGTACCGTGTGGAGCTGCGCTGGCTTCTCGATCAACAGCTCGATCGATTTTTCGCAGCTAGTCACTTTGCTTTCTTGTAGCTTTGCTAGTCAACCGGAACGTGCCATCCATGTCGTCAGAGACACAGACAATGAGACAAAGCGTTGCTGTACACCCCAGAAACTCTATACGATCAGCTATCATGCAAGTAGCCCGGCTGTATTTTTTTTAGATTAAGAAAATTCCAGCCTTGACCTCTCACATTTGAGAAATTACAGCCAAAATGACAAAAGTTGCAATGCGTAGACTGCTTAACAGAAGCTAAAGCCCCCTCTTCTTAAACAACAGGTTCAGAACATAATTAACACTCTCCCAACTAAGAAAGAGCAAAACACCTAGTAGGCAACTTGTTCCTCCCTAGCCATCAGGATTTAAGCATGCATAGGCACAGAGTAAGCATCAGCATCTGCAGGGGCGGATCACAAAGTCAGATCCCTCACTCATTCCTCCAAATGTGCAGGAGTATCACACATCACACATCAGGCACACACGAATTGATTGCCTACTGAGAACCAGAAAACATCAAAGGATCCTGCTCCAAATTTTCGTTTGGATTTCGCTCATTTTTTACCCCTAATTAAATCTTTGTTTGGATTTTTTTTACTTCTGCCACGGAATTTTTGTTTGGACGTGGCCGATCCCCAAGGCACACGGTAGGTATCTCCAGCGCTTGCCGTGAAGGGCCGAAGGCTGTTGCTGATGTGATTGGGTTGAGACACACGATTGCAGTTGCAGATTTCAGAAATTCAGAGCACGACTTTTTTTTTTCTGAAATACCATTCAGAGCACGACTGACTGCTAGGAAACCTTAACCAGGCTCAAAGTATTCGTTCTAGCTAGTCTTGTCGAGCTCCGAGCAGGTAAACAAGATGTTGGTTGGATTGCGGCTGGAGACAGCCAGACAGGGTGCTCTTCAGCGTTGACGGCCCATGACTGGAGGGCTGAGCACTTGGGATGGGCTGGTGCGGCCCATGAGCCACGCGCGCGGCCCGTGCTTCGTCATCTTTGTTGTTCTACGCCTATGGGCTAATATCCAGTCATGAGATGCAAACGATCCGAGACTTTTTTTAACTGTACTTCCTCCGTTTTAAACTATAGATCATTTGACTTTTTAACTTCAAATTTGACCACTCGTTTTATTGAAAAATTTATACAATTATAGTCAAAATTAATGAAGAAATTATTGATAAACCAAGTCATAATAAAAACTTATTCTAGCAATAAAACACAAGTAGGTCTATTTATTGGGCCGGTTTTAGATCCAAAACATGAAATCCTAAAATGAGTAGGCTGAGCTGACAGGTTTATTCGGAATCACACGTGTGAACCCGAGCAGCACCCATAGCCGGAGCCAAAGCGGCGGCCGTCGCCCCTGTGGCAGCTGCAATCCCCACAGTAAGATAGATAGCTAGCTAGCTATCTGAAGATAGTTTTTTCGCGGCCATGTCTAGGAATGTTTTTTCGTTAAGAGGCTGAAGACAGTTGATTCACATATAAGAACATTGCCCAACGCTTCATGAACGGCGTCTCGTCTCAATGTTTTGTTCTGTCATGCTACTTGTGTCTTACGGCCACCATTGGCATGCTGGCATGCTGCCTTGCTCCAAGAGCCACCGGACAAGGCCCCTCATCATCTCCACCGGTTACACTCTTTTCAGGGGGAAGAACCCAAACAGACAAGAGATCCGAACCGCTAGTGCCGTCTGTGCCGACGACGGTGATGTCATCGGATGAGAGGGCAGGGATAGAATTTTTTTATTTTTAACCTTTCTTAAATAATATTTTATTTTTAACCTGTATTGATTTTTTTTCATGCCATAATCCGTTTAGTCGCGCCAGAACAAGCGGCGCGACAAGCTCGCCATGCTGGCCCGGCGAGGCAGCGGCCCGCCACGGGGGCGCTGACGTGGCTGAGCCTGTCGCGCCACATGCGCTGGCGCGACAGCCTTGTCGCGCCATGCCCTAATGACTTGGGCCCACGCCAGCCCTTTCTCCCCCTCCCTCCGTCAGCGCCACCATAGCGCACCGCTGGCTTGCCCCGCCAGCGTGGCCCTCTTGTCGCGCCACCACATGCGGCGCGACAGAGGCTAATTGTCACGTCGTTGCGCGTGGCGCGACCAAACAAGCTATGACGTGTAATTATATTCTCTATAGAGATAGCGGCCGGCGGAGAGCAGGGGCGAACGGCAGACAGGCAGCTTGGCGCTTTGTACGAGTGAACGGATCTGATCCCGCCGACCTGACAAACACCTGCTCCCATCTCTCCCGCGCTACGCAGCACATCTGCAGTGTCTACTGATCCAAGTGTTTTAAGTCTTCCGAGTAATCACGATTTGTTACCATTAATCATACTTATCAATCTGCTAACACCGATCAGATTCACCGGGACGATTATCTGGACTAAAAGTCTGGTCGTCCAACTAATCGTCAGCTAACCGTGATTAGTTGTTTGATTAGCATGGGGATGACTAGTTTGTTTTTGGACCATCGATGGTTTTGTTCTTTTGGCTGGTAATTTGGTGATGCATTAAGTTTTAGTGTTTGATTAGCATGGGGATGACTAGTTTGTTTTTGGACCATCGATGGTTTTGTTCTTTTGGCTGGTAATTTGGTGATCCATTAAGTTTTAGTGTTGAGTCTCACACATGTTAGATCTTGTTTAGATGCAAAATTCAAAATTTCAAAATTGTCACATCAAATGTGTGCACCACATGCATGAAGTATTAAATCTGGACGATATAAAAATCTAATTATATAGTTTGCTTGTAAATTACGAGATGAATCTAATGAGCCTAACTAGGCCATGATTAGACAATAAATTGCTATAGTAAAGCTACAGTAAACATGTACTAATAACAAGTTAATTAGTTTTAATAAATTCGTCTCGTAGTTTACAAATTTTCTTTCAAAATTTTTACACGAAGCATCTAAACAAAACCTCATTAGGTTAGGTGAGTGTTGGTGCGTGTTTCTATGCTTAGCACCCAGATGGTTCATATTTTATTCTTAGTGGCTTTGAATTAACATGCTAGTTGATATAGAATCACAAATTACTGTGTTAGTGACCATGATCATCAAAATTATTTTAATCTTTACTTTAGACAATATACTTTATATATAGTATATCAGTCCTAGAATATGCAGAACGATTAGATTAGATTAGGATCGACTAGGCTGGACTAATAGGATCGAGCGATGACTAATCATGACTACTCATCTTATTGGTACCTTTACGAGTATAGATACGATTTTTTTTTGCGGGTATAGATACGATTTTTATGATTTGAAAACATTCCAATCCTGTCGAACCATCCAACGTTTCTCGAACTCCGACCTGCCGCCGCCGTCTTGGGCTCTTGGCTCGATCCCACCGTGACCTACTCACCTCGCCGCGGCATCGCTCGACGACCCATCCTCTGACAGTCCTGTGGGCCCCAAGGCTGCAGCAGAATGGACGAGATGGGTGGTGGAGTACGTGGCGTCGCTTTCCTCCGTACGTTTCGGCGAACCAGGCGACGGCAGCTCGCGGAATGGAGATCGTTGGAGGAGTGACGTCGCTGACGACTGAGCCGGTTTCGCCGGAAAACTAGGAGCGCCGGCGAGCCCGCTGCGGCCTTGCTTGTGGGCGCGCCTGCCAACCCCGAGCACAACCGATCGGCCGACGGGTTCCTTTAATTTCCCGGCAAAACTGGGGGTAGGATCGGTAAACTTTACCCCGCTAGCCTAGAGCAGAGCAACAGATCGAGCCGAGCAACAGATTGACAATAAGATTCTCATGGTCAAACTCAGACCTAGCTAGCTAGCACTCCAGCAGCCAGCTGACGGCTGATGGATCTATGAAATCTTGAAATGTTCCAAGCTGTCTGAATTTCGCGCCTATATATGTTGCATGGTCGTAAAAGTTGCGTTGGTCGCGGACGCTGAATCCATAAGCAGATACTGCGCTGATGCGCCGTGTACGCGTCAGCCGACTTTTGAGAAGAAAAGGCTAATTTTTCAGAGATGCTTTATTTCCAACTTACCACTACTAAGTACTAAGTTACCACTATTATTTCGGAGGCTGGTGACGGTGCCACCAGCAAACTCTCACGGTATCTTCTTCGGTCACCGGTCGGTCGAGGAACCTGGACGAATCCTGTGGCTCTCCAACCACAGGAGATTTGCGAGGACAATTCACCAGCGTAGCGCACCCTGCTGTCCGGGTCTAGGCACCCCTCTCCTGCACGACGATGCAGGTCGGCCACCAATTATCACCACCGAAACTCGGGAGGACGGCAGACAGGCAGAGGCATGGCATCCGCCTCCAGCCCGGGTCCGGCGGCGCGTTGGTTCCGACCAAAACCGTGGCCGCTCCCTCCGGCGCCCGCCATCCATGGGGACCCCAAACTGCCGCCTTTTCTTTCTCTTCTGTGACCACCACTACTCCACCGATGCCTGTCTATAAATAGTACACGGCCGGCCTCTGCAACCACATCTCATCTCGCTCGCTCTCACTTCCACCAGTACAAGCCCAGTAGCCCGACAGAACCCTGTACGTCTGATCGACTCACCATGTCGACGGTGACCCGTGCCTACCTGGACCAGAGGCTCGCCATGGCCAAGCGCTGCTCCAGAGGTAACCGCGTTTTTCCTTCTCCTACAGGCTACAGCTATCTGCTGCCGCACAGCACTTCACTCTACTGCCAGTTCTTATCTCCTGACACTGGTGGTGGAAAAATTGCAGAGGCGACGCTCGCCGGAGCCAAGGCGGCGGCCGTCGCCACCGTCGCATCTGCAGTCCCAACGGTGAGCCACCTACATACATAAACTGAACATCGTGACCAGTGGAAATTAGTCGTAACTGAACCTGTGCTCTTCATTGCCTCCGTGTTCTTCAGCTGGCGAGCGTGCGGATGCTGCCGTGGGCCAAGGCGAACCTGAACCCGACGGGACAGGCGCTCATCATCTGCACGGCGGCCGGGATGGCCTACTTCGTCGCAGCCGACAAGAAGATCCTCTCGCTGGCGCGGCGCCACTCGTTCGAGGAGGCGCCCGAGCACCTCAGGAACACCTCCTACCAGGGCGCCGCCCGCCCGCACCCGGCCTTCTTCAGGCCTTGATCGCTGGTGCCGTGTGCATGCCCGTGTCCTCGATGCCCAGGCTCAGTGTTCTCAGAGAAAGTGTAATGGTAGTGCTTGGGTTATTATTGTGATGTAACTACTACTACCTTCTTGAATCATTATTGATGCTGCCTCCAAATAATTAACTAGCATACTGAACTAGTACCAGAGATCTGTAAAGCACGCAGCACAAACGTCAGCGCTGGTCAGTCAACGATTGCAGCAAAAACAGTGTGTGGAGTTGTCCGCGATACTTCGGCACCTTGCCAGCAGTATAAGCGTATCAACTTTCAGAAATAACTCTAGCTCAATAGGTTGACTACTAATTCACTCTTCAAAACCGCCACTAAACCGGGACGGTTTAAAGGAGAAGCACCTGAACGATTTCTTTACCTTTTAACAGAGCAAGCAAACTTTCAGCCGTGTTTAGATCATAAAAAACTTTGGACGAAATTGACTGTAACAATTTTAACCAAAAATTAAAAGGACTAAACATAATCTAATTATAAAACTAATTATATGGATGGACTAAAAATCACGAGATGAATCTATTAAGCCTAATTAATTTATCATTAGAGGTTGTTTACTGTAGCACGAATTATCTAATCGTGGTTCAATTAGACTTAAAAGATTCATCTCGCAATTTCACCTGGGGGTTGTGGATCGGAATGGGTTTTGTCAGTTATCCACAGCAGTGGCGGATGTACACCCCGGGCCACCCGTGCCATGGCCCGGGGTTCGGCCCAAAAAATTGCTGAAGAAGCCCAAAAAATTACTGAAGAAGAATAAATATACTACTTCGCGATGACACTTGTTGTATGTTTTCTATCTTTCCATTATGTTCTCGTGTATCTTTTGAACTTCCATTATGTTCTCGTGTATCTTTTGAACTATGAGTTTGTCGACGTCTGGTTTTTGTCACAACTATATTTAAAACTCGGCCTGGGGTTCAACTCAATCCTGGTTCCGCCACTGATCCACAGTTAATACTCTTAATTAGTGGTCAAACGTTCAAAGTTATTGTAGCGCTGCAAAAAATTTAAGAACTAAACGAGACCTAATTTCACCTTTCTGCATCAGCAGGCACAGGCGAGAAAAAGGTTGTAGAAATTATGCCTGATATGGACGCTGGCTGATGAATGCTTCTTTACCCTGCTATTCATATATACGCAGTGCTGTACTACGGTACGCAGAGATGCTTCACACCACTAAAATGGATGCCATGATCACACCCAGTTCGATCTGTATAGCGTAAACAAAAACCACGGAAACACGAAGTACGAACCTTGCAGGCATGCACGTAGCACATTGGTTTGCATTGACCTCAAAATCAAAAGCAAAAGCAACGAGCACATATTATCGTCGTTGACAGGAGAAGCAGAACATGAAACCGCGGCCATGAATTCAGATGCAGCGAAAGAAATTTGGAAGGAGTTTATTTAAGTTTAGCTCTGGCGTCAATAAGTTCGTCTGAATGAAGACAGCAATAGTAGTAAGGTACTGGATAAGGTTATAGGTGTAGTAAGATTTGGATCTGAAAATCACAGCAGGGATAAGCTAATCCATGGCTCCTTTTGAGTGGCGCCAACGCACGCGTGTAGCCCCTCCGCTGCAGGAGCAGGACAAAGCCGAGCCGAAAACTGGGAGCGCCGCCCTGATTCCGCCCCAAAAAAACTGAGGGCACATCCGCCCCATGCCAGGCCGCAATCATCAGAAAAAGCAAAAGCCATCGTGTCGGCTACTACTTGCCTCTCTTTCATGTACACGCCACACCACACCTTGCCCGTCTGTTTGTCCACTTTACAGGTTTTTTTTAAGGATTTTTTAGATCACATACAACTCCGACACTCACAACGCACGCACACTCACATCTCTATGAATACACGTACGCAAATCCTACTCTTATGAGTATCTTCGAAGACTGAACCGGTAAATCTTCGAGATTGACGAAGTCAACACAGGCACCTCGCTGTCGAGGGGAACGTCGCCTACCACTAAATGCACAACGCCATTAAATTTCAGAATATTCGCTCCCATAAAGAGTCGAACCAGGACTTCATATACTATCGAGGCTCTTGTAACCACTAGGCTACATGTCTTTTCGTTTTTTGAAAAAGACTTTACAGTTTTAGTGTTTCACTTTCACCGCGTACAGTTGCCATGGCGGTTTACTAGTTTTGTTCAGTGTTGGGCTGCAGCCACCCAGCCAGCAGTGAGGACATTGCAAGTCTACGAGGCCTGTTGGCTGCTGACACAGTGACACGTTCGTCAAACTATCACTGGTCGGGGAGACTCTTTTGACCCTTCAGGTTCAGGAGCACTAGCACACAGAGATGAGACAAGCGAGATGCCCGAACCTACAGCACGATTCCACGCATGGTTTTCTCTGGGTTGGGTTCCTGCAGTAAACAAAAGCACACGTCATAGATTATTACCCTTGTAATTGGGCATCTAACACCCTACTAGTAATCTAGTTTGGTGAGGATCATGGGTTTCTTTTTTTTCAAACTTCTTTTAGTACCCTTGGCCGGTGACAAGTGCTCGTTCTGGTACTGGTAGTAGTAAAGTAGTAGGCGGATCGAGTCCCATGATGCAAGCAACCAGCCGGCCTCTGTCTGTCTGCTATGCAAGCCGAGTGGATAGGAAACAGGCACTGGCACACACGGTTTCGCCCAAAACCAGGTCCCCGCGCCCGCCGATCCTCTGATGCTCCGCCCTATAAATTCCCGGCCTCCCCTGCATCTCCTTGCAACTAACAGCAACCCATCGTCCTCTCTACTAGCTAGCTACTCAGTGGCTCTCTCGCTACTCGCCCATCATCTGCTTCAATTCCTTCTTCTTCCCAAGCAAAAGAGCAAGACCATGTCGACGGTGAGCCGTGCATCCCTCGATCAGAAGCTTGCCCTCGCCAAGCGATGCTCGCGAGGTACACGTCGTCCATGCACCTGCACTACCTCAGAGTCATAATTCTGATGCTGTTTTTCTGAGCTCTTAGGTCCTAGCTCTTATGAATTCACCGTTGATTCTTTCTGAGCTCGCGCTTGTACTCATCATGCATCTGTGTATGTCTGCAGAGGCGACCCTCGCAGGGGCTAAGGCTGCAGCTGTAGCGACCATCGCCTCTGCAATTCCCACGGTGGGTTCCATTCCATCTCCCTCCCTCTTCCTCCTCTGTTCATCGTGCCATGCTGATAGCATAACGACCCTGTATCTCTTACCAAATACCAACCAATTCGCTCATCTCCTTCAGCTCGCGAGCGTTCGGATGCTGCCATGGGCGAAGGCCAACATCAACCCCACAGGCCAGGCACTCATCATCTCCACAGGTAACACTGCTGATCCATACATAAAACCAGCACGCCTACCTGTCTTCAACTGATGAAGACGTTTTACTGAACATGTTTTGCTCACCAACGATCGAACCTTTGCAGTCGCCGGGATGGCCTACTTCATCGCTGCCGATAAGAAGATCCTGTCGCTAGCGAGGCGCCACTCGTTCGAGGACGCACCCGAGCACCTCAGGAACACCTCCTACCAGGGCGCCGGCAGGCCGCACCCGGCTTTCTTCAGGCCATGATCGAGCTTACTGCTGGATCGGAGTTGATGAATAAACTACTTGGCCAACAACTGCAAATCAATCGACGATGTGCTCAGAGACTCAGAGCAATTGCAAATTTTAGTGCGTGGGCCATTTAGTTTGTATTAGGTGTACTCTAAATTATTATGCAAGCAGTATATTGTATAAAAGTATTGTACTTTGTGTTTCTCAATCCAGAACTTTGTCTATCCGTATAATAGATTTGCCAAGCACCACACATCAGCGTATCACTCTTCACAAAATCTGTGGATACGATTATAAAAATAGCTTGCAAGGTTGACTAATTGACAAATACTAGTCCGGAAGGTTGACTAATTGACCCGGAGGGACCTGGGAGTTGAAAAGTGAACGAATCTCTTTTGTAAACTTGAGTTTTTAAGTTTGAACTGGTCGATACATGCAACCTAAATTTCAATTAAATATGTAATTATAAAATAAAATAATTATAGAAGTACGATGAAATGCAATGCATATATGATGATATAATTATTCCTGATTTATGCTTTTTCGCTATATATACCTGCTAGATATGCAATGCGTATTTGATCATCAATCCCATTTGGTTATTTCACGAAGCACCATGTTGTACATATTTGCAATATTAGTCCAAATAAAGACATACGAGTTCTATTAAGTACTATCTTAGGGAGAAAATGTGCTTGGGCTACTAAACATCGTCTAAATGGTGATTTTTTAAAAATAATGTAGTATCCGAACAGAGCATCCAAATTAAATTCTAATTATTGTACCATATTATTTCGTACAACAAAATATTTGAAACAAGGTCATATGCAAGAGACGAATATTGTTAGATGATATTTTCTAAGGAATATTTTTCTATAAAGCTGGAATATTGTTTTGATTGTATGGAATATTATTTTCTTATAACTTGAAATATTTAAACACGGTTGATATTTTCCGTATGAAAAAAGATTGCAGGAAGTTTATGTACAGCTTTGTCCTTGGTAAAAATATTATTTTGAGCGATAACTAAGAGAGTAACAGTGGATAAGGTTATGACGTAGGACGACAAGATCTGAAAATTGGAGCAGACCCCGTTTTTTTTTTTTTTTTTGTGGGGGCTGCACGGCGCTGCTGCAGATCTGCAGCCCACGGAGCGCGACGTCCGCGGTTTCTGGGGTGTGGCTGACTAGCCGAAAACTGGGAGCGCCACCATGGGATTCCGCCACCGAAACTGAAAAGCGCCTTTTCGTGCTGGGAAATGCTTTCAGCTTGCTTTGGCTGCTTCCTTCCCTTCTTCTCTTTTGCGCGTGCCTCTCCATGCATGCTACAAATTTACATTCACCTTGCCTCCTTGCCAAACGTTTTGAATTGAGTGTCGGTCTGCACATGCTGCTGTGAATTTGAGTGACTTTAGTCTTCAGTGGTTGTGGTTGCTGCTCGTTTGACTCCTGAGTAGCACACAGATGGTGCCGGAACCTGGTACCCACAGGCCACGCCACAGTCACAGCCACGGTCATCGTTCTCCGGGTTCCTGTAAACCGACCTGCACATGAGAAGCATCATCACATGCATGGTTAGGCTTAACAAATTAAAGAGCCACCACTAATGCAGTTTCGTTCTCGAGGATCGGGCAAGTCCAAGGCCGTTGATCTGAATCGACGGCCTTGAACTTGAAAATTAAGGCTGTGTTTTGTGCTTAGTTCGCGAAAAATTTTAGATTTTGATACTTAAGCACATTTCATTATTATTTAAAAATTAATATTCAATATTATCTTATTATTACTAATTGGAGGCTCCTTTTGAAGTCTTCAGGTGATGCCACCTAGGATTCTATGTGAACAGTATAAAAAAATAGAGAAATTCTATAAATTCTCACAAAAATCAGAAACATCTGGCCATCAATTCGGCAACTCTAATCATAATAGCCGTTGGATCTCTTATCTTTTTTAATAAATTACCCACATTTGCCATTATAAAAATAAGCTAAAATAACCCTCTACACATATATCTAAATTACCCACCTCTGTCATTATAAAAATAATCTAAAGTAGCCCCCTAATCTTCATGTAAATTACCCACTTATGCCATTATAAAATAATATCTAATAACCCCCTAAATTTTTGTATATATTATCCAATGATATCATTATAAAAAAAATTAAAACCCCAAATCTGAATCAAAATTATATTATTATAATAAAAACTTAAAGTGCATCAACATAAAATTCTAAATTATTATTTTTATCATTATTAGTATATTATTTATGTTATTATTTATATAAAAATACTAACCATAATGTGTGTGTCACCACAAATTCATGTATAACAGAAGTGATCGGAATACCAATTTTCATATTGTTCAATAGCTCAAACAAAGTGTTCAATTAAATACATATTAAATATATATGGAGGTATGATGCAAAGTGAGAAAAAAATTTAGTAACTAAACATATCACATTTATTACAATTACATAATGATAAATATGTATCTTTATAATATTGGATTAGAATATTTAATTGGTTAAAGAGAGCGTGAGATATATAATTATTAGATATCTCTAACTAGCATGTGCGGGAGCACGAGTTGATAGACTAGTTAGAAGCTAATTAGACTTAAAAGATTCATCTCGTAGAAAACAATTATACTGTATAATTAGTTATTTTTTAACTATATTTAATACTCTATTCATATGTCTATTGATTCGATCGGACGGATACCAACGGAAATTTTTTAGAACTAAACGGGACCTAAAAGACAAGAACCAGTACCAGTGAAGCAAGGGGAGTCCCCTGTGCCCCCGTGCACATGCTGGCAGGCACCGCCTGTCTCTTCCTGCAAAGCTACGGACGGATAGGATAGGAACATGAGGTGAACTGCACCGCACCTGCACCTACCCGGAGGAATCATCTCCGCGCCGGCCACACTGACACTGGCATCGGTTTCGTTGCGCCAGCCCAAAACCATGTCCGCGCCCGCCCGCCGCTTCTCCCCGGCCGCCGATCGTTTGGCGTCGCCGGAGCCGCCTATAAAATCCCGGCGGCCACCCCAGCGTCTCTGCAACCCATCATCCATCGCCCTCACCTAGCTCGCTCCTTTCAGTTTCAGACTTTCAGTGCCACTCGTCATCACCAGGAACAGAGCTGCTTCGTTTCCAAGCAAACCAGCCAATCTCGCCCTTCTTTGCTTACCACACAGCATCAACGATGTCGACTGTGAGCCGTGCGTCCCTTGACCAGAAGCTCGCCCTCGCCAAGCGCTGCTCGCGAGGTACCTACTGACACTGGCAGCACTGCTGCACTTTGTTCAGGCACATACACTTCAGAAATGGATCTATTAAACACAAGCCTGTCTGTAATTAAGATGCTGTGTGCGCTGACGCTTTGCATCTCTGTGCGCAGAGGCGACCCTTGCAGGAGCCAAGGCGGCAGCCGTGGCCACCATCGCCTCCGCGATCCCAACGGTGAGTAGTTTCCTTCACCACCTCGATCTGTACGTTCACCTCAAGAGTCAAGAACTCAAGATGGACAGCATTGTAGCCTGATACCTAACCTACCATTTCGTTCTGGTTATCCATTGTTCAGCTGGCGAGCGTGCGGATGCTGCCGTGGGCCAAGGCCAACATCAACCCCACCGGCCAGGCCCTCATCATCTCCACAGGTGTGTGTGCTGCTTGAATCTTGACAGAGGCTGACTCGATCACCATCACTGTGTGCAGAATCTGACCCATTCGTTTGTTGCTTTCAGTTGCTGGGATGGCATACTTCATCGCCGCTGACAAGAAGATTCTGTCACTGGCGAGAAGGCACTCGTTCGAGGAAGCTCCCGACCACCTCAAGAACACCTCCTACCAGGGCGCCGGCCGCCCTCACCCGGCTTTCTTCAGGCCATGATGAGGCATCTTGCGAGATGGCGCCCTCTTGGAAGTTGCTGTACTCTGTGCCGTAGATGTCCGAATAAACTAATGCTATTAGCTCGCCAATATCATCAATCACTACGGGAGACGGGGGGTTTGCCGTGTGCCTGTTGCACACGGCAAAGCCCGATAAACACACGGCTGCTCCAATGGTACACTAATACTTCAATGGATCAATGTAATTAGTTTGTACTACTGCTGCTCCAATTGAAAAGGAATGCAACTTGGTCTTACAGTACTGATCAACACTGAAATTCTGTTTTTTTTCTTGCAAAAACGCATTATTAGTAATTTTTTTTGTTAAAAAGAGGCGTAATAACACGAATGCTTCCTGATTTATGGCCTTTCTTATATACATGGTACATATACATACAGTGTTTATCTTTCTTTGATATGGCCTACATATACACATGGGCTTCACAAATTGGATAAATTGCCCACTAATATTTCAATTGGTATGTTGTACTTGTACCACCATGCATGGTTACATGTTTGCATTATTATGCCCACTCAGACCAACTCGTGGTGAAGAAAAAAAATGTATGAAGTTAGGGTACTGATAGTATGTGGCTTCACGCAGTAAGGGACCGATTCACCGCGGCCCCGATGTCTATTTATCGCGTGTGTGAATAAGCGTGAGCGCGTTGTGGAAGCCCTCCCCGGTTCATCTTCTACCTCCAGGGGAGGGATGGCGGCAGCGAGCTAGGGGAGGGAGGGGCCGGGGAGGGGTGGGAGGTGGGCGGAGTGGTCGCCGGTGGCCGGGGTGGTGGAGAGAGTGAAGCGCATCTAGGCCGATAGATGCTAATGGTAAGTTTCGGTGATTAATGACAACTGTATGCGACTAATGTGTGTTTTGAAGGAAAAATTAGTGATTAGTCTAGTCTCATATGAAATGTGAAAGGAGACCCCTCAATTCGGAACAACCATGCGTGCCAAGGACTCAATTTTAAAGATTAAGGACATTTCTAGTCTCAAGTGTCGCAAGGAGATGAATGACATTTGATTTAGTTAGGGTTTATAGTTTTTAGTTCTTGATCGTACAATTAAGAAGGGCTCATGAGTTAGTAGCTTGACCAAAATTGAGTTGGTCTTAGAAATCTTACATACTCGCTCAAAAACAGCCTAAGATGGTCAATAGAAGTTAACACAACACTCGGAATAAGAAACAATCGAAGTTACATTCAAATCCAAGTCAATTCAGTTGAAAACGAAGAAAAACAGCAGCACCAGTTTAACCGATGCCTTAGCATCGGTGCATCCGACGCTTGGCGGAAGTTCCGACGCCCCTGTCGGATGCAAGCAGAAATCAAATCAACAATCTCTATAGCACCGGTTGAACTGATGGTCCCAAGCAAAGCACCGGTGCATTAGATGTACTATGTTCCAGATAGCATGTTTTGGTGGTCCTCAACTCCTCTTCAGCACCGGTTGAATCGACGCTTCAGAATCAACCACCAGTGCATTGGATGTACTATGTTAAAGAGAGCTTGTTTGAGTTGATCAGTGAACCTCTTCAGCACCGGTTGAACCGACGCCCCTACGTAGCATGCACCGCTGCAATGACGCAAGCCTGGATACTGTGTCAGAACCCCAACAGCTACTAATTGGACACAGAGAGACCGGTTGAACCGACGCTTTCACTTTCTAACCCGTCGGTTCTTCCGGTGGTCTCGATTTTTCTGCAGTGGACTTCCAACGGTTATGTAACCCTCTCCACTCTATATAAGGGCACCCCCTGGCTCATTTGAAGTGCCTTTGACACCTTGAATACCTGAGGCCACCCTTGAGAAGAAGAGAAAGTGCTTTGAGCAAAAGAGAGAAGATCTAGTACATTGATTGTGCTTCAACCTTGAAGAATTCAACCTTTGCAAGTGTAGCAAGTGTGCTTGAGGTAGGGCCAACTGAGTGTAGGTCAAGTGAAGTCTTAGGAGTTTGTTACTCTTGGTGTTTGACGGCACCTAGCCGGTCTTGGTGATCGGGAGGTTCTTGGTGAGCTCTTGGAGTTTGTGGGAGCCCCAAGACAAGAAGATTGTACACGGTGTGAAGCTCGCCGTTCCGGAGATGGAGAAGGAGCATTCTTAGTGATCATTTGCTCCTTGGTGAAGCAAGGGAGCTATACCCTTTGTGTGGGTGCTCCAACGTGGATTAGAGGGGGAGCGTCAACTCCTCGATACCACGGGAAAAAAAATCCGGTTGTCTCGTGTCTCTTACTTTTATTTCAAGCAATTAAATCCATTTGTTGTTATTCTTGCTTTTGATTGCTTATAGTTTGACTAGGACAACTTGCATGGTAGTGTGAACTCTTACTTAGGTTTTGATCTTGCTAGTGTGCAACCATCTAGACAAAATGATCATGATAGTGTGTTTACCTACCTAAGAACATTTTGCTAGCATGCTCTAGTGACTAGGTTTCAAATTTGTAGATTGGGCAATACTAGTCTAGGTTAAGGACTAGGTAGAAATTTGAAAAAGTCCCAATTCAACCCCCTTTTTGGGCCACGATCCTTACAATTGGTATCAGAGTAAGTGCTCTCTTTTTAGGCTTAAAATCCTAGAGAATGGCCGGGGGAGTGGTGATCCCCCCAAGCTCGATGGGAGAAACTATGCTTATTGGAAAGCTCGCATGGCGGGTTACCTTGAGACTATTAATCCCATCGCTTGGGTGGTCTCGGAAAAACCTATTGTTGGTCCTTGGAATGAAGATCAAGTCAAATATGGTGCTAGAGTGAAGAATGCTTTGTTTGATACTCTTAGTGAGGAGATTTTTGCTCATGTTCACAGCAAAAAGACCTCTCATGAAATTTGGGAAGCACTTGAAGCTATCTATGTTGGTTCTAAAAAGTTTCGTGAAGAAAAATATCAAGTTCTTAAGGAAAAACTTAATGAATTCAAAATGCTTCCAAATGAGTTGGTTGAACAAATGTATGCTCGATTGAATATGCTTATTGAGGACATTAACGCTCTTGAAATTTCTCCTTTGTCTACTAGTGACATCATCCGAAAGATCCTTCATTGTCTACACAAGCCCAAGTACAACATCATTACCTCATTGCTCTATGAGAAGGATCTTGAAACACTTGAAGTGAGTGATGTTGTTGGGAAGATTCGATCTCATGAGATGTTCGTCTTGGGAGAAGTTGATCCACCGCAAGACAAGAGAGATCTTGCACTCAATACTAAGAGTGATCATAAATCCAAGAAAAAGAACAAGTGCAAAGTTACATCACCAAGCTCAAGCGAAGATGAAGCTAACGAAGATTCAAGTGATGAAGATGGTGATGTTGAGCTAATAATTCTCATGAGGAAGACCTCCAAGATGATGTGAAGGTTGAACAAGAGAGGGTACAACTATGACCCCAAGAAAAACAAGTTTCGTACCCGGAAAAGCAAGGACAATGTCAAGAAAATTTGTTACAATTGCGGCAAATATGACCACCTCTCATATGATTGTCCGGAGCCTTCAAAGCTCAACAAGAAACAAGAAGATGATGACAATCAACACAAGACATCAAAGAAAAGTCATGAGAAGAAGGACCACAAGAAGAAAGGGTCTTTCACAAGAAAAGAGAAGGTCAAGGCTTTCCTTGGAGAATGGATCACGGACGGTGAATCCTCAAATGATGACTCAAGTGATGAAGAGTCCAAGAAAAAGATTGTGGGGATTGCCATGCATGATAATGAAGATGATGGTGATGAGTCACCTCTACCTCCACCACCCATGTGCTTCATGGCAAGAGTTAACTCCAAGGTGAGTGATGATGACGACTCCTCTAGTGATGAAAGTGAACATTGATTATCTCCTAATGAAGTGCAAAACATCCTAGATGAGTACCAACAAGTGATCAAGAAGTACAAATCAAAATGTAAAGTTCTTGAAATTGAATATGCCAAACTTAAGGCCTCAAATGATGAGTTGATTATTAGGCACACTGAGATAGTAGAAACTCATGATACAAGTATTGTTCCTATCAAGCAACTTAGAGAGGATCATGACAAGCTACTTGTTAAGTATGATGAATTGAATGTTAAATATGAGGAATTAATTGTGCTTAACAAGTCACTTACTTCATGCAACAAGAAGCTTAAACTTGATTATACTAACTTAAGTATGATGTATCAAGAACTTGACCTTGCCTTTGATGCCTTGGATGAAGAACTAAAAGAAACTCAAAAGAAAGTCATCAAAGTCAATATAGCTACTTCTTGTGATGACCTTGTGGAGTTTCCTCACCCTACTACTTGTCATCATACTTCTCCTTCTTGTTCAAAGACTAACCATGATAGGGAGAAACAACTTGAGGAGGAACTTGAAAGCATGACCAAATGCATGTTCAATGTGACAAGGGGAGAATACTTGCATAAGGAGATTCTCTTCCACAATGCAAGGCACTTTGGGATAAATGGACTTGGGTCATTTCCCAAGCCTCCGGAAAATTGTCCCAAGTCGCCGGAACTCAAGGCATGCTTCAACAAGGAAGTTGGCTCATATTGTCAACATTGTCAAATCACCGGGCATCACACAAGGGAGTGTCCAATTCCTACTCGTCCACCTCCTACCTTGCCTCCTAATTACAAGTCTCAATTCAATAAACATCATTTCTTGTTAAGCAAGCTTAAAAGTGGCAAGGTTAAGGCAAAATTTATTGGCACTCACATGAAGGGAAAGCTACCACGCCAACTATGGATTCCTAAAGCTTTAGTAACTCATGTCAAAGGACCCAAACTTGCTTGGGTTCCCAAACCTCAAAAGTGATTCATTTGTGTGTAGGTGAACTACAAAGCCGGTGGCAAGCATTGGGTGTTTGATAGCGGATGTACACAACACATGACCGGCTATGTAAAGATGTTCACCTCACTAGATGAAGATGTGGGCGATTATGAACATGTCACCTTTGGTGATAACTCAAAAGGAAAAGTGGTAGGTTTGGGTAAGGTAGCCATTACCAAGGATCTTTCTATCTCTAATGTGTTGCTTGTTGAGTCGGTTAGTTTCAATTTGTTATCTATTGCTCAACTTTGTGATTTAGGACTAATATGCACCTTTAGTGATAGTGAGGTTGTAGTGACAAGCAAGGATGACAAGAGCTTAATATTCAAAGGATTTCGACATGGTAACATTTACCTTGTTGATTTTTCATCTAATGATGCAAGCTTGGCGACGTGTCTCTTCTCCAAGAACTCCATGGGTTGTCTTTGGCATCGCCGCATTGCTCATATTGGCATGAGCCAACTCAAGAAGACCTTCAAACGTGGTATGGTGGTTGGTGTCAAAGATGTTACTTTTGACAAAAACAAATTGTGTAGTACTTGTCAAGCCGGGAAGCAATTTGCATCATCACATCCCATGAATGCTTATTTGTCAACATCAAGAAGCTTGGAGCTACTACACATGTATCTCTTTGGGCCAACCATCTACAAAAGTCTTGGCGGTAATCTCTATTGTCTTGTAATTGTTGATGATTACTCTAGATATACTTGGACTTTCTTTTTAGAGGACAAGAGCAAGACTATGAGGATCTTCAAGATTTTTGTCAAGCAAGCTCAAAATGAATTTGAGTCTAGTGTTGTGAAGGTCCGGAGTGACAATGGTACAGAGTTTAGGAACACTCAAGTAGAAGAGCTTTGCAACGACATGAGGATCAAGCATGAGTTTTCATGAACATACACACCCCAACAAAATGGAGTGGTAAAAAAGAAGAACAAGACATTAATCACTCTTGCAAGAGTAATGTTGGATGACTATGACATCTCACAAAGATTTTGGGCAGAAGCCATCAACACCACATGCCATGCATCCAACCGAGTTTATCTCCACCGCTTTTTGGGAAAGACACCCTATGAGCTTCTCATTGGGAGGAATCCCAACATCTCCTACTTCCGGGTGTTTGGTTGCAAATGCTACATATTCAAGAAAAGGAAGCACCGAGGCAAGTTCGAAAGTAGATGTGATGTTGGTTTTCTTGTTGGTTATTCATCAAACTCCAAAGCATATCGAGTATTCCATAGTGCTACTAGCAAGATTGAAGAAATTTGTGATATGGAGTTTGATGAGACTAATGGCTCCCAAGGGGAAGTTTTCTCTTGTGATGATATAGGTGATGAACCACTTCGAGAAGTCATGAAGAACATCACTATTGGGCAAGTCAAGCCAAAGGAGGAGGTAGAAGAGCTACAAGTCTCATCCACTCAAATTGAAGTCACTTCCAAGGACGACTCAAAGGATGAAGACAAGTCTACACCATCACATCACCATGATGAGTCATCCGATGAAGAAGATGATGCCTCACCTCCTTTCCATGATGCCCAGGATGAACAAGTGGTTGAAGAACAACTTCCATTTGATGACACACACATCACAAGTGAACAAGCCCAAGCTCAAGATCAAGATGGCAAACCACTAGAAGAATCAACGTCTTAAGCACAAGAGAGGCTTACAAGAACTTCAAGAAATCATCCCATTGACTTGGTCATGGGTGACCCCTTCGGTGGAGTAAAAACTCGTAAACGTCAATATGCCTCTTTTTATGAACATTACTCGTTTGTTTCTTGCTTGGAACCCACAAATATAGATGAAGCTCTTGAGGACCCGGATTGGGTGATGGCCATGCAAGAAGAGCTCAACAACTTCACCCGCAATGAAGTTTGGGTTCTTGAAGAACGTCCTCAAGACAAGAATATCATTGGTACTAAGTGGGTCTTCCGCAACAAATAAGATGAGCATGGTGTAGTGGTTCGCAACAAGGCAAGACTTGTGGCAAAGGGCTTTGCACAAGTTGAAGGGTTGGATTTTGGTGAAACATTTGCCCCCGTTGCAAGACTTGAAGCCATCCGTATCCTTTTAGCATACGCTTCACATCACAACATGAAACTCTTTCAAATGGATGTGAATAGTTCTTTCTTAAATGGCTTCATTAATGAGTTGGTGTTTGTTGAACAACCTCCCGGGTTTGAGGACCCTAGATATCCTAATCATGTTTATAGGTTGCACAAGACGTTCTACGGGCTTAAGCAAGCGCCAAGGGCTTGGTATGAACGCCTTCGTGACTTCCTTCTCAACAAGGACTTCAAGATTGGGAGGGTGGATACAACTCTATTCACAAGAATCTTCAATGAAGAGTTATTCGTATGTCAAATTTATGTTGATGATATCATTTTTGGTTCAACTAACCCCACTCTTTGCAAAGAATTTGGAGAAATGATGGCTAGGAAATTCGAGATGTCCATGATCGGTGAGCTCAATTTCTTCCTTGGGTTTCAAATCAAGCAATTGAAGAAAGGGACTTTCATCCATCAAGAAAAGTACACAAAGGACATTCTCAAGAAATTCAAGATGGATGATTGCAAGCCGATCAAGACTCCAATGCCAACTAATGGACATCTTGACTTGGATGAGGGAGGTAAATCGGTTGACCAAACTCTCTATCGTTCCATGATTGGGTCACTTCTTTACCTAACCGCATCTAGGCCCGATATCATGTTTAGCGTATGCATGTGTGCCCGCTTTCAAGCTAATCCTAAGGTATCACACATTAGTGCCGTTAATAGGATCCTTAGATATCTCAAGCATACGCCTAGCATAGGCTTGTGGTACCCCAAAGTCGCTAATTTTACTCTATTGGGATACTCGGATTCGGACTTTGCCGGATGTCGTGTGGATCGCAAGAGTACATCGGGTGGGTGCCACTTGCTAGGGCGTTTCTTAGTCTCTTGGTCGTTAAAGAAACAAAATTCCGTGGCCTTGTCAACCGCGGAGGCGGAATATATTGCAGCCGGGGCTTGTTGTGCTCAAATCCTCTACATGAAGCAAAGCCTCTTGGACTATGGTGTAGTATTAGATAGGATCCCGCTCCTTTGTGATAATGAGAGTGTCGTTAAAATTGCTAATAACCCGGTTCAACACTCTCGCACCAAGCACATAGATATTCGCCATCACTTTCTAAGAGATCATGTGGCAAGGAATGATATACTACTTTGTGGTGTTCGTTCCGAAGATCAATTGGCGGATATCTTCACAAAACCTCTAGATGAGAGCACCTTTTGTAGGTTGCGAAGTGAGCTTAACGTTCTAGATGCTTCTAACGTCATATAAATGCCTTGTCATATAGATACATTTCATATATACAAATGCTAGGGGCTTGTCTAACCTTGTCAAGATAGTGATGAACATGGGTCTTGCATGAGCCGGTAGTCTTGGTTTTGCTCATGGCATGAAGAATGGTTCATCATGAAGAAGCTTGCCAATGGTTCAAACTTGACAAGATAGATTTAAATTCTTGCAATGCATGTGCTTGTCATATAGATTGCATCCATGTTTAATTTCTAGCTTTGCATTGGCATTGCATCACGTTAGTAGCATCACAAGGGAGCAAATCACACTTCGAGAAATATATTCATGCTAAATATGATATATCATCTCTACAAGAGTGATAAGATCAATGTTGCGCTTTCATGCCTATTGAGTCACGTCCTATCGAACTTAAAGTTTCAATCTCTAAGTTCATAGGCAAAGTGGCTCATACATTTGGTTTTTGTGTTTAAAACCTCGCTTGGATCTTAATTTGCCTATGTTTATGTAAAAGCTTGCGAGCACTATATGTATGAGTGTTTGAGGGGTGAGGTTGTCTATCGAAAATGGTCCAAATTGAGTGTTTATGGCTTTGGTTTTGAAAATTTGGATCAGAAGTAGAGTTTGTAGTTCAGCAAAAAATTTCCTTAACCACAGGTTAAACCGACGCCCTGTTTTTCCTTGAATCGGTTCAACCAGTGCTTAACTCTTCGTGGCCCAGTTTCTGCATCGTCTCTGGAACAACCTCCGACCGTTACACCGATGGCCACCGGTGCATCCGATGGTTGGCGGATGAACTGACGCCTCAGCATCGGTTCTTCCAGTGCTACTGCGTGGAGTTTTGGCCCTTGCAGCGTCTCTGGACCTTCCTCCTGCAGTTGCACCGATGCCCGTCGGATGCTCCGATGGCTCAGTGGCGGTTCTTCCGGTGCTCTCAGTTGACCGCGTTCAAATTCTCTCAGATCTGGTCAATTTTACACCGATGGATACACCGATGCCTATATCTCTGAACCATCGGACCTTCCGATGCTTTAGGGTTGGCGGGCCCGCTCGTCCTGTTTCACTTAACCCGTCCGCGGGCCCCGCGCGTCAGTCAGCGCACTCCTTCTTTTACCTCGCGAACCGCTGCCCCGCACCAGACTCTGCTCCGCCGTCGCTCGCGCGCCGCTCCGCCACAGCTCGCGCGCGCCGCCGCCGCAGCTAGCACACTGCGTCGCCGCCGCTGCCGCCACAGCACCTCGCGCCCACGCTCCACGCAGGATCCCGTGCGCCGTCACCCACGCCCAGCGTTGCCTCTCATTCTCTGTGTCGCCGTTCGCCGCCGCCTGCAGCGCCGTCGCACCTTCCCCACTTTCCGCGCGCGCTCCTCTGCTCCTCTGCCCTCCTCGCGCCGCAGCCTGGACTCTGTTCCATCCTCTACACTCTTTGCTCAGGCGCCCTCAAGGTGTTCGTGAAATTTCTCCAAAGGGATTTTTCATCGATTTCGTCGAGTTCTCTTCTCTGATCCTCCAGGGTACAGGTATCACCTCATGTGTGGTAGCACCTTCTTCATATCCTTTTTACACATGACCACATATGTCATTTGTTTTGCTTTTGCACACATAGATATCTCTTAAATCTTTTAGTTTGTCATCGATATCGATGTTGTTATCCACTAGATGTTCCTGTTTTAGGCTCAATCAATTCCATGCTTTGCTTAAGGACATTCTTTCCTTTAGTGGATATGTCATATATGCATAATTCCCTGTCTTAATTACATTATCTTCTATCGATTATCTATGACAGATGGAAGGAGACAATAAGGGCAAGGGCAAGCAGAAGAAGCGCACTCGTGAGGACCGAGAGCGAGAGAGAGCAGAGGCAGTTGCAGATGCAGCAGACATGCATGTTTCACTCAGGATCAGAGATCCTCAGGCTCAGGGGGAGCCACATCAGCAGTTACATCGCTCAGGACGTACTCGTCTGCCAGAGACAGCTCAGACCACACCTGAGTCCCGCTCTCGTCCATGGACTCGAGGTGGTGGTACTCACAGGGCAGCAGGCCGTGACAGTGAGAGAGAGGCAGCTGGTTAGGATAGTGATGCAGAGGAGGAGCCTCCACAGGTTGAGCTGCTTGATCTTCGGGGCATCCCAGGACCTAGGGTCAAGAGATTGAGATATGTCACCTCGGAGCAGTGGTTTCCCGAGCAGAGAGACGTTGGAGTTGACCGTCGCTTTCACACTCTACTCCAGGAATCTTTCTACCACGCTTATTGCCAGATGGACATCAAGATCAGTGAGCACAAAATGCTTCACTAGGTGGCTATGCGCGTGGCAGCAGGAGGCATTCCTATGCTCCCTTTGTTTGAGAGATATGAGGGTCTACCAGCTCTGCTTAATGAGAGGTCTCGGTACATCAGAGAGTGGGTTCGCGTTTTCTACGCCACTCTATTTGTTGAGGAGGACCGGCAGTTCATTGACTTCATATTCCAGCAGAGGCATTATAGGTTGACTCGAGCACGTTTGGCTACCCTGCTAGGAGTTCAGATTGCCGAGGAGCCACACTTCTTGCACTATCAGGCTTATGGCAACACGGTGCCTCCTCATCGTCCTCATGAGTCTCACGTCATGTCTGACGAGGAGATCAGCGTTCTCTTTCAGCAGCCCTTCCTGCCTGGCACACCGAGGACCCCGGACAGACTGACTCCCGTAGCTCACTCCATATACCTAGCTTTGAGGAAGAGTCTGTTGTTCCGGATTGGATACAATGAGGGGATCACAGCTCTGCAGCAGTGGCTACTACTGTATATCTTGACAGGATGAGACTTTGACCTGGTTGACTTCTTCATCTGCGAGCTAGAGGATGTGATCTTGGATGGGATGACAGTTCACCGTCGCAATTCTTTTGCTCATTGGATCGGCTGGATACTCGCTCAGCTCAGTCAGAATGCTCATATTGATGAGCTGGAGCAGTCGAGGACGCACTTCAGTTTTTACTCACCTACTACTCCTCGAGATGGTCGTCGTGGCCCGAGATGCCAGCGCAGGGCACAACGGATTCTGGATGAGCGTGTTTTGGCTGAGGGTAGAGTTGTGGATGATCCCACTATAGCTGAGGACGCTTCACTTGCAGCGGCAGAGGCCCAGCTCCCACACTGCTTGGACACAGACTCAGAGGACTCGGAGGATGACGAGGATTTCATACCCACTGTTACTGTCCCTCGAGGTGCTCATGATGATGAGGCAGGATCCTCTAGTGCAGCCCGCACCCCTGCTCCTTCAGTTACCACTGCTCAGGTCACTCAGCCCGATGCACTCGCTGCTATTCTTCAGAGGCTCTCTGACCAATAGGACCGATTTGCTGCAGCTCAGCTAAGCATGCAAGCCGGGCAGGCTCGCCAGCAGGAGGCCCAGACACTAGTTCTTGAGGGGATCCGGCAGTAGCAGGAGGCCATGAGGTTACAGCTTCAGCAGTAGTCCCAGATTCAGCAGCAGATGTTCACTTTCTTCTCGGAATGCTTCGGTCAGCTGTACCGTCACACTGGACTGCCTAAGCCTCAGCTCCCTACACCCCAGCAGCTCCAGTTCGACACCACTGCTCGTCCTCCACCTGTTGGCGGTTTTATGCAGACACCCTTGGCATCCTTCCCGATGTCACCTCTTCTTCAGACCGGGTTGTTTGCCAGCCCTGCTCCTACTTCCACTACTGCTCCGGCTCATGCTCCACAGCCTAGTGTCTGGACTGCCGAGCAGCGTGCAGAGTTCCTCAGGCAGCAGCAGGTTCTGCATTAGCTACATCACCCCTCAGCTCAGTCCCTCACGTTCGAGTCACCCTCACAGCCTGAGGTGCTCCGTCCGTCCGTTGTTCGCCCTACTCAGCCAGACCTGACTCCTGTCACGTCTGCTCCTTCGACGGACTCCATGGTCGTCACCGAGCCAGTTGCTACCGCTACTCCAGCTACTTCTGCTGCTCCGACGACTCCGGTCGAGCAGAAGTCCTCTTCGGTCGACGAAGACTGGACGGACGACGACGCTGACGTCTCCGCCGCTCAGTTCTCCACCGGACCGAGCCTGAAGACCCCGCCTTCTCCAGCTCAGGACTAGACCGCCTTTCTTTTTGGTGCTTTGTTGCCAAAGGGGGAGATAGATAGGGGGAGTAGAGATAGGGAGAGCTTGGTGGTTTGTGGCGTGTTTGGATCTTCATGGATTTTGTGTATGAACATGTTATTTGGATATTATGTATGCTCTGTGTTGACATGTCCCTACATGTGCTTAATTTCTAGTAATGCATGCTTGTTGATCGTCTTCAATTTCATATCTTTGTATCTCTACTTTGTGTTATCATCAATCACCAAAAAGGGGGAGATTGAAGCGCATCTAGGCCGATAGATGCTAATGGTAAGTTTTGGTGATTAATGACAACCGTATGCGACTAACGTGAGTTTTGAAGGAAAAATTAGTGATTAGTCTAGTCTCATATGAAATGTGAAAGGAGACCCCTCAATTCGGAACAACCATGCGTGCCAAGGACTCAATTTTAAAGATTAAGGACATTTCTAGTCTCAAGTGTCGCAAGGAGATGAAGGACACTTGATTTAGTTTGGGTTTATAGTTTTTAGTTCTTGACCGTACTATTAAAAGGGGTTCATGAGTTAGTAGCTTGACCAAAATTGAGTTGGCCTTAGAAATCTTGCACACTCGCTCAAAATAGCCCAAGATGGTCAATAGAAGTTAACACAACACTTGGAAGAAAAAACAATCGAAGTTACATTCAAATCCAAGTCAATTCAGTTGAAAACGAAGAAAAACAGCAGCACCGGTTTAACTGATGCCTTAGCATCGGTGCATCCGACGCTTGGCGGAAGTTCCGACGCCCCTGTCGGTCTATCTCTCTGGATGCAAGCAGAAATCAAATCAACAATCTCTATAGCACCGGTTGAACCGATGGTCCCAAGCAAAGCACCGGTGCATTAGATGTACGATGTTCCAGATAGCATGTTTTGGTGGTCGTCAACTCCTCTTCAGCACCGGTTGAACCGACGCTTCAGAATCAATCACCGGTGCATTGGATGTACTATGTTCCAGAGAACTTGTTTGAGTTGATCAGTGAACCTCTTCAGCACCGGTTGAACCGACGCCCCTACGGAGCATGCACCGGAGCATGCACCGGTGCAATGACGCAAGCCTGGATACTGTGTCAGAACCCCAACGGCTACTAATTGGACACAGAGAGACCGGTTGAACCAACGCTTTCACTTTCTAACCCGTCGGTTCTTCCGGTGGTCTCGATTTTTCTGCAGTGGACTTCTAACGGCTATGTAACCCTCTCCACTCTATATAAGGGCACCCCCTGGCTCATTTGAAGTTCCTTTGACACCTTGAATACTTGTGGCCACCCTTGAGAAGAAGAGAAAGTGCTTTGAGCAAAAGAGAGAAGATCTAGTACATTGATTGTGCTTCAACCTTGAAGAATTCAACATTTGCAAGTGTAGCAAGTGTGCTCAAGGTAGGGCCAACTGAGTGTAGGTCAAGTGAAGTCTTAGGAGCTTGTTACTCTTGGTGTTTGACGGCACCTAGCCGGTCTTGGTGATCGGGAGGTTTTTGGTGAGCTCTTGGAGTTTGTGGGAGCCCCAAGACAAGAAGATTGTACACAGTGTGAAGCTCGTCGTTCCGGAGATGGAGAATGAGCATTCTTAGTGATCACTTGCTCCTTGGTGAAGCAAGGGAGCTATACCCTTTGTGTGGGTGCTCCAACGTGGATTAGGGGGGAGCGTCAACTCCTCGATACCACGGGAAAAAATCCGGTTGTCTCGTGTCTCTTACTTTTATTTCAAGCAATTAAATCCATTTGTTGTTATTCTTGCTTTTGATTGCTTATAGTTTGACTATGACAACTTGCATGGTAGTGTGAACTCTTACTTAGGTTTTGATCTTGCTAGTGTGCAACCATCTAGACAAAATGATCATGATAGTGTGTTTACCTACCTAAGGACTTTTTGCTAGCATGCTCTAGTGACTAGGTTTCAAATTTGTAGATTGGGCAATACAAGTCTAGATTAAGGACTAGGTAGAAATTTGAAAAAGTCCCTATTAAACCCCCTTTTTGGGCCACGATCCTTACAGGGAGGTGGCGGAGTTTTAGGGTTTGGGTTGCCGGGGGTGGAGGTGAAGGTGGCTCCACGGCCTTCGGCTATAGAAGAGGAGGGGTCCGGGGCGGCGGCGGTTCAGCCGGCGAAGGAGTGCCGCCAGCTAGGCATGGCAGGACTTCCGATGGGCGGTGGGCGGCAACTGGGGTGAGAATGCGGCGGCGACGGCTAACCTATCGTGTGGAGTCTTCTTCAGCTACAAGTATATGTGTTCCTAATAAGCCTAATAAAATCTCCGTGCTCATAGGTACCTTCACCGAGCTTTGAAAACACAAAGCTCTTCTTTATCCGCACAATTGAATCGTGCGTGGCTTTTCCCCTAGCATGCGCGCGCAAATTTAGCATGGCCCGAAACATGAAAGGAGAACAGATAAACAAATCACATACCATCGTTCTATGTCACTATCACTGCAATAATGGATATCTTCATTTGCAAACCTTATGAGCCTTTTTACGGCCTATCAAAAGCTAGAAGAGATACAATATGAAACTCCAGAATTTGATAACTAAGGTACCTTTTTTCAAAACATCCACATCAAAAAATCCAAGCTATAAATCTTGCTAGCTACTACCTTTTGATGAACCGTAAAAAATACTCGGACATTAGCATGTAGGGGCTGGGCGCTGGGTTGTTTATTTTCAGCTTTGTTCTTGTAGAATTGTTTTGAGAAACAGTGGATAAAGCCCACACTCTTGGTATAGTGGTATTGGTACTACATAGGAAAACCAGATCTGAAAAAAAAAACAGAAAGCCACAGCAGAGAGAAAAGCTATTGGTACAGCTTTTGTGGGGCCGGCGCAGCCCACGGACCATACCGACGTCTGCAGTTTCTGTTGCTGCCTGCCTAGCCGAAAACTGGGAGCGCCACCCTGATCTGATTCCGCCCCCCAAAACTGAGGGCACGCCCGCACCAGACCGCCATCTTCAGATAAAATCACCTTTTGGTGCTTCTACCTGCTTGCTTCCTTCTCTTTCACAGCGTAGTTACATCACTGTTAAAACTTAGAAATTACAGTTTCACAGCAGTAGTTACATCACGTCACAAAACTTAAAACTGCAGGCGCTTGCCATATGTTCAACTCGAGACCAGTGACTTAGCGTTCACATGCAGCAGGTCAGCAGTAGTGTCAAAGGCTTCACCCTGCTGCCTGTTGACGCGCGTTCATGGCTGCCACAAGTTAACCCACCGTAGTTGTTGTGGTTGTCAGGTTGGTAACCTTTTTGACCGTTGTTGGGTACTAGCACATACTAGCATAGTACCTACCCCCATCACTCCACAATTATCTATGGGTTTCTCTAAACCGACCTGCGCTGCACACACGGTATTGCTAATTGTTTAGGCTTAAAAAGGCACTCACTAACCTTGTTTCGTGAGGATCGACCGAGCTCCGTCCGAAGGACGAAAGGCCGGTTGCTTGACAAGTAACCGTACCATCCACCCACGTGCTGGCAAGCACTGTCTGTCTGCAGGCTAGCATTCAGTGGATAGCAACCGATCGGTGTGTGTGTCCGCGAGCCAAGGTCACGCTTACACATGGGTTTCCCTTCCGCCCAAAACCACGTCCGCCGCGCCCGCCGCTTCTCGCCGCCGTCCGCCGATCCTCTGGCGTCCATGGCCGGCGCTCCCTATAAATCCACAGCCTCCACTGCCTCTTCTCGCATCCCATCTCCATCTCCCATCCACTGCCACTCGCTACCAGCCGATCTCGATCTGCTGCATTTCCTCTAGCGCTTTAGCCTTCAGCCAGCCGATCTTTCAGAGTTGATCTTTCAGAGAGCAAGATCGAAGGAAAGATGTCGACTGTGAGCCGTGCCTCCCTGGACCAGAAGCTTGCCATGGCCAAGCGCTGCTCGCGAGGTACTCACTGATCCATGCACAGTGCAATAGTTGAATCTTTTTTTTTTCCTTTTCTTTCTGCGGCTTGCTAAACGAGACTGCTGTCTTGAAGCTACATGTGTACACTGACTGACGCTTCAATAATCCCATGTCTGCAGAGGCAACCATTGCAGGAACTAAGGCGGCAGCTGTGGCAACCATTGCCTCTGCGATTCCAACTGTGAGTTCATTTCCATCTTCATTTTTCCAGAGCTAAAATAGCATCATAGTCCTGTACGTAACAACACATCGTTACGCTGTCTCCTCTCCTTCAGCTGGCGAGCGTGAGGATGCTGCCATGGGCGAAGGCCAACATCAACCCCACCGGCCAGGCCCTCATCATCTCCACAGGTACACTTCTGATCCACAAATAAATCCAACTCGCTCGTCTTCAACTGAACACGAATTACTCAACGACAACTTGAACCTTGCCTGCAGTTGCGGGGATGGCCTACTTCATCGCGGCCGACAAGAAGATCCTGTCGCTGGCGAGGCGGCACTCGTATGAGGAAGCGCCCGAGCACCTCAAGAACACCTCCTTCCAAGGAACCGGCCGCCCGCACCCAGCTTTCTTCAGGCCATGAGACAATTATGGAGCTCTTCGTCAGTACTCGGTACTAGTACTACATGCCGTCGTCCCGTCGATGATGTCTGAATAAACTACCAGTCCCAGCTATTAGCCCACTAATCCTAGAGGGCCCCCTGTAATTAGTTTGTACTGTTGGTGATCCAATTCAAAGGGAACGAAACTTGATGCTGCTGATCATCATTGAAGTTTCAAATATCCGTATACAAATTTCGCAAGCATCATGTGGATCATTGGCAAACTAAGGCTCATCCTCCACCAATCAAACGAGCGAGAAAAAAATGGAACAAATAAAAAGAACTTGAAACAGATATAAAAGTGCTATGCACACCACTGTTGTAACTATGTTTTGACCAACAATCCATATACGAAGTGTTGATGTTGCCCCATGTGAATCTCCATCTCATCAATTGTACGTATTCATCTTAAGTGGATAGCAGGAACCTTGCCCACTTCAAAGAGATTTCTTCGAACAAAAAAAAAAATCTCCATCTCACAATTAGTATTAGGCATGATGACTGCATTCAGCCGTATGTGCAAGAAAGCTCTGAATCTATCATAAATCAAAGCGTTATCCGTACAAAACCAAATCGTTTTTTTTTCGCGTTCAAGGGCATAAGCTGCTCCTTCTCCTTGCATGTGCATGGGCCCAAGCAACCTTATCCTTTCCCTTTAACGCAACATGTCACCATCGTGATTATCGAAGTTTTTGTTCTCATCTCTCTCACCCCATCCCTCTCCTGCTCTGAATCATCCCTGAGGCACTCTCTTTCGTAAACCAAATCATAGGTGAATTTCAAGCAGATTTCCCTTTTGTGGTAACTTCTTCCAAGAAGGTTTATGGAAATCACGGATATGCGTAAAACAAAGAATGAAAATAGAATATGAGAGAGGGAGAGAGGTAGGGAGGGATAGAGTAAAATTGTCCTGCTACTCAGCATCGCATGCACTCTATAGCTCCACTCAAGTGGGTCTGGCCGCCTGCTAAGAAAATTTCCTCAAATAAGATTGTTGAATGGTTCTTCTAAAATGGTTCAGATATTAAAGCACTTTGAATGAATTATGTGAAAAAAAATCATATTCATTTTTTATAGTAAAATACCCTTGTTAATTTAATTTTGTTTTTATTTTCTCTATCACTTTTTAGTAAATATGCCCTTGCCAATTTTTTTTAATAAATTTACCCTTGTTAATTTCACTTCTTTTGTCTATTTTCCAAGAAAAACTTTTTGGTGATAAATTTTGTGAAAATATACAAATATTATTTTTCTTCATTTTACTGAAATTTTTTTGGTTCAATAATTTCTCCCACAAAAGTATGAAAGCCACCATTTTGGGGCAACTTTAGAGGGTTGCAGCGAAAGCAAGCTCGCATGATGGAATCGTCCAAAAATGAAAACCAACACAATGAAGCTCACATATATCAGAATCATCCAAAAAAGGAACTAACAGAAGAAAATTCGGATAACTGAGTCATCCAAACAAAAAAAAGCGACACCGCCATTGTCGTAATTGTACATGACTTGGCTCCACGCACATGTGTGAATTGGCGTGTTCCAATAAAAATGGAACATATCTTAGTACGAAACCGACAATTTTGGATCACCTTGAATGAATTGCTGCTAAAGGGAGCTTGTGTGATGGAATCATCCAAAAAAATCGACAAAACAAAGCTCGCATCGTACAAACGTCCAAAATAGAAATAACGGAAGAAACTTGAATAACGGAGTTATCCAAATAAAAAGAAAGAAAGATAATATTGTCGTATGATCTTGGCCTCCACGCGCACATGTTTGAATTAGTGTGTTCCAATAAAAATGAAATATATTTATTTTTGTTCTTAGACCAATTGCTCGGCCATGCTTTTGAAAAAAAAGGAGACAGTGACGCTGTATGTTACCACTAACAAGGTTCAGATCAACTACTAGGTCTCAAAGTTTTTGACAGAGAACCTTTACTTTCTCTCTACGCACCTCTACACCTAACAAACTCTATAATAATTGCCAACTAGCAAAAAAAAAAAAAGAGTTAGAGCAAACGGAGAAGACAGTACATTTAGTTCAATTTTGTTCTCTTATGTTTGTTTGGCAATATCTCTAGACTGAACAATCTGATTATCGCCATCTTGGATAAGCTACCCCAACATCACATATACACGCAGCACAGCAGTAGCCCTAGAGTGAAAACTGGGAGCGCCAAACCTGTTTCAATCCCGAAACTAAGGGCACCGCCACCGTAGACACGTCATTTAGCTGAAAAAGATCTATCGTTTTTCCCTCTAAAAAACCAAGAAAAAAACCTTTTTTATATTAATTAACTTTTCGTTAGCAACACCCAGTTGGAGTACTGCTTTTTTTTTAGCATACTGCTAGTACAGTTTCGTGAGAATCTGGAAACAAAGCTAGGCAGTAGGCCGAGACCAAGGAGCCGTTTGTCTGCATGCCGCGCGCGAGAGGCGACGGCGATCACGCCCGTCGCGCGCCGGCCGGCCACGGCCAGCCGGAGCAGACGTGCGTTTCGACTTCGCCCGGCCCCAAAACCACGTCCCGTCCGCCCCGGCGACGCGCCCCCCGGCTCCCCTCGCCCGCCGGCCGTTTGCCGGCCCGCTGCCTATATAAATCCAGGGCTCAGCTCCTCCGGCACCCTGCATCCCATTCCATCTCATCTCCTTCGGCGCCGGTGATCACTGCCGAGCAGCGTCTCGATCATCCACCATGCCGTCCACTGTGACCCGCGCGTCCATTGACCAGCAGCTTGCCCTCGCCAAGCAATGCTCGCGAGGTAGATCGAGCTAGATTTCTCACACAGCTACAGTACGTGCTACACTGTGGAGTGTGGACACAAAGACTGATTTTTTTCGATTGCTTAAAATCCGGTCTGATAAATGATAATCGATTGCTCTATTTGTCCACTGATTCTTGAGCACATGCTTTCATGCAGAGGCGGCCCTCGCTGGGGCTAAGGCAGCAGCCATAGCGACCGTCGCCTCTGCAATTCCCACCGTGAGTAGTTCATCTACCCTCTCTAACCCCAGCGTGCAGTCGTGCACTATTCTACTGACCAATTTGATGTGTCCTCTCCTTCAGCTGGCCAGCGTCAGGGTGCTGCCATGGGCGAAGGCCAACATCAACCCCACCGGCCAGGCTCTCATCATCTCCACAGGTAGTACAGCGCCCCTCTCTACTACCTAAATGCATCATCGATCTCCATGGATGGCTTCTTCCTTCAACTGAAGAAGATTATTATAATTATAACTGATACCTGTTTTTTGTTGAACTGAAAAAAAAACTGAATGGTGCAGTGGCTGGCATGGCCTATTTCATCGCGGCCGACAAGAAGATCCTCTCGCTGGCGAGGCAGCACTCGTACGAGAACGCACCTGAGCACCTCAAGAACACTTCCTTCGAGGGCACTGGTCGTGTGCACCCAGCCTTCTTCAGGCCATGATTGAACAAAGCTACCTCTTGACTTGAGCACTGGTTCTCAGCCGTCGATGTGTCCAAATAACCTGAGACTTGTCAACCAGTACTAGCCTATACTACTAGGTAGCTACTACTCATCGATCATCGATGTGCTCGAAGAAACTATAATGTACAGTGCTCAAGTTTTTATTTTAACTATATTAGCTTCCATCATATATTGATTCCCCAGTTTAAGAGTATTGCATGCAACTTTGTGCTACATGGCCATGAAAAACTTGCTTTCAGAAAACTTTCCTTATTCAGATCGATGATGGATGTAGTAGCGTTTTCCTGTGCTATCCGTCCGTCCAAAACTTAACTGTGCTGCGACTGTGTTACACAATTTTTTTTTTGAAACAATAGTAGGAGCTCTGCCTTTCAATTAAGATGAAAGCAATTAAATGTATAAGAATGGATAACCAAACAAGGCGCCCACGCTGGTCACCACAAGGTTATCCTACCCACGCGACGCAGCAGAATACACAACAACCATGGGTCATCATTGCCGAGCATAGTTGCATAGCAGCCAGCAGCTCCGACTCCCCAGGGCCGACCCCAGACACCTAGCGATGCCAGAACAAGCGGGTCCGAAGCAAGAGGCCGCGACAGGTCATCGTTGCACAGCTCAAGAAGAGCAGCTCCGACTTCCTGCCAAGGACCCACGCCCCGCCCCGGTGTTTGCCGGACTTCCAAGCGAACTGTGTTACACAATTTACGGTGGTTTTTTATTTGTACTCCATCATACTCTGAGACAATGCATGCTTTAATTCTTTCCAAAACCTACAAAGAGAAGAAGCTTCAATTCTTTCCAAAACCTCAATTTCAGAGAGCGAGGCTAAACGGCAAGCAAGGAGTGTACATGTTCAGGCTCAACTCGACCTCACGAAACCATGATGACTTAATTTCTTTGATCGACATTCTACAATGTGTCACTCACACCAATGAGTGATAAAGCAACAAATATACCTAGTAAACATATTATATATAAATTTTGAACAAAAGGAACACACATCATAGCATAAAACACCTCGTAAACATCAAGGCATGGCACAACTTGTAAGAGGTCGATCCTATTACTGAACCTCCACCTATATATACCTGACGAAGATGTCTGTCACGATGGCTTTCGAATAACGTTGGCACATCTTTATGTAGTGGCACGTCTCATTCTTTTGCAGCATGGAACAAAAATGAATCACTGAAAATGACCTGCATAGGGGATTTTACTTGAGCTGTGCTTGGACAAATATCACATCATTACGCTTAGCCAAGTCACCCAGCATAAAAGCACTAGTTCCAACAAGAATCTTATGCTTCAGCTTTTTATTGACCCTATTAATAAGCCAATCACCAAATTAAACCTATTTGCAAAAGGAATTTGGCGGCTTAAGATTAAAAGAAACGTGTGTGTATATAGTTCTTCAGATGAATCTAGCAAAACGGCAGAATTTTATCTTTACGGTTACGACTACCGCTTATGATTACAGTTATGACGGTTACGATAACGGAGGTCCAAGCGCAACATTACGACAAACAAGCGACAAACGCCCTCACCCCCTATCCACCTTCACCTGATCGAGACGCTAAACTTTTTTTCGTTTTCGTCGTTTCTCCATGACAACATTCTATTTTTGGAAACTTTCCCATGAACTTCTATGAATAACTTTTTCTATAAATTTGACATGGAAGCTTGAATTGATTTACCAAAAACTTCTACAAACAATATTTCTATAAATGTTTTTTTCCAGATAACTTCTTCAATTAAGTTAGTTTGTTACCATGCATTAGGTTATTTTGGCAAGATCTACAGAGTGGATAACATGATGGACACAGCTGGACCCCATCCTATATATTATCTGAAAAATAATCCCAGCAGAAAATAATATCCCAAGAGCATGCAGGCAGCAGCAGCCCATCATAGGCAGAGACGCCATGACATCCCCTGCGCGGCCGGACGGTATTTGCTGCAGCCCATCTGAAAACTGGGAGCGCCACGCCGACTCCAGTCCCAAGACTATGCAGATCATCATCATCATCAGAAAAGGTCCCTTCCTTTTTCATTATCCTTATTAGAAAAAGAAAAAAAGATAAGAAAATACCTCTCTCCTTTTACCTTTTTCATGAACTCTCATTGAGTACAGCTCGCGTTTGTTAACATCACAAAGTCTGCAGTTAACACTGATAAGTGATAACTTGGAGGCTTCTGCGCACACTTTTACAAGTAGTAGCACACAGAATGCCGCTGGAGCTAGTAGCACCCTACAAGGTTTTTCCTCTTGTTTTTCATGCATTATCCTTGTTGGCACCCTAGCTACAAGGTGCCAGCACGGAACGGTTTGGGCAACCAAGAAAAGCCAGTGACTTCGAAGATACTCCATGCTAGCAAACCCAGTAGCTAGAGTGTCGAGCAACGAGAACGAGCAGCCAAGTGTAAATCATCTAGTAGGCAAAGCCCCGGCCATTCGCCGCAGGCACCATTTGTCTGCAAGCCGGATGCGAGTGGTAAGAAAAGCGTGAGGAGGACGTACGTGGAATCAAGAAGCAGACGGATCAGGTTGAGGAGGAGGCTTTCTTCAAAAGAAAAAAAAAACGTTGAGCACCCTACCCGTCTGGGCCATCACAACTCTTGCACCGGCCAACAACCACATTGCATGAACGGGTCCATGGTCGACTACACAGCATGGATGAGGATGAACGGGTACACCACCAGGCACTGCGTATCCTATTCATTTTTCACACACTTCTGTTGGGCGGCGTAAGTAGTTGCACGTCCTGGTTTTTCCTGATTTTTCCTGACACGCTGCAAGTAAACCATCACGCTCAAACTTGAGAGCTAGCTAGGCCAATGAGGAACGAGAGTACTCTATCCTGCTTGTGATGAGTAAATTGTCAACCGTGTGGTGTGATCGTGCGCTTGGTCTTTGGATTGCAGGTACACAGGCGTCGAGTGTCGACGGAGAGCTGCCGTGGAGGTGCTGTGGCCGATGGACCGTGCGGTGGACGGCGGTGAAGGGCAGCCGGGACCGGAGCTCGGACCGGGCGGCAGCTGTGGCGTCCACTCCTGGATCGAGGGCGCAAGCGGCGACGGAAGGCGGGTTTCTTGGTTTGCGCCACAAAATCAAGGAGGCGGACGGCGGTTGAAGACGCCAAGTCGTGGAGGCACGGGCGTCGGTCTCGGGACTGAAGGAGGCGACGGGCGTCGACGGCGTCTAGGGCCTCGCTGCGGGCGAGGAGGTGACGGGCGTCGGGCGGCGTCTAGGGCCGTCAAAAGGCCGAGGCGGGAACGGCGTCTAGGGCCACGGCGTGGAGGCGGGAATCTTCCCGCGCGTGGAGTTTTGGCGGTTTTCTCAAAACCGGACACCTACCCGGGTTTCGCGGATCCTCCAAAACCGTGGACTGGATCTTCATCAAGACGGCGGCATCGCGGAGAAGACTTCGTTTCGAAGAAAGAACCTCGGCCGTCGGATGAGATCGTGTACATGGGGTGCTGCAGGCCAACCGGTCTGACCGGTCCCTGGCACCGGTCTGACCGGTCTAACCAACCGGTCTGACCGGTCCAGCGTACCGGTCTGACCGGTCCAGCGTACCGGTCTGACCGGTCCCGCGGGTATAAATACCCCTTCACTTGTGTTAGGTCAAGTGCGGCTTTTGTATTGTGTCCGTGAATTCTCTGTTTCCCCAGGCCGCCGCCCCTGTGTTTCTCTTCCTCAGTTCATCTCTTTAGGGTAGATTTGAATGTTGTTTGTGTGAGAACTCTTGTGGATTTGATTGGGAAAGGAGGCCCTAACCTCCTCGTGCCCTCTGGGCGGTTTGAATCAATCAATCTCCTCGTTTTGTGTCTTGTTTGATGAAATTTCGATTTCCTTTTTGGTGCACTTGATTGCGAGGAGTCCATGAGTTCTTTGCTGTAATTTCCGTGCTTCTAACCCTGTCCTAAACCCTCTAGAATCACTGGTGTGTTCGAATTCGATTTTTTGAGTTCTTAAGAAAACCCCAATCCCTTTTGATCTCCCCCATAATTCTCACGATTCGTTGATCTTTAGGACGAGATTTTTTGGGGATATGTTCACGGGGTAGGGGCGAAGCAATCCCCCAAGTTTCATCGGTTTTCGTGGTCGTTTGGTCGAGATTCACCGTTTGAATCTAAGTTTTCGGGGGTTTTCTGGGTGCCACCGGTCAGACCGGTAGGCAAGACCGGTCAGACCGGTCTAGCGCACCGGTCAGACCGGTCCAGGTAGATCAGTTCTGCAGTTTTCCCGATTCGCTTCCGATTTGCTTCGTGGTTTCGCTCGCTCGTTCGAGGCCTTTTGTGTTGGTTTAGCTTTTCCATAGCTATTCCAAACTTTGGCCAGAACGCTTGAGGGTTTGGGTGATTTTCGGGATATAGGCCGACGGTTTGAATTTCGGAAGAAATTTTGATCGGCTCCCATTCACCCCCCTCTGGTCGCCGGCTTCGGTCCTTCAATTGGTATCAGAGCTTGGTTGAGGTTTTCAGTACCTTAACCTGTTCGAAAACGACTCGGCCACCATGGCGAGTCTTGGTAAGATCCCGGTGTTTTCCGGCGAGGATTATGCCTACTGGAAGGTTCGCATGAGAGCCTTCCTGCAGAGCATGGGAGCTGATGTCTGGGAGATTACCACGAACCAGCTTTACGAAGTGTTGGCTGTTCGGACCACGCCTCTTCAGGTGGCCCAGCACGAGGCTAACGCCAAGGCTGTCAATGCCTTGTTCGCTGGCGTTTCTCGTGCGGAGTTCTCAGGCGTCCAGGGTTTTCAGGAAGCCCACAAAATTTGGACGTGTCTTGAGAACTACCACGAGGGTACACCTCAGGTGAAGGCCATACTGTTCGAGACTCACCGGCGTGAGTACGAGAACTTCACACATGAGCCAGGTGAGAGCATTGACCTGATGTTCAGTCGTTTTCAGTCGATTGTGAACAAGGTCAATACGAACAGATCTGCTGGTGCCCTTGAGTACACAGAGCACGAGAAGGCTCTCAAGTTGCTCTACGCACTTGACCGCTTTGTGTGGGATCTCAAGGTGAACACGATAATTGAGTCTGCAGGCTATTAGACTCTGACCGTGAACGAGCTTTTCAGCAAGCTCAAGGCCACGGAGGTGGATAACCAGACATGAGCCAAGCTCAATGGTGCCCCTCCTTCCAAGAGCATCGCTCTTGTGACTGGCCCAGGTGGATCGAGCTCTAACGCTAACTCTGCTCTTGGCTTTTCTCTTGCCTCTTTACCTTCTGTTTCAGATGAGCAGCTGGAGACGCTGGGCGACGACGACTTGTGCCTTCTTATCAGCAAGTTCCAGCGTGTCTACCACAACAGGCAGAGGAAGAAGAACCCCGGGTGCTACAACTGCGGCGATCTGAACCACAAGCACCGCAGTCGTGACCGGGGAGGACGCTTCGACAAGGAGTCGCTCAAGAAGCGCTTTCAGTACAAGGCCAAGAAGCGGGAGAAGGCCTTCTTGGCGCAGCTCAGCGACCTCGACAAGAGCTCCGACACCGACCGCTCTTCTTCACCGACCTCCGACGACGACGACAAGAAGAAGAAGAAGCGGGACAAGGAAGCCACCGGCTTCATCGGCCTTTGCTTGGCGGCCGGTCGACGCAAGAGCTTCAGCACCATGGCGGGCGAAGCCGATGGTGCTCGTGCGTCTTCGGGTGGACATGCTACACCGACGCACTCCGGCTCTTCTCCTGGATCCGAGAGCGATTCAGAGGTAAACTCCACGATCAACCTGCTTGATACAGAGGTTAGAGAGTTGTACGCCGCTCTCGACAATCAGAAGAGGCTGCTTAAGGAAGCAGCTAGAGAGCGTAGAAAGCTTAGTGCTGAGCTGGCTTGTGCTAGGGAGAAATCTAGTGAGGATGAGTGCGCTGGCTGCATATCTCACATGAATGATTTTGTTGCTCTCCGTGCCAAGCATGATGAGAACGTCGCGAACTTAGATGTTGCTAAGACTTCGCTTTCTGACGTGTCTCACGAGCTAGCCAAGGCCAAGCATGAGCTTGAACTTGTCAAGGACACTCCCATTGTTAGTGATGTGCTTGAATGCGATGAGTGTCCTATCTTCAAATCTGATCTAGCTTCTTTGCAGTCCAAGTTTGCTACTGTTGTTTGTGAACTAGAGGAGCTTAGATCTAGGCCTGCTTTGCTTGGCGCTTGTAAGCTTTGTTCCACGCTTAGGTTGGAGCTCGAGTAGAAGAATGCTTTGATAAAGTCTTTTGGAAAGACTAAGGTCGTAGAGTCTAGCCCTCCTATTGACTGCTCTGTTTGCCTTGGTTTGATCTCTGATTTAGATAGTCTTGCGGTAGAGAAAGCCAACTTGGAGAATGAGAACACATACCTTAGAGCGATTCTGAGTTGGGTTTCTAGCAGTGAGCCGCAGTTGGGCATGATGATTAAGCAGTTCAAGCGTGGTGATGGGTTTGGGGTCGGTTACACATACATGAAGTTAGACTTCGACAGGTTGTATGGTAAGATTGGCAAGGCTACTGGAAACACTGCTAGCACGAGCACACAGCCTTCGCTTGTTGACCCCGCGGATGGTGTGCTTGAAGAATCACCGAAAGCACCTCCACAGAAGTAGGTTTGGGTTCCAAAGCCCAATGAGCTGAGGAATCCCCTCGACACGCTCCCTGCTGCCACAGCCCAGGTTGCCCAGAAGAAGAGGGCTGCTCCTCCCCATCCGCAGGTTAGGCCTCCACCTCCAAAGCGTGAGGTGAGATACCACTGCGAGTTCTGTGACAGGGAAGGTCACCTGGAGGAGTTTTGCTTCAGGAGGAAGCGGGCTGTGAGGAGAGAGCAGGAGAGACGGAACGCGGACATGTACTCTGCTCGGGTGCATGGGCCTTCTCGGCGTGGTGGTAGGCAAAATGCTAGGGCGCACCGTGTAGGTGGAGGTTAGGGAGACGGTGGTGGTTACCGTGCTCCAGCGGGTGGTCGCTTTGCCGGCCGTGCTCCTGGTCGTTTTCAGTATGGCTATGGACCACGGGACCGATGGTTTGGAGGAGGTTTTGAGGCTCCACGCTTTCCTCGCGGTGGTGATCGTCGGCCTCGCAGTAGACGGGACAGGGGATACGCTTTGCCTGACTTTGGTTACCCTTCTGTAGAGTAAATGGCTCGTCACTGGTTTGCTTCTCACTTTGCTAACCCCAGTGTCGAGATGTTTGCTCCCCCTATGTCTCGTTGGTGATGCAGGTTGGTGGCTTGGAGAACAAGTGCTCCATGGATCTTGGTCTTATGCAGGTTTGATCAAGACTTGATGGTTCTCCAAGGCTGATGGATAGTCCGTGGTGGTTTGTGTATCATATGTACATTTGAGTGTGCTCTTTGAGTTCTTTGTACACTTTCTGCTTGTGTCTTGTTGTAGATTCTTTGTCTCATACTTGCTCTGCTTGCTAGGTCTGTACTTGTGCTATGGTGGACTAGCAACTCTGTATGCTAGTTTTCGTGATTTTCATATTGTCATGACTCTTGCTAGCTCAGGGTGTGTGCTTTGTTCAGTTCCCCTCATGCTTGTGTAGCTTGTACTCCTTAGGTCTGGTTGCTAGCTCAAATATCTTCTTCATATAGTCTTGCTACCTTGGTTAATATTGTTGAGTGCCTTTAGACTTTTCTAGGAATATCTTTCATCTTGATATGCTCTAGAGTGTCTTTTGGTATACTTTTGCATGTAGCTTGACTAACACCTAATCGTTTGCTTGAGTTTTGCTCTGGATCTTTGGAGTTTGCTATTTTCTTGTGTCCTAGCTTGTCTTGTGCTAGGTATCACTTGTTGAGGGGGAGCTCTACCTCAGGTGTCGATGATGATCCGGAGTTACTGCGCCGGCTGCAGACTCCGACCCCTTCTGCTTCGACTAACTCAGCTCAGGAGGACGATCCAGTACCACTACTTCCACTTCGATCGTTCACCTCTACAAGAACCTGTTCGAGCAGAAGATGGATCCGCTGAGGACGCAGGGGAGATGACCTCGAGCTTGCTATGCTCTAGGTCCAGCGGGATCTTCATCGAGATGTCCAGGGAGTTCGAGATGAGCATAATGGCCGACTCCGATCAGCACATCGACGGCGCTTGATGAGGACTTGGACGGCGAGGCGGTGGACCAGAAGGAGTACAGGAGCATGATCGGCTCTCTCCTGTACCTGATGGCGACGCGACCGGACATCCAGTTCGGCGTCTGCCTTTGCGCGCGGTATCAGGCTTCGCCGTGCACCTCCCACAGGCAGGTGGTGAAACGCATCTTCAGGTATCTGAAATTCACCCCTGAATTTGGTCTTTGGTATTCTGCGGATTCTTCTCTAGTTTTGGTGGGCTTTTCTGATGCCGATTTCGGTGGGTGTCGGTTGGATCGCAAGTCGACATCCAGCACTTGTCAATTTCTCGGTACATCTTTGGTGTCTTAGTCCTCTCACAAGCAGACTAACGTAGCGCTTTCTTCCACAGAAGCCGAGTATGTTGCCGCTGCTAGCTGCTGCTCCCAGATACTTTGGATGAAACAAACCTTGCAGGATTATGGCTTGAGTTTTGGTAGGGTTCCCATCTTTGTAGACAACATGTCAGCCATTAGCATTGCAAAGAACCCTGTCCTACACTCCAGAACCAAACACATAGACATCCGATTCCATTTCCTGCGAGATAATCATGAGAGAGGACACATAGACCTGATCCATGTCCCTTCAGAGAGGCAAACCGCAGATATCCTCACCAAACCGCTAGAGCAGGACACCTTTGCTCGCTTGCGAGGAGAGTTTGGGGTTTGTTACCCCTTTTGATCGCTAACTTTTGTTTTAGTTAGCTTGGTAGGTCTTTGTTTTGCTTCTCTTGATTTTGTAGGTTTGGTAGTTGCATTGTGCATATGTATTGTACATGTTTGTATTTTGCATAGTCTCACTTGCACTAGCATTCTTGTATGCATTGCTATGATCTTCTAGTGCCTGCTAGTGTGAGTTGATAAACTTGATCATGTATAGCTTGCTCCACTGTGTATATGACATCATCTGAGTTAAGCTATTTTGATTTGAAAATATGAAAACATGATCACCCTGTCTTGGCTACTAGCATGTTAGGGCGTGTTGATGTGCTTTGCTATCTTATTCATGCTAGTGTGCCTTTTCGTTCAGCAATTCATACTTGAAATGATCTAAATCTGATAAAATTGCTTGAACTGTTCTTGAAATGGATTGAAAAGATCCAGGTGGGATTGCTTGTCGCACTGATCGAGCTTTCGGGACGGCTCACTTTGCACTTGTGAGAACCCGGGCAAGGCTGTGCATGACTGAAACGAGTGCTTTAAGCTTCTGATTGTCTTTTGGCATAGGCTTGGCCTCGTTGCTAAGTGAAGTATGACAAGCTTTCAACCCCTGGCATTAAAAATTGTTTGATATAAAATTGATTGAAAAATGAATGTTGGCAACTTGTTTTGGCTGGTTTGGCTCACCTGTATGAGTTTGAGTAGCACTGCTTTCCATTCCCTATTTGTTAGTGCTAGATCATGGGTGATGCTTTTATTTCTCCTAAGCTGAACTTGCTTAGCTCTAGACTGATTTGATATACCCTGCTGAGATAGATAGAGGTCTTGTTTATGGATGCACACGTGCTTGTGACTAGATGTTGCTCATATCCTTGTATCCCTGAATGCTTTCACTTACACCTCCTGCATTGCATTCATTGCATAGCATCTGTTCAGGGGGAGTCTCAGCTTCAGGGGGAGCTTTAGGTCTTTTTAGCCTTGATGTGTGCATGTGCCAACAAGGGGGAGAATTTTGAGAGAAGTGATCAAACAAGGGGGAGACTTGTTTGATTTTTTTGAAAAACTTGTTGTGCACAGGGCTTTGTGAGTGCATCATTTCGGGAGAGTTGCACTTGTGAGAGAAAAATTTTGCTTGGGGAGTTTCTGCTTTGGTTTTGGCTCCTGATTTTCTCGTTTTCCCTCTGCTTCTTGCATGACTGCGTCGAGCGTTACCTCTGTCTTTGAGGAGTCATGTTGTGGCTTTTGATCGATTGTGTCGAGCCTTTGCCCTTGTCTTAGGGGATCGATCTTTGCTTGAGTAAGTGACTATTCTTGTCTTTCTGAGCTTTTCGTCACGTGCTTCTTTGTTTCTCTTCTTTTCACTTCTCTTGGTTCGTTTGTGGTGTGTTGACAATGCACTCATCAAGGGGGAGATTGAGGAACGAGAGTACTCTATCCTGCTTGTGATGAGTGAATTGTCAACCGTACGGTGTGATCGTGCGCTTGGTCTTTGGATTGCAGGTACACGGGCGTCGAGTGTCGACGGGGAGCTGCCGTGGAGGTGCTGTGGCCGATGGACCGTGCGGTGGACGGCGGTGAAGGGCAGCCGGGACCGGAGCTCGGACCGGGCGGCAGCTGTGGCATCCACTCCTGGATCGAGGGCGCAAGCGGCGACGGAAGGCGGGTTTCTTGGTTTGCGCCACAAAACCAAGGAGGCGGACGGCGGTTGAAGACGCCAAGTCGTGGAGGCACGGGCGTCGGTCTCGGGACTGAAGGAGGCGACGGGCGTCGACGGCGTCTAGGGCCTCGCTGCGGGCGAGGAGGTGACGGGCGTCGGGCGGCGTCTAGGGCCGTCAGAAGGCCGAGGCGGGAACGGCGTCTAGGGCCACGGCGTGGAGGCGGGAATCTTTCCGCGCGTGGAGTTTTGGCGGTTTTCTCAAAACCGGCCACCTACCCGGGTTTCGCGGACCCTCCAAAACCGTGGACTGGATCTTCATCAAGACGGCGGCATCGCGGAGAAGACTTCGTTTCGAAGAAAGAACCTCGGCCGTCGGATGAGATCGTGTACATGGGGTGCTGCAGGCCAACCGGTCTGACCGGTCCCTGGCACCGGTCTGACCGGTCTAACCAACCGGTCTGACCGGTCCAGCGTACCGGTCTGACCGGTCCCGCGGGTATAAATACCCCTTCACTTGTGTTAGGTCAAGTGCGGCTTTTGTATTGTGTCCGTGAATTCTCTGTTTCCCCAGGCCGCCGCCCCTGTGTTCCTCTTCCTCAGTTCATCTCTTTAGGGTAGATTTGAATGTTGTTTGTGTGAGAACTCTTGTGGATTTGATTGGGAAATGAGGCCCAAACCTCCTCGTGCCCTCTGGGCGGTTTGAATCAATCCATCTCCTCGTTTTGTGCCTTGTTTGATGAAATTTCGATTTCGTTTTTGGTGCACTTGATTGCGAGGAGTCCATGAGTTCTTTGCTGTGATTCCCGTGCTTCTAACCCTGTCCTAAACCCTCTGTAATCACTGGCGTGTTCGAATTCGATTTCTTGAGTTCTTAAGAAAACCCCAATCCCTTTTGATCTCCCCCATAATTCTCACGATTCGTTGATCTTTAGGACGAGATCTTTTGGGGATATGTTCACGGGGTAGGGGCGAAGCAATCCCCCAAGTTTCATCGGTTTTCGTGGTCGTTTGGTCGAGATTCACCGTTTGAATCTAAGTTTTCGGGGGTTTTCTGGGTGCCACCGGTCAGACCGGTAGGCAAGACCGGTCAGACCGGTCTAGCGCACCGGTCAGACCGGTCCAGCGCACCGGTCAGACCGGTCCAGCGCACCGTTCAGACCGGTCCAGGCAGATCAGTTCTGCAGTTTCCCGATTCGCTTCCGATTTGTTTCGTGGTTTCGCTCGCTCGTTCGAGGCCTTTTGTGTTGGTTTAGCTTTTCCATAGCTATTCCAAACTTTGGCCAGAATGCTTGAGGGTTTGGGTGATTTTCGGGATATAGGCCGACGGTTTGAATTTCGGATGAAATTTTGATCGGCTCCCATTCACCCCACTCTGGTCGCCGGCTTCGGTTCTTCAGCCAAGCATCAAAGTATCATGTGTGATTCAACTGAAGCAAAAATTTGATCAAAATGGGGTTTTATTTCCGAAGATGGGGGCTGCTTTAGTTGCCGGCGCTTGATACTGTAGCTCGCTACGCTATATAGGCCATGTTTGGCTAACAATCACATCAAGATTTCACTAAAAGACGAATGCCCGCATGCAGTACTAAATGAAGTCTATTTGCAAAACCTTTTTAGGAATGTGTGTAACTTTTCGAAACGAATCTAATGAGCCAAGTCTCATCATGATTGGCTACAGTGATGCTACAGTAACCGTGGTCAAACATCCTCTAGTCGTACGGTCAAAGACCTCATTAGCTAGAGCAAGTGCTACAGTACCATAGTTGTGGAGGTAATTTTGTAATTAGACTTTATTTACTACCCCTAATTAGTGGTCAAAGCATCGTTTCTCTCTCATCAAAATATTTTCACACCACAACCAAACATGGCCATAGTTGGATAGTCACGTAGTAGCATAGGGAGGAATGGATCAAAGTGACCGCTTGGTCTCTTTTCCATTACTTCTCCTCTTCTTTCCTATAAATTTCTTCCTGCCATGATTCCATCCATTTATTTCCTCCTAATCCTCTCCAGAGATCATGCATGCATGGCACGGACGAGTCCTCCCTGACTTTTTGGCTCCAGTCACGGACGCGGAGGTCTAGCTCTACGTGTCAGTGGCGCGGACTGACCTAAAATGCAGAGAGATTAAAGTTAGAGGAACCGTTTCCACATGGCACACCTCCAAGTATTCATCATTTATACAGTCTATTTTCAGAGACATCTACTGGTTGTGTTTATAGACGCAACTGCAGCATAAAGATATGATAAAATTGCTATTCCGAAGGAGTTGCATTGGAGGCCGTCGCCTTGGAGATAGCGAATCACGGGTGGAAACATAATTTTAGGATTGGTTTAAATTATTTTTCCTTTATTTATTCCCCCAATTAACCAATAGATGGCTATATTTTATAATAACTATTGGATTGTGTATATTTTGTAGAGGCCGGAACTCATTTCCATTATTAAAAAAACATGGCACACCTCCCTTGCACGTCGACAGTGTCGCTCTCCGTTCCGCCCTGCCATAAATTTTTTTCCGAAAGACCCAAAACGATTCGAGCGTTAATTAATATAAGTAGCAAAAAGCATGGTACAGGCGCCAGCGGCGCCAAGTTTTTTTTTATAAAAAAACTGTTCCGACGACGCTAGAAACAGGCTGGCAACGCCATAAAATTGAAAGATGATACTCGATCGCACCATGGGGGGTATATAATTTTAATTTTGTTCCCTTTGATGAATGCATTGTACGTATTTTTATCTTTCTTTAAAGGACATTATTGTATTTTTACCACAGTCCACTACTACAGAAACAAGCTTTTGTCCCGGTTCCAAATCTCCCTTTCATCCCGGTTTTGGAACCGAGACACTTTAGTCTCGGGTGAAATAACCGGGACTAAAGGCCATGTGTAACGTAAAAAAAATATTTTGTGCAACCCAGAACTCGAACCCGAGATGTCTTGCCTCGCGTGTAATTTCTTTACCACCCCACCTACACACCACATATGACTTTAGAATGAATGCATTCCTGTTAAACTAACACGTGAAGGACATTTTTGTTTGGGTTGGAGCCACCAACCGGGACAAAAGACCCCTTTTGTCCGGGTTGGAGCCATCAACCGGGACAAAAGGGGGTCCTTTTGTCCCGGTTGGTGTTACTACCCAGGACTAAATGTCCAAAGCCTTTTGTCCCGGTTGGACCACCAACTTTTATCCCGGTTGGTGGTCCAACCGGGACAAAAGGCCCCTGTCTCCCGCTGGCCTGGCTAGCCGTTGGACCCGGGACAAAAAGTACCTATTGTCCTGGACCAAAAATAGTCTGAATAAATAGTCTGGAACAAAGACTTATTGCGTAGTAGTGGTCGTAGTTCCGTCCCTGCAGGGGCATACTATACGCGGCGTGCACGAAAGCGTGCATCAGCTCACAAATCGAGACACGCCGTGACGTCCATTTGCCGCCGTTCTGCCTGATGGTCTGCTGAAAACTGGGAGCGACACCCTGATTGAGTCCCAAAACTGAGGGCAGGCACAGCCACCCCGGCCCAGATCGCTGCCACCAGTGATTAGAAACAACAAAATAATGCCTTTGGACGAAAAAAAAATAGAAACAACAAAAAGCTAGCTTCTCTTTTTCTTTTTTTTACCAGCTTTCCATGAAACGGATTCCGTTTCTATAGCTGCTCACAATTTGTCACAGTTCAGGTAATGCAGTGGCTCCGTTTTCGCGTGGATCATCCCGTTTGGTTTATTTTTCGGCTGGCATGTGAGACACGGCACGAGGTAGGATGATCATCAGTATTTCCTTCTCACATCCCTTCAGCTCTAGTCTCCAGCCACCAGCCAGGTAATAGTATTTTTCTCTCACAGCACTCCAACCCCAGCCTGCCGAACGCATGAGTAGAGAGCGGCGGCAAAGAGTGGGCAGGGCAGCAGAGAGAGACCCATGCAGTGATGCAGCAGGTGCCGAACTGCCGCTAGCGCCTGTCTCCAGGACAGGAGCCTCCCTCCTTCACCTCTATCGGATAGGAACGCGTGGTGCATCGATCCGGGGCGTGGCGTCACGCGAGGCGCCCAGCTCGGCTCTCACTTCGGCCTCGCCCTCCAAAACCACGTCCGGCCCGCCGGTTGGATCACCCAACCCCGCCGCTCGTTTGGCCTCCCCGCCGCTACTATAACTTGGCGGCCTCTCCTCCCAACCCATCCATCGTCCTAGACTCCTAGCTCCCAGAACTCCTCCTCAGTCCTCACTACCAGCGCTGCCTCTGCTCACTCGCCGTCCATTCCTCTTCCCTCTCGAGCAAGCTCGTCAGCATGTCGACGGTGTCCCTTGACCAGAAGCTTGCCCTCGCCAAGCGCTGCTCGAGAGGTAGACGCGCGCGCGCGCGCATTGATCCGGCGCCTGATCCTTCCAATTTTCCTAATGCTTTGTGCGCTGACTGATACTGATGAGTACTGTGTGCCTGCAATGTGCAGAAGCCACCCTCGCTGGAGCCAAGGCAGCAGCTGTAGCCACCGTCGCCTCCGCGATCCCCACCGTGAGTCCCTCCCATCTCGTTCTCTGCTCCCTCAGCGGGTACTGTAAGATTGTGATCACACACACCAGCCTGCTGCTGATATCGATCCTCTCGCACGCATGTTCAATTCAGCTGGCGAGCGTGCGGATGCTGCCGTGGGCCAAGGCCAACATCAACCCCACCGGCCAGGCCCTCATCATCTCCACAGGTACACTACAACTGAATCCACAAATCCAACGCGCCTGTCTCCAACTGAAGGAGACTAATTTACTGGCTTCACTGAATGTCTGGAAACAAATAATGTCCAAACGTTTTGCTGAACGCCAACTCAACTCTGCGTGCAGTCGCCGGCATGGCCTACTTCATCGCGGCGGACAAGAAGATCCTCTCGCTGGCGAGGCGGCACTCGTTCGAGAACGCCCCCGAGCACCTCAGGAACACCTCCTACCAGGGCACCGGCCGTCCCCACCCAGCCTTCTCCAGGCCCTGATCGGCTCGCAAGCACATTAAAGACCCGTGCTGCCCTGCGCTCTAGCCTCATCTAGATATGTATACCGTGTGTGTATGCTTGCTGCAATAATAAGCAGGCCTCTGCAGAGCAGGCCGGCAGGTAGCTGCCTGCTCTAAGCTTATTTGCATGGGAAGCTTCTGCAGTGTGGCGTAGTCTTTGAATATATGCGTCCATGCCGTGTACTATTACTCTGTCGCGGTAATGAAATACTACTAGTTCTTGTCATGGATGTATCCTTTATTTGCTAGAGCTTCATCATACACGACTGTTCGCTTGAAAAACAAAACATACAGAAAAAGTTCCATTCCAGCTGGACAGATAAAAAAAATCCCCATTTCTACAGAGTAAATACATGACGATTTCGTCTAAGAACTTTATGGAACAGGGAACTGATCCTCAGTATCTTAGCTTGATCTAACAGGGGAAAAAAAATCTCGGTCATCGTTGAAGATATCATGTAATTGCGACAAAAAATATGGTACCTTGGCATGAGGTTTTGGAGTTGCCAAGTTGAGCATAATCTTGGCACTCAGCAGTCTCCCAGTCATTTTTAACTCCCTAAAGGCTAAAGGGCAGTAGCAATGGTGGTTCCACGCAGGACGGGCCTCAAAGTCCCAAAGCAAATTAAAGGTTGAAAAAGGTTGCGGCTTAGTCTATCACCGCTGACGGTTTTGAGCAATCCAACGGTCGACCGATTCCTTTTTCTTCTTCTTTTTTTATTTTATCACTCCATCAATCATGCACACGCATGACATGATCACATGACACATACAGGTTGACAGTGACCGCTGACTGAATCCACATACGAATACTCGAATCGCGGCGAACAGTAGCCGTAGGCGACGTATATTCGAGCCCATGATGATAAGGAACTGAATGTCTGAATGTTGTTTACAATTGGTCCGCGCTTGACACTGAAAGGCCAGCAGAAACTGGTTCCAATCATCACCGGCTGCGATATTTTTCTACAGCAAGTGGAGTCCATGTTTGGTTCAAAAAAAGCTAATTGATGGTTTTGCCATGCACAGTTTACCTGAACATGTTAACTCTCTCTTTTCGCTGTCTTGCCACAATGTCACTTGGCTTGAACTCCAGTTTCAGTTTGGTATCTGGCTTTGGCCTGAGAAGATGATCATGCATGACTCATGAGTTTGGAAGGTGAGCTGATCTGATCCAATGGTCGGTGAGCTGATCCAGCATAGGGAGACGAACCTTTAATATTTCTCTGAAAATGCGACTACTTGCTGCTTCTGCTTGGTGTCTGCCTCCAACGACGCGACGCCATGTGTTGTGTAAGCAGCGCGCGCACATGCGGATCAGATCACGCTGGTCGGTCGGTGCTTACTCGATCCATCATCCTCTGCTTTCTTCTCCTCTGATTAGCACCTCGCTCGTCCTGATCATCACTGTCAGGGACGTGCGGGGAGATGAACTGAATGCGCACGCGTCTCTGTCAGTTCTTTTAATCAGACTCCACCGCGTGCCCGGACCGGCCTTTCCTTTCCCTTCTTTGTGATGCTTTGCCGGCCGGCTAGTCGACTTGCAGACTGTTGGTGATATGCCCAAGAGCCCATCATCACAATACGGTTTAAAGGCCCAAGTGGATATTGATCCAAGAGGGATTAGGGTTACTAATGGGCCTATGAGATAGAAGCCCATTAGTATGCCCTATATATATGAGGGAGGGGCTAGGGGGCGATGACCTGAGCCGCGCCACCTCCCTAGCCGCCGCCCCTCCCTCTCTCTCGGCCGCCGCCCTTGCCGTGCGTGCGGTGCTAGCACACCGACGCCCGGCGTTTCATCCCCGTACGTGTGGACTCCGTGGAGGCGCTGCTGCGACTGCTGCGCTGATCGGCTGCTGGGATCAAGTACGAGGAGCTCGGTTCGTGGGACGTGATCGACTACTTCCTCTACATCGACGCGCGACTTCTTCCGCTGCGCTGCGCGTCTAGTGGTAACGATCTATGATCTTCTACTCGCAAGTATCTTGGGTTTATGCGGTAGTGATGCTAGCGTAGCCTACCCGTTTCCCTACAGTGGTATCAGAGCCATCTTGCGTAGTTTTTGGTCTGGATCTTTTGCATATAGGTGATATGTTGTTGTAGTAGATTGGATCTATTACTTTTGCACGGTTTGATTAGATCAATTGGTCATAAGGGGTTAAAACTGGAGCGAGTTGATTGCGCGGCATGTGACAAAAGATTAGTTTGTGTTCTTTCTCTGTTATGCATACGACATGTCCCTACCGGCTGGAATCACCATCGGGACTAACTGTGTGCATAGTCAGTAGATTGAACCAACAGATCAAGGTCATGTGTAGATGCAGTCTTCTCAAGTGCAAAGTTTGCACGGTCAAGGTGATTGACCTAGTGAAAATTGAGGCATTATGAATGGCTCGGATTTGAGGTGATGCGATCACTTTGATGAGATTTTCATAGGGATTCCATAGATGCGATCTGTGTAATTCCGTGAGGTTTTCAGGGCGCTGCCCTGAGACCCGCGGGGGGCGGCTCCCCCCTCGACCCCCCGCCCGCTGACCGGCCAGCGGGACCGCCGTTGCTTTCTCGCTGTAGCGGCTTCCCAAGCGCTACTTTGGTAGAACACGTCGTACGCCTAACTTGTTTTTGCAGGGTGTGATGTGAATGGTATGGCCTCAATGTCATGTGATGATGTATGTGATGATTTGTGCGACCTGCGTGTCGCAAGTTAACACAACCGGGTTGAGGTTGCACCATTATTGTATAACGACCTGCGTGTCGACTTGTGATGTTTGAATCCTCATGTAATTATTTCACTAGCTATTAGATGTAGTAGCTTAGTATCTTTTCATGGAGGTTTCAATCATGATGGCGATGATGATCACCACAAGACAGGACGGATGGCAATGGAGGTCACCTTGGAGCCATGGCGATGGAGCCCATTGTGATGCAAGAGGCCATACTATTCACAATATAATATGATTATATGCCTGTGATGTTTATTTTCCTGTCATACTATTCTTTCATGCTTTTACATATGGTGGATGCTTTAATCATGATAGAATAGCTTCCCTCAGAAAAGTTTGAGTTTTTGATGCCTTTTACCAATAGCTGCACCTATAATTTTTGATCGTTGTGTGGTAGGTTTACCAAAGTAGAGTACCCTCAGCTATCACTTTTGTATAGGGTGGATGTCGGACATTCACAAGCATAGTATTGGTTTACTCAGCAAAGCTATCAAAACAGTTTTGGGCTTTAAGGCATAGGGTTGGGGCCGGGGCATTGGATGCCACCCAACAAACAAGAGTCGCATAGAGATGTGATTAGTAATTTGTTACTTACCTGTATCACTACTTTTCTAGCCGTGATGCTAAAGCTCACTAGAATTTTAGTGATTATGGATCTTGAACCACTATATGTCATTAGAGGGAAGATGACTTTGATATAGTAGGTTGTCTTTTGTTAAATCAGTTAATGAAAGTCTTTACATAAACTTAGTGCTGAAATCTTGCTTTACTTTAATGTTGTAGATCATGTCTGCCAGTAACAATTCCGCTTTCAATTTGCGTTCTGTTCTTGAGAAAGAAAAGTTGAATGGAACAAACTTTATTGATTGGTACCGCAACCTGAGAATTGTTCTCAGGCAAGAGAAAAAGGAGTATGTTCTTGAGCAGCCATATCCTGATGATCTCCCTGACAATGCAACTGCTGCTGATCGCAGAGCTTATGAGAAGCACTGCAATGACTCACTTGATGTCAGCTGTCTGATGCTCGCCACCATGTCCCCTGATCTGCAGAAGCAGTATGAGCATGCGGATGCTCATACCATGATCGAGGGGCTGCGTGGGATGTTTCAGAACCAAGCCAGGACTGAGAGGTTCAATATCTCAAAATCCTTGTTTGCGTGCAAGCTGGCAGAAGGTAGCCCAGTCAGTCCTCATGTGATCAAAATGATTGGTTACATTGAGACTTTGGATAGACTTGGTTCTGAACTTCACCAAGACTTGGCTACTGATGTTATTCTCCAGTCGCTCCCGGCGAGCTATGAGCCTTTTATCATGAACTTTCAGATGAATGGCTTGGATAAAACATTGAGTGAGTTGCATGGGATGCTAAAAACAGCAGAGGAGAGTATTAAGAAGAATCCCAATCATGTGATGATGATTCAGAAGGGGAACAAAAAGAGGAAGCGTTGGACGCCTCCTAATCCCAAAGGTAAAGGCAAGGAAAAGAGTTCTGGTGGTGAGTCCTCGGGCTCTAAGCTAAAGCCAGCACCTAAGGCCAAATCTGGCCCTACTTCTGAAGATGAATGCTTCCATTGTCATGAAAAGGGACATTGGTCTAGGAACTGCAAGAAGTACTTGGAAGAAAAGAAGAAGAAGAAGGGAAGTGAGACTTCCACTTCAGGTATAAATGTTATAGAAATAAATATTGCATTATCTTCTAGTGAATCATGGGTATTTGATACTGGATCGATGATTCACACTTGCAAATCGTTGCAGGGTCTAAGTGAGACTAGAAGATTTGCAAGAGGCGAGTTGGACGTTCGGGTCGGCAATGGCGCAAAGGTTGCGGTGTTGGCGGTCGGCACCTACCACTTGTCTCTACCCTCCGGATTAGTTTTGGAATTAAATAATTGTTATTGCATTCCTGCTTTGAGCAAGAACATTATTTCTTCTTCATGTTTGGAAGAAGTTGGTGATTTTAAGATTGTAATTGAGAACAAACGTTGTTCTATCTTTTGCAATGGTATTTTTTATGCTCATTGTCCATTGGTAAATGGATTATATGTTCTTGATCTTGAGGATAAATCTGTCTGTAACATTAATGCTAAGAGGCTTAGACCAAATGATTTGAATCCCACTTTTATTTGGCATTGTCGCTTAGGTCATATAAATGAGAAGCGCATTGAACAACTCCATAAAGATGGATTGTTAAGCTCATTTGATTTTGAATCATTTGACACATGTGAGTCTTGTTTGCTTGGAAAGATGACCAAAGCGCCTTTCACTGGTCAGAGTGAGAGGGCGAGTGACTTGTTGGGACTTGTACATACCGATGTATGTGGACCAATGAGCTCAATAGCCAGAGGTGGTTTTCAGTACTTCATTACTTTCACTGATGACTTTAGTAGATATGGCTATATCTACTTAATGAGGCACAAGTCTGAATCGTTTGAAAAGTTCAAAGAATTTCAGAATGAAGTACAAAATCAATTAGGCAAGACAATTAAATTTCTGCGATCTGATCGTGGAGGAGAATATTTGAGCCTTGAATTTGGTGATCATTTGAAGCAATGTGGAATTATTCCGCAGCTAACTCCGCCCGGAACGCCTCAATGGAATGGGGTATCCGAACGGAGGAACCGAACCTTGTTGGACATGGTTAGGTCCATGATGAGCCAAGCTGATCTTCCATTGTCATTTTGGGGTTATGCTCTTGAAACTGCTGCGTTCACACTGAATAGGGTTCCAAGTAAGTCTGTTGAGAAGACACCATATGAGATATGGACTGGGAAGCGTCCCGGATTATCTTTTCTCAAAGTTTGGGGATGTGAGGCTTATGTCAAACGTTTGATGTCAGATAAGCTCACTCCAAAGTCAGACAAATGTTTCTTTGTGGGGTATCATAGGGAAACCAAAGGATATTATTTTTACAATAAGGCGGAAGGCAAAGTGTTTGTCGCTCGCAATGGTGTTTTCTTAGAAAAGGAGTTTCTCTCAAAAGGATTTAGTGGGAGCAAGGTGCAACTTGAAGAAATTCAGGAAACACCCGAAACTGTTTCAGCACCCACTGAAGATCCACGGGATGTGCAAGATGTTGCACAACCCGTAGTTGAGGCACCAGCCCCACGAAGGTCTATAAGGGCACGTCGCGCTACTGACAAGCTCAACCTCCTTATTACGGAGGAGCGCCATGTATTATTGATGGAAAATGATGAGCCCTTGACCTACAAAGAAGCAATGATGGGACCCGACTCCGACAAATGGCTTGAAGCCATGGAATCCGAGTTAAAATCCATGCATGATAATCAAGTTTGGAACTTGGTCGATCAGATTGACAGTGTAAGACCTGTCGACTGTAAGTGGATTTTTAAGAAAAAATTAGACATGGATGGAAATGTTCACATCTATAAGGCACGATTGGTGGCGAAAGGTTTCCGACAAATTCAAGGTGTTGACTATGAGGAAACCTTTTCGCCCGTCGCAATGCTAAAGTCTGTTCGGATTCTCCTAGCAATTGCCGCATATTATGACTATGAGATATGGCAAATGGATGTCAAAACCGCTTTTCTTAATGGACATCTAAGTGAGGATGTGTATATGACACAGCCTGAAGGTTTTGTCGATCCTAAAAATGCTGGGAAAATATGTAAGCTTCAGAGGTCCATCTATGGATTGAAGCAAGCATCTAGGAGTTGGAATATTCGTTTTGATGAAGTAGTCAAAGGGTTTGGCTTCATCAAGAATGAAGATGAGCCTTGTGTTTACAAAAAGGCTAGTGGGAGCGCACTTGTGTTTCTGGTCCTATATGTGGATGACATATTACTGATCGGAAATGATATTCCAATGCTTGAAGCCGTTAAAACCTCATTGAAAAAGAGTTTTTCGATGAAGGATTTAGGAGAGGCGGCTTATATTCTGGGTATTAGGATCTATAGAGATAGATCAAAAAGACTAATTGGATTAAGCCAAGACACGTACATTGACAAGATATTGAATCGGTTCAATATGCAAGATTCCAAGAAAGGTTTCTTGCCAATGTCACATGGCATTACTCTAAGCAAGAGTCAGTGTGCTACGACACCTGATGAGCAAAAGAGGATGAGTACGATTCCTTATGCTTCAGCCATAGGGTCGATCATGTATGCTATGCTTTGCACGCGCCCAGATGTTTCCTTTGCTCTAAGTGTTACGAGCAGGTATCAGTCAGATTTCGGTGAACCTCACTGGATAATTGTAAAGAGTATCCTTAAGTACTTGAGAAGAACTAAGGATATGTTCCTAATATTTGGAGGCGAAGATGAGCTCCTTGTAAAGGGTTACACCGATGCTAGTTTTCAAACAGACAGAGATGACTCCAAATCGCAATCCGGTTTTGTTTTCTGCCTCAATGGTGAGGCAGTGAGCTGGAAGAGTTCCAAGCAAGATACGGTGGCTGATTCGACGACAGAGGCCGAGTATATTGCAGCTTCCGAAGCTGCAAAAGAAGCTGTTTGGATCAGAAAGTTTGTTTCTGACTTGGGTGTTGTTCCTAGTGCGTCCAGTCCAGTGGACCTCTATTGTGATAATAGTGGTGCCGTTGCACTAGCAAAGGAGCCTAGAACAACTAAGAAGTCCAGACATATACTGCGGAAGTATCACCTTATCCGTAACTTTGTTGAGAGAGGTGATGTGAAGGTTTGCAAGGTGCACACGGATTCAAACGTTGCTGATCCGTTGACGAAGCCTCTCCCACAACCAAAGCATGAGGCGCACATGAGATCTATGGGTATTAGATACTTACATCAGTGATTCTAGTGTGCGTGGGAGATTTTGTGTCATGAGTATGTTTATGTAATGATAAATAATTGTTATTTGTTCCATGGATGATTATTTTACATTGATTATCAAGTATGTGACTTGTTCGTGAAACTCTTTGTTGAAAATGATATGATTCTAAATTATCCCTAGTTTATGTCGTTGTGTGGGACAACAACGACGATGAGACTAGCACATGCATTAATTGATGATCATGTTTCACGGATCATGGATATGGAGATATCGGATTAATGATGTGGACACATGTTGGTGAACATGGTGTTGGATTGACCCACTCCAAGACAATGTTGGGATTGTTATTTTGTATGTGCCATCAGTTGTTCTTGAGTGTTATACCTACTGGATCCTTAGACCTGAGATCGCCATTGTTTCTCACTGTGTGTAGTGGTGTATCTTGGGGTTGCTAAACGCTACTCCGTGACTGGGTAGTTACAAAAGCAGCTTACAGGTGTGTCATGAAACATGGAATGGGATGTGAGCGGATCAAGATGGAATTTGCCCCTCCTAGATAACGGGAGAGATATCTCTGGGCCCCTCGAGATAGTTGGATTTGAAAGTGCATGGCCATGCCAAAGTGATTAAAGAGTTAATCATGATGACTAAAGGTTAGTTATGAATAGAATCCACTATTAGATCGAGAAAATGGTCGAGCTATCACAAAGGTGGCACGCATCTCGCTTTGAGCTTGACTGGTATCGTGTGGCAAAGGGATCGGTGTATGAGTATATCTATGGTTCGGCCGATATGATCTTTATGTGTATTTGTGAGTCACTATGCCCTGCTAGGTGCCGCTATTGACTTGTGATTCGGAAATGATTTCCGATCACGACCACCTACACATGAACCTAACGGGTCACACACTTAAGGGGTTTGGAATGTTGGAAAGCTTGCATGTATGATTGTCTCTAGTGCAAGTGGGAGATTGTTGGTGATATGCCCAAGAGCCCATCATCACAATACGGTTTAAAGGCCCAAGTGGATATTCATCCAAGAGGGATTAGGGTTACTAATGGGCCTATGAGATAGAAGCCCATTAGTATGCCCTATATATATGAGGGAGGGGCTAGGGGGCGATGACCTGAGCCGCGCCACCTCCCTAGCCGCCGCCCCTCCCTCTCTCTCGGCCGCCGCCCTTGCCGTGCGTGCGGTGCTAGCACACCGACGCCCGGCGTTTCATCCCCGTACGTGTGGACTCCGTGGAGGCGCTGCTGCGACTGCTGCGCTGATCGGCTGCTGGGATCAAGTACGAGGAGCTCGGTTCGTGGGACGTGATCGACTACTTCCTCTACATCGACGCGCGACTTCTTCCGCTGCGCTGCGCGTCTAGTGGTAACGATCTATGATCTTCTACTCGCAAGTATCTTGGGTTTATGCGGTAGTGATGTTAGCGTAGCCTACCCGTTTCCCTACACAGACCGCCGGTGGTTTCCCGGCGGCGGCGGCGGTGGCGGTGGCAGAAGAGCAGGCAGGTCTGGGACAATGGAGCCCATAAGCAAATCTAGCCCAGCCTCATCAGCAATCTTAAGCTACGGCCCAATCGTTCTAATAACTGGGCCTGGCCCAGTATCTGATATGTTCCGCATGGCCCATCAACGGCCCAACAGATTTCGCCACCGCCCTTCCAGGCCCAACCGGGGAGCAGCTGCGGGCGGCGTGGGGACGACGCGGCGAACGGCGCCGCCTCCGGCCGACGGTTGCCGCTGCGCGTCCCGTTCACACGACAACGGCAGGGGTCCCGCGGCCGGACTCGCCGGGGCGTCACGGCGTTCAGGCCGCGCCCTGGATTCCCCGGCCACGCAGCTAATGCTAACAGCCAGTGGCGGCGGTTGCCCCGTCGCGCCACGCCTTGCGGGGGAAGATGAGGCCGTCCCGTGGCGACGGCGCCGGAGGTGTCGCGAAAAATCCAAGAGATTCGACGGGGCGCGATGCCCGCTCGAACGCCAGCTCCGTGGGTCCATCCGCCGGCGGTTTGCGCGAGGCTCCGCCGGGAGGAAGGCGAGCCCAACAAGGTTTTCAGGTATTCAACCAAGCAGGCCCAGCCTGACCCTCCTTCGTCGTCCCCCATCAAAAGTTGCGCTGCTATTTTTCACTTCACTCTCTGAATGCAAAAGAGGAGGGGTGAGAGGTTGAACCGAGTCACTGACCCTGCCATTCTGCTTTCCGTCTTTAGGTGCCTTTTCGGTTCTTGCTGCTTTCCGTGGGATTTAGGATAAGGGGAATAAAAAGGACCAACAAGGATTTGATAGTGTTCTTTTATTAAATGGGATCCCTTTGCAATTTCGGGCCGTGGGTTTGTGTTAATCTGTCAATTTAGGACAAATCACGCGTCCAAGGGTTGTTCAAAACATCAATCAGCAGCTATTGTGTCTTTAGAAAAGACCACTGACATGCAGGATTTGGGTTGTATTGTATTACGAAAACAGAAACTGGACGGTGCATATGTGAGCTCCCTCTCAGGGAACAGGGAGTCAGGGGACATTATTCTCGCGACATGGCGAATAATACTTGCAAATCGAAATTAATCTGGAATTAGAACCTTGGCATCTTTTGCCTTTTTCAGAAAGTTGAGTGCCGTTTAGTTGCTATACACGGGCTGAACTTCACCTCCACCAGATCAAGTTGGGCCTCTTGATTTGCTCTGCCGATCAGCATTCTATGAATCGTAAACCAACATGATCTAGTGGAAACAGTATTTGCAACTGCGAACGTCTTCAATCTCTTGCTTTTCCTTTTCCGCGTCGAGTTGATGCCTCCCCAAGTCAGAAGCGCCAGAAGCGTTGGCATAACCTTGCTCTAGCATTTGTAGATGGTGCTAAAGAATCGAAGTTACAAGAAAATAATAGTTGTGATAGTGATATGTGAGTTTTTTTTTCTTTTGTATTGCCAAGGGAACACACTGTTGATGTGTCTATATGTGATTGGTGAGAGGAGGATGTGTCTATATATGAAAACCCTAAGTTTCTTAATGTTCATTTGTGACCCGATGTTCTGCATTGGTATGCAATACATCTGCACCCGTAAGTTGTGCCACGTAGGAGTAACTGCAGTGGAAAGAAGTATATACCATAGCTGATTCAAGCATATTCATTCTAAATTAGATAATATGTATAAACTTGCAAATTTGAGAACATGACCCTTTTTTAGGAAGTCCGTGAATGCTTTGTGCCATGGTGGGAGCCATATCAATTGATTACCGGTCATACTTATTCCCTCTTTGATGAACACAATATTTAATCACGGTAATTCAGCTTCTATAGTATATTCTCCTGCTGTTCTTGTTTTGCTGCTTAGTACAGTGTTTCTTCATGATATATGACTACTTTGGTTTTGGTTCTGTATAGAAACAGCAGGAGATGAAAAGAAGTACCAATCTAAATTCTAAAAAGGACAACAAAAGTAGATGCTTTTCTAGCAAATGAAACAGTACGGATGGCTGACTAGGGTTGAACATAGAACATCTTAAATTATTGTGTAAAGTGTGATTTGGGAGAATATTTGTATATCAGAATAGGTTTGTGAATGACTAAAGATCATGCACATATGTGGAGAATCGATTCTCAAAAGGCTATATATATTTTACCCCAATAATACAATCAATCTGTAGTTATGTCCATCAGCTTCTAGCATATAATCAAACATTTAGCCAACTTTAGTACTATCTTTTGGGGGCAGCTCAGCATCTAGAATGAAAAAAGTATTGCAAACCGTCAATTAAATTAGTAAAAGGACAAAAGATTTACTGAAGAAAAAAGAAGCTGAACCTGTCTTCTTTTTTTATCTTTTAAGTAATATATGCTTATTATCAAACTGTTGATTTGATCATCAATTCACCATAAATCTTGTGGGTGTTTTTTCCTTAAGTTATTCATATTATCTACTTTGCATTGTTAAGAGAACAATTTATTTTATTCTGCTCTTGGACACTGCTGAGCAAAGGTTAGCAAAGATCCATTGCATAAGCAGATTGTGCGCTTAACGGTGATAGTTCAACAAGATGATTTACTGATGTAATGATGTATGGAAATTTTAACAGAACTATTATTTATATTATTATTATGTCTTTCAATAATGTATGCATTGTATGGCATGAACCATCTTCAATTCATAATAAGAGATACTACAGGAAAGGCTAATGTAAACAACTCGATTACCTTAAATTTTCTGTAAACACATGTTGCTTAGAACTTCAATTACAGTACTTAAAATTTTTCCCAGTTAAATTGTGAATTTGTAATAGACTAATTGTTGGCCGCTCTTTTTTTTCTTCCTCTTTTGTTCTTAAATTCCTCAGGTGATGTGGCATTTTTTGTCAGGATTGGGAACATTGGGATTTCTATTAGCCACACGAAGTGTGCATCATTGCTAGATATGCACCTCCACCAGTATATTTTTGGGGGAAGAATCAAAGTATAAAGAAATATGTTCCTCGATCCTCACACCTTTGTCTCATGGAAATTATTAAAGTAACTGTCCATGGATAGCTTAGACGATAGTTTCTCCCAGAAAAGTGAGCAAAAGAGAGCACGAGAATATATATTTAGAAAGAGAGAGAGAGAGAACAAAAAAACATCTGCTTGATCAGGTCATTTAATTGATGGAAATTGTTACTCTCAAGTTGGAATATCAACTTGGCTTATGCTTATCTCATGGCTTGAAACAACTTAGATATTTATATGAAAGGATTATAAATTTGACTCATATATTTTAGTCTTGAGTCTTGACTGGTGTGGCATTTGCACACCATGCTGTGTCGTGTGTGATAGGTACCATTGGACTTCATGTGGTTTTACCCTGCATGCTCGTTTACAACTTTATTTTCTTCCCGAATGAGCCATTTGAAACTTTATAGTGGATTATACATGCCAATGCAAAGCTAGTTTGAGTGCATTTAGTTATATGAAACTGCTTAGCCCCTTTTCTGTTTTGCCTAACCACTTACTAAATTCTCTCACTAATAACGGTTTTTAAAAATATTTGACTAATTTGAGTGGAAACAATATTAGTGAATAGTTTTTTCATGAAAGGTACTTTAAGGGTGTTATATACTTTTAACCACTTTCCTACGTATATGTCGAAAATTGACACTTGCTGTTTGAATGGAAAAGTCAAAGTGGCCAAGTATATGAAAATGGATATAATATTTTATTTGCTTTTGAGTGGTTTTTATTTTATATAACTTGTAATACGTATTAAGAATTAATTAATATCCCGTGGTGTAGATCCAAGATGTAACACTGTGAAATCCTCCTATCTTTAGCATCTCTTTCCTCTTGCATATTTCAATTCTTGTTTCTGCTTTCATCTCATAGTCTTGTTCGATTTGCATAGCTCAGTTAGAAAGGCCAAGATCAAAGCATCTCCGTGCCTCCACAGCAAAGCCTAGATTCGCAATTATTGAGCTGCCTCCACTATAAAATGGGAACCAACCACAAGGAATGAACACAGCAAGCAAGCGCACAACAAGGACAACACAGCAACAGAAACCCTGGTACCAAGAAGAAAGAAGAGGCTTTGCAAGTTCACAGGGTATGTTTCGCTTCTTGTTCCTCTTTGTTATTGTGCCTCCTGTATTAGATTCAGACAGCTTGGTCCATTATCCATTCTTCTTGGAAAAGAAAAATAGATCTTTTATTGCTACTAAATATAGTATTAATTGGTTTGAACAATTAGCTCTTAATTTTAGTTAGTTGTAAAGGGTGAGTTTGTTCGCTGTATGCATGGTATATGCAATTTAATTGATGGTTTACTAAATTCCGGCACAGATAAGAATAATGAGACTTCACTTGTATGGATTGGTGTCTTGCTTCCTTGTCAGTTGGGAGTTGGGACACTAACTTAGAAATATAACTGATTGATGTACATGTCCAAATGATTGATTGGAGTGCTGTCTTGGCCTAATTTAAGGCAGCCTTTGCTTCATCACTTTCTCCGTGTCTGTCTTGTCTTGCCTTAAAATATTCTTTCTTTTTTAGTTTGTGATTGCATGCAGTACCAGCATCTAACAAAAGCTAAAAGAATCGAAGGGTTTCGTAAATGCAGTCTCATTCTTCTAGCTCCTATCTAGCTTGACCGACAGACCGTCATGGACCTCATTGCAGAGGTGCCTTGATATATTCATATATATATGTGTATATAATATTGCAGCACAACAAGGTTATTTCTATAATGTCTTTTCATATATCATACAAACTGATGAAGGAACTAGTATCTTTACTTCTGTTATACTTTTGCTGTGTATATTCTGAACCATACAACATCTTGACATATGCATGGTGTGCAGAGCTAGCTGTTTACTGCGAATGAACATCCAGAGGAAGCCTGGAGACTGGAACTGCAAGAACTGCCAGCACCTCAACTTCAGCCGCCGTGACTACTGCCAGCGCTGCCGTGAACCACGGGCGGACTTGCAATTCAGTGACGGCTATAGCACTGGTGGTGTGCTGACCTCCCTCGACATCCGCCCGGGCGACTGGTACTGCAGCTGCGGCTACCATAACTTTGCCAGCCGCAGCAGCTGCTTCAAGTGCGGCACTATCGTCAGGGACTTCCCGGCAGGGCAAGGTGCAGCTGGTGCTGAGGGTGACTTTGCTCGCGGCCGTGACAGCGCCACAGTTCGCGCTGGGTGGAAAGCTGGTGACTGGATATGCACAAGGTGATCTCCAACTATAGATGAATGATGCCTTTGTATGCATGGCAAGGAACAGTGGCATGCATGCATGTTTTACTTTTATGATGAATGCTAAATAAACAATCCAAATTTTTAAAAGTTGATCTCATGTCGTTGTTTTGGGTGAGCTTTGAAACAAAAAATTAATTTATTGTGCTCGTCAACTTTTGGCAGGCCTGGTTGCAACGTGCACAATTTCGCAAGCAGGACTGAGTGCTACAGGTGCAATGCACCAAGGGAAGCAGGTACATGTCTTGCTCAGTTTCCGGTTACGGTTTTCTCTGATGAATATATACGCGATGCATCTTTGGTTAAAAACCAAATAAAAGAGTTAATGAATCTACCAGGCCTGACCAATCAATCAATTCTGAGGTGCTGTTTTATTTCAATCAGTCTTTGTAGTAGGCATTGTTGTGATCATGCTCCATGTCCTAAAAAGGAATTGTTCTGCTTTGTAGTAGGCACCGGAAATTAAGAAACGACTGAGGTGACCGAGACCATGAGATGTGACAAGCTGCTGGTCGAGCATGGAACCGGTTGCTGTCACACACTCACCATCAGGCGTCAAGGGAGGATGAGTCTACTACTACCTACACGAGTATATTGTTGATTGCCAAGTACTGCACTACTGCTGTCCCAGAGGTTGCGAGGGTGGAGAAGTGCCCAAGCAAAGCTTTCCCATTGTTACGTGTGCTGTTTGCCCTTTTTTTTGTGTGTTGATTCAGTGACTGCTGAATCGTACGGCTTGATGTACTTTCGTAATGTATTGATCATAAACATCATATATAGTTACCCGAGTGTTTGCCTATTTACTCTGCTGGTGCATGTCTCCTACTTCATTCTTTTTTGGCTGCCCTTGAAACCTGTGCTTTACTTGAATCACTTGAAGCTCACTAGTGTGGATCTGCTTGTAACTTGTCCTGTTTGTGCAAAGCTTGTATCGTTGTAAACCTTTTGCAGCCAGGATGACACTTGAGAGGATGCTGTGCTTGTAACTTGTTTGATTTTTCATCTGCGCCTGTAAATTGTTTCAGATGCAGCTGAAGACTGCACATGCGGCCATGCCAACTTTGAAAATGGGAGCAAATTGTTTCACCGGATCGACATACCGGGCCGACGGCGAGCCTTGCCGTTTGCTGGGCTAGGAAGGCCTGGATGGGCCTCCGGCAGCGACGAAACGGGGGCCCACAAGCAAATTGATGATGGCAGCGACACTCCCCGTCCAGGTCCAGTGATTCAATCCAAGTGGCTGCCGACCCTACCCTCCTCTGCCGGGAAGAAGCTGCAGCCGGCAGCAGCTACCAGACAAACCCACCCCACCGCCATGGCCATCCATCTCCGCGCCCACGCCTTCGCGGCAAACCCGCTGCGTGGAGTCTCCGCCTCCACCACCGCCGTCTCGCCCTCCGCGGCCGCCGAGGCCCTGCGCTCCCTCCTCGACCCCAGCTCCGCCGCCGCGGGCGCCGCCAGTCCCCACCCGCCGCACCTCTCCAAGATCCTCCCTTTCCGCCGGGGCCGCCCGCTCGCGCGCTCCCCGGACCCTCCTGCCTCCGCTCCCCCTCCCGCGGCGCCGGCCTGGCGCCTCGCGTGGCTCCCACCCTCCCGCGTCCCCGGGGTGGCCCCGGACGCCTTCGTCTTCCTGGGCGCGCACGCCGAGGGGGACGGCAAGGAGGCCGCGGCGTACTGGGCCGTCGATGTCAGCGACGACGAGGGCCCGAGGGTCGACAGCGGCTCCGGGGACGGGGATGGGTCGGCGTTTGTGGACCTGAGGACGCTCATGGTGGCCACGGACTGGAGCGACAAGGACGCCATGGGGGACCTCGCCATCGCCGGACATGTATTTGGCGCTTCTTATTTTTTTTTTCAGTTCTTATTTAACCATTACTATTGCTCACTTGTAACTTAGGTACTAATATTTTTTGCCTGAGAACTCAAAGAACAAGCTTGATCTCATTTCTGAATTCTGACGCGAGCAGGCTCGGGCACTGCTGGAGTGGCACAATACGGCAAAATTTTGTGGAGCTTGTGGAGCGAAGGCTGTTCCTACAGAAGCCGGAAGGCGTAAGCAGTGCAGCAACGAGTCCTGCAAGAAGAGGATATACCCTCGAGTTGACCCAGTATGACTTGTGGTCTCTTCCTTCTAGTGTTTGTATCAGGATTTGGCCATTTGGGACTAGACATTGTGCTGCTAGTCACAATGACATTATTCTGTACTGTAGTAATATTCACACTAACAGTCTAACAGATGGCATCCACTCCTCTCATATACACGTGGTCTTGCAGGTTGTGATCATGCTGGTCATCGATAAAGAAAATGACCGTGCACTCTTAAGCCGCCAGTCAAGATTTGTGCCTCGTATGTGGAGTTGCCTTGCTGGTTTTATAGAGGTGCAAATTACTGCTTATAGAACCGTTGTTATTCACAGCTGTGTATAATACCATTTGCCTTTTGTTACGTGTTTCATTGCATTCTCTATTCTTGTCACGATCTTCTTAAACTGACTTTGGGTGTGGTAGATGTAAAAAAGGCACAACCATATGGTAAAATTTAGGTTTCCATATTTTTCTTTTTCTAAAAAATATGTTTACCTTAACAATGCAATTGCTTACTGTCAGATTATTCAATTTATGAAGGCAGCACACTGACATATCCAATAAGCTTGTGACATGTTTCACATTAACCATGCTTTTTTTCCGAATCAAGGCTACCTCTCATTTCCATTACTAGAATGGAAATACGAAGAGTTTGACTGACCAGAGATAAGATGGGAGGGAGAGGGGGGGGGGGGGGGGATGAGAGAGAAGAGTGTCACCGTTCACAGGGGGACAAACTTTCCTACCTGACTTTCAGGCAAAGGAAGGATGCCCAAGTGAACACATCCACTGCCCATGTGTCCGTTTAACCATGCTTATATGAAAATGGTTAAGCAGATTTGTCAAAATTGCTTGACAAAACACCCAGATTTAATTTGATTGCAAGGGGAAAGTAATCCTCCAGTCATAAACATGACTTGCAAACTCTACAAACATGTAAATTGAGATGTTGGGTTTGACTTTGACCTGTCAGACATGAGACATCCAGTATTTATTTATTTCATAATGAGGTAATTTTAAATATCAAACATGTTTCTGTTTAATGATCTGAACCGGGTAGCTAGTAGCCTGGGACTGGGTTCAAAAGGTTGGATTTTTTTTCCCGTAAGTGAATGGCATCGCTGCTATAATCATAAGAGTAGTGATTTTACTATGTAAATCAAATCTATTTCTGAAACTAAAAGGAAGCTCATTTCATGTTAAATATTACCCTAAAACTTATGCTCAAGTTTTAGTTTGTATTGAAATCAGCAAGTTCATTGTCTTTTTGAAAATTTGAACAAGCTTATTTACACTGCATCTGTTTTGTTTGTAGCCAGGAGAAAGCCTGGAAGAGGCAGTGAGAAGGGAAACGTGGGAAGAGACTGGTATTGAAGTCGGTCAAGTAATATATCATAGCTCCCAACCGTGGCCTGGTAATGGTCTTGTCATTTTTTTCGTTATGAAAACCATTAGAGAATGCTACTCGAAGTATTTGTCATGGCGATACTTATTCTGTCCAAAATACAGAAATATTTACACAGTGGCACAAATACTTAATTTATCAGTTGCTCTGTTTTCCTATACTGTATCTGATTCTGACAGTGTTCATCATTGCATATAATGCTGTTTTTCAGTCGGTCCAAATACTATGCCATGCCAACTTATGGTGGGTTTCTTTGCATATGCTAAATCATTGGAGATACATGTGGATAAGCAGGAGCTTGAAGGTAAAACATTATGAGGAAATAAATGTCAATTCTTTTCATTGCATTCTGTTAACTTCGCTTCCTGTTTTCTAGCATGACTGACTGGTCTGTCCATTTGTCCTGCAATACTTGCATAATTTTCTTCCTACACAACACAATACACTATTGGTGCTTGAGTATATTACAACCCTTTCACAACAGTTTAAGCTTCCTCATAAACCAGTTGGTTCATGAGTCATGACACTTGAGTACTTGATACACAAGATTGTATGCAGATTATAGAGTCCAGATATGGAACTTAGTTATACTTGTATATTGATTTCCTGTTCTGGCGATAGTTTTTAGGAATGAAAACTTTTCCAGATGTTAACCATGTAGTGACTCCGGGCAAACCATAAAACTTAACTCTCCCAAATTCTACTTTAATCGTGCATGTAGATGCCCAGTGGCACAGCCGTGAAGACATCAAGAAAGCGCTGACATTTGCAGAATATGAGAATGCTCAGAGAACCAACGCTCTAAAGGTCAATCAAATGTGCAAGGGTGCTGAGAAAGGGCAGAGCATCGCCGAAGACTTCAAAGTGGGAGGTGGCGAACCTGTTCCTATGTTCGTCCCTGGACCCTTCGCCATTGCTCATCACCTAATATCGGCATGGGCTTTCGAGGGAGCACCAAAGGTGCCTAGTTCCTTCTCAAATCTATAAGCCTGGACCCTAAGGTAGGGTTCCTATTGTTCAGATTCATTGGATGGAAGGTATAGTGAATTGGAATCCTTGCAGGCACATGAATCATGCCTTGTCGTTGCTGTGAGATTTGATATGGTAGTGGTACTATTCATTGCCAGTTGTAATATGCGGTCAAGAGAAATACTAGCTAGGTACAGGAGACTTGCCGAAGGATTTGACGTCACTGGACATTTCTATCCATTGTTTGTCAAATTTTGATGGTTTTAGTACATGGTATGTTATGTGTATAGATACAACGCAAATACACTCATGTATAGTTATTCAGAGAACTGGAACGAAGCCTGATTTTCCATCTTTACCTGAGCCCTGAGGCATTGGACAATTCATTTGTACATCTACTTTGGTAAAGTTTATTTTTTTGATCAAACGTACCTGTATTAAACTGAAAGATACGGTACAGAGACCCTTTGTTAAAGTTGTTTGCTGGTGATGGTTGCAAACACGAAGGTCTTACAAATGTATGAACCGACGCCAACCACGTTGGCCATTCAGAATTGAATTTCTTCTTTCTTTTCTGAATGAGAGCAGAGTCAAATTTTGCAGCCCGTGACGTGCCCGGATTTCAATTTCCCCTTGGAAAACCTACATCTCGTGCCCGGTGGCAACAAGCCGAGCAATAGACCCTGATTTGCCTAGTGCACAAGAGCAAGAAGCAATCTGCATCTGTGTCCAACTAATCAACACAAACCTGTAGAAATTCAGTAGCATCAGGATAGCAACAGCTGGTGGCACTTGGCAGGTAGCCTCGAGTTCGAGTGGTCTCCCTGTGCTCCTCTGCTCATTTCGTACTCCTTTCAAGCCATGGTTTATACTTTGATTGAGTGATTGACACTGACGTTCAAAGAAGACGGGAATGGTCAACGAAAACCAGTCAACCATGACTGCTACATTTGACACACTATCTGCTGCACAGGCCACAGCTGCAGCTGCAGCAGCATAATCACCTGAGCTCCGCTGCGAGCAAACATCTCTGCTGTGATCAGTGATCACCGATCAGCCATGGCGGTCGGCGTCGTCGCCGCCGAGGGCCAGGAGCGCCACTACGGCGGGCGGGTCACCGCCTTCGTCGTGCTGTCCTGCATGACCGCCGGCATGCGCGGCGTCATCTTCGGCTACGACATCGGGATCGCCGGCGGCGTGTCGTCGATGGAGCCGTTCCTGCGCAAGTTCTTCCCGGACATGTACCGGCGGATGCGCGGCGACACGCGGGTGAGCAACTACTGCAAGTTCGACAGCCAGCTGTTGACGGCCTTCACCTCCTCGCTCTACGTCGCCGGCCTGCTCACCACGTTCCTGGCCTCACGCGTCACGGCGGGGCGCGGCCGCCGCGCGTCCATGGTCCTCGGCGGCGGCGCGTTCCTGGCGGGCGCCGCCGTCGGCGGCGCCTCCGTCAACATCTACATGGTCATCCTGGGGCGGGTGCTCCTCGGCGTCGGGCTCGGGTTCGCCAACCAGGCCGTGCCCCTGTACCTGTCGGAGATGGCCCCCGCGCGGCTCCGCGGCGCCTTCAGCAACGGGTTCCAGCTCAGCGTCGGGATCGGCGCGCTCGCCGCCAACGTCATCAACTACGGCACGGAGAGGATCAGCGGCGGGTGGGGGTGGCGCGTGTCGCTGGCGTGCCGGCGGGGCTCCTCACCCTCGGCGCGCTGTTCCTGCCGGAGACGCCCAACAGCCTAGCGCAGCAGGGGAGGGACCGCCGCGACGTCGCGCGGCTGCTGCAGAGGATCCGCGGCGCCGGCGTCGACGTCGGGGACGAGCTGGACGACATCGTCGCCGCCAACGCCGCCGCCGCGGCAGCGGGGGAGGGCGGCGGCCTGCGGGGGCTCCTCCTCGAGCGACGGTACCGGCCGCAGTTGGTGATGGCGGTGATGATCCCCTTCTTCCAGAAGGTGACCGGGATCAACGCGATCGCGTTCTACGCGCCGGTGCTGCTGCGCACCATCGGCATGGGCGAGAGCGCGTCGCTGCTGTCGGCGGTGGTGACGGGCGTCGTGGGCGTGGCCGCCACGGCCGCGTCCATGCTCGCCGTCGACCGCTTCGGGCCGCGCACGCTGTTCCTCGCCGGCGGCGCGCAGATGCTGGTGTCGCAGGTGATGATCGGCGCCATCATGGCCGCGGAGCTGCGCGACAGCGGCGGCGTGAGCAAGGCGTGGGCGGGGGTCCTGATCCTGCTCATCGCCGTGTACGTGGCCGGGTTCGGGTGGTCGTGGGGGCCCCTCGGGTGGCTGGTGCCCAGCGAGATCTTCCCGCTGGAGGTGCGCGCGGCGGGGCAGGGCGTCACGGTGGCGGTGAGCTTCGCGTTCACGGTGTTCGTGGCGCAGGCGTTCCTGTCCATGCTGTGCCACATGAGGGCCGGCATCTTCTTCTTCTTCGCCGCGTGGCTCGCCGCCATGACCGCCTTCGTTTACCTGCTCCTGCCGGAGACGAAGGGGGTGCCCATCGAGCAGGTCGCCGGGGTGTGGCGCGCGCACTGGTTCTGGAGCAGGGTCGTCGGGCCCAAAGGACCCGACGACCAGGCGCGCGCGGGCGGTGGGAAACTCTGAAACGCCATGGCGCGTTTGTACCTGTATGCCAGACCAACTGTTATTATTTCAGAAACAAATAGAATTCAGAAAACTTTCATACAGGCTCTCATATAATGAGCGAGGAAGCACTGAAATTCGCGGGGTCATGATCATGCGAACGCGAATCAGGATACATGTTCAGATGCCTCCTAACTTTTTTTTTTGAAAAGTCTAGTTTATACCCTCGAACTTTCACAAAAATCCGATTTTCAACCTTCAACTACGAAATCGGATAACAGAAGTCATCCAACTGTTGAAACCGGATAAATTTGGCCCCTTAGATAGTTTTGAAGGTGGTTTTCTATTTTGTGAGAATTAAAAATATTTAATTTTAAACTAAAAATTATAAGTAATTCATTTTAAGTCAAAAAATTACGAAATGAGTATCAAAACTTTTCTAAAAATGTAATCTATCAATAGGCACAATATTTGTCAGATATTTAGATCTAAATTTTTTATATTTATAATATTTGGTTGCTTATAGTTATACCTATTACTTTTTAATAACTAAGATTCAAATAGAGCAATAATAGTTAGGTTACATTTTTAGAAAAATTTTGGTACAAGTTTCATATTGTTCCGATTTAAAATGAATTAGTTTGGATTTTCTAGATCTAATTACATTTTTATTTTTTTTAAAAAAATAAAAACCACCCGAAGGGCCAAAGTTGTCTGGTTTCGACAGTTGAATGACCTATGTTGTCCGATTTTATTACTGAAGGTTGGAAATCAGATTTTTGCAATAGTTGAAATGTGTAAATCGGACTTTTCCCTTTTTTTTTTAGAGAAACAGGCACACATGCCCTGCCCCCATCTTCATTAAGACGAAGCAACAAGTCATAAAGCAATAGAGTTCTACAAGAACTAAAAGCATTCAAAGCACCCACATCACCACCAGTGACTAAGACCAGCTCACAGAGCGCCTACGGACAAAGGTTATCCACCAGCGAACAACACAACAAAGCAAGAACCAACTGGGATAGGACTTTTAGCAAGCCCAGTGCCCTCCATCCTTCCGGTCTTCCTTCTTCAGCTTCTTGGCGAGCAGTCGATCGCCAGTGGCGTCTTGAGGGCCATCTCCAAGAAGGCACACCACTGGGCCATGACTTGTGCTAGCTGCCCCTGGAACATCGGCTTCCAATCCACCATACATAGCTAAATTCTCCGCAGAACAGTTTTCACATCTCGCCAGACCTGGTTTTTAAACACGAAATCATTTCTTGTTAGCCAGATCCCCCACAATATTCCAGCAGAGATACTGTTGGTCAAGTTCCAAGATTTTCCACAAGGCCATTTCTCGGCTAAATCAGTAAAGTTCCTAATGCAATGGCCTGGAAAGTTATGAAACAAATTCCACACATATTGGGCTACCACACAATCGAAGAAGAGATGATTAATCGATTCACATTCTAAACAAAATTGCCACTCAATAGGTTTAACAACACCTCTCCTACTCAGGTTATCCACAGTCATCAACTTGTTATTGGACAAGAGCCAAAAAAAACTTGAATCCTTGGAGGAATTTAAATTTTCCAAACAGAAGGAGTAAAGACATGCACAACTCCTCTAAAGTTAATTATAGCATATAAAGATTGAGTAGAGTATTCCCATTTGCTATCATATTGCCGAACTAAGGCATTTCCATCATTGTTATACACCACAGAAGAGACAATTTCAGTCAGTTCGAACCACCTATTCATCATTTCCTCACTAAAGTTCCTCCTAAAAGTGAGTTTCAGCTCCATACCATCCCAAACAAGAGAGAGAGAGAGAGAGAGACTCCAATCTGGTTGCAAATGCAAAACAGATCCCAAAACTGGGCTGCCAAGGGAGCAGAGCCAAACCATATATCTTCCCTAAATCTAATTTTAGTTCCATCACCCACAACCCATCTATAGCCAAAGTTCAAGGCTTTTGCTGCCCAAAAGACACCTCTCCAGAACACATAAGGTTGTGAATATGGCAGACTGAAGATATTTGTAGCATTTCTTATATATTTTTGGGTTATAATGTGTCTCCATAATTTCCCCTTTCAAAAACCTCTTCACCCAAGAGCCAAGGAGGACCATATTGAGGTCCCTCATATGAGGGATCCCCAGGCCCCCATGTTGTTTCTGCATGTTCACCATGTTCCAGTTGTCTAGATGCATCTTCCCATGGCCCTCATAGTCATTCCACATGCAGTTTGCCATGTGAGAGTTAATAAGATCGAGAGCCCATTTGGAAAACTTAAAGAAAGACAACAGGTAGATAGGCACACTTGCCAAACAAGTTTTGATCAAGACTAGTGGCCTGCATATATAGAAAAGTAACTTACCCCTCCAACCAGCTGCTCTCTTAATTATCTTGTCAATTAAAGATTGTAGGTCCTCTCTCCTAAGTTTCTGGTAATGCAGAGGGATCCCAAGATACTTGATAGGGAAAGTCCCCACAGGGCACCCGAAAACCTCTTTCAAATTCTCTACTTCCTGGTCTTCTAAATTCATAGGAACCATTTCACTTTTATCATAATTGATCCTCATACCCGACATTAACTCAAAACAAGAGAGAACATTTTTCAAGTTCTTTGCTTTTCCTATGTTTTTGTCCAACAAAAGGATAGTATCATCTGCATATTGCAGACTTGCCACCCCTTGCGGAACTAAGTCACACCCTAAGCCTTTGATTAGATGTTGCCTCTCAGCTTTCTGCAGCATTATGGTAAGAACATCCACAACAATGTTAAAGAGGATGAGGGACTGGGGGTCCCCTTTCCTCAGACCTTTACCACTGTGGAAGTGGTTACCCTCTGTGATGCCTCGTAATTCGGCATACTTTGCTCGGGGTACAACTTCAAAAAAAAACAAATGTATGCCAGATGAACATGAACTGTGGTTTCAGGAATGGGCTTTGCTACGGTACTCCAAAATAACTGTGGACCGTAGATCTTGAGGATGAAAATAAAGTATTACCTTCTAGGAGGTAATAGTATCTATATATTTAATTCTAAAAATAGAGAAAATATAGGAACTAACTTCCTATTTGTAGGATCAAGAACATCGACTAGAGGGGGGTGAATAGGCGGTTTAAAATCTAAAACCAATAACACTAGAGAAATTTAATTAGTAACAAAGGAAAGCCCTATGTCATGCTATTACTATCTCTAGATGGGTTTGCAACCTAGGGTGACAAGACACAAATCAAGCTATAGTAAAGTAAATTGCTCAAAGTAAAGACAAGAATAAAAGTGAGCAAGAGAAGTAACCAAGCTTGACACAAGAATATATCCCGTGGTGTCGATGACTTGCCGGTCACCCCTAATCCACGTTGAGGTGGATTCCAAGAATCAACCGCTCCTCTATCAAGAACCTCTTGATCTTGAGCCGGCTTGAAACAAGGAACCGCTCCACACCTCGATTCCACTAGAGTTGCTCTTCACCACTCCGGTGAGGTGAGCACAAGACCTCTAACAAACGAATTCGGGGCTCCTCAACAATCTCCTTGGAGGTGCTCCACGAAATCCTCTTCTCCAAGCCGTCTAGGGAGCGGCAACTCCCAAGAGTAACAAATTGATGACGCTTGCTTGAAGTTTCCCTAATGCCACTAAGCTCAAACTCTTGATGCAATGCACTAGGAAGCTCTCACACTCTCAAGAATGCAATCTCTAAGCAAGTGTGTGAGAGAGAGGGATGCCTTAGCTCTAATGTGTCAAGAATGCTGTCCAAATGGCCAAGAGACACACCTAATGGCCGGGCATTGGGTATATATAGACACCCCTTCAAAAACTAGCCGTTACACTCTTTTCTGCGAAGTCGCGGACCGTCCGCGTTTCAAAAACCGGACTGTGAAAGCAAGCACACTCCTTTCAGGCCATTCAAGAATGACAATGCTTTTCTTTTGAGGCATCTGACTCCTTTCCCTGGAGATGATATGGATGCTGAAGCACAGGGGCAAGATGATAGTGATGATGATGCTCATATGGGAGCAGCTGCAGCTCAGCATGCCATGCCACCACCGCATCCTCCAGTACAGCAGCAGTGGGCCCCTCCAGCTGGCTACTTTGAGCCATACTTTGCATCCATGCAGGAGAGCATGTCCTCTCAGATTGCGGGGTTGGCTAGTCAGATGCAAAATCAAATGAACCTTAACTTTCAGAACATGCAGCAGCAGATGCTCCAGCCCATGATGGCTCAGATGCAGGGGTTTCATGAGAGTTTACACTCAGATATAGCAACTCTTGACTCACGTTTTGAGGATTTGCCCTCTTCTGAGCAGTTTGAGCAGCTTGAGCAGAGGCAGGAGCAGCTAGAGCAGCGATTTGATTCTTTCAGCACAGCCTTCACAGGGTTTACTGACCACTTCTACTCAGTGTTTCCGGCTCCAGTGCCGCCTCCGGAGTTCTACCCGCACCAGCCGTTCTACCCACCGCCACCTCCTCCACCGCCAATGGTTTGACTTTCTTGGCAATTGATGCCAAAGGGGGAGAAAGTGCTTTGGAGTGCTTGGATCTAGGGGGAGCTCATGGACTTCTCATGGAGATCATTCGCTTTCGGCTTCCGCTTGCCACTCATGCTTATTTGTGTTGAACTATTGCTTTACTTATTTATGTTTGATCGGTTTGAGACCTGTGTTTGGATTTGAACATTTGGCTTGAAATGTGTGATGAACTATGATAGTTTGTGCTACTCTTATCTTTTATGTTCATCTTGTGGTTGTGAGGTTGTGCTAACCATACTAAAATTTCATATCATATATATCTTGTATCTTGTATGCCTCGATTTCCACTTGTAGGGAAAACTCCGTCAAAAGTTTCAAATATATATATATGTGCACTTGGTATTCATGAAAATTTATATGCACATATCAAGGGGGAGTTCTCTCTACTCATCGAACTTGGTGAATTTATTCATACCATATTCTGAAATTTTCAAGAAAATGAGTAAGTTCTTCCAAAGTTCAATTCCAAGTCCACCTTATGCCTAGTGTATAAAGTTGACTTGAAAACTTTTATCACTCCAAAATTTAGTGTTGTCATCAATTACCAAAAAGGGGGAGATTGAAAACATCTAGGCCCCTAATTCGAGTTTTGGTAATTAATGACAACGGTTTGTGGATTAACGATTTCATTTGAGATAATGAGTATAGGTTGATCCACGGATGAAAGAGATTTGATTGTGAACGTATGGAGTTTTGGAGATGATGAGCAAAGCTCGGGCTCAAGGCAAAGGTATAAAATAGGGCTTTTGTATTTTACCTGTCACAAGTCGTTTAGTGGATGAAAAGTGACCGGATTTGTTGGATAGATAGCAGTACTATCAAGAGGGGTTGTGTACGCATGCTTGACGGGTCTTTAGTGCCATTTTGCTCAAAATGTCTAGTTGCATGCATGAGGGCTAACGGCGTTTTGAAAAGATTTGAAAAAAACTAAGTTTGAGAGCTGACTGAGTAACGGCGGACAGTCCGCACCAGAGGGGCGGACAGTCCGCGCCCGTTCCAGAGAGCTTGCAGAGTCTCTGGTGGGCTCGCGGACGGTCCGGCCCAGGTGGGCGGACGGTCCGCCACTGTATTTCAAATTTGTACCATAAAGGGTGTCTGTCTGGTGTGGGCTTCAAAGTTGAACGGCGGACAGTCCGACCATGGGGCGCGGACGGTCCGCCGGCTAATCTCAGTTTTGTACCAGAGAGGTTGTTTCTCTAGTTTGGGCTGAAAAGTTAACTGCGGACGGTCCGCTCCTGAGGCGCGGACGGTCCGCAGGCTAATCTCAAAGTTGTTCCAGAGACATTGTTAGTCTCTGGTGGTGTGGAACTCTTAACTGCGGACGGTCCGCCCCTGGGGCGCGGACGGTCCGCCAGGGCTTAACGGCTAGTTCTGACATGCATTAATTGCACTCTGACTCACTGGTTTATAACGGCGGACAGTCCGGTTTTTGAAACAACTAGTGCATGAAAGAACCATATGCCACATGTGCTAGTTTTCAAGCCACATTTGAGAAGTCAATGATATTTAACTCATTTCTCAACTTGCAAAACCGAGATTCATCCAAAGGCTTGGTAAATATATCGGCTAATTGATCATCCGTGTCAATACCATCAATCTTGATATCACCCTTGTTCACATGATCTCTAAGAAAATAATGGCGGATATCAATATGCTTGGTTCTTGAATGTTGAACCGGATTAGAGGCAATCTTCACGGCACTTTCATTATCACACAACAAGAGAATTTCATCAAATTTCACACCATAATCTAGAAGAGTTTGCTTCATCCATAACAATTGTGCACAACAACTTCCGGCCGAGATATATTCCGCTTCGGCGGTTGAAAGAGTCACGGAATTTTGCTTCTTTGATGACCAAGATACAAGAGATCTTCCAAGAAATTGACAACCACTGGAGGTGCTTTTCCTATCAACCTTGCACCCCGCATAATCCGAGTCCGAGAATCCAACAAAATCAAAATGAGCACCCTTGGGATACCATAAACCAATATTAGGAGAATATTTCAAGTATCTCAAGATCCTTTTGACGGCGGTCAAATGACATTCTCTAGGTGCGGCTTGAAATCGTGCACACTTGCAAACACTAAACATGATGTCGGGCCTAGATGCGGTCAAATAAAACAAACTACCAATCATAGAACGATAAAGCTTTTGGTCAACCGGGTTACCTCCCTCATCTAGGTCGAGATGCCCATTTGTGGCCATAGGAGCCTTGATTGGTTTTGCATCTTTCATACCAAATTTTTTCAAGATATCCTTCACATATTTTGATTGGCACACAAAGGTGCCTTCCTTGAGTTGCTTGATTTGAAGTCCAAGAAAGAAACTCAATTCACCAATCATGGACATCTCAAATTCTCTAGACATCATTTCACCAAATTCCTCACAAAAACTTGGGTTAGTTGAACCAAAGATAATATCATCAACATAAATTTGACAAACAAACAAATCTTTACCAATATCTTTAGTGAACAAAGTAGTATCAACCTTACCAATTTTGAATCCCTTAGAGATAAGAAAATCCCTCAATCTTTCATACCAAGCTCGTGGAGCTTGCTTAACACCATAAAGAGCTTTAGAGAGCTTGTATACATGATTTGGCTTCTTGGGATCTTCAAAACCGAGAGGTTGCTCAACAAAAACAAGTTCACTAATCTTGCCATTCAAGAAAGCACTTTTCACATCCATTTGAAAAAATTTAATGTTGTGAGAGCAAGCATAAGCTAATAAAATTCTAATAGCTTCTAATCTAGCAACGGGAGCAAAATTTTCACCGAAATCCAAACCTTCGACTTGAGTGAAGCCTTGAGCTACCAATCTTCACTTGTTTCTCACAACCATTCCATCTTCATTTTGCTTGTTTCTAAAAACCCATTTAGTGCCAATAACATTATAATTCTTGGGCCTCTCAACTAAATCCCAAACTTAATTCCGGGTGAAATTATTTAATTCTTCATGCATAGCATTCACCCAATCCGGATCTCTCAATGCTTCATCTACACGGTTAGGTTCAAGAAAAGATACAAAAGAATAATGTTCACAAAATGAAGCAATGCGAGATCGAGTTTGGACACCCTTACTAATATCACCCATGATTTGATCCACCGGATGATCCTTTGCAAGAACATGATGAATTCTTTGAGGAACAATGTGTTCTTGAGTTGATGAAGAAGGTGCACTAGATGAACCAACTTGATCTTGTACTTGAGAATCATCATTACTTGAATCTTGTACGATTTGTTGTGCTTGATCATTTAAGATAGAAGTTGAAGGATTAACTCTAATAGAGATAGAAGGACCATCTTCATCTTCATCTTCTTCTCTTGGTCTAACATCACCAATTGACATGTTTTTCATTGCATTTCTCAAACCATCACTTCTCACATCATCAAGATTTTCTTGTTCATTGTGAGACCCATTGGTTTCATCAAACTCAACATCATATGCTTCTTCAACAATGCCATGAGTTTTGTTGTAGACCCGATAAGCCTTGCTATTAGATGAATATCCAAGAAGAAAACCCTCATCACATTTGCTTTGAAACTTTGATAACCGAGTTTCCTTCTTGAGAATATAGCATTTACAACCAAACACTCTAAAATATGATATATTTGGCTTCCTTTCAATGAGCAACTCATATGGGGTTTTGTTATGAAATCTATGGCAATACAATCTATTTGAGGCATGACAAGCCGTGTTGATTGCTTCGGCCCAAAAACTATCCGAAACATTGTACTCGGAGAGCATTGATCTTTCCATATCAATCAAAATTCTATTTTTCCTCTCAACAAGACCATTTTGTTCCGGAGTGTACTTGGTTGAGAATTCATGCTTGATTTCTTTCACATCACACCATTCCTCAACTCTTGTGTTTCTAAACTCACTTCCATTGTCACTCCTCACTTTCTTCACCTTAAGCTCAAATTCATTTTCGGCCCTTGTAAAGAATTTCTTGAAAGTGTCATATGTATCGGCCTTGTCATGAAGAAAGAAAACACATGTATATCTTGAGTAATTATCTACTACCACAAGACAATAGCAATTTCCACCAATACCACAAGACAATAGCAATTACCACAAGACATCTATATATTGTAGGACCAAATAAATCCATATGCAATAATTCCGATGGTCTCTCGGTTGACATGACACTCTTAGTGGGATGAGCATTTGCAACTTGCTTTCCGGCTTGACATGCACTACAAAGCTTATCTTTATCAAACTTCACATTCTTCAAGCCAACTACTAAATCATGCTTCAAAAGTCGGTTGAGTTGCTTCATGCCAACATGACCAAGCCTTCTATGCCATAACCAACCCAAAGATGATTGAGTGAATAAGCAAGTGGACAAGTTTGCCTCTTTAGTAGCAAAATCCACAAGATATACATCCTCATGTCTAAATCCCATAAAGATGTGATATTTTCCATCCAAGCTAGTCACTACAACATCATCTTTAGTGAAACTACACTTATATCCAAAATCACAAAGTTGAGTGACCGCTAAGAGATTAAACTTGAGAGAATCAACCAACAATACATTTGAAAGAGAATGATTGCTTGAGATAGGAATTGTACCAACTCCTTTGACTTTGCCCCGGCTATTGTCACCAAAGATGATGTCACTATAGCCACCCACATTCTCATCTAGAGAGGAAAACATCATTTGATCTCCGGTCATGTGTTGAGTGCATCCACTATCAAGCACTCAATGTCTTCCTCCGGACTTGTAATTCACCTACAAAGAGGAAGTAACTCTTTTAGGTACCCAAACTTTCTTGGGTCCTTGAACGTTAGTGACCACATTAGTGACCAAGACTTTTGGCACCCAAATGGCATTATTTTTAGCACCATTTATAGGTATCCCAATAAATTTTGCACTAACATTGCCATTTGAATTTTTCATAAGCATGTAACTTGAATCAAAGGATATGACTTTCTTGTTGGTGCAATTCTTCTCAACATGGCCAACCTTCTTGCATTTTTCACAATATGGCTTGCCACTACTCTTCACAAAGGTAGTTTTGGTTTGCACAAAAGTCTTCTTCCCTTTCTTAGGAATATATCCAAACCCTTGCTTGTTCAAGGTGAACTTTTGGCTTGCCCAACAATGATTAAACTTTGCTCTACTATCATAGCATTTTCTCAAATCATTAGTCAAGCAAGTAACCTCTTTCTTTAACAAATCATTTTCCATAATGAGAGATTTATTGCAAGATGAGTTATCAATTTTGGTGCACAAAGAATTAGTAGAGCTAGAGCCACAAGATTTATCATCAATTAAATCACAACTAACACCAATGCTCAATGTTGCTTTTCTTTCATGACTAAGCAAGGTATTGTGAGCTTCCTCAAGCTTCTCATGAGTTTCTTTGAGATTCTCATGAGAAGTCTTTAGCTCCTCATAGGAATCTTGAAGACAAGTAAACTTCAACTTCAAGTCCCTCAACTTAGCATTTTCCTTTGTCATGAATTCATCGGCATCATTAAGCATTTCAACAAGATCATCATATGAAAGTTCATCAAGTTCACCATCTTGTTGTTCCTTTGCACCACCCTTTGCCATAAAATAATGTGGTGTAGAGAAGAGTGATGGAGCCTCCATGATGGCGATCCCGGCAACTCCCTTGGATGGCTTGTCATCATCATCATCGTCATCATCGGAGGTTGCATCGGAATCCCATTCAACAAAATATGCTTGGCCATTCTTTTTCTTCTTGATGAACTCCTTCTTCTTCTTTTCATCATTTTTCTTGTCCTTTTTCTTGTTTGGACAATTTACAATGATATGACCTACTTCACCACAATTGAAGCAAGTCTTGTCCACAAAAGGATTTTTTTGCCAAAGTTCTTCTTGCTCATCATTCTATTGAATCTCTTGACAAAGAGAGCCATCTCCTCATTCGATTCTTCTTCTTGGCACCCACTTTCTTCTTCATTTTTGCTATCTTGAGCCTTGAATGCCACACTTTTCTTTTTCACATCAATTTCTCCACCATGAGCTTCATCTTGAGATTTCTTGAACATGTCATGGGTGAGAATTTCTCCCAATATTTATGTGGGAGTTGCGGTCTTCACATTTGACCTTACAAGTAAGGTCACAATTGTGTCATATCTTTCCGGAAGATATCTAAGAAACTTGTGGTTGAAATCCCCATCCGGTACCTCAAATCCAAGTCCCTTGAGGTCATTCACAATGTCATTTAGCCGGTTGAACATCTCGGCTATACTCTCATCCTTCTTCATGGTGAATTCACTAAAATTCCCTTTGAGCAAATATAACTTGGCCTCCTTCACAGTTGATGTGCCCTCATGAATTTCCATGAGCTTCTTCCATATGTCATTTGCATTTGTGAGGCTCTTGACTCTATTAAATTCATTCACATCAAGAGCACTAAAGAGCACATTAACCCCTTGATCATTTAGTGTCTCATTTTCCTCATCTAGGGGTGTCAAACTCTTTGGGTCCAAAATGACATATCCATCACTTACTACTCTCCATAGCTTTCTACTCATGGCTTTGAGATGAGCCGACATCCTAGTCTTCCAATAATCATAATTATTCTCATCAAAGAACGGTGGCTTCCCAACATGAATCCCATGATCACTAGTCATTGTTCTACTCCAAGATGGTTAAATCCGCAATTAATGGAGTACTTAGCTCTGATACCACTTGTAGGATCAAGAACACCGACTAGAGGGGGGGTGAATAGGCGGTTTAAAATCTAAGGCCAACAACACTAGAGAAATTTAATTAGTAACAAAGGAAAGCCCTATGTCATGCTATTACTATCTCTAGATGGGTTTGCAACCTAGGGTGACAAGAGACAAATCAAGCTCTAGTAAGGTAAATTGCTCAAAGTAAAAGCAAGTATTAAAGTGAGCAAGAGAAGTAACCAAGCTTGACACAAGAGATTATCCCGGGGTGTCGATGACTTGCCGGTCACCCCTAATCCACGTTGAGGTGGATTCCAAGAATCAACCGCTCCTCTATCAAGAACCTCTTGATCTTGAGCCGGCTTGAATCAAGGAACCGCTCCACATCTCGATTCCACTAGAGTTGCTCTTCACCACTCCGGTGAGGTGAGCACAAAACCTCTCACAACCGAAATCGGGGCTCCTCAACAATCTCCTTAGAGGAGCTCCACGAAATCCACTTCTCCAAGCTGTCTAGGGAGCGGCAACTCCCAAGAGTAACAAGTTGATGACGTTTGCTTGAAGTTTCCCTAATGCCACAAAGCTCAAACTCTTGATGCAATGCACTAGGAAGCTCTCACACTCTCAAGAATGCAATCTCTAAGCAAGTGTGTGTAAGAGAGGGATAACTTAGCTCTAATGTGTCAAGAATGCTGTCCAAATGGCCAAGAGAACCACCCAATGGCCGGGCATTGGGTATATATAGACATCTCTCCAAAAACTAGTCGTTACACTCTTTTCTGCGAAGTCGCGGACCGTCCGCGGTTCAAAAACCGGACTGTCCGCCGTTATAAACCAGTGAGACAGAGTGCATTTAATGCGTGTCAGAACTAGCCGTTAAGCCCTGGCGGACCGTTCGCGCCCCAGGGGCGGACCGTCCGCAGTTAAGAGTTCCACACCACCAGAGACTAACATCGTCTCTGGAACAACTTTGTGATTAGCCTGCGGACCGTCCGCGCCTCAGCAGCGGACCGTCCACAGTTTAACTTTTGAGCCCAAACCAGAGAAACATCCTCTCTGGTACAAACCTGAGATTAGCCGGCGGACTGTCCGCGCCCCATGGGCGGACTGTCCGCCGTTCAACTTTGAAGCCCACACCGACAGACACCCTTTCTGGTACAAGTTTGAAATATAGTGGCGGACCGTCCGCCCATCTGGGCCGGACCGTCCGCGAGCCCACCAGAGACTCTGCAAGCTCTCTGAAACGGTCGCGGACTGTCCGCCCCTCTGGTGCGGACTGTCCGCCGTTACTCAGTCAGCTCTCAAACTTAGTATTTTTCAAATCTTTTCAAAATGCTGTTAGCCCTCATGCATGCAACTAGACATTTTGAGCAAAATGGCACTAAAGACCCGTCAAGCATGAGTACACAACCCCTCTTGATAGTACGGCTATCTATCCAACAAATCCGGTCACTTTTCATCCACTAAACGCCTTGTGACCGGTAAAATATAAAAGCCCTATTTTATACCTTTGCCTTGTGCCCGAGCTTTGCTCATCATCTCCAAAACTCCATACGTTCACAACCAAATCTCTTTCATCCGTGGATCAACCTATACTCATTATCTCAAATGAAATCGTTAATCCACAAACCGTTGTCATTAATTACCAAAACTCGAATTAGGGGCCTAGATGCTTTCAGTCCGCATGCTAATCTCAAAGTTGTTCCAGAGACGTTGTTCGTCTCTGGTGGTGTGGAACTCTTAACTGCGGACGGTCCGCCCCTGGGGCGCGGACGGTCCGCCAGGGCTTAACGGCTAGTTCTGACATGCATTAATTGCACTCTGACTCACTGGTTTATAACGGCGGACAGTCCAGTTTTTGAAACGCGGATGGTCCGCGACTTCGCAGAAAAGAGTGTAACGGTTAGTTTTTGAAGGGGTGTCTATATATACCCAATGCCCGGCCATTGGGTGTGTCTCTTGGCCATTTGGACAGAATTCTTGACACATTAGAGCTAAGGCATCCCTCTCTCACACACACGTGCTTAGAGATTGCATTCTTGATAGTGTGAGAGCTTCCTAGTGCATTGCATCAAGAGTTTGAGCTTTGTGGCATTAGGGAAACTTCAATCAAGCGTCATCAACTTGTTACTCTAGGGAGTTGCCGCTCCCTAGACGGCTTGGAGAAGAGGATTTCGTGGAGCACCTCCAAGGAGATTGTTCACAATCAAATCTCTTTCATCCGTGGATCAACCTATACTCATTATCTCAAATGAAATCGTTAATCCACAAACCGTTGTCATTAATTAATAAAAATCGAATTAGGGGCTTAGATGCTTTCACTATTAGATCTAACCTCTAAAAGATCTAAGGGGACAGATAAAGTTTCATTGTTTTAACGTGACACAATTTCCTTGTTCATGATGAGAGTGCGTACGAAAGAATTTCGTTTTTCAATGTGAACGTCAAAAGGTGTCGGGTCACTACATGGGTGCGATCAGCCACCAAGAAGAAGATTTGAGGCACCTGCTTGACATACACATGCCAATTGCTACTTCTCCCATCAAATGGCCATTTAATTTTTTCCCCATAACTAAACGTGATATGGTTAATGGGTTGACACTTTAGAGAATAATAATGGCATGTGACGTTTTAATTCTAAAAATAGGAAAAATATCTTCTTATTAGATCAAGTTATACAAGCATGAGTGTATCAGATCAAACGATTACTTTTTCCTAACATGAATGGTGAACGTGCGTGACATGGATTTGTTCATAACGAAAACGTGACATGGGAGACATGTGAAGGCACACTTGAAGATTTGGTTATTTTTATGGCACGTACCAAACAAGTTGTTATAAGATGAAATTTGTTCCTTCTGCAGGTTTGATTTGAATCATACAATATTTGGTTGTGTTGAGATGGGCATTTTTTTCCCATGATGCGTACGTGAGGAGCTGGCTCTCCGCGCATGAAAGCGTATAGGAAACAGAAGCTGCATGATTTGCGGGATATTGTTGAGATTTTTCTACTATTTATTTTAATTACTTAATAGATGAAAATTCAAAAAATCAACGGCTGTGATTTCTTTTGACTCTCTTACCTCTTGAGAGGTAATTGGAGTACCGTAGCAAAGCCCGAGTATATCTGGTAGAACATTCAGAGTACACTCAGAGCGTATGGAGATTCAGCGTTCACTTCTCTTTGCGAACCGACCGCATGAGACACGTTACCAACTGCGCGCAGACAGCGTAGGACGACGAGCAGTGATGATGGCCCGGCTGACATAGCTCAGAGTTCAGAGAACAGCGTGAATCACAGATGCTCAGCACTGTAGAACTGTAGCAATTTACCCTTGTGCTCTGTGTAATTTACCATGTAAATCTGTCTACTTGTGCAATAAAAGTTCAGTCTTCAGTGACTTGTAGCTCTTGTGATGGCCCGAGGGGTCTTCTTAATAAAAAAACATGTCCAGACATGCTCGCGAGAAAAAAAATGATAGCCCGAGGGGTTGCCGTAGTTTTCCTAAAAAAAAATTGCTGATTAGCGCGTGCGTCAGTGACTGTCTGACTGAGATTGAGGCCTTAAATTTTCTTCTCTGGAGCAATAGAAATAGTAGGTATTAGACCATGTTTAGATCTTTACCCGTAAACCTCGTAAACACAAAAAAACATCACATCGAATGTTTCGACACATACATGGAGTACTAAATGAAGCATATTTACAAAACTTTTTGCATAGATGGACTGTAAATCGCGAGACGAATCTAATGAGCCTACTTAATCTATAATTTGCAACAGTGATACTACAGTAATCATTCACTAATTATTGATTAATCATGAATTAATTAGCATTATTAGATTCGTCTCACGATTTACAACCCATCTGTACAAATCTTTTTGTAAATAGACTTTATTTGGTACTTCAAATTAGTAAGATTTCAACGTAAAAAAAATTTGCGCTCGAACCTTTTTTTTCGTCTGCGATCGAATCCGTGGAATTTCAGAGAACAACTTGACAGGCTGCAGAACGTGCAGGCAAGGAGGTGACGGATCCCCGAGCCACGAGATCGTTGACTTGGACACGTTTGGCAAAGACCAGCTTCCTCCTCCTCAGCTCGTTCTTCAGAGTATGAAGTCTGAGCCATTCAAACGGGCGCTACCACGTTTGCAAATTTTGCTGCAGCGAGCTACTGCAAATGGCTCTGGATGATTGCGGGCGGCCTCGCACTCTGCACATCCAGCACAGTACGGGTGATGCGGCGTCCTGTCGTGTGCGGGCCCCCTACGTCCTCCCACGCCCGTCCCCAACCGTCCTCCCGCGTCCGTCTCCAACCGCGCAGGGTGCCGAGCCGCGCACCGGCCTCCGCTCTGCCCATGGCGCGCAAGCGATAGCACCGGTGCGGGCATGCTCCCCGCCGCGGCCGAGCTCCCCGCAGCCCGGAACAGGGAAGGTGTGGCGCGCGGGGAGGGACGAAGAGGGGCTAGGAGAGAGGAGGAGGCCCGCCCGCCGACTGCCGTCGAGCTCGAGGCGGCGAGCAGGGAGGAGGGAGGACCATGGCGAGCTCCATGGGCGGACCGAGCTCGCGCCGGGGGCTGGCCCCTGCTCCGCCGCGCCGAGGTCTAGGGGGCGGCGGCAAGCTCCATGGCGTGGGGCCCGCCTCCTCTCGCGCCCGCCTCCGCAGCGCTCCGCCGCGGCCACGAGCACCACGGGGCGGCGGCCGCGAGCTCCAAGGGCGCTGGCTGCGGATGAGGGAGGAGAGAGAGGAGGGAGGCCGCCCGAGCTCGGATCCGCGAGGCTGCCGCGCCTCCGCATCGGCACGCTGCGCCGCCAATGCGCGCGGGTCGCCGCCGCTCCGCCATGGCCGCCGCGCATGGCTCGAGCACCGCTCCGGCCGGATCCATGCCGGAGCTCGGAGCAGGGGCACGCGGAGCTTGAGCAGGGGGCGGCGGAGCTCGAGGAGGAGGGAGGGAGGACCAGCCGCCTCGTCGCGGCCGTTCCGCCGTGCGGAGCGCTGCCCGCCCCGCCATGGCTCCTCCGCCGCCTGGGAGGAGGCGCGGAGGCGGAGGAGAGGCGAGTCGCGTGCCCCTGTGATCCGGACGGGGGGAGAACCCAGGGGCGGCGCCGACGGCCCGCGGTCATGGCCTCCACGCCGGGGAGTCGTGGGGGCGGGCTGGGCGGCAGAGGAGCAGGGGAGGGAGGGAGAAGCAGGGAAAGAAGCCGTGGAGCCGGGGAGGGCAGAGGAGTAGGGAAGGACCTCGGCAGGAGAGCGGAGCCCGCGCGCGCCGTGGCCGCTCGGCCCGCTCGCCGCCGCTCCTTGCCGCGTCGGCCCGGCCTCGCCGCGGCCGTCGCCATGGCCGTTGCGCCTCCACCTCGCCATGGCGGCGCCCACGCAGGGAGACAAGGGAGGGAGAGGGGCTTCGCCCGCGCGCAACCGGAGAGGAGGGAGGCGCGGCGGAGGAGCAGCGGCCGTCCCGCCGTCGAGCCACCGCCGCGAGCAGGGGTTGGGGCGCGGGGCGGCGAGCTCGAGCCGGAGCTGCGCACGGCCCACTCCGCTGCGGCTGGCGAGCGCGGTGGCCGGCGCGCGTGTGTGGAGGGGCGAGGAGGAGCAACGGCGGCGGGGGATAAGGAGCAGGCGGACCGGCGGGCAGGGACTGTGGCGAGCAGACGGACCGGAGGGAGTGTGACAGACCCGGCAAGTTAAAACATTTAATTAAGCATAACTGCTATTATTTGAACACATCAGGCGTATTAGCTTAATTAAGTGTAACTTGACAGGCTGTTTCCAACCCACAGCCTGATGGAAATATACCAGAAGTCTCGCACGAAGGCGAGCGCAAAAGGTACCAGTCGGATACAATTTTACAAAAATAGTAAATAATATTAAGACTTTTACAAAACAGCTATAAGTTTAAAATTTATAAAAAAAATGTAGCAGCGGAAGAGAATCTAACTTACAGAGTATTTTTACTAGAGAATAAATAAAATAAACTAAATAAGTCGAGAACTACTGAGACGTGAAGACAAGGCGCCACATCGAGCCCACCGATGTGAAATATAGTTAGTTTCTATACCTGAAATAGGGTAAACAACAAACTCTAAGCAACTAATACTCAGCAAGACTTACCTGACTAGTGGGTATAACTTAACCCACATATCTAGATATGCAAGGCATTTGACTGGTGGTTTATTTTGCAGAAAAAGTATCTAAAAGTGAATCCTTATTTTCGATATTTTAGCTCCAGGTTCTATATAGATTAACTATAATCTAATATTTGCCTAAACCAACTAGAGCACACATGGTAGAGCAAATATATTATAATTCAATGTAATCATCATCATAAATGTATAATCCATATTCCATATTATATCACTACGATGCGGTGCTGCGATCAAGATGCTCATATCCGAGAGCGACTGTCGGCGAATCGATCCGATTTAACCTTGCAAGATGGACCTAACCAACACGGCACGCAAAAGCCCCGTCGGACCCCACGCGCCAACCCTTCCCCTCCCCGCCTCGAACTACAGAACCGCCCCACCTACATATAGTCAGTCGAGCTCAACGTGCGACCACCAAAATTAAACATATGCATCCCGTTTCTCCGCGACTACTCGACTCGCCCTAAGGGGTGGTGATGAAGTTCTGTACTTTCGAAGCGAGGCAGTAATAGGCTTACCGGTTTCGACTACCTCCTACTCCCGGCATGCCGTTAGTACAATATCAAACTCGATCAGTAGGGCCAGACAACGGTACGGTCCTTAACCGACACAGACGGGGCTAAGACAATCAGGAACCCTGTCTTGCTGCCATACCTATACGCCATCATCATTCCCCGTCCGGTCTCAAGTTTTCATCAATTTCACATTGCATTCCACAACTCAATACTGAAGTACATAAATAATTAAACGTCTTGCGAGTAACCGGCAATTACCCGACTTCTGAAACATCATATATCTCGCGTGTGCCAAAAAGTCACTCGGCTTCTACCGAGTCCTATTAAGCATGGCATCGCTATCGACATATACATACTAGTATAAACTCAAGGAGACCTAGGGATCATGCAACTAGGGTTTCAGACAACTCCTAAAACCTAATGCACAAGTAATTAAATAAGCATATATTTATAGTTAACCATAAGTTAAAATAATAGGACATGCACCGGGGCTTGCCTGGGGGTAACACTAAGTCAGTGTTAATCCTATCAAGGCCTTGAGCCCTTCCGACCTTGGACCGGGTCTTCGGTTGCCCCTTAGGGTCCTTCCATCTTCTGGAGATGTCCACCGAACATCGTCTTGGGGTTCGGTTCCAACATCGTGTGCTTCACGTTCACGCATTGTACATCTAGCGCATCTACACGAGATGCATATGACATGAGAATGCAAATATGATATACAACAATAACTTAACAAGTACCGAGTATAAACACTACTAGTTTGCACAATTTACACTTAACAATCCTAATGTACCCCGGAATATCCGGATTCCTATCCGGAATCTCCGGATTACCCGGAGTATCCGGGTTTCACAACATTCCCCCCCCCCCCCAAAACTGAAATTCTTGTTACGACAAAACTAACCCACGAAAATCGAAACTCTTCTAAACCCTAGTAGAGTGACTCGTATGGAGATGATTGACCAAAAAGAAATCGCTTAAAACACCCTAGAACAACCAATCCATTTAGACCTAGCTTTTGGTACCTTGAGTAAGCTTCCCTTGCCAGAAAACTCGAAAACGAAACCACCCCAAGGTGGAATACTTGGAGGAGAGGATCCCCCACGCCGATTGGAGCTCCCTTAGGCCTTGGGATGGATTTGGAAGGAAGGATTTAGGGTTTAGGGCCAAGGGAAAAGGGAGAGCTCGTGAGGGAGAGAGGAAGGGAGAGAAAACGGTGTAATAACGTTTGGGAATAGTCAAAAGACCAAAAACACGTGATATATAATTTCAGGTCCGGACTATCTGGCTGAAAATCCAGAGTATCCGGATACATCCGGAGTTTCCGGGTTCAAACCCGGAGTATCCGGGTAAACCTAACAAAAGGGCAAACTACTGTGTCTGCCACGGGGTGCAGCAGCGCGTGCGGCGCTCGGAGCAGCGGAGAAAGGGCCGGGGAAAGGGGTGGGGAAGGTGGAGGAGCTCACCAGGAATCCATTCCCATGATCGATTTGGGTGGAGGAGAACCGGAGAAGCGGATCGACGCGAAGGGGCGGAGCTCGGGCGGCACTCCCATGGCGGTCGGCGATAGGGCCATCGATTCCTGCTGGGGGAAGCTCGAGCGAGGCTCATGGAGGTGCGGCGGAGGTGTGGGACATGGTTGGGAAGGTCCACGTAGAAGGGATCGACGAACGGCGGGCGGAGATGGCCGGGGCGCCGTCGGAGGCGAGCACAGCTCGGCTCGGCATGTCCCGAGCTGGAGGAGGAAAAAGGAAATAAGAGAGAAAAGAGTACAGGGCCGGGTATTTATAGACGCCCAACCACCTGGTCCGGAGTATCCGGACATAATTCCGGAGTGTCCGGGTAGGTCCGGACTATCCGGACATATTTCCGGACTATCCGGGCCCAACCAGTTCCAAGGCGATAAAATCTAGATTGAGTCGATTCTGATTTTTGAAAATGGTTCGAACCCTTTATTACAAATCGTTTTAAACAAAATTTCCTCATCACCTAAGTTAAATTACTAGCAAAATTTTATTTAGTGGTTTTGTTCATGCAGGTTTAATGCTAATGATCATGTTAACCCCTTGACTAACCTTAATTACAGGTGATTAACACCCGGGGTGTTACAATCCTGCCCCCTTAAAGAAATATCGTCCCGAGATTTAAAGGGAAAGCAAAGGGCCGATGACTTACTTCTAAAAACTATATAGAACCAACAAATGTTAGCCATCGTGCGCACTTGCTTAAACGCAATACTGGATATCCAAAGAAAACCAAGGGAACACTTGGAGGAAGAAAAACTCAAAGGAAGAATCAACTCCAAGTTGCTTATACAAGATGGACAGAAAGCCTAACATCGATTGAATCGAATTCTTTTTGGTTGCCATGAATCATTGGAGTATCAAGGAAAAGTTTTTGTCCAAGAATATTCTTGCTCAATAATATTTATTATATTTATTAATTAGGTTGCATGATGCAGGATGCATATGTTCTAATGCATGTTTGTGGCCTAAAATTCTTAGAAACTCAAAGTTTAACTACCCATTCGCGCTGTTATTTGCATATGGCCTGCCCCCTTAAAAACAGATTCGCATTACAAGGGTTGCAGGAAAAGACAGTCGTAGCAGGTCCTATCCACTCGTACTTAAGCACCAGCGCGTACCCAGCGGCTCAACGTATGGCTGCAGTCCACACGAGGCTCTAAGTCTCATCGCGGCACTATAGTTCGAGGGACAATCACCACTACGTAAGAAAATCATAGAGGGCAACCCAAGTAGCACAAATTCAGAGAGAGGTTTTCCAGATTTTTATAACATTACGAATTCTACGTGGTCATGCGGGATACATAATGTTGGTTAACCTGCCGCTCAGGTTTCACCATGTCAACCAACAACTAAGCACTATATAATTATGCCATACAACAATGTTGCACCCCTACTCATGCAAGATGACTATAATGTAGGTGAATAAAATTTTACTTTATTCACATTGATTCAAGCAAGAATGCAAGCGGATGCATATTAAGGGTAGGAATCAAGACAATTAAGAATAAAAAATATCAATGTTAGAAGAACAACATGATGTCTTTAGTCGTCAAGGATGGCTGGAGTAAACATCAATGTTTAGACAAGATGGAATGGTCATAGCACTACGGATATGATAAGGTTAGCTGATTATGGTGAAAAAAAAAGGTAAAGAAAGATCGCCAAAGATTTCATCTAAAGCAACAATAACATCCTTATTTTAACCTTGAGCAACGTTTGGAAGAGTCTATCGTCGAGATTAAGAAACATCCACCATATTACTAGATTCGTAACTTTGCATTTCATTTATTTGCAAGAATGCAACGGACCCATTTTGGATATAGAAATCAAGGCAACATGAATACATGGATATCGATGCTAGAAAAACCTTGGAATGCTTTTACCCATCAAGAATAGCCGGAAACAAGTATTTTTCGGGTATGGAACGAAGGTCCTCGAGACGGAACTAAACTACAGATTTTTTTTATTTGAATTTATTGCTCAAGAGAACTTACTCAATTCCAGGAGAACCTCAAATACCACTCCAAAATGATCTTTTGATGGTGTCTCTGCAAGCTCCGAAGACTCCGAGTTTCAGTCCGGAATGTCCGGGCTCAATACTCGGATTATCCGGACATTGATCCGGAATCTTTGGGTTACCGATATTCGAACAGATTTCGAACTTAAACATATCAAATTGTTAAGTTCAGTAACTATTGTGCACTTCGAATTTTTAGGAAACCGGGCTCAAAAGTATTAACGAAACCCCAAATCTTACTCCCCGAAAAACTCTGAAACTTTACTACCACCCCAGACTACAAGTTACTAGAACTTTCTAAGTGCTCGGTTTTTGAAAGAAAATGACCTTGGTGATGAGAATTGTGCCACAAACTATCAGCGCAAGATCTAGGAACTTGCGAGACGTGCACCGGGTGGAAAAAGGTTTACACAAAAAGGCTAAATAAAACAAAACACTAAAATCCGATTAGATGTCATGATGTATGCATGACCTATACGTCCTCACAAAAGAAAATTTTTGCCAATCAAGCTATGGCAATATACGGAGATTATTCGGTGGCACCATACGTACTCTCCTTATATATACTAGCTGTTTGCTATAAAACTTTCGTACGTAAGCGGGGTTAGTATACCTGCAGAAAAATTATAGTATAGATCTATTTATAACTATTAAATGGCTAGGAGTTAGTTGATATTATATATATAGTCACCTGACATATCCTATGCTATATAGGGCTTACGATCTAATCTTCTCTAACCCCTTAAGCGCAAGGAGACGTATTTTTGCCAAAACTCATTTTTAGTTTTGAAAAACCAAAATAATAATGTTGGTACCCCCTGGTGCATTTCAGCTCTGATACCAGCTGTGACAGACCCGCCGAGTTAAAATACTTAATTAAGCGTAACCGCCATCATTTGAACACATCAGACGCATTAGCTTAATTAAGTGTAATTTGACAGGCTGTTTCCAACCCACAGGCCAATCGAAATACACCAGAAGTCTCGCACGAAGGCGAGCGCAAAAGTTACCAGTAGGATACAATTTTACAGAAATAGTAAATAATATTAAGACTTTTACAAAACAGCTTTAAATTTAAAATTTACAAAAGAAAAAGTAGCAGCGGAAGAGAATCTAACTTACAGAGTATTTTTACTAGAGAATAAAAAAACAAACTAAATAAGTCGAGAACTACCGAGACGTGAAGACAAGGCGCCACATCGAGCCTACCTATGTAAAACCTAGTTAGCTTCTATACCTGAAATAGGGTAAACAACAAACTCTGAGCAACTAATACTCAGCAAGACTTACCCGATCAGTGGGTATAACTTAGCCCACATATCTAGACATGCAAGGCATTTGGCTGGTGGTTTATTTTACAGCAAAAACATCTAAAAGTGGATCCTTATTTTCGATATTTTAGCTCCAGGTTCTATATAGATTAACTATAATCTAATATTTGACTATACGAACTAGAGCACACATGGTAGAGCAAATATACTATAATTCAATGTAATAATCATCATAAATGTATAATCCATATTCCATATTATATCACTACGATGTGGTGCTGCGATCAAGGTGCTCATATCCGAGAGCGACTGACGGCGAATCGATCCGATTTAACCTTGCAAGGTGGACCTAACCAACACGGCACGCAAAAGCCCCGTCGGACCCCACATGCTAACCCTTCCCCTCCCCGCCTCGAACTACAGAACCGCCCCACCTACATATAGTCAGTCGAGCTCAACGTGAGACCACCAAAAGTAAACATATGCATCCCGTTTCTCCGCAACTACTCGACTCGCCCTAAGGGGTGGTGATGAAGTTCTGTACTTTCAAAGCGAGGTAGTACTAGGCTTACCGATTTCGACTACCTCCTACTCCCGGTATGCCGTTAGTACAATATCAAACTCGATCAGCAGGGCCAGACAACAGTACGGTCCTTAACCGACACAGACGGGGCTAAGACAACCAGGAACCCTGTCCTGCTGCCATACCTATACGCCATCTTCATTCCCCGTCCGGTCTCAAGTTTTCATCAATTCCACATTGCATTCCACAACTCAATACTGAAGTACATAAATAATTAAACATCTCGCGAGTAACCGGCAATTACCCGGCTTCTGAAACATCCTATATCTCGCGAGTGCCAAGAAGTCACTCGGCTTCTACCGAATCCTATTAAGCATGGCATCGCTATCGACCTATACATACTAGTATAAACTCAAGGAGACCTAGGGATCATGCAACTAGGGTTTCAGACAACTCCTAAAACCTAATGCACAAATAATTAAATAAGCATATATTTATAGTGAATCATAAGTTAAAATAATAGGACATGCACTGGGGCTTGCCTGGGGGTAACACTAAGTCAGTGTTAATGCTATCAAGGCCTTGAGCCCTTCCGACCTTGGGCCGGGTCTTCGGTTGCCCCTTAGGGTCCTTCCATCTTCTGGAGATGTCCACCAAACACCGTCTTGGGGTTCGGTTCCAACATCGTGTGCTTCACGTTCACGCATTGTACATCTAGCGCATCTACACGAGATGCATATGACATGAGAATGCAAATAAGATATACAACAACAACTTAACAAGTACCGAGTATAAACACTACTAGTTTGCACAATTTACACTTAACAATCCTAATGTACCCCGGAGAAGCGGAGGAGCTCACCAGGAATCCATTCCCATGATCGATTTGGGTGGAGGAGAACCGGAGAAGCGGATCGACGCGAAGGGGCGGAACTCGGGCGGCACTCCCATGGCGGTCGGCGATAGGGCCGTCGATTCCTGTTGGGTGAAGCTCGAGCGAGGCTCACGGAGGTGCGGCGGAGGTGTGGGACGTGGTTGGGAAGGTCCACGTAGAAGGGATCGACGAACGGCGGCCGGAGATGGCCGGGGCGCCGTTAGAGGCGAGCACAGCTCGGCTCGGCACGTCCCGAGCTAGAGGAGGAAAAAGGAAATGAGAGAGAAAAGAGTATAGGGCCGGGTATTTATAGACGCCCAACCGCCTGGTCCGGAGTATCCGGGCATAATTCCGTAGTGTCCGGGCAGGTCCGGACTATCCGGACATATTTTCGGACTATCCGGGCCCAACCAGTTCCAAGGCGATAAAATCTAGATTGTGTCGATTTTGATTTTTGAAAATGGTTCGAACTCTTTATTACAAATCGTTTTAAACGAAATTTCCTCATCACCTAAGTTAAATTACTAGCAAAATTTTATTTAGTGATTTTGTTCATGCATGTTTAATGCTAATGTTCATGTTGACCCCTTGACTAACCTTAATTACAGGTGATTAACACCCGGGGTGTTACAGGGAGGAGGGGCAGCTTCGCGCCGCGGCGCCGGAACAGGAGAGGCCGAGAGGGGTGCGCAAGCGAGGGAGGGGGCCACGCCCTGGCCGGCGGCGAAGGGAGCAGGGGCCTTGAGGGCGGTGCCATGGCCAGAGCTCGCCACCATGCGTGCGCCGCCGGGCCGCGCGCCGGCAGAGAGAGAGACGAGGGAGGGAGGCCGCCGAGGGAGGTAAAGAAAAAGAAAAAACGGATGCGTGGGTCCCATCTGTTGGTAGTTGGTATAGAGTAGACATATAGAAAATGAACGAGCGAGGGGGAAATCGAAGATAGAAAAGAGAATTTCGACGAATAGGATGAAATATTTCTTTTTGAGAGTGGATTTGGTGTAGTACGACGAGAGTGCGGACAGTCTCGGAGCTCGCATCTGGCAACGGCGATGTGATGTACGATCCAGGGCGGCAGGATTATCAACAATCGCAGGATCTCCATCACGTGGTCAGGACAGGTCGGGTCAGCATCCAAGCCGAGTGCCCGAGACGCGACAATGATTGAGGGAAATGATGTGTCGCCATTTGTCGTCTCCTTCTCATGCGTTATCCAAGCACACACTACTGTATGTATCGACCGTCCTCGACGGTCAGGATAAGGATCGGGGCCCCTTGCTTCGTCTTCCTCCCGGTCTGGCTGGGCTAAAGAACTAGCTGACCCGAAGCTTGCCTCGCCATGCCATGGTGCCTGAATTATTTGGGTATGGCTGATGCGTTCCTTCCCGTGTGGTCGTCTGACGATCTGCTGACCATCAGTATTGCACGTTCTCTCCAAAAAAAAAAAAAGTAGGCTGCCCGCGAGAAGCACGCTGCTTCATACATTATCTTAAAATCCATACAAAACCAGAGTGTTGCAAATATATCCCACATCCTCTAGGTTCGACGTAGTAGAATTTGATCATTACTTCACCTCAGATGCTCGTGTTTCTCTAAATTTATTCAGGAACAAACCGAGCGCTAATAGTTTTTATGGCCGTCGACAACAAAATATCCAAGATAAGACTAGCTCAGAAAGAAAAAATGGCAATCAAGTTTTTTCTATAAAAAAAAGATCGGCAGGCGTACAAGTGGAATTTACCCGCGGCTGCATTGGTCAGCTAGCTGGACAGTCATTGGACATCGTCGGCAAGACGGAAAGATCGAAAGAAGCTTCAGTAAATAAAAAAAGAGGGTGATGGGACCTGCCATTCCAAGCGATGAGTGGCACTTGTACGTCCCAGGGCCAGCCATGTGTGGCTGCTGGATCCATCGATTCCATCCCATTCCAATCATCCAAGGCGCGCAGGTCGCACGTCGCCGCAAGCTGCTGCTTCCCCGGCGACCCGCAGCAGCATCCTATATACTTTGTCTGCTCTGCCAGTCGATCCGATCCGAGCATCCGACGAGGGCTAGGCTGCTCTGCCCGACCACCGGGGCCGCCCCCGCCGCTCCAATCATCGCCACCACGCCCACAGCGACGACACTGATCGCAATCGACCTGCCCTTTTAGAGCTCCTATTATTTCTGCAAGGACGGAGCGAGCGCGTGGTGGGGGGAGAAGCGGCGGTTGGAGGAGCTGGGAGCTGCCGGGGCTCGAGGAGGAAGAGGCAGGAGCAGGGGATGCTGATCCTGGAGCTGGGCATCTGGGTGCTGCCCTTCACGCTGCTGCTGGCGCCGGCGCGCCGGATGGTGCCCCTCGTCGCCGAGCTGCAGCGGATCTTCCTCGCCGTCGCCTGCCGGACCCCGCCGCCCGCGCTCGGCGAGGTCTGGAGCCGCCTCGACCGCCTCGACTCCGCCACCGTCATGCCGTGACCACCAGCAGTACCCGCTTCTTCCTTCCTCTTTGTACATGCCATGCCAGCCATCCGCAGCGCGCCCTGAATGCGTTGCTTCTCCTTCTTCTTGGACGGAGAAAGGGCGCTCTTTCGCTGTAGATTCGAGCCCTTTGCTTCCTGCCTAGACTTGGATTCTGGTTTTCTGCTTCTCCTTGCATCATCCGTGTAAATCTCTGTAGTTGCTCAAGCCCCAAGAGGCTGCAAAACGAGTTTTCGTCCGTGGCAGGTCGATGAACAGCAAGAGTTCATCGGGGAAATGAAATGGATCATCTTCTGTCAGTCTGTTGTACAGAGCGAAAGAGATCAAGGAAAATAAATGTCAATTTTCTTCTCAGATGGTGCTATTGACTCCTAGTAATTTCAAGCGCAATCTTTGTTATTCGCGTGCAACATGACATGCTCTGAAGCTTCGTGCGGATAACTCGGAAAGGGACATGGGAATTCGGCTCTAGCGGACGGCGTGACACGCAGTCCGAACATGTTTCTGAATCGCCAAAGCTTGAGAAGATGAATGCCAGGTCAGAGGATTAGCTTTGCTTCCTGGACACTCTTCTCCCCGCATTAGCGATTCAAAAGTTCTTCAGCCCCTCATTAGTAGACCAACCAAATAAAAAACAGAGTATTATTGGTACGCTGACAGGCTAGCCGGACGTCAAGATCATCCACTTGCAGTCGCGGGGGGGGGGGGCACCTTACCTAAATGTTCATTGGATGTTTTCTAAGATTATTCAGCTATTCAGGACAGTAACACATTGTTTCTTTTTTTTTCTGGGTAAGATTCAAGGACAATAATGCATTGGCTACCAGTAGTCCAGTACCATGCACAGCTTTTTTTGTTTTCTGTTTTTGGCTGAAACTGAGGTTTCAGAAAACACGAATCGCAGTCACTGCCCCGCACCAGGAACCCTCATCTTTCAGGCTTCAGCTGCGTCGTTGTGCTTCCATTAGAACACGAAACCAATACGGTTGGTGCAGGTTCCAGTAGATTCGCGGAAGAAGAACAAGAACATGGGCTACAAAAGTGCAGTGGTTGGACGGGTTCCTCTGAACTTTTTTTTTTTGTCAGTTGGTCCGCAGGTCCCTGCATGCATGACGGTAGGTGCTGGTCTGCTGGGGAGCTTTGCCTTTCCATGCTTGGAATGTTGCTGCACTGGCGCCAAATACTCGGCGAACTGTCTTTTGGTGGAGTAATTTTGGTGGAGTAAAGTGTGTCACGGGTCCCTAAACTTGTTTGATTGTGTCATCTCAGTCTCTAAACTCGTAAATCGATCGTTTAGGTCCTCAAACTTGTTTGGCTGTGTCATTCCGGTCCCTAAACAGATAAACCATTTGTATAGATTCTCAAACTTGTCCAGTCATGTCATCCCAGTCTCTAAATTTGATTTTGAGTCTCATCTAAGTCCAAACCGGACGATCTAAAACCTCTATATCAGAAAATAATTTATAACTTTTTCATATGAACTCGAACGAAGACAAACTTTATATAAAAAATGTATCTCTTGACGCGATCTACAACTTTGCAGTTGAAATGTTTTTTAATTAAAATTGTTTAGAGTCCCAAAATTTAATTTTAACTTTTAAATTTCAGAATCTATAAACTTACAACAATATTTTGAGACCCGAATTAGTTTTAATTCAAAATATTTCAACTACAAAATTGTAGATTTCAACTACCATTGTGATATAATGGTTATCTGCATTCAAGTTCATATGGAAAAGTTATGAATTACTTTTTGATATATAAATTTTAGATCGCCTTGTTTTGATCCATATGAGACTCAAAATCAAGTTTAGGGACCGGAATGACATGATTGAACAAATTTGAGGACGTAAACGTTTTATTTTCTAGTTTAGGGACCGGGATGACATAGTGGAGCAAATTTATAGATCGAGATGACACATATAGACATGTTCGAGAATATGAATGGTCGATTTGTGAGTTTAGGGACCGGGATGACACAGCGACACAAGTTTAGGGACCGGTGATGGAATTTACTCCTTTTGGTGTGGAGCCAAAAGTACACACAAATAAGTTTGCTAAACTTTTTTTTCTGGTTAAGTAGTTCACTAGCTGTCCATTTGTTTCCTCTGCTTTGAGACATGAATCATAGATCGTAACAACTCTGACGACGAGATAGAAGGAAAATGGCGTGTGTGTGTGTTGGGTTGGGTGGGGCCCGCGCTTCATCATTTCCCCACCTTTTTTGCCTGAAATTCCCATTTGATTTTTAGAGGACCGTCAAGCCCGTTTGACTGCCGAAAAAGGAAAACTGGCCGAACTTGCGCGTCTTTTTTATTTTTATATTTTTGGAAAATATTTTTTACAGAAATATATTTTCAATATCACAATTTACAGTTTTGTACCCCTGCCGCCCGGCAGGGGGCGGCAGGGACTTATATGTAAATTAAAAAAATTTATTTACGCGGAAGCCCTCGGCGGGAGCCGGCCACCCCCCTGCCGCCACTCCACTGGGCGGCAGGGGGGCGGCAGGCTCCCCCTCCCCGCAAAATGGGCCGGTTTTAGATATTTTGGATAGAAATAAAAAGCATTAGTAAAGTATATGAATATGAAAAGTATAAGTTAGCAATTAATACACATACGCAAATGAGAACGAAATAGGTGATGCCTGAGAACGAAATAAGTATAACATAACGATATGTCCATAACAAAAATACGAAAACAGCTAGAACCACCTCCTAACCACCCCGGCCACCCCGGCCATGTCGACCTCTTTTACGCTGAGCGTGGACGTGGTCTGTAGAGTAGGTGTGCTGCTCTGGAGGCCCTACGTCTCTACCTGGACGTCCGGTGGCCATAGGTGTCTGGAAGGTAGGATCGGCCTGCTGGTTAGGTGTAGAAAATAACCGACTCCAATCTTCGAAGTTCGCCTCAAAGGTATCCTGTGTGGGCCCTATATAGTAGCAATTAAGATATCTTAATCATCGTCTTATAAGTCATATATTTTGGTATATATTCATCATACGTACCTGGTGGTGGTGGATACGAGGAATGACCCATATCAGGAAGCTGGTGGTGCGATCCTCTAAACAGTTCAAATTATTTAAAATATTCATAGAAATAAGAAGCACATGATAAATTCTGGCTACAGATTAGGTATTTACCTTGCGTTCCTTCTGCTGTCGCCGTAGGGTAATACGAAGAAGGTCTAGCATCATATAACTGTTGTGATCTTATATGTAAATACAAAAGGAATTAGACTTCATACCACAATTAATTGAAATTAAAATATTGACTATATGTCTACCGAAAGGTCGTGGTGGTGCCTGTGTTGGTTGAAATGATATCCCTGTAGCTGGTGCCATGGTACTAAACTGAGTCCCTCCGTGAGGTTGGTAAGGTGGGTGTGCATCACCTGTATGGATTGAGAATTAATTGTTGGCTTCAAAGTAGGAAGTTAGTAAGTATCCTCACGTACCTGGATAATGCTGCTGAGACCAATAAGGTGCTTGGGAAGACTGCTACTCTGTGGGACCACAAGGAAACGAGGTCGAGGCTTGAGACGAACCGTACGAGTCATCGTACGATGTCCGGCTACCAAAGGCTTTAAGCATGGAATGGGCTCTTTGTGAAACTCGGGTCCAGGCCGACTCTTGCTCATTCCTATCCATCATAGATCCCCCTCGAATCCTCATCAAATTCGCCCTGGCATCTAAGTCCATCAACCTGCACATTTCAAACTGCAAGCAAGAAAAAGAAAGGCATTAACACTGTAATCCAAAGTATTTGAAAAGCGATGATAACTTTGACTCACCGCCCCAGATAATGCCTCATCCCTATGTCGTGCGTACCCATCCTGTGCTGTCGCAACATGCGGCTGTGGTTGCATGTCAGCATATATCAAGCGGCAACGAGTCTGAGGCTGGTACCAGCTCAGGTACGCCCTGTACGAAGCCTCCGTGTGTGCAGGGGTCGCAAGCGCCACGTTCTCCTCTGCATGGTCCCAGCCATCGACCCAAGGCTGCACCCTTGTCACCCACATGTTGGAGAAGGGTTGCCCAGTCCTCGATAAACTAAATATTGAAAACAATTTAGTCAAATATGATTAGTTAACTATACAATGCATAGTCACTGAAATATTATATGAATTGTTACCTGTGGTCATGGCGTTCGACCCGATCCAATGCTGACGGCACAGGATACAACTGCCTTTGACCGCACTGTCTCCTGACTCTGTCCGGGCAGTGAGCCTCAATGTAAACGTCGTACACCAATGTTGTAGTTGTCATCCAAAAGGCCTGGTCCTGAAAACAAACCGAAGATATCCCGATCGGTGCACGAGTGTTTATAGCCAACTCGGAGTAGGGCTCCCACACGACGTCTTCAGGTGTCAACCGATCAAACTCAGCCACAAATTCAGGATATGCCCGACGAGACTGTACGTGGGCCCACCTCTTCTGCACAAAATTAATAATAATATGTACAAATAAGAAATACAAAGAGGGTAAAATAAAGCAACAGAATTGCCAACAAAATAGTACGAGTAGCAGTCATTTTCGTACCTGACGAGCGTACCAGAGAGTCCCCATGGTGGGCCTATCGTCCTCGGTGTCACCGTACATATCCAGCTCATACGGTGAGTGGTCGACAAGCGGGCGACCAATTGCTATCCTCTCGTACGACCAAAGCTGTAGCAGAATTGGACATCCTGTAAGAATTGCATTGTGCTTATTTTGCACCGATGCCTTGCAGAGGCCACGGTACGTGGCTGTAAGTACCGCTGCACCCCAACTGTATTGAGGCATTTCCTCCACAGCTGCCCTGCGATCTCCAGTGCGTAAGGCACAAGCACCCTATCCACATAGGCCCCGTGTGAGTTGTTGAACATTATGTATCCAAACAACCACAACAGGTATGCCTCAAGGGATCGAGTGACGCTATCATCATCAGCATCATGTGCCAAATTGTCGGGCTACATAGAAAAGATGAACATTTATGAGTACGAGATCAATTATAAAATAAAACCATAACTGCACTTGTCAAAAACATAACTCTAACATTAATCGTAACAAAACAAGGTATGTACCTGGAACTGGAGGATCCATGCCTTGGCAGGGCCTGTTGCTTTTGGGTGCTCTTCTACATCAATCGCGATGTCAATATTTGCAAAACGCTCTTCTAGATCGTCCAACCACGTAGGCGGGATGACACGAGGCCCTACGGCATCCCCACTGATAGGAAGACCCAGCAGCATCGCAACGTCCTGTAGGGTCGGTGCCATCTCCCCACAAGGGAGGTGGAAGGTGTTTGTCTCAGGCCTCCATCTATCAACCAGAGCCGTCAGTAGGGACCTGTCCAGCTATACTGAACCACTCTCAGCAAGACGACCTATAGTAAGAAGACCAGCCTCACTCAACCTGAAAAATAGAACGATCAAAGGTAAGTACATTATGTACGAAACGTATATGAAACAAACATATTCTTAAAAACATAATCCGACGACATATCACATGGCCACCTATCGTGGGTCAACAGGAATAAACTCCGCTGGTGGACGTGGACGCAGCACGTTAAGTTTCACGCGCTGAACCACTGCAAGGAAGGACCGGTGCGACGAGTCTTTGACTCCGTCAAGTAGAGCTGGCGTATCTTCGGCCATACCTAACACAAAAAATATAAGTTTTCTGCATTTCTACATTTTTTCTGTATTTTTCTACAATTTATCTTAAATTTTCATAAACTTTTCTAACATTTTCGTGCATTTCCTACAATTTTTTACAATATATTTTTATAAATATATTTTTCTAACATTTTCTAAATTTTTCTGCATTTTCTACCATTTATCTAAATGTTTCATATACTTTTCTAACATTTTCTACAATTTCTGACTATTTCTCGAAATTTTTTCTCGTATTAAACAACTAATCAATACCACAAAATTTGTTGGTAAACCTAATTGGTTTTTCTAAAAACTAATCTTAATTCTACCTAAATTATATTAAAAACATTACCTAAATCGCTAAAATATCATTACTGCTGCATACACTAATTATAGAATTAAACATACAAAAAATTTAGATCGAGAAAGTTGAGAAATATTTATTACCTGCGGTTAGGATCCAAAATCCGGCAGGGCTTCGCCGTTACAACTCCCTCCCTCACCCCTCCTCTCTCTCTCTCCCGCTCTCTGGATGTCGTGGGAAGCAAATGAGGGGGGGAGAGAAACCTTTTATACAGTATGTGGGAGCCTGCCGCCCCCTGCCGCTCAGTGGAGTGGCGGCAGGGGGGCGGCAGGCTCCCGCCAAGGGCTTTCGCGCAAATAATTTTTTTAATTTACATATAAATCCCTACCGCCCCCTGCCGGGCGGTAGGGGTACAAAACTGTAAATTATGATATTGAAAATATATTTCTGTAAAAAATGTTTTCCAAAAATAAAAAAATAAAAAAAACGCCCGAACTTGCCACGCCACGGCCCACACGAAATGGGCCGTTCGGACTGACCAGTGGGCGCCTCCGGCCCACATTTCGCTCCGGGCTCCCGGCCGGGCCGGGCCTTGGCTTACTTCAGTCACCAGCCCACGTAACGACTGTCCTTTGCTTCACCTCGCGTCCTCGTTCCGTCGTTCGCTTGCTGTGCTCGCTCCAAAATCGATGTCGTGTTAAAAGTTACTAGTATTCGAAACAAAAAATTTAATTAAGTCAGTTCTTAAGCTAAAAATGCATATAATGAACCCAATCAGTTCTTAAGCTAAAAATGCATATAATGAATCCAAGTGCTCGCCAAATTTCTTAAAGTTCAACCTTTATAAATCCTACTCCCTCCATTCCAATTTATAGGTCATTCGATTATTTCAACTCCAAATTTGACCACTTGTCTTATTAAAAAATATACAAATATAGTCAAATTTAAACCATTGTTGAATAACTTGTATTAATAAAGTAAACTACAATAAAAAAAGTGATATCTTACATAAAAATAAAATGAGTGGTTAAATTTGGAATTAAAAGGTCAAAAGACCTGTAATTTAGAACGGATACGGAGGTAGTAGTACTATGATTCGCCTACTGACGAAATTGCCCCTGGCAGCAGTACATCACAGCGGGAATCCTGCGAGGCCCACAAGTTTCCACGAGGAGCTCAACGGCGGCCAGCAGGTGTACGTGGTGCAGGTACGGCGGCTAGTCGTCGTCGACGACGACGGAGCGCCTGGGCAAGGACGAAATCGCTGCCCACCGCTGGCCGGCGTCGCCGCCGGACCTGCCAAACCATGCCATCAAATCGAGTCGAGGGCATCCTTTGCCCAGCCTTCTAAGCAATCGCTCCGAGACCAGGTTCACCTAACCGGTGGGAACCGGTCCGGTTTGATCAGTTACCGGTAAAACCGGTCCGGCCGGTTCCGGTTTGGGCCGGTACCAAATCGGCTCAAATTCAAAATTTAAATTTAAATTTAAAAAAATGGAAAATTTTCTAAAAATACTTCAAGGTGCGACAAATCTAATGGTGTCAAATTTTCTCAAAAATTCGTTCATTTAGTATAGTTTGCAGGGATTTGAAGTTAAAAAAAAAACGTGCATACAAAAATATACAAATACAATGTAAAAGTAGTACAAAAGAGGGTTGAAGGGTTCATTTAGACTAAAATATGTTATACAAACATTTATTTAGTATACTTTGCGGGCATTTGAATTTAAACCAAAAAAGAAAAAAATTGAATTTAACCGGTTACCAGTCAGACCGACCAGTTACCAGCCAAACTGGCCGGTATACCGGTACGAACCGGTTGAACTGGGAAGTTTGAATTCAAATTTGAATTTGACCGGTTCCGACCGGTAACCGGATCGGTATACCGGAACCGGACTCCTCCGGTTTGGCCGGACCGGTCGGGAAGGTAAACCCTGTCCGTGACCAATCGACGGTCTGTCCCATTCCTCGCGTAGACTTCGCGGTCGTCTGAAACTCTGAACTCATCTTCCCTCCCGGGGTTTCACTTGGCTGATGCCATGGCGTGGTATCTTCTTGGAATATCTCAAGGCTGCCCGTCAGGGCAGCTGCTACGTTTCAATTGAATTTTAAGCAAGTTGCCAATCATGTCTGCCATCGCCGTGGTCGCGAAGGACTCCCGAAACAGTAAACAAAACGCAACAGGACGAGACGATGCATGATTATTCAGAAAACTCCTTGAGACTTGAAGACCTCAGCAAATTGACCGCCAGAAGACAGCGGGTTTTTAAATTCATATCCAAGACGACGAATGCTGTAAAAAAAAGTAAGGTCGTTTTCAACAAAAAGTATATCTTATTTGGTTAATCAGCGATCTTAAACTTGTCAGCCCAGCAAATTTTGTGCCTCGTCTCGCCTACACGACGCCTCCTTTCCGCGTGTAATTATTCGGTTCCTACCAACTAACTTAACTGCAGAGCTGCTGCCTTTAGCCGCCGATCCGCTCTGCCGACTCGGCCATCTCCCTCGTCGGGTCCTCATTCCACGCTGGCTCCTCTTGACTGACTCCGCCGCAGGTTCCCTTCTCCCTCCCCTCGCGACGCCATTCTCCCTCTCGCGGTCTCGCCATGGCTCCTCCGAGGTACGTACCAATCTGTCTCGACCCTCAAGATTCTCTCTTTTGATTTCTCCTCCGAGTTGCCGCCTTTTCGTTGCTGTTGTTGTTGTTGTACGAGTCGTCTTCAGTGAGTCCCCGCCACACGGAAGGCGGCTGCTCCAGTCCTGTTCTTCACCTCGGAGTTGCCACCGTTTCCATGAGTTTTTTTTTTCAATTCCTTGCGTGTTTTTCGGAAGGATTGATTTGGGGACGAGCCAGAAACAAGGAACTGGCTAAGGCGGGGGGAGGAAACTGATTCTTTTTTTTTTTTTTGGTCTCCCCTTGTTCTCTGTAACAGTGCCTAGGACAAGGAAGGGGAGATGGAGATCGAGGAAGCGGCCGGCGAGATGGAGGAAATGGAGGCCCCCGCCGTCAGCACTGTGGCGGTGGCGATCAGCGGGAGCAGGAGCAGCAGGCACGCGCTCAAGTGGGCCCTCGACAAGTTCGTCCCCGAAGGGAGGGTGCTCTTCCGGATCCTCCACGTGCGCCCGGCGATCACCATGGTGCCCACCCCAAGTGAGCCATCTTCTCCCTCGTTGATTTCAACTCTAATCAGCGATTCCTCCTTCTATACATGCAGTAGCAGTTCAAGTAGTCTTCAGGGAAGAACGCAGTTCTTGTATCAAACTGAACTTCTAGTATGAAGTTCTATTCTAGTCTTTTAAAGGAAAAAAAAAAGAAAAGGGGGAGAAATCGAGAGGTGATATGGTTCATGATTAAGGATTTTTTTCTAACAGGAGGCACTAATTTGTTACGACATCGTAGAAGTGAATTGATTAAAAATGTTTTAGTCTACGCACAGAGTGTGGACTTCTTATTGCAATGTTGGATAAAGTAGCAGAATAAGCCTTCAGAGTTCAGATTGTTATTTGTTATGAAAACTATATATTGCAATGCCAATACCTGCTGTTTCAGTGTTGGAAGAGGACATAGCTTATGATGAACTAGCTAGTTTATCCAGGATACCCAATTTCCACCTTTACTGTGCGGACTGTACCTAAAATGTCTATTAGGTATCCATTCATGCATGGTAGATAGGCTAGATCCACTGCTAAGTGCTAACCATTAGCACCAGCTATGAACAAATTTCGTTATTGCAACACCACACCAACTGTGTACTGGCAACTGAACTCCGCGCACTGCACAATTAGGCTGTATGATTCCAGAACCTTTGTTGTAGCCTTGTACATATGATCTGAACCTCTGCACGAGTAGGAGCCAACAATATGTAATTATGAATGTACCTATTTCTTGCTTTGATTTCAAATCATTAGAGTACTGACTGGTTCCTTTTTCTCCTTTAATTAGTGGGCAATTTTATCCCAATCTCACAAGTACGGGAAGACGTAGCATCTGCATACAGGAAAGAAGCAGAATGGCAAGCAAGCAATATGCTTCTTCCTTTCAAGAAGATGTGTGCTCAGAAAAAGGTTGGCTTGCATAATATACATTACACTGCTGCAGTTAATATTTTGTTTGAGATCACTTGTACTTGAACAAATTATTAATCAGTAACATATTTTTATTCTATATCTGATGGACAGGTAGAAGCTGAAGCTGTTTTACTCGAATCAGATGATGTTGCTTCTGCAATAAGTGAAGAAATAGGAAAATTCAATATTTCCAAATTAGTTTTAGGTTCTTCATCAAAGAATATATTCCGAAGGTAAGTTCATGTTTGGTATTTATTTCAACGAATGGCTATTTTACTGCACATTTTTTATCAACCAATACATGAACACATATGCATGTTAACCAGTCTTATAGTCATGCTACTTTATTTTGATTAAATGATTAAGAGAAACCGACACTCATGTATGAACAAATCCAAAGTTGTGAGGTCAGTGCTAAAATTGGACACGTGATACTCTATCCACACTAAACCTGGTATGAAGTTTCAATATTGTACATATGCATTAGTGTTCCCTGTGACTATGATTTCTCAACAAACACATACTAAGTGTAAGGCTATAAACTTTATGCTGGTAGCTGGTCTATTATAATTAAGAAGTCTTGAGAAAAGCAAAGATTTTGGTAGGATGATCATGCCGTCTCAATTATTGTCCCATCCACCGGTCTACACCACTTGCGGGTTCTATACAAGTACCTTATCACACAAATTTTGTATAAAAAAAAACTGGCAAAGAAAGAATGTGAACTGGACAAATAATCAGCTAAAGGTCATGAGTAATATAGGGCAGGTATATGAGGAGTATACTACTGGCTTGTTCTGTCGCCATTGTTAAACCATAGCTGTCCACCAAAAAGAGTGGTGATAAAACTGAACTATGAATGCTGAATCCTTGCACCTCATGTAAATAAAGTAATAAATACTACGGACTTGAGGTAACTTAGATGACAGTTTAAAAATGATCGTCCTATGTGTTTCTAAGATGCATCACTTTTCAGGAAACTCAAAGGAAGTAAGACTGCCACCAAAATTTCTGAGTCCATTCCGAGCTTCTGTACAGCATATGTCATTTCGAAAGGCAAACTTTCATTCGTGCGGTCAGCTACATCTGACGTTGTTGAAACACCTCAATCCATATCTTCTTCAACTGTTTCTTCTCCTAGTTCTAGAAGTCTTTCCTCCTGTGCACCTTCAGGTAATGTACAAGACACAAGTTAATGTTAATGTGAAAAGCTACCTATTGAATATTATGAGTTTGACTTCTCTAGAGCTATGTCGATGAAGAAAACTGCTAGTTTTGTTTCTGCCTGCATATTGAGGTTCCATATGCTTTGGTGTTTGGATATCGGAAATTTTTTTCCGAGAACTTGCCTAAGCAAGCATTTCATTAAGAAGTGGGAGCTGAAAACAGCGATATAAGCAGCCGAGGCCACTGAACACACACAAACACACGCACTAACTTAGAAAGCAAGGGCTGCAACCCGCTACACAACAAGAGAAGATATCGGAAATTTTGATTTTTGGTACTGTTGGAAGTGCTTTATTCTGAACATAGAGCGTGGCACAATGTCACAATACTCATATTTAAGATGGAATTTGTTTTATGAACATGTATATCATATTCATATAATTTTAATCACCCTATGTCAGCCGGTTCTCAATCAGAAGTGACATACTTTCATTCAGGAGAGCGATGCATTTGGGCATTTGTTGTTTACATTTTTCATATTTTTTTTCTCGGACACGAGGAGAGCTCAGAGCTGCATGTCATTATTTACATTATTCATATTAGTGTAGTATAATAATGTGCTAATGATTCTACCAACTACAGAATGGGGAGACACATATGGAACAGCAAATGTATCGTTCCACCAACCTTCCCTGCCATTGCAGCGTGACCAAGCACTGGCAATCATAAACAAGCTGTCACACAGGAGAGCTAGCTCAGGCAGTGTTGCAAGTGAGGTCTCTTGCAATGACGACCCAGCCCTGACAAGTTCACACTCAATCGTATCAGAGATGCAGTTCAGTAGTGGTAGCAGTGGAAATTCTATGTACAAGAGCTTCCACAGAGATAATTTTCCTGATAACTCTGATCAGGCATCAGTTTCAGAAATTTCAGAAAATGTACACCATTCCAATGATCAGGTATTCCCACACCTTAAGGAATACAGTAAACTGTTTCCTTAGAGAGAGTAGCAAAATATCAAATTAAAAGAAACTAATGTGTTTTGTGGGCAACTTCTTCTAAGCAGGATGATCTCAGGCTTCAGATTGAAAGGTTGAGGGTTAAATTACAACATCTTCATAAGCTTCATGAATGTGCTCAGCACGAATCATTTGACACCACTCAAGAAGTACTGACATCTCTTCATCGTAGGCAGTATTCAAAAGTATATATAACATAATTGGTCTAACCTTTTCTTGTTTCATCTTTCTTATTAGCTGAAAAAGTTGCGCACTCAACACATTGAGGATGAAATCAAGCTTAAAGAAATTGAACTGACAGAGGACAGAGTAAGAAGATTGGTAAGAAAACAGGAGATGGAAGAACACGAGGCAGGGAAAGAAGCTGAATTTAAGCAACGCTTTGATGAAATTGAAGAAAAACATAGCCATAATGGCCAAGCTAATGAGAATGAAACAGGAATGAAGACTGCAGGATGCTGTTTTGATGAATATAATAGGTATAAGTGGGAGGAGATTCAGGCATCAACTTCTTCATTCTCTTCCGCTCTTATGATTGGTAAGGGGTCATATGGCACCGTTTACAAGGCGAAATTTCACCATACAGTAGCAGCTGTTAAAGTATTGAACTCCCCTGTGGGCTACGGAAGTCAGCAATTACAGCAGGAGGTATTCTCATTTTCCTTAGCAAAGTGCACCTTATACTAATAGTAGTAAACTTTCTCCCTCTATCACACAATTTATGAACATTCCTCATATCTTTCTAAATGTAATCGCATATGTATGTTGCATGTTGGTTAGTGTTTGCATCGTTTATGGTCTGCTCATCATCATCCTGACATAAACTACTTCACAATCTAAAGGCAGCAACTCATCTTGTTTCAGCTTGAGGTCCTTGGTAAAATTCGGCACCCTCACCTTCTGATGATGCTTGGAGCATGCCCTGAACATGGTTGCCTGGTTTATGAGTACATGGAAAATGGTAGCCTGGACGACATGCTTCAACGCAGGAATAATACACCACCATTAACATGGTTTGACCGTTTCAGAATAACCTGGGAGGTGGCCACCGCTCTGATGTTTCTTCATAGTTCCAAACCAGAGCCTATCATCCACCGTGATCTGAAACCTGCAAACATATTGCTCGACAGGAATTTGGTTAGCAAGATAGGTGATGTGGGCCTATCAACTTTGCTTCCAAGCATGGGCGACCTGTCTACAATGATCAAGAACACTGCACCTGTGGGCACGTTGTGCTACATTGACCCAGAATACCAAAGGACCGGTGTACTATCCATGAAATCTGATGTTTACGCACTAGGCATTGTGATCTTGCAGTTGCTGACAGCAAGATCACCGATGGGCCTTGCACATGTTGTGGAGACCGCACTAGAGGATGGTTGCTTTGTTGACATCCTGGATGCATCTGCTGGGCAATGGCCTTTGAATGAGACACAAGAACTGGCTGCTCTGGCACTCAAGTGCTCTGAAATGAGGCGTAAAGACCGGCCTGACTTGAACAAGCATGTTCTTCCAATACTGGAGCGACTGAAGGATGTTGCAACCAAGGCCAGGGAGTCTGTTCTTCAGGGCTACACGGCACCTCCGAGCCATTTCATTTGCCCAATACTTCAGGTTTGGGATCGGCATTTTTCTCTTTGTGAATCGTAGTGGACATTTCATAGGACGTTTGCTGAGCTGTTTTTTCTCCAATAATGTTTCAGGAAGTGATGATCGATCCATATGTTGCATCAGATGGTTATACCTATGATCGTAAGGCAATTGAGTTGTGGCTAAGTACGAACGACACGTCCCCAATGACCAATCTGCGTTTGCCGAACAAGAGCCTGATACCAAATCATTCTCTTCGTTCTGCAATCATGGACTGGAGGTCGAAAAGCAAGTGATGAATCCTTCTTGATGCAGCAATAGCTGACTTCTCTTCCAATGAAGATGTCAGTTTTTTTTTTCCTTTTGAAATCTTATGTGGAAGTAGTCTACAGAAAGGGTTCTAGGTTAGGTAACTCAAAGCAAAATGTAAAAAAAAAAAAACGTATGATAGCTACCTCGCTGTCTTAGTGAAACAATTTTATCCTTTCCTATGCGTATAATGTGTTTGTATGCCTGTAGTTAATACTGATTACCATGACTCATCATTTCATCCTGACAGTAGCTTTGAATTGTGCATATTGCTGCTGTTTTACGCAGTTATTTTCACGAAAGGAAGTGTTGTCAAGTTCAGTTAGACTGTCCCTCTTTCGGAATGCTACCAGTTGTTGAGAAGGAGCACTACATAAAAGGCGATAGCGAACTGTCGATCAACTAAGATGGAGTAGGTATTCACAATATTCTGGGGACAGGTGAACCTTTCATAACAACATGCATCAGTTTCAAACTTTCAATATGGAAGCAAAATATTAAAGCAATGAAACAGTGGTTAAAGTAAAGTAAACAACTTTTCAGAAGACAGTAAAAGTAAACAAATCAGCTTGGGCATGGTTAAAGGCTTAAAGCCACAAAGAACAGCTTTGGTGCACGCTAGGTAGTATTGTTTGAAGCCCGGGATTCTCATGGAAACTAATTTCCCAGGAATTCAACAGGAAACAGTTCAACTCTCGTAGGTATCACAAAAATTACCCCTAGTTTCAAATAGGATCTTTTCTTTCTAGTGCTGTTTCTAAGCACTCTTGGCATCCTGAGTACAGTAGTTGTGTTAGGTCAGCCCTCCCTCTTCCACTGATTGGCAACACAAGTTGTTCCTGGGAAAACTGAAAAGCTGGAAGCAAGCTTTCAATTAACTTTGATCCCTGCAGATCGCGTAAAGATACAATTGTCGGTTGAAAAGAACTTGCCCCGGGCCAAACCCAATCAAGCAGGATCATAGTCTAATCACCCCACTTAAAGCTCTGACCGCGACTTTAACCTGTGTCACAGCTCTTCAGATTTGCTTTCGATTAAAGAACACGAGCTAGCTCACCTTGCGCATATTTTTATAATTTTATCTGCAGTAACTACCAACGTTTCCTAGTTTCCTGTTTATTGAAACCGTATTGAATCGTGTGCATCGCCATCGCCTAATCTCAGTTTCAGGTTTCATTGTAACAGTGAGATTTGGTTGAGATTGAAAAAAGCAAGCAAGATGTTAGGTCTGGTGCGCGGAATCAGTATGAAAAAGAGGAAGAAATGATTGATCGACAGAAATGGATGTTGATGCTCAGTTTCAGGTGTCTGTAGGAGTAGTAAGATTTGGTTGGGACTGAAGAACAGGAAGCAAGATGTTAGGTCAGATGTGCAGATTACACAGCAGCAGTGTTTTTTTAAAAAAAAAAAGAAAAGGAAGAATGATTGATCGACAGAAATGGCTGCCGATGCTCTTGTTGGGCAAGAAACTTGTAAAGATTTGATTTCCATTAACTTTCTTCACCAATCAATTAGTACAATCAATCACGCTGTTATTTCACCAACCAGCAGATTAGGTGAACTGGTTTACACGCCGTCCAGGAAAAAGCAGACAGCCATCTTTGTTTGTTGTTCATCCTTCTTCGTCGTCGTCGTTTTCAGAAACCCAACTGATGAATTAATTAATCGAAAAGAAAAGGAAAAAAAGGAAACCAAAAGAAAATCTCCTCTCCTGATTAATCGTAATTAATTACTGCGACCGCCAAGATCCTAATCAGAGCTTGTCCTTCTAATCAACCGTCGAATCGGTCGATCCATCGCCTTCCGCACTTGGTTGACGTCACCATGGCGAGATCGATCGATCCGATCGACCTTAGAACAGCTCCCTGGTGACGAGCGGCGCGGCGGCGGCGTTCCACGTGCTCTGCCCTGTCCGGTCGACGGCGGCCGGGAAGAACTGGCAGTGGCTGGGCACGACGTTGCCGGCAGCGGCAGCGTTAGATTTGGGGTGGCATTGCTGGTGGTGGTTAGCGGCAGGGGCGCCGGCGGCGGCGGCGACGCGGCGGCAGGAGGGGCACATTGTGAGGGTGGCGGCGGGGGAGGCGGGCTGCGCGGCGGGCGAGGGCGCGGCCTTGAGCGCCCGGAGGTCGGCGAGCTCCTTCTCGAGGCGCTTGTTCTCGTCGGCGAGGCGCTCGCACCAGCGCTTGAGGTACTCGCAGTCGACCTCCGTCTGCTTGAGCTTGGTCCGGGCGCGGCGGTTCTGGAACCACACCTCCACCTGCCGCGGCCGCAGGCCCAGGCGGTTGGCCAGGGCGACCTTCTGCTTCTGGGGAGGAGGGAAAAAACGATGGAGCGAGATCTCGATCAGCTATTGGATCACGGCGCGGCGGCGAGGAGTGGAGAGGGCTAGCTTACGGGATTGAGCGTGCTGTGCGTCTTGAAGCAGTCCTCGAGCACGGCGGCCTGGTCCTTGGAGAGGCGCAGCTTCTTGCGGCCGCCGGCACCGTCCGCGCCGTCCTCCTCGTCGCTGCGCACGCCGCCGGAGCCGGTGCGCTCGAGCTCGCCGCGCTCCCGCTTGTTGTTGTCCCCGCTGGCGCCGCTGGAGAGCGCGGCGGCGCTGTCGGGCGACGTGGACGCGCGCATCGCCGCGCGGTCGGGATCCATCGCCGCCGCGGCGGCGCCGTGCTGCTGCTGCTGCTGCGCGTGCGCGTCCCTCCTCGTCATCGCGTCCCCATCTGCATCATCATCATCATCAGAAAAATATAATCGCGCACGACGTCAGCACAAACACTCGCGTCCTCGAACTCGAAGATGGCTATCGGGGGGAGGGGGCGGCGCGGCGACTGACCGACGGAGCTGAGGGCGGCGGCCCAGGGGGAGAGCGCGCCGGAGGTGGTGGAGGAGGAGAGGCTGCCCTGGGAGGTGAGCCCGAGGCTGAGCCCGAGATCGAGGCTGCCGCCGCTCTGGGGCATCATCATCCTCTGATACGAGGAAGACGTACGAGCGAGATGGGTGTAGGTCCCCGCCGGAGTGGGGGAGGAGGGATGGCGAGTTGGGGGGGTCGATGGCAATGGCATGCGGCGGTGGAGGGGGTGTATAAATAGGCGTGGCGGGGGGCGGGGGAGAGTCAGCTGGGAGTGGGGGACGAGGGGTGGCTGGGGCAGCGCAGCGATGCGATGCAAATGATATGAGCTGAGCTGGGGGGCCGTGCGGGTGGAGTGGATCTCCGCTCAGCTCATATTTCTCTCTCCTGCCGCGCGCGCACCGCAATTATTAATGGAGGAGGCTGCCTGCAACTGGAAGGATCAGCTCATGCTCATGCTCATCATGGGTCGCGGCCATGAGCGATCTGCTCCAGCCGCTTTGACCCGGCCGGGCCGGCGCCCTCCCTCGGCTCCCCAAGCCGATCAGCCTGAGTACCTGGCTCGGCTCGTTTGTCCGTGCGGGTATAGGCTGTAGTAGCAGCCGCCTAGGGACTTGGCGCGTGCGTGCGTGCGGCTGTCTGTCTGTTTGTCCGGTGCCTTTGCTTTGCTTGGATGATGGTTTTATTCAAGGGTGATTAGAATCTCTAGCTGTCCTAGCGAGTAGAGTAGCTTAGAATTAGCAAGAGTGCATTGCACGTCAACATGGCCACAAATTACACGGGTTATAGGCCGGGCGGGCTTAATTGAGGGGGCAACTATGTTCTCGGTTTTTCAGCAACGCAAGTTATCAATTTAATTTCATCGATGTGTGTTCACATGCAGGAATAGAAAATGTTTTTGACGGGAAGGAAATGAGGAAACATGTCTGGAGCCACGAACGGCCCATGTCGACGAGCTACCCCTTTGGCGATCGTCATTATCATATCCTTTGATTCAAGGATTTAATTTGGATCGGATAAAAAGGCACGGCGATATGGTGATTACGCCTAATCAATGATTAGCTGTGGTAAAGAAAAATGAACTTGGAATTTCAGGAGTGCATGCGGAGCGAGTCAGAAGACGGTAGGAACAAAAACGAGAGGAGCGCGCTGCCGCTTGCACGCTGGCCACGAACGAATGCTAGCTATACGTCCGAAAACCGGCGGCTCTCCGCTCTCCCAAGCTTTGGAATCCTCTACGAGAATGTTGGATCTTCCTGCACGCTGACCCGTTCGCCAATCGCCACCCCTAGCTACGTGCAAATTCTGCCAAACCTAGTGCCTCCCTGGCCTCTGCCGGTCTCTCGCTCGCTCGCTTCCTCCAGTGGTGGTGGCTGATCTATCGATGATGATCCCTAGCTAGCAAGCGACCACGGGCGGCCGGCCTCTAGCGCATGTCCGCACACAGACGACAACGACAAGAGATCGCGTGGTGCCAAATCGCCCTGGAGAAAATGTTTTGGAAAAAAAGAAAAGAAATCGCGCCAAATTAAACGAGTAGAGACCGGAAGAGGTCAACGCTGCGCGACTGATCATGTCATCGATGTGGAATGAGGAGTGTTATGGTACAGTTATCGAGATTGGAAACTTGATATATAACTGTGCCAGAGACGTGTCATATATAGTGAATTATTGGTGATGACACTTCTCTCTCATTCTATAAAACTCCACCATATATGGTACCTCTTCTCTCCTTATAAATGAATCTACCATATGTCAGCAAATCTGCTGACCTAGCATGATATTAATGCTCATGACACTTCTATACCACTTTCAATAAAATTGGTCTAATTGCTTTGCGCTCGGGATTCCTAAGGACTCGCGCCGGTGTCCCCGGCCCGTGCCAAAACGACGACGACGCTAGTATAGCTTCTCGGTCATTAGCTTCCAAAACCCACGCCGCGTTTACGAGTAATCGCTGTTAGTGCGTGCAGCTAGGTTTTATAGCAAGCAAACAACAAATGAAAACGTACGTCCTGGTAGTAGCTGGCCTGCTGATTGGCGACACTGCTCCCGGTTTCCAGGCGGCATGATCAACGTAGTACGCCAATGCGCCCGCGTATCTCAGTTGTACGTACTAATTAACTCCTGAATTAACAATGCGATATAGTACTACATGTATTGCAGAGGGGAGATTTGTAAAAGTGTGATTACCCAATTCAATGGCAGGTCCAGATTGTAAAATTATCCAATCCCTCATGCCCCTTGGATGTTGATCCGATAATCCAGATTGAAGTTTTCATAGTTTGCACGAAGAGATTGGTTTGCACCTAATACGTTCCTAATATATATATATCTCGCTCCGATCTCTGCTACCACTTAATTATTAGGAGTATAAAAGTATGTAACAACAACAATCATTCGGTTTCGCAATGTATGTAGAGCCGCCCGGCAAGGACGAAGCACCGCACACTACATATCTTACGCGTACCAACCAGTAACAGTAAGTCATGATATCAATTAAAAATATTTAATAGTATAAGATTATGCCACTGGATGCGATTAATCTCATCCAAAGAAGAGAGGCTATAGATGAGCCGACAGCTAGCTGTAAATCTTTACGCTGCATGCATATTCTCCCCCATTATAAGCGATCGACGCCATTATTTCCTGCATATCTGAGTACTTGATCACACCGCTAAACTATTCCTGCTGCTAACATATTCAGGTTATCCACTACCTGTATGAGTATCACCCATACAAGTAACAATCATTACTACGTGCGATTTGTTATTAACATATACATAAACCACTGTGATTCTAATCCAAGGAAACATGCATGCATGCAGCTGTTGAGCAGAGACAACTATGAATAATCTTCATATGTTAGCTGCATCATTCTCAGCTCCCACGTTATTTCTTTCCTCCAGCTGTGTTCACCCTCACGACAGTTTACGCAAGGCCATAAAAAATTAAAAAAAAAACAGCACGGTCCATGATTAGCGAAAAGGCTGTCGCCGAGCCGGCTCGTCCCTCCCCCCGCTCGGCTCGGCCGTCCGGGCCGCCGCGCGCCGACCGAGCCGGGGAAGAAACGCGGAGGAGCCGAACAAAGGCACACGGGCCCATATGATTTGCAGCGCTGCTCGCGGCCGGCCCCTCCTGGTGCGGGGCCCACGCGGGTGGAGGAGAGAGAGGGGGGACCGGGCGGCCCACCGGCCCGGCCGTGCGCCTCGCTTTGCCGGGACTTTTCCTGACACCCCCACAACCCCCCGCAATCATTGGGGGCCTCCAATCCAGCCCCTGCTCCAAACAATGCAGCGGCTCATCATCAATTCCTATTTCCTCCCCTCCCCAATATCCCTCACCTACTCTTTTTTTTTCTCTCTCCAGGCAAGCAGGCCCCATCATTCCTCCCTCCTTCCTCTTCCCTATTTTTTTCCTCCCTTAAACAGAAAAAACAAAACCGCACAAACATTTCCCATTTTATGCCAAAGTAACTAAACTAATTCCATAAACATTTATCATTGCTCATTCACCACATGTGGAGCATGAATTGGAGTTTCTATGCTGATACCTTCTTGCCATAACAATGGGTGAGAGGGCTAATTTTGCGAAAGCGGCATGCTATTTCATCGTGTTCCTAGCAATTATACGGAAAAACATCGCCCTTTTTTCCAGCCTTTTTTTTCCCTTGTTCCTCCATCTCCTCTAACTGATCTATCAGTCCAACCAACCTCGCCCAGGTTGGAGGAATTATTGGCTGGGCCATGCCTTCCCCCCCGGGCTTCGATCCATCAGTGGTTGCTCACTTGTTCCTCCATTCTTTGCACCGTGGGGCCTCGCACTTTCTCCTTGACGCACTCAATGATTGCACCGAGAGCTTTTCCTCTCACGCACTAATGAACTTCTTCTCCTCTCTTTTGGTACGGGTTCTCTCATGATAATCAAGCCTAGGAATGTTAAACAAGTCCGGGCATATCTTGGACGGTCTAACCAGACATCAGATTCGGAGTATTGGGGGCGTAAGAGGGAAAATGAATAACAAACTTTCGAGTTACAAGTTGGTCTACTGATTGTAAACCGCACGGCATCATTAAGGCTAAGTGGTCTGGTAAGAGAGATGGGTTAGAGAATTTGGTCATGAATCAGGAGCTTTTGCCAATAATGTACTATAATCCTTGCTCTATTTAAGGTTCTCCTTGATCAGGTTACATACATCACTTTAGTTAGATTAATCTCGGGAATGTTCTGCAGGAAAACACGACTGCGCGCGAAATCTAACCAGACATCAGAATCAGGATTTGGAGCAAGCAACCAAAACTTTGAGTCACACTTTGATCAACTGACTATATATGAGGCGCGGCATCGTTAAGATTAAGTGGCTAGACTTGCATTGCTAGGGGAGAACGATTAGACAAGTTAATCGTCAATCAGGAACTTTAGTTGATCAGATAATATAATATTTCTAACAGTTCCATTGGCTTTTGTATATTATGGCCAGAGTGGTAGAAATGTTGAAGCTAGCTTCTTAAAAGTATTCACAATCAGCTGGCTGGCTGGTGGCTGTGCTAATTTGGTGTGAGAGAAAAGCACTGCTGCTAGTTGCCAGCAGAAGACCGGCTTATAGTTTATCTGAGCAACTAACTTTATATATAGGAAATATTCTTTTTGCAGTAAAATCAAAGTTATGCAAGGTTAGCTGATTTTTATTCTCGCATCATTATCTTTGAATTGGGGCTTTCCTTTCTGCGGAGGGAAGTAATATAATTATTTACTTAGTGATGCATGCATGATCATGCATGTATCATTTATACAATGATATTGGTCCCATGTTTTATGTATCTTGACATGACAGGGAGGATAGGACCGGCCTTATGCTGAAAGCTGCATTAAGCAGGTGGGGGGTGTTTGAATAATGGCGTAGGACGTGCACTTAGGGTGGCGTTCAAGCCCCCTAGATGTTGTTGTCGGGTCAAGTGGCTCTTCTTTTAATTCCTTCTCCTCTCTATATTACTCGCTCCTAGTATTTATTTTATGGGCCGGCTAAGATTTTTAATCAGAACTTGTCACACACAAGGGCTAGCTAGAGAGGCAACAACAGTGCTAGAGCTGACCCTACCTAGCTATAAATTTCATACATGGCATATGCCAGATGATGATTTACTAGTAGTAGTATATATAGTTTGTGGTCAGTGCACATTTGGTTTAAATGGAAGGGTATTTTAATTGGGATGTGACTGTTCAGCAAGGATGTGTTGCCGAAATGGTTGGTGGGGAGAGACCTGAGAGATGTTTTTGGAAAATAGGAGGCCCGGCCCTGAGTATGAGCAGTTAATTAAATAGTGTGTTTATTCGAAAAGGTTACGCGTATGCATGGTGGACGATTAGTATGACTGTATGAGGGACCAATGATTGGGCGTATGCGTGCATTTCCTGGGAGAAAAGGATTGGTGTTCAGTCAAATATATGATGTTCATCCTAGCTAGTTCATTCTTAGTTTCTTTTTGTGAGGAAAAGGTTAAAATATGAAAGGAAAAAAAATACCAAGTACCCCCTCCGTCCCAAAAAGATGTAAATCTTGCATCTCGAGGAGCCAAACAATCTTAAATTTGATCGGATTGATAGAAAATAGTATTAATATTTTCATACTTAATCATGTATTATATTAGATTAAAATTGTTTGACTTCTCGAGAAATGAGATTTACGTATTTTTTGGAACGGAGGGAGGGAGTAGTTTTTTTCAACTACGTACATGAGAGTGGCGCGTGGATGTAGCAGCAGTATTTTTTCCAGCTTTTCTCCCCTCTCGCTTGAGATCGCACGCACACGGGCAAATGAGAAGAAAGGGCATGCAAGAGGTGTGAGGCTGGCAGTGGCAGGCCAGCTGTTGGTCACGTGCGGCCCAATCATGCGACGGTCTGGTCCTCCTCGAAGGCCTCGATGGCTCGATCCCCCGGCCCCTGCGCTGCGTGCAACCCCCGGCCGGTGTCGACCGGGCGCGGGCCCACCTGTACGAGGCCCCCGCGGAACCCGACTCCCCATGTGCCGCCCTCGTGGACGCGACGCGCGCCTGCCCGGGGGCAGTCTCGGCATTGCGGAAAATATATATCTCCCGCTGGCTCCACTTGCAGCGGCAGGGAGCTTATGATTGTGAGGTCCCGGATCCCCAGCGTACCAATCATACGATCGATCCCCTTCCCTTGCTCGTCAGCTGGACATCCACTACTACTTGCAATCGACGGTTGTTGCTCGCTCTTATTGCAGCTGATGAGAGATTATCTGGCTGCTCCATTATTATTGGTTGGTTTGGTTAATTCACTCACTCATTCTTCGTTCATTTGTGTGTTTTTCAGACATGCATGTGATGTGCAGAACTAATCTGTACTGGTAGCTATAGCTAGCTACTTCCTGCAGGTTTGTTTGTCGAGTCATCATCATTTACATAATTACATTGTTGTTGAAAATGGCCGGTTCGTCAGATCGTGGATTCGTTCGGCTCAATCTTATTTTCCACGTGGACCGTTGTAAAAAACCGAGACACGTTCGAGTGAAAACAGCTCGATATATTATTATATCGCAAAATTAATTAAACGTACTACTGCCCAAACGAAACGGAGGAAATGATGGTCTGAATTAAGCAGACCTGACAATAATGTAAACTTGTTTATGACAAGCTATTGCTTGTAGACCACGCCTGCAAGTTGGAGCTAGTCCGGGATCGTTGCTGACTCTAGTAAGCAAGCAAACATTGTGAAATGCTGTTAAGATTGTGTACACAGTGGCACCGTGAATCCGTGACCGACCATTCGGCCAACTTGCCTGTTCCCTGTAAATGCTATGTGAAACACATTGCTATTATCATTTCAAATTCAAAAAACGAAACAAAAAAACACAATGCTATTGCGAGTTGCGACGACCTACTACTGCTAGAGGGTATATAATGCGAGCGTGGTGGTAGAGTAGAGCAGCGAGCAGTCATATCCAGGTAAGGGCGGCTGCCGGCAGCGCAACGTGACGGCCAGCTGGGCGTTCGTTAGCTTTCAGTTGCGACCATGAATGAGTGAGTGACCGGCCGGCCGATGCAGCAGCGTGCAGTAACGATCGAGCAGATCGATCGATCGAAACCATCATGCTGCCCTCTCTCTCTCTCTCTCTCTCTCTCTCTCTCTCTCTCTCTCTCTCTCTCTCTACTCTCTCTCTCTCTCTCTCTCTCTCTCTCTCTCTCTCTCTCTCTCTCTCTCTCTCTCTCTCTCTCTCTCTCTCTCTCTCGCTGGGGTCGTTGTACAGCCGGACTGCTGATGGTCCATCGTCTATCTATCGGTAATATCATCATCATCATCATCTGAATGTCCGATCTGAACCAAATAATTGGAAAACCCCCCATCGAATTATTGGCCTGTGTACTGCGTGTGCGCAGATTAGAGAGTACAACAATGATAGTACTGGATATGGACATGTTTATGCTCCTCCACACACTGGCGGAGCTTCATGCGGGCCAAAGGGGGCCATGGCCCCCCCTGGCTTTGCAAATTCTACACGTAATGAATAGTGATTTTAACACTGTTCATTACTATAGTAAAAGGGTGGCCCCCCCTCATTCTTCTAAAATTGAAGATCAAGCTCCGCCACTGCCTCCACACACCAATACATGCATACACATGGAGTGTGGTAACACGCTGCGTTACATGATGTACACTCATGTTCCACTTGTAGGCCATTATTCGAGTTTATTTAATTTGTGTTACACCGTAAACTGTCAATGCACGAGACCGCTTGTATCAAAAGAGAATGGAGGGAGACCGCTACTGCACAAACTAAGGCAATTGCACATTACTCCTCGATCCGCTGCCGGCCCGACATAGCCGTGGTGTCAAAAGCAAACCACGCACACGGTGCGGTCGATGAGGGCAAGTTGGTGATTAGTTAACGATGGCGGCATGTAATTAGGCTGCTGGATCGATGGATCGGTCGGTAACTGACGCATGTTGCGGGCCGCTAAATAATTGCATGTTCCAGGGGAGCACATGGCCGGCCACCCCCTCCCCCTCTGGCGGTAATCATTTCGGCCATCCTGAACCTGAACCTGAACCTGATCAAACGAGATCGTCGACGGATCGGGATGTATGCTGGAGGTGGAGTGGAGGACAGTGTGCATGTGTGCTGCGCGTATCCCAATAATTGTGTACGTGGGAAGCTAGCTACATGCCTCTGACCGTTCCCTAATTAATCCTTTGTTTAGTGTAATATAGTACTGATGCTAGCTGCTGCTTGGACCGAACGAATAATTTCTTCTTCTTGAGTTCTTCTTGATTATTAATTAAGCAGCATGATGGTTACGCCTTGTTTTATTTTCTTCCGGTAAAACTTGGATCGATGGCAATGGTGTCTGAAGATGTATAGAGGATTTATATATGTATATATATGCTTCAGATGTTTATCAAAGTATATATGTACAATGTGCTAATGACAGAATCTGCATTTTTTTTGAGGAAACGACAGAATCAGCAGTTGAAAAGAAAATAAAGGATCCATTTCCTAACCTTTATTTTTTGTGTTTTGCTTTTTTTCCTTCATCGTATTTCCTTTTTCCTCACGATACAACACACACACACACACACACACCGCATTGTTTATTGTTAGTGTACATTTAGGAATCACGGCAAGAAATGCATCGTCGAAGGGATCGGTCGAAATGTCGCCGCACATCAGCCATGGTCCTCCTATGGCAGAGGGAGGAAGAGGACGACAAGCAGATCGATGGACATGCATGCATGCTGATCAATGCCCCCATCCAATCCTAGCCGTTGGTCGAGGTCCCGCTAGCGTCCAAGGCAGCGCACCCACTCCTGCCGCACGTCGCCATTGCCCTCGCACGCGAGATCTCTTGGACAGCCGCGGCAAATCCGGGTCCCGGTTCACGAGGCTCGGCGACCGCGGCTGGCTGGCTGGCTCGAGACGAGCAGCAATGGCCAATGGCGCATGGGTCGTCGTCGCTGGCAAGCAACAGCCTGCAGGATCATCGTAGTAGGGGCGATTAAGTAGGCGACAACATGCATGGCCCTAGTAATCAAACCCTAAACAAATCACGGGCACGGCGGCGGCGGCGGCGAGATCGATCGACGGGGAGGGGAGTGTGACGGAACCGCCAAATTAAAACTCTAATTAAGCCTAATGGCTGTCATTTGAACACATCGGGCGCATTAGCTTAATGGCTTAATTTGGCGATCCTTTCTCAACCCACGGCCCGATCGAAACAACACCGGTAGTCCCACGCGAAGGTGGGCGCAGATGGTACAAACACGACACATTACTTAAAAATAGAAGAGCGATCCTGACATGAAACATTTAGTTTTACAAACCGAGTACAAATACATAAATAATTTACAAACTTAACTTTACAATAGATACGACTGAAGCTCAAATATAAAAGATCCTACCACTACTCTAATTTTCACCAGTTCTGATCTATCAAGACCGGTCAGACCGGTCCGCGCAAAACAGAACGGCTGCACACTCAGCCCCAAGTGTACAACTCGATCAAGCCCTAGCCTAAGGGTCTCTCTCCACCACTTCCCACCCCTCTGCATCTCTGCGGATGAATTTAACGCAGCAGGGGCAGAAATCGACGTCCGAGTGTCCTGAAACAATAATTGTGGCAACAAACCCTGAGTATACTAATACTCAGCAAGGCTTACCCGACCAGTGGGTATAACTTAGCCCACATATCTAGACATGCAAAGCTTTCTGGCTGGTGGTTATTTTTGCATAAAAAGCTTCTAAAAGTGAGTCCTTATTTTTCCACTTTTAGCCCAAATTCTATGTATAACAATCATTAACTAATATTTGCACCTGCTAAGCAATCATAACAACATGAGGTATTAATTCATGATAGATATCTCCAACATTACTTTAATTCCATATAACATTACTACGATGTGGTGCTGTGATCAAGGTGCTCATATCCGAGATGCGACGTACGGCGGATCGATCCGATTTAACCTTGCAAGGTAGACCTAACCAACACGGCACGTATTTGCCCCGTCGGACTATACACGCCAACCATTCCCCTCCCCGCCTCGAACTACAGAACCACCCCACCTTCATATAGTCAGTCGAGCTCAACGTGAGACCACCAAAAGTAAACATATGCATCCCGTTTCTCCGCGACTACTCGACTCGCCCTACGGGGTGGTGATGCAGTTCTGTACTTTCGAAGCGAAGCAGTACTAGGCTTACCGGTTTCGACTACCTCCTACTCCCGGCATGTGGTTAGTACAATTCAAACTCGATCACAGGGCCAGGCAACGAACGGTCCTTAACCGACACAGGCGGGGCTAACCTTTCCTCCCGTCCGGTCTCCGATTACTCTTCCTTTCTTACCTAACTCCATAATCCATATATTCAGAATTACTAAATACCCTACATCTCGCGAGTGACCCAAATCACTCGACTTCTACCGAATTCTATTAAGCGTAGCATACCTATCGTCTTCTATATACTAGTATAACCCGAGGAAACCTAGGGATCATGCATCTAGGGTTTCAAACAAATCCTAAACCTAATGCACAGGTAATAGTAGAAATATAATCATAGGTGTGATAATTCAAAAATAAAAGGGCGTGCACCGGGGCTTGCCTTGCGTCTGCTGCTCAACACTGGGGTGAGTGGGGCCTTGGGCCGACTCCCCGCGAACCTCCTCCTGCGGGGCTGACCCCTGCGGCTCCTGTGGCTCCGCAACCACTGCGTATACGGCTCCCTCGGCGGCAGCGTCTACACGTATGCAATGATATGAGAATGTATGCAAATACGATATGCAACAACAATCCTTGAAATGTCCAAGTAGAAACACTACAAATTTACCCCAAATTTATCCAATTCTACACCCAACAGTTCTATTAAAACCCGGAATATCCGGATTCATACCCGGAGTATCCGGATTCCGAAATCCGGAGTTTCCGGGCCTATACCCGGAGTTTCGCCCGGAGTGTCCCAAACCCGGAGTATCCGGGCCTATACCCGGAGTTTCGCCCGGAGTTTTCAAAACCCGGAGTTTCCGGGCTTATACCCGGAGTCTCCGGGCTTGACAGCATTTACGCCCCAAGAACTGAAATTTTGATTGTGACAAAACCAACCCACAAAAATCAAAACCCTTCTAGACCATAGTAGAGTGACTCATAAGAAGATGATTGACCCAAAAGAAATCGTTTAAAACATCCTAGAACGATCAATCCATTTAGCCCTAGCTTGGGTACCTTCTCAAGTTGAAACCGAAGGCCTCCCCAAGGAGGAATGAATGGAGAGGATGATTCTCCACGCCGGTAGAAGTTCCCTTAGCCTTGGAATCAACTTGAACTTGAAGATCTTGGGGTCTAGGGCTTAGGGAGGAAGGAGTGCTAGTGAGGGAGAGAGAGGTCTCATGAGGGAGTGAGTGAGAGGGAGAGAGTGCTCGTGGGGGAGAGGAAGAGTGAGCTGTGAGGGAGAGGGAGAGAGAGATTTTTATTTAAATGGTTGTGGGGCCCAGATGACCAAATTAGGAAAATAGAAACTCCATGCCCGGAGTATCCGGGCCAATGGCCGGAGTATCCGGGTGTTACAATCCTTCCCCCTAAAAGAAATCTCGTCCCGAGATTTAATCAATATGCTAAATGGAAAGTTAGGAATTGACTAGTACCTTGATAAACTTGTAGCAATTCTGGACATTTAGTCCGAACAAATTCCTCCGTCTCCCAAGTTGCTTCCCGCTCGGAGTGATTACTCCACTGCACCTTATAGAATTTGCTGGTTTGATTTCGAGTAACTCGGGTTTTGAGATCAACAATTTTCACCGGGTGCTCGGGGTACACAAGATCTGGCTCCAATTGTAACTCAACTATATCCACAATCTTGGCGGGAACACGGAGGCATTTTCTGAGCTGCGAGACATGGAATATATTATGGACCGCGGATAAGTGGGCGGGAAGTTCCAGTCGATACGCTACCGGCCCACATTGCTCAACAATAGGAAAAGGCCCAACATAGCGAGGTGCAAGTTTTCCTTTGACCCCGAACCGCTGGACCCCCCTCATTGGAGATACCCGCAAATAGACATGATCCCCCACTTGGAATGAGATAGCTTGCCGTTTTTTTGTCCGCGTAACTCTTTTGGCGGGATTGAGCCGCTTTCAAATTTTTCTGGATGAGCTGGACTTGATCTTCAGCTTCATTAACTATATCCGGCCCAAAGAAATTTCTCTCCCCAGCTTCCGACCAATTCAATGGCGTTCTACACCTCCGCCCATATAATGCCTCGAAAGGAGCCATTTGGATACTCTCTTGGTAGCTGTTGTTGTAAGAAAATTCTGCAAGCGGCAGACATTCATCCCACTTTTTACTGTAAGAGAGTACACAGGCTCGCAGCATATCCTCCAGAATTTGATTGATCCTCTCTGTCTGGCCGTCCGTCTGAGGGTGATAAGCTGAACTACGAATGAGCTGAGTACCCAGGGCCGAGTGGAACTGCTCCCAGAAGCGTGCGACAAACTGGGCACCACGGTCAGAAATAATGGTCCGGGGTACCCCATGCAAGCTAAGGATCCGACTGATATACAACTCAGCATAGTGTTGTGCCCTATAAATGGTCTTCACTGGAAGGAAATGGGCTGACTTCGTGAGACGGTCCACAATCACCCAAATAGAGTCATACCCCTTTGAGGTCTTGGGAAGCCCAACAATGAAATCCATACTAATATCTTCCCACTTCCACGAGGGTATATTCAGGGGCTGCAAGGGACCAGCTGTCCTCAAATGACTCGCCTTCACCCTTTTGCAAATATCACACTCAGATATATATTTTGCAATTTCCCGCTTCATCCTCGTCCACCAGAATCGCTGTTTTAGATCTTGATACATTTTATTACTGCCCGGGTGAATAGAATATCGGGAAAGATGAGCCTCATCCAGAATTTGTTTCCGAAGCTCAAAATTTTTAGGCACTACTAACCGTTCTTGAAACCAAAGAACCCCCTCACTATCTTGCTGGAAGCATTGAACCCGAGGATCATTCTCAGTGAGCCGTTGTTTGATCTTATGCATTCCCGCATCATTTTTCTGAGCCTCCACAATCTGATCTCGGAGGGTAGGTGTGAGGGTAATGTTAGTAAGTGTACCTTTGGATACAATGGCCAGATTTAATTTTTCCATTTCTTGGCACAAGGTTTCATGCACCATCGAGGCTGAGGTGCAACTGCAACTAGCCTTGCGACTCAGTGCATCCGCAACGACATTCGCCTTACCCGGGTGATAATGAATCTCCAAATCATAATCCTTTATCAGCTCTAACCACCGCCTCTGGCGCAAATTGAGCTCACTCTGGGTAAAAATATACTTCAAACTCTTGTGGTCTGAGTATATGTGCACTGGATTGCCCAGAAGATAATGGCGCCAGATCTTCAATGCATGCACCACTGCTGCTAATTCCAGATCATGTGTGGCATAATTCTCTTCATGCCGCTTGAGGGCTCTGGAGGCATAAGCAATCACACGCTGATCCTGCATAAGGACGCAGCCTAGGCCCGTACCTGATGCATCACAATACACATCAAAAGGCCGGGTAATATCTGGCTGAGCGAGGACAGGGGCAGTCGTCAGAAGCTTTCTCAAAGTCTGGAAGGCCTGCTCGCATTTGTCATCCCAAATGAATCTCACCCCTTTCTTAAGTAACTCAGTCATGGGTCTAGCAATCTTAGAAAACTCTGGTACAAACCGGCGATAATAGCCTGCTAGCCCAAGGAAACTCCGGATCTCTGGAACAGACTCTGGAGTCTTCCAATTCAGGACATCCTGAATCTTAATAGGATCAACTGAAATCCCCTTGTCTGAGATGATGTGACCCAAGAACTGGACTTCCTTGAGCCAGAAATCACATTTGCTGAATTTGGCATACAGCTTGTGCTTCCGCAGGCGCTGAAGCACAATACGGAGATGCTCTGCATGCTCTTCTTCATTCTTGGAAAATATCAAGATGTCGTCAATGAAAATCACGACAAACTTATCTAGCTCGGGCATGAACACCGAGTTCATGAGATACATGAAATGAGCAGGGGCATTCGTTAGCCCGAAAGACATGACCAGATATTCAAAAAGTCCATATCTGGTGGAAAAAGCCGTCTTGGGAATATCCTCAGCTCTAATCTTTATCTGATAATAGCCAGAGCGGAGATCAATCTTGGAAAATACTTTGGCCCCGAATAGCTGATCAAACAGAATATCAATCCGGGGAAGGGGATATTTATTTTTGATTGTAACGGCATTCAGAAGTCTATAGTCCACACATAACCTGAGGCTTTCATCTTTCTTTTTCACAAAAAGTGCAGGACAACCCCAAGGTGAAGTGCTAGGACGGATATACCCCTTATCAAGCAACTCATGCAATTGTTTCTTTAGCTCGGCTAGCTCATTGGGTGGCATACGATAGGGTCTTCTAGAGATGGGTGCCGTGCCCGGTTGTAACTCAATGGCAAACTCCACGTTTCGATCCGGTGGCATGCCAGGCAAATCATCCGGAAAAACATCCGGGTATTCACACACCACTGGTATATCGGCTAGGCTCTTGCCCTCGGTGTGGTTCACAATAGGAGTCATCGACTTATGGTTCATCAGGGATAGTGTCATGGAACCATGAAGAGGAGAGTTTACGTACACCACATATGATGACGTATCTAGTAAAATCCCATGAAATTTCATCCAATTCATTCCAAGGATAATGTCCACTTTCTGGGTCGGCAGCATAATCAGATGAGTGTCAAAAAATTTTCCTTGGAATTGCAAAGGTACTTGTTTAACCGTTTGATTGGTTATTAATTGCCCCCCAGGCGAATGGATATTGTATGGAATTGACATACTTCCTATTTCCAATCCAAGTCTAGTAGCACACTCCTTGCTAATAAAGGTGTGAGATGCCCCAGAATCAAATAATACCGTAACGGGTTGATCGTTTATGGAAAACGTACCCGCCATCCCTGGAGCTCCCTCTGGAATGCCATCGAGGGTGGTGTAGTGCACACGCCCAGGTTTGAAATGGGCCAATTGCTGCTTCTGGCTCTGCTGACTCGATTGCTGACCTTGCTTGGGTGGCATTGGGCAATTCCGTGCAAAATGACCAGGCTGCCCACAATTATAGCATGGGAAAACATTGGGGCGCATCCCCGGCTGCTGCACCCATACCTTCTGCTCATTCTGCTGAGGAACAGAAGGTCTGACTGTCCCCTGAGGCTGTGTGTACTGAGGTGGCCGGTAACTCCACTGCTGCTGTGGCTGGTGCTGAAAAGGGGCTCGCTGTGGGCCCGACTGCACCAGGCGGAACCTCTGAGGAGCACTGCTCGAAGAACCCACTGCCGGTGCCTTTCTCTTCTTCTCCGCCTTGTGAGCTAGATGGGCGTCCTCCTGAATGATAGCCCCATTGACTAGCTCACTGAAGGTGTCAAACTTGACCATTGCCAAGCGATCCTGGAGCTTGCTACTGAGCCCCTGCCTGAAACAGGCCTGCTTCTTCTCATCGGTGTCTACATGATACCCGGCATACTGTGATAGGGCGTTGAAAGCCTGGGAATATTGCAGGACACTGTTGTTACCCTGTTTCAGGGCCAAGAACTCGGTGAGCTTCCTGCGGATGACCCCTGCTGGGATGTGATGTGCTCTAAAGGCGTCCCTGAACTCCGCCCAGGTGAATCGAGTACCTGCAGGGAACATAGCCACATGGTTATCCCACCATGTGCGTGCGGGACCCCGGAGTTGCTGAGCTGCAAATCCTGCCTTGTCGTTGTCATTGTAGGGGTGCAGGGTGAACTTGGACTCGATGGTCCGGAGCCAACTATCCGCCTCCAAGGGCTCATCCGCTTTATGAAAAAGCGGGGGCTGAGTACCCAGAAACTGCTCATATCCAGGAATAGGTGGTTGGGGGTGTTGGTCAGGCCGCGGCACTCTGCCCTGCTGCACGATCTCTCGGAGGAGCGCCGTTTGCTCGTCTCGTCCGGTGAGCATGGCCGCAATGGCCTGAGCCAAATCAGGAGGGTTTGGAGGTGCTGCCATTCTGCATTCACCCATGTTTGATTTAGTCACAATATCTGGTTTACCCAAAATAATCAACCATGGAAGAATGCAGAAAGTATAATTTAAATCAAAAAGCCGGAAAACTTTTGCAACCAAATCCGGAGTATCCGGAATAATATCCGGGATATCCGGACACCCCCTACCCGGAATATCCGGAACTATATCCGGAATATCCGGATCTTCATGTCGTGTTTACAACACCCCCAAAACTTAAGATGCAGAAATTTTTAAAACAATGAATGACATGATGCATAATGCACGATAGTCCTACGGTACCCTCTCAACCAAAACTAAACCTCTAGCTACTCCTCTAACATAACTATATAGGGCTTACCACGACTACTCCTACCCATAATAGTAAACTACATTCATCCTAAGTCAGAATTCCATTTTTAGTTTGTAATATCTTAAAATTAGTCATGCTCGTACCACCCCCCGATGCGTTTCGGCTCTGATACCAGCTGTGACGGAACCGCCAAATTAAAACTCTAATTAAGCCTAATGGCTGTCATTTGAACACATCGGGCGCATTAGCTTAATGGCTTAATTTGACGATCCTTTCTCAACCCACGGCCCGATCGAAACAACACCGGTAGTCCCACGCGAAGGTGGGCGCAGATGGTACAAACACGACACATTACTTAAAAATAGAAGAGCGATCCTGACATGAAACATTTAGTTTTACAAACCGAGTACAAATACATAAATAATTTACAAACTTAACTTTACAATAGATACGACTGAAGCTCAAATATAAAAGATCCTACCACTACTCTAATTTTCACCAGTTCTGATCTATCAAGACCGGTCAGACCGGTCCGCGCAAAACAGAACGGCTGCACACTCAGCCCCAAGTGTACAACTCGATCAAGCCCTAGCCTAAGGGTCTCTCTCCACCACTTCCCACCCCTCTGCATCTCTGCGGATGAATTTAACGCAGCAGGGGCAGAAATCGACGTCCGAGTGTCCTGAAACAATAATTGTGGCAACAAACCCTGAGTATACTAATACTCAGCAAGGCTTACCCGACCAGTGGGTATAACTTAGCCCACATATCTAGACATGCAAAGCTTTCTGGCTGGTGGTTATTTTTGCATAAAAAGCTTCTAAAAGTGAGTCCTTATTTTTCCACTTTTAGCCCAAATTCTATGTATAACAATCATTAACTAATATTTGCACCTGCTAAGCAATCATAACAACATGAGGTATTAATTCATGATAGATATCTCCAACATTACTTTAATTCCATATAACATTACTACGATGTGGTGCTGTGATCAAGGTGCTCATATCCGAGATGCGACGTACGGCGGATCGATCCGATTTAACCTTGCAAGGTAGACCTAACCAACACGGCACGTATTTGCCCCGTCGGACTATACACGCCAACCATTCCCCTCCCCGCCTCGAACTACAGAACCACCCCACCTTCATATAGTCAGTCGAGCTCAACGTGAGACCACCAAAAGTAAACATATGCATCCCGTTTCTCCGCGACTACTCGACTCGCCCTACGGGGTGGTGATGCAGTTCTGTACTTTCGAAGCGAAGCAGTACTAGGCTTACCGGTTTCGACTACCTCCTACTCCCGGCATGTGGTTAGTACAATTCAAACTCGATCACAGGGCCAGGCAACGAACGGTCCTTAACCGACACAGGCGGGGCTAACCTTTCCTCCCGTCCGGTCTCCGATTACTCTTCCTTTCTTACCTAACTCCATAATCCATATATTCAGAATTACTAAATACCCTACATCTCGCGAGTGACCCAAATCACTCGACTTCTACCGAATTCTATTAAGCGTAGCATACCTATCGTCTTCTATATACTAGTATAACCCGAGGAAACCTAGGGATCATGCATCTAGGGTTTCAAACAAATCCTAAACCTAATGCACAGGTAATAGTAGAAATATAATCATAGGTGTGATAATTCAAAAATAAAAGGGCGTGCACCGGGGCTTGCCTTGCGTCTGCTGCTCAACACTGGGGTGAGTGGGGCCTTGGGCCGACTCCCCGCGAACCTCCTCCTGCGGGGCTGACCCCTGCGGCTCCTGTGGCTCCGCAACCACTGCGTATACGGCTCACTCGGCGGCAGCGTCTACACGTATGCAATGATATGAGAATGTATGCAAATACGATATGCAACAACAATCCTTGAAATGCCCAAGTAGAAACACTACAAATTTACCCCAAATTTATCCAATTCTACACCCAACAGTTCTATTAAAACCCGGAATATCCGGATTCATACCCGGAGTATCCGGATTCCGAAATCCGGAGTTTCCGGGCCTATACCCGGAGTTTCGCCCGGAGTGTCCCAAACCCGGAGTATCCGGGCCTATACCCGGAGTTTCGCCCGGAGTTTTCAAAACCCGGAGTTTCCGGGCTTATACCCGGAGTCTCCGGGCTTGACAGCATTTACGCCCCAAGAACTGAAATTTTGATTGTGACAAAACCAACCCACAAAAATCAAAACCCTTCTAGACCATAGTAGAGTGACTCATAAGAAGATGATTGACCCAAAAGAAATCGTTTAAAACATCCTAGAACGATCAATCCATTTAGCCCTAGCTTGGGTACCTTCTCAAGTTGAAACCGAAGGCCTCCCCAAGGAGGAATGAATGGAGAGGATGATTCTCCACGCCGGTAGAAGTTCCCTTAGCCTTGGAATCAACTTGAACTTGAAGATCTTGGGGTCTAGGGCTTAGGGAGGAAGGAGTGCTAGTGAGGGAGAGAGAGGTCTCATGAGGGAGTGAGTGAGAGGGAGAGAGTGCTCGTGGGGGAGAGGAAGAGTGAGCTGTGAGGGAGAGGGAGAGAGAGATTTTTATTTAAATGGTTGTGGGGTCCAGATGACCAAATTAGGAAAATAGAAACTCCATGCCCGGAGTATCCGGGCCAATGGCCGGAGTATCCGGGTGTTACAGGGAGGGGCAGGCATGTGGGCGTTGCCGTTGCGTGGAATCCCAAGGCGGGGGCGCCAGCGAGGCCCGGCGTACGGGCATGTCGCCCGCACGTGCAACGCCCGGTCAGCGGCACCCCCCGATCCAGCTTTATCTGCCAGTCAACATTCGGCCCTGTCCGCAGGGCACTAGTTTATCATCCTAGTAGCTCCTCTTTCCTTTTCTTTTCTTTAACTTCCTATGCCCTCCGATCCAACTGGCAAAGTGGCAATGGAAGTACTTATAATTAGAGCTGGGACTTGGGCCGTGCTATTTTTAGGCGGACTGCGGCACGATCATTTGACACGGTCCAAAACACGACACGACCCGAAATATTTTGGGCCGTGCCGACACGACACGAATACGAGGGCCGTGCCGTGTCTAGAATCTCAGCACGACGGGCTATATGGTACGACCCGCATTTTGGGCCGTGCTTGGGCTGGCACGGTACGAAAACGGCCCATCGGTCGGTACGTAGCCTATTGTTCTACTATGACAATTAATCTTCATTTCTAATTAACAACAATTATGAAAGAAAATATTATTCATTCAAGAAAATTATATAATTTTTCTATCATCGATAGTTTATGTGCTTTCTAATTGCAATAGTAATATTTCTGCATCGATGCATATAAATTCAATTGCAAGTATCTGGAAGGGCCGTGCTTGGGCCGGCACGACACGAAGACGTACCGGCGTGCCATGGGCCGTGCTTAGGCTTGATAATAAACTTGTCGTGCCAGCACGGCACGGCATGATGTGCCGATCGTGCCTAGAAATCTAGACCCGACACGGCACGGCCCAAGTCCCAGCTCTACTTATATTGTGCCTAATCATCACTCTCAAGACGACCTTAACACCATCACACAAAACAGGGTTTTGATTTACACGTACGCAAATGAATAATTTAGTTGAATTTTCTCTTTAACTCTGTTCTGCTGATTGCTTCTCCAGCCAACCAACAATATTTTTCTCTCACACCAAATCAGCACCAGCCAGTCAGCAGTAATTTTCTCTTACAACAAACCAGCACCAGCCAGCAGCCGCAACCAGCAGTAATTTTCTTTCTGTTTTTTTATTGTATCGGATGCTTGGTAGAATTTTCATCAAAGTATACACATGTTCTTTGTTCATGCTTTATATCTGCAACCATATTTATGGCCACGAACGGTTCCTAAACGACAAGAACACAATAGCGGCCAGCAATTTACATTATATTATGACCAACTTGCTAGGGGCCGATTTTTATTTAATTTCCCGAAACAAAAAAAGGGGAAAAAACCCCTTTTTGCTTTGATGAGCTCCAACACCACATGGCCAGTTTCCGGGCGGCTTCGTGCGTCGCCGTCGGCGCCCGCATATGCGCGCTCGTGCGCGCGGCCCGCCGGCATCCGATTCGCCCCCCGGTCATGTGTTCACCGGCCGGAGCTCGTCGTCTTCACGGCCGGTGATGATGGAAACGGCCGGCGGCAGGGGCATGCAGGCATGCATCCACGTGCGCGCGGAATTTACAACGATCCCGTCGTACCGCGGCGGCACGCGGGCAGCTCCTGCCCGGCTGGCAATGGCATGTTACTGGCGCGCGCCGTGGTCGTGGCCACGGCGTCCACGTCTGCAGCCACCCGCATGCCACTCCGCCGCCGCCCGCCGCCGCCGCGGAGGATCAGCAGCCGCCGCGCCCACGCCCGTTCCGATCTCCGATCCGGCCGGCCGGTTGATTGAGGCGTGCAGGGTAACACTGGCAGGATGAGTCTGCTGACTGTGCATGCCGGCCGGGAGCAGGGAGCATCATCTGGGGCATGCTGCATGCAGGATTATCGTCAGGCATGTACTGTAGCCATCCCAACATCTAGGTGCATCAGCTAGGCTGTACATTCTGAATCTGAACTGCCCTCCGGTCCTCAATCTCCTCAGCCTAGTTCTCCAGTGCAGTCCTCTAAAACGAACGCAATCATCATCAGTTGAAATGGAGAACTAACTGAACTAGTGTATGCCAACGAATTACTGTCATAAGCCATCTTTAAGTCGCATTTTTCTTTGACAGGGTAATAAGTTGCAACTTGTTTTACTTAGTTTTAAACTGGCTTCCAATGCTGATTTGTCCAAAGTTGATGTAGCGGTTTCAAACCACCAAAATTTCAATCCACACTAGCATGATCACCGGTCAACATCTTTATATACTGTTCAATGTAGAGTTGCTCAACCATTAGTTTTTCTCGTAAAACTACCTTGCATTCCCTTCTAAAGACAGTACAGGATTATTTAGGAACATTGTCTGATACACTTGCATTCAAATGACTCAACAGCAAGATCGCAGAAGATTTAACAAGAAGTCCAATGCAGACAGAAAAAAGGCGCGTTCCATTAGTATTAGATAACCAAAACTCCGGTACAGAGGGTTAGCTAGCTTCGTCTACTGTTATTGATTTCCACAGCTTTTCACATGGATTAATTTACAGCATCGATCCTCAGGGGAGCTCAACAACCGATCCTAACTTTGTTAAAAACTACTACATTTGCATTTCCCTCAAAAGATACAGAAATAATTAAACTTTTCAGCTACAATTGCTTTGCAGTTGTAACTTAACTTCGCCATTTCCATGACACCGGACGGTGCATGCTGCTCTGCGAGTAGAGCAAATTTCAGAACAACGGACAGCTATCTGGCCGCCTTGAGAGCCTTTGCGAGCCCAGATGAAGTCCCGTACGCCGCCGCGCCGGCGTCTCTGAACCCGCAGAAGAACTGCCTGTGTCCGGGCAACGTCGCCGCCGCCGGAGAGGCCATGCCAGCGCCAGCATTGGCAGCGGCGTGCGCGTGCGTGGCGGGAATGCTGGACGCGTTAGAGGGGGACGACGATGACGCGACGCGCCTGCAGGAGAGGCACATTGTGAGGGTGGTGAGCGGCGGCGCCGGCGCCGGCGCGGCGGCCGCGGCGTTGAGCGCCCTGAGCTCGGCGACCTCCTTGCCGAGGCGGCGGTTCTCCTCGGCCAGCTGCTCGCACCAGCGCTTGAGGTACTCGCAGTCGACCTCCGTCTGCTTGAGCTTGGTGCGGGCGCGGCGGTTCTGGAACCACACCTCCACCTGCCGCGGCCGCAGGCCCAGGCTGCTCGCCAGCGCCACCTTCTGCTTCTGCAAAAGAGAACGAACGAGCAACCGATCGATCAGCCATGGCCTTCGATTCGATCTGCAGCAGCATATATATAATATATATACATTGATTTGTTTCCGCGAACACGGGATTATCGTCGTCGATCGAGGCGTACCGGAGTGAGGGTGTGGTGCGTCTTGAAGCACTCCTCGAGCACGGCGGCCTGGTCCTTGGACAGGCGCAGCTTCTTGCGCGCGGCGCCGTCGTCGCCCTCGTCGCCGCTGCCGGCGCCGGCGCCGGCCGACCTCTCTGCCGCGGCACGTTTTCCACCACTTCCGCTGCCGCTCGACACCGGGCTGCCGGCGGGCGAGCACCTCCTCTCCCTCTCCTCCGCCGCGGCCGGGCTCGCCTCCCGCTCGGCGGCGGCGGCATTGCCGGAGTAGCAGAAGCTGGGCTGCAGCGCCGCCAGGCCTAGGCCGAGACTCAGCCCAAGGTCCAAGCTTTGAGGCGCCATGTTCTGTTCACCAATCTAAGCTACCTGGCCGGTAAGCTTTGCGCAGGAAGATGACACTAGCTAGCTGGTAGCAGATCTGAAGACGTACGAGTAGGAGAGGGAGCGAGCACCGCTAGCTGTGCACGCCGGCCGCCGGAGTTGGTGTGGAAGGAATGTGCGGGAGGGCGGGGTATAAATAGAGGGCCGGGATCCGAGCGACCACCATCAGTTGGAGCGGAGGACAAGGCGCATGCAAGTGGTCGACAATGATGAGCTGGGATTTATCCCTTTTTACATTCTGATTTTGTTTACAATCGTTGTCATATGAGTTTTGTTTTGTACAATTTTTTATATAATCTTTTCATATTTGAACATTTTTTTACAAGTAATATGAATTTTTCATGTATGTATTTTGTATCTGAACAAATTATATAATTTTGATTTAGCTTAAGCAACTGGATTTGGACCTCATGGGACACGATTAACAAGTTTAAGAATGTGAATGTGCATTTTAATTTTGGTTTAGCTTAACTATGTTTTGGACCTCACGTGATATGATTAGCAAGTCTAAGGATCTGAATGTGTATTTTGAAAGTTTGAGCATGTGGATGGCATCCTGAGCCATGTTTGGAAACTGATGGTATATTTTAATCTAATTGTCTTTGGGAGCTTAAATTGATAAAAAATACGACAACCTTCAACTCAGGGTATAACACTACTACAGAATAGGCCTTTGTTTCAGGCCATTTGTCCCGGTTACCTTTAGACCCGGGATAAAAGGTGGCTTTTGTCCCGGGTCCAACGGCTAGCCGGGCCAACGTGGGGGACAGGGGCTTTTTGTCCCGGGTGGAGCCACCAACCCGGACAAAAGGCCCCCCATTTGTCCTGGTTGGTGGCTCCACCCGGGATAAAAGGGCCCAACCCTTTTATCCCGGGTGGTAACACCAACCGGGACAAAAAGGTGACCCAACCCGGACAAAAGGCCCCTCCACGTGATAGTTCAAAAGGAAGTTATTCTATACAGAGTCACGTGTACTACTTAGGTGAGTTGGTAAGGAAACCATGCGCTAGGTAAGAGGTCTTGTGATCGAATCCCGTTGTGTGCAAAAAAATTTTTAACGTCAAGCATCTTTTGTCCCGATTCTGCCACCCAGGGACAAAAGCCTCCCGGAAGCCTTGTCCCTGTTCCAAAACCGGGACAAAAGCCAGTTTGGAACCGGGACAAAAGGCTGAATTTGTAGTAGTGTAAGGATCCAAATAATGGATGTATACATACGGTTTAATTTGCACCCATCATTTTCCAAAATCTTCCCACTACTGCATACTTAAACAGGCAGCGCAACACAAATGCAGCCCTAATTATCACCCCGCTGCATCATGATAATTAAGTGGTCCATCATTATTAGCTAGCAGCTGTTTAATCAACTCCAATAATCTTTTTTTTTTGAACCGCCAATAATCTTTCCGTTGGACTTGCACGAGCGAGATTCTATTCTTATTCTTCCGTTAGTCGTTAATTCCGCGCGCACAGTTGTGCAGTACGTACATGATAACATGGAAAGAACCTGATGATCAGGTAGACAGGGAGTAGTGCTACCTCTCCCAAAACTAAAGCCAGCTAGCTTATCGGCATCATCACAATCAGTAGTGGATCGTAAGCAACATACTAACGCTGAACTAATCATGCCCTAGATGCCGATCGCCGGTAGCCTAATCATGCGCCTATAGCTAGCGCTGTAGCCAAATGAGAGCCGCATAATTGCCCCGACAGCGCCGTGCTGTGGAGATGATGGTGCAGCGGCAAAAGGCGAGCAGCACTACACACACCAGCACGTACGTGCGTGTGGGCATGCATGCAGCGAATTATATATATTTTTGTATATATAAAATATATATAGTGTATATAACATATATGATTATATCTGATGTGGATTATTGCCGATCTCGTATCGATTCCTGGTAGTTAATAACCAGCTCGGATAGATCGATCGATCGATCGCTCTGTGACTGCCTGCCTGCCTGCCTGCCTGCCAGGAAAGTTAGAGGGTGATTAGCTTTTGCTAGTTAGTTGATTGATTAATAATCGAGGGCCGGGGGTCGAGTGGGGGCCACGATGACTAACTGTCAGTCTCGCTCTCGGCCGAATCATTGCGCAAGGGGCAAGCTCACATCTCACATGCACGGTTCCGGGGCTGTCTGGCATGCAAGACTGGCCGGCGCGGCCACTGTGCTCTCAGCTAGCGTACTTTCATTCCAATTCATTATGGCAGTAATCAACAACGCCTGCATTCTGATGAAGGTTAGGTTAATCATGGAGTACTTTATATTACTAGGTACACTTAGTTTGTATTGGAAAAGAACCTTAGTTGCGGTATTTATTGATTGTCGCTGCGGGCGTACGTGCAACTAATAATATAATGCAACTGTAGATCTTAATTTCCAGCAATTTAATAATTAAATTATTAATTACTATATAGTATGTGTTGGAGTTCTACTAGTTTTACTGATGAATTTGGTACCAAATGGTACATTATGAATTTGGTACCAAATGGTACATTTCTGGGAATTTAATTTGGTAATTCAATTATCTAGGAATCTCATGAAAAACCCCAATATATACTACTATATGACGTACTACTTATAGCTGATGAATTTAGTGCCAAAATGATTCCTTTATGGGAACTTAATAATTTAATTATCTAGGAATCTCAGGGAATAGAAGAATATATACTCCCTGTACTTCAGTTGTGTGCTCCCTGAAGAATGTATCATTGGACTGGGCCTGCGATGGATCCATCATCCATTAATCCACAACCCAGATCTGGAGAGGGGAGCAGGGGTATTCAATCAATTGAAGGCGCGACAGCCAAGGACACGCTAGCTATTTCCCCTCCCTCTTCTTCTAGCTCCAATCATTATTTGTTCCTGCTTGCCTCCTCCGCTAGTAGCTGCTGATGATGATGCGAAGTTAACCAATAGTACCACGGCAATTATTGGCGACGGGAACGACGACGGAGCCGTGCCACTGTGACAGTGAGGTGAGCGAGAGCGGGTATGTGTGTACGCGCACGCCAAGGCTGCAGCTCGCTCGAGCTCGAGCTCGAGCATGGTGGCTCGGCGGCCGGCGTGGCGCGCACATGCGCGCGCCGGGGAATCCCGAGGCACGCCAGCCCGGACGGGCGTACGGCCGCGTCGCGCGCACGTGCAAGCCCAACCCGGCAGGTCAGTGGGCCCCGCGCCCTTGCGAGCCCGGTCGCCGGTCAACATCGATGACGGCCCGGCCCAGGAAGCCCGAATCTTGACGCAGAAATCTCGGTGTACGTTCGAGTGGTAGGTCTCTTGGTAATAACCGCTAAATGTTGCTAAAAAGAACTGTTAAATGGTGGTTCAAAAATATTACTGCTGAACGAGCGAGATTAACTTTGCCTATCTGATGACTCGAGTCACTTGCATTGGAGGTTGGAGCTTTCACGACCGTTGGATCAAATCAAATATCTGATCCTCTGCTGGTACGTCCAGTTGTAAGCCTGTCACTGCATGTACGTTATGGCTGGCTTTATCAGCTGATGAAGCAAACCTGGAGAGAGCAATATTATTAGCAGTCGTTAAGATACCTGAAAGCAAGTAGGTTTTCAGTTGCAAGTTGCCCGAACACACACGTCATATAATTAATAACCAGTTGATTAATTAGTAGACCTTGCATTATTATTAATTATCAGCTCCATCTGACGCGATATATTATTAGTAATCAATTTAGTATCATGCGCGCGCAGTAGCTAGCTCGCAATCCTAGTATAGCTCGCTTCGAATGGAGCGAGCTTCGTTCGTTCCCTACCTTCTACCTAACCTTGATGATATCGATCTACTGTATTGGAGTAGTATGATCGTCGTCATATCATTTGGGCCGACAGGGGCATGTTATCCAAATCATGGCAACGGTGCGCGCGGGCAAATACAGTTCGTTAATAATTTGCTTAATTATCAGGCCAGTCCTGGCTGTAACTAACTAACTAACTCGTCTGATCAGCAGGGTCTGGCACAGCAGGCTTTACCAGCTGTTCGATCGATCGCAGCAGCTTCGTTAGCGCGCGCGAGAGCTAACTACTGAATCATGCATTGCGGCCGCACATGGCTTTTCGGTGGTGCACCTGCGTCGTCGTACTTGCATGAACGATTCCCCAAAATGCCCACACAACTGTATATATTGTTGCTAAATGGATCGGAAGTCGTCTTATTAGCAAGATTTTCTGTTCACTCTCTCTCTCTCTGGGATGGGGCGGGCCTTGCATGTACTCCTGTTTTGCCAATGGCATTTGACATATTTGTTTAGTTGGGATGAGAATCCAAGCCATTACTTGCCAAAAAACATTCTTTTTTAAGGAGAAAGGGTTTCATGCATCCAAGATAGACCGCAGTATACATAATAATAATGTGCAGGGCCTTGTTTAATTCCCTTCAAAATTCCAAAATTTTACAAGATTCTCCGTCACATCGAATGTTTTAACGCATGCATGAAGTATTAAATGTAGCTAAATAAAATAACTAATTATACATTTTATTTATAATTTACGAGACGAAGCTTTTGAGCCTAGTTAACCGATGGCGGGACAATAATTATCAAATACAAACGAAAGTGCTACAGTGCTTTACACCCAAAATTTTATGCATCTAAACAAGGCCCTAGTATTTTAGTATGTCCGTGTTTAGATCTCAAAAGTTTCTGGCAAAAAACATCACATCACATGTTTGGACATATGCATGGAGTACTAAATGAAGTCTATTTATAAAACTTTTTGCATAGATGGGTTGTAAATCGTGAGACGAATTTAATGAGCCTACTTAATCTATGATTTACAATTGTGATGCTACAGTAACCATTGCTAATTATGGATTAATTAGGGTCGTTAGTTTCTTCTCGCGATTTACAACATATCTATGTAAAAAATTTTATAAATAAAATTCATTTAGTACTCCAAAATAGTAAGATTCTTTTTCAAAAAATTTACCCGTAAACATCTAAACACATTTTGTGAAAACTTGTGCGGCGTGGTCTGCGCACGTACTCTCTGAAACTTTGAGCACGATGCATGGATTACACATGGTACCATGGAGTATTGGTATAGCTAGCTAGTAGGACCAGCAGCTCCTAGATCTAGCTAGCTAGTTAGTCCCAGGCTCCCAGCCAGCATGAGTGCAAGACGATAAAAGGCGCGTGCGCGCGGACAGTGACGGAGGCAGGGCGCCCACGGAGGCACGGAGCACATCACGTGTGGGTTCGGTGATGACACGGCCGGACCGCCGGAGGCGGCGGTGATGGCGCGGCGGCGGCCGCCCGCCTGCTGCCGCTGCCGGCCGCACGGGGGCGAGCAGTGACGGCGATCGGTGAGGGGTAGCCTAACCCGGCGGCCGGCCTCCGTGATTGGCGAGGGGGCGCGCGCATGTGGGCGGGGCGCGGGATCCCCCGACACGCCAGGTGGGCGGTCGTACGACCGCCACCGATCTCCCCGTGCCGTGCGTGCGTGCGTGCGGTCAGAGGAGGCATCTCCGCCGATCTGTTTCTTTTTCCGCCGAGGATTTCGCTAGCTTTCTCTTTACTGGTTTGGCTGGAGACCGGTGATCTTTGTTTGCCCGCGGAAAGAAAGGGTTCGCTCGATCCTCGTAATGTAATGCTTTCCGAGGATTTGGTGGGCGATCTCCGTATCGCGGGAGATTGAGTTGGTCACTGTCACGCCATCTCCACTACTGCTTCACCTAGTTTTTAGTTCGTCATAGCTAGGCTTAATTTGTCGCTTGTGTAAGACATACAGCACCCGGAAAAGAGAGGAAAAAGACAGAGAGGATTGTGTCGCCGAGGACGACGGGCCGGGACTCTGTCGATCCAGAACTGCAATACTTTCAGTTCACAGACAGTAAACTGGATGAGTTCCGAAATGCAGCTGAGATCGATTATTTGAGTTCAATAGAGCCAAGGCAGGAAGACATCAATCCATGGAGGCTAGCTAGGCGTGTTTTGCAACCAGAACTCAACCACTTGCTACGACTTGGAATATGGGTAACTTGATGCGAAGCTTATGATGCACTCTATGTAACCAAAAACAGGTTAGCCATCGTCTAAGGCAGTGTCGGTGTCCTGACCCGGCGGTCCGGACCCAACCAGTGATAATGCTGCGTGTTCCTCGTCCCAGATGTTGATGCAAGAGGCAACATAATAACGCACGGGTTTATCCTGGTTCCGGCCGTGGGGCCGTACGTCCAGCAAAGGGGTATGCGAGAGCACTGTACTGTCTTGCACCGGGGGTGCCTGTAGTAGGGGGTACAAGCGAGGCGAGAGAGGGAGGGAAGCTCCCAAGTCTCTGCTAGAGGAGGAGTTGATTGAGGCGAGTGCCAATATCGGAGCTCAAAGAGCGTATGTGCTCTGTGAGTAGTGCTGAGCGTTGTGTTCTACCGAATGGACTGATCCCCTTAAGGGAAAGCCCGCCTCCTCCTTTTATAGACACAAGGAGGGACGGTGTACATGCATAGGGGATCGTGGAAGTCGTTGCCTTCTCTCCGAATCGCGGGGTGGAGTGGTCGAGTACTGTGGGAAGTACACTGTGGGGAATAGCGCCGGGCGTGACAGTCGTCCTGGGCATCGCCCTGGTCTTGCGGAGATCGCGCCGGCGTCCTGGCGGCTCCAGCGGGCGGCGTGATCGTTGATGTGGGGGGGGGTACCGTCCTCCAGACATGGCGTGGCGGCGTTCCGAGGGTCCTACAGGCCAGGGTCTTGTCCTGATCAAGGCCGGAGCCGCTTCCGAGGGTCGTGCCCATGCCATTCGAGGACTCCGCGGAAGGGAAAGTACGAAGGAGGTATGGGGAGTTGGCAGTATAGTAGTAGGAGCAGTGCCGAGCACGTCTTGCACTGCGTCGCAGGTTCCCACAGTGTCGCCACAGCGTCCGGGATGGCGGAGCAGTGACCGGAGTTGGCGGACTAGATTCCGGTCACAGCCACTGTGGGGAATGGCGGCCTGGCGCCGTCTGACCCGGGCGCTATGGAGGATAGGTTGCCTCCGTACGGCGGGCGGGTGAGCGGAAGGGCCGTTTGTCTTTTTCGTTGAGGGGTGGCCTTGAGGGAGGCGGAGATGATTCGCCCATCCGAGGGTAGGCTCGCTACCCTCGAGCGAGGCGGAGATGATCCGCTCCCCCGAGGGTAGGCTCACTACCCTCGAGCGAGGCGGAGGCGCGGGGTGGGTCGAGGGCTTCGGCGGGGAGCCCTCGAGCGAGGCGGAGATCACCCAGCGGGTCCGAGGGGGGGGGTGCGGATGGGCCGCACTGTGTACGTGGGCCGCGTGTTGGGTTTCTTTGAGTCCTTTCCTTTCTTCCAGATTGGAAGGAGGCTGTAGGCCTTCGTGGGCCCGGTTGCCCAGCATGTGTTTGCGTTTTTAAGGCAGTTTTAGTCCCGTGATTAGGGTGGCCCTGATCATGGTACCCGACAGTAGCCCCCGAGCCTTTGGTCGAGTCAGGGGATTCGGCCAAAGGGTATTTCAGCAATTTTATCCCTTTATGTGATCGATCGGCGTTGCGCTCCCGCCAGGCGCATTCGGGTGCTGGCCTGGCGGACGCGACAACTCGTCGGTCGGGGCAGTGCGCCTGCGGAAAAAGTACTCCCAGGCGCGCGCCCCTTCTTGTCTTGTTCCGGGGACGAGACGCGTCAGCGTGCTGAGCAGGCCAGGGCCATGATGGCGCCTACTGCTCTACAGCTGGTGCTATTGCCGCGCTGTTCCGCGCTCAGGGTCTCAGCCCTGCTTTCCCTGGTCGCCTTGCGACGCGTCGTTCGAGGGCAGTTGGCCAGCGCCGATGCTGGGCTGCTCAGTGTCCAGGGGCTCGGCTTTGCATTGTTTGGTCACGTCTCGGCACGATAACTGAGGGCATCTTTCACTCGTGGGGTGCCGCACTGTCACGGGCGGTCCAAGCCTTCTCCCTGCGATAGGCTTAAGGCTTGGTGCCCGACGCAGCTATAAATAGGGGTCGTGGGATTCCTTTTCCTCTCCAACTTCCCTGCTCTTACTTCTAGCATTGCCTAAGTCTAGTAATGTTTCCCTTTGCCTTTCACGGTCGTCCCCCGACGGGGTGGCCTAGTTTCTTTAGGCTTTGATGCAAGAAGAATGCTTGCGAGCGGCGGGGGAAAGCTGGAGAGGGCGTGCTTACCGTCCCTTGGCTTCAGTGGGATTAGCAGAAGAACATTGGGCCTGTGGGGCCCTGCCTCTGCGATGTCCCTCAGCCTGAAGGGGCGTTGAGATGCCTGACCATGGCGTCGGCGCCAGGTTTGGTGGCCGTTCTTCGCATCGTCCCTCTTGGCGACAATGTCGCTCTCGGGGAGATGGTGCAGAGGGTGCTGCCCGCCAGCTTGACCCCCCGCAAGGTCTTCGGTGGAGGAGATGCTAGAAGGAAGCTTGCGAGGAGGGCATCCCGCCGAACCCGTACGGTCTGGGGGCTGCTCCTCGCAATCCCGAGCAGCCTGGTCGTCATGTCGGCCAAGGACTCGGTGTTCTTCATCGGCGCTCGCTCCTCCCCAAGACAGGGAAAATTGCCACGCATGTGGTAATGCGTTTGTACTTTTCGATGGCTTCGAGCCGGTGACCCTTTATAATCTTTGTTTGTAAAGAGCAATGAAGTCTCCTTCTCCTTCGCGGAGAGGATGACCGAGGGTGTAAAGGTGTGCATTAGCCCCGCAGAGGCTTAACCCTTCGAGGGTGTGGCTCGAGTACTGATCGCGGCGGTCTTGGTTTGCCCGGCGGGGGCGCAACGGCGCTCCGGTGAGCATTGTTGGAGGAGTCTGATCTAGGGTCAGGGTTTGTCGCTGGAGAAGCAGTGAGGTGGCCACTCCGAGTTGTCTATGCAGATCATAGTCACCTCGAGCACCATGGTGTCGCCGCTGAGCATGTCGACGTCGTGCTGCTGAGGGCGCTCGAGCAGGCCTGCAGAGGATTTTGGTCCTCGAATGTGTGAAGTTTCTTCCGTGGGGGCGTGCCAGCGCACCCGCGGGTGTTGCCCCCGAGGCCTTGGAGGAGTGTTCGCACTCGTCCAAGGGCTATATACGTCGCCCTGCTTGGTTGCTTTACTGGGGTTGCCGTCCAACGTCTTTTTCAGCTGGCATCGGCATTCCTTTCAGCCGGCCTCAGCATTTTTCATTCTAGCGCAGCGACTCAGAGTCCTGCTGAACCATCTGGCAGGCACGCGTTAAGAGTGGGGGTTTTGGTTAAACACGTGGAACTTCATAATCGATGGTTGTCGATCCATTCGAGGGTGCGGCCTAGGCCGCGGTGTGCGAGGAGCCCTCAAGCCCTGGCCCGCGTGAAGGCGTTCAGGGGACCCTCGACTTTTATTACGACCCTCGTCGCCCTTCCGCGGGGAGGAGGGGTGAAGCGCACCATGCTACCCATGCCCGGGCCGCGAGCTATGACTGCTTCAGTGAGCTGCTAGCGGGTGGTTCAAGTGGACGTTCGTGCCCCATTCGATAAGGGTCGGCTCGTGGTCCGTGGACACAGTCACATAAAGCGCTCGCAAAGGTTCGCTAGGCGGGGCTCGGACCCGTTCGATAGGGTCCGAGGGCTCGATGCTCTCCCTCGATGGGATCTCCCTGCTAGGCAACCTCGACTGGCCTTGAACACTATGTAGGATATCTCGAACTCCGCATTCGAGGGTAGCTTGTATGGAACATCCATGCAGTCCCTGACTCTGGTGATCTGGGGCGCCTGTCGAACCCTCGACGGGCCAGGCTTCGAACCCCTGATCAGTAAGGCCTCGGAATAAGGTTCCTTCGAGGGTGAAGAGCCCACGAAAGGAATATTCCATCATGGTTCGCAAACGGCGTGGAGTCGTAGGTCGTGCGCGCGGGTCTTCCACTGGTCGTGGGCGACGTGGCCCGGTACGTGCGGTGCAGTGCGGGCGCGCCTTTTCAGGCGGCTGCCTCGGGTAGACGAAGCGGCGTGGGCGGCGGCTGACAGATGGAATAGTGGTACAGTTGCGCCGCTCCCGTCGGTTACCGCGCCATAATTATTGCCAAGTGCGCGCGTGGGGGACTCCGCGGTCATGGGGCCCAGCCATCAGCGACAGCAAAATCTACCGCATTCAATGCAGTGGATTCGGGCTGTGGCGGCAAATTCGCCCGTCTTGATGGATAAAAGCGGGGAATGGGGGATTGTTTGGGCTCACCTGACCACTTTGCCTTCGTCTCCCCTGTCTTCTCCGCCTCCCCTGCATCCTGAGCCCAGAGCCGAGAGTGAGAGGAGGAAGAAGGAGAGAGTGAGAGCGCACAATAGCCACCGTAGAGCTTGCCTTCCCGCATCCCCCAGCGGTTCGGAGCGATGTCGTATGTCCAGGAGCCGTTGTCGTGGGGGAAGTCCACCGCCACCGCGGCAGTTTTGGAGCAGCTGGTCGCTGACAAGCTGCTGCCGGTGAACATCAACTCGGAGCTGCCGGCGTGGATTCCCCCGTGGCCGGAGGAGACCGAACCGAATCCCCCCGAGGGCTACGTCGTGAGCCTCGTACGACTCCATGAGCGGGGATTCGGCCTCCCCGTCGGCAGATTCATGCGGGCGCTGTGCGAGTACTACAGGGTGGAGCTGCACAACTTCGGCCCCAACTCCATCTCGCAGGCGGCGGTCTTCGTCGCTGTCTGCGAAGGGTATCTGGGGATCGAGGCGCACTGGGATCTATGGATCCATTTGTTTCGCGACGAGCTCTTCATCGAGAACGTGCTGGGCCAGCCGAAGAGGTTCACCCGCGCCGGCGGTCTGATGCTTCACTTGTGCCCAACCCGGAGGAATTTGTACATCCCCAACAGGATGATGACAAACAACGCCGGTGGACCCGAGGGTGGTTTTACCTGCGCAACTTCGGCAACCGGCTCCCGGCGTTCACCAACAAGGTGCTCCGGGAGAGTCCGGAGAAGTGGGACTGGGGTGTATCACCCCGACCACATCAGGCCAGGCTCGAGGTGCTCACCGATGCGTTACGGCATCTGGCGAGGAGGGGGTTGACGGCGGCAGCCGTCATCGCGAACTTTCACCGGCAGAGGGTGATTCATCTCACGGATAGGAGCCTGCCGATTTTCGACCTCACCCCCGAGGCCAAGGCCTCAGGCTCGAGGACGTCGCTCGTGCTGCTCCCCCGTGATGTCGCTGCCCGGAGGGCGAAGAACGCGGTGGCGGAGTTCCCCGATAACCCAAACAATCTCTGGGAGATCAAGATGCGCCCCGAGACAGGGTACCTTTCTGTGGTAAGTTCCAGTTTCAATTCGTTGCTAATTTGTGCTACTCCTCTCACCACTCCCTGATTCTGACTTGGTTGTGCTTCGCAGGGGGTGAGCCGCAGGGGCTACACCTCGAGGCCTTCGGTCCCGGAGGAACGCGAAGTCAACCGCCTGCACGCAGAGGTGGTGAAGAAGCAGAAGGACGCGGCAGAGGTGGCCGCCGCCAGGAAGAGGAAGAGGAAGGAAAAACACGATAAGGCGTGCAAAATTGCACACGCGGAGGGAAAGCCGCGGCTCGCCATGCCTGTGTCCACCGAGGAGGAGGAGGGCTCCTCGGATGCCGAGGTCAACTTCTCGTAGGGGCAGGGCAGAGGTCGCCCATGCCAGCGGAGGGACGAAGGTCGCCCCCGCCGGTAGCGGGCGGGAGATCATCTACGCCCGTGACAGGACAGAGGTCGTCTCCACCGGCGATGGGTAGGAGGACACCAGCACCCGTGGTGTCGACGGGTGGCGACGGGTCCGCGGCAAGCGCGGAGACGCCCGCGCAGACAGCTTCGAGGCTCTAGGCCGATCCGAGGACGATGCTCTCGGGTCAGTCGTCGAGAGGCGTCAGTGTGCCGCGGGCCCGAAGGAGCGGCTCGGGCAAGCGCAGCATGAGCGCCCGGTCAGGGTAAGTGATTTTGATTTTATTCTTCGCATTCGTTTAATCGACCCCCCAATCCTGCTGACTTCAGCGCTTCTTCCCCGATTACCAGCTCCAGGGCCATCGCCAGGGATGCAACCCAGCTTGCGCCGACCAAGGCCCTCAAGACCGGGGCACGCGCCACGCCGCACACGGCTCCGCAGCCCCTGCCCGTCGTGGCCATTGTGGCGGAGGCCTCGAGGCTTCAAGAAGCGATGGCTCGAGGGGCCCAGAAGACCCAATAGGCTCGAGCGCCGGAGAGCAGGGGCGACGCCAGCCAGGGCAGCGCTGTAACGGCCGCTCAGGCTGACGCCGAGGGGGAGGTCGGCCGGGGCGGCGCAAATGACGCCACCCGGCCGGACGTCGAAGTCGAGGCCGGTTGGGGCGACGCGGATAGCGCCGCCCGGCCGGTCGCAGGAGAAGGAGAAACTGGTGGGGGCGTGCAGTAGCGCCCCGCCAGCCAAATAGAGGTGGAGACCCTCGTCCTTGAGCCCCCGAGGGCTGGGGTCAAGGGTGTCGCGGAGGAGGAGTCGGCGCCAAGGGCACCGGCAGTGGAGGAAACCTGCGTCCCGGGGCCTGCGGGGGCCCGGGACGACGGTGTTGTTGCAGCGGTGACGGCGCAAACGGCGTCGAAGAACATGGTGCCGGTGGTGCAGCTGCAGGAGAGCAGCGAGCAGTTCGGGGACTCGATGGACATCGACCCTGCTGCTGCGGCCAACACCTCCGACCGGATTGCCGAGTTCACGTCGGTCTCCGAGGAGGTACTCAACGTGGGGACGTCCGAGGGGCCCCGTCACGTTGCGATCATCCAGTCCGGGGTCCCCTTGGAGTTTCTCCGCAATGAGCAGGAGGAGGAAGCCGTCTGGAAGGCGTAGTTCGAGGCCGGCTCTCAGATTCTGGGCCACCTCGACCGCGCCTTGGAGCTGCATAGAATGACAGATTTCCAGATCAGCCAGGTAGGTGGCTCCCTCCCCGGAATCGTTTGTATTTAGCCTTGATTTTGTGCGTTTTATTCACGCTCTTCCACTTGCAGCGGCTGAGGGGCATTTCTCGCAAAAAGAGCGACGAGCTGACCTGGCTGTACTCCCAAATACGCTAGCTTGGGCAGCACAATGCCGACTTGGTGCTCCAGAACATCGATGACAACACCAAGATGACAGATCTGGGGGCGCGTCAGCGAGCGCTAGAGGAAGAGCTGGTGCGGACCGCCGGCGAGCATGACATCCAGAGGGCCGCGGCGGAGCAGAAGGCTCAGGAGGCCGAGGCGCAGACTGCCGAGCTGCAGCGTGTTAGGACGGCGCTCGAGCAGAAGGAGGCTGAGCTCCAGCACAAGGAGGCCGAGCTCCAAGGCAAGGAGGTCGAGCTCCAGCGCGAGAAGGCGACCGTCGCCACGCTCTCCGGGACCCTCGAGGAAAAGGACAAAGCCCTCGAGGAAAAGGAGGTGGCCATCCGGAACGTGGAGGCCGTCCTCAAGGAGAAGGAGGACTCCTTGTCCTCACTCGAGGAGGCCGCCCGAGTCCAGCAGGAGGAAGCGCAGAAGAATATCGCGGGTGAGTGCTCGAGATTTCGCTGTTGTTGAATTCTAATTTATCACAGCTTATCTTGGTTCCTTTGATCAGAGCTGAGGCAGAGAGTGACAGACGAGACTGCGGCGAAGGAGGCGGTCAACACCGCGCTCATGGCAGCGCAGGCTGAATACACTGACCTGGAGCGGACCGCTGTGAGCGTGTGCCAGGAGCTCGAGGGGGAGGGCGCCGTGTCTTGTAGCTCGGTGATCAGCCGCCTGCGAGCGCTAGGTGGCCGGATCGCCGAGCACGCCAAGTGCACCTTCCGCCTTGGTGTCCTGCGAGCCCTCACCGTGGTCTCGACGCACTACATCATGGACCTCCAGAGAGTGTCGTCGGGGTGCGTGGTCCCCAACGTCGCCAGCCCGGACACTGTGTCGGCCATAATGGACGATGCCGACGCCACCGTCGAGGGGTTCGCCACCATCCTGGCCGCGAAACTGGAAGCCGACATCCCCTCATAGCCGAATTCGATGCTGTAGAAGATCCGCAAGGGGGGGATGATAACCTGTAGGTAGTCTGGGCCTCGGAGCCCATGTCATAAGTTAGTACTTTATTGTAATAGTACTCGTGGATGTAAGAAATTGGTAATTGTAAATCGATAGTGTGGCCCATCGAGGCCTTGTGCGTTCGAGCCCTCGTTTTCTTTACTCTATTTCTGTGTTCTCGTATGCGACTTTGGTAAACTTCTGCGAGGAATTTCGCGTTCATAAGAGACTTAGGCGTGAGGTGGTGAGCGGGGTGCCGTATCCCGGAGGCGTAGGCGGCCCCATGGCTCGGCCGGACCCGTACTGCAGTTGCTTATGCCTCGCGTCCGTTTTTTCCAAGTATACGAGAAACTTATAAACAGAAATTTTTCGAAAAAACGTTGGCGATTTTTTGGGGACGTTTGGGGGTTCCCCCCCGTAGTAGCCCCCGAGGGAGGCTTGGCTTTGCCGAGGGTAAAGTCAGGCGTACCTCAGTGTTCGTGCGCCTCCGAGCCCCCGAGGGTCCGGAAAGTTCCCAAAAAGTAAACAAGTAAAGCATACTCCTTTATTGTTTCGGGAAATCATAAATGCGAGTACAAACGATGTACAAATAGCTTGGAACTCTAAGGATAGAAGCGACGTAGCTGCTGTATGTTCCAAGCATTGGTGAGGACTTCGCCGTTTTCGTTCGCCAGCTTGTACGTGCCGGGCTTGAGTACCTCGACGATTATGTATGGGCCTTCCCATGGTGGTGAGAGCTTTTGACGGCCCCTGTTGTCCTGTCGAAGCCTCAGCACCAAGTCCCTTTTATTGAGGTCTCGGCGCCAAACTCTCTGCGCTTAATATCTTCGCAAGGACTGCTGATAACGCGCATAGTATAGGAGCGCCACGTCTCGAGCCTCGTCCACTTGATCCAGCGAGTCCTCGCGGGCTTGCTAGTTCTGCTGCTCTTGATAGGCCTTGAGCCTCGGTGACACGTACTCCAGGTCTGTGGGGAGCATGGCCTCGGTGCCATAGATGAGGAAGAACGGGGTAAAGCCCGTGGCTCTGCTTGGGGTCGTCCTCAGGCTCCAAATAACCGAGGGTAGCTCTGTGAGCCACCTCCGGCCAAACTTGTTCAGCTTGTTGAAGATCCCTGGCTTCAGTCCTTGGAGGATCATGCCATTAACACACTCCACTTGCCCTTTCATCTGTGGGTGCGCCATAGCCGACCAGTCCACGCGTATGTGGTAGTTGTCGCAGAATGCCAAGAATTTCTTGCCTGTGAACTGGGTGCCGTTGTCGGTGATGATCGAGTTCGGGACCCCGAACCTGAAGACAATGTCAGTAAAGAACAGAACAGCTTGCTCGAATCTAATCTTGACGATGGGTCGAGCCTCGATCCGCTTGGAGAATTTGTCTATTGCCACCAACAAGTGGGTGTAGCCCCCGGGCGCCTTCTGCAGCAGGCCAACGAGGTCCAATCCCCACATGGCGAACGGCCACGTGATGGGGATTGTTTGCAGAGCGTGGGCCGGGAGGTGCGTCTTTTGAGCGTAGAACTGGCAACCCACGCAGGTCCGCACGACGTCGGTGGCGTCGGCGATCGCGGTGGGCCAATAAAAGCCTTGTCGAAATGCGTTACACACGAGGGTATGTGGTGCGTCGGGGGGACCATAGATGCCAGCGTGGATGTCACGGATCAGCTCCTTGCCCTCGGGGATGGGGATGCATCGCTGCAAAACGCTCGAGGGACTGCGTTTATACAACTCGTCGTCGATTAGGACAAAGGACTTGGCCTGCCTAGCGAGGCGCCGCGCCTGAGCGCGGTCCAAGGGTAGGATCCCTCGAATCATCCAGTTGAGGTACTGGGTGCGCCAGTCTCGCGAAGTTGGGGCCTCGTCGATCTCTTTTTCTTCTGCCTCGTCCATGGAGGAGGTATCGAAGTCAATGTCCATGGGCTCGGCCTCGTCCGCCGAGGGGTTCCCGCCGGGGGGGGGCGACGTTCGAGGGGCCTGGTTCCGCCGAATCCTTGAAGTCGACGGAGGGCTTGGCGATGTCGCGAGCAAAGATGTTCGGGGGACGGTGGTCCGCCCTGACGCGATCTTGGCTAGTTCATCGGCATCCTCATTGTACTTGCGCATGATGTGGTTGAGTTCTAGGCCGTCGAACTTGTCTTCGAGGCGGCGTACTGCATTGCAGTATGCCTCCATCTTTGGGTCGTAGCAGCTAGACTCCTTCATCACTTGGTCGATGACGAGCTGAGAGTCATCGCGTATGTCAAGGCACTTGACGCCAATCTCGATGGCGATGCCGAGGCCACTGAGGAGGGCCTCGTACTCCGCCATGTTGTTAGACGCAGGGAAATGCAGGCGTATTATGTAGCGCATGTGTTTTCCGAGGGGTGAGAGGAAGAGGAGTCCAGCGCCGGGGCCGGTTTTCATCACCGTCCCGTCGAAGTACATGGTCCATCATTCAGCTTGGATTTGTGGTGGGAGTAGCTGAGTGTCCGTCCACTCAGTGACGAAGTCGGCCAAGACTTGGGACATGATCGCCTTGTGAGGGGCGTAGGTGAGAGTTTCTCCCATCAGCTCTACGGACCACTTGGCAATTCTACCCTCGGCTTCCCTGTTGCGGACTATCTCTCCTAGAGGGAAAGATGAGACCACGGTGATGGGATGGGCCTCGAAGTAGTGGCGCAGCTTGCGCCGAGCCAAAACCACTGCGTATAGCAGCTTCTGGATCTGCGGATAGCGTGTCTTGGTTTCGGACAACACTTCGCTGATGTAGTACACCGGCCGTTGGACAGGTAGAGCATGGCCCTCCTCTTGTCTTTCGACAAAGATCACCGTGCTGACCACTTGGGTCGTCGCGGCTACGTACAGATAGAGGGGCTCGCCGTCTATGGGTGGTGCGAGAATGGGGGCGTGAGTGAGCGATGCCTTTAGCCTGTCGAGGGCTTCTTGAGCCTCGGGGGTCCATGTGAAGCGCTCAGTTTTCCTCAGGAGTCGATACAGGGGCAAGCCTTTCTCGCCGAGACGCGAGATGAATCGGCTGAGGGACGCTAGGCATCCCATGACCCTCTGTACCCCCTTTAGGTCTCGGATCGGTCCCATCCGAGTGATGGCCGAGACTTTCTCAGGGTTGGGTTCGATGCCCCGCTGGGAGACAATGAAGCCCAAGAGCATGCCTCGAGGGACTCCGAACACACACTTCTCAGGGTTGAGTTTTACCCCTTTGGCCCTTAGGCAATCGAATGCGATCCTGAGATCGGCTACCAGGTCGTCCGCCTTTCTGGATTTTACAACGATGTCGTTGACATATGCTTCTATGTTCCGCCCGAGATGGTCCCCGAATACATGGAGCATACACCGCTGATATATAGCTCCAGTGTTTCTGAGGCCAAAGGGCATCGTGACGTAGCAGTACATGCCGAAAGGTGTGATAAAAGAGGTCGCGAGCTGGTCAGACTCTTTCATCTTGATTTGGTGGTAACCGGAATAAGCATCAAGAAAGGATAAAAGTTCACATTCCGCAGTTGAATCTACGATTTGATCAATACGTGGCAAAGGAAAGGGAACCTTCGGACATGCTTTATTTAAACTAGTGTAGTCTACGTACATCCTCCAACTTCCATTCTTTTTCTTCACTAATACAGGATTAGCTAGCCACTCAGGATGGAATACCTCCTTGATGAATCTGGCCGCCAGAAGTTTCTGCAGCTCCTCGCCGATCGCCCGGCGCTTGAGCTCGTCGAAGCGTCGCAGGCGCTGCTTCACCGGCTTGGAGTTGGGTCGGATATCAAGGGAGTGCTCGGAGGCCTCCCTCGGTATGCCAGGCATGTTCGAGGGGCTCCACGCAAAGATGTTTGCGTTGGCGCGGAGAAAGTCGACGAGCACCACTTCCTATTTGCTGTCGAGGGTGGCGCTGACCTGCAATGCCTTGTCGTCGGGGTGATTCGGGTCGAGGGCAACCTTCTTGATACCCTCGGCGGGTTCGAAGCTGCCCGTGTGTCGGTGCGTGGAGTCCAAAGCCTCGCTTGCCATCTTATCGAGGGTGGCTGCGAGGGCCTCGTCCTCCACTTGAGCCTCCGCGTGCTCGACACACTCGACGTCGCACTCATAGGCGCGCTCGAATGAGGAGCCGACGGTGATGACACCCCTCGGGCCCGGCATCTTCAGCTTGAGGTAGGTGTAGTTGGGGATGGCCATGAATTTGGTGTAGCAGGGGCGACCAAGGATGGCGTGGTAGGCTCCCCAAAACCCCACCACCTCGAAGGTGAGCACTTCCTTGCGAAAGTTGGCTGCCGTGCCGAAACAGACGGGTAGGTCGATCTGGCCGAGGGTTTGGACTCGCTTCCCCGGCGCAACGCCATGGAATGGCGACTTGCTTGGGCGGAGCTTGTTCAATCCGATCTCCATGAGCTCCAAGGTGTGGGCGTACATGATGTTGAGGCTGCTGCCTCCGTCCATGAGCACCTTGGAGAAGCGGGTGTTGCCGATGATGGGGTCGACAACAAGCGGGTACCGTCCCGGGTGTGGGATGTAGTCGGGGTGGTCCTCGCGGCCGAAGGAAATAGTGTCCTCCGACCAGTCGAGGTAGGATGGCGTGGCCTTGGTGACGGAGAAGACTTCCCGGCGCTCACGCTTGCGCTGCCGAGAGGTCATATTTGTCGTCGGTCCTCCGAAGATGAAGAAGGCGTTCTCCACCGGGGGGAACTCGTCGTCTCCACCTTTGTCGCCAGCATCCTTCTTTTTGTCCTCGTCGCGATACGCGACGCGATTGTAGTATTTCCGGAGCATCTCGCACTGCTCTAGGGTGTGGTTGACCGAGCCCTTGTGGTAAGGGCACGGCTTCTTGAGCATGTCGTCGAACAGGCTGCCACCGCCTCGAGGGGGGCCTCGAGGTCCTTTGCAGTCCAGGGCAGCGACGAAGGCCTCGTCGGAGTCTTCCGCCTGCCCCGGTCCACGCTGGTTTGGTGGGACCGGCTTCTTCCCTTTCCTCCCCCGCTTTTGTTTCTTGGCGGGGGCGTTGGTCTTGGCGTTGCTGCCCTCTCCGGGCGCATCTTCCTTGCGCTTGTTCGGCTTGTCGTCGAAAATGGCACCAACGGCCTCCTCGCCGGCGGCGTAGATGGTGGCAGCGTCGAATAACTCGTTGGTGTTGGCGGGACGGCTTTGCGCAAGCTCGTGCACCAGGTTCCTGCACGTCGTGCCCTCGAGGAAGGCGTTGATGACCTCAACGTGGGTGACGCTGGGGAGTTCGGTGCATTGCTTGGAGAAACGCCGCACGTAGTCGCGTAGGGACTCATTGGGCTTCTGCCGGCACCCTTTGAGGTCCCATGAGTTCCCAGGGCGCACGTACATGCCCTGGAAGTTGCCCACGAAGATCTGGACTAAGTCGGCCCAGTTGTGGATCTGGTCCGCGGGCAAGTGCTCGAGCCACGTTCGTGTGGTGTCAGCAAGGTGAAGGGGAAGGTTGCGGATGATGACCGCATAGTCCGTCGCACCGCCCAGCTGGCATGCTAGGCGGTAGTCTTTGAGCCAGACTGCGGGATCGGTCTCGCCCGAGTACTTGACGAGGGTGGTGGGCTGTCGAAAGCGAGGGGGGAAAAGGAGCGGTACGAATCTCCCGGCTGAACACACGGGTGCCCGGAGGCTCCGGTGACTCGCCCCTATCATGTTCGGGGTCGAAACGTCCACCCCGTCGAGGGGTGTACTTCCTGCCATTGATGATGTTGCAGGCGTCGCCGTCGCCGGTATGTCCGCGCGTGTCATGGAGTCGCTCCCTTGCGGGAGTCTTTCCGATGCGGTCGTGCACCGAGGGTGCCTTCGCACCGTGCGCTGCGGCTGCCTTTCCCTTCCCTCCTGGCAGAGTGTGCACCAAAACCTCGTGGTCCTGCCGTGCAGTCCCACCGGGCTGCTTCAGGACTATCGAGCGCATGCGAGACGCAGAGCTCTCGGCCTGCTGCACAGCAGCTTGCTCGATGAGCGCCTGTGCCTCGCGGCACAGGTTGCGACCCGAAATCATCGACGGCTCGGGCATTGCTTGGAGTAGGTAGGCCGCAGCGACGAGTTTTTCGCCAGCCATTTTCAGTTCCGGAGGTTTGTCGACGTTGTCATCAGCTAGGATCCGCTCCCGGGCAACGTGTGCCGCCGCCTGGGCATGTGCGCCACGCGCGGTGCACTGCTGCTCGAGTGCGGTGCGCAGATCCTGTGTCTGCCGTTGCTGCTCATCGAGTTTGGCTTGAAGCTCCTTGAGCTGCGCCAGCTGTGCCTGCCGCGCCGCCGAGCATGACGAAGAAGAAGGGGTCACGACCGGCACCACTGGTTGGTTTGCCTGTGCGTCTGCCCCGCCGTTCCTGTCATTGCCCGGAGCGTTGTCGTTTTGCCCGTCCGCGAGCTCGGCCATGAAGCACTCCCGAGTGGGATCGTAATCCCCCTTGCTGGAGTCCCCGGAGCAGGTGAGGCAGTAAGCCGCCGCAAGCTGGAACGAGCGGAAAGCGTCGGGGTCGCGGACCCCGGAGTAGTTCTCGGCCTTCTCGGCCGTGAAGTTGTCCATGAAAAAGCTGATGTCGTCGGCGATCGAGCTCGCCGTCTCGGGGTAGGAGTCGTCAGGAGATGATGCGATGAGGTTGCGGATCGACAGGAGGTGATGACCCGGTAGATCCTCGTACTCGGCGAAGTCGGTGCTGGACGAAGAGGCGTAGGTGGCAGTGTTGCGCAACCCGAAGGGAAAGGGTGACGGCGCAGTCGCACCCCCCCTGGGAGGCACTGGGGCTGCAGTCGATGATGGTGCCGGCGTAGATGACGCCGAGGCACGTTATGACGAAACGGTAGCCCTGTCGGCCGCGACGCTGAGCTGCGACATGGCAACCTCAACCCACGTGGGGGAGCTGAGGCGTGCCGCCCGGCGCCGCTCCATGCGCGCTTGTCAGGAGTGCTGGCCCGAGTGCCTGTTGCGCCGGGCTGGTGAAGTCGGAGTGTCAGGGTTGCATCTGGGCGAGAGGAGCTCCACGAGGTAACCGTTGCCGGTTGCTCTGAACTCAAGACTCCCGAACCAAATCACGTATCCCGCTGGGAGCGGATCCGAGGAGCCCATGGGGAATGGGTTGGATCTGCTCGCCATCCCTGGAGATCAAATGGGAACAAAAGAGAAATGTCATGCAGCGGCCCCTACCTGGCGCGCCAACTGTCGGTGTCCTGACCCAGTGGTCCGGATCCAACCAGTGATGATGCTGCGTGTTCCTCGTCCCAGATGTTGATGCAAGAGGCAATATAGTAACGCACAGATTTATCCTGGTTCCGGCCGTGGGGCCGTACGTCCAGCAAAGGGGTGTGCGAGAGCACTGTACTGTCTTGCACTGGGGGTGCCTGTAGTAGGGGGTACAAGCGAGGCGAGAGAGGGAGGGAAGCTCCCAAGTCTCTGCTAGAGGTGGAGTTGATTGAGGCGAGTGCCAATATCGGGGCTCAGAAGAGCGTATGTGCTCTGTGAGTAGTGCTGAGCAATGTGTTCTACCGAATGGGCCGACCCCCTTAAGGGAAAGCCCGCTTGCTCCTTTTATAGACACAAGGAGGGACGGTGTACATGCACATGGGATCGTGGAAGTCGTCATCTTCTCCCCGAATCGCGGGGGTGCAGTGGTCGAGTACTGTGGGAAGTACACTGTGGGGAATGGCGCCGGGCGTGGCAGTCGTCCTGGGCATCATCCTTGGTCTTGCGGAGATCGCGCCGGCATCCTGGCGGCTCCAGCGGGCGGTGTGATCGTTGCTGTGGGGGGTACCGTCCTCCAGGCGTGGCGTGGCGGCGTTCCGAGGGTCCTACAGGCCAAGGTCTTGTCCTGGTCAAGGCCGGAGCCGCTTCCGAGGGTCGTGCCCATGCCATTCGAGGGCTCCGCGGAAGGGAAAGTACGAAGGAGATATGGGGAGTTGGCAGTATAGTAGCTGGAGCAGTGCCGAGCACATCTTGCACTGCGTCGCAGGTTCCCACAGTGTCGCCACAGCGTCCGGGATGGCGGAGCATTGACCGGAGTTTGCGGACGAGACTTCGGTCACAGCCACTATGGGGAATGGCGGCATGGCGCCGTCTGACCCGGGCGCTGTGGAGGAGTGGTTGGCATTTAATGCCTCCATACGCCAGGTGGGTGAGCGGAAGGACCGTTTGTTTTTTCCGTCGAGGGGTGGCCTCGAGCGAGGCGGAGATGATTCGCCCCTCCGAGGGTAGGCTCGCTACCCTCGACCGAGGCGGAGATGATCCGCTGCCCCGAGGGTAGGCTCGCTACCCTCGAGCGAGGCGGAGATGATCCGCTCCCCCGAGGGTAGGCTCGTTACCCTCGAGCGAGGCGGAGGCGCGGGGCGCAGTCGAGGGCTTCGGCGGGGAGCCCTCGAGCGAGGCGGAGATCACCCGGTGGGTCCGAGGGGGGTGCGGATGGGCCGCACTGCGTACGTGGGCCGTGTGTTGGGCTTCTTTGAGTTCTTTCCTTTCTTCCAGATTGGAAGGAGGCTGTAGGCCTTCGTGGGTCCGGTTGCCCAGCATGTGTTTGCGTTTTTAGGGCGGTTTTAGTCCCCTGATTAGGGTGGCCTAATCATGGTACCCGACAGGCAGTAAGGCATGCTCCCTCCATTCTAAAAAGAATGCAACTTTCGCTTCTCGAGAAGCCAAATACTTTTAAATTTGATCAAATTAATAAAAAAATTACTAGCATTTATGTCTCCAAATAGATTAAATATAAACATATATTACATAATTAATGTAATTATACTTATTTTGTAGTATAAACGTTAATACTATTTCGTATAAATCTGGTTTGAAACAATTTCGATCCAGAATGGCCATACTTTGTAAACTGGATGGGTTCCGAACTGCTGTTGAGATTGAGCGTTTGAGCTCAATAGAGCCAAGGCGGGAAGACACCAATCCATGGAGGCCAAACGTGTTTTGCAGCCGAACTCGACCACTTGCTACGACTTGGAATATATATGGGTAACCTGATCCGAGGCCTATGATGCACTCTCTGTAACCAAAAACAGGCTAGCCATCGTCTAAGGCTAATAAAAACCATACATATTCGCTGATTTGGCATGTCATGTAAGCGTGCCACATCAGATTAGAGGTGAAATTGCATCGAAATAAGATGTTTGAAGACTTATACTGGGACCAATTTGATAGGTGAGGGACAAATTTGATCCTTCGATAAGGGAAGTTGAGAGTAGTTCAATTGGAAACCCATTGGAACCATTGCTTTCAAGGTGAACCGAGTTGAACCGATACTGCAAATAATCAACCAATCTAAGGTCCAAAAAATATTCAAGATTTAGTACATTTCGGTTTAGTTTTTTCTTTGGGAAATTCTGTGAAGCAACTAGCCCGGACCCAAGTTGTTTTCGAGGCTCATCTTTTCGGCCCGCATTTCGCTCGGTTCTTGGGCCATACAGGCTTTGTCTTTGTTGGGCCGTAGGGGCCCGAGGGCCACAAGCACAACGCCGGCCTACGTCCAGGCCCCCGGGCCGCCCTTCTCTCCTCTTGTCAGTCCGGCTCTCCCCGGAAATCCTATACATCTTCCGAAAGATTTTTTCTTCTTCACCTTCCAATGCTTGAGATTCGTGCAAACTTTCTCAACCATTAGATTTTTTCAATCCCAACCTTCTTCCTCTTCCTTCCTCCTTCCTCGCAATGCCCCGCCGCCGCCCCGCCCGCCGCTCCTGCGCGCTGCCGCTGCGCCATGCTGCTGCTCCGCGCTGCTGCTGCTGCCGTGCATGCTGCTGCTGGTCTGCTGCTGGTCTGCAACGCTGCTGCTGGTGCCGCGCATGCTTGCTGCGCCGCCGCGCATGCTGCTGCTGCCTCTGCGCGTGCTGCTGCTTTGCTGCGCTGCCCGGCTACTACTGCTGCCGCGCTGCCGCCGCCACCGCTGCGGTTGCTGTGCTGCTGGTGCGCCGCACACCGCCGCCCCCACTCAACGCCGGCGCCGTTGAAGATGAATCGAAAAAAAATGTTGATCCAAATTTTAGTTTGTTGAATCTATATTTTTGAGATGTTGAAATAGTCTGTAAAAAATATTGAATATACTATTTTTAAATGTTCAACTATTTTTTCAACATGCTCAATTTGAGCCTAATGAGCTTTATACACTACCGGACTCGCATACTTTACCGAGTGTCACAGACACTCGGCAAAGGCCGAAAAACACTCGGCAACTTCTTTGCCGAGTGTAGCACTCGGCGAAGTGGACACGGCCTTTCTTCTACCGGCGAAACCGGCTTTGCCGAGTGCCTTTTCTCGGGCACTCGGCAAACCTTCGCCGTGTGCCAAGCCGCACTCGACAAAAAAAGTTGAAACGGGACGGACGAACAGGCGAACGCGACGAACGGGACGGCCGAACGGGACGGGGTCCAAAACTTTGCCGAGTGCCAGACGCGTGGCACTCGGCAAAGATTCAAACTTCGCCGAGTGCCAAGCTAGCAGCACTCGGCGAAGTTTAGAGCTTTGCCGAGTGCTGCCACACTGGCACTCGGCGAAGTTTTGCTCTTTGCCGAGTGCCACGCGTATGGCACTCGGCAAAGTTTCAAACTTCGCCGAGTGCCTAAGTAAATGCACTCGGCGAAGCGTTTTTCCAGTAAATAGAAAAATAGTTGCTTTGCCGAGTGTCCGGGTAAAAACACTCGGCAAAGCGTGCTGTTTTTTTATTTATTCTGTTTATTGTGTAATAACCACATTCATCATCACAAATACAGCATATATACATTCCAGACATTTAATACAGCATATATAAGGCACGTCCATCACAAATATCACATAATAACACAAATATCTCACGCTACATCGCACGAATATCACAAATAGCACAAGTCCAACATCGATGCCATAATTTTAACGTTCAACAAGCACAAGTCCAACAAATTAAACAAGTCTAGTCCAACAAGCACAAGTCTGTAGAACAAATACCATGAAAAACTCTAAATTAGCTAGGTGGCCACTGCGATGCCGCCGGTGCCGGTGAGTTCTCGTCCGGAGGCTCATTTGCCCCCCAATCGATTGATTCTGCAAAAAAAAGGACATATGATTACATCTTGAGAAAATTGTAAGAGTTCATGTCCCTCTTGATAGTATGACATTCCTAAACTCAATTTGAAAAGATAAAATATGAAATGAATAGCCGCTTTTCAACTTTCATATCCTTGACTTAGCTCATGTATATATCAGCTGTGATACCTTCTAATCATTCTTATTAAAGCATATGTCATTAATCAACCAACCACTAAGTGAGTCTAGATGTTCTTTCAGATATAGCACATGATATATTGACATAAAGTATCTCAAAATTTGAATATGTATGTGCAAGCAAAGTAAATCTATATATCATACTCACAGGAGTGCCTGTAGCGCCAGATGGAGGAAAGATAGAAGGAAGGCCTAGCGGTGGCAGCGGTGGTGGAGGCCAGGGCATCGTTGGCGGCGGTTGATAGTTGATTGTCGCGCCAAGGCCTTGGAGGTATGAGAACATGGTCTGCATCTGTTGTTGCGCGGCCTCTCACTCAGCAAGAAGCGCCTGCTCCATCCTCTGCCGCTCTTGCATCCGCTCTTCCTACCACCTGCGCTCTTGCTCCTGCCTTAGCGTCCGCTCCTCCTCCAGCCTCGCCTCGATCTCCTCCCGCCTCTTCGTCTCTTCGTCCATCCGGGCCTATAAGATTTCACCCAAATGTTACAATGTAAACAAAAGATAACTAAAAGCAACGAACGACAAATGGAGCAGAAATAACCTGGATTGCACGCACGCTGGCCACTGAAGTCTCAGGCCGTGGGCGTATTGGCGGGGTCGAGTCAGTGGTCCTTGCCCGAAGCTGGGAGAGAGTCGGCGTACTGGCTGTGTCGACAAGGCTGTTGGCGATCCAGTAACGGCCGTGCTTCTTCCCTCCTCCTGCCCTCATGATGGCTTCTCCAGAAAGGGGCTGGGTGGCCGGATCCCATGTGTCCCCATGGAGCGCCTTTCCCATCTCCGTGTACTCAGTGATGCGCGTGTGGACGCTCGGGTTGTAGGAGACGTCGGACGTCGCCCTGCCCTTGTGCGCCATACAGTATGCCTGGAAGTCGTTGCATTCCTGGTCTTCATGTGACTCCGACTGCAAGCAAAGCGAAAGAATACAATGATTAGTGAGAATGCAGAATTTAGAGTTTGAAAGTACCAAAAAGTGTAATGACTTACCCAAACATCCCTGTACTCGGGAAGGCCTCGGCTGCCTTGATGGTGTGGTGCACCTTGCATCAACAAGCGGCGCTCCCGGCATAAGTTGTGCCGCTGAATCCACTCCTCGCTAAGCCACCTGTCCAGCATCATTTCCCAGCACGCACCCTTTCCGGCGCACCAGTTCGGAGGCACCTACACGTAATGGAAGTAAAGTGGATGACATTTTCGAAAATGAAATTCAAAAGAAATGAGTAGTGATTTCATCATTTACCCTCAAGTATTGTTCCCGCGTGAGGAACATATTTCTTGCTACGTCCTTGCCGACCTTCCCTTTTTCCACATCGGCGCAGTAGGTAATTACGGCCTGAACACGTGCCTCGTAGTGCATGTCCTTCACTAGTTTGCGACATGCTGTGTCAGCCACCTGAGCCGCTATGGCCTCATATCCTGGCTCGCACCTGTAGAAATCCTGCATATAGACTCGATAATTGCAGTCAATATTCAAAGAGTTTCAAATATATGGTAACTATTCACCAATATAGTGCGACGACTTACCCAGAATTCTCCCACCACCCATCTCGCCTTGTTGCCGAAGGATCTCCCTTCCCGATCTTCTGCATCTGGGACGGCGATGTAGTGGTCCCACGTGTATGCCGGCTCCAGGATCCCGGCATGCATCACCAGCCCAGGGAAGAGCTCCAAGTATAGGGTTCCCAGGATGCCGTTGGGCTTCCTTTTGTGGGCACCCGCCTGCACGCGCATCCAATACCTATAAAAGTGTATAACAAAAAGTATTAGTGTCTTGTCATTTTGAACATATGAATTGAAAAATAAATGCCATTGTGCATAACATAAAGTATTACCTGTCCGGTACCGGTCGAATCATCGGGCGTCTCGCAAGAGGTATCGGCCGCTGCGGCAATTGCGACGGTCCTCGCAACCACACCGCCCTCGTATCTCCTGCTGCCTCCTCCTCCTCCTCCTGGTCCTCCTCCTGTCTCGGCTCCTCCTGCTCCTCCTGCTCCCGCTCCTCCTCCTCGTCCTCCTCCTCCTCCGCCGCCGCCGTCGTCGTCAAATCTGGAGGTGTCCTCTCCCTCCTGCTCCTTCTCATCCTCCCCTGGCCTCCACCACCTGTCTTACCTCCTCTCGTTCTCCTTGGCCCTCGTCCCCAACGCCTCCTGGACCCCTCTGAGGCATTGGACCCCCCTGCTGCACTGGACCCCTCAGGAGCCTCTTGCTCTCCACCACTACTCCTGTACAAGGCGCTCAGGAAACCAATCTTGCCCCCGCCTGGCATTTCGAATCAATAACCTGTAATGAATAATTGTAAACGAATCAGCAAAAATGAACAATATGTACTCAACAAATTATAGAATTAATAACCTGCAATGAATAAATATATCTACAAATATGCAAAATCAGTTCATAGAATTAAACAATTCGGTTCATAGCAAATTAAGCAAAATAAAATAATATATATACATAGAATTAAATAATTCAGTTCATACATGTACTAGAAATAGTCATCATGATCGGGATTAGCTGGATCATAATCCTCATCATCACTATTAGGCTCCTCGACGTAATCCGCATTATTCGAAGGAGGAATGTCATCTTCACTGTCTCTGCCCAAACGCAACCGCTCGAGTAATTCTAAGTCATGAGCATTTTCAACCTCGTCTCCAACTTCCTCGTCAGCAATCATTTCATTGTCCACTTCCATTCCCATCACGTCACTTAAGTCTATCTCGGAACTCCCTTCTAGTCCTTTTTCTTGAAAGAACTCTCTGCCATTGTTGTAGTCTTCATTGTTTGGGACAGGAAGTTTGCCGTGTGGCGATACCTTATACACAACATCCCAACCCTGAAGACGTTTGTCGGTTTGGCATGGATATGAGAGATAATAAACTTGTGTGGCCTGTTGAGCCACAATGTAGACATCGTCGCCTGGTAACTTTGAATCCTGACGAATTTCGACTAGGCCAACATTTGGGGTCTGCCTGGTTAATGTAGGATCAAACCAATGGCATTTGAAAATAACGGGAGTCAGTGGTACGGAACCTTTAAACTTGAGTTCATATATTTCTTCAAGTCTTCCATAATACTCGACCCCATCTTGGCCTAGCGTAAAGACTCCAGTATTAGTGGTTTTTCGATTAGGCCGACTTTGCTCGTATCCTGTTGTGTGAAAGCGATATCCATTCACGTCATAAACATTAAATGACTTAACCCTATAGCTAAATCCATCAGCCACTTGTCTCAACTCGGCACTCATGGACGAATCGGTTTGCCCCTGAAAGCGAAAGGGACAAAGTTCATCATATTGTTCGAAACGTTAAATGACTTGAACCTATAGCTACAGCAAAGATCCTGTGAATCGGAGTTTACCTTTTGTTGCAACCAATAAATGAAATCGGGCTGAGAATTTCCGGTGCCATTTTTAAGAAGAGAATCCGATTCGTTCTGGGTCGGAGACCTTGAGCGACGCCAGAATTGACGAAGAAATTGCCTGTGTGAAATATGATCAAGGGGTTGGATGCTGCTTAGTGCAAAAGCAAGAAGATGTTAAATGAGATGCTGAATCGTGGAACATCGTGAACACATTAAATGAGAACTTACCCTATGTGCGGCTCCACCTCAGAAAGGTTGGTCAACAAATAAAGCATGATACGGCGCCACTCTTCATGGTTCAGGGTCTTGTACCTCGCATCACTTGCACTTCCAAGTTGCCCTCGGAAAATGCTGAGACTCGATTCATTATCTCCAGCATTGTAACGAGGAGGTGGATTATGCACGCTGGGAAGCTTCTCACCATAGTATTTAGTCGTGAAGTTTGACACCTCCTCCAAAATATATGCCTCAGCAATCGAAGCCTCAAATTTGCATTTATTCTTACATTTCGTTCGAAGAACCTTCTGGCATCTTTCAACTGGATAGCACCAACGGAACTGCACAGGCCCTCCCATTCTTGCCTCATAAGGCAGATGCAGAAGCAAATGCTGCATTGGATTGAAGAAGGCTGGTGGAAAGATCTTCTCCAACTTACAGAGCAACACGGGAGCCATTTTTTCCATGTCCGCAATAACAGCCCGAGATAACTCCTTAGCACAAAGCTGACGGAAAAAATTGCTCAACTCTGCAAGCACGAGCCATACATTATTAGGTAAGTAGCCTCGAACCATCACCGGAAGAAGCCGCTCAATCCATATATGGTAGTCATGACTCTTTAGCCCGTTGATTCGCATAGTAGTCAAGTTCACACCCCTCCTAAGATTCGCTGCATATCCATCGGGAAATTGTAACTTTTGGATCCACTCTAGTGCTTCTTTCTTCTGGGCCCTCGTGAGGACGAAGTCGGCCTGTGTCTTCTTCCATTTCCTCCCGAGTCCAGGAGTCCTCATTTCGTATCTTGGTCTATCGCACAACTTTGCCAGATCCACTCTTGCCTTTACGTTGTCCTTCGTCTTATCAGAAATGTCCATGACTGTTCCAAAAAGTGCCTCCCCCCAATTCTTTTCAGTATGCATCACATTAATGTTGTGTGGAAGCAGAATATCATCAATATAAGGGAGCCTCCACAGCCCAGACTTCTGAGTCCAAGCATGTTCCTCGCCGTACCCAACAAAACCACCGCCATCGTTGACTCGGAGAGCGTCTATCTGAGCATGAATCGCAGCACCCGTCATGATCAGCGGTGCAATTTCTATAACTTTTACACCTTTCATGAAGCTCTTAACGTCTTGTCTAAAAGGATGGTCAGCGGGGAGGAATTGTCGATGTTTGTCAAACGATGAATACTTACCCCCCTTCCTCAACCAGATGAACTGCAGAGCTGCCTTGCATGTTGGACATGGGAACTTCCCTTGAGTACACCAGCCGCAGAATATGCCATACGCGGGTAAGTCATGCAGAGAGAATTGGTACCAAACATACATTCTAAAATTTGTCTTTGTTGCTCGGTCATAGGTCCACACCCCTTCGTCCCATGCCTTGACCAAATCATCAATCAGAGGCTCCATGTAAACACTCATTTTATTCCCCGGGTGCTCTGGAATAATCAATGACACGAATATGGACTGTCGTTGAAATAGGACCCCTAGTGGGAGATTCAGAGGGATAACAAACACATGCCAGCAAGAGTACGAGGCGGCCACCATCCCATAAGGATTGAACCCATCTGTTGCAAGTGCAATACGTACATTACGAGCTTCATTAGCCTTGTCACGATGAATCCTATCAAAATTCTTCCATGACTCACCATCGGATGGATGCACCATCTTGTCAGGGTTGTATCGAACACCTTTCTTGTGCCAGGTCATCTGTTGCTCGGATTCCTCGGTCATGAATAGTCGTTGAATCCTCGGAATGAAAGGAAGGTAGCGTAGGATTTTCACGGGAATCGTGAGCTGCTTCTTAGGCTGACCATCACCAGAGTCCACTTCGAGGAACCTAGAGGCTTTACATTTTGGACAGTAAGCGTCTTTCTCATGCTGCTTCCTAAATAAGATACACCCATTTGGACAAGAATGTATCTGCTCATATGGCATCTTAAGTGCACCGAGAATTTTCTGTGCCTGATACATTGACTATGGCAGAATGTGATTTTCTAGAAGCATGCTTCCAAACACGGTCAACAGACTGTCGAAGGCGTCTCGGCCCAGGCTAAACTGAGACTTCAAGGCCATTAGCCGTCTGATGCCGTCCAGCTGAGAAACCTTTGTATGACCGTGAAGTGGTTTCTGTGCAGCCTCCAACATCTCGAAATACACCTTTGCGGATGCCTCTGGCTCCTCCTCCTGCGGTCGTTCACCGAAATGTGCTTCATGATAGTCATGTAACATGTCTCCAACCCCACCATCAGTATCACAATCATCGATGCGTTGCCTCACGACCTCGTCCCTCATACGGTGGCCTTCACCATGAAAGATCCACCGGGTATAGTCCGGCGTAAATCCATACTTGCAAAGATGTTGGCCCATAACCTTCTTCATTTTCCGTTTCTTATTTCCACATCTATTGCACGGGCACCACAAGAAACTCGATCCTTCAGCCTGACTCCACGCGGCTTCCAAAAAATCATTGGTCTTTCGAATCCATTCATCGGTCATGGTAGCCTGACTTGGACGGCCCGTGTACATCCAATGACGGTCATCCATCCTCTAGACCGGAGTGAGTACAATAAAAATCAAATGCATCTACATGTTGTCCCTACATTCTAATAGGTGAAGGCAGGTCCTAATCCCACCCGAGGATGCGTAGATATGATCAGTTTTCATGATCCACTACCATCCGAGACAAAATTTCAGCAGCACCTCCCCGCTGTTCTCCAGATACACGTCCCGAAAGGGAGATTGTGTATCCGGAGAACAACGGGAAGGTGATGCCGAGACTATCTCAGATAGAATTGGACCATGAAAACTAACCGTATCTATGCATCCTCGGGCTGTCCAAAAAAAACATGGACAATTCGGAAAAGATACAGTTATAGATATGCAAAAAACCGCATATCTTCAACTGTATCTCTTCCAAACGGGAGACATCTAACTGAGTTGCGGTTGCATGATCTATGAACATTATCAATAATGGGAGTAGTTGCATTGCTTACCGAGAGTCGGCGGTGTAGTCGTGGCCGGCATGAAGTGGACTCGTGGTTCCGGCTTTTCACCGAACACGTCACGGGCGGTTCCGGTGCTCTCGATGTGCTCTCGCCGAACACGCAGTTCTGGCGCCGGGGGCGGGGACGGAGCCCGATACCCCTAAAGCCCAAAACAGCACACTGGTGATGTTTCACGTCCTTTTCATAGCGAGATACTACACTAAATGGAAACAAACTCATCCAATCTACCACAGGCAAAGCAATCTGTGCCAGACCATCTAATAATTGCCATCAGGGGGAGGGCACGTACCTTGAGCAGGGAAATCACAACCTGCCTTGGGCGGGGGCAGGCGCAGGGACCGGGCGGCGGGGGCAGGCGCCGGGGGCAGGTGCGGCAGGGCCGGGAGCCGGGGCGGCCGTCCAGGCGGGGACCGGCACTCCGGGTCGGGGGCGGCCGCCGGGGGCGGGGCGGGCACGGAGGCCGGGAGCCAAGCGTCGGGGGCAGGGGCTTCGGGAGCCAGGGGCGCCGCTGCTACTCGTGCCGGGGTCCGGGGGCGGGGCGATCTCCGCTCGGACGGGGGCGGGGCGAGCGCCGGCCGGGAAGGGAGGTGGCGGCCTTGCGGGGGTGTGGCGCGCACCGGGGCGGGCAGCTCCGGCCGTGGGCGTGGAGGCGGCGTGGAGGGGCTGCGGCGACGGGGAGCTGGCTCGGCGGCGTGGAGCGGCGGCGCGGCGGCATGGCTGGCCTGTGCGTGGGTGTGTTTGTGTGTGTGCGGGTGTGGCGGCGCGGCTAAGTTATTTGCGAGCTGGCGCCTCTATGCCGAGTGCCGAGATGTGGCACTCGGCAAACACTGGCTTTGCCGAGTGCCGTGATCTGGCACTCGGCAATTCAAGAAAGCTATGCCGAGTGCCCTAATCTGGCACTCGGCAAAGTCATTATTTGTTTTAACTCAACTCCTTTGAATACAAATTTTGTTTTCACATATTCCTTTGAATGAAATTCGACATTTCATTTCAAAATTTATATTTCACGAAACAATTCTTATTTCATGCTTTAACGAAAAATATTATATTATTTCAATCACTATTAGCTATATTTCCATTTATATAGACTAATTCTCTACATTTGACAAAATAAATTAAAAATTATGAAACAATTTAAATACCCAAAATTTAACAATAATTAATTTATGATGTCTATTGCATATATAAAAAAATGTAACATGTTTTAGCGAAAAAATTCCATTATTTCATGTAGTATAAGTTCATATTGATATTACATACATAGATGCAGCGGAAAAAAAATCTAATATTATCAAATGGCCACAAAAATAATGAAAATTAAACATACATCATTCCATCATGATCATTGCCTACACAAAAAGTTTGAAGTCAAAAATCAATTTGATTGTCACTTGGACTCAAAATCTTAACTCTACCATTCACAGCTCTCTTGAACCTTTTACGAGAAACTTCATCTTATAACTAACATATGTGATAACTTTTGTGAAATGTCCTCAATTTTTTTCACAGCATCGACATATGATATCATGATTGCAAGACAAATTTCAAAATTTTAGGACAACGTTTGAGTTTTATAGAATTTAAAATCTATTCGGCCACAAATACATTGCCATATCTCCTGAATAAGATGGTCGAATTTTCCTTGGAATTCTTGGACAACGCATCAAATTGGACTCAATAACATGAATATACTTTTTCCATTAATTATCCACGAATTGCACTACATTTTGTAGTTCAAATTTGAATTATCCACAAAATACGCTTTTAATGAAATAAATAATGTAAATATGGTAAACTTCAAGGATAATTTACCAAAATTATATATGATGTCCATCACATACTATAATAACAGAGAAAAAAGTTTGGAGGGTAAATGAAAATGTTTTTCTCTAACTTTGCCGAGAGCCAAAAAAGACACTCGGCAAAGGTGACTCGATGCCGAGTGCCAGCATAATGCACTCGGCATTGACAGAACGTTGCCGAGTGTCCTACACCTCGCACTCGGCAACTAGTAACTTTAACGGACGTGGTAACTGGTACAGGTCGGGGTAACGGAGTAACGGTCGTGGTAACAGTCGTGTACGGTGCACGTGACATTGTTTGCCGAGTGTTTACTGTCAGGCACTTGTAAAATCTGGGTTTGCCGAGTGTCCCGTAGCCGGCATTCGGCAAACAATAACGGCCTGAACGCCACCCCACGGGAACGGGCGCGTGCAGGGCATGTGAGGATGTTTGCCGAGTGTCTCATCAGAGGCACTCGGCAAAGATTGATTTTGCCGAGTGTCGGATGAGCGGCACTCGGCAAACATTAATTTTGCCGAGTGTCAAGTTTTTTATGAGGGCTTTTTGTGAAGCACTCGGCAAATGTAAACTCTGCCGAGTGCTCGATATTATGCACTCGGCAAAGTATCTGGCACTCGGTATACGTGTTGTTTCCGGTAGTGATAGGAGCATACTAGGTAAAAGGCGCGCTGCGCTGCGCGCGTTTGGGAAAGTGAACTATATGGGCTGCAGGTTTTGCTAGGATGGGCCGCTGTATTCCATGTGGGCTTTGTTTGTTGTTCGTCGGACGCTGCTATCGGTAGAACAGAGGAAGGCGGTCTCAAGAAGGTCGGTTTCATGTTAGCGTCAGAGGAGAGCCGGTTCAATTGAGGTCGGTGCGCGCCGGCGCTTTCGTCGCGGCCAAGGCAGCGTACGCCATTTAAATGACTGAGCCCTTGCGTCGGTAAGAAGCATGCGTTCTTTTGTGCGTGGCAGCGGCGTAAGTTGTTTTTGCAAAGATCGTTTGCTTGGAGGCGGGCACTGCTTAGGAGATGGCTGGTTTGTTAGGTGCAGATATCGTGCGTTTTCCTCGGCAAACAGAAGGTGAAACGGTTACATGCTGCTTTTTGATTTGCCAGCCATTTGATGTGTTCTTGTTTGGGTGTAGGAGCAGGTGCCGTTGCTTTTGTTTCTGCTCGCATGATTTTGGATGGTGTGGTCAAGGCTTTAGAGGGTTCCACGCCTTTCTATTCGCTCAGTACCTCTGATGGGCTTTATGTTGCGACTGGTTTCGTGGTTGTGGTCTTATCAGATGAGGAAGACGATTTTTCTCTTCTCGAGGCAACTGGCCAACCATCGGCAACGAAGGATGGAGCAGAGGAGTCTGCAGCGAAAGCGCTTATCTTTGCAGCACAGCGCGATTTTGGTGTCGTGGTTAGCGATTTCAATCTTGCCGAGGCAGAAGCTCTCCGGAAGGAGAACGAAGCTCTACGTAGGAAGAATTCGCTTCTTAGTTCTGGTTGGGTTCAATCAGTAGATCATTTGGAGATGGTTCAGAAGACTTTGGAAACCATCACAATCGACGTTCTTGGTGGTTGTTCAAGGATTTCGATTGGCCAGCTTGCTCACGATGCTGCTGTTTGGGCCGAAGAGAGTGTTTGGGGTGCTACTGCTGCAGTGCAGGAGTTGGCCTGCGAGGCCATGACTGAGAACTGAAGTTGTTGGAGCCTGATCGCCGTGTTTGTGTTTTTGTGATGGCCTGTTTGTTAAAGGCAGTAGATGCTCCATTGTTTTCTATGTTCCAGATTTCCTAGTCAGCTTTAGCAGCCTCTGTATTACATGTTTCCTATATTATCATGTAAGACTCTATGTATATGTACCTATGTGTTTCGCTATCCGAGCTGTTGTTTCAGGGCATGCTAAAATGATCTTGAATTGCAGGCACACAAGATAGATAGTAGGCAGCACCAAGCTGATAATAGATAGATACATAGGGTAATAGAGGCTTAGTTAGAAATTTTCAGGTCCATGGAATAGTGACAGAGTACATTAACTGTGCTACAGAATCACCTAAAAATTTCTAGCCGCATCCAACAGCCATAGCTGCGATGATGAGATAATATATGGCAGCACAGGCAACGTTCCCTATAACACATAGCTGTAACACCATTTCCTGTCAACTAAAGGCACACAAAGGTGAAACCAGCAAGTAGTTCACTACCATGTTCAGGTTAGGAGTCTTTTGAGATGGCTTGATCCAGTATGGTTTCATGATTTTGAAGCTGGTTTCCGAGACCCTGTCTGCAAAGTTGACACAAAGATGTGCTCTGAATCCTAGCTTGGATCAGTGCTATAGGTGGTGTCCCATTATGGAACACCCAAAAGAATATTGGTTTACTTGCTGTGGTGCTTGTTGAGTTGCTGCTAGCAGACAAAGGCCACAGCCAAAAGAATTGCTATACTTTGCTTAGCATCCATAGGAGCTTAAGCAGTCAAAAGTATTCGGTCTTAGGTAGTAGGAACGGTGGGGTATATACAATGGCCGGCGGTCTGCCTCCTCCTGCAGGGACAGATAATGTGATAATGGATTAGGTAAATGTGCACAGATCATATAAGTATATAAAGAAATGCTCTTGGATAAGTTCAGCAGCATACAGAGCGGAGTGGTGTCGTGCTTGATCTCATTGAGCATTCCATCTCCAAGGATCTTTAGGAGGGACAAAGCAAGCTCATCAACGCGGGATGGATTGTTCTGGTTGCCGGTGAAGCTGAAACCAGTTTGAGTGTGTTCAGAGAGGGTCTGCTCAGCTTTAACCTTTTTCAGTGGCAGAACATCACCAAATTTGTCACAGACACTATTTATGTCATGGATCATGCTGCTGTAGCGAACTTTCTGAACACTACGATCCCTAAGAAGAGTAGTTATCTTGTCCTGCAGAATTTCATAGTAGCAATCATTGTTGAGTTGATCTTGTTTCTGTTTGATGATTGTCTCACTTAAAGGCTGAAGCTTGACATCTATGTTCTGAGCGAGTTTTTGAACAGCATCGACAGCAGCATTCCTTTCTAGGACCAGCCGAACCACTTTATCTTGCATGGCAGCACAAAAGAATTTGCTTGCATCCAACCCCTCTTGCTTTTTCTTGAGAACAGTACTACTAAAGTCATCAATTTTCACATCTCTAGCACTGCAGTAGTAGTCAAGGACTGCCTGGCATGCACTCTCAGCAGCCTCATTGCGAGAAGGCTTTGGATTGCCAAAGATCACAGTGCCCGAATCTGCACCACCCTTGTTTCCGCATGGCAGATCAACATGCAGCCACGCTGTGTTCCATGTTAAGGGTTTCCAGGGTGGAGTCAAAGCCTGAGCCGTGCACTTTCAGTTTGAGATCATTCATAACTTGTTTGAGGATGAGCTGTCTAGAGATGTAAACAGTACCGCGCACCTGCAATAGGGGCTTTTTTTTCAGTTCCCCCCTAGCATTTCTATAAGAAAATGTAATGCGAAATGTGGAAGTTAACAAATAAAACATGTTTTGTATGACACTACCAAGCAGAAGCTACCAAACATCTATAAATTGTGTACTGTAAAGGGGAGCACATACCTGACAAACTGCAAGAGAAAATGACCAACGGGAGCGCGGCGAACAGGCTAAGCACCCAGACCTAACGAAGCGCAAGAGGAGATGACCGACAGCAACGCGTCCACCAGGCTGGACACCTACTGATAGCAGGCACAACTATCAGGAACAAAGAACACAGCTACAGGAACAAAGGTGCAGAAGCAAGAAACCGTAAAGTAACAGGTAGGAGATTGGCAGTAAACGCTCTGAGATGAACAGGGGCAAATGAAGAACACAACAGGCAAGGTAGCAGGACGAACCCGATGCAGACACCACAGCGGTCGAATCAGGGACCCCAGGAAGACGAAGCAAGTCACAGGAGCGCAGACGGAGCCGGCAGCGAACAGAAAGGCACAAAACGGGTACACGAAATAGGAATGCAAGCATTAGCAAGAAATAGGAGGACAAACGCAAAGGCCGACGGATTCGGATTTCGCAAAAACGCACAGATCTTGAGAGATTTGACCTTACCAGTGTGAAGAGCTTAGACGGAGAATGCAGGGATCGTTTGGGCTGCGGGAGCGCAGCCGGAGGACGGAGAAAGCGGCGGGGCCGGCGGGCCGAGGCACCAGCCGCGCGCTCGCCGCCGACGGGCTCCCCGAACGAAAAAGGCCCCGTTCACGGCGACGGCGCCCTCTCCCGAAACCCTAGCTCGCCGCCGGGAGATGGGCTGGAGAAGGAGAAGTGGCGCAGCAAAAAGCCGCGGCGCCCGTGGAGGCGGGTGCGGGTTCACGGGGCCTGACCTGCGGGCACAGGAGCGAGAGGCGGTGCGGCTGGAGCACCGGGCCCGCGACGCAGCGACCGCAAAAGGCGGTGACACGGAGAACAGGACCAGTGTCGGGCGTCCCCCACCCGTGGCGCCACGTGTCGCTCGCTGGGCTACGGAGCGCTCCCAGTGCGGCATCTTCACGGTGTATAGGGGTTAGAGTATAGCTGGTACATCTTCCAGAAGTTATATAGCAGCGCCCGGCTCTCCCAGACTCCCATCACCTCGTGCCCGTCGCCGCCGACTCGCCGACCCGTCCGTGCGTGCGGCCGCCGGCGCCCTGACCGATCGACCCACGCCGCGCCCCGCCCCGCCCCGCCCTGATGGAGGCGTCAGCAGCCGAAGGTGGGGGAGGCAGCGCCGCCGCGCGGAGCAGCCCCGCCGCCGTGCAGGCCACCAACGACGACGCCGCGGCCAGCAAACTGTAACCCCCCATCCTTTCCCCCGGAGAAACTGTAACCCGCATCCCTCCCCCGTCTCCGCGAGGGATGGTTTCCGCTGCGCGTTGTGCGCCTGTTTGTTTCGTTTTGTTTTTCCCCTTTCCAACTGCCTGGTGCGTAGCGTAGAAGAGGCACGGCTGGTTTGTTGTGGCGATTGGTGCGTAGCGTAGAATAGGCGCGGCTGGTTTGTTGTGGCGATTGGTGCGCAATTTTCCCCTTTTACAATGAATGGAGGTAACAACTAAAAGCACTAGGGACAGGTTAATAAGCACGCAGGTTCGCAGCATGATGCGCAGTTATCTTCTTAAAAAGGCGAAGTAGGTTTGCACGTTGATCCAATTTTCGTATGAAGTTCTATATGCCTCTTTGCTGCAAGGGATCACACAATCAGAGTGTTATAGAAACATTCCATTTTTCTCCTCAATAAATGAATGCAAAGGTAAGATTCGTAAGAAAGAGTGATACCCCAATTACCAATTTGTTGCCAACTGAACTATATCTTGTCGTCTGGCTGGCTGACTGCTTATATAAAGTTTCTGAGTGAATTTATGTTCAGCGTAACAGCTAGTGGATAGCAAGCTAAAACCAAAGCTTAAGTACTTGTATGGGCTGGCCTTGGCCTTGCTAATTGATACGCAAAGTGGCTAGAATGTCAACACTGAACACTTCAGCAGGCTAATTTGCGGCTGTAGCTGTTGCTATTGAGATAATGAGATGAAATCAATCTTACAGAACCCGCAAATCCTCTGCAACCTATGCTAAATGTGGGATATCTGGTTGTAAACTTAGATGCCATTCTAATGGCAAATTTGGTATTTGCCAGAACATCTGTTACTAACATGACATATTGATTTGCGTTGCAGGTCTTGTGTTAACAAAGGATACATGAAGGATGATTACGTGCGCTTTTTTGTTAGGCGTGCAACAAGGAGGGCGCCGATAATCAATCGTGGTAGGGACTCTGTATTTTCTTTGGTATGGTGCTCTGAAATGTCAAGTATTTGGGAAATCTGAACCTTTTCTTTTCCAAATTTATGCAAAGGGTACTTTGCACGTTGGTCTGTTCTTAGGAAGCTTCTGAATCAGTTCCTTAATGCTGGGAAGAATAGTAATGATGAGAAGCCGAAGCAAGTATTGTCTCTTGGCGCAGGCTTTGACACAACATTCTTCCAGTTGCAAGTTAGTCTGTTAGTTACATGACTCCTGCAGCTTATAAAATTCGATTGGTGTTTATGCGATTGATTGATCATTTTTTGTTCTTGTGTTGTATTTGTTTCTGTAGGATGAAGGGATTGCTCCACACCTTTACGTAGAGTTGGATTTCAAGGAGGTACTGGAATTTCTCATTTCTGAAATGTAATGCCTGTATTGAGATTCAGAATGCTTGTTATTCAGAATCTTCCCCGCATGTGTCCCTTACCTTTGTGCACGCTAGTAATGTCTGTTAACTTTTAATGTTTGGCAGGTAACCAGCAAAAAAGCCGCAATCGTTAACCACTACAGTGAAATGAAGGAGAAGTTAGGCTCAGAAGCTTCAATTTCGATCGGTACTTCTCTCACTTATTATATTTGTACCACCAGTTTTTACTTCTTGGGCCTATTTGTAATGGAATTGACCTGTGTTTAAAACACAAGCAAAGAGGTGTTTACCGACTAGTAGTAATAATCAAGTCTTACATTCCTTACAGAAAGGTCAACTTTTTGTCATGTTTTCTATAGCAGCTTCTCAACATTCCTGTCAAAGCTCTTGGATCTGTTGTAATGGCCCATTGGCTGACATGTTTACATTGATTTGTAGCATGTAAGGGTTCTTGGATAAGGATGCCATGTGCGATAGTAGAAAAGTTTCCATTTCATTTGGATTTAGAGGTGGTTGTTCCATCCTGTTTGGAAGAAAACTCTCTTTGGCTCTTTGCTAGAAGTTTAGAAGTTAAACTGAAGGGACAATGGGCTTTTCCAAATACTGCTTCAGATTTCAGATGGAGTTGCAACTTGGAAGTGATGATTTCATGTTACAGAATTCAGCATTTTTTTTCTCTCGATCTGACTGTAGCCTGTGCAATAACTGATTCATATGTTTCAGAAAAAGGTGAAGTGATAAGTACACACTACAAGCTATTTCCTGCCGATATTCGTGACATACCAAAACTGGATTCAGTTATTCGCATGGCTGAAATGGATCCTAGGTGAGCTTCTTTTCTACACTATGTATATCTTTAATTCAACTCATCTGATATGAAAATACGTTGAACTAGAAATTATGCTGCATGATATAGGAGCACCATCAAGTAGGATACCGGCATTATGCATTTTTTATTTCTTATATAGTTTGATGTAAACCAGACTTTCAAATGTTTGATATAACTTTCTGTTGTCATCAGCTTGCCGACCTTTATAATTGCAGAGTGTGTACTTATATACCTGGACCCAACTGCCACGGGTGCCATTGTTAGTTGGGCTTCTGAAAAGTTCTCCACTGCCGTCTTTTTCTTATATGAGCAGGTCAAATGATTCCATAGTGCTCTATTTTGCGTCCTATATGTAGCCTTGGAATTGCTGACTATGTTTTGATGCAGATTCATCCTGATGATGCATTTGGGGAGCAAATGATTAGAAATCTTGAGGTACCTGTTTAAATCTGTATTTCCACGAATCATTTTGAACTTTATTTCGCAGTGGCACACGAACCATTTGGCTTGAGGTTCATTTGAAGCCTTAGGTTCATTTTGCATGATCCCGGCATGATATTTTACACTGTTGGTGCTTGTATTTGATTAGCTTCTGTTCTTACCTGCACTGTTCATTATAGATACAGGGCTGCCTTTTTACTCATAGCATTAGTATATCTTATCACCTAATCCCATCTTTTGTCCTTCTGACGCAGAGTAGAGGATGCCCCCTCCTCGGTATAAATGCTACACCGACCCTGAGTCACAAAGAGAAGCTTTTCCTTGACAATGGATGGCAGGTATTCCATTTGATCACTCATACTTATTCGAAAGCTGTTATTGTTCTTAGGGTTCGGATCTTCTATTCATTCAATGGAACCTCTTGTTGAATATTCACCAGATAAACTCATAAAAATCAGAATATGATTATTATGGGTGGTTTAGCAAAAGATATTACGATCACCTTAACTACTTTTTTGTATCTTTAACATGAATAAAATATTAACATGTCAAAACATTAGTTGCTGGGGTTCTTATGATCATTTTTTCAGAGAGCTGTTGCATGGGATATGCTGAGAATCTATAATGACTTCATTGACAGCCAAGAAAGACGCAGGTAATATTTCTGGTAATATCTGAAAATGTACTGAGATACAAAATAATGTTCCGAATTCTGAGTCTAAAGTAGGATCGATGTTTTTTGTTACTTGAAATATTTTGGTTGGGTGATCCCAATTGGTACGATTATGTGAACTGAAAAGCATGTTACCTATTTAATGGAATTTTCACCTCCATTGAGCAATGTTCTAAGTGCTCTAGAGTTTTGAATTTTGAGCTTCCTGGATGAAGCAGTTTCCAGCTTGTGTTACGTTGCACCTTTCATTCATGTCACAACTCACAAGACTGCCTGCTCTGGATACAGGATCGAACGATTAGAATTGTTTGATGAGTTTGAAGAGTGGTACATGATGCAGGTGAGAATTATTGTTAGATAATTACCCATGCTCATGCTTGCCTTTCTTTCCTGGTAGTAGTAGTAGCACTTGCACTTTGACCAGCCAAGGCTTGCCACTTGAATTTGGGCGGCAAAGACTGGTGCATATAGTTGCAGCTGCAAGTAGCAGCATGGTAGCAGTAGCAAGTAGTAGCAGTAGCAGTAGCAAGTAGTGGTAGAGGCTGCAAGGCACTATAGAAGCCATACCTTGTAATTTAACTCACCTTGACTGGCTTGGCTATATAGAGAAGAGCAGCTGCAGCTCAGAAGTTTTTAAGCAGCAACACTCCTCGTGTCTACCCCTCTGCTTCTCTTCCTCTCACCAGTTCATACTCTACCTCTCGTGTGTGTGTGTGTGTGTGTGAGAGAGAGAGAGAGAGTTCAGGGAGGCTAACAAGTGGTATTCAGAGCTTGAGTTCTTGAGCCTGGTGGCCATGGCCTCCCTTGATCGTGAGCGTGGGCGCGGGCGTTCCCCGGGGCGACGTCGTGGCGAGACGACGTACGTCGTGAAGAAGACGGTGCGGGACGTCGGCAACGCGCAGTACCCCATGCTCACCCGCACGAACTACGCCGAGTGGGTGGTGCTGATGAAGGTGATGCTCAAGGCGAGGCGCCTGTGGGCGGCGGTGACCGTGGGCACCGTCGACGAAGAAGACGACCAGTCGGCCATGGAGGCCATCCTCAAGTCCATGCCGGCATAGTACGTCGCCCCGCTCGGCGCCAAGGACTCCGCCAAGGAGGCCTAGGAGAGCTTGGAGACGATGCGGCTGGGCGGCGACCGCGTGCGCAAGGTGAAGGCGCAGCAGCTCAGGCGGGAGTAAGAGGCGATCGCGTTCCGCGATGGAGAGGCCATCGAGGACTTCGCGCTGCGGCTCACCTCACTGGTAAGCCAGCTAGGGCAGGTCGGCGTCGACATCGGGGAAAAGGAAGCGGTGGCGAAGTACCTGCGGGTTGTGCCGCCCCGGTTCGCGCAGATTGCGCTCTCGATCGAGACGCTGCTCGACATGAGCACGCTCTCGATCAAGGACGTCACCGGGCGGCTCAAGGCGGTCGAGGACCGCGCGGAGGCCCCCGCCCGCACGACTGCCGGCGCCCGGCGGCCAGCTGCTGCTCACGGAGGAGCAGTGGGCGGCGCGCCTGCGCGAGAGGAAGCAGGGAGAGGGCTCCTCTGTTTCACGCGGCGGCGGCAGAGGCGGTGCGCGCGGCAGGCGGCGCGGCAAGCCGTGGCGGAAGGCTGACGGCGGCCACAAGGAAGGCGGCGATCACGTCGTCGACAAGGATCGTTGCCGAAATTGCGGCAAGATCGGGCACTGGGCCCGCGACTGCAAGGAGCCGTGGCGCCAGCAGCGGGCGCATCTCGCCCAGGATGAAGAGGAAGAGCCTGCGCTGCTCATGGCGCAGGTCTGCGCCATCAACCACATGATCGGGAACCGCGCGGCCTTCTCCGAGCTCGACACCGGAGTCGTCGGAACGGTGAAGTTCGGCGACAACTCCGGCGTGGACATCCAGGGACGCGACACGGTCGTGTTCCAGTGCAAGGCCGGCGAGCACAAGGCTCTGACGGATGTGTACTACACCCCCAAGCTCCGAAGCAACATCGTCAGCATTGGCCAGCTCGATGAGCGTGGCTGCCAAGTGCTGATCCACGGTGGCGTGCTCCGGATCAGAGACCGCGAGCGGAAGCTGCTCGCCAAGGTGGAGCGCAGCAAGAACCGCTTGTACACTGGCGCTGCGCATTGCGCGCCTGGTGTGCCTGGCGGCGCGGTGCGACGACGAGGCGTGGCGCTGGCACGCACGCTTCGGCCATTTGAGCTTTGATGCTCTGGCACGGATGGCGCGGCAAGGCATGGTGCGCGGGCTGCCGCTGATCGAGCACGCCGGCGAGCTCTGCGACAGCTGCCTTGCCGGGAAGCAGAGGAGGTTGCCGTTCCCCAAGAAGGCGAGTTACCGCGCCGGTGACATCCTCAAGCTCATCCACAGCGACCTCTGCGGGCCAATCACGCCGGCAAGGCGGCAACGCACGGCGGGCGGCGCTACTTCCTCTTCCTGGTGGATGACTACAGCCGCTTCATGTGGCTGCACTTGCTGTCAAGCAAGGATGAGGCGCCGGCGGCGATCAAGGAGTTCTAGGCGCAGGTGGAGACGGAGACGGGGAAGAAGCTGCGCGTGCTGCGGACGAATCACGGCGGCGAGTTCACCTCGGTCGAGTTCGGCCTCTACTGCGTGGGACAGGGCGTGGAACCCCACCTCACGGCGCCGTACTCGCCGCAGCAGAACGGCATTGTGGAAAGGAGGAATCAGACGGTGGTCGGCATGGCGAGGAGCATGCTCAAGGCCAAGAGGATGCCGGCGGCATTCTGGGGCGAGGCGGTGAGCACAGCGGTGTTCATCCTGAACCGCACGCCCACCAAAAGCTTGAAGGGCAGGACGCCGTTCGAGGCGTGGCACGGGAGGAAGCCGGGCGTGTCCTTCCTGAGGACGTTCGGCTGCGTCGGGCACGTGAAGAAGACGAAGCCCAACCTCTCCAAGCTGGAGGACATGAGCACACCCATGGTGTTCCTGGGATACGAGCGCGGCAGCAAGGCCTACTGGCTCTACGATCCGCAAGCACGGCGCGTGGTGGTGTCGCGCGATGTCATCTTCGACGAGGTGGCGAGCTGGAATTGGGAGGAGTCCGGCGATGGGGAAGCAGTGCGCGATGCCTGGAGCGATTTCATCATCGAGCACGTGGAGTACCAGGACCTGGAGGACGGTGACGGGGAAGCAGCGGCGAGCCCAGGTGGCGGCTCCCCTGTTTCAGGTGCGGCGGCGAGCCCAGGCGGCGGCTCCCCTGTTCCAGGGTCCCTTGTTTCGGAAACAGGGGAAGTCGCGCCAGACCCGGATTCGCCTGCCGGGCAGGCATCACCGGCCACACCTCCAGCACCAACACCGAGCTCAGCCGCGCCGATCCACTTCGTCACGCCTTCATCAAGCACCTCCACGAACGTCGACGCCGAGTACTCCGGCGAGCCACTTCGGTTCCGCGCGGTGGACGACCTCGTCGGCGATTCTAGTCCGCCAGGGCAGGCGGCCCGGGTGCTGGACGACCTCGAGCTGCATCTGGGCAGCGCAGAGGAGCCGCCAAGCTTCGCCGCAGCAGAGCAGGAAGAGTGCTGGCGGGCGGCGATGCTGGAAGAGATGGCGGCGGTGGAGGAGAACCGCACGTGGGAGCTGGTGGATCCGCCGGTCGGCTGCCGGCCGATCGGGCTCAAGTGGGTCTACAAGGTGAAGCGCAACGAGCGCGGCGACGTGGTGCGGCACAAGGCGCGGCTGGTGGCCAAAGGATTCGTGCAGCGCGAGGGCATCGACTTCAAGGAAGTCTTTGCGCCGGTGGCGCGCATGGAATCCGTGCACATGGTGCTGGCTCTGGCAGCGACGAGGAACTGGCGCGTCCATCATCTTGATGTGAAGTCGGCCTTCCTCAACGGCGAGCTGGAGGAGGAGCTGTACGTGCAGCAGCAGCCGGGATTCGCCGTCCCTGGCAGCGAGCACAAGGTGCTCCGCCTGCGCAAGGCCCTGTACGGGCTGCGGCAGGCGCCGAGGGCTTGGAACGCCAAGCTGGACACGACGCTGGCGTCCCTCGGCTTCACCAAGTGCGCCGCCGAGCATGCGCTCTACGGCAAGTCCACGGCGCACGGGCGACTGATCGCCGGCGTGTACGTCGACGACCTGATCATCACCGGGTCGGAGCAGCATGACATCGACGACTTCAAGCGCGAGATGAAGGGTCGATTCCGCATGAGTGACCTCGGCCTGCTCACCTACTACCTCGGCATTGAGGTAGAGCAGGGGAGGGACGCAATCACGCTCCGCCAGAGCTCGTACGCCCGGAAGCTGGTGGAGCGGGGTGGTCTGAGCGGCTGCAAGCCGTGTCAGACACCCATGGAAGAGAAGATCAAGCTCTCAAAGGAGAGCACGGCGGAGAAGGTGGACGCGACACAGTATCGCAGCATCATTGGCGGGCTGCGTTATCTCACGCACACTCGGCCGGACATCATGTTCGCCGTCGGCTATCTTGGCCGATTCATGGAGGATCCGCGTGAGGACCACTTTGCCGCCATCGAGAAGCTCCTCCGCTACGTGGCAGGGACCAATGGGTACGACATCGTCTACCCAAGGCGGAGAGGGGCTGGGCTGGAGCTGACTGGGTTCAGTGACAGCGACATGGCCGGGGACATCGATGGTCGAAAGAGCACAACTGGTGTTCTGTTCTTCCTCAATGGCTGCCCCATCTCCTGGCAGTCACAGAAGCAAAGGGTGGTCGCGCTGAGCACTTGTGAAGCCGAGTACATTGCAGCGGCGATGGCAGCAACTGCCAGAGAGTATGGTTGAGCAGGCTGCTGCAGGAGGTGATCAAGGAGAAGCCCTGCACGCCTGCATTGATGGTGGACAACAAGTCCGCCATTGCTTTGGCAAAGAACCCTGTCCTCCATGACAGGAGCAAGCACATCGACACCAAATTCCATTTCATCCGTGACTGTGTCGATGGAGGACAGATCAAGCTCGAGTATGTCGAGACAGCTCGGGGACATCCTCACCAAGCCACTTGGACGCGTTCGACTCACAGAGTTGAGGACCAAGATTGGGGTTGAGGAGATCAAGCAAGAGCAGTGTAATTAGGAGAAGAAATGTTAGATAATTACCCATGCTCATGCTTGCCTTTCTTTCCTGGTAGTAGTAGTAGCACTTGCACTTTGACCAGCCAAGGCTTGCCACTTGAATTTGGGCGGCAAAGACTGGTGCATATAGTTGCAGCTGCAAGTAGCAGCATGGTAGCAGTAGCAAGTAGTAGCAGCAGCAGTAGCAAGTAGTGGTAGAGGCCGCAAGGCACTATAGAAGCCATACCTTGTAATTTAACTCACCTTGACTGGCTTGGCTATATAGAGAGGAGCAGCTGCAGCTCAGAAGTTTTTAAGCAGCAACACTCCTCGTGTCTACCCCTCTACTTCTCTTCCTCTCACCAGTTCATACTCTACCTCTCGTGTGTGAGTTCAGGGAGGCTAACAATTATTTCTGAAGACGTGTTTGGTGGTTAAGGAATACCAGAAGTAGTTAAAGTAAATGATCTGTGCTCTAACTTGCAATTTCTTCTTTCAGGAACACTACTGTGTGGCTTATGGAATCAATGATTCAGAGGTAATTACATTCTTATGGAATCAAATTGCATTTGAACTGTTCAACCCTTCTGTTTATAGTTGTGTTTCAAGCTAAGCTTACTCATTTTTAGGGCATATTTCACAATTTTGGGTTCGACAAGGAATAGCGTCTTTAATGCCCCTTCGTTCGTTGGTAGCCGTGGCAGTTGTAAACTGATACGTTCTAAGCGTACATTAGAGGAACTTTGTTGTGAATGAAGTGAGTCGTTCCAGAAAAAATAGGTGTGCTTATTTACGTCTCAGCTTGCCTGATAAACTTCGCAACGTTGTGCTTATTTAACCTTTTATGACACTTGCTATGGTGTTTGGCCTGAGGAAACTCCATCTCAAGTTTGTGATGATGACACCTGTAATATACAGTACTATGTTGTGCGTGTTTTATCAATTCTGTAATTTGCAAGTTTGTGTGATCCCTCATGCTTGTTTTTTTTTTTCAAATTTGTTTGGATATGCAAACAATTTTGTCACAAACTAATATTAAGTGTCTAATATTAGTTTGTTATTTCTGCAACGGATCATATGTGGCAATTTTGGTCTGAATTTTTTATATTTTCCATGGAAGAAGCAACTGTGGCTAGCATTATAAATATTCTGTTGGAAAACTACAGGTGGACATGGTTGAGTTGTTATTTGCATGTAATATTTGGCACGGGCCTTGCTGGAACTTAGGCTTCCTTGCCTGATGAAAGCGTTTCAGCAGAGTGCAGAGAGTCAGAGACTGCCGCCATGGCTCCCTTGTATATGCTCGTGGGTGAATTGGGATGTCTCTTTCATGTTTTGTACACAAATGTTTTTCTCAATTGTTCCACCTGGTAATCTCTAGATTTGCATTGATCGAATCTTGAATCGCTACTGCAAAAGTTTGCAATTATGTATTTGACTTCGTTCGAGTCTCTGATCAACTTTCCAGCATTTTCCTCTCTGAGCAAACAAACCAAACTAGCTGCTCTGCAACTTGTGCTTGCCTACAAAGAAGCTGATCCATAAAGTGTTGTTTAGCAAAACTTGTGCTTGCCTACAGCAAGCTGATCCATAAAGTACGGTAGAGGGGGATGCGAAATAGGAATTGCAGAAAGAAGATCCTAGAAATTTAAAACAGAATTGCACAAAGAAAACCCTAGAAATCAAAACATGTTAAAAGGATGCACCCGTAGAAACAGCACTCAAGCAGCTAATTATGGCACGACAGTGTAACTTAAAAGGGAAATTTGTTTGTGGCACACTCTCAAAACGATGATTTGTGCGCTGCACACCAAACTTCTTGATTTAGTCTGCAACACATCCTGAATTTGTGTTTTTGTGCACTGCACATTGGCCCCTTTAAACAAATCTTTTACAGCTTGAGAGGTGAGAGAAGGCCGGATAAAAAGACCAAAATACCCTACAGAGCCTTATCTCCTCACCCTATCCATTCGCCGCGCCCTCCCCCCTGGACCCGCGACGGCGGCGCCCCGCTGCCCCTCCGTCTGCCCCCGTGACGGCGGCGCCCCGCCATGAGCGCGGCCGCCGCCCCTCCATCCGCACCCGCGACGGCGGCGCCCCTCCCTCCTCTTCCGCCGCGCCATGGCGGTCTCCCGCGGCCGCCCCTCCCTCCCCTTCCGCCGCGCCATGGCGGTCTCCCGCGGCCGCCCCGCCCCGCGGCCTCCCGCCGCCGGCTGTGCCCCGCCATGGCCCCTCGACGGATCTCCCTCTCCATCCTCCCTCCCTCCCCTGCCCCGCGCCCTTCTGTGGTAGCCTGCCGCCGGTTTGGCCCGCCGCCGGTCCGCGCCTTGCCGGTCCGAGCCGCCTCCGCCGAGGCCCCGCACCGCCGCCGACCCACGCCCGAGCGAGGCTTTTTGACCGCAAGCTATGGCTGCGCCGCTAGTCTACGCCTCGCTGGTCCGTGTCGCCTCCGCCGAGGCCCCGCACCACAGCCGACACACTGCTCTGTGCCATGGCCGCGCTGCTCGCCGGCGCCGTCTGGCTCGTGCTCGCCACCACGAACGCCGCTGCGCACATGGAGGCCGCCGTCATGGCGAGCTTCCTGTGGATGCGATGGCTGGCGCAGTCGTGGTCTCCTCCAGGGGCGGCGTGGTCGTGGCTTTAGAAGGCTCCCTTAAACAACTAAGGGTATTTTGGTCTTTCCACATAACGTTCTCTCACCTCCCAGGATGCAAAAGAGTTGTTTAATGGGGGTGGTGTGTCACACACAAAAATGAGACATTCAGAGGGTGCTGCAGACTAATTCAAGGAGTGTGCAGGGCACAAAATCATGTTTTGAGAATGTGCCACAGATAAATTTCCCAACTTAAAACTACCGATTCCATGCAAATCCAGAACGTAGCACTACAGACGCATGCAGCACATGTTACCAGACTTCGGCAACATAACATGTACCCACAAGTTACTTCTACCGCCTCAAACCAGCAGCAATGTGGAGATTGCGAGACAGATAAGTGTGTGATTGCATCTAACGGAACATGACTTTCTCTCCATTTATATAGGTGTATTTAAAGTAGCCGTTGTTGTCGTCGTCGTCGTCATCATCATCATCAGATTTATCCTCATCCAAATAGTCAGGATGGCGCCAACATGGCATGGCACAGGCCACCTGCAAATCAGTCCAATGAAATAAAGTGAAGGAGAGTCGAGAGGATATCACATATCAACAAGAAAGCAAGGAAAATTTTCTGAATATCTAAGGAAAGCACATCTATGGATGACGAACTAAACCCAACACTAGTTTTCAATCTATACCAACCATTCACATATCATTATGAAAAATGGAAGAGGATATCTCATATCAACAACATGAAAAAATAAAACTTATCCACATCATGTTGCTTTTTCAAAGCATATCTTGAGTCTAGGGATTACGAATTAGACCCATAACCAATATTTTGAAATCACTCGATGCGATTAATCGAGAAATAGTTTCCTGGATGTCGATTAGATAATTCGATTCGATTTTATTGGCTAGTCAACTGATCAGGCGACTAATCGTTGATTAGTCACGATTAGTTCTAGTCGGGCTATGCTAGTCGAGCGACTAGCCCCCAGTACTTGTTGAGGGTCGAGGCCCACCTGGCCAGCTGCTGAGCATGAGCCTCTGCTCTCAGGTGGAAGACTTCAAGTGCAAGCACGGCACGGCCAAGATGCTGATGAGCCAGTCTTACTCCTCTTCTGGTGGGTGGTGGCGAGTGCACGAGTACCAGACCACAACGCCTCCATTCGATTTAGCCAACTACTCCTACTTGGATCCTATATGTTTTTTTATATACAGCATGGTGCCTTGGTGCTCTACCTGACTGCCTGTATTTCCCAATTTTAACTTGCAGAGGTAGGAACTCTGCCTCGAAGCGGAACTTGTATCATGGCAGAAATGGGAGTGGAAGAAACTGCAGCCTCTCTGTTGGTAGTGGTAGTGGAACTCAACTAACCAGGATGCTGCTGCATCCCTGATTGCTAAAGCAATCGCTCTTTTGACACCAGATGTTAGAGCCCAAGCTGAGGATCCAAAGAGGAAGCTGAATAACTACTTGATGAAAAATGCAAATGCAAAGAACTTGGTTATTGAGAACTTGGAAGGGACAGTTGCAGAGGGTGAAGAAGTTGAAATTATTGAACCAAATTCTACTGCTGTACGAACCTTTTTTTTTTCATATGCAGTTTCTGGTCCACCAGCAAATAAAACCAACACCAAATCAGTGGCTGCAATGCTTTGCCCAACACCAGAATAAGCCGTTGAGGAAAGGCATAGCTCCAATACGAAAACTAAGGAAGGAAAACAGGTTGTCCATAACCTAGTCGCGATTAATCACCTAGTCGGTACCCCCAGCAACTAGACTTGACTAAACGATTTGAAAAAATTCCGTAACTAGTTTCTATACCAACTATTTACATATCATTATGATACTGATCATGCATAACACCTCTAAGGGCATCACCACAATTCACTAACATGCATTCAGTAAATCATGGAACTAGGCAAACAAATGTCAATATGATAGTTAAATTTTAAATAAGATGTGTGTTGGTGTGCAAACCCACAGCCGGGTGTCGTAGTGCACCCGCCTAAACCCAGAGGGTGAGTACTCGGGGGTTAGCTAGGATTAGCCCAATCTCGGTGCAAGAACATGATGAACACAGCAAGTTTAGAGTGGTTCGGGCCGCCGGAGCGTAATACCCTACGTCCACTGTGTGTTGTATTGCTTGTGCTCTCAAGAGGTTGAGAACAGGGTTGTTCGGAGTGAATCCGAGATTGTGTTGTGTCTGGCTTCCCTTGGCTTCGAGAGTCCTTTTGTGTGCAGCGAGCGCCTCCCTTTTATATCTCAAGGGATGCGCGTACATGGCCGTTGAGTCCCCGACAGGTGGGCTCAACTATGTAGTATAAAATAATCATACTGTACAGACATTATGGCGTTGCAGGTGACGGAGATCTTATACCTAGATTTCCTTGCTCTCCCCATGGGAATCTTTCGTCCGGCATAGCCATGCCCTGTCTTGTCGAAACGGCGCCAGAGCGTAGCTTGCGGCGTAGCCTGCCGCGTAGCTGAACGGGCCGTGTAGCTTGCGGCGTAGGCGGTATGATGAAAAGATGACGTGCCATCGTATCCATTTAACGCGGCAGACGGGCTCTGCGCGGATGCGGCGCATGCGGCTGCACTGTGTACCTCGGTAATATGTGGTCTACAGTGAGGCCTAACAAAAGCTGTCCCGCGTGCCGCGGCGGCAGAGCACGCCTCAACCACCCGCATTGAATGCGGTGGGTGGGCGAGTCTTCCAGCGGAAGACTCGCGCCCGCGCCTGCGCCTACGGGACACATGGCGCCCCCGGACCCCACCCCAGCGGTATATTGGTTCTACTCGCGTGGGAGGTCCGGACGGACGCGAGGAGGTCTCGGACCCCTATGGGGGGTCCGAGCCCTCGGCTGTTGGTGCGGAGCTTCCCCTCCTCAGGGACACGTGGCGTCACCGGACCCGTCCCAGAGCGGGGAGCGGGTCCGGGGCCGTTGGCCCGGTGAGATAAGAGCCTGACCCGTGGGGCCTGGCTGCTCCGCCCCTTAGGGCATAGTTATGGATGACTACGCGAGTCCTGCCTTGCTGAAGTAGAAGTGAGTATCCCTGCTACAAGGTACCGACAGTGCCCCCCGTGCCCACCTCAGGAGAGGCGACGAACCCGCAGGTGGGGCCACTACTGTGATCTAGCTCTGCATAACTTGAAGCCTCCAGCGTTAGACTATGCACGCTATAGGAGTCTTGTCCGGTTTTGACAATCCATCGGGCCTTTCGCTGCCTCATCACATCGCAACGGCTTACTGACTCGTGGCCCCCACACACAGTGTACACCTAGTCACGCGAGCGACGCTCGACATTGTTGCTGCCGGGGTAAATGGAATCTTTACCACCAGCACAGTTCCCGAAAAGCCTGGTCTTGCCAGCGCTTCGTGCGCGCACGTCAGCTCTGCTTCCATCTCGCTTCGCACGCGGGCGACGGTTCAGATCCCGCCTTTTCACACCTTCGTTTGTTACCCACCTCTCCTGACAGGCGGGCCTGGGCCCCCTGGTCATGGACTGGATGGCTAATGCCAGGCGTGAGCGTCGCTTGGCTTCCAGCGACGGTTCCAGGGCGCGCCGGATGGATCAGGCTTCATAAAGGGCCGAACCGCATACCGCGGTTACTTTTCCGCATTCGCCTTCTTCCTTCCAAACCTTTGCGCCCCTTTGCCTTCGAACCTCCTCGCCCCTTGCTCTTCTGCACAGATTGTTCCTCGCCTCCATAGCAAGATGGCGTCCCTCGTTTGCCCCCGTCATTTCCAAACCGAGGAGGAACTGAACACGGTGCGCCGCCTGCTTGGGTGGAGTCCACAGGAGACTGCCTGGGGGATTCGAGCAGGCTCGGTTCCCCTCGGCGATCTGTGCGCCGGGGAATTTGTGTTGTTTATTTCGCACATTTCCACCGGCTTGGAGCTGCCGGTCTCTTCGTTCTTCCTCCTGCTGCTGGACGATTTCGGCCTCCAGCTCCAGCATCTCACACCCCACTCTATCCTCATGACGTCGATATTCATCCACCTATGTGAGATGTTCGTGGGGGTGCGGCCCTGCGTCATTCTCTTCCGCCACTTCCTCGTCCTGGTGAAGTCCGGGAAGGGTAAGGATGAAGTGGGGGCGTACTACTTCCAGACGAGGAGCGATTTGCGGACGCCCTACATTCCCGGGCTTACTGGCGGGAAGTGGGAGGATTGGCGCAAGGAGTGGGTGATCGCCACCACCGAAGCCAACGAGCGCCTCGTCATGCCAACCGGGGGACCCGCTTCCGACCGCCAGTCCTGGAGGGCCAAGCCGTCCCTGCCGTCGGATTTTGACCCCGTGCTGAGCAAGATCAGGGCACTGGCGGAGAGCGGCCTCACCTCGCTGCACGTGCTCGGGGACTTCCTGAAGCGCCGGATCGCCCCCCTGAAGCAGCGGCCGCTTCCTGCCTTGAGCTTCACCGGACTCCAAGACTGCAGCAGTACCCACCACGGGGAGGACAGCGATCTGACCCAGGAAGGCCTAGAGGTCGTGGTGCGGGTGGTGACGGGAGAGATCTTCATCCCGGAGCACCTGATCCTTCCTCAGGGTGTCGTCCCTCTCTGCAAGGACTCAAGCCTGAGGGCTGCGGTGCTGGCCACTCTGCCGACCCTCGATGACGGTGGGCTAGCGGCGCGCCAAACTGGGGGCGACCCGGACCGTGGGATCCGGATCCCCAGTGCGTCCGTGGAACAGGCCGTGCTGAGCGCCGCGGGGTCTGGCCCTTCTGCCAAGGGCAAGCAGGCCGCGACTGGTAGCTCCGCTGCGAGCGGTCCCAGCCAGGCCCAAAGCAGCTCCGGCGCATCGCCGGAGGAGGTGAGCCGGCGCAGGTTGCACCGTAGCGACGGGACCCAGTTATGGAGCCCACCGCAAAGCGTCAGAGGACCGCTGAGGACGCGGGCCAGGGTAGCTCCCGGGCCCCCGGCTCACGCGAGACCCCTGGAGTAGCCGCGCCGCCACCACCACCACCGGGAGGTGCCTCCCCCCGGCAGCAGCAGCAGCAGCAGCGACGAGGTGCGCCTCTGCCGCCGCCACGGCAGCCACCACCACCGCCGGGAGGTGCCTCTCCCCGTTAGCAGCAGCAGCCACGAGGTGCGCTTCCGCCGCCGCCACGGCAACCACCACCACCGCCGGGAGGTGCCTCTCCCCGGCGGTAGCAGCAGCAGCCTCAAGCACCACCGCCACCACCGGGGCAGCAGTAGCAGCCACGAGGTGCACCTCCGCCACCGCCATGGTAGCAGCAGACGCCCAGCCTTCGTGGACGCTGGAGACCCGGTGCTTCGGGGTAAGTGTTCTTCCATTCACTCCCCTGATTCCCGGTGCTTCGCTTTTTGCTGAAGGGCTTCTTCTCTTTGTTTGCCAGGGCCTCTCGCCCCGGCAGCTCTTCCGCAGCCGCTGGCTCGTCAGCGGGGGTCCAGGCGACCGGCGTCTCGGCGGCAACGGTAGAAGTGATGGCATATGTGGGGAGCTCGGGTGCGGCGACCTCCGCTAACCCGATGGCGCCCAGCGCGGCAGTGGCGGATGCGCCAGTGCCAGGCGCAGGAACGCCCGACGCGGTGGCCCCCGAGGCCCCGGCTACAGCGGCAGACGCGCCGACACCGGGCTTGGCGACGGCGAGCACAGCGGCAGCGGGCGCAGCAACGGCAAGCACCTCGATACCCGAGGTCCCGACGTCTGTGCCGGATGTCCCCACCCCCAGCTCCCAACCTGCAGCAGAGGAAGAGCTGGAGGTGGTCTCTGGTACGGGGCTCTTGCAGGGTCCCCCAGAGGAGGATGCGGTTCCCCTCCCCCGGGTGCTGGTCCAGGTCCGGCGGATGATAGAAGAGGCGACTTCAACCGCCGAGGCAGCATTCCGGCGGGAGTGGGCAGCTCTAGAGAGCGAGCGTCAGCGCCTCGGCGACTGGCACATCCGCCTGGAGGAGCGCACGAAGGCCGAGGCCTCCCGTGTGAAGGCCGAGGCCTCCCGTGTGAAGGCCGCCCAGTCCGAGCTTGAGGCCGACCTTGAGTCCTACAGGAAAGGGCTCCGGAAGGTGTTCGACCGGGAGCTCGCATCGGCGGGACGGGAGAAAGCCCTGGCGCTGCGGGAGGAGGCTATTGCCAAGGAGGAGGCCAGCCTTGCAACCCAGTGATCTGAGCTCGAGTCTCGCAGCCAGGGACTCGAGGTCTGCAAGCTGGAGCTCGACAAACTCTCCGAGTCCCTGCATCAATGGCGCCAGGAGCTGCAGGAGACCGCCAGCCAGCAGGCTGTTGCCAAGATGGAGCTCGAGGGGGAGAGGAAGTCCCTTGCACGGCGGGAATCCCTCACCACCAGCATGGAGCAGGCCCTTGCGCGCCAGCGCGAGTGTCTTAAGACCCTGAAGGAGTCAGCGGCGCGGAAGGAGGCCTCGCTCCAGGAGAAGACCCGCCAGCTGGAGGAGGCTCAGGCGGCACCGGACGCCCAGGTGCAGGAGGCGGTCCAGGAGGCAGCCCGGAAGCTGTAGGAGGACCAGCGCATGGGGGCCCAGCGAATCATCGACTGGGCGAGCGAAGCAAGCTCAGCTCTGTTGCCACTTGGAATGAGTCCAATCCAAGTGGCGGGGCCGCCAGCTTTAATTGCCGCCGCCCTCCCAGTGTTGAACTCTGCTTCAGATAGACTCCGGCGCCTGGAGCCGGTCCTCGTTGGCCACCTTGAATCCGAGGGCCGTGAGCTGTGCCGGATGGTGGCGGAATACATTTTGGTGATGAATACCTCCAGGTTCTCAGCTTCAAACTCTTGGTGATGAAGATCCATACATATATGCAGGCAACAGCGACCTTTGTAGCCCTCTTGTTCCTGAGAGCTGTGCTGGGAACAAGGAGAAACAAGTTGGTCATGAAGAACACACAGATGTCCACGATGTCTTATTGTATGTATTTTCAGGACTCGGCTTTGGAATTGGATTGGCAGCTGTATGGAGGGTACTTATATTCAGCAAGGCAGTGAGCATTGGCTACTTCCAGTTCGTCGACTCCATATGTGAGAAAATCTGTGATTGGATGATCCTACTGAAGATAAAGGTGAACGTGAAATTGATGGGAAGAAACCAGAGCCCAGAACCAAGGTGATTGAACTTGCTTGAACTACTGGCAAGAAGTGGACGGATGCAGTGATGCTTGCTTGTCATATGCAGAGCCTATGCATCCGTGATGGTTAAGCAAGAAGCTGTCATGCATGATCAAGATGGAAGCTGACAGTGTCCAAGTACGATGTGCAGTTTTCTTCAGTCTCAAATTATTTTTTGCGTGAGTGCGTGCAAAAGAACTAAGTAGCGCAAAGGCTGAACTATTGAATATTTGACGTATTGATAGCAATAGTAGTACTTGAAGCTTGTTAATATGTGATTCGCAGTTGTGCTGTGGTTAGCAGTGGCATTTGTTATAAATATTTAAACTAGAAATTCTGGAAGCCTTGAGTGCTTATATCCATGGAAGAATAAATGGGTGCAACGATGGACTGATGCAACGATGCTCTTGCTTCTTATCTGCAGAGACCATCTGCATGGTTAAGCAACATTGTGCATTGCATGGTCAAGATGGATATGTAGAGAATTCCCATGTATGATGTGTAATATTTTTTATTTTGAATTCTTTTTGCATGGAGTCTTGAATCTTTATATATATTGCCCTTTGCAGGAACTTAGATCAAGACAAATGATATATGGCGGATATATAGACAGTAATAGTGGCGATTTATGCTTGGTATATATGTCATTCGCAATTGTACCATGGTACTTGTAACTAACAATTTAAGCTAGAATTCTGCAAGTCTTGTGTGCTTGAAGTTTTAGTATTTTCCGAGAAAGAAGGGACGGGGCCTACCATACTGTATGTAATGAATTTGTGCAAAAGCATGGTTGAATTGAACGGTGTTTCTATCTTAAACCAACCTTTCGTTGGCATTTGTTGCCGTTTTCTATTTGATTCATGTGCCCTGTTGGAGCCTAAACAGCGTTACTAATTTATTACCTACGTGTTTGCACAAAGTTCAGAATTGTTGTAGCCTCCAAAGTGTGATCACAAAAATCCAGAATTAATTAAGTATGATGTGCTTGCAATGCGAAAGTGGAAATTCACGACCGAGATAGGGAGTATTTGCATAGTTTCGGATCGCGATCAATAATCGTGATCTAAATCAAGGTTTTTTTTTTGTAAAAAGTTGGATCACGTTTAATCGTGATCCAAATTAGAGTGGTGTTTGTAAAAAGTTGAATCGCCATCCAACGTAGGGGTTAATTTGCAGAATGGTGTTTAATAGTTTCCGACCGTTCAATTGATCTGTGCGGCTCAGATGGAGGTCTGCGAGGCAGTCAACGGGTAGAAAGTAGGTACATATACTAAAAGGCCAAGAATCGGCGCAAGCTCATGAGTCGTGGCCCCACAGGGGCTCGTGCATTGTTCATGCGGGTCCCACGTACTATTCAGGCGGGACCCATGTGGGGCCCACGTACTATTCAGGCGGGGCCCACGATTCTATTAAGTTAGTCTCTTTATCTTAAAAAAATATTTTCCTTCCACTATTTGACAATACAAAATATATTTAACTACTTCCTACATACAAAAATAATAACTAAACTTTGTATACTACATTTATATGTGGTAGTTGTACTAATTCTTGGGTTTTGATTTCCCTCCGTAAATCCACAAAATATAATTAAATTGTTCATTCATATCTAATTTTATTTTTTTCCTACTAAAGTAATTAAACTATACCTACTGACAAAAAAAATTTCTAAGGAAAAATTACCTGTACCTCTGTACTACAATGCTTGAGATTGGCGCGCTCTCAGACACAAAACTACTATGCCGTTTTACTGTAATTTTTAGATCTAACTCAATACATCGATACGATGTTGCTTCGAACATAGTAACATATAATATCTTCCTATTAATATTTTAGGTCCACGTTTTTTTATAGTCGCGCGTAGCGCGGTAACCTGACTAGTTTGCATAATAGACCTTAGTACTATTTATTTTCGTATGCCCCCCTCCTTTTCGCTCTCGTCCCCTCCCTTGAACACGGTGGCGGAGCTCCGGCGAGCCCTGCCTCCCTTGCGAGGTGGCCATGGGATTGGTTTAGGGAATGGGCATCCGCGTAGTATCCTCTTCCTCTCCTTGTTCCGGCAAGAGGACAAGGAAGACCCCAAGGCCGTAGCACTCCGCAGTCAAAGTGTTCGGCAACGCGGAGCAACCCCTACGCTCCGGGGAGGTCGGGGCCGTGGCCGCTTTGCAAGGCGCGGCATTTTTTTTGCGGAGGAGGACGCGCGGAGCCGCGGATGGAGACGGCGAGGCAGCGAACCTGGCCTCGGATGCGCCGCGCCGTTGCCTTGCCTTCCACTGTTTCAGGTCTACCCGCTAACTTCAACTAAGCTCCCACAAATCAGATGTTCCCGTTTCTGTTGCAGTGCGGTGCACCGTTATCTTACTCATTTGACGGGATTGTAGAGCAAATGTTGCCTTCCTTGTGTATAGATTTCTGACGGTTCAGTCAGAACACCTCAATTTATAAAAAATAGGTTTGTATTCATTCCATCTTCCCATTTATCTGATAAACCTTGACATAGCTAGCACCTCCCAATGGGTACAACAATCGTACTGCATGATAATTTTACTAAATTCATTATGGATGAAGCACAATAATAATAAGGAAACGATGTGGTCAGATTAGGATTGGGGACTTTCGGTTCAAAAAAAAAAAGGATTGGGGACTTGACAACGTTTCAGTATTTAATCAAGGAGTCATCCGCACACGGCACCCTGCTGATATCATTTGATTACTGCTGACTTGTGACTTCAAACCCTGCCGGCTGGCTGTGTTTTTTAGATTCCAATAATTGTGAAGTGAACGTCACATAGCAATGCTTGTAGATCAATAAGCATATTCAGTCAACTGGAAGCATTAAATCTTTTCAGTTACATTTTATCTGTACCAATCTACTCTAGAAGTGTTAAACGGATGGAAACTTGGGCTCTGGTAAGACGGAGTTACGTTTCTCAAGTAGTGCTTATTCTGTTCAGGCCTTCAGGTAGGATGTTTAGGCATTTGTTTTTTTTTCCATAGTACAGTGTTGGGATTCAATCAAATTTGTTCATTTTCTGTTTTCCTCTATGCTCATGCCTATTTTTTTAAAAAAAGAGTTCATGCCTAATTCTATCAGTCTTGCCAGATGTTCTCAGTGTTGTGGAGTTGAACTGGTGTTCGCCAGCCTCTCTAAACCACATGTCTATGAGCAGTGACACTATGATTATTGTGCATGGATGGAGGCCAGGGATGTCTTCCTCTTTTCATTTTGCTGATCCTGATCTTTGAGTTAGGAGTGAAGATCTAGTATCAGCTATAGCAAGTTTTCCTCTTTCTTCTTTCTGGAGCAGTTGAGTTGTCTTTTCTCCTAGGTGATAGCATTCAAAGTTATTGAACTGTCATGAACTTCAACCATGAAAATTTTCTTGTGCCAGCTTTCTTATAGTAGTTGGGCCTCATCCCAAAAAAGAATCTTATCTTGATAACACTAGGCCTCATCTCAAAATGCATCTGCAAGTTAATGGTTCATTACTAATTTTAATATGACCATAGGATAAAGCTGGCAGTGGACCATTCTTCTTGCTAATGTGGGCAGGTGTCTTCACTGGATAGTGTTTCACTTATAAACCCCCAAAGAGGCAGCACTTCCAACTTGACGAGCATCATGCGCCTTTCACTACTTCCATTGTTGCTCCTTTTGCAAGTGTTCACCAAAACCACAGCAGCAAGCACGTGTATTAGAAAGGAAAGAGATGCCCTATTCGATTTGAAGGCCACCCTTAAAGACCCTCAGGGCCTACTGTCATCATGGGCGGGTCCAAATTGTTGCAGTTGGTATGGTGTGACATGCCACAACAGCACTGGGCACATTATTAAGCTTGACCTCGGCAGCAATAACTTCAGCAAGGATTATGTTCTTACAGGTGACATCAGCCCATCGTTGACACATTTCACTCATCTGGAGTACCTTGATCTTAGTAGAAATGATTTTGGTGGTGCAAATATCCCTAAGTTCATAGGATCATTGAAGAACCTGAGGCATCTTGACTTGCATGGTGCTGGCTTTGGTAGGAAAATTCCCCCTCAACTTGGAAACTTGTCGAAGCTGAATTACCTTGATATTAGCTTTCCAAGTGACACCTTTAGTTCCAGTAGCTCTGTTGACGATCTCTGTTGGCTCTCTGGGCTTTCATCATTGGTTTACCTTGACATGTCATGGTGGAATCTTTCTGCTGCTTCGGACTGGCTGGAGTTACTGAACATGCTTGCTTCCCTTCAGGAGGTTCATTTATGTTTTACAAATCTTCAGCGTACCAACCTGAATTCTCTATCCCAGTCCAACTTCACGGTCCTAGATAGAATTGATTTGTCAAGCAACAACTTCAATTCTACCTTTCCGTATTGGTTAACCAGTATACAATCTGTCTCAGAGATCAACTTGGCCTATTGTGGACTTCATGGGCCGATTCCTAAATCTGTGGAAAATCTGACTCATCTGGAGTACCTTGATCTTAGTAAGAATGATTTTGGTGGTGCAAATATACCTGAATTCATAGGATCTTTGAAGAGCCTGAGGCATCTTGACTTGTCCAATGCTGGCTTTGGCAAAAGAATTCCCCCTCACCTTGGAAACTTGACCAAGCTGAATTACCTTGATATTAGCTATCCTAATGACAGCTATACTTCCAGCAGCTCTGTTAACAGTCTTCTTGGCTCTCTCAGCTTTCATCACTGGCTTACCTTGACATGTCATGGTGGAACCTTTCTGCTGCTTCAGACTGGCTGGCATCATTAAATGCTTTCTTCCCTTCAGGAGCTTAAGTTGACTAGTACTGATCTTCCATCCACAGACCTGAATTCTCTATCTCAATCCAACTTCACAGTTCTCAGTAAAATTGATTTGTCGGGCAACAACCTCAATTCTACCTTTCCATATTGGTTGACCAAGATACAGACTGTGACCGACATTGACTTGGCCTTCTGTGGGCTGTATGGGTCGATTCCTGAAGCCTTGGGAAATTTAACTGGCCTCACATACCTTATTTTGTCCACAAACAGTTTGTAAGGAACAATTCCAATATCAATAGGTAGATTATGCAAACTTGAGTACCTAGATTTGTCCAAAAACATTCTTGCTGGTGATATTGTCAACTTTGGGAAGGCCATGGCTACCTGCATGAAGCAACTATCTATAGTAAACTTGGGGAGTAATAATTTAACTGGTAGTATACCTGGATGGCTTGGGTCCTCCAGAAGACTCTTTTCAGTTGACCTCAGCAATAACTCATAATCGGGTCATGTACCATTCAATATCAATCAGCTCACAAACTTACATCACCTAGACATTTCTTCTAATTTTCTTCAAGGTGTCTTGTCTGAAGAACACCTAGCCAATCTATCCATGCTATCTACTCTTGCTATGTCCTCTAACTCCTTGAGGATTTCTGTGGGTGCAAACTGGGTGCCACCTTTTCAACTTATTGAACTCCAACTACATTCTTGTCCTCTAGAATCGCAGTTCCCGCAGTGGATTCACACTCAGACCAGCATTGCGATAATAAATTTGAGCAACACAGGAACTATGGGCCCTTTGCCTGAATGGGTTTGGACTTCATTGATGTCTCTCACTAGTTTGGATCTTTCCAACAACCAGCTCACAGGCAAGCTGCCAGCATCTCTGGAGCATATGAAGTCACTGCATTTCTTGGAGCTAAGTTCTAACCAACTAGAAGGTCAGATTCCTGATATGCCAAGAAGTCTTGAAGTCCTTGATCTCTCCAACAATTCTTTCTCTGGATCATTGCCCAACAGTTTAGGAGGCAATGACCTGCGCTTTATTTTCTTGTCAAACAATCATCTAAATGGGAGCATACCTGGGTACTTATGTGACATGGAATGGTTGTCGACAGTAGACCTGTCAAGTAACAACTTATCAGGTGAAATTCCTAATCAGTGGAAGCAGAGCACAACACTATTTGCCCTGGACTTCTCAAGCAACAACCTTGAGGGAGAAATACCATCAAGCATTGGGTCTCTTACTTCAATTTTTTCTTTGCATTTAAGCAGGAACAAAGTTATTTGGGATAGGGTTGGGGTGGCACCAATTGAGGAGAAACTTATCCAGCATCAGCTGAGATGGTTTGGACATGTTCAACGAAGGCCTCCTGAGGCGCCGGTGCGTAATGGGGTTTTTGAGCGGGTCGATAATGTAAAGAGGGGTAGAGGTAGACCTAAACTGACGTGGGATGAGTCGGTTAAGAGAGACTAAGGATTGGAATATCTCTAAAGAGATAGCTTTGGATAGGAGCGCTTGGAGACTAGCTATCAATGTGCCTGAACTTTGAATTTATTTCTTTCGGGTTTCATCTCTAGCCTACCCCAACTTGCTTGGGAAAAAATGTTATGTTGTTGTTGTTGTTGTTGTTGTTGTTGTTGTTGTTGTATTTAAGCAGGAACAAGCTATCTGGAGTCTTACCTGCCTCTCTAAGCTCATGCAACCTTTTGTTTATACTTGATCTTGGAGAGAACCACTTTGAGGGTTCCATACCTTCATGGATAGGAGATACTCTGCAATTTCTCATAATACTTAGGCTGCGTCAAATCAGTTCTCAGGAAATATTCCTGCTGGATTGTCACAACTACTGGGCCTTCAAGTGTTGGATCTTGCTAGCAACAAGCTTTCAGGACCCGTGCCCCGAAGTATTGGAAACTTCACCTTAATGGCTTCACAACAATCAAGACCTATTTCGCCAACGATGGCTTTTGATGGTTTTGGTGGCAGTATTGCCTATTACGAGAGTCTATACATTACAATCAAAGGAGAAGAAAGATCGTACACCAGGATCCTTAATCTGATGAAGAGCATTGACCTTTCTGATAATGATCTAACAGGAGAAATTCCCATCGAAATTGGAGCTCTTGTGGAGCTCAAGAACCTGAATCTCTCGAGAAATTTCCTCCACGGCCATATTCCAGAAACAGTTGGCAGTATGCGTTCACTGGAGTCCCTTGATCTCTCATGGAACCAGCTTTCTGGTGTGATTCCTCAGAGCATGGCACCATTACATTTACTAAGGCATCTCAACATGTCTTACAACAATCTTTCCGGGAATATACCACCGGGTTCTCAGCTTCAAACTCTCAGCGATGAAGATCCGTACATATATGTAGGCAACAGCGACCTCTGTAGCCCTCTTGTTCCTGAGAGCTGTGCTGGGAACAAGGAGAAACAAGCTGGTCATGAAGAACACACAGATGTCCACGATGTCTTATTGTTTGTATTTTCAGGACTCGGCTTCGGAATTGGATTGGCAGCTGTATGGTGGGTACTTATATTCAACAAGGCAGTGAGCATTGGCTACTTCCAGTTCGTCGACTCCATATGTGAAAAAATCTGTGATTGGATGATCCTATTGAAGATAAAGGTGAACATGAAATTGATGGGAACCAGAGCCCAGAATCAAGGTGATTGAACTTGCTTGAAATACTGGCAAGAAGTGGACTGATGCAGTAATGCTTGCTTCTCATATGCAGAGCCTATGCATCCATGTTGGTTAAGCAAGAACGTGCTATGCATGATCAAGATGGAAGCTGATAGTGTCCATGTACGATGTGTAGTTTTCTTCAGTCTCGAATTATTTTTGCGTGGAGTGTTGGATCTTTGTATCGCTTGTATGCAAAAGAACTAAGTAGCGCAAAGTATGAACTATCTTAAAAAAGATATGATGATGATACATTGATAGCAATAGCAGTATTTGTGATTTGCAGTTGCGCTGCGGTTAGCAGTGGCATTTTGTTGTAAAGGTTTAAACAAGAAATTCTGGAAGCCTTGAGCAGTTATATTTATGGAAGAAGAAACGGGGACTACTGACTACTTGTGTGTGCCCTGCTTGTATGGCACATCATCGCAGAGGAATCATCGATCGGTGGGGGAGAGGATTGCGTCGATGTGCAGCCAGTAGCCAGCAGCACACACACCTGAATCTTTACCAATGGCTTCGTTCCGGCGCCAACCACAGCAGCGCAAGCGACCACTGCACGAACACGAAGGGCAAAACCGCCACGAAGATCATGGAGAAGACGACAATAATCTGGGACTAGCTCCGCGTTCCTTCTTCCTCGTCACGGCGACAGGGCGGCGGCGTCGGCGGCCTCCGGACCGCTAGTCTCTAGACGCGCCGCCGCCGGCACGAGTACGATGGCAGGTCTCCGCGGCGAGGAACGCAACCTCTGCGCCGGCGAGGGAAACGGCAGGTGCCATTATCAGCAATAGCGAGGTCTTCAGGGACGACAAGCGGACATCGCCGGCGGCGTCGGCGGTCGGGCGGGTGCCGGAGAAGGCCTGGATAATGGAGGACTGATCAGCAGGAGTTAGGTCCAAATAGGGACTCCGACTCAAATGTAAATAATCGGATTGTGATTAATAATCGCGATCCGAATTAGCGGCTAAAATGTAAAAATTAGGGATTTTGATGGTCCAAATAGGGACTGATCAGCAAGCACTTGGCATTTCCAGTTCATCGGCTCCACATGTGAGAAAATCTTTGGTTTGATGGTCCTACTGAAGATGAAGGTGAGCAGGAAATTGTTGGAAATAAATTGGGATTCAGTCAACTGAAATTGCAGGAACTACTGGCCACAAGTACACTGATGGCTGTTTCTCATCTGAATCAGCGACATCATCATCTGGCCGCTAGATGTCACTTTGTCGTCTTGAATTCCTGCATGAGAGTCTGTAATTTCCAAGTACACTGATGTCCAAGAAGCACAAGTTACGCAAGTTCGACTGATGGGTGATGACAGTAGCTCAATAAGCAAAAGTAGCACTTCGTGCTTGTTATCACAATGTAATGATTGATGATAAGCTGTCGGTAACAGACTCACTGTTCAATACAGAGGTGCGTTGTTGAGCCTCCTGTGTAATCACAGTAACAGTTCTCACTGTCACTCTGTCAGTGGTTTAACACGGGTCGATGATGCCGGCTTTTTTTTTTTCTTTTTGAGTGGCGATGATGCTGGCTGATGGCCCGCGGTTTTTCAATTCTCCTGAGCCCAGTCTCCTCCAGGTCTCAGGCTGCAAACGAGCCCAACGTAGCCCAGCCGAGCCCGACTAGCACATGAGCTGATGCTTGGGCCCGGCCCAACAGGCCGCGCCACACACCAAACACGTCGTCGTCGTCGTCTCCTCGGTTTCTTTCTTGCGAGGGAGGCAGAAGCCGAGGCGTCTCGAGTTCTCAACCTCTGCGCTGCTGAATCGAACCAGACCAGACCGCCACCGCCCCACCTCGCCTCGCCGGCTAGCTTTTCGCCGCCGCGGATTTCGCCGCGCCGCCATGGACGCCGCGCACTCGAGCAGCTCCGCCGCCGCCGGCGAGGCCCCGACCACCGGGGAGCACCGGATGGGGACCACCATCGTCGGGGTCTGCTACGAGGGCGGCGTCGTCCTCGGCGCCGACTCCAGGACTAGCACTGGTACGGACTTCTGTTCCTATCGATCTGGGTATGCCGCAGGAGAGCCTGCCGCGGATGGGGGTAGATTTGACGTGGGGATTGCGTTGCGGGCCTAGGTTTTCGCTTGGATCGTTGGGATTCAGGCGATGTCTACTTCCTTTCTAGTTTAATAACTGTTGGGTTCATTGTTAGTTTCGACTTGCGAGATTAGAGGAGCTTTGTGCTAGCAGGAGGGGGGGGGGTATGCTGAGGCCTGAAGGAATTTGGCTGTTCTCTGCAGCCTGTTTGAATCGTCAGATCATTGATGGAAGAGTTTTGCTCTTTTTTCTGAGGATTTTTTTATAGAGTAGCCTAACTCTGAGCAGTACCTTGTTGTATCGCATCTGTGATTAAACTTAAACTAACATCCATTGTTGATTGAAGAATTTTGGTGTTCCTAAGAAAAACCTTGTTGAATAGCCCAACTCCGAGTCTCTGAATAGTACCTTGTTGTATTACTAAAAATGACATCCACGGTAATTAACTTTTTTGCTGTGATATTATTTGTTGTGACAACAAACGGTGAGAAGATGTGCTCACTTTTGTTTCAGGGATGAGTTTGGTGATTCAGTAAAATAAATGTCCACCATTCCATGATAGTAGTAGTTGTGAAAAATGAAAGATGAGATCGTGTGCTACTTTGGTGTACTTTTGTGTCATGTATTCTTGCAATTTAACTTAGGTAGTGTTTACTGTGAAGATGCCTCTGCAAGTTCTTGTGGTCTATAAGTAATTCCGAGAAATGCTTTTGCTCCTGTTTACACGGAATAAGTTCAATGATAAGCTGCTCCGTTCTTGTTTTTTCTAGGAATAAGTCCAGATTTCCCCCCTCAACTCTTCCAAAAGTCTAGAATTCAACCTCCATCTATAAAACCGGGTAGCTGACCCCCCTAAACTATCCAACCCGGGTATTGGACCCCTGAGCTCACCAAAGGCTGTTTTTCCATCTGATGTGGCGTCCACGTCAGCCCGGAGCAGAGGAAGAGCCGGGCGGCACCTGGATCGGCCTCGTCAACGCGGGAGGAGAGAGCCGGCCCCCGCACGCTCCAGCTCCGCTGGCTGGGCGGAGGGCGCAGCTGGATTTGGCCGACGGAGGGCGCGGCCGTGGCGGAGGGCGCGACTGGGCGGAGGGCGCGCGAGCTGGAGGCGAGCTTGCGGCATGGCGTGGCCGGAGGAGAGTGCGCTCGGAGGGAGCAAGGGAGGGCGCCGCCGTCCGGGCCGAGAACGGCCGACCTCGAGGCAGCCGTGGTGGTCCGCCTCGCCATGGTGGCCCGCCAGCGGTGCAGCACGCTGGAGGCGGGGCGGCGCGGCGTGCTGGATGCGGGGCGGCCCCTCGCCTCGCTTCGCACACCTTGCCGGGGGGGCGGAGGAGGCCCCTCACCGCTCTAGAGCTCGGGAGCTCCGCCCGCAGCGCCGCTAGGCCGCAGCCGGGCCCTAGGCCGCGGCCGAGCTCCAGGGCGCAGGGAGGAGGGAGGAAGTGCAGGGGCGCCGGACGATCTCGCCGTGGAGGGAGGAGGGGCCTACCACCAAGCTCGAGCCCGTTCGAGCGCCGCCGTCCGCCGAGGGAGGAGTGGCCGAGCTCAAGCGCCACCGTCCGTGCCGGGGAGGGCCGAGCTCGAGCGCCGTCGTCCCGCGCGCACCGGCCGCTGCTCGCCGTCCCGCGAGCTCGCCGGCCACGCCGGAGAGGGAGGTGCAGGGAGGAGGGGCGCGCCGGAGTGGCCGAGGCGAGCCGGCGACGGTGAGGTGGCCATGGCGGGTGGGGAATAGTTGATTCCCGGCCGGCCGGTGGCCGGAGCTCGGCATGGAGTACTTGCGCTAGCCATCTGCTTCCGCGGATTGAGCTTGGGGGAGACGAGCGAGAGAGAGAAATTGAGCCAGAGAGAGAAGACGCTGGAGGCGGACCGGCGTGGCGTGCTGGAGGCGGGGCGGCCCCTCGCCTCGCCTCGCGCACCTCGCCGGGGGCAGGGAGGAGGCCCCCTCGCCGCTCCGGCTGCCCGCTGCGACGGCGGCTTGCCTGCGCCCGCCCGCCGCCCGCACCGCGCAGCTCTGGAGCTCGGGAGCTCCGCCCGCCGCGCCGCCAGGCCGCGGCCGAGCTCTGGGGCGCAGGGAGGAGGGAGGAAGAAGTGCAGGGCGCCGCCGGATCTCGCCGTGGAGGGAGGAGGCCAGGGGCCTGCCGCCGAGCTCGAGCCCGTTCGACCGCCGCCGTCCGCCGAGGGAGGAGTGGCCGAGCTCGAGCGCCGTCGTCCGCGCCGGAGAGGGCCGAGCTTGAGCGCCGCCGTCCCGCGCGCGGCGGCCACCGCTCGCCAGTCGCCGTCCCGCGAGCTCGCCGGCCGCGCCGGAGAGGGAGGTGCAGGGATGAGGAGGAAGGAGGGGCGCGTCGGGGAGGCCGAGGCGAGCCGGCGACGGTGAGGTGGCCGTCTCGCGCCACACGCTCGCCATCTCCCTCCACTGAGTTCGCCGGCGCTAGGAGAAGAGAGAGAGAAATTGGTAGGATCTATTTTAATGCCCCCTTGCCACCGTGGACGCCAGTATGTCACGAAACCAGACTGGTTTGGACTAGGGGGGTTCGGTGTCTAGTTTTGGACGATTGAGGGGCGTTAATTGGCCGGTTTTGGACTTCAGGGTTGAGTTTTAGACTTTGGGGAGAGTTTAGGGGGGTAATGTGGACTTTTTCCTTTTTTCTAGCATCATGTTCACATCTTTTTGTTTCCTGCTTGGATATATAGGAATGTACGTGGCCAACCGTGCTTCAGACAAGATTACTCAGCTGACAGACAATGTGTATGTCTGCCGCTCTGGATCTGTAAGTGCCCATCTTATTTTCTAGATTGAATCCTTTTACTTGTTGTTTTATCATGTTATTGTCATTAAGATGTTTGAGAAGAAACTTTAATTGTCATATTAATATGTCCGAGTAGAAACTTTTTGCTCAGATCCCTTTAACATGTTAGTACTTTCTTTGATGGGACCAAGTTCAGGACAGTTGCTTATATTTGACTGTTGGTCTGACCCAGTCAAGCAACATTAAGATACTATAGTTATTCATATTAATGTTTTTTATTCTGCGTTGTCTTCTATTATCATAATAGAAAGGAATTCGCCATGCACAGTCCCCTGCGTAGGGGCAGAGATGGCAAATTTCTGTTTGTAAATTGTTTATTTCACATGTAAGAATCTTAGTATTTTCATTTTCTCACAGGCTGCTGACACACAAGTTATTTCCGACTATGTGCGTTATTTCCTCCACCAACACACGTAAGTTTGTTCTTCGTACATAAGTACATAACCTAATATTGTTTAATCTTCTTGTTGAATAATTTAATAAACTGTACAAGACTTGAGTTCTTTTTTATAAATACATGGTATACTGTTCTTGAAATTTCACTTGCACGGTAGCTGATGATAAAGTTGCCTCCCTGTGCAGAATTCAGCTTGGGCAACCAGCTACTGTTAAAGTTGCAGCCAACTTGATTAGGTTGCTTGCTTATCAGAACAAGGTATGCTTCATAGCTTTCTAGCACACAGATTGTTAAAATTCTAGGGATCATTTTTCACGTTTGTTGTTAAGTTCTCAATGAATTTCATTATGAATATTTGTTGTCAATGTCCAGAACATGTTGCAAGCTGGCATGATTATTGGAGGATGGGACAAGTATGAGGGAGGCCAAATTTTTTCAGTTCCCCTTGGCGGAACAATTCTGCGGCAACCATTTGCAATTGGAGGTATATTTCATCCATGCAGTTACATGGTTTCTTTTTTTTTAAAAGCAAGCACCCTTGATGTACCTTGCCATTTTTCTCCCAAATCACTTACTGTTTGCATTTTTGCATTAATTTGAATCTTCATCTCCAAATCTTGTTAAGAAAAAACTTGCTTTTCTGAGAAATATGAACCATATTATTTTACTAATCCTCTTTACTGTGTTATATCTTGTACTGTTTTTGACTCTTATGATGTTATCTCTGACATCTTGCAGGTTCGGGTTCCAGTTACCTGTATGCGCTTCTTGATCATGAATGGAGAGAGGGAATGAGCCAGGAAGAGGCAGAGGTGTATCCATGAGTTCCTTGTCTGGATACTAATACAAGATAATAGAACAAAATTGGGACCAATTTTTCTAACTGATCTTTTTTATCTTCATATTTACAGAAATTTGTGGTGAAGGTAGTTTCCCTTGCTATGGCCCGTGATGGTGCTAGTGGAGGAGTTGTTCGTACAGTTACTGTAAGTTCTCTTTTTTGTTCGCTGATTGTACTTCCCTTTGTTGAGAAATACTGAAACATCATAAACACCTGAACTTGTTGATGCCATGGATTTTCTTCTCTCATGTTATTTTTGGCACTTATACCTAGCACAATGGGTCTCGTGATATCTTTCAAAAGTAAAACTAATGAACTGTAATTCAAAATTGTAACTGTTCATTCAATGTCTTGGATGGTGTGATATCCTGCCTTTATCATGTAAGATTGATGTATGTTGGTAGCATTTTCTGAAATGTATTTGAATGGTGTTACAAGGGCAATTGGAATGCCTTAACTATGTGCTGCACCCTGTTTACACTGATGATGTTACTTGATTCACTTATAACATCCATTCAATGAATTCCCTGTTTTCTGATTTGATTATGCCACAGATAAATGCGGATGGTGTCAAGAGGAACTTTTACCCTGGTGACAAGCTTCCGCTGTGGCACGAAGAGTTGGAGCCCCAGAACTCATTGCTTGATATTCTCGCTGCTGGGAACCCTGACCCTATGGTGCAGTGATTTGCTCAAGTGTCTCACACACACCTTTGTGAAATTTCCTACTGTATGAATTGTTCAAGATTTTAAGTGAAGAATTTGAAACAATTCCTGCTGGTACACCAAAGTGTTTACTTTTATTATTATTATTATTATTATTATTATCACGCCTTAGTAAATTCCTATTCGGCAGATTGTGATAGGTGTTCTGAGTTGTGGTTAGTAATCAGAGTTAAATGATTAGCTGTTTACTGTGATGAGAATACGACACTGTGATCTGCCCAGCGGTCATATAAGGTGATGCGGAATTGCATATGGGTGCTGTGTATGACAGTATGAGCCTACTGGTATGCGGTATCAGTGATGCCTTCCCCATTAGCAGCCATTTGGTGAGGCGCGTTCTGACTAAATATTACCCTCAAAATCAGAAAATCGCTTACCTTTGCTGTGTTACGCTTCAAAGTTTTAGGACGCAACCCTGCTCGTTGAAACACTAAAGTGAAAATGATGCGGCCGTGTGAATTTAGAAACAGGGATGACCTGAACGTTTAAAGACACGACCAAATTACAAAAACTGAAAATTCTCACTCTATATTTTTTTTCTCAAATACGCATGAGAGATGTGTATAATTACATGCATATATACGCTGAAGTATAGAGGGACTGGCAGCAGCATTTTCAGTATAGGGTTAGAGGAGATGCATAAGAAACTTTTTTTTAAATAAGCATCAAGAAACATTAAACTCCCTTTCTGGCAGCTGCAAGCTCTGCAGAAACTGTCACCCTGTAGTTTTCACTTTTCAGTGCAGGGCAATACCGGAACCCCAATTATTCACAAAGTAACTCGTCGCATTTCAACCAATTATTCATAAAGTAACTCTTTGCATTTCGAACTTACAGACAATGTATGCAGTATACTACATGGAGCTAGTGAAGCTTTTGTACAATTTAAATTCCATTGCCAGATTATTCTCAGTTTCCATCAGTCAGCATGATGTTGAATTGGGCCTGGTGAAAAATGCATCAAATAAAACACGGCATTTTCACCCGCCCTATTTTCAGTATCTGTCATGGGATATAATACATTGGATTGGGGAGCTTGAAGGAGCGAACGCTCATGGGCGATCCCAGCAAATCGCTCCATTGGTCACCAGAGTTGCCTAGAATCCTGTACCCCTCTTCTTCCATTTCTTTCCTCTTTTCTGACTTGTAGACTGTCGCAGCTTTCTCGCGGTCACATGCCGCCCTGGAAATTGGGAGAGACACATTTCAGAGCGAACACCCAACATAATTGCATGAACATTGGAGTTCGTTGAAGAATAGTGAGTCATACAAAGTGCCGAGGCGACAAATTTGACTGAGCTTAGAAGATGTCAAGTTCAGCATTCAACCAAAAGGATTTTGACCCTTAGCTAACATTAGCTACTTGGATGGATTGTTGGACAGGCACATCAATAGCATAGTGGTAAAACATTTGGATCTCAAGCACCTCATTCAGTATTCAGTATTAAAGCAGGGCAGCCAGCAAGCAAGATTGATGTGTGCACTTGCAATGGTAAAAAGCAGTTGACTGAAAGTAATGTGCGAGGTATACCTGAGTATGAGCTTGTCCCAATCATGGAACCCCTGTTTCTTGAGGTTCTCCACGGTGACGCCCTGGTGCCCCTCGCTTCTGCCCGTGAGCAAGAAGGTCTTGAACCCAAGCTCGCGAACCTCATTGTACAGCTCCAAGCTGGAGGGGATCGCACGCGCCTCGCCCCTCTCCACCCACCTGTCGAACTTCTGGTGGTCGAACAATTCAAGCCTGCGGTTTGAAATCAAGAGCACCGTGTGAGCGGTGCATGCCTAACTTTTGCCCTGCCCTGTCTAAAGTTTTGCCATTTTGGGTGAGATGCGTCAACCAAGGATTTGATTCCGCGATGGATTTCGTGGCCTGCCAAATTGGGGATTTCGTGCTTACATTTCTGCCCTTTTTGACGATGGGAACGCGTGAGGCGAGAGCACTACTCACCCGTAGCCGTGGTCGGCGTAGTAGGGGAGGTTGGAGAGCAGCGTCTCGTCGACGTCGAACACCCAGGCGTCGCGGCCGTCGCCCCGGAGCGGCGCGGCGCGCGCGTAGGCGGCGGACTCCCGCGCGACGAGCTCGAGGTCGGAGCGGTAGGCGACGCCCGTGACGTAGTCCCGCACGTGCGCCGCGCACCCCGGCGGCACCGCCTTCCACGGCGCGAGGTTGTTGGCCTCCGCCGCGAGGCGCCAGCTCGCGCAGCGCACGTCTGCCGGCACGTCGTCCCCGCCCCGCGGCCCCGCCGCCGAGGACGGCGGGAGGTCGATGGCGAGCGGGCGCGGCAGGTGCTGCTGCTGCGCGTCCGCCGCCGCCACGTCCTCGGAAGCATCCTGCGCCGGGGCGGCCGGCACCAGGTCGAGCTCCACCTCCAACGACGCCGCGACGGCATCCGCCGGCACCTCGCCCAGCGCCTCCTCCGCGGCCGAGGACGGGAGCTCGATGATGAGGGGGCGCGGCAGGATGTGCGGCGGAGGATGCTCCGCCTCCGCCTCCTCGGACGCGTTCTGCGCCGGCGCCGCGGCCTCGGCGGCGGCGGCGGCGAGGAGCGGCGCTAGTAGGAGGAGGATGAGCGTCACGAGCAGGCGGACGAGGCCGCCGCGGCGCGCCATGCCGCGCTTGCCGTTACCCCCCGGCGGCGCGGGCGAGGCCTGGTCGTCGATGCGGCGCCGCGTGGGGCCGGGCCCCCGGCGTCGGGGGACGGGCAGGACGGGGGGGCGGGGCAGGCGCGGGGCCAAAGCGAAGGCGCGCAGTCGCGGGCGGTAAATAGCCGGTTGACAGCGAAGCTGGGAAGGAGGAGGGGGCGGGGAATGCGTGGCTCCGGCGGAGGGGGATGGCGCCGCGCCGACCGGTAGGCTCCGTTAAATAGGGAGGCGTGCTTCTCGTTTGGCGCTGGGGTGGGGGGAGAGAAGGGAAGGCAAGGCCGAGGCGGGTGTGGGCGGCGGAGGAAGTCCGGCCGGCGGAGGGGGAAGAGGAACAAGGATTCGAAATCTGAGGGAAGCGGATCCTTAGCGGTGGGGCAACCGTGTGTGGTTACGTGGCGGCCACGGGTTGGTTGTGCGCGCGCGTCGGGCGGGGCAAGGTCTTGGCGCGCGCGTTCCGTGCGTGCTCCATGCATGATGACGCTGCCTTGGGGCCCGTTTGGATGCGTAGCACAAAACGTGTTAGGAAAAAAATCTTCAATGCATGATCCATTAAATAAAATTTATTTGTAAAATTTTTTTATAGATGTGTGTAATTTTTCGCAACGAATTTAATGATAGTAATTAATCCATGATTGACTATACTAATTGTCGGGTACCACGATTAGGGGCACCCTAATCGGGGTAATAAGATCACTTTAAAACATAAACACCTGTTAAGGCAACTGGGCCCACGAAGGCCCACGGCCTGCTTCCCATCCGGAAGAAAGGAAAGGACTCAAAGAAACACAGCATGCGGCCCATTCGCATCCCCCTCGAACCCGCGAAAACGATCTCCGCCTCGCTCGAGGGCTCCCCTCGGGACCCTCGACCGTGCAACACACCTCCGCCTCGCTCGAGGGTCGCGGATCTACCCTCGAGCGGGTGACTCATCTCCGCCTCGCTCGAGGCCGTCTCTCGGCACAAGGGACAAACAGCCCCGCCGCCCAACCGCCCGTCGTACGAAGGCATTAAAGGCCAGCCACTCCGCCACGGCTCAAAGGACGGGCTGCGTCAGACTGCCACTCCCACAGTGGATGTGACCGGAGTCCCATCCGCTGATTTCGGTCACCGCTCCGCCGCCCCAGTTGCTATAGCAACACTGTGGGACCTGTGATGCGGGACAAGACGGGCCCGGCACTGCTCCCGTACTGTTCCGCCGACACCGACCATCCGGACTCACCTCCCCACTAGGGAAGGGGTCCGGCGATGTCACGTGTCCTTTCGAGAGGGGCACTCAGCATGCACGGGCGGAGCCCCGGACCTCCCCCCTTGTGGAGTCCGGGACCTCCGCGCGTCCCCCGGACCTCCTAGTGTGCACGCCCGCACTCCGACCAGGGGGTCCAGGGCCGCCGCGCGCCCCGCTACCACTGCCGCTGGTGCATGCAGGACCCTAATCCGTAGGGCCCACCGAATGCCACCGTGCCGTATATAGAAGACCATACATCAGCTACGACCACGCCGCCTGTAAGGACACTGTAGGACGACTAGCGCGATCTTCGCAGAACCAAGGACGAAATCCAGGACGACAGCGATGCGCGCCGCCTTCCCATAGTGTACTTCCTATAGTATCCAACCACTGTACCCCGCGATTCAGGGGAAAACAACGACTTCTATGCCCCCACTCATGTGCACCGCCCCTCCTTGGGACTATAAAAGGAGGAGGCGGGCTTCCTTTTAGCCAGGCTGGCTGGTTGGTCTCTGGCTCTCTGGCTTTTCTCTCTTCTAAGAGGACGTTCAGGGACTACTGAGCACTCATCTCCGCCGACTCCACTTCTAGCAGAGATTTGGGAGCTTCCCTCCCTTTCTCGTCTTGCTTGTATCCCCTGCTACAAGCACTCCGGGTGCAAGATAATATAGTGCCCTCGCACACCCCCTTTGCTGGACGTACGGCCTCGCGACCGGAACCAGGATAAACCGCGCGTTACTGTGTTGCCTCTTGCATCATCATCTGGGACGAGGAAGCACGCCACATTTACTAGTTGGGATCCGGGCCCCCTGGGTCGGGACACCGACACTAATGTTACAATAACTATTCTCTAATCGTGTGGTCAAATACCTCATTAGATTCGTCTCGCGAAGTAGCATAGAAGTTGTGGAGTTATTTTTGTAAAATACTTTTATTTAGTACTTCTAATTATTAGTCAAAATGAGCTATAGTGTTTTGTGCTACCCAACCAAACGGGCCCAAGGTGACGTGGCCATTGATTTTCCTAGTGGATTCTTTGACTTCCTAAAGCGAAGTCACAGCTGACATCCTCCCTCTTTGATGCCATTCGTTTTATATCTAACGGTTGACAGCATCTTCCAGCTTTTTTGGCCAGCCCAGACATAAGTCTCGGCCCATGTAAAGGCCCAGTTCGCGGATAGGTTTTTACCTTTTCTCCATGCTATGCTTCTGGCTTGTGCTTATGGGTAACAAAAAGAATCTTGTATCCTTCCCTCTCCTTGTTCCCAAAAGTGAAAAATATACTCATATTTGTTCATAATTTGTGCAGTATTCACTGATTTTTTGTCTTCTAGTTAAGATTCAATGGCACAACCCAACAAGTAAGTTCCGTTTACATTCGAAATTTCTTTGCTTTGTTTGTATCCAGTAAGTTAGGTTTACGAGATGAAAATTTACTTGGTGCTGCACGTCTAAAGAAAAAGGAATTCAATAAAAAAATTAAGGAGACATAGAACTTGGCTCAGAAGATACTTGGTGGAGATTATTTATTATTATTTTGTGCATAAAATAGTTCAAAAAGACTAAAGTGAAATGCTTATTTAATTTTGCACTAAAATATTGTGTTAAACTCGAGGGCAGATCATTTGTGTCATAATTTAAATTCAAGCTAAGCTCATTTGCGCCATAAGTTGGGCTGACTGTTGTGCACTAGAAAACTAAGAGATGCAGCCACCGTAGGATGTAAAATGGGTGGCATCGGAGAGGGAGGAAGTCAGCTGTGACTTCCCTTGAGCAAGTCAGTGAATCCACGCCGTCATTTTCCACCGCCGCGTCCATTGGATGACCAGACCTCCAGGCTCGCGTCGCGTTTGGAGCTTTTGAATGTGACCCACGCAACGCAACCGGAGTTAACTGCCTACCGGCGGCCAAAATCGGCTAAGGCGACTTGATTTGAAAAAATTCATGTGGATCTGAACGTTTTCATCAGTTCTCCTCTAATGACCTACAAACTTGACCAAATCTTTTTTTTTACCTATGGTGAATGGCAGCAACTTCCTAACTTTCTTTAAGGTTGCTTCAAAGACAGAGGCGACGCCACGTTGAGATGTGCACCATATAAACTTCTTTTTTCCCACTCACCAAGGTTGTATTCACAATATTTTTTTAAGGAGGCTGAGATTCTCCTTTATCTAAAAAATATTTTTTTGAGGGGTAACACAGGAGAGAATCCCCACCAATATATTATTGTCGCTGACCGTCGCGTGAGGGACCGCGCCACGTGGCTGTGCAATGCCGCCGCTGCGGTCCCTGCGTATAGGAGCATATTTACAGAAGATTTTTTTTTGCGAGGAGTTTACAGAAGAATTTATTTGCAGCATCAATTGGTGATTGGTGCCCAAGCTGAGTGGCCCGATCCAACACAAGCTGCAACGGTTGTTCCATGGCGAGGATGAATGAATAGCATTGGAGAGAGGGTATCGTAGTCCACGACGGTGTTTGATTGGTTGCAGGCACAGGTTTGCCATTTCCATGATCCTTGAGGCCGGATGTTGTAGCCCATAAAGTTATTCTGAATGTCAAGTCAAAAATTCTCAAGAATCCCGGGTATCAGGGGCCTTATTTTCTTCCTAGCTGCATCTACTGACATGCCCATTCTTCCATGGGTGAAGGCTTGTTGATGTAGCCCATAATTGATAAAATTATAGGTCACTGTTTCACAATTATTCATTATCGGTGTAATAGGCCATGCAAGAAAAGACACCTCAGGAATCGACCGAGATGGGTCATGGGTGAAGGCTTGTTGCTGAGTCCAGACATTAATCAAAGGGACATGGTATGACTGACATATGCCAGGCATGGTGAAGTTTGTACAGACGGAAAACATATTTATGCGCAACTTTTGTTTTTGAATGAATATTTCATGGCGAAGTTTGTAGAAACCTTCCTTTCCCCCAGCTGGTCTAAACATTCGCTTAACACTCTATAAGGCTGGGCATAGTAGTCTAGTGGAGTTAATCAGCTTAGTCAATTTTTATATGTTTATAGACGTCCTGTTTTACTATCCTGAAAATACATGTTGTGTTATGCAAAGAAACTAACTAGACACTATGCTAAAAAGGCAAAGATATAATTATAAGCCATGTTTTTACAAATAAAAAGAAAAGTGCGACATGATGCGGACATTCCTCATGCTAGGGTTCCCTCCGGTCCGTTCCCGGAAGATTACTATCCATGATAAAAACACAGATATTTGGGGAAGATTCATTACTTCGGGAGGACTGAGGATTCGAGGTGCGTGTAATCTCTAGACTAAAACTTTTCTAGCTTCAATCAAGATTATAGAAAAACATCAACATCTACAACATCACATTAATTTCATTGTATTATATTGACATTTGTTTAGTATCCTACACGTTTGTTATATTTTTCTATTAGGACAATACAATTTGATTTGAAACGGGAGTATAACGCGCGGCCACATTCCGTCCCCGAGCTGCCGAGCAGGACAGACACCTGAGTAGTGGGCACACATAAAAGCAGATGTATCTGAAACAGCGGAGAGGTTACACTGTTCAGTACATAAGTGAGCCAAGCAGGTTTCTTTAGGCTCTCAATGAGGCGGAGGTGAGCGAAAGCTTGTTCAAAAGTAAAGCAAAACAAACACAGATACAAAGGGCATTTCCCACAAGGAGACCCAATCCAGAAACACACAATCGGACTTCATCATTAGCCCAGCAGTCTTGGTCAGGCCCTCATGCTTTCCGCATCGCACCTACATAACAAAGGAAAGTGTTGCAACCAAATACTATCCACATAATAACATTCTTCCTAATTATCAATACGCACCTTCCTCATCCGCAGCATCGGACCACTGAACACTTACTAATCGATCCTCCAGAGGAATGATCGTCTGCTTGAAAAACGGTTAAAAAAAACAATGCATACCATTATGGATGAAACATAAGTAAAACTTAAAATGAAAGACTGCTGCTTTTTTTCTATTTAAATATCCTACCTCCGCTGGCTCCCTCCCAGTGCTACCCCTAGATATCAAAAACAATAATTACATTACTATGCATCTTACTGAATGGCCACATATCTGACTTGTCACATAAGATGAGATAATATCAATCAATGTGTGTGCAGTAGAAAACAAGAGCATATTTTTTAGAACATACCATGAAACCTGATTCATTTCAGTTTCAGAAGTCATCTCATCACTAACTCCCAGTGTGAGTTCAGCTTCAAATTCATCCAATTTACGGATTAGAAAGTTTACGCCATAAGTCCGGATTCTCAAGGAAATGTCTGTGGAGACCAAGCAACCACGACTCGCACTCTCAATCAAAGACCCAGTCTCCTTTGTGATACCCTTCAGATCATTGGTTTTGCAGCCGATCAAAACAAAAAGATCAAAATCAAGGTGTAAATAATTCGCATGTGTACACTACAGTTCTCTTTGGTAAAACGCAGCCATGCACATACCAGGAGGACTGCAGCAGTGTGGGTATTCCATTTCCCTTCGAACATGGCAAGGTCCAAGGCCCACTGCCGAATCTCGTTGCTTGTGCTGTACTCTTCGAGGGGAACATCGGACCCCTGACGCAGCCACTCAATCATCAACTCAGCCTCCTTCGGGAGACACTTGAAGCCGGTCCATCAGTTTAGCAAAGGATTGATGGAAAGCAAATTGTGAGCCTCTATCATTTATGACAAGCAATTTGGTAAAAGATGAACAGTGAATGAATGCTAAAAGGTACTTTTTTATTCTGATTTTTAGAGACAGATACGTACAGCAGCAGCATAGGTGAGAAAGGGCTGTCTTGATTCACTTCCTGCACCATTCACAAGGTCTGACATGCATTTTTGGATATCTTTGCTCAGCCCCAAGTTAAACCACTTAGCCCTCCGGTCAGAGCTAAAGGCTTTCTCCTTCTCTAAACACTTTAGAGGAAAGAAATAATGGTCAGATATGCAAACCATGAAAATTAAAAATGCTAAGACTTTCAAATAAAAGAAATAATACTCTAAATAATAGGTAGTAAAAATTTAAGGAGGCTCTTCTGGGGTTTCATCTCTAGCTGCACCGTACCCTAACTTGCTTGGGACTTGGATTTGCTATTAATATTGTTTCTGTAAAGTTGCCATTGAGTTTACATAGAACCCCTGAATCGCGCAACAAGGTCAAAACTCATATTTGCAAAAACAATGTGTATAATGAAATACTCCCTCCCATCCGGTTTGGCTTCCGCAACAGCATTTTTTAGATATGTTAGGCATGGCTAGCAGCAATTAAATCAAGCGCTCCACTTGCATGCAGCAAAGAGAACAGTTGCATGGCGCATGTAGAGGACGCTAAGCCAATCAGTTGCATGGCTAATCAATTACTTCTTGGTAATCTGTATATATTGCCTCGGCGCCCAACAAACCGGACAGGAGGCTAAATGAATTACTCAAAAGGCTAAATGAAGCTTCTTAGTTGGCCATTACACTCTTTAAGATAAGTCACATGCATAGTTAACGATTCCCTACAGTGCAGGAGAAAACTATTTGTACCAATGGTGTGTAAATGGTGTGTATGCGATTTATACTTGTTCTGTTATGACAGTCTTGTAAAATCACTGTGCCAGTCAAGTTATTACCAATCAGAACATGATGCAACGCTTTTAGCGTAGCTACAAAATATCAGAAACAGTATGAAACTTCTATATATCCAAGTCAACTCTGCCCAATTTTCTACTTGTCAGACAAATCCAAAATATGGTTGATTTATGAGCCGTTATAGTCCATGCAGCAGTTTCATCTAAAAAAATTCACAATTCATGGCTGGTTGAGGCAGGCAGGGACTTGTAATTACCTTCAAGATTGCGTCAGCTGCATTATTGTGATGATCATTAGAGGCGTAAAACTTGTCAAGGTAGGACTCGTACATGGGCATATCAGATGGATCCTCAAATTCGAAGTGAAGATCATAAGCAAGTAGCCTGTCCCATCCCCAGAGTTTGTCTAACAAATCTGATGTTGCCAAAGGTCGAGCCAGCCAGCCGTTGATCGAGGTTGAGGAAGCCAAAACGTTTGAAGATGATAGGAAGAAGTAGTAGATTAATTATATTACAGAGGACAACTCAACTGAATGATGCAAAGGAGATCACGCACTAGAAAATACTAATTACCAGTGCATTTGAGAATAGAAAGTGGCGGAAGCCATTTGCATAGCCAAGCAGAGCCATGGGGCGCTTCTTCTTCAATCCTGATACGCAAGACGTCCCGCTCGCGTGCTTTCAAAGAGCCCGGGATGTTGGTGCAGCGGACGACGTCCCCCGGTGCCGGTGCGGTGATGGCAAGGAGGCCCAAACCCTTGGCGACGAATCGGTTGGCGACGAACCGGTCTTTGTGCTCCTCCGACATTGCCGCGGATTCGACTGTGCTCTAGGGTTTGGACGTCCCCTTTTGTGATTGCGGCGCGTCGGGGGACTTAATTTGATTTGGAGAATGCTTTCGCAAGCCCAGCCCGTCGACTGCCGTGAGTTGGACTTTTTGCTGACTAGTATTCAAACCGTACGTACAAACTTGACGGTCGATTTGACATGGATTTTTCGGCAGTTGTCCTCCAATAATGACTCACAAACTTGACCGACTCTGGTGAAAACTACGGTGTGAATGGCAGGAGCTGCCTGTCTTTTTTTTTTTAAGGTTGCTTCCAAGAACAAGAAAATTCGCTTGGATGGGAACGTTATTATACGGTACAAAACATCATCAGTATCAAAACTAAAAAGCAAACATACCTTGAGAATGCGCAGCCAGACACTGTTTGTGCATGTGTACGGGGAACTGTAGCCCTGGCTCACAAATGGAGTTGATAAATTCCCTCTTAACGAAACGGGTGCTTAGGCACGGTCGGAAAAAAAAATGCAGTTGATAAAGGGTCCAAAAGTTCGGATGGTGCTCATACTTCATATAATTTTAAGCTAAAAACAATTAAGGATGGATCGAGTTGGGCTACGCACCCACATCAAATGTGTGCGACATATATGTACGTGCCAACGTCATCTTAAGCTAGAGTTTCGACAGTGTATAAACAATATACGTATGTGCACATCCTGGTGGGAGCCTATCGTCAGACATGGGCGCCAAGCGTCCCCTTCCCCGTGTCAACAGCCGCCACCGATCCTCTGAAACTTGCTGGTTTGGCGACGAACGCCGCGGCCGCCGATCGAACGGCCTGTATCTTAGCTATAGCATTACACAAAAGTGGAAGGCTTGTTACCCCTCCATTCAAAGAGAACAAATGTACCATCTTATCTGACAAAGTGGCAAGATCTTTACGCATGTTATCAGGTGAATATCCAACGATTGCCCGGTGGCACTGAGATGTAGAATTCTAATCCAAATCTCCATTTTCTAACTCTGAAGTGTGAATTTTCAAATTCACACTTCCATGATAAGCCCTTTTCATGTGCCAGCAGAACATGATTCACACCCTCCATCCAACTATTCAAGGCCCATTAGCAAATCTAAAAAATCCATCTATGTAAGGCCTATTTCTGTTTGGAAAAAAAATCCAATTTTTACTCTCGAACTATCGCAAAAGTCTAATTTTCAACCTTCAACTACAAAATCAGACAACATAGACCATCCAACTGTCAAAATTGGGCAAATTTGACCCTTAGGGTGGTTTTGAATGTGGTTTTGCATTTTCTAAAAAATTAAATAAATCTAATTAGATCTAAAAAAAATCAAAACTAATTCACTTTAAATAAGAAAAATATGAAACTAGTACCAAAATTTTTCTAAAAATGCAACCTATCTATTATTGCTCCATTTGAATCTTAGTTATTAAAAACAATAGGCATAACTACAAGCAACCAAATATTATGAACATAAAAAAAATAGATTTGAATAGCTCACAAGTCATGTGACAATAGATAAATTACATTTTTAGAAAACTTTTGATACCCATTTCATAATTTTTTGACTTAAAATGAATTACTTATAAATTTTTTAGTGTAAAATTGAATACTTTTAATTCTAACAAAATGGAAAACCACTTTCAAAACTACTCAGGGGCCAAATTTGCCCGGTTTTAACAGTTGGATGGCCTATATTGTCCGGTTTCGTAGTTGAAAATTGAAAATCGGACTTTTACGATAGTTGGAGGGTGTAAACCGGACTTTTCCCTTTCCATTTTTGCATGAATACCTGCGACACCATTGAAGTGCTTGGAGAATGTACAGTGGACATAGGTCACTGCATATCCAATGGCTCTCTCCTCTGACAAAGGGGTCACTGATTCCAGTGTTTTCTTTGACGTGTTGGAAATCAAGTACAAAATGTTGTCACGGTCGCACAGAGTAGGGTCGCACATTGGTGCAATGTTCTCTGCCTCTACCCCCTTGCTCCTGTCCTGACTCCTGACATAGCAATGACAGCATGTCTCCACTGTTTTCTAACACATGCTCAAAATCAACCACACTGTCCGAGCCCCAATTCTTTGAACCAACTGCCCAGCTGTATCTGTATGTGACGATTTTCCATCCACCACAAAGTGAAGTCAGCATCACAGCGATATTCCATCTCTGCAAACTTCATTGAATTTTGTCTCCATATAATATCTCGGAAAAAAGAAGGATCGCCAGGTGATTCCAGGTACGCCTTGTTTTCGTCATTCAATGGCTCAGGTGATTGGGTGACCCGGCTTCGGGAGCAGATCGAGGGACGAAGCGCCGGTGCCGTCGGCGCTGTAGACGAAGTAGTCGTAGCAGATCACTTCTCCGAAGGGGTCGGCGGAGGAGCGGATGCCGGTGGTCAGGAGTACGAGGTTGCCCTGAGATGCGACGACCCTGGGCTCCGAGGTGAAATCGGCGTCGGGGCAGAAGATGCAGAGGCAGGAGAGGGTCGGCGTCTTGGCGGCGAAGCAGGAGACCTGGATGCGGTGCCCCTCGCTCGTGGAGGAGGAGGCGGTGGTCCTGTTCGTGCGGTCGGCGATGTAGCACCGTACGCTGAGAAGGACACGGTCGGGGTAGGAGGCGCCGACGTCGGGCAGGGCCGGCGAACCGCATTGGGAAGGATGCGGCGGCGGCGAACCGCAGGGAGGTTGGGTAGGATGCGACGGCGGCGGATTACTCTTTCTCCGGCCTCTACTTTTTTTTTTGAGATTATATAATCTCCGGCCTCTACAGACTACAATTGGGGAAGGGAAATTTGGATGTGCGGCCGAAGTCGTAGAGCCCTTTTGAATCGGAACTCAACCTTTCTGGACTTTTGTAAACCTTTCTGGGTTTGTTCTCCAAACAAATACGGCCCATTGTATATCTCTTTCTCTGTCTCTGTCTCTCTACAATGGAGCATAATAGTTTCAATCCACCGTGAATTGTTCAGACGACAGATGGAGCATTTGTAAAAATATTAAATCTGCTTTACAGATAAAGGTTAATACTCTTTTCACAACCCAAGCTGGTTAATACTCTTTTCACAACCCAAGCTCTCTTCACAACCCAAGCTGGGTAATACTCTTTTCACAACCCAAGCTCTCTGAGCGATGACTAGAGGAGTCTATGTGGGCCGTTAGGATATTCAAGGATGAAGTTGAATCGGTTACGATAATTTAGGGATACGATAATTTAGGGACTAAATCGGACATTTCATAATTAAGAAACCAAATTAAGTCGAGCACTATAGTCCAGAGACGATTTTGGTTATTTTGCCTTGATTAAACAACTAGGGGAAACGGCAAAAATGCTCCATGTCTGCATGAGACTAGAGTACTAGACTGGCTCCGATCAGTAATACATTATTATGAGATTAATGCAAGGACAGAGCACTATCAAAGACAATACATGTATGTACATGCTAAGAGAGTGTAAGAGGTCCCAACTCGAACAGCACAGACGTTGCTGTATTGCTTCTCTGAAAAGAACAGAATCCTCTCGTTTGCTAATCTTCTTCGAAATACTTCTCCTCCGCGTCATAGTTGGCTTCCCTAGACCAATGGTCATCCAGCATCTCATCATTATCGATCTGAGAATAGTCCATATGCTCAGTGTCTTCACCGGACAGGAATTTCTGTTGCATCATATATGTGAACTGCTCCAGCTGATCCTGCATTTCTTCAGAAGATAACGTTTGCTTGAAAGTCCCTGCAGCAGAACCTCCCCCATTGCAGGAGTCCACAGGGGCAACCCCGTTTGCAACCACCTGCAATTACATAAAGGAGAAAAAAATATTTCCTGCAAGGGCAATGTGTCAAAACGAAGAATCATACAAACAACGCTCAACCAAAATTCAGAGGCACTCCAGATGTCCTTGTAGATGAATTAACAAGAAAGCATGGCAGCTTCACAGAGGTCATAAAATGAAATGGGCCACATATCAAATAAAGCTTCAATTATGAACTACTGCGATCGAGTCTCTACATCACCCAAACAGTTTCTAAACAAGTATCATCATGTTCCTTTTAAAAACAAAGTACCATCATGGGCATACATACTAGGCAGCAAACATGAAATTGTATCTGAACCAGTGCCCTCAGACCTCACGCTATGTTTTCCATACGCAAGAAAATTTAAACCACTGTGTCTCCTTTAAGCCAGAAAGCCCAGTACCATTGCACAAAACTATAAAGTTACTGCAGAGTTCAGGGTAGAAGGAATTCAGAGGTCGAAGTTTGGATCACAAAACCCGAGGCTAAAAAAAGATCCTCTGAATGATCATCCAGCACAAAATCTGGATCTCTAAGTTCAAATATTATTACAGAGTTAAAAAAGCCAGATATAGATTTCCTCCTCTATCACGTGAATCATATAGAGTATAACGGATACAACCGGTTCTTAGATATATCCTAGCTTCTGTTTCAAGGAAATTCAGACCAATTTGCCCGCCGAAACAATAAATCGCCATCCATTGAAACAATAGATCATTGTTACCACATATAACTGATGGCAAAAGTTAGAGTATTTGGTCTAAAACTAAGAGTGAAAGATTAAAAGATTAGTCCATAACTTGCACCTCGATTTGGTGCATAGAAACATCTCTAAATTAGATATTTTTGCGAAACTTGGTACTCCACATGGTCCAAAATTGCAAACCAAAGCTACTACCTGAATCTACATATCACAAACTGAAATGTCAGACTAGGTTTGCAAGCCTTAACCAGAATTGATTGATAGGCTGTTTTGTTTTCAATGAGTAGTTAGCTCGTAGATGAAACATATCAGTAACAGTTTCACATCCTTCGACATCATTCCACTTTGAATTAGTGTACACAAGCATGATAGTTACTGATTCAACAACAAACAATTTACAGGACCAATAAAACAAGCAATCAAGTCAGAAAATGTAGGCAAAAACAATAGTATGCAGGAAAGAGGAAACAAACCTCAGTCGCAATGGGCTTGTCGACCTCTGACCCCTTTTCTTCCGAAATTTCTTCTTCCTTTTCCTCTTCCTCTTCCTCTTCCTCTTCTTCTTCTTCTTCTTCTTCTTCTTCTTCTTCTTCTTCTTCCTCCTACTCCTCCATCGCCTCCTCAGGGCCACCACCGACCCACTCGCTGGGGTCAACCCCTCTCCTAATCTGCTCCCCTCGTATCTTCTCCACGATGACGGCCTCCTCCGCCCTGCGCATCAGCGTCTCGGACCACCTCTCCCCGGGGCGCGCCATGGCCCTGCCAAGCGGGTCCTGGAAGCGGCCCAGGTACTCGTGGTGCAGGTAGGGCTCCCGCTCCCGCATGGCCTCCTCGGAGAAGTAGTCCCCCTCGCGGACGAGGCGGTGGAGGTAGGCGCGGCGGCGGTTTCGCACCCGCGCGGCGGGCGGCGGCGCCCCCGCGGCGGCGGCGCGGAGGCGGCGGAGGTGCCAGTCGACCTCGTAGTCCGGGCTGAGCGCGTCGAAGGCGGCGAGCTCGCCCGCGGCGAGCGCTGAGCCGTACCGCTCGAGGAAGAGCGGCGCGTCGCGGGCCAGGAGGGCGCGGAGCTCCGCCTGGCGCCGCGGCGGGGAGGGAGGGCCCGCCGCGGGGGAGGAGGAGGAGGAGAGGAAGGAGGAGGGGAAGTAGAGGCCCTCGACGGCGGAGAGGCGTGTGGCGATGCGGTCCATCGCCGCGGGCTCCATGGCCGGCTGCCGGGTGACGGTGCGATGCGCGTGGCGTCCCCGCCGCCGAGGGCTCTCCTCGAGAGGGTCTGGCACCGCCGGCGGCCGGTGGGTTCAGGCCTTCTGGGTGGGCGGTGGGCGGCGGGCGGGGACTGGGTTGGGCTGCCTGGTGCCGTTTGATCGGGCTTCGGCCTTCGTATAGGTCGGTTTGAGTAGTGGGCTGCCGCGTGTCAGCCTTAGCCCAGCTCAGCTCAGCCCAGCCCGTGCCGCCGCCTCCTTCTGTGCTAGCGAGAGGGGAAGAAGAAAGGAGAGGGTTGAAGAAAACAAAAGGAAAGAAGATATAACAAGTAGGCCTCATGTGTCAGAAGGAAATTGGGGCTGATTACAGAGGCTCTTGTTGGAGTTGGAGCAAAAAATCAAGTCCTTAAAAAAATAGAAAAATCACATCTTAACAAGTAGAGGGTATAGTTTGGAGGGTTTTGCTGGAGTTGCTTTTAGGCCCTCCACAATGTATGGCTTAAGTAATGCTCAAAAAAAAAGAAAAAAGATTGGGGCATCACTCCTCCCATTTGTGGCTTGTGATGCTAAATTCAAGTGATGCTTAAAAAATTAGGAGCGGGACATGTACATGTACCTGTGCTCCATTCCTAAACAATATTTTTTCAACTATGGTTGTTGTAAGTTGAACCTCCAGCCGCCTGATGCATGAAAGCGAGATAGTGATATTTTATTTTCTGCGGGTTCCTAGCTTTCACATAGCTACGATGCCAAACTTTTCACACGCTACAGCTTTGGAGAGCGATGCTTATTTTTTAGTGGGACCCATTTATTTTCAAGCTTCACTAGCGCATTGTGGAAGGCCTTAGGACTTCAAAGTTAAAACGGTTTTCCTTTCTAAGGGAATAAAAAAAACAGGATGGATGGAACAATATTCAAGCCTCACCAGCAAATGGTTTAAATTGCTCTAAATTTTCGCGTGTAACAAAATTGTAGCTATCCGTATGTGACATGCTGCTAATGGTTTGGGTGGAAACCGGGTTGAGCAGTTTGGATTTTGCTTTAGTTCCTGTTTAGTTTGGTGGCAAATGGTTGCTCTAGCTATAAATTTGGTTCGGTTTTGGTTTGAGAAAAAAGAGTTTGGTTTGGTTCGGTTGTTGCTGCGTTGAAATCGTTAAAATCTAGTAATCTACAGCGGAGGATGCTTCTAACATGGAAGCAAGTGGTCTTGTCGACGGATGTCCACTTGACGACAACAAGTGTCGCTCCTAATCATGGTACCCTTGCTTGAGAAGCTGGCCGCCATGCACAAACCACTAATGTTTTGGTTTTAAATTGTAGAAAGATTGGTTTGGTCTAGTTGTGATATGCCATAGTGTGGTCTGGTGCGGTTTCATTTGAAGGGTCTAAGGAAAATGGTTTGGTGTGGGTTCAATTTGGATTACAGCTCATTAGCAGCTTGACGGTATGTTTGCATTATGACATGATTTCCAACAAGGTAAAATGTAGATTAATTCACGGTTATACAGAAATTACCGGGAAACCAAGCCCTACGAGTACAAAATCGGCGAAGTGATCTGACTCAGGAATCCTAAGTTTAGCCTTGTTTGGCAGGAAGTACGGCCGTACGAAACCGCTGGTTAAACTAACCCTTCTGCCTAACCGGATGTTGGGCCCGGGATTACGGGGCCGCAGCCTCGCAATCCCACAACCGACAAGCCCTTTCACACTTCCTCCTCCGTCGCAATCCCCCAGCTCGCACACTCTCCCCTGCTCCAGCTCCAGTGCTCCACTCCCCGAGCAAAAAACCACCGCACGCGGCGAACCCGAACCCCCCCCCCCCCTCGGCCCCCGGCCCCGAGGCCGAGATCCCAACGGCGAGAACTCCGCGGCCCTCCCATCTGCCTCGCGCGGCCGCGAATCCGGCGGTGTCTCCCCTCCCTGCGCGCCCGGACCGCGGCGGCGCGGCGTGGGGCGCCGCGCCATGGGGTCGGTGTCGCTGAACGTGGCGTCCTCCCGGCGCGGCGGGCGGCGCGGCCTGGCGTGCCTCTGCTCGCCCGCGCTGCTCAACCTCCTCGTGCTCCTCTCCCTCCTGTCCACCAACCTCCTCGCGCTCCTCGCCTTCCTCGCCCCCCGCGCCCGCGGCCCCGTCCCCGCCGTCGCCGCCGACCGCTCCGCCTCCACCTCCTCCGCCGCCATCTCCGCGCAGGTGGCCGCCATCGCGCGGGAGATCGACGCCACCCGCCTCGTCCCGCACCGCGCCGCCCTGCCCCCGGAGCTGCTCCTCTTCCTCTCCCCGCACGCGCTCCCGCTGGGCCGCGACGCGCGCACGGGGCTCACCCACATGCCGGCCTCCGTCGCGCACGCCTGCTTCCGCTCCCCGCCCACGCTCGCCCTGCTCGCCGCCTTCGCCTCCTACGAGCCGCGCGCCGCGTGCCCGCGCAACGCCACCCTCCCGCACCGCCTCCTCTCCAAGGGCTGCGAGCCGCTGCCCCGCCGCCGGTGCCTCTCCCGGGGCCCCCGCGCGCCGCTCCCGTCCTCCAACATGGGCGTCGACAGCCGCCGATGGGTGAAGCCGCGCCACGACCACGAGTTCCTCATCGACGACGTCCTGCGGCTTGCCGGCACCGCCTCCGCCAAGATCCGGATCGGCTTCGACGTCGCCGGCGGCGCCGCCAACTTCGCCGCCCGGATGAGGGAGCGCGGGGTGACCGTGGTCACCACGGTGCTCGACAACGCCGGGAAGCCCATGAACGAGTTCGTGGCCGCGAGGGGCCTGTTCCCGCTGCTGCTCTCGCCGGCGCACCGCTTCCCCTTCTACGACGGGGTGTTCGACCTCGTGCACGTCGGGACCACCGCGCTGGACGAAGGCGGGGCGCCGGCGCTGGGGCAGGCGGGGACGGAGGAGGCGCTGGAATTCTTCATGTTCGATGTCGACAGGGTGCTTCGCGCCAGCGGGCTGCTCTGGATTGACAGCTACATGTGCCACAGCGAGGAGCGGAAGCAGGTGGTTGTGAGGCTAATTCGAAGGTTTGGCTACAAGAAGCTCAAGTGGGTTGCAGGAGAGAAGGCCGGCACGGGGAGCTCAAAGACGGCAATGTACATCTCTGCGGTTTTGCAGAAGCCGGGCCGGGGTTGAAATCAAATGGATGGTTTTGTTTTCTTCTTGATCAGATCTCAGGTATGAATGTGCCTTCTGATTGCTCATCAGTTCAGGGGATTTGACTTGAGAAATGACCATGCCGAATACATAGCACGGATTTTAGGTTGATTTTATTTTTTGGTCAGATAGTAACAATTGTTCAGCTTTTGTTATCATGTACTTATTGATTTTATTGGATGTAATAGTCTGCTCTTTGGTGGGAAACATATGAGGTACGATTTGGTGCTCAACTGGGGGACTGCAAAGTAGTCCAATGATGTGTAATTCGCATTCCAAGCAGAAAAGTTGTTTGTCTGTCTGAAGCTATTTTTTTTATCAGTTTAGTCTATAGTGTAGTATTCGTATTCTGGAACTTAATTCAAATTTCGACGGATTTGATCATTTGCATAACTGAGTACCTACATTGGTTTCACTCTTTACCTTTCATCCAGTTCAAACTAACTGATCAAAAAGGTTTTTCAAGGCGCTAGGCGGTAGCTAGGCGGTGACCCTCAGCCTAGAGCCTAGGCGTTTCTAGGCGTTTTTACCAATTCTCAAAAATCGTTCAGTAACTATGGAAATTAAGGAATGCATTATGTTTTCAGAGGAAGATGCAACAGCTTGCAGCAGGTCTGGCCATCCATTGCTGGATTTGCTGCCATGATCAGGAGCAGGAGGATCCTATGTCCATTATCCAGCAAAATACATGGAGCTCAAATCATGAAGTCAGGGCAGGGAAGACGAAAGAATACTCAGTTCTATGTAAATATGTAATAGCTTAGTTTGATATGCTTTTTGGGGCTTGTAATCTCTAAATTCTTGGCAGCTGTGTCTGTGTGCCATCAAAACAGAATGTACTACACTACTACATGCTGTAAATATGTAACATGTTTGTCCTACTGGCTACTGCAACATACATACCTTCATGTCTTGATTTTCCTAGTACAGCACAACTTTCTTGAATTGTTGACATGTCAGTTTCTTACTTTCCTCTTCCTACAATACCAAAGAGGAGATTATGAGAAACAAAACTCACTAATGACAGATTGACCGTAGGGAATTAGAAACTCATCTGATCTGAATGATCCCAGTCATTTATAAGTCCATACCAGCAGGAAAATTGGCAAACAATAATAGACAGAAAGGTAGACAGGAGGCATCAGTGCATCACATATTCACATTAGAGCAGATGACAAGTTCACATGACAAACTCACAAATAAAGTTCTAGTCCAAATTCCAGACCTCAGTTCTCACGACACTAAAGGAACACATCACAAGTTCATAAATTAACGACACTAAGACACACATGATAAAAGATAAAGCATGGCATGATGACATTGACATGACAAAGACATGCTGCCATAGCCTCTTCAGTAGTCATCCATTTCTTCATCAACATCTTCCTCAAACTCCTCTACTTCAGACTCAAATTCCTCTCCTTCGTAAATATGTCTTATTCTTGTACTTTTACGTAGCTCAAGTTGTTCTTCTGCTCCCATTGCATCTGAGATAACAGACCACTGTATCCCAGTACCGGGCATCACATCCTCCTCATCCTCATCCCTATAGACATTTGCGGCACAATCATCTCCATCCACATACAGAAAACCTTGAGCTTCAAAAGAATCAGTAGATAGGAGAACATCACTAATTTTCTCGGACTTAATCTTCTGTCTCTTACTCATCATCTTGGAGTTGAATTGTATGAAAACTAATTTGTTGAGGCGGGCTGTAGTAAGCCTATTTCTCCTCTTAGTGTGTATCTGCAATTTCAATCATGAGAGCATAATATTAAATAATTATGTGATTGTCTAACTAATTGCTGAATTTTTTTGCAAGTGAGATTAGAGACTAACCGCTTCGAACGTGCTCCAATTTCTTTCACAAGCAGATGAGCTTGATGTCAATGAAAGGATCCTTACAGCCATCTTTTGTAAAGCTGGTGTATCAGTTCCATACAGTCTCCACCAAGATGCTGAAATGAGTGGAGAATAAGTTATTAATTGAGAATGCAATGAAAAACAGCAAAAAACATCATTTGAACCTTTGCTGAAATGAACCATTATGTACCTGGATTATAGTCAAAGTTCTGACAAGTCTTTGCAAGCTTCTTACTAAAGTTCCCTTCTCTACTCTGAAATTTTTTTAATTCAACATTTACAGCCTGATCTTGCATCTCATCATCATCGTTATAAAAGGTCTCCACACAGTTGATAAAGCCTACAGTTACTGTGCCATCATCAAATATTGATTGATCTGCATAGCTGTAGTATGGATTCAGTAAGTATGTAGCCAAATGCAATGGAGAATCAAGTCGCCCATTCATTTTCTTGTCAACAATAGCAATGACATCCTTGTAGCGGGACTCATCATTGCCATATGCCTGCTTGATCTCTCTCTCTCTCTGCCTTGATTAGTTCTCCAAACAGGAAACCCATGGATGGCTTCACATCCCCATCAACCAAACGCAAAACTTTGACCAATGGCTCAAAAACATTCAAACACATCTTTACATCTTTCCAGAAGTTTGGATGCATGATAGTTGTGTATGCATTCTTTCCTTTCTTTGATTGGCACTCCCTAATTGACTCCCACCTACTACTAATCACCATATTTTTTAGCCGATCCTTCTTCTCTAGAATGCTTACCAAAGTGAGAAAGGCTGAAGCAAACCTAGTGACTCCTAGCCTTATGATCTCTCTTCCTTCCGTGAAGTGTCTCATGCAGTCCAATGTTCTTGTGTGCCCATAGATGAATATGGCGAATGCCTTTGCTCAGTCAATTACCTTCTTGAACCTTGAGATATTGCCAACTCCTTGGAGCATCAGGTTGATAGTGTGAGTTGCACAAGAGGTCCAAAAGATGTGTGGTCTCTTCTCAAGCAAAAGTTTCTTTGCTCCCATATTATTAGAAGCATTATCTGTCACTACTTGAACTACATCATCTGGACCATTTTCTTCAATTGCTTTGTCCACTAGTTCAAAAATGACTTCACTTGTGTGTGACACATTTGACATCTCCTTCGAGCTGATGAAACTTGATCCATCCACACAATTTGAGCACAAGTTCATTATGCTTCTCCTCTTTCTATCTGACCAAGCATCGGTCATGATAGAGCACCCACTCTTCGTCTTTTTAGCTTCACGTTCTTGTAGCAAACTCTTGGTTCTTGCATATTCTTCATCTAGCAAACTCTCTCGTAGATCACGCTGAGAAGGAGGTTCAAATCCAGCACCAAATTGACCAATTGCCTCACACATTTGTTTGAACTCATCATTGTCACAAGCATAAAATGGTATGGCTGCAAAAGAATACAGATAAAGGTCATCAGTGCTCAACTGTAGAATGCAGTGAAATCTGAAAAGTAAAAGTAGTAGATGGCAGCAAGGGTGATTAGCTAATTACCATGTGTATAGACCCATCTTGTAATATATTTATGCACCTCACGTGTTCTTTCTTTCCAAAGTTCCTTGTTCAACTGTTGTCGCCGCCGCCTAGGGGAGCGCCTACCCCCCTAGGCCCCGCGGGATCCCTTCGCCCAACGCCTAATCGCGCGTAGGCGACCGCGGAACGACGCCTTGCCGAACCGTGGTTTTTGATATGTCAGAGCTGTGAAACAATAAATGAACTATTTGAAAAGCTACTAGACTGAAGAATCACACTACAAAGCAATCTCGCAAAGAGCGGAAGCAAGCACCAAAATTAGGAGGGAAATTTCAAAGGGGTTTGCTTTGTAATGTTCTATGCAAAATTGGCTGAGCTCCTTTTCTCTGGCTAAGCCTTACTGTCTTGAAAAATAGCCTGAAAGAGAAAGCCAACTCCCTAAAAATTGATCAAACAACCTTCAAATCTCACAAAATTGTAACCATAGCTCGCAACAACATTATGAGCCTTTTCTCAAAATATCTCCACAAAAGGGTAGTCAGGCTGGCCTAAGGCTTAGAAATTGTGGTCCGGACCTGACAAATGTCCAACAATCAACCCTAGCCCGAGGCAATGCCACGAGCCCTGCTCAACTCTCACTTGTCCCACTCAGAGGCAATGCCGCTAGTTCAGCCCGAGTCCCCGTCTCCCCTACCGCCCGGTCCTTCCCGTGGGGCTAGGGAATTGTTGACGCAAAAATCAATATAGTGAAATCCGAAGGCAAGTGTTTGCCAAACTCCTGAAAGTCAACCAAGCGTGCCAGTCAATTTGACCTGAAATTGACAAGGGAGAAAACAAAATTAAATTCGAGAGCGTATCGACTGGAATTCCAAATATTTCTCTCATAGGCGACAAAAAGATACAGTAGACGACAAAAAGATATTTAATGCAAGCGTGTAATAAATGAGCGCATCGTCAGGATCAGCCAATGCACTAAACGACAAAATCGGCTTGAAATAGCCGATTACGCGTATATAACAAAATCTAAACTACGAATGTGCAACTTAGATGATGTAAACTAAAAACAAATCTAAACCGGCTCTTGGGATAACAAAAGTGTTACTGCAAAATCTAAAACTGATCTAATATGTTTTTAGCAGATAGATCTGATAATGGCCAAAAAGTATAGAAAAACCTACAAATCTAGCCGATATCGATAATTTGTGAATAAATTTAGACGAGACGACAGCGATGCGCCCGGAAGTCAAGGCCTAGATGAACTCGATAACTTTTGAATAGATTTGAACGAAGCCACAGCGTTGCACCCGGTAGCTAAAGCTCAAATATACTCGGTAAAACAAAAACTCACCAGCAAACCAAGTCGCTCGAATGTGAGGCGTCCTTGATCAACTTGAAAGAACTCGTCGAAAAAGAAAAGAAAAGGCGAAGTCGCCGAAAAATGCAAAGAAATTGTAAATTGTTGTTGTATTGGATGTGTATCAAGTTTTTCCGGTCCCTTACAACTGATATTTATAGCCTAGCGCTACCGAGTCCTAGCCGATTACGGCAAACATTACTTGACTATAAAGAAAAGACTTGCTAAAGATAAACTACTCTAAATATTACAACCGAATCATCAAAATTTTCGTAGAGTCCGGGTCCTCTTCTCCTTCCTTGACTTCATCGGCAACTCTCCATCGGCCGAGTACCAGAGCGGGCAAATCAGCATCTTCGAAGCATATTCCTCTGGTCCATCGGACGGACTCCATCGGCCGATTCCAACCATGTTCATCTTTTGATTTCTTCCAAATCGGACATCTTTCCTTCATAAAAATTACCTTCCTTGACACGTGTCAAAAAATGGTGTCAACACATGCCCCCAGTTTCGGAATAATTTATTTTGTTCCGAAACTACTCCAACCCACGATCGTCCTTCTGCTTCAACCAGCATTTAGAGCCATTCCTCGTATCCCGTGCACACGGCTCATTCCGTACAATCGGGTAAAACTCTTCTTTGCCCCTGGCCCTTTGTCTTTCGTCCGCGCAAGTCCAACGCGCCGATTCACCTTCCGTCCTTTCACCTACCCAGACAGGTCCATAAATATCACCTTTCGGCCTCGCGTCGGCAACAAGCCTCCATTAGCTACAGCACCTTCCTCCTTCCTCCCTCAATAAAAACCCTAGGTTTTCTTGTAGCAATGACGGGCTTCAAGCACTCCGATGAGGGTCCCTCTAATGCCCCGCCGGCGATCCGCCACCGTCTGGAGTAAGTCGTCTTCTTCTATCTTGAATTGCCATGTTTTTGTTCCACTTCGACCTCTAATTTCTCGGCCTCTTTTCTATGAAGTGACGACGCTTCTTCCGGTTCCTCCAACTCGGAGGGTTCCCCTCTCCCTGACATCCCAGAGAGCACCAAGGAGTTTATTCACCAGCTCCTTTGCAAGAAGGATGAAGCTCGGCAGAACTACTCCGAAGAGACCATCAGGTCTCAACGCCTTGCCTCCGAACTGGAGGCAACACAAGCTGACCAGGCCATTGTCCGGGCTCAACTTACCGCCGCCGACTCTAGGGTCGCCTGTAAGTTACTCCCTCCAAAGCATTGTTCCCTTCGTCTTTCCGACTTCTTTTCTGATACTTTGCTTCAGTTCTGGAGTCACAAGTCCAAGCCCATCACGCCGCAGCAGCCACCACGACCGGATAGGTGAACGCTCGCGGCAACACCGTCGCCGCCCGCCTACGGGACATCCCCAACCACGTCTGGGAGGTCGCTGGATATGGGGTTCGTCGTGGCGCCGCTGTAGCCCTCGCCACAGCCCAGTTCCACTCCGGCCACGACTTCCTGCAGGTTGAGCCGGTTCACCTCCTACTGGGCAGCGAAGACTGGTGGGCCTTCGAGGAGCTCGCCAATGACATGGAGATGGCAGCCGCCACCATCTCCGAAGATGTTAGCATAGAGGCAGTCATCGGCAATGTCTTTGCCGATGATTAGATTTCTAGGAGTAGCATCTTCCTAGAAATAGCCTCCTGCCGTATCGGCCAGATCATCTGATCAGCCCTTTTGTAAACAATATTATTAATGAAGTATTTCCTTCCCTGCAACTTTTCAATTGACAACACAAAAAATCAACTTTGACCTGAATTTGAACAATCTGGTTTGTGAAGAGTTTTTGCACTAAGGGTGATACATGTCATATCTGCCGTAACAATTCAATCGATAACGTAATTAATCGGCTATGCATCCACCCAAACGATAGGGTAATACTTCTTCAAATATTTTCCATTAAGAGCTCTAGAATACTCTTCTCCTTTGAGTGTTTCCAGAATGTAAGCATTACCAGGAACGCATCTGCTTATTCCGAATGGACCCTCCCATGTTGGCGATCATTTGCTGAATTTCAAACTTTTTGTTCCTATCGGCAGAATAAATTTCCAAATTAATTCTCCTTGCTCAAAAGTTTTGGCTTTCACTTTTTTGTCATACCATCGGCCAACTCTGGCTTTGTTCGCCTCAACATTCACAAGAGCCTTCAGCCGATGGCCAGCCAAATCTTCCAATTCATCTTTCATCAGAGCAGAATACTCATCGGCCGTCAACTGATCCTGAAACGTGACACGTCACGAATCAAGCTTCAACTCCCATGGAAGAACAACCTCATGTCTGTATACCAAATGATATGGAGACACCTTTGTAGCACCATGACAGGCCATTCTATATGCCCACAAAGCCTCATTAAGCACAGCATGCCATTTTCTAGGATATTCATCAATTTTCCTCTTGATCACCTTATTGACTCCTTTATTAGATGCTTCTACTTGACCATTAGCTTGGGCATAATATGGAGAAGAATTCAACAATTTAATTCCTATTCCAGTAGCTAATTCACTATTTCTGAGATGGATATTTCCCTCCCCGATCAAAGGCTGAAATTATTCGCAAGAGGGAGGACTGATTGGCGAGTTGAAAATATTGGAAAAAAGGTGAAGAAATCAAAAAGAGGAAGGTTAATTGAAGGAATACCGGCATCGGCACAACAAGAAGACTTGGAAGTAGACCTTCCACCGCCAAGTTCCGCTTATTGGAGGAATGAATTTCAAGGTGCATCAAGTGGACAAGGATATTCGCAAGGATGGACAAGTCAATGGGAAGGGAACCAAGATCAAGCATGGGGGCATGCTGCGGCGGCGCCCCCACCATTTAGCAACTATGGCTACCCACCCCCATCATACCAAGGAGAGATGCCCGACCCGTCATTTGGAGCACAATTTTTTGACCTCCCTCAACAGGAACAAGGAATGAGAATCATGGGTGCCTATGCAAGAAGAAACATGGAAGACATAGACGCCATCCGGAGGCACACAAGCCAACTAGAAGATGGAACTGCGGGAATTGCATATCAAATGGGACTTCTAGGCCTGGCGCCACCGGAACAATTTAATGGAGGAGCATTTCAGCAGTATTATGACCAAGGATACAACGCAAGGGGCAATCAAGGAGAGTGATCGATGACAAGACTATGAATAAGATGCTCAAACGTGTGGTTTGGATTTTTCTATTTCTTTTCATTTATTTTCAGCATGTATGCAAGCTTGTGTGTGCGTAACAATTTTCTGTTTTATTTATTTCAGCATGTGTGCAATTTGTTTTCTTTTGTTATCATCACCATGATAAATAAATGCATCACCCACGCTTTAATGTTATGGTTAGTAATGATGATAGAAAGTTTGTGCCATGATAAAATATGATGATCGTTGCCGCCTTGTCTACTTTCTTGTGCTTGGTTTATGCATGATTAAACTAATGCTCTCTCTAACATGATCTGAAAATTAATTAAATGCCGGCTAATTCAATTGTGGAGGTTATGATAAATTAAGACCCATATCTTTTATTCTTGCTCTCTTACTTAAGCTTGTCAAGGAAAATTTAATTTGGATTTAATTTTGAGCTAACCTTGTCAATGATACATTTTGCAATTGCTCTACCCTTCTACAAGCCTAAATGATATATCATAACAAACCAAACAACAAGAATTATTTTCAGGTGAATTAATTCAGGATTTATCTTCTTTGATACGAGACTAAGAAGCTGACCATTCCGTATTTTTGTGTACCTCTCTTTTGCTAGCCATTCTATCCATGCATTGTGAGTTTCTATACCGGGAACATCGCAAACCTCGCTGGATATCCACCCTTAACCAAAAACATCTTTTTGTGAAACACCTCCTTGACCACAACCTATATATTGAGTATATATTTTTATTTCGACGGCAAAACAGTGGAATCAAGAGCAAAATTTAGTAAAACATAAGCTTGGGAAGCATCAAAGAGTTCGCAGAAGAAAAATCCGAAGAAGTGGAGGCCTACAGGCAGTAGGCCGGCCGGCCCAACACCCCTAGGCCGGCCGGCCTGCCCCTTTTCCTCCTCTGTTGGCTTCAATCTTTTACGAGGAGATGCTCCCTTGAATTCCAAAGTTGAGTCCAGAGAATTAATAAAGGTTTTGTGCACTCACTCCATCAAGTTATCATCACTTCATTGCTTGAGGACAAGCAAAACGTTCAAGCATGGGGGGAGGTGGAGTAAGTGCATTGTGTTGCCAATGGTTCTGAGGAGCAAAAAGAAAGAAAGAAAAAAAGAGAAGAGAGAAAAGAAAAAATGAATGATGATGAAAAGCTCCTCGGTTTCTTTAGCTTCATTAAACTCCAGGTACTTTGAAGATTATTCTATACTCAATTATTCCAACCATGTGCAATCCGATAATAAGGACTTCAGTTGTGCCTTGGGATCAACCGTTGCCATTTGCACATGTCCACCATCTAAAGTGTGTGTTCCATTCTCTCCCTCTCCATAATAAGAATTATTTTCCAATGGTCTTTTTGACGAGTCTCGGTAAATCCATAAGAAGTATTTCTTGTTTTGATAATATCTTGATTATAATATCTTTTGTTAGGACTAACCTTTCCAGAGCTCCAGATAAAACCTCACACATACATATGAGAGAAAGAAAGGAGAAAGTTCTAGTAAGTTTGATAGACAAGATGAGCTGAGAGTTTCCATGAGCAAATTGCAATGAGGTTTAAATTATTGATCTTGGTTTAGCATTACTTATGGAACTTACTTTTTTTAATTCTGAGACTTGTTTAATTTTGAGAGCATGTGCTTAATAATTGTGGGGAAGAATTTAACTTGTATCTACCTTCCACATTGAAAAAGCTGGTTACAACTTGAACTATTAACTGCAAAATATTTTTGGGAGCATTGTGTTTTCTCGTGTATGATCAAGTGCAAGGATTGGACACTGAAAGGCAACGCTGATTTTTATCAAAGACTTACTCGAGGACGAGCAAAGTTTAAGCATGGGGGGAATGTTGGCTCTCCTTAAGTATCCATTTTATCCCTTGTTTAACTTTGATAATGGCATGAATTTAATATCAAAATCACTAACCATCCTAATCTCAACCCAATTATTGGTCGTTTTCGCGTTTGCACATATATTTTGGAGGTACTTCGCTTTTGTAGGTTTTTGACCAATTTTGGAGCATGAAATGACGAGGCCCACGATCACGCGATGAAACGAAGAAAGACGAAGGCCAAGGCCCAAACAAAGGACCGAAGGCCATGATGATTAGAGGCCCATTCGTGCACATCCACCCTCCAATGAAGCCCAAAGGACAAAGCCCACAAGATAAGATCAAGATACTTCGGGGCTAAGCAAAGCAAAGAGAGATTTAAGGAAGGATTTTCCATCCTTTCCTTTTCCGCGAAGAAATCTCAAAGATAACGACGTCTAATGGGGTGCAATCGTGGAAGGCATAAATTCTAGAAGACTCCAGAAGACTTGGGGAGAAAGGAGGACACGAGGCGGCGAGGAAATGGGCCAGGCCGGCCGGCCTGGGTCCATTGCGCCGGCCGGCCCAGCCCCTTTTTGAGGCGGTTCGGCCTACCCTTTGACATAGGGTTCCCTGAGGCTATTTAAAGACCCCTCCCCAAGGTTCACGCAGAGATCAATTCGGGAGACGACGCCAAGGAGCAGAGAAGATAGAAGGACACCTCTCGGAGAGCCGAGGGTCGTGCTAGTTGTCTAGGGGCTTCCCTAGCCGACGTGGGAACCTTGCAAGGAAGACCACGTCGGAGTTCTGGAGCTAGGATCATCAAGATCAAGGTAGGGCCCCGGTTGTGATCTTGTGATGTACAATCATTCATGGTGAAGTTAGTTGTGATTCCGAATGTTTAGCGACCATGTTCTCTCTTTCGATTTCATTCTTTTCTTTGGGTTTGCTTCATCCTAGATCTATTATCGAGATAGCTCGCTTAGCATGATCTTGTAGTCATGGTGGCTAGAGGTTCATGGCGGAACTACCAAAGGGGGTTCGACTTGCTTCAGGGTACTTTCGTCCAAAGAGGCGGCGTCGTGACAGGGCATTGCCACTGAGTAGGTGGGGTATCGAGGGATCAGATTGGAGATTTTGAGTTTAAATATGCTTTTCATTGAGATTCACATCTATCTTACTTCACTACATCTAGCTGGAACTACAACATATGCATGATCTAGGTGATCTAGATTGGTTATCTCTAACTTTCTCTTGCTACCTTCGGTGTTTGTCGTTTTTAGTAGATTAGATTTGTTTTTCACCATCTCAACATAAAGGAATCTCTATGCTAGTAGATTGTTTCTTATATCTTTAGTTCCGTGGATTGATAAACCTTGGGGGAATACTCTAAGGGAAAAAGCTACATGAACCGTGCGCTTGCGGTATACAAATCGGGGGCGCTAAGGAGCGTCAACAATCTTATAGGCCGATTGATGGGATCCACAAACCCCTTCATGAATTTCACCCATTAACACCTTTGCTTCTTCTTTATCGATGCATTTGAGCAAAACTCCATCAATCGTCTGATAATACAAATCTTCTTCCAATAGCACGTACTTGATTGCTTGGAATCTGATTTTTCTGTCCACTTTCTTAGAGGGATCTTTCAAGTAATCAACAATCTCCTTCCTCCAGTCGTCGGCCGTTATTTCCAAAGCCGTCACTCCTTCCATCAGCCGATACCCTAAAACATGCTGAGCCAGCCGATTTGCATCACTGTTATGAAATTTTGGAACATGCTCAATGGTCGCCTTCTTGAATTCTTTTAGCAATTGGAGACATTCCTCATGATATAATCGCAAAATATCATCTTTGCATTCATATTCTCCAATTAACTGATTAATCACCAGCATAGAATCTCCAAAAATTTTAACAGTATCGGCTTTGATTTCTCGAAGTAGTTGAATTCCTTTGTGAATAGCATGATATTCAGCTTGATTATTGGTTGCGGATGCCTCAATTGGGAATGAAAACTCAAAAATTGCCCCCCGAGGGGAAATCAGCACCACACCAATTCCAGAACCATTCCCACACGAAGACCCATCAAAGAACAAAGTCCAAGGGACAAGATCTACCATGCTTAGCTCTGGCCCACAATGCTGTACGACAAAATTGGCTACGGCGTGACCCTTAACTGCTTTGGCCGATTCGTACCTCAAATCAAATTCTGACAAGGCCAGAATCTACTTTCCTATTCTCCTTCTTAAAATCGGCAGCGAGAGCATGTATTTAATGACATCATCCTTGCTCACGATAATACACTCAGCCGATAATAAATAATGTCTAAGCTTAGTACAGGAAAAAATATAAGCAAAGACATAATCTCTCGACGGGAGAATACTTGGTCTCAGCATCCAGTAAACTTATGCTCACAAATTATATAGCTCTTTCCTTTCCTTCAAATTCTTGAATAAGGGTCGATCCGATAGCACGCTCATCAGCTGATAAATATAATTTAAACGGCTTGTGCTTTTGGGGAGGAACCAATACTGGAGGATTTACCAAATAATGTTTGATCTCATCCGATGCTTTCTGATGCTCCTCTCCCCATGCAAACTCCTGATCAGCCTTCAACTTCAGTAAAGAACTGAATGGCTGAATTTTTCATGATAGATTAGATATAAATAGTCGAACAAAATTAATCTTGCCGATCAATGACTGAAGCTCAACTTTTGTTGTAGGGGCTTCAACTTTGTCGATGGCTGATATAGTCTTCTGACTAATTTCAATCCTTCGCTCATGTACCATAAAACCCAAGAATTGGCCAGCCGGTACACCAAAAGTACATTTATTCATATTCATTTTCAAACCATGCCTTCTTGTGCATTCCAAAGCTCTACGCAGATCGGCCAAATGCTCTTGGTGCCCCTTTGACTTCACAACTACATCGCCAATATATATCTCCACAATTTTGCCAATGAGTTCATGAAAAATATAATTCATGGCTCTTTGATACGTGGCACCGGCATTTTTCAGTCTGAAGGTCATGACTACCCATTCGAATAAACCAAGATGTCCTGAACATCTAAATGTAGTCTTGTTGATGTCTTCTTCTGCCATGAACATTTGATTGTATCCAGCATTGCCATCCATAAAATTGATCACCTTATGCCCAGCAGCGGCATCTACCAACATATCAGCTATCGGCATAGGGTAACCATCCATCGGCGTAGCCTTGTTGAGATCCCTGAAATCAATGCACACTCGTAATTTGCCATTCTTCTTGTAGACATGAACCACATTAGAAATCTATTCGGCGTAACAACATTGCCGAATAAAATTAGCTTCAGTTAACTGTGTGATCTCGGCCTTTATATCTGGCAAAATCTTAGGATTGCATCGTCTTGCTCCATACTGATATGGCCGATATCCCGGTTTTATAGGTAAACGATGATCCACAATAGATCTATCCAAGCCAGGCATCTCATAGTATTCCCAAGCAAAGCAATCTTTGTATTCCCTTAATAAACTTTTTAGCTCGTGCTTGTATTCGGGATCCAAATTGGCACTAATAAACGTCGGCCTTGGTCTATCACCATCTCCGATATCAATTTCTTCTAGTAAATCGGCCGACGTGAATCCATGCCCCAACTTTCCTTCTTCTTCTAGGAACTCATCCATTAGGAACTCTCTGAAGAACTGACTGCTTGGATCGGTGCGGAACTGTTACTGGCCGATTCACCATCGGCTTTAGCCTTAACACGCCAGACTTGTGTTTTGACCCTTTTCTTGCTCAGAGTCTGCTCCTGCTCTTCCTCCATAATCTCCAGCTGGCGTAGCCTCTGAACGCATCACTTCTAAGACCTAGTCAAACCTCCTGGACACTACTGAGTTTGACCTGTATGATCAGGTTCACGCTCTGGATCTCTCCGCATCGGCTGATCATCTTGCACTCTGCCATCAGCCATATGTTCTAGCCGATCGTGTGCAGGCACTCTTCTTCCAGCAGGATCACGTAGCATGGTCCTGCCCCCCAGTCGATCATGCACCAATACCTTTTTTCCTAGCCGATCATGCACGGGAGTGCGCTCACATCGACAAGATTCATCAACATGACGTGGCCTTTTATATGATGGGCTGCCTTGACCATTGCATTCGGGACAATCATATGCCGATGGCAATGTCAACCCTTCTTTCCAGCAGTAAACAAAGAGAGGACACCTCCAATGTTCTTTCTCGCGACGTTCCTCTTCTTCTCTATGCTGCTGCCTTTCACGATCACGCTGAAACTTATTCAGCAACATTTGAGACGTGACACGTCTACGTGGCGCCGATGATCGTCCAACATCCTCTTGTGAACCCTTCCCTTTGATTTCATCGGCCGTTATCTGCACTTTGGGGTCAACAGTCCCAGATTTCTTGGCCGACAATGACGTCAAAACCTTGGCTTGAGAAGGACTCTTGTCTCTAGCCACATCAACTATGTTTGTGGCGAAAGGATGTCTGTCGATCTTCATCATCATCTTGGGAGTCTCAAACTTCAACCTCCCTTGCTCGAAAGTCATCTGAATCTGCTGCCGGAAGACTTTGCATTCATTTGTATCATGCGACGTGGCATTGTGCCACTTGCAATACTTCATGTTCTTGAGCTCATCTTCCGACGGGATTTTGTGGTACAGCTTCAGCTTGATCAACCTTTCCGCAATAACAAGTTGAAAATCTTGTCGGCTTTGGTGATGTCGAACCCGTAAGATTCAGGTTCTTTCTTTCCAAACGGACACATCACCGACTTCTTGTTGTTTTGTATCCACTCAGCCGATGCGACCGTTTCTTGCTCCTCTTCAGAATCATCATTAGTAGAATATTCCACATAATTTATCTTCTTCTGAAAAGGCTTTTTAGACTCATAGGATCGAGTCTCTCCTGACATTCTAGCTGCAATCTGGCTAATGCTCTCAAATTCTTGAGACGCATACTTGTCTTTAATGTGTGCCAAAAGCCCATTAAATGCCACTTCTGCCAACTGCTGATCAGACAAAACCAGATTGTACCATCGGTTCTTGACATCTCTGAACCTTTGAATGAAAGTAGCAACCGATTCATTATTTCTCTGCCTTAAGCTGGTCAAATCGGTCAACTTCAATTCAGTAATCCCAGAGTAGAAGAACTGATGAAACTGTCTCTTGATCGGCCCAATATAATATGGAGTTTGCTAGCAAAGTGGTAAAGCAAACAAAGGACGATCCAGACAAAGGCAATGAGAATAAATGGACTCTGAGTGCATCATGGTTGCCCGCTTCTCCCAACTGTAGAAGCAACTTGTTAACATGCTCCATTGTAGAAACTTCTCCGTGTCCCGAGAACTTGTGAAGTCGGACATCTTGTACTTATGTGGGAGAGGAATCTGATTATAAGCCAGAGGATAAGGAGTCTTGTACATAACAGACTGCTGCTTTGGTCTTAAGCCAAACTGCTCCCTCATCACTTCGGCTATCTTAGTACTCCAATCAACTTGCTGATCTCCTGCTGGCATCTGTTGAGGAGAAGCCATGCTCGCTGCATTGGTCATCATCGCAAGTTGTTGTGGTGTGTGCATCATCGGTTGTCCAGCCGATTGCATCTGCTGTGCTTCCTGGGGCACCCGATTGGGTGTCTGCTGAGTCATCATTGGCTTTGGAATCGATGGACTAGACGACTGCTGATCAGTAGATTCCATGTACGGTATACTAACACACCGTATCTGTCCAGTTGCCTGATTGTGGAAAACCCAGTTGACTCCTTTCTGATGAGGAGATTGCGAAATCAATACTTCAGAAGGAGACTGGGGCTGAAGCAGGATAGCAAGACGCCGTTGTAGGGTCATCTGTGATGGTGCCGATAGATTGGCTTGCGCCGCTATCTATGGGCTCCATGTACCTTGTGCATTTGGCTGCACTGCCGATGCATCTTGCTGGACACCCATCGGCATGGGTGGCCGATGAATCGGGCTGAGGGGTCATCGGCTGAGAAACCGATGCATTAAACTGTGGCTTGACTGGTGTCGTAAAGAAATCTGGATGCATACCATACCCAGTCAATGGATCCCATCCCTTGGGGAATCCAGATCTAGATCCACCATGCGCGGCTGTTGTAACAGAACCGCCCAAATTAAACCGGCTTAAGTGCGCTAACTATCATCTTAATGGTGAATCAAGTTAGCACGCACTTAAAACGGTGTAATCCGGTCGTCTGTCGGGGTAAGGATCGAAAAACACTGGAAGTCTCGCACGAAGACGAGCACAGATGATTACAAGCAGACAAAAGTTCTCAAAGTTAATTTACAATGCGGAGTTTTACAAATAAGTTTACGTAAAATATCAGTTCAAAATGCAGTGGAAATTAAATAGAAGTTTAGTTTAGAAAAACAACGATGACTACGATAATGTGAGGATGTCACATCGAGCCCACCGATGTGAATCCTGGTTAGCTCCAACCAGCAGCAGCTACACCTGAAACAGGATAACAACAAACCCTGAGTATACTAATACTCAGCAAGACTTACCCGACATGGGTATACTTAGCCTACTATCTAGACATGCAAAGTTTTTTGGCTCTGGAGTTTATTCTGCTAAAAGGCGACTAATAGCGAATCCTTACTTTCAATATTTTAGCTCAAGTTTAATGTACAATTATCAACTAGGTTTGCATAAACATCTAGAGCAAATATGGTACATCACATTATATTTTTCCAAGAGTACAACAAACATATCTCATCACACTGCCATTCTCGTTCCACTTGTTTACTACAATGTGACAGAGAGATCATGGCTCTCATAACCGTGAGTCACGGCGAATCGATCCGATTTAACCTTGCAAGGTGGACCTAACTCACACGACACATGCAAATCACGCCGGGCCACACGCGTCAACTGTTCCCATCATCACCCCGACATTTGAATCACGCCTGCCAAAACCCGGGTGAAGGGCCCCACACAGCGAACTCTCGGAGAACCCGGAGGCGACATACAATCTAACACCCGCCATCATACCACTCCCAGAGTAGCAGGTCGCGATTCAAAGTTTCATTGCAAATCAGGTAATTAGCTTACCGGTTTCGACTACCTCCTACTTCTGGCATGTGGTTAGTACTGTTCAATCCTAGATCAATAGTGCCAACAACGGTACGGTCCTCAATCGACACAGACGGAGGCTTACTTTCCATTCATTCCACATCCAAAACCAAAATCATCTCCGCCCGGTCTCCATTTCTCTTTCCTCATTGATTTATTCTCAAGCCAAATTGCCATAAGTATTAAGATATTATCTCTCGCGAGTGACAGGAATCACTCAATTTCTACCGAGTTCCTACTTAGCAAAGCATTTATAACGACACATGTATACTAGTAGAGACTCATAGGTACCTAGGGAGAGACATGCATGCTAGGGTTTCATACAACTCCTGCAACGTAAATGCACAAATACTTAGATAAACATTGAATACTGAAATTAAGGGTTATGCTCCGGGGCTTGCCTAGGATTAACATGCTGGTGGGAAGATTTCACCAAGTAGTAGAAATGGAGAGGACTCTATAAAGGAGCAAGTGTCAAGAGCTCCACCAAAAAGGAGAGCCCCCTCTGACCCCTTGGGTCAGCTATATATATAGGCGGGAGCAAGGTGGCAATTTGCCCCCGACTCCCTGAAAAGTACACGTTTTACATTTGGGCCCTTGGTCCTTTACAATCAGCCCGTTTAGCTATATGGGCTGGGCCATTTCCCCAACAGTAGCCCCTCAGCTACTTTGGTTTAGTCGGTATGACAAAGCATAGTAGCTGAATACATTTGAATTGGCCCAGATCTATCTCGAGAGACCTATCTCTACCCTGGCCACGAAGATTGTCGACGAGCCGAACTCTGTCGACGAGGGTGAAGGCGAAGTCGTCGTCGTCGAAGGTAGACGGCGAGCCCCTCGAGCCGAACTCTGTTGATGAGGGCAAAGGCGAAGTCATCATCGCCGAAGGTAGACGGCGAGCCCCTCGAGCCGAACTCTGTCGACGAGGGCGAAGGCGAAGTCGTCATCGCCGAAGGTAGGCGGCGAGCCCCTCGAGCCGAACTCTGTCAACGAGGGCGAAGGCAAAGGCGTCGTCGGCGAAGGTAGATAGCGAGCCCTCGAGCCGAACTCTGTTGACGAGGGCGAAGGCGAAGTCGTCGTCGCCGAAGGTAGATGGCGAGCCCCTCGAGCCGAACTCTGTCGATGAGGGCGAAGCCAAAGTAGTGGTCGCCGAAGTCGAAGGAGAATTCCTCGAGTCGAACTCTGTAGACGAGGGCGAGGACAAAGTCGTGGTCACCAAGGTAGATGGCGAGCCCCTCGAGCCGAACTCTGTCGACGAGGGCGAAGCCAAAGTAGTGGTCGCCGAAGTCGAAGGCGAACTCCTCGAGTCGAACTCTGTAGACGAGGGCGAGGACAAAGTCGTGGTCACCAAGGTAGATGGCGAGCCCCTCGAGCCGAACTCTGTCGACGAGGGCGAAGCCGAAGTAGTGGTCGCCGAAGTCGAAGGCGAACTCCTCGAGTCGAACTCTGTCGACAAGGGCAAGGACGAAATTGTGGTCGCCAAGGTAGACGGCGAGCCCCTCGAGCCAAACTCTGTCGACGAGAGCAAAGCCGATGTAGTGGTCGCCGAAGTCTAAGGCGAGCTCCTCGAGTCAAACTCTGTCGACGAGGGCGAGAACGAAGTCATGGTCGCCCAAGTAGATGGTGAGCCCCTCGAGCCGAACTCTGTCGACGAGGGCGAAGCCGAAGTCGTCGTCGTTGTTGAAGCCGAAATGACGAGCACCGGGCAAGACTCATTCGCCAGGGGTGCTAGGCTCCTAGCCCCACTATAGCCCCTCTTGTCTAGGGTTCGTGGTGGAGGCAGCATAGAAGTGACAAAGCCCATTTTGGACGAAGATGCTTAAGCCTCTCAATTTCACGCAATAGGGTCTCCCTGCCTTCAGTTTTGCGCAGTGGATGACTTTAATGTACCGGAAGTGAAGCTAAGAGGAGCGGGACCCATTCAGGACGTGCAACTCATGCTTACTTCTTTCAAGCGTCATCGCTTGTTACGCGCCGATGACTCCTCTTTTTGCTCGACGAAGAGGGATAGAGCTTCGGTGCATACATATTTTGGTGATATACTTTTTTCCCGAGAGCCTTGTTTATATTTCACAAGGGAGTTACACGAGGGATTTGCCTCATTAAAAACCCCTAATATGGAACTGAAGATAAGATTTCTCCATCCCGAAGCTAATTCACCTGTAAAAATGTGTCATATCATTTACATTTATTACAATGCCCTCGGTGTTTTGCACCGAAGAACTTATCTGCCTTCAGCTTTTCACACAACAAGACTTTCCTTGCCCTCAGCATTTCGCGCCGAAGGACTTCTCTGCCTTCGGCTTTTCGCACGACAGGACTTTCCTTGCCCTCGGCATTTCGCACCGAAGGACTTCTCTGTCTTCGGCTTTTCGCACGACAGGACTTTTCTTGCCCTCGGCATTTCGCGCCGAATGACTTCTCTGCCTTTGGCTTTTCACACGATAGGACTTTTCTTAGGAAGCCTTCGACTCTTTAGTGCGATAGGTCGTTCCTAGCCTTCGGCTTTCGCGCGATAGGACTTTCCCGCCTTCGGCTTTACGCATAGGACTTCTCTGCCTTCGGCTTTCCGCCGCAGTGCAATGCAATGCAAATGATGCAAAGAATTGCAATAGGAGATGAATTAATGCTATTGCAATGAGTAAAGAGCGAAGGGTTGGCCTAATAATCAAGGCCCAACCTTCGGATGAGTCCCACTGTTATCCGATGGAAATCCCATAAATTGACTGCAATTAATCAGTACCGAAGACCAAGTGAACCTCTGTGAGATCCCTGCATAGCCATTCCACATATAACTTAGTGTGCTTCGAGGTGAAAGACAATAGCCCGAAGGAAAATCTCCTGGTGAAGAGCCTGTAAGACAGATATGTGGTATCCTTGCAAATGAAGAGTTAGCATAAGCATATTATTAAGTAAGGCCTGTCGAAAGGTGAAGTGTAAGCCATTAAGAAGGGTACGGGTCGTCATTGCCGTAAAGGTGAGGACGGGCTGTGCTCGCTTATTCTGGGCATTTCTGTCCCTCCGCTGATGACAACACCCCTTTGAACAAAAGGGGTAAGTTGCTTCAGTGCTGGAAACCGAAAGGTAGCGGCATAATCTCTTCGGTACCCAAAAATAGAGTCAAACAAAACCACATGTATATATATGAAAAGCTAACTCTTCGGTAAGTGGGCAAGCAGGATATTAATGCGTTTAAAGTAGCTGAGCAGTAGCTGAGCAGGTTGGAGCGTGAGCACCGAAGGTGGAGTTCTAGGTTTCGATCCTTGCGCCCCAGCAGTATTTTTGCAGAAATATAGGCGCACCTTGCGCGCTGGTCCGAAGATGGATCAAAGTGTGTCAAGTACTTGGAGCACGCCTTCGCGAGCCTGGCGAAGACGAGGGGCGCTAGCCGAAGCGGGGCGTCGTTGGATTGGCCGAAGACCCTCGAGCACGCCTTCGCGAGCCTGGCGAAGACGTTTGGCGCAAGCCCGAAGCGGGCCTTTGTTGGCCTGGCCGAAGATGAGGGGCGCCGGGCCGAAGATGCCGATTGTTGAAGTTGCTGGGCCGGAGGTGGTGGTGCTTCGCACTGGGCCGAAGATGGTGCACGTGCCGAAGGGGTGGGCCGAAGTCCTTGTTGCCGAAGGCCGCGCTTCTTGGGCCGGAGCTGGAGCTCCTCCTAAAGAGGCGTGCGAGGCGTTGTGGGCCGAAGAGGGGTCTGCCGAACGATGAGGCCGAGCAGTTGGCCACTTCGCCAGGCAGGCTTCGTCGGCCCCTGAGTGCCGAATCGCTATACATTGACGATGGCCTTTTCTGATGACAGGCCGAAGGCCGATGAGCCTCTGATTTTGGTGAGCGAATTACTCTTCCGAAGGCTGGATTATCCGAAGCCCATTTATGGGTTGCCGAAGCCTAAATAATCAGCATGTGTGCGAAGTGGGCCTTCCCAAGCTCCTGTGGAAAAGAAAAGACTCCGAGAGATCTTCGGAGGTGATTACTACCAAAGGTGCTTGTCGCAAAGAAAAGTACTGGATTGAAACCAAATTGCGAAGAGGTCAATGATTTTCTACCGAAGGGTAAAATCAACCCAGAGTCAACACTGATGGGTTGAAAATTAGTTCCAAAGAACATTTCAACGAAGATCAATTTGACGAAGGTAATTTCGATAAAGACTATTTCGACGAAGATATTTCCGATCAAGACCATTTCGACGACAAGAATTCCTGACGAAGACCCTTTTGTGGGAGAGAATTCCGATGAAGACCATTTCAACCAAGATAATTTCGACGAAGACCATGTCGATGAAAACCATTCGACGAAGACCATTTCAACGAAGAGAATTATGACGAAGACCATTTTGTCGAAGAAAATTTCTGACGAAAACCATTTCGACGAAGGCCATTTTGTCGGAGAGAATTTCTGAGGAAGACCATTTCGACGAAGAGAATTTCTGACAAAGACCATTTCGACAATTTAACCTTTCCAAAATATTGTTGTTTGAAACCGAAGCATCGTGTTCCGAAGCTCCAGTATGCACATGACCGAAGCCCGGTCCCAAGTCCAATCTACAAGTATGCTGCAAAATCTATTGCCGAAGCCCATTTATGTTGACTCCGAAGCCCAAAAGATCAATTAGAAATATTATAAACGTGCTGTTTTGCTTTGCCACCAAGTTATGACGAAGCCTGATTTCGTGACAATATGCAGGATAAGAACTGACGAAGCCATAAATAACCGAAGTAGATTAGTTGCTTGGGCCCACAATACATGTTCACCGAAAAAAGACAAACACTTCCTGTTAACCGAAGGTATTAAATTATTAAGGCTGAAGAGCAAGAAAATCAATGACCAAAAGGGCTGCCGAAGACTTCTGCTATGACTTTGTGCACAGCCGAAGGAGTAAAAAGATACCACTTTATATCAGGTAAAGTGAAGCAGCGAGCAACACCGAAGTGAGGTAGTTGGACTGGTTAGTGCCTTTACCTCCGATGCACAAGGCCTAGGGTCGATCCCTAAAGCCACAACATTTTTGTGAAATTGGAGTACCTGCGTCGAAGGTGCTGCTCGCTGGGTAGGGACTGGCTGCTGGACCGGAGCGTGTGGGCCGAAGCTCGCGTGATTCGTCTTGGGTGGTGCCGAGCTGGGCCTTCACCATCAAAGCAGCGTGTGCGCGGCATCTTTGCTGTAGATCGGGGCCGCGCGTGCCGTGGTGGGCCGCCGATTGGATGGCCGAAGCAGCGGGCGCGCGGTGCCTTCGCCGTGGGTCGCTGTCTTCGCCAAATTATGCTTTACTTCGTACCTGCATTCATAAAACATGCACGAAGAGCCAGCCGAAGGTGCGCCATGGGCTGATGGTGGCTTCGCGCGCGGTTTGACCGAGGCCTGCAGCTGGTCGGGCCGAAGTGAATCCGATGCATACAAAGCAAGCATAAGGCCACAATCGCATGGGCGCTGATGATGCAATGCAGTGCTATGCGATTAAAAAGAAAGGCATGACTGGACAATCATTTATCGAGTAAGCACTGCATACACACTCAAAAGGCAAACTGGGTTGGTGCTACAACATGAGAGTTCATTCAATTTGTTTTAGCTTGAATTGTTTCCTTCTAAAAACCATTAGTACACTCATTTAGAAAAATCAAGTTATAAATCAAGAAGGATTAACTATAGATTTTATTTAACTCAACAAGCAAACATAAGCAAGGTGAATAAACACAAACCATATTCTGGTCCTAAAAGGGTTAACATGATTTACACAGGAACAAGAATTAGCTACTGAAATTAGCATGTAGGAAAGCACCTCTTAGCAACACACACAAAAAACAATATCTAGGAACCAAACAAAAAGTCAAAACTTAACTTGCAATCATAAACAGGTAACCAAAATTTACCAGCATGATGAGCTATTGATAAAGCATGCAACAATATTTTTCCGACATTTATTGATAACATAAAGTATTTATTTTTATCCTCAGCAAGACAAACTGAACAAAAACAGATTTACAAACATGCACATTGCTTCTGGACATGAAATTTTTACAGTGAACTAAACATGCAAATATTAAGCTACTGCATAAATTTCATAATTTTGGAACATCCAGAACAGTAGATATTAGTTAAACAAGCTAAAACAAGCATTACTCATGATTAAAGCAATACATCACAAAAACATTAACAAACAACAGGTTAGATATTTTTCATAAGTTCTACATGCCAAAACAAAACTAACCCAACTGGTTTTACATTTTTGCCATTTTTCTAATATTTACTATGCATTTTCAAAGCTTGCAACCACTTAAACTAATATTTAAACTAGAGCAAAAACTATTTAGAAACTGAAGATCAACCTGTAAGGAAAGTTGTAGATCTTAGAACAAGGAATCCAACAAATTTTAGTTTGTATTTTTCTAATTTTTCTATGATTGATAACTGAATTTACAAACTCGCTATTTTTGAAAAATGAAAAGGAAAAAGAACTTTGCAGATATGCCCCTGGAAACTTGCACCGGGGACCCTAGAAAGAATTGGGGGCTCGCAATTTGGCCCTTGCCTGGATTTAGGAATAGAGGAGGCGGCGGCCATGTTTCCGGCGACGGCGGTCGCCGGCGGTGAGGGGCCAGGGTGGAGGAGCACAAGGAAGTGGAGAGGGACCTCGGGCGGCGTTCGGGTGGAGCTGGGCGGTCGGAGGCGGGCCGGCCACGGAGCTCTGCTCCAGGCGGCGGCGGCGGCGGCGGGTGGCGGCGGCGGCGCTCCGGCGGTCGTGAGCGGCGGGAAAGGGGTCAGGAAGCTTCAGTGCACCGTGGGGAAGCTAGCTGCGGGGTCGATTGGAGCCGAGGAGGGTCGGGGAGGGGTGCTCCACGACGAGCAGGGGGCGGCGGCGGCCATGGCGTGCGGCGGCACCTCTGGCGCACTGGCAGGGGCTTGGCCCGACTCTAGGAGAAGCGGAGCGGGTGCGGGGCGAAGCGAGGAAGCCTGGGACGCGAGGAATCGCAGTGGGGTGGCGGAGGATGGCCGGCGCAGGGGGTGGCGGCAGCTCAGCTCAGCTCGGCCTAGCTCGCGGAGAACGAAGGGGAACGGGGCGCCGGGAATTCGAGGAGGATAAGGCACACGGGTTGGGCTCGGGGAGGATAAGGTCGAGGATGGCCGGCATGGGCAGCACAGGGCGACGGCACAGTGACGGCGAGCGGCGTTTGGCGGCGTGGCACGCGGAGGGGCGCCGAGGGCGCGTGTCGCCGGCACAAGGTGCCAGGGAGGAGCGGGTTGGGGAAAAAACTGGGGGCGGGGAGGCGGGTTTCGGTCGAGGCGCGACGCGTGGGCGGCCAGTGGCAGCACCAGCGTGACGGCCCCGACGCCGAGACGGCGACGGCACACGGACGCTGAACGGCGTGAGGGAGAACAGAGTGAGGAGAGAGAGGTGAGCTGGGGACTGAAGTGCGAGAAAACAAGAAAATAGGGATCTATTTGTAAATCAAAACTTTCTTAAATTTTTGCATTGAAACACGGAAAATTTCAAGAATGAAAGTTGTTCAAAATTTAATTTCCTCCAACTTTTGTTTCAGGAAAAACTTCATTTGAAGAAAGGTTTGAAAGATAAAATTTGAAACTTGAGTGCATTTGAAAATGTCCTATACACTTCGAAATTCAACTTTTTCTCCCACTTTTGTATGGCAACACAAAAAAATTTTGAACACGAAAGTTGTTCATCACTCGAAAACCTATAACATTTGTTATGGGCAAAAGTCCATTTAAGCAACGGTTTGAAATTTATTTTTAAACCTGTTTGTTACAATTTAAAATATAAATTAAACATTTAAAAGCTGTCATTTGAAGAACTCGTCATTTCATGTGCAAACGTACTAACAAACTTTATTGAAGGCCTTTACATGATTAACATTAGTACTAATTGTCATGTTAAACATATGATTAACCCTAATTACAGGTGATTAACACCTGGGTGTTACAGCTGTAGGGATAGGTGGGGTGGTCATGTAGACAGGTGTTGTCGTAACCGTAGATGCTGCAGCAGTAGTTTGTGATGGTGCTTGACTGTTACTCGTTCCTGCCTGGCTATTTTGAGCTGACAGAGCTGTTGTCATAGACACTTGCAAGGGAACATATTGTATCTGATCTGGTTGTATATAGCAAGGACCCATGCAACCTGGAAACGTGCCTTCAGCAAAAGTCTTGACCACCGCGTTGTGTACTGTGTTGCCCATGATTGTTGCATTTTTTATGAAGGCCTGAGCTACAGCTTGGCCAACCGCGTCCATCATCTTATTTTCACGTTGAGCCTCTGTTAATGGCTGGAAAGATGGAAGATTAAACTTCTTGACCACCTCACCAGATCTGGTGACACTGTACGATTTGAGGCAAAACTCCTCATACTCTTTCCTTTGTTCTTCTTTGAGCTTGTCTTCAGGAATAGGGATCTGGTTTTCTTCATTGACTTCAGATTTATCAGTGAGTTCCACCATGTTGAAGTTTTCTGTCCCACCAGGCGTGCCAAAAGATGTGTTGACGCAAAAATCAACACACTGGAATCCGAGGGCAAGTGTTCGCCAAGCTCCGAAAAGTCAACCAAGCGTGCCAGTCAATTTAACCTAAAATTGACAAGGGAGAAAATAAAGTCAAATTCGAGAGCGTATCGGCTGGGATTCCGAATATCTCTCTCACAGGCGTATCGGCAAGCTTTGCCGATATAGTAGACGACAAAAAGATATTTAATACAAGCGTATAATAAACGAGCGCATCGGCAGGATTAGCCAATGCACTAAACGACAATGTCGGCTTGAAATAGCCGATTACGCGTATATAACAAAATCTAAGCTACGAATGTGCAATTTAGATGATGTAAACTAAAAACAGATCTAAACCGGCTCTTGGGATAACAAAAGTGTTACTGCAAAACCTAAAGCCAATTTAATATATTTTTAGCAGATAGATCTGATAATGGCCAAAAAGCATAGAAAAACCTACAAATCTAGCCGATATCGATAATTTATGAATAAATTTAGACGAGATGACAGCGGTGCGCCCGGAAGTCAAGGCCTAGATGAACTCGATAACTTTTAAATAGATTTGAACGAAGCCACAGCGATGCGCCCGGTAGCTAAAGCTCAAATATACTCGGTAAAACGAAAACTCACCAGCAAACCAAGTCGCTCGAATGTGAGGCATCCTTGATCAACTTGAAAGAACTCGTCGAAAAAGAAAAGAAAAGGCGAAGTCGTCGAAAAGTGCAAAGAAATTGTAAATTGTTGTTGTATTGGATGTGTATCAAGTTTTTTCGGTCCCTTACAAATGATATTTATAGCCTAGCACTACCGAGTCCTAGCCGATTACGGCAAACATTACTTGACTATAAAGAAAAGACTTGCTAAAGATAAACTACTCTAAATATTACAACCGAATCATCAAAATTTTTGTAGAGTCCGGGTTCTCTTCTCTTTCCTTGACTTCATCGGCAACTCTCCATCGGCAGAGTACCAGAGCGGGCAAATCAGCATCTTCGAAGTATATTCCTCTGGTCCATCGGACGGACTCCATCGGCCGATTCCAACCCTGTTCATCTTTTGGTTTCTTCCAAATCGGCCACCTTCCCTTTATAAAAATTACCTTCCTTGACATGTGTCAAAAAAACAGTGTCAACAAGAAAGCTACAATGGGATGGGTTCTTAAATGCCTATAAAAGCCAACTGATCGATGACTTACTCATGGCTGAAGCCTCGGAGTGAGCATGACATATATTGGGATACACATGTAAAGAGATAATAGAGTTAGAAAGCTCAAAAACGTTCTATGAATTCTCATAACTTCCAAAGTATATGAAAATTGTACGCTTCTATATGAACTACGCAATCAGTCATCCCAATGCCAATTGAACAAAACAGTCCGAGTGAATCAATCCATCTAAACCATTAGCAACTAGTTCGTTCCAGCGCTTGGTCACACATGTGTATGGAAGCATGGCTGGCAACCATTCTAGAATCTGACCACTTAAACATAATAAAAATAAGTAAATAATGGAGCTCAAAAGGTAGCCGATTTGGTGAAGCACTCCAATGTTAGCAGTTTCACATAGAGAGGGGAAGGGTAGCACTCCCTACACTGTTGTTACCTGCCTATCTCAGTTTTACTTGGACACAAATAATGTTTCTCCTACTAATAATCACTACTTAGATCTAGAATTTTCCTGTTATAGGTGTTGCATTATTAGTAGAGTTTTGTTAAATATCTCTAGAAGTGGGAGAGGGGAGGGATATTTTTCACATTGTGATCCGGAGTTTTCCATGCAAATATCCCCACACGCTATTTCATTCCCATCGAGCACCATGGTGTTGTTCATCCAACATCTTCCTTCCTCCTTACATGGTCTCTCTATCCATCCCAAAACAAGTGTACTTCTAGAGTTTAGGTGCGACGAGCAATGCTAGTGAGAAATTATATAAACCCCTATACCGATGTAATTATTGCACCTTTAGAGGAGAGAAAGCAGAAAAAGGTCGCGGTGACTGTTCGGAAGATCCAATATCTTACCACCCTTTATCAATATAAAGACAAAATGGAAAGATAAATGTCACCAATTAACAAGAGCTTCATTCAATTGTACTAACTGCTAGTCGATTACTCACTTGACGATTCCTAGAGAGATACCCGCGGTTCATGCGAAGCATAGCTTACTAAAGACCTCTTCCAAGTCATCAGGATTTATATAGTCCATTGAAATACAGCTATCGCCGACTCTTACCTGCAATGGCGGAGCGTAACATCTTCAAGAGGAGCCCAATCAAAATGCAAAATGCTCTAAATTGCAAACTTAGAGTTGCAAATTTCATCGAATTAACTTCCTCACTTAGCTGGCGAACCTCCAAAACAGATACATCAGAATGCCAGCATGTGTAAAGGATCCTCGTTGAGAGTTCTTCAACTCCAATGGCAAGCCTCCTTGGAACGTCTAGCCTATCAAGTAAACACTATTGCCTTAAGCTTATCCCTCTTAATCACAAATCCAGAACTTAAGCGCATAAGACTAGTATCCATTTTTAAGTAATCACTGTCAATATGTTCTTCCTTGAGCGCAAGGCGAAGGAGTGCAATATCTGGTCAGGATTAAACTTTGTATGCATCCTGCAACTAATTTAAACAATTGAAAAGAGAGCAAATTTAATTCAAACAAAGCAACATAAGTCCATTTTTGCCATCCAACTATCGCCTCGGTTTGGTTTTGGCCATGAAACCGTAAAACCATGATTTTTTTGCCATCTAACACTTAAAATCATTCATATTTGACATCGGATGGTTTTGGTTGTGGTTTTGCTGATATGGATGTCACATAGTGATGGGGCCTACCTGTTATCCCTCCTCTCTTCTCTCTCTTATCCCTCTCTGCACTGGCCGACTCCCCTCCCCCCACGCGCCTCCCACTGCTCCACCAGGCTAGCTGGAGCTTTGTCGTGGGCTAGCGCTGCTGGCAAGCGAGCTGCAGCTCTGGCGGGCGGCGCGGGTTGGAGCTTCGTTGCGGACCTGCGCCGCTGGCTAGGCGAGCTGGAGAGAGAGAGGAGGGCTGACAAGTGGGTCTATCACCACGTGGCATCCACGTTACCAAAACCACCTAGCAAAACCATCTAATGGCCAATATGAATGGTTTTGAGAGTTGAGTGGCCGAAGATTCCTAGTTTTGCAGTTCGAAGGTCAAAACCAAACTGAGGCGACAATTAGATGGTCAAAACCAAACTATGTTGGATTTTATCTAGTATTCTCATTTCTTGTTTCTTTATGCCATCAACAATTCTCAATTCTCATAGACACATTATAACACTAAATAGAGAGCATTTCAAGTAACATTATTGCTAGAATCAAGGTTTTTATTATCAAAAATAAAAATTTACCGGAGGTCATGGATAAATAAGATATATCGATAATATCTAACCAAATTCAAAAAATTCATTTTTTTCGAAAAAAATCATAGAATTTGACTTGAAACTATTTCTAAGCTATTAAACATCACTTTTTCACAGATAAAAATAAAAATAAAATATTATGAGCGTGGGATTGCACGGGTGAATATGGACCGTCTGTGTAGAAGTAGGATAAACAAAAAAAATAGCCAATATCTAATTTATCGGACCATAGGGATAAAAGGTATATATCAGAAATTTTGGTGAATATCGATGAATATTGGCCGATAAAGGAAACCTAGCTAGAATTGCATGGACATGACATGAATCGGATGTTATCTAGCAAAACTATGGAGAACATAGTTGCCAAAGAGCTCAACCACACTGGCCTAAAATACAACAGTAAGAACTACCTCAAATATCGGCCGCCGAAAAGTTGAAAGCGCTGGTATGAAGGCAAAAGTTGAGGAGCTCAGTAGAAGCAAAACATTATCAGGTTGTCCACCTGTGCCTATTACTGAATCAGTTGTTGCTAGTTTTTGAGAGTTCAGACGATTATAGTTGATAAAAACACACATAAGAGCACATGGCCACATAGATAATCAAACGCATGATCAAAGAAAGTAAAACGACCCCCTTTAATCAATCCTAACTTCCTCCTAACAGTAATTTGTACAAACTACACTAATCCTACAAGCTACGCTAAATCTGCGATGGTGCCGGCGTGCGAGAGCACGTTGGTGTTCCTGAAGAAGCGGTCCACCATCGCCAGGAGCACGTCGGTGGTGAGCAGGCTGTCGGAGCCGGCGCAGTGCGCGCGGCCGGCGGCGCGCTCGACGCCGAGCGCGGCGGCCACCTGCTCCAGCCCCCCGCGGATGCCGCAGCACCTCGCGAGGTGCTTCGCGTCGAGCACCTTGGGCCCGAAGAGCCCCTGGAGCAGGGCGTGGAAGCCGTCCAGCGTGTCCGGCAGCGGGCGGCCGCCGGTGAGCACCTTGGCGAGGTACGCGAAGTCGTAGGCGCCGGCGAACGCCGCCCAGGTGAGGTTCCCGCAGCCGAGGCCGCAGCGGTAGAACCCTGCGGCCAGGTCGCCCGGGCGGACGCCGAACTCCCGCAGCGTGCCCAAGTCCATGCCCTGCGCGCGGAGCATGGCGACGGAGGCCGGCGCGTGCGGGTCGCGCGCGGGGTCGAAGCCCCGGACGTTGAACTGCCACGCGACGGGGCAGCGGCCGGCGGCGCCGGACAGCGCGAACCCGACCTGGAGCAGCTTGAGGTCGTCGACGTTCCTCTTCACCAGCGCGTAGCTCTCGCGCGGGCCGCGGAGGTAGCGCGGCGTGCCCGAGTCGTGCACGGCGCCGGGGAACTCCGTGTCCATGCACACGCACGGGTAGTAGGGCAGCAGCGCCGCGATGTTGGCGAGCTCCTCCTCGAGGTTCCCGGACCACACGTCCCGGACCTGGGCCTTGGCCGAGTACACCAGCTGCGCGGGCTGCGGCGCGTACGGCACCATGGCTGGGTGGTACTGGGGCACGATGTGAGCGAAGCTGGACGACGGCAGAGGAGGCAGCGGCGGAGGGTGCATGACGGCAGGGCCGCCGTCGCGGGAGGGCATCGTCGTGGCTCAAGACCACCGGTGATTCGCCCGAGTTCGCTTCGTGGTGCTGGATCGTGTCCGTGGATCGTGGCCGCGTCCTGGTTTTATGGTGGCGGCGCAAGATACGGGGCGGGCGTGCCGACCTCGGATTGCCGAAGCGGACCAGGGACCAGGGTAGACTCCAACTCGGGCTCCAACCCTAATATTTTTCCGGTTTCCCATCCTGAAACCACAAACTGCAACACGACGAACAATCGGACTCCTAACCAGAAACGATCGAACTCGTCTAGGGTTTCCACCCTGCCACGGTCGGTCACCAATGCCACAATCATGATTCCATTCTATCACAAAATCAAATTATTGAGTAGTCACCATCAATCACCAATGCATCAGTCAAAATTACAACATCCTGTAGAGACTCTTATCTACAGAAGAGCAGGACCCTGATTATCATGCCAACAAACTTTGTTCCTAGTCCATTCCATACACGTCTACCACGAGAATTTCTACGCTATCTTTTGGTGCTTTTGAATCACACAATGCAATATACAGATTAAATATCCGTTCAGATGTCCACAGCTCTTTCCACAATAGATTTCGCAGGCATCGTCACGGCTCAGTCATCCAGGCTTACTCTGGTCCTCCTTGGCTTGTTATACAAGGGTCGCGTGTTAGCATGAGGCTGGTCACCTGATTCACGGCTTGAGATTGAAAGAGGCTCCATGTCATCATTTATTGTTCGGTTGATCAACGAGATCTGTCTATGCTCCACCCGTGGTCTCCTTTCCACAGATTCAACACCATCTTCACTGGAATTAATGCCATTGCCATGCCGTCTCTCTTGTGCCAACGGATGTGGCCACTCTCTGATATCATCCACCTGAGCCTGCATGCCAAGAGCATTAGATTGATATCTCGGTTCCCTTGACCACCTGCCAGAGTTCCTTTCTCTCTCTGCACTTGATGCAGAGACAGGGCGCTGGCCATGCAGACTTTGCCGTGACAGAACTTCTACTGCAGGAGGTTGGTCTCCAAGAATGCCGCTTCCAACTTTCCCAGCAGATGTTCTTCCTTTAGACCTCTTGCCTCTGGATAGTTTGCTCAGATTTGTTATTTGGGCATCAGGTAGCTTGCTCCTGCTTTCATTTGATGATCTGCCAGCTTCTTGCACAACTGTCCCTAGAGGTGTAAGGTTAAGCAGTTCTGGATCATCTTTAAAATTGAATGGACGCTTTGCTGGGTCCATTTTTCTGAAGGTAATGGATATCCTGTGTTTTAGAAAGTAATGCATCAGATTTTGAATGTGAAAGTCCAATAAGTTCTGAAAATATACAACAGATGAGTGCAAACCTTTTGGTCGGGACAGCTGGAACACAATGCTTTGCTACATCAGCACCATTGCCGTTCAGGACAAGCACAGACCTGTAAATGTTCATGTTTAGTAAGAAGAACTGCACAGTTATACTGATGGACTTGTGATTTATAAATACTAGTTTTGTGAACTCTAGCATTAGAAAACAAAGATACTACTTTGAAAATAATGTAAAATTACAGATATAACTAACTCTGGTAGTTTAAATGGGAACAAGATACACAAACAAAAACAAACAGTTAAAAATAGACCTTTGAAGCAATCTGCTTTAAAAAAAAAGTCCGTAAAAATAAATCATTAGAAAATAGACCTTGGAAGCAAAAACTTCTGAAAACTACAGACCCAAAGAAAACAATTTTACTAAAACTGTACCATGCAGCAACAAATCATTTATAGAAGTCAAATGAGCTGCTAAAGTCTTCAAAATTGTATATATTCACAACTTTGAAATGCCACGAAATAAAATCAATTTTCTAACTATCCAAATAGTATATAATTATATAAAAAAGTGCAAATACCTTAATAAGAAATCAACTAGTAGAAGGAAAGAACATGGCAAGATATGTACCCGACAGGGAGAGGGATCGCAATTGAACCAGTGAATTCTCCAGGGGCAGAAGCTCTCAGGTTAGATCCAAAAAGAATGTTGCATTCGCTGAGGAAAGAAACGGTACAAAATGGCCGAACAAAATCATGGCTATCTATATGTGGTGGGATGCAATCTGCAGGTTCATATATATTTACAATGCAGCTGTCTGGCACACAAGTCGGCGGCAGAACTTGCCATCGTACCAATCTCTTAATCATAGTCTTAAAGAGATCAGGCATTGGATCAGAAACAATGGTCTGTATAATGCCTGGTGGATTTCCGTTCTTATCCTGCCATGAAGATTCAGTTCAAATTTACAGATGAGGCTCAACAATGTTACATGTAGTACAAGATGATGGAATTCTCAGAGGAAAGTACCGTAGCATAATTGTAACAGCATCCAAATTGGATTGTTACCCGGCCTTTACCACGCATCCATTTTTGGGGTTCAGTGTATGTGCGATCTGACATGAGAGGAAACATAACTGGATTCAGACACAAAAAATAGAAAGCTAAATATGGCAAACAAACAGCTGCAACTTAGCAGTTTCATACAATCTACAATAATACTATATTAATATTTAAGTATCAATGGAAGAAAACACTAAGAGCGTAAGGTAACACTATCATACAGTTTGAGATATAGGAAGTATAATAACAATAGTAAAATTGCATTAGAATTAGAAGTCCAATTTATTTATTTTCCATTTCTGCTTTCACCTAAAATGTTAACTAAGTTAAAACAACAACAGCAATCATTTGATAAAAATTGCTCGATTAAGACATCATGCCACCCCTCGAAGGAGGAACTGAAATCAATATGTGATTCAGTAAAAGACGAATTCATAGCATCCACTAGCTTGACTTGTCACTAAGAGGTTTGAACATGGTTCTTAAGGCGTCGCCTAGGCGACGCCTAGTCGTCCAGGCGCTCAAAAATCCAAGGCGTCCGCCGACGCCATGCCAAAAGAGAAGCAAACTGAGAGGGAGGGTGAGGGAGGAGGGAGAGGAGGGGAAGGATTTCGACGATCTGCGGGGGAAGGGGAACAAGAGGGAGGGGGTGGCGGCCTACCTGAGCATGGTGAGGAAGGTGGGAGAGGGAGCGCCGACGAGCTTCGGCGGCGCGAGGGCCTGGCGACGGCGCGCGGGTCCAGTAGTGGTGTCGCGCGGGGCCGGCGGCAGCGTCTGGCGGAGCAGCAAGGGCGGGCCGGCGGCGGCGTCGGGCGGAGGAGCGACGGCGGGCCGGCGGCGCGAAGGGAGAGGGAGAGCTGAGAGAGCAGAAGGCGGCGCGGATGAGAGGGCAGAGAGCAGAGGGCAACGAGTGGGAGAGGGTTCTAGAGGGTTATAGCATGCTATTGTTGGGCTGGGCCTAATTGTTGGGCTGGGCAGCAGCCTGCCCTCTTCTTTGCCTTTTTTACTCTTTTTATTTCCTATTTCTTTCCATTTCCTCCCTGTGGCATATGGGTAAGGCGTCGCCTTGCTCGCCTAGGCGTCTGCCTAGGCGTCGCCTCGCCTTGCAGACGGGGTCGCTCGCCGTGCCTCGCCTTAACGCCTTAAGAACCATGGGTTTGAAAGATTGACTTCTCAAAGCTTGCAATGCAAAGTCAAGCTGTGATTACATGCCTGTTCACGGTGAACGTGTGGAGTCGTGAAAGTCATCTCAATCTTACAGTATTAACACAGCCTATCAGTCAGTGCAATAATATAGCTTCAGTTTGCACAATATAGTCTATGTATGTAAAAAAGGCCTCGGTGCTCCACGCTCCACAGAGTCAGATACACAAAAATATGGCATGTGCAATCATCCCAAACTAAGAGAAACAGGGTTGCATGACTGGATATTCCACTATGCATTTCTGTATGGTTTCAACAAAATATTTCGTTTTCTGAAATATGAAGAATAAAGTGCATTTAAGGATTCATCTGAACCAAAGTTGAGGACAGCCCAATACCCACTACTAATATACTATACTCCTGTTAAAAGTTGGATTCAGGGCTGGAAGGTGGAAGCAATACAGTAAGGTATGCATGTTTGTTTGCTTGCAAATGCCAATGTGAAAAACCACAATTGATCTACAAACACATGAGAAAAGGAAACCAGAAAAAAGCATGGACAATACTAAATGGTGCTGAACTAGTAATGCTAGACTTATAGTTTGTAAAAGCAGGTAAGCACTGGTGTAGCAGACTCATGTGCATGGTTTTTGAGGCGTCCTAGGTGTATCCTAATGCCACAGGATGACAAGATCACAAGACACACAAAAGGTCCTAATTACACTTTGTTGCCTAGGGGGTCCAATGGCAATGGACGCCACAGCACGTCAAAAACCATGCTCATGTGTCATGTGTGTAATAAAAAAATTATGTGGGTTGCATTTGATAAGAGAAATGATTTTCTATACTATTATCAGTTAGTCTTTTCGATAATAGTCACACTCATGGGGATAATTCTGGTACTATATAGTTGACCTCATATGGTAACATATAACTATGAAACTTTGAATTGAATTCTCACTAGCCCTGAGCTAATGTTAACTTTATCCAAATATTTCTCCAATGCCAAGTCATTATGAAAATCCAATGATTTCAAACCCCAATCCCAGGGCAAAGCACATCAGGCCAAATATAAGAACCAAGTGACACTCACCTCCGAGCTCCCCACGCCTGCCCCTCTCCTGGAGGTCATACACGCATTCGACAATGCGCCGCTGCTCAGCTGAGCTGAACACACCAGCATGAAGCTCAAGGCCCTCAAGGATGTTGACGAGGCGGCCATTAACCCTCTCGAGGCAGATGTAATCCTTCTTCCGCACCACGTTCTTGAACCTCCTCTGTTCCCGCTGGTCCCTCGTCAGCTGCACCTTGGGCCTCCCAACCTCGCCCCCCTCCTCCCCGTCATCAGCCGCCGCGGCCGCCGTGTCCTCCTCCGCCGCCGCGGCCAGCTCGTCCTCCTGCGCCATGTCCGCCCACGACATCCTCGGCTTCTCCGCCGGCGCCGGCGCCGGCTGCTGCTGCTGCTGCGGCGGCGGCGGCGGCGGATCCGAATCCCATCCGCTGGGCTCGAAAGGCGGATGCTTCTGGGGCGCGGGATCGGAGTCCCACCCCGTCGCCTCAATCTGATCGATCTGAAGCGTCGGCGTCCGCGGCGATTCCTCATCTGCGCGGGGTTGGTTGGGCGTCATGCACAAGAACTAGCCAAAAAACCCTAGCAGCACAAGTGTACGACTGCACAGAATCCCAACAGCGGCGGCCGGTGGTTACCTCGCGGGAGCAAGGAGTCGACGCGGCCGCGGAGCGACTCGACGCAGGAGGGGCAGAGGCCCGCGGAGAGGAAGGGGAGCCATGTGGTGAGGAACTCCCCCGCGATGGCCAGCTCCTCGCCCGTGTACCCCTGCACGAGCGCCATCGGGTCGCCCCCGCCGCCGCCGCCACCGGAGGAGGAGGAGGGCGCCATGGCCATCGCCCCGCCGGTGGTGCGGAACTCCCCCGCTCTGTCTCCGACGCGTGGGCCCCTCGCCGCCACTCCCCCTTCGCCGCCGCCTCGATTTCGATTCGACGCTTCGCCTTTCGGGAAAGGTTTGGGTGCGCTTTCGTATTGATAGCCTAGTGGTTTTTTTGCCTCCCAGAGCCAACGCCTCGGCAGCCGCGTCGGGCTCTGGCGGGTGGGACCCAGAAATCGTAGCCGTCGGTGTTAGGATCGGACGGCCGGGATCTGAAGCTTTGACGGGGAGAGGAAACAGGACGCGAGTCGCTTCGTCTAGTCTGCCGAGTACTCCTACATGGTGGCTTCGGCGGCGCTGCGCCGGCTCCGCTCCTCGCCGCGGCTCCGGCTTGCCGTCGCCGGCTCCTATGGCAGCGCAAGTGCCTCCGCCGCTGCCGTGGGGCTGGAGCGCGCGGAGGACCCGAGCCGCCGCATCGCGGAGCTGGCCGCGGGGGGGCGCGTGTGGGACGCGCGCAGGCTGTTCGACGGGACGCCCGACCGGGACGTGGTGGCCTGGACGGCGATGGTGTCGGCGTACGCGCGGTGGGGGATGCTGCGGGACGCGCGGGCGCTGTTCGACCGCCCCGACGCGCGCCGGAACGTGGTCACCTGGACGGCGCTCCTCTCCGGGTACGCGCGCGCCCGCCGCGTCGACGAGGCCGAGGCGCTGTTCGAGCGGATGCCCCAGCGGAACGTCGTCTCCTGGAACACGATGCTGGAGGCGTACGTCGCGGCCGGCCGGGTGGACGATGCCCGTGCGCTGTTCGACCACATGCCGGTGAGGGATGCCGGCTCGTGGAACATTCTGCTGGCCGGACTGGTGCGGTCGGGGAGTGTGGATAAAGCGCGAGAGCTGTTTGCGAGAATGCCAGATAGGGACGTGATGGCTTATACTACTATGGTTACTGGTATTGCGAGGCACTGTAATGTTGATGAGGCTCGAGTGTTGTTCGATGTCATGCCAAACAGGAATGTGGTTTCTTGGAATGCCATGATCTCTGGGTACATAAGTAATGACAGGATTGATGAAGCGCTGGATTTGTTCATGAAGATGCACAGGAGGGATGTTGCTTCTTGGAACATTATGATTAACGGTTTTATCCAGAGAAAAGATTTGAAGAGGGCACGGGAGCTATTTGATGAGGCGCCCGAAAGGAATGTTGTCACTTGGACTACCATGATAAATGGTTACTTGCAAGGCATGCAAAGTGAAATGGCATTGGGGTTCTTTAGTGGTATGCTTACGGCAGGTATCAGACCAAATAAAGTGTCATTTTTGGGTACTCTTGATGCTTGCAGCAACCTTGCGGCACTCTGTGAAGGGCAGCAGGTGCATCAAATGATATGCAAAACAGCATTTCAGTTTGATACTTTTGTCGAGTCCGCCCTGATGAATGTATATTCCAAGTGTGGTGAAATTGGGTTGGCAAGAAAGTTGTTTGATCTTTCTAGGGAGAAGGACTTGATCTCTTGGAATGGAATCATTGCGGCATATGCGCATCATGGTGTTGGCATAGAAGCTATACTCCTGTATGACAAGATGCAAGAAAATGGATATAAGCCTAATGATGTCACCTATGTGGTGTTGCTCTCAGCATGTAGTCACTCTGGTTTGGTTGATGAAGGGCTTAAGATCTTTGAATCCATGGTTAAAGATAAGTCAGTTGCAGTGCGTGATGAGCATTATACTAGCTTGATTGATCTTTGTAGCCGAGCAGGACGACTTGATGATGCCAAAAGGTTAATCCACTGTCTTAAGATTAAGCCTGCATCAGGTTCTGTCTGGAGTGCCCTTCTAGGTGGGTGTAATGCACATGGAAATGTGAGCATTGGCAATTTGGCAGCTAGAAGTCTGTTAGAAGCAGAACCTGATAATGCTGGAACCTATACGCTCCTGTCTAACATCTATGCTTCTGCTGGTAAGTGGAAAGAAGCAGCACGAATTAGGTCAGAGATGAACAGTCGAGGACTAAAGAAACAACCAGGATGCAGTTGGATTGAGGTGGCAAATAAGGTTCATGTATTTGTATCACGTGATAAGTCCCATAGTGAATCTGACTTGATCAACGGTCTGGTACAAGATATCCATCACATGATGAGGATTGCTGGAACTGTTCCCACTGATAGTATACTTGATGAGGAGGTAGTGTCTATTTAGTTGCAACTGGAAGTATTTTCATCTGAACTGCAAGGATTCAGTCAAACAAAGTAACCCCCACTATTCAATCCAACCTAGAGTATGTTTGGCGTCCATGCCATGGCGTTACACATGTGGCTAAAGTGGTTGTCCTGTCACCCGAATCTTGACTCCTCAGGTTCTCGATCATGCCTTGCCAACTTTGCTAATTTCTTAGCGCCTTCTGTCTCAGGTTATGGTTCTTCCTAACTCAAGTTTTACTGCTAACAGATTAAATTTTAGTTTTTGCCCATTCCATTATTTTGATTGTTTAGAATGCTATCACAGACAGATAACTAATAATCGCTTTTGCATTTCTCACACTAACAGAAGTATCTAACAAAAATAGAGATATTTCGGTGGCAGTCAGGGATTAGAGTTTATCGCACTGGCATATAAGGAATTATATAATCCTAACTTATTGTTTAACACTGATGCTCTCCTGCAGGTTGTCTGATTCATCTCCAAGAAACTTTGCTTTAGCCTTATTTATGGATTTCGATCTCGGACTCATCTTTGCCGTGAGGTCCTTGGAAACTAGTTATGCAGCTGCTCAGGTGCTTACCATCATGGCGTCATACCATGCTTACCTTCAGCATGCCAATGAAAGGCCATGCTTAGCTTGGACGTCCATTCTGAGGCTCCAGTTGATGAAAGAAGTTTGGAGACACTAAAAAGTAAAAAACTTTCATGCAGATCTCCCTGGTGGCAATGAACTCAGTACTAGCTATAACTTCAGAAAAGGAGATCTCCTTAAGCAGGTGAGGAGAACCTGCCGATCTCAAACATCCAGCAAGGAGTTCCGGAGGGCTAGCCTTGTTAATTTGAAGAGAAGGTGGTTTCATGTGCCTGAATAATGACAATGAAGATGGATATGTTTGCTTTGTTGCTGGTTCTTCAATTGATGCGCTGGAGAGATTTCTGACGTACGCACTCAAGCTGCCAAACAAATAATCCGAATTCTTTGCCTTAGAAGGTATATATACTGTATACCTGCTTGTAACTGTAAACATTGCATGGACACATATCAGTACCGTATATGGCTGCTTCTGATATGATTTTGTCTTCAGCCACACTCATCATCTGGAGGCCATATGATTTTTTTCTCGAAAGGACTAGAAATGCTCGCGGCGTTGCCGCTTATGGCCAGTGTCTGTCCTCCCTTTTTTTGTGTTCCTCTGGTGAAGCGAGGTAGAACATTGTGAGAAATGAGAAATTATCAACACCACCAGTGTCTGGCCTCTCATTTTTTCTTGTTCCTCTGGTGAAGCGAGGTATAACATTGTGGGAAATGAGAAATTGTCAACACCAGTGAATCTAACTTTTCTCCTCAAAAGATAGGTATCTTAGAATCTACCATTTCATCATGTACGTTGTGATATGGTGCGTACAAATGTTCTAGGCTGTCTAAAGCTTTTATTCTATTTTCAATTTCATTTTTTATCAAAAATATATAGTTCAGCGTATTGTGGTGCTTGACCTTGTTCTGGAATTAATGATCCTATAAGGTGATGTATTTGGCCATTAATATGAAATACATATGATTCTTCTCCTTTGTTAATGTCTTTTATTATATTTGCTCTCATTGAGGTGAAGGCAAAGAGACTATTGTATTGCCTTATTCTTTATAAGAAATGCTTCGATTTTGTGCCTTTTTTATCATTAATTAACCGTGAGGGTCTTTATATGGTGGTATCTTTATTTTTCCATTTTTACAACAGTTTGTGTATATAATTTGTTTGCTATATGCCGGCTCTCAGTTTAGTTACATTCATTGGTAATATAGCTCCACAATATTTACACTGGTATTTTGGTTCACCTAAATATGATCGTTTATCATATGATTCTTTTAAGTGTTGAATATATTCTACTGTATAAGATACCATGCCTTGATTAGTATTAATAATTATCCTTAATCTAATGCCTTCGATGGTGCCTGCTGCTACTCCTCCGCCGCTTTACCTCCTCCAGGTGCTCACGGCCGGCTGCTGCCTTCCAATCAGAGTCCTTGACTCCTCCGCTGCTTCACCTCCTCCAGGTGCTCACGCCCGGATGTAGCCAGCCGCCGTGCTCTACCTGAGACTCGCGCTGCCTCGCAGACCAAGAAACAAATCGACCGGAAAATCGAGCAGTCTCTATCTCTATCTGCGGATCGCATCAGCCATGGCGGCCGCCGCGCAATAAGGCCTGACCCACCGCGACGCCGTAGGGACGACGACAGGGTCACGACCCGAGCGTCCCCTGGTCTTTGCGTTCCTGGAACGCGGAACGCGGCGTCGGTCGGTGGCCGGCGCAGCAGCTGGAACTACGGAGGACGGAGGGAGGTGCGGCAGGACCGAGAGGCTGAGGACAGTGGGCAGACAAGCGGATTCGCGACGATTCGCGAGCGTCCGGGTTTGTGGCATAACGGGTAAGAGACCCACGACGGCGATGATCGGACGGCTGATATCGTAAGTTTGCTGGATCCAACGGTTAGAGGGCTAACGGGTGATATGGTGCGATGGTTTGCCCGTTTTTGGTGTAGGAATCATAGGTAGAGATAGGGACAATTTCGCTGTTTTCCTTTACCTTCCACTGGGCTCAGACATGATCCTCAGGCCCATTCATTAGTGGGTTGATCACTGTTCGGCCCAAACAGCCCAATTTCCACATCAGCCCACCACCACCAACCCCGTCCAACAACCTCTTCGAATAGTGCCAAGACGAGGACGAGCAACCACCCAGCCCACCCGCCGGTTGGTCACGCTCCTCCCCGATCCCGATCTCCGGCCGACGCCATGGCGGCCGCCGCAGGCATCGCGGCGGTAGTGGGGGTGCTCATCCTCCTCGTCGCGGGGGTCTCGGGCGCGCGCCTCCCGGCCCGCGGCGCCGCCGTCCGCGGACCGGCGTTGCCGCGCGGGGGAGCGCCGGCCACGGCGGTGTTCGCGCTGGGCAGCTTCTGGAGGTCGGAGGCGGCGTTTGGCTGCCTTCCCGGCGTTATCCGCACCTCGGTTGGTTATGCTGGCGGCTCCAAGGCCAACCCCGAGTACCGCAACCTCGCCGACCACGCCGAGTGCGTCAAGGTGCAAAACCCACCCATTATTATAGTAGCCTATCTAGCCCTCTACTACTTCGCCTATGCATCGAAATGGTTCATTCAGTTCATGTGCTGCGAGCGTGTATAAAGAAATTGACGCTTGCTTTGTCTTGCGTGTTGAGTGCTAGATACTGCTCGGTTTTTTAATTCATTTAATTGCTTCCGTTTTAAGTTTGGAAGTACTAAGCACTGAAGCGTTATGTGAGCAATGATAATTGGCATTGACAGGTTTCTGCTCTTATGTAGGTTGAGTATGATCCCCGGCTGATTCACTACAAGCAGCTTTTGGACGTGTTTTGGGCAAGTCATGATCCACGGGAGGTGTTTGGGCAAGGGCCAGATGTTGGCAACCAGTACAGGTATTTGAGTTATCATCTCTATCTGTTAAAAGTGATACTTTTTTGCATGACTTGCCATGGACGTTTCGTCTATTGAGTTTGTGATCATCTTTGCTTGGTGTCCAGTGCTGATTCCATGGTAGATAATTTTTTGTTCCGTTGCTTCGCTGATGCTATTGTCAGACTAAAGCCATCATTTTTTTCCTTTAATTTTGTTGTTGTGAAACTGATAATAAATTTGATTGACCAACATCCTGTGCCAAGTTTGTGGTAGGTGAATTTTTATCACAATGCTTGCATGATGCTTCTGTCAGATTAAAGCCGCCATTTTTCCTTTAAATCATGGTATTCTGAAATTGATAGTTGATTGGGTTGATAAGCATCTTTTTGTGTTATGTTGTATCATGGCACTAGTATCTTAAACAAATAACATGGTTGTTTTGTGGTTGGATATGTCCAAAAGACATTACGACTAATTGTGGAGTCACTGATATGGCTGCAGATCTGTCATCTTCACTAATGGAACCATTGAGGCCAGATTGGCTGCTCTTAGCAAAGAAAAAGAACAAGCTAAAGATCGCAGTAGCGTTATTACCACACAGATCCAACCATTGGGGGCGTTCCATCCTGCTGAACCAGAACATCAGGTAACAATTCCACTATACTTCCCTTTGAGGATCCAGATACATTGCATTATGGGTTTGTTTGCATTTTATGATCTGAATTTCTGTGCTAGAAATTTGAACTGAAGCGCAAGCCATTCCTCCTGCAATTGATTGGGAATTTGCCAGAGGAGGAGCTCCTGACATCAACACTAGCTGCAAAGCTGAATGCATATGCTGCTGAGCTCTGCCCTGCGAATACCCAAAAGAGAATTAGCTCCAAGATTGATGAGATTGCAAAGAAAGGATGGCCCATCTTAAGGGAAATTTAGTTGATACTAGATCCTGGACTCAAATCGGTTGTTGCAATGCAGACACAAGAGAGGTGCATGATTTTGCAGAAAATAATTTTAGGAATATTTCTTCTGTGCACCATTGCCATGATGGCCTCAGTCATCCATTCTTCACTTTGCTCACAAAGATATAGTTGTGCATAGCATGTGCATTGAAATTGTGACTAAGCTGTGTGTGTGTGTTACCCCATTTGTAACTTGAATTCATTGTCCAAGCTTACTTAACGGACAGTAGTTGTCCGTTGTAATTTTGGTTGTTCATTTGTGAAATATAGATATTTCGTTCTTATTCAGCAGAGCTTGTGCTGGTCGTGATTGAGGTGCATGTGAATATGACAATGAAATATTGTTTTATTGATGGGGAAGATTCCATGTATTCAATTTTTCTTCAGAGATTGCATAACAGAGTTAAGTATATGTGTCTACAAAAAAGAAGGGTCTCTATGTTTGCTGAAAAAGCAGCTTCAAATGCATTTATCTGCCTCAATCTTTTCTAAACAGTTCAGAAAAAGAATTACACCAGCTTTGTACATATTCGACGAGATGATTATTGCAGGAAAATGGTGCGACCCGTGATGGAAAAATAGTTGTGGAAAACTGTCATCCAATTTTAGTTCCCTCTAAAATCTCAACTAAAACTCGTGGTGTAAGTTCATTTTGAGACCAAATGGAATAGGAACTTCGGGGGCAGAATTGCATCTCATGTCCTGATGAAAGTAACATGTAGGATACTTAACAAGCCAAATACAAAAAATTCAGCTAGTTACCTCATAAATAATAGGGTTGATTAGCATGCCTACCAAATAACAAGAGCATGACTTCCCACAAAAGTAAAGTTCAAAGAGTGTGAAAAAATTGCAGCAAACCAGGGAACCCAGTTTCAGACTTTCAGTTGAAGCAACACTACATCAGGTGTGATGTTGGATGGTAGAACTCATGAGCAAATGACATACAACTGGTAGATTTGGTACAACTTCCTTTGCACCATCATGCCAGTACATGGAAGAAATGGAATCGGTCTTCCCTGAGATCCTGCAAATGCAATTTTATTGCACATGAAGTACTGAATTACTAACTTGGAAAGCGAATAAGAAGTCCTAGAACCAAGCTCATCATTACAGCTGCTGTTATTCTATCTCTTTAGGTATAGCACATTGCATTATGTTCATTCATTACAATCTGAAGCTTGCCGTGTTTTTCCTAAATCCACAATTCATCATCTCATTTTAAGCCAATTTTTTTTTGTAAAACTCGCACTCATCACAGACATCATTTGTTTGCTTGAACTACCTGCTATTGATTCTCGCATGAAACTGTCCGGTGCATGTTCAACAAATCTATAGCAACCACACAAATTTGCGAGTTCAGAACAAAAGAAAGTTCAGGTTTCAGACAAAGAGACAGTTCGGACTTTTGAGTGAACAAGAGAGAACAGAAAAACGCACCCGTCCCTGAAAATTATGAATCCTTATGTCGTAATAGGAAAGTTTAACATGGTCTCGAACCTTCCACCTTTCTCATGGTCATGAAGCCGATAAGCAGCTTCTGAAACTATGTTATATCTACACTGAAAAAATGAGCAGCATACATTTTTCTCTGACTTTTGAAGATTTTAGAATCCTGACGTAGTTGTGCTCGTCGTGCTACCGTTTGGATGGCGGCTCTAGCAGGGAGCAGCATCCAGCAGCTGCCGGCCGGCGAACGCTGTCGATCTCGATCATTCGCCGCCGCGTCTGATCATGTCAAACAGATAGAGGATGGTTGCGCCGAGGGGAAGACATGGAAGGGCGCAGTTTGCACGGGGTCTCCCTGGTTAATCGTGGACGGTAAATGAAATACCGACCACCCGTTGCTTCGTACGCCGGCCGACGGCAGCCGCCAAAGCGCCAGGACTACGGGGAAGTCGACAGTGTTGATGTGAGTATTGAAGAGAGTATTGGGAAAAGCTTTAACAGGTGGACCAAGCTTCCACGTCGGACGCACAAGAATGGACGTTTTCTGAAAGGCCAACTGAGTCTGAAACTGCAGAAGGCAGGAACAGATTACAAATGTGGATTTGAATTGAGATGTGGATTACTGGACGGGGATGCAGGGGTGGTGCTCTGTCTGTTTCGTCAGCATTCAGCAGGGGAGTATTGCATTTGCATGCTCGCACCTCTTATGCTTTCTACTCGATGTCTGGATGCAACTAACTAAAAACAGTGTTTCAGTTCACTACTTCTTGGTTTACTGGTGTTTTTAGAGTAGGGCACGGATTATAAACTTCTTGGTTTGCAGTTGTATGCTAGCAATAGATACAAAATAATGGTTCCAATAAGACTTTCTGAATATTTTTTCAGAACTTGCATTGCAGACAGGCCATCAGTGATCCATCAAATGAAGCTCCAACTAACATTCTTGGGAAGGGGCAGGAGCAGGGAGCAGGAGCATCCAGCAGCTGCCGGTGCCGGCCCACCGGAGAGATCACCGGAGGGCGGCGGCGGAGCAAGCAGCGCCGCGGGACGAGGAGATGGAGCAGCGCGGCGTACTTGGGAAGGAGTCGTCCAAGCACGCACTTCTACGGCGGGCGTCTCTCCCTGATTGATCCCGACCGCGGGAAACGGATCGGACGGCTCCGATCTACCCAGGGGGTGGACGGTAAATGAAACACCGTCCACCCTGGACGGTATCTGGAATACCGTCCGCCCCCTGGTCGTGGCCGCCTGAGCACCCGGATGCGGCGAGGGACGCGCCGGCTCCGCGGCACCAGGCATCTCAGCTTCTCGGCCGCACCACGAGGCGGAGCCGCTCCCGGAACGCCAGGTGCGCCCGCGCTTGCCGCAGCAACAGCACGCCGTGATCGAGCTCTGACTCTGACCAGCGCGCGACGCGCCCCGGGAGGCCAGGACTACTGCTTGAGATGCAGCGGCCTCGGGGCAGATGGACGGAGAAGCCGGGTGCTCGAATGGGAAGAAGCATGATCCACGCCGATTGCGGCGTGGCTTCCGTTCCGCCGCCCGGCGAAGTACTCCGCGATCAGCCAACGCCACCGTCGGAGCGCCGCACCACCGCAGCGCAGAGGAGGGCAGCCTTCAATCTACCCGGAAGCATCGGCAACATATATACGTCGCAGCTTCATTCCCGGCGAGGCGCGGCTCCCGGGAAGCAACCGCGGCGCGAGCGCGGCGAACTGCCGCCGGCGTTGCCGCTAAACCGGGCCAGGACCACGTCCACCTCGGACGTGCCAGGATGGATTCAGAAGTCGATGGTCGTGGACGCTCAAGGAGCCAGCGGACGGTGGCTGGCTGCGGGTGTCCATGGGAGGATGACAGGTAGGCGGACGCATGGTGCCTGTCCGTCTGATGTGTGAAGCTCATCAGTGTGTTTTCGGAAGAAGGCAGGAAGAAAGGGATGGTTCGCAGGGACTGCAGGTGGTGCTGACAATGGGCCCAGGGTTATATTGTTCCCTGCACCACTGTCAGTCAAAACAAAAACTTTCACAAACATCTAGAAATATTATATTAGTATATGAAAGCCTGCAATGTGGCAACAAAATAACAAAAAGGAAAATTAGCATTCATCTTGATCTGTAAGACTATTACACTAAATAAAACCTATCAAATTAGACATGGGAGGTTCTGATATACAGGAAGTGTTTCGTTTTCAGACATGAAAATTTGACGAAAGTCTGAATATTCCATTTTCAGCCCCCTGAAAACAGGCCATAAACCGTCAGGTGAACTCCTGATGTTCTAAGTATGAATGTTTGTTTCCTTATTGAAATGGTGCTTCGACAGTGGTTCCTCAAGCTTTCTAAACATTTTCAATGGTAATTATACATTTGTACTCCCCCATGAATATCTACAACTATGATTGATAATTATTTGGATTGCCAAAAACATGAAACAGATCATGATATAACATACAACAGAGCTGAAATTGAGATGAGAAATTTGCACCGAGTAAACATTTTATTAATGAAGAGATGGTAAATGGATTTAAAAGGTAATCTTGCATATGGCTTTTATTTAATCCAAGACCAAACCATTTCATCACTGGAAAAGGGATTGTTTAATGGTGTGTTTATGCAGTGATATCAATCGTATATTTTGTTGTCTTCACTTTCAACTTCTCAAGGGATATGGTATGTTAGGATTACTATAAGGCAACGTATGCTATGCAAACCATCTTCGTATGCAAACTATGAAAACTCTAATCTACACCACCGGATCAAGGTCCAAGGGGCATGAGGAGGGAGGTAATTTTACAATTAACCGCCCGCCCTTGGATTAGGTAATCACACTTTTACAAATCTCCCCTCCCACTCCCCCTGCGTCCCCCCTTGGATCTTGATCTGTTGGTTCAGATTGGAGTTTCCATAGTTTGCATACGAAGGTGGTTTGCATAGCATACGTTGCCTTACTATAAAATGAACTTATTTGTGTATATATATACCTTAGAAAAAGGTGCTTAACCTAAAAGTAATAAAAAGAAACAGCTCTATGTGATCACTGAATATGTTTGGTGGGGCCACACAAAATCCTATTGCTGAGCATGAAAAAGACCAATGTGGTGCATCAGTCGAACAATGAGCGCTGGCGGCATCCACTTTCAGTTTCCTCTAAAATCTCCACTCACACTTACGGTGTAACTGTGTAAGTGGAATGAAACCGTAACTCTACTAGACGGTTGACTACGGGATAGAGTTTGTGTCCATGTCCTGATGTAAGTAAGTAATACAAAACACACACACACACAGTCACACACACACAAAAAACTGTTGCAATGGAATGGGGCTGTATATATAACAAGCTAGCTAGGGACCAAAGTTTGTCTTAATCAACAACACAATATGTGTGAGTGATATAACTAGGGGCGGTAAAGGGCCCAACATTTTGAACTAGAAAATCTAAGGATCGGACCCTAAAAGGGCCGGGCTCTAAACATATGTATTTTTGAACTAAAAATTTTAAGGGCTTTATTGGGCTGTGAAGAGGCCATTAGGGCCATGGCCCATTACCACCCCTAGATATAACCATGGAAAATAGAGTTTCAAGCAACGTGACCACTGACCACTGAGTAATAAGAGAAGCATGATGTTTCACAAATAGTGAATCAGGGAAAATGCATGAACAATCTGAATGATAGAACTCATGAGCAAGCTGTGAGAAATTCCATCAACTAGCATGGCCATTAAAGAACAACAACACCACTATGAAAATGGTACTCTCTCTTATCACTGTCACGGGGCTCTAAAATGTAGATTATGTGGCATGAAGTCTGCTAATTGATCAGTTTTGGAACAGCACCTTCCCTTGCACCTTCATTACTGTACTGTTCTTCGTATCAGTACGTGTAAGGCATGGAAAGCTTTACTGCTGCTTCCTGCCATCGAAGATGGCGAGAGCCCGAGCATCCAATTCGCCGCGGGAATGGAAGCGGAGAGTCTTTCCGGCTGCGGCGGAGCAAGCAGCGCGGCGGGACGACGAGATGGAGTGCTGCGTACATGGAAAGGAGGCGTCCAAGCAAGCGCTTCGACGGCGGGCGTCTCCCCCTGATTGATCCCGACCACAGGAAACGGATCGGACGGCTCCTAGCTACCCAGGGGGTGGACGGTAAATGAAATACCGTCCACCCCGGGACGGTATCTGGCTTACCGTCCGCCCCCGGTCGTGGCCAGCGCCGCCCGCCGGAGCGCCCGGACGCGGCGAGGGACGCGCCGGCTCCGCGGCACCAGGCATCTCAGCTTCTTGGCCGCACCAAGAGGCGGCGCCGCTCTCGGAACGCCAGCTGCGCCCGCGCTTGCCGCAGCAACAGCACGCCGTGAGCTCTGACTCCGAGCAGCGCGCGCCGCGACGCGCCCGGGGAGGCCGGGACTGCTTGAGATGCAGCGGCCTCGGGGCTCCAGCGGCCTGCTTCAGTCCGCGTTGGGCTATGCAGATGGACGGAGAAGCCAATGGTGGTGGACGTTCGATGAGCCAGCGGACGGTGGTTGCCGGGCCGACGGTGGCTTCCGTTGCGCCGCCCGCGTCCGGCCGGCGAAGTACTCCCCGTGCAAGGCCGCCGCGGCAGGAGATGGACTTGACTATCTGCAGGGGCACGGGCACGCACGCCACGATCGGTGGGGACTGAGGCAGCGCTGCGAATTGCTGAAATGTTCGGCAAATTTTCACCTTTTTTCTGAATAAGTTTCCTCCTCGTGTAAATTCAGCATCTCAATGAAGATGCGATTCACAAGAAATGCGGCTGTAGATTATTCAGAGTTCGGTGGGCGTGGCAATGAGGCGTCCGTTGGCTCCAGTCGTGACCCGTGGAGTTGCAAGCGATCCCCGTCAGTCATCGAAGGCGATGGGTATCTGGCCTTCGACTAGCGGCCGAGAGGGTGGGCCGTGGGCGCGAGGAAGATGACGAAGAACAGTGTAGCAGCGAGGAAGAAGGGGATGGAAGAAATGTAGCGACCGGAACGCGGCGGCGCTCGGGCGAGAGCAGCCGTGCGTGCGAGAAGTAGTCGGGTATTCGAAACACACCAGCTGCAGACAGAACAAGGCCGTCCAGATTGATACACGAGAGCGTGGCACATTGAAAATTTTCAGATGGTTATATATCAGTTTATCACAGTTGCAGTTACCGAAACTTCAACCCAACCCAAAACTGGCACGATACTCGCAGTTGGTTCTGAATATCCTGCATCAGCTTGATGAATGTGGATGCACAATTAATTCCCAGTGCAGATGTTTCAGGCATGTCAGCTTCCCGGCCGCGCCACGCGGCGGCGCTGCTCCCGCGTCCCGGCGACGCGTGCGCTTGGAAACTGAAGAGATCACCGGAGGCCGGCGGCGGCGGAGCAGGCTGCACGGCGGTCTCCAGGTCTCGTCACGGTCATGTGGGCAAGATCAGCGTGCCGCCACCATGGCTTTGGTTGCAAGCACCTCGACCGCTGACATGCCTCGCACCTCTCACCGTTTTCCGGCTCTGTCTCGCGTTTTGCCCAAGCACCAAATGCCTCCGGTCACGGCCGGATCTCCGCCCTCCGACGTCAGCGTCGCCGCCGTCGTCCCGCACACTCCGGTCGGCCTGGGCCGTCGGTATGGGACCGAGGTCACCGTGACTGCAGAGTCGGATCGTTGGTTGGTTGGTGCTGCCCCCCACACCTTGCACGAGGAAGCCACCAACTTCCCCGGCGCCGGTTTGCTTCGCGAGCGCGCGACACTGTGTACGCCGGCGAACATGGCACTGCACGGGAGAGGGGAGGCCACCGCCGGCACCCTGTCCGGCGGGGGCGGGACGACGAGATGGAGCTCTCCGTACTTGGGACGACGGCGTCCAAGCGCTGCTACGGCGTCTCCCCCTGATTGATCCCGTCCCCCCCTGATTGATCCCGACCACAGGAAACGGATCGGACGGTTTCTAGCTACCAAGGGGGTGGACGGTAAATGAAATACCGTCCATCCCGGGACGGTATCTGGCATACCGTCCGCCCCCCGGTCGTGGCCAGCGCCGCCCGCTGGAGCGCCCGGACGCGGCGAGGGTCGCGCCGGCTCCGCGGCACCAAGCATCTCAGCTTCTCGGATGCACCACAAGGCGTCGGCGCTCCCGGAACGCCAGGTGCGGCTCGCGCTTGCCTCTGCAACAGGTGGCGGCGCCGCTCCCGGAACTCCAGGTGCTCTGGCTCCAAGCAGCGCGCGGCGCGCCCTGTGAGGCTGGGACTGCTTGAGATGCAGCGGCATCGGGGCTCCAGAGGATGGTGAACGGAGAAGCAGATGGTGGCGGACGTTCGATGAGCCGGCAGACGGTGGTTGCCGGGTGCTGGAATGGGAAGAAGCATGCGCGCGGCAGCACGGTGACGATGAGAATGAATGACGACGGCATGCGCGGCACAAGCGCTTCAAATGCATTTATCTGCCTCTTTACTAAACAGTTCAGAAAAAGAATTACAATAGCTAAAACATACGCCGGCTTTCTACATATTCGACGAGATGATTATTGCAGGAAAATGGCGCGACCCGTGATGGAGAAAATTGTCATCCAAATTCAGTTCCCTCTAAAATCTCAACTAAAACTCGTGGTGTAAGTTCATTTTGAGACCAAATGGAATAGGAACTTTGGGGGCAGAATTGCATCTCATGTCCCGATGAAAGTAACAAGTAGGATACATAACAAGCCAAATACCAAAAATTCAGCTAGTTAACAGCAAAGTCCAAATCGTGCTATACCTCATGAATAATAGGGTCGATTAGCATGCCTGCCAAATAACAAGAGCATGACTTCCCACAAAAGAAAGTTCAAATAGTGTAAAAAAATTGCAGCAAACCAGGGAACCCAGTTTCAGACTTTCAGTTGAAGCAACACTACATCAGGTGTGATGTTGGATGATGGAACTCATGAGCAATGCCATACAACTGGTAGATTTGGTACACCTTCCTTTGGAAATTCTAAAAAATAATGGTTCGGATAAGCAGAAAGTCTGAATATTTTTTTCAGAACTCGCAGACATGCCATCGGTGATCCATCAAATGAAGCTCCAACTAACGTTCTGTGCTGCTCGTCGTTCTGCCGTTTGGGCGGTGGCTCTATCAGGGAGCAGGAGCATCCAGCAGCTGCCGGTGCCGGCCCACCGGAGAGATCACCGGAGGGTGGCGGCGGAGCAAGCAGCGCGGCGGGACGACGAGATGGAGCGCTGCGTACTTGAGAAGGAGGCGTCCAAGCAAGCCCTTCTACGGCGGGCGTCTCCCCTTGATTGATCCTGACCACGGGAAATGGATCGGACGGCTCCGATCTACCCAGGGGGTGGACGGTAAATGAAACACGTTTACACCGTCCACCCCTGGACGATATCTTCCTGGAATACCGTCCGCCCCCTGGTCGTGGCCAACGCCACCCGCCGGAGCGCCCGGACGCGGCGGATCCGTGGACCAGGCATGTCAGCTTCCCGGCCGCGCCACGCGGCGGCGCCGCTCCCGGAACGCGTCACGGCGACGCGTGCGCTTGGAAAATGAAGAGATCACCGGAGGCCGGCGGCGGGGGACGACGAGATGGAGGGCTGCGTTCTTGGGAAGGATGCGTCCAATCAATTCTACGGCTCCGAGCTGATTGTGGAGCATGAAATTGGCAGAACAGGAACTTGAACCTGAGATTGAATGGAACTCTCGTTTCTGAATTCTGAATACTCTGCAGGTTCTCGGTGAGCCTGTTCATGGGCGGGCGCGGATTCCCCCAGAGCAAGGTTCAGATGGTCTCGGCACGGTCATGTGATGTGGGCAAGATCAGCTCGCCGCCACCATGGCTTTGGTTGCAAGCACCTCGACCGCTGCCATGCCTCGCACCTCTCACCGTTTTCCGGCTCTGTCTTGCGCCTTGCCCAAGCATCAGATGCCTCCGGTCAACCACCACCGGCCGGGCCTCCGCCCTCCGACGTCAGCGCCGCCGCTGACGCCACCTTGCACGAGGAATCCGTCGGTTTGCTTCGCGAGCCCGCGATACTGTGTACGCCGGCGAACATGGCACTGCACGGGAGAGGGGAAGCACAGCCGGCACCCTGTCCGGCGGGGGCGGGACGCCGAGATGGAGCTTTGCGTACTTGGGAAGACGGCGTCCAAGCGCTTCTACGCGTCTCCCCCTTATTGATCCCGACCACAGGAAACGGATCGGACGGTTCCTAGGTACCCAGGGTGCACGGTAAATGAAATGCCGTCCACCCTGGGACGGTATCAGGAATACCGTCCGCCCCCGGTCGTGGCCAGCGCCGCCCGCCGGAGAGTCCGGACGCGGCGAGGGACGCGCCGGCTTCGCGGCACCATGCATCTCAGCGCCAACCGCCGGCGCTCCCGGAACGCCAGGTGCGCTCGCGCTTGCCGATGCAACAGGTGGTGGCGCCGCTCCCGGAACGCCAGGTGCTCTGGCTCCGAGCAGCGCGCGGCGCGCCCCGGGATGCCTGGACTGCTTGAGATGCAGCGGCGTCGGGGCTCCAGCGGACGGTGGACGGAGAAGCCGATGGTGGTGGACGTTCGATGAGCAGGCGGATGGTGGTTGCCGGGCCGAAGGTGGCTTCCGTTCTGCCGCCCGCGTCCGGCCGGTGAAGTACCCCCGTGCAAGGCCGCCGCGGCAGGAGATGAACATGAACTTGCCTATCTGCAGGGGCACGGGCACGCACGCAACGATCGGTGGGGACTGAGGCAACTCTGCGAATTGCTCCAAATATTCCGCGTTCACTTTTTTCTGAACAAATCGTTTCCTCGTGTAAATTCAGCGTCCCAATGAAGATGCCATTCACATGAAATGTGGCTGTAGATTATTCAGACTTCAGAGCTCGGTGGCAGCGAGCCGTGACCCGTGGAGGGAGGGTGCGGATGCGCGGCGGGGGAGGGTGTGGCTCACACCGTCCAGCTTCTCCAGGCTGCGGCGGCGCGACGACGTCCGCGTGTGTCCTCCTGCTCCTGCATCACTGTGGACGGCGTCGGCATCATCGCACGGCCGGCGAGATCGCCGACGGCCCGAGGGCAGCCCTAGCTCCGGCGTGCAGCAAAGGCGGATGATGATCAGGGTGGACGGCGAAGGAGACACCGACCAGGGGTGGACGGTATTTCAATTACCGTCCGCCCCTGGGTCCATGCCGTCCCTCGTCAGGCAGGCGCGGGAGCTTGGCGCCGCGTTGCTCGGGCCTCACCGGCCGTCGACGACCCCGGAGACCTTGCAGGCTCATCATCGTTACTGAGCAGCGGAGGCCGCCACCGCGCACGGCCGTGCACGGTGCCGATCACCTGCCGCGCCCGGCGCCTCCGTCCTTGGCCGCTCGGTCTGGCGCCGCTGCTGAAGGCCGGGCAGCCGGCATGAACTCCGCTCCTTGTTCCTTGCCTGCTGTCCGTGGCCATGGAAGAAGATGCGATCCGAGCTGGTGTCGTCACGCAGTCACAGGAGGAGGGGACCTGGACGGAAGGGGCGGCGGTCCTGGGGCGTGACGATCAGGGGCGGACGGCGAGCGGAACAACGACTCGGGGGGACGGTATTTGAAACACCGTCCACCCCTGGAGGCCTTTCTGTCCGTTAGATCAAGCACCAGCGTCCCACATCGCGCGTGGACCGCGGTCAGCGGCGGCTGGGTTGTCCACGTCAGGCAGGCGCGAGAGCGCGGCGCGACGTCGCTCGGGCTCGTCGGCGAGTGCCCGCCGGGCGTCGAGGACCCCAGAAACCTTGCTGAACGGCGGCGTGGGCTCTGTTTCTTGTTTTCTGAAGCGAGCTGGTGGCTTCACGGGCTGGGGGAAGGTCCCGGGACGCAGCAGCACCTGAGTTCGTCGGGGCCGTGCAAGAAGGGGGCAGCGCGGCGAAGACTAAGGCGGGCTTTGGTCACGGCGCACGCACGCTGGTGGGCTGCGCGTGTCGACGGCCGTCCAGCAGCTGGAACAGCTGGACTCCATGCCCATGATGGCGGCGTCGCGGAGGCAAGTCGCCGCTTGCCGGAGCTCTCACGATTCGTTCTGGGCGAAAGGGTCTGCTGGCCTGGAGAGACGACGCCCCGGCGGCCGGGCAAGCTTCGACTTGGAGGGGTTGCGGGCCGCCTGCCGTGTCGCCGTCTTCGCCGCCGCCGCCCGTGGCCATGGCCGGCGGTGCGATCCTGGGCGAGCTCGTCTCTCCCTGCGCGCGCATCTCGTCTCTCCCTGCTCGCGCGTCCGGGGCGATCGTGGTGCCGAGCGCCTGCCGCGGCCGACTCGCCTCCCGGCGGCCTCCCTCCGGCGAGAGGCGAGTCGGCGCGCCGCTGCTGACAGCGGCCTGGCCTGGGTCAATTTCTTGCCTGCTAATGCGAGCTGTGGCGTCACGGGCTGTGGGGGAGAGAACCTGGACGAAGGGGAGGGAAGCAATCAACTCCCGCGGCGCGCGGCGGAGCTCCAGCGTGCGGGGTGGACGGGGACTCGACGGCCAGGTGGACGGGGGTTGGACGGTATTTGAAATACCGTCCACCCCTGGTGTCCCCGGGAGCCGTCGGATCAAACACCTGCGGCTCAGGTCGGGCCTTGGCTGCGGTCAGCGACGCGGTCCTTCAGGTCAGCGCGGGAGTGGGAGCTAGCGCGGCGCTTGCCGGTGCCGGAGCTTGTCGCCAGTCGAGGACGCGGGACAGCTCGCCGCATCAGCGTTCCAGACTAGAGGGAGCTCGAGGGAAAGAGATGGCCGGTCCGCCAGCTTCGGGGGATGCCCGCGTGCGGCCACAAGCTCCGGGAAAGAGACGGTCGGAGCTCGTCGCCGTGAACGCTGCTGGCCACTGACGGTGAGGTCTTGTTCAGCACTCGAGCGAACACTAGATCGGATGCAATGAGATCAACAGCCAGCGCACATGTGCCTCCATAATCTTCAGAGACAAGTGGCTTCCCATCCCCATGAATGGATCAGCTAGTCAAGAGACGGCGGCGTATGCTGCGGCGATCGAGCTTTGGCTTGCCATGGCCGGTGGCAGCTCCGAATGGAAAGAGTCCCCTTGAGCACTCCAGCGAACACCGTTGACCGTTCGGTGACTCGCCTGAACACAGCTACTGAAACTGAGAGCAGCATGCGTTTGAGATGAACCGGCCTCTGATCTGTGCAGCTGCATAATCTTCAGAGAGAACTGGCTACTGAAACAGATAGCATAAATAAACTTTTGCAGAATAAAAAATCGGACGGCGACTGCATGATGGGCCGCGCGGCACAATGGCAGTTGCTTTATCCCATTCAGTCGCTCGCTTGTAAAAAAAAAAAATCAGTCGCTCGCTTTTCATATTTTCTTTTTCTTTTTGAAAGGTTCAGTCGCTCGCCATTGCTGCATCGGGATCTGCAAGGCCAGAGCTTGGCCATCGGTGTCCATACCACCAGCAGCAGCAACACTTGGGGGCGTTTAGTTCCCAAAAATTTTCACCTCGAAATTTGTGTCTTTCTCTTTGGACACATGTATGGAGCACTAAATATAGTTAAACAACAAAACTAATTGCACAGTTTGGATGTACACGACGAGATGAATCTTTTGAGCCTAATTAGTGCATGATTAGCCATAAGTGGCCAAAGGATGCTAGCCCAGTTGGTTAGTCACTCCGGCGGCACCCCTCAGGTCCTAAGTTCGACTCCCCGTGGGGAGCGAATTTCAAGCTGAGGGTAAAAATCCCCTCGCTGGCCCCGTGTACCAAAGCACTAGTTGTGAGACGGCCCAGGTCGGCCTGAGGACTCTTACATGGCCCAGGCATAGTTCCCAGGGGTTACGTCTCCCAGTGTCAGGGCAGGGCCAGGGTTCGAGGATTTTCTCGGTCGGGGAAGCCGAGGCTTCTTCTTAAATTAATACCGGTGGGGCGGTCTTCACCACCAGACGAGTTTTTTTTATTAGCCATAAGTACTACAGTAATCCACATGTGCTAATGATGCGGTCAAATGCCTCAAAAGATTCGTCTCGCGGTTTCTAAGTGAGTTCTGAAATTAGTTTTTTAATTAGTGTCCGAAAAGCCCTCCCGACATCTGGTCAAACTGTTGATGTGACACCCAAAAAATTTTGGTTTGGGAACTAAATGGCCCCTTGGTGTTCTCCCAGCCAGCTTTGGCACCTCGCTTTCGGCTTGCTCCTTTGTACATGTCTCCAAGAACTGGGGTTACATATTGGTGAACTGGGGTTACATATTGGTGCCAAGTGGAAACCATCACAATGCAGAGAACACACAACCTCTTTCTCCTTTTGTGATCGACACTCACCAAATGAGGTTCAGGTCAACAGCAAAGAAGTATTCAGTACTTGTGTGTGCAAAGCACTGCATGTACCATATGCAGAGCTAAGGCAGGTGTTAGACTGATAGTTGGAGTGTCATCTAAGACATTGGGGCTTTTTTCATCCCAAAGTGATATCATTCAATAGCATGTGAGCAGGACAGATTGGGAATGCAACAAATTTGGCACCACCCGGTACAGATTGAAAAATAACCGATTTGGGGGCCAGAATAAGAAAAGTAGAAAAAAACAAGCTTTTGGTCGTCTTGGAGCACGGGGAAACTGTACGTGCAGCAGAGTAAATACACAGAGCAACCTTTACTACTGTGCTGGAAGATCGAATTGAACAATAGCAGCAGCTTTACCAAATTTCCAATCTTTGCTAGTGCATCTGATCCATTACTCCAAAGCAACAATGCTAGGTAGCTTCGAAATTTTGAATCTTTTGTTTTTTTTATTTGTATAAGTAAGCATCAGAAGGACAGGTGGGTGCTCTTTTTAGAGTAAAGGTTCTTCAGCCTTGCCAATTGCCATGTAGTACTATGTATGTGACTATGCAAGCTATGTACTTTTGCGATGCTTTTCAATATCTTAAGAAACATTTTTTGAACAAATATCCCTAAGATAGAGCTTGGCGAGTGGCAACAAATATACTGTTATTCCTACAATCATTGTACAATATGTTAAGGTTCAGAATTCAGAAAAGGTCAGTGAAATGAGGCCCTTCTTATTACAAAAAAGACCTGATCAAGTAGGTGAATGTGCAAGCTAATTAATATTGCCATGATGTTTAGCTCAGCATGCAGTATTCCTCAGATCAAATGCAGAATTTGAGTTGTGTCAAATGTGTTTTTCCCACTACAGTCATTGTACAGTTTGCTGGTATTCAGACAATTACAGCAAAATCAATTATTGCATTCAGATAATTGATTTCAGAAAACCCAGGACCTCTGGAATGGGCAATCACCAACCGAACACTTTGAAGAGTGGGAAGGTGAGTTTAAGCCTCAGTAATTGTGTCAGTAGTCTCCTGCAGGAAAGTGATAAAATGCAAAGAGCCAAAGATACAGGTCTCAGAGTTCCATATGCTTGCACCCCCCACCACCACCACCAAGATATATGCACACTACTAACGCACATAGTCGTAAACACGCGGGATATTGCAGTGCCCAGCGACATAGTTTTCGCCCCTTGGATGCAACATCCTCTCAGTGCAGGCTTGGCATCCAAGAGCTGAAATTTGATCTGGGCACAAGAAATTAAGAAAGGTCATGACAATGCAAATCGCCAATCCAATATGCATATCATGCTCTTTTCTAGAACAAGTAAATAAATTGTGTAGCACACCTTCTTGTTTCTGTTGTAGTGCTCCAAGAAACCCGTTGCAAACCTCTTAGCCTGCGCAAGCTGCACTTTTGGATTGGCCCGAAGATCGTGTGGATCTTTGCTCTCACTCTCAGGAGCCCTGCACCCAGCAGCACACATAGTTAAGTGTATCAAATCGAAATTTGCAAACTGCAATCTTACTCCATCTGCATTTAGGTTACCGGCCAGTGTGCAAACCAATCTTATCCAAGAGGAAGAACGAATTGAAAACAGCCTAGCTAATAGTGCAGATTTGTCTTTTTGAAGGCTAATGGTAACCAAAGGACACACTTCAATCAAAAAATTGTACTAGCATGAGTTTCTCCAGACTCCAAGCTAAACCGCTAAGGTCGTTAGGTCTCCATCCTGATCAGGACAAGGAGGAAACCAAACTACTAGCAATTAACAGAGGGGATTCCATCAAACTTGCCCTTCTTACCGAGCAGGCTTTGCGGAGGCGAAGGAGGGAGGGTGTGCCTGTGCCTGTGCCTGTGCCTGTGCGGCGAGGCAGGGCGTGGCTCAGACCGTCCAGCTTCTCCAGGCTGCATCGGCGCGACGACATCCGCTGCGTTGTCCTGCTCCCGTGTCACCGAAGACGACGTCGGCATCATCGCACGGCCGGCGAGATCGCCGGCGGCGCAGGGGCAGGGGCGGCCCTAGCTCCGGCGTGCAGCGAAGACAGACGGGACGATCAGGGTGGACGGCAAAGGAAACACCGGCCTCCGTCCTGGGCTCCATCTGGCGCGGCGACCCAGCGCACCGCTGCTGAACGCCGGCATGAGCTCCGCTCCTTGCTCCATGCCCGCTGCCCGTGGCCATGGCCGGCACGATCCGAGCCAGTGTCGTCGCGCGGTCACGGGAGGCGGGGGGGAGGACATGGACGGAAGGCGTGGTGGTCCTGGGGGGCCGCGGAGCTCCGGCGTGGCGATCAGGGGCGGACAGCGAGCGGAACAACGTCCAGGGGGTCAAATACCGTCCACCCCTGCGGTCCTGAGAACCGTCGGATCAAGAAGGAGCGTCCCAGATCGGGCGTGGACCGGTCAGCGACGACTCGGTCGTCCTCGTCAGGCCTTGTCAGGCGGGCGCGGTAGCGCGGCGCGGCGTCGCTCGGGCTCGTCGGAAACCTCGACGAAGCTCTCGTGATCCGTTTTGCCAGCAAGCTTCGACTTGGAGAGGTGTGTGTCGCCGTCTTAGCCGCCGCCGCCGCCCAGGCCGCCACCACAGCAAGTCGCGCCGCTCGTCTCTCCCTGCGCGCGCGGCCGGGGCGTGCGTGGTGCCGAGCGCCTGCCGCCGCTGAAAGGAGGCCTGGCCTGGGCTCTGTTTCTTGATTGCTGATGCGAACTGCTGGTGGCGTCACGGGCTGCGAGCTGGTGCCGGATCTCGTCGCCATCAACGCTGAAGGCCGCGGACGGTGAGGTCTTGTTTAGCGCTCCAGCGAACACTGTTCGCCGCCCCTTTTCACCGGCTACTAGCTTTCTGAGGCCGCCACTGCACCGGGGGATCATGGACGGTGAGCTCTGCACCGGCTACTAGCTTTCGATGATGGTGGGTTAAAAGTCTGACACCATCATTACAGCGCCCGTGTGCGCCTCGATCGTGATTGCGTTCCCTGGTCCGAGGAACAGATCGCTACGTGCATCTGCAACTTCAACTACTACCTCTTATTGATTTGGAAGGCACTGGATCGGATGTAATGTGATGAACAGCCAGCGCACATGTGCCTGCATAATCTTGAGAGAGAACACCTTCAGGCTGTTCCAGACCGGCCTCTGCTCTGATCTGTGCAGCTCGTCTTGCCACTCCGATTTCTCGCTGACAGCAAATACGCTGCTCTACGCCTCTGCCAATCCTAAGCATGAAGTTCAGGTCGACAGCAAAGAGTATTCAGTACTTGTGTGTGCAAAGCACCGCATGTACCATATGCAGAGCTAAGGCAGGTGTTAGACTGTTAGTTGGAGTGTGATCCAAGAGATTGTGGCTTTTTTCATCCCAAAGTGATATCATTCAGTAGCATGTTTTTTTTTGAAGGTCACCGGGAGGGGAGAGGGTCCCCCACCTGAATTTCATTCATTCATTGGCCCTGAAATGGCCCAGCAGATAGTTCAAAAAGGGGTTACAACATTCAGTAGCATGTGAGCATGAAAGATTGGGAATGCAACAATTTGGCACAACCCGGTATAGATTGGAAAATAACCGATTTCGGGGCTAGAATAAGAACAGTAGAAATAAACAAGCTTCTGATCGTTTTGGAGCACGGGGAAACTGTACGTGCAGCAGAGTAAATACACAGACCAACCTTTACTACTGTGCTGGAAGATTGAATTGAACAATAGCAGCAGCTTTACCAAATTTCCAATCTTTGCCAGTGCATTTGATTTGTTACTCCAAAGCAACAAGGCTTAGGTAGCTTCGAAATTTTGAATCTTTTGTTTTTTGTTTGTAAGCAAGCAACAGAAGGACAGGTGGGTGCTCTTTTCAGAGTAAAGCACCTTCAGCCTTGTGGAATGTTTGGAAACTGCAGAATGCTGCACTTTGATCGCACAAGGCCTGGCCATGTACTACGTATGTGACTATGCAAGCTATGTATTTTTGCGATGCTTTTCAACATCTTTAAGAAAACAGTTTTTGAACAAATACTCACCCCTAAGATGGAGCTTGGCCAGTGGCAACATCAAGTAGGTGAATGTGCAAGCTAATTGAATATTGCCATGTTGTTTAGCTTATCATGCAGTATTCCTATGATCAAATGCAGAATTGGAATTGTGACAAATGTGTTTTCCCCTACAGTCTTCGTACAGCTTGCTGGTGTTCAGACAACTACAGCGAAATGAATTATTGAAGTTTATGCATTGTGGGTCGGTTTGGTGTTCATGAAGGTCTAGAACGTTATATGCATGGTTGCACTGCTTCATTTGCATTTTGTGAACTTCCTGAAACTTGGCATGGAGTCCAAGCCACATCCTTGATGGCATGGCATATGATTTTTTTTTTGATAGGGATGGAACATGATACTGAAGACACCATGACACCTGCATAATTAGTGGAACAAGGCTCAACTTTGGTTAAACAGTATGCAACCATCACTGGCATAATCGTCCTATATGAATGTCTGAGGTTTCAGGCTCAAACACACATGCTCGTACTCGAGAGCTGAGAAATGCAACTGCAGGTTAAGAGATGACAGAGGATGATGTTTGTGAGGGTTCAGGCTCTTCAATGGTCCACTGCGGCATACCATGCGAGCACAACCGGATTGTGGCTGCAACTACGGAATTTATCATAACAAACCTGTGAGGATACGGAAGGTAATTAACAGCAACCGAATGCAATGCATCCCAGATGCCCTCTGAATCCCCTGGTATCGAGCGGAGCTGCATGCCAATGTCAGCGCCGCCGACAACTGCGCCACCGAGCGCGGCTGTGCATGGTGCCGAGCGCCTCTGTCCTGGGCTCCGTCTGGCGCGGCGACCCAGCGCGCCGCTGCTGAACGCCGGCAGGCATGAACTCCGGCGTTCCTTGCTCCTTGGCCTGCTGCCCGTGGCCATGGTCGGTGCGATCCGAGACGGTGTCGTCGCGCGGTCACGGGGGGGGGGGACGGAAGGGGTGGCGGTCCTGGGGCGCCGCGGCGCTCCGGCGTGCAGCGGAGCGGGCGATCATGGGCGGACGGCGAGCGAAACAATGCCCAGGGGATGGACGGTGTTTGAAATACCGTCCACCCCTAGGTCCCTGCTGTCCGTTCGATGAAACACGAGCGTCCCAGATTCGGCGTCAACGACGACTCGGTCGTCGTCCTAAGGCAGGCGCGGGAGGTAGCTTAGCGCGGCGTTGCTCGGGCTGCCTCCGCTCGTCCGCGGCCACTGCCGTCGTCGCTGAGTGTGCCCTGCATCCCGCCGGCCGCCGAGGACGCGGGATACCTATCCAGACAGCCCATCGTTCAAGTGCAGAGGAGCTCTCGCGGTCCGTTCTGGGCCAAAGCGTCCGTCGCCACGGGCAAGGGAGGCGTCCGGCCGGCCGGCTCGGGCGGCCGCAATCTCCTCGCACCTCGTCGCCGTCTTCTCCGCCGCCAACGCCTGGCCGTCCAAGACAGCCACTGAGCTCTCCTCGTGTTGGTTTCAGGCTTTGATTCGCCATGCCTCACACTTTAATTTGTGTTGGCAAGCAAAACGGAGAGCTGGCTCGTCGGTGGTCGAGGACGCGGGCTGAGGCAGCTCCTGCATGCCATGGATCCGCTAGCTAGTCAAGAAACGGCGGCGTGCGCGGCGGCGATCGAGCTTCTGCCTGCCATGGATAGCTGGCGGCAGCTCCTAGTGCCTGCCAAGCAGTTTGGGCGGCGGTTATAGCAGGGAGCAGGAGCATACAGCAGCTGCCAGTGCCGGACCACCGGAGAGATCACCGGAGGGCGGCGGCGGAGCAAGCAGCGCGGCGGGACGACGAGTCAACGAGATGGAACGCTGCGTCCTTGGGACTGGAGGGAGGCGTCCAAGCAAGCGCTTCTACGGCGGGCGTCTCCCCTTGATTTGATCCCGACCACACGAAACGGATCGGACGGCTCCTATCTACCTAGGCGGTGGACGGTAAATGAAATGCCGTCCACCTGGGACGCTATCTGGAATACCGTCCGCCCCCTGATCATGGCCAGCGCCGCCCGCCGGAGCGCCCGGACGCGGCGAGGGACGCGCCGGCTCCGCGGCACCAGGCATCTCAGCTTCTCGGCAGCTCCACGAGGCGGCGCGGCACAAGCGCGTCGCAAAACATGCTCACTGCTCAGCATGATCCACGCCGATTGCGGCGTAGACGGCGTGGCTTCCGTTCCGCCGCCCGCGTCCGGCCGGCGAAGTACTAGTCATCGAAGGCGATGGGCATCTGGCCTTCGGCTGGCTGCCGAGAGGCTGGGCGCGAGGAACATGACGAAGAACAATGTAGCGGCGAGGAAGAAGGGATGGAAGAAATGTAGCGACCGGAGCGCGGCGGCGCTCAGGCGAGAGCAGCCGTGCGAGAACTAGTCGGTATTCGAAACACACCAGCTGCAGACAGAACAAGGCCGTCCAGATCGATACACGAGAGCGCGGCACATTGAAAATTTTCAGATGGTTATATATCAGTTTATCACAGTTGCAGTTACCGAAGCTTCAACCCAACCCAAAACTGGCACGATACTCGCAGTCGGTTCTGAATATCCTGCATCAGCTTGATGAATGTGGATGCACAAGACATTCCCAGTGCAGATGTTTCAGGATTCAGAAGTGGTGCGCTGGCCAGCTGCTGCAATTGATTTGGAAAGTTGTGCAATAGGGATGGTAACAAAAGCTGCAAGTTAGGCACGGAGTTTGGTTGCCTCACACCTTTAGAACATCGAAGAAAACAATTGATACTTAAAAATTCTCCTCCACTTCAAACATGATCATTCTTCAGAGCAAGTACTGCAAGGAAGGGGCTTCCAGTGTGAGGAAGCCACATAAAAAAGAAGAAAAGCAGATCGAATTATCTGAGAGCCGTGCCATCAGCTCCACCACCTGCCATCTTCCCTTCAGTTTTGGACGTTTTTAGGGCACTCATATTGTCTTTTCTTTAATGAAATTTCACATGTTACCCTGCCACTTATACAGATAGCCCTAACTTCCGAGCTTCTCATGGAAGCAGAGTTGCTTTCAAGATCTTGTTGAGCTAGAATTTGGAGCATGTTGGGAGGAGACAAATCATGTTTGAACAACTGAAAATTTGCAGGAAGGGTGGTGGCCTGTCCTCGTCGTCACCGCCTCACCTGTGGCTGTGGACAGTGTGTGGTGGCAGTTGAGGATAGTTGTAGGCTGTAGCTGAGATTTGAGCGATCAGTCCAGGGATAATAGAAGCTTGCTTGGTGATCGAGATGCTCCGTGCTGTGTATGTTGACGAGTTATTATTGCGTCTAAAGTGTTTGCATTATTATTATATTATATTACAAACTGGAATTCTTAAAAGTTTTTTTAAAAAAAAACTGCTTGATCCGGGTCACCCCTGCTTAACCTTGCGAAGTTCTTGTGGTTTATGTTAACATGCCTGCAACAAAAGTTTGCTGAACAGACATTCCTTTCACAGTCACAGCTCCGCAACAGGGAGGTAATGGAGCTCAGGAACCTTGAGGTCATGTCTGCTGCAAGCAGGGTTCAGTGACACGAGAGGAAGCAATCACCAGACATTTTGCAATTTCGAAACACTCACGAGTTACTGACCAATGCATACTATGTACACGACCACTGCACACAAAAGGGCAAAGATTGTTTTACCAAGGCTACTCCTACTTCAAAAACATTCTGAACAATCAGTGGCAGTCAAAGAAAGGTCTGGACTGCTAAGGCTGCTTCTTGATTCGTTTTGAAGCAGTTTTCGCCAGGGCATTGCATATCTCCCTCTTTCTCTTGGTGTTCTCATCCATCTTCCCAGAAGCAGCGTTGGCCTGTCTTTCCAGCGCTTCCGCCACAAAGAATTTCAGCCTCCACAGTGTTGTCTCGCTCTGCATCAAGGAGCACGGTTTAAAGTGGACCAGATGAAATAACCACAATAGTTCGAGGGAACTCTCAAGTTGAAACGCAGAGGGTGGTATTATTTCCTTAATTTTAAGCCACGACATAAGAAACCAGTTATGGTCATTGGACAGAAGAAAAAAGTTAGGGAAACAAACAAAACATTACCTGAGCATCCATGTCGAGATCCACTTCTTCTGCTTTAATTTGGAAGCTTGGGTTGTCTTGTGCAACAATTTCTAGTGCCTTGTTAAGATCGTCTGGAGACAAGTGGCAGAGACCTGCACCCAGTTTCCTCTTCTCATCTGTGGTCATTTTCCTACGATATTGATATTTTAGCGACCATGTGATTCAGCTACACAGGTATGATGCCATCACAACATAAAAAATCAAAGCAACAAAAAAGGAAATTGAGCATTATAGCATATACCTGCATCTGTTGACCACCATTTTCCGGAGTTCCTCCAGCTGTTTATTGACCTGATTCAGCTGCAGAAAAAAGAAGAGGAAGTCTTGAATATCCATGGGCGAATAGGATAAGATCCTTGAATCTAATACTGAATGAGGCAATGAAGATTTGTCAACAATTATACATATTGCTTCTAAAACTACATAATTGAACTGGATATTAACCATCCCAACAACAAACAATGGATCAAAACATCAAACCTCCTCATCAGTATCTTTTGCTAACTTTGCAACTGCTGCTTCTCGAGAAGTATTGGTGGCTACAACACCCTTTGATTCCTCTTCCTTTTGTCTTTTTTCCTACAAGCATATGTAGAGAAATATGATGCAAAGAACAAAAGGTTCAGACATGCTTTTATCAAAGGCAAGGCAACCCATGTCCATAACAAAACAAAAGAAGAAAGAAAAATGCATAACTAGAAAAATTTACCTCACTCTCAACTTTAGGAAGAAATTGCCGCCACTTCTCTTCAAATTTCCCAAGCAATGATTTAGCAAGCAAGTGGACAATATTCTCATCATCATTGTACGTCATTGCGTTGGCAAAAATTAATCTAACATCTGCATATATTTCTCGAACATTTTTGTAAGTGGTAACATCCTTCCCTTCCATTTTATTTTGAATAGTAGAGAAGTCCATAGGTTTGGTAATAATCTGTGAAGAAGATGATAAAGTAAATACATGAAAAGTACTACAAATAAGTTTCAGGAAAACATATTAAATAAATATTAATTGTCCCTACAAAGATTGTTTGGTAAGCATATAATGGTAATCAAGCCAAAGAAGCAGCTCTAACTCAGGTCAGCTAACCAGCTGCAAAAAAGAAACTAAATATAGAGACATACATGCTAAATTTCAAGGATTCCACAATTTGAACCAAGCAATAAAGGGAACATCATAAGTGGATCCGACCATCTAACAGATAGTATAGGTCAAAGACACAACATCATATCTCATAAAACTGAACATTAGCTGCTATATTAATTCCATTGATGGAATCCTGAAAAGGAAAAAAAAAACACTATTGGTGAAGGGAAAAACCACACACTATAATCGCTTGCTTCTAAGGTGTTATATTTATACAACACGAATATGGATATTGGTACCAGACATACGGATACGTTGATACACAGTTTCAAAAAAAACACGTTTTATTTTACAACAGATAAATAATATGGGACATATAAAAATATGTAAGAGAGAATATGTACAGTAGGGAATAAGAGGAAAATACAAGCGCTGGGCCGCAATATCTCCGAGCAGCCATCCCAATAACTCAGTAGAGCCCAATACACCCAAAAGCCAATAAAGCAACCCCCTCCTGTCCCCTCAAACCCTAATCCATAGATTCCTTACTGGATGTCGCCTCCTTCGTTCCTTCCCGACTACACCCGCAATGACTCTGGCTGCCCCCAAGAGCAAGCGCCTTCCAGATCGAGCTCTATTTGTATGCAGCTCGAGAAGCATATTGGGGGGGTTTATATATACTTGTGCTTGCAGTAGAGCATAAACGATGGCCAAAGTGGACCCTAATCAAGGTCGAGTCTGTATACCTCTATAAGATTTTTGTATTGCGGGTGAATATCCGGGATTACAATAAAGACATAACATCAATAGTGATTCACATTTTTACTACCTACATCAATATCCCCTTGTAATCAAAATTACTATCGCAATATGAATTAACTACAGAAATAAGGGATAAAAATGCATTATCAGGCTTAATCGTTACCTTGTAATAGTCATGAAGGTTCAGTCCTACAACATCCACTGGCTCCCGAAATGGCCATGCATCATTATCATCGGTGATCTGTAAGGATGAAAATCAAGAAGATTGAGTGCGAATTACAGACTCATGCAGCAAACTATTCACATGTTAAAACTTTTTCCTTTGTCAAAGTATCTGCAAGCTAGATATATCAGGTATTTTAACTTAATGCATGTAACGGACCTTGAATACAATCAATCAAAAACAAAGATGCGTTTATGCTAATAGAAGATGTATTTTAATTGCCCAAATGAATAAAATCAATACCACTTCCAAAAGCTCTCCCACCTCTGTTCCGGAGATCCGGAGTTTCCTTGGGCTAGCAGGGTATTATCGCCGGTTCGTGCCGGACTTCTCAAAAATTGCTAGACCCATGACTGAATTGCTTAAGAAAGGGATGAGATTTAATTGGGACGACAAATGTGAGCAGGCTTTTCAGACCTTGAAGAAGTTTCTGACGTCTGCTCCTGTCCTCGCTCAGCCAGATATTACCCGGCCTTTTGATGTGTACTGTGATGCATCAGGTACGGGTCTTGGCTCCGTATTCATCCCTATTTGCCTCCGCCAGATATTATTCGGCCATTAATACTTGTTGTAATGTATTAGGTACGGGCCTAGGCTGCATCCTTATGCAGGATCGGCGAGTGATTGCCTATGCCTCCAGAGCCCCCAGACGGCATGAAGAGAATTATGCTACTCATGATCTGGAGCTGGCAGCAGTCGTGCATGCCTTAAAGATCTGGCGTCATTATCTCCTGGGCAACCCTGTGCATATATACTCAAACCACAAGAGTCTCAAGTATATCTTTACCCAGAGTGAGTTGAATTTGCGCCAGAAACAGTGGTTATAGCTAATCAAGGATTATGATATGGAGATTCATTATCACCCGGGCAAAGCTAATGTTGTTGCAGATGCATTGAGTAGAAAAGCGAGTTGCCACTGCATCTCAGCAACATCTATGCATGCAACTCTATGCCAAGAAATGGAGAAGTTGAATCTGGTTATGATAACTGAGGGTACACTTACCAATATTACCCTCGCTCCAACATTGCGGGATCAAATTGTTGATGCTTAGAAAAATAATATGGGCATGGAAAAGATTAGACAGAGGCTCAGTGAAAATGACCCCAGAGTTCAGTGTTTTCGTTAAGATGATGAGGGGGTGTTATGGTTTAAGAACCGGTTCGTAGTACCTAAAAATTTGGAGCTTCGAAAGCATATTCTTGATGAGGCTCATCTCTCTAAGTATTACATTCATCCGGGCAGCAATAAAATATACCAAGATTTGAAGCAGCGGTTTTGGTGGACAAGGATGAAGCGGGAAATTGCTAAGTATGTGTCCGAGTGTGACACCTGCAGAAGGGTTAAGGCGAGCCACTTGAGACCAGCCGAGCCTTTACAGCCCTTGAGTATTCCATCCTGGAAATGGGAGGACATCAGTATGGATTTCATTATCGGCTTACCCAAAACTTCTAAGGGGTACGATTCGATATGGGTTATTGTGGATCGTCTCACCAAGACCGCGCATTTTCTGCCGGTAAAGACCACACATACAGCGAAGCAATATGCCCAGTTATATATGGATCGTATTGTGAGTCTGCATGGAATTCCAAAGACAATCATTTCAGACCGGGGTGCTCAGTTCATTGCTCGGTTCTGGGAGCAGTTACACTCAGCCCTCGGTACTCAGCTCATTCGTAGTTCAGCTTATCATCCTCAGACGGACGGTCAGACAGAGAGGATCAATCAAATTCTGGAGGATATGCTGCGAGCCTGTGTACTCTCTTACAAGTAAAAAGTGGGATGAATGTCTGCCACTTGCAGAATTTTTTTACAACAACAGCTACCAGGAGAGTATCAAAATGGCTCCTTTTGAGGCATTATATGGGCGGAGGTGTAGGACACCATTAAATTGGTCGGAAGCTAGGGAGAGAAATTTCTTTGGACCTGATATAGTTCAGGAAGCTGAGGAGCAAGTCCAGCTCGTACAGAAAAATTTGAAAGTTGCACAGTCCAGCCAAAAGAGTTAATGTGGACAAGAAACGACAAGCTATCTCATTCCAAGTGGGAGATCACGTCTATTTGCGGGTATCTCCAATGAAAGGGGTCCAGCGATTCGGAGTAAAAGGAAAACTTGCACCTCGCTATGTTGGGCCTTTTCCTATTATTGAGCGGTGTGGGCCAGTGGCATATCGCCTAGAACTTCCTACACAATTATCCACGGTGCATAACATATTCCATGTTTCTCAGCTCAGGAAATGCCTCCGTGTTCCAACCAAGATTGTTGATATGAAGAATGTGCAGCTGGAGCCCGATCTTGTCTATCCAGAGCATCCGGTGAAATTAGTGGATTACAAGACTCGGGTCACTCGGAACCAAATTAGCAAATTTTATAAGGTACAATGGAGTAATCACTCCGAGCGGGAAGCTACTTGGGAGACAGAGGAATTTGTTCGGTCTAAATGCCCTGAACTGCTACAAGCATATCAAGGTACTCACCAATTTCTATCTTTTCAATTTAGCACTCCATTAAATCTCGGGACGAGATTTCTTTTAGGGGGTAGGATTGTAACACCACATGTGTTAATCACCTGAAATTAAATTAACCATAGTCATTAGTTCAAAACTCATGCGACAAATCACCAACTCAAACTTGATCCTGTCAGTTTGGGCCGGACCGGTCTGACCGATCTGGGCAACCGGTCTGACCGATCTGGGCAACCGGCCTGACTGGTTGGGGGCTGACTCAACCGTTTTGTTGGCCTCACATCATTTAAACATCACACTCTCTCTCACCAACTTCCTCCGTCTCACCCCGTGCCCAGCTCGCCCTCCCGAGCTCTCTCTCCCTGCCTCTACCATTGATCGAAGGCCCAAGGGAGCTTCAAATCGGTGGAGGATCAACTTCCCCATGTTCTCCTCCATGGGGTGACGCGGGATCGCAAGTTCTTCGTGGGGAAGGAGTCATTCAAGATAATTTAGGAGTTTGGATCGATCTCTTGTCCTAGAAGGTTTTAGGTGGTTTCCTCTGGTCAAAAGCATCCACATGAATCCCTGAACTAGATTCTAGAAGGTATTTGGAGATGGTGGGCGATTTTCGCCGCGCCAAGGTTTCTAGGTTCTGGTCTGGCTAGGACCGGTCTGACCGGTGTCACGGTAGGTTGAGTAGGACCGGTCTGACCGGTTAGGTGGACCGGTCTGACCGGTGCTAGCAGAGCTGAGAGGGTTCAATTAGGGTCAGTTGGTGCAAATAGTTAGAATTTAATTTGGCTATTGGTTACTTGTAATTTTTATGAAATCATGCATGCATTTCTCATGTCCTATGCATATGCATACGTGTAGCAGCCGCGGCAGAGGAGGTCGTATACGAGGTGGTTGTGGAGCCACAGGAGCTCCAAGGGCAAGCCCCGCAGCAGGAGGTTCGCGAGGAGTCGGCCCAAGGCCCGGCTAACCCTAGTGCTGAGCAGCAGACTCAAGGCAAGCCCCGGTGCACATCCTAATATTTTAAATTATGACACCTATATACGTAACTATTACTTGTGCATTAGGTTTAGGAATTATTTAGAACCCTAGTTGCATGATCCCTAGGATTCCCTGAGTTATACTAGTGTCGTGGCTCTGGATAGGGGCCACAGCCGGGTGGCGGAAAGCACCCGCCTAACCTCAGAGGGTGGTTACCCGGGGAGGTGCAAGCTATTCTTCAGATCTACCCATGAAGCAAGAACACACCAGGAGTTAGAGTGGTTCGGGCCGCCGGAGCGTAATACCCTACGTCCACTGCGTGTTGTATTGCTCTTGGGTTTAAGGTTGAGTCTATCCTCTGCCCTCGGGTCTCCTTTTCGACCTGAGTCGTCCCCTAACGGGCATCTCCCTTTTATAGAGCAAGGAGGACACGTACACAGGCGTTGGACCCCGACAAGTGGGCCCAACCAGGATGTATATTATACTAGATAGATTCTAATGGTGTTACAGTGCTGGAGGATCTCTCGCTGGATACGCTTCTTCGTCCTGTAGACTCTCTGACCGAGGGGGTCTTGTCCCATCGGCGAGACGCCCGTTGAGGCAGTGTAGGTTGCGGCGTAGACTGTGGGTCTACCGCGTAGGAGTCATGATAATCTGTCGCCGAGCTGTTGTGTCTAGCTGGCGTAGCAGACTGACGAGCGTGGTGTGGGTGGCACCAGTTGCACTGTGCGCCTTGATAACGTGCGGTCAATAGTACAGCCTGGCTAAAGTCACCTCGGGCTCTTCAGCAGAGCGTACCTTCGTCTACCGCATTGAATGCGGTAGGTGGGCGAGCCTTCCCGGGAAAGCGCCGCGGCCGCGCGCGCGTGCCGCCACCTGCGGGCACGTGGCGGCTCCGGACCACCCAGGCGGGGTGTCTGTTCTTTCCCTGCTGAGGGGTCCGGATAGTATGTGGGGGTCCGGGACCCGGTGGGGGGTCCGGGGCCCCCAGCTGTTTGGCCCTGAGAGCTTCCTTCTCTTGGACACGTGGCGACACCGGACCTGCCTCGAGCGGGAAGCGGGTTCGGTGCCGTTGGTCTGGTGAGATGGAGCCGGACCCCAGGGGTCCGGCTGCCCAACTCCTTAGGGCGTAGTTACGGATAACTACACGGGTCTTGCTATAGCAAGAGGAGGTACCCCAGTCCTGAGGTACCGACAGTGGCCCCCGGGCCCACCTCGGGAGAGGTATGAACCCGCAGGTGGGGCCATTATCAAGACGCAATGCTGATTGTGTTGACGTGCCTATGTCGAGAATGGGTGCTCCGGACCCCTTCAAGGCCGTAGCACTTGTCGTCAGGTTCAGGTACTTAGAGGACTCTCCATGGACGGCGAAGGTGCAGACTTAGGGTACGGAACCGAGCTAAACGGACCTCGAACTGCCCAAGGAGCCAGCACTACTTCCCCGGACCCGGCTTCAGGCGACCGTGGCGAGCGGTCTCCGCCGGAGCGGGCCACCGGAGTGGACTTGGAGCGACCGTGGCGAGCGGTCTCCGCCGGAACGGGTCACCGGAGTGGCCACCTATTGCATCAAGTTCATCCGCCGGGATGCAAAGGGGTGGGGGGTCATGGAGCGAGAACCCTAGGCTGGGAGTCCGTCGGGTTGTACACTTGAGGGCTGAGTGTGCGGACTCTCTGTTTTGCGCAGACCGGTCTGACCGGTGGTGTCGGCAGGCAGTGCCGACCGGTCCGACCGGATGGGAGAACCGGTTTGACCGGTCTTGAAAGTTCAAAACTGATGGAAGCTAGAGTAGTAGCGGGATCTTTTATATTGGAACTTCAGTCATAACTATTGTAAAGTTTTTGTAAATTATGCAACTCATGTACAGTATATGTATATTTGATCTCGGTTTGTAAAAATTAAACGTTCCAGAATCTTGTTGTGAATGTATTTTAATGTATTGTGTCATGCTTGTAACATCTGCGCCTGACTTCGTGTGAGACTTCCGGTGTTGTTTCGATCGGGCCGTGGGTTGAAAAAGGATCGCCAAATTAAGTCGTTAAGCTAATGCACCCGATGTATTCAAATGGCAGCTATTACGCTTAATTAGAATTTTAATTTGACGGTTTCGTCACAGCCACCAAACATCTCAGCTTCTCGGATGCACCACGAGGCGGCGGCACTCCCGAAACGCCAGGTGCGCTCGCGCTTGCCGCTGCAACAGGTGGCGGCGCCGCTCCCGGAACGCCAGGTGCTCTGGCTCCGAGCAGCGCGCGGCGCGCCCTGTGAGGCTGGGACTGCTTGAGATGCAGCGGCATCGGGGCTCCAGAGGATGGTGAACGGAGAAGCAGATGGTGGCGGACGTTCGATGAGCCGGCGGACGGTGGTTGCCGGGTGCTGGAATGGGAAGAAGCATGCGCGCGGCAGCACGGTGACGATGAGAATGAATGACGACGGCATGCGCGGCACAAGCGCTTCAAATGCATTTATCTGCCTCTTTACTAAACAGTTCAGAAAAAGAATTACAACAGCTAAAACATACGCCGGCTTTCTACATATTCGACGAGATGATTATTGCAGGAAAATGGCGCGACCCGTGATGGAGAAAATTGTCATCCAAATTCAGTTCCCTCTAAAATCTCAACTAAAACTCGTGGTGTAAGTTCATTTTGAGACCAAATGGAATAGGAACTTTGGGGGCAGAATTGCATCTCATGTCCCGATGAAAGTAACAAGTAGGATACATAACAAGCCAAATACAAAAAATTCAGCTAGTTAACAGCAAAGTCCAAATCGTGCTATACCTCATGAATAATAGGGTCGATTAGCATGCCTGCCAAATAACAAGAGCATGACTTCCCACAAAAGAAAGTTCAAAGAGTGTAAAAAAATTGCAGCAAACTAGGGAACCCAGTTTCAGACTTTCAGTTGAAGCAACACTACATCAGGTGTGATGTTGGATGATGGAACTCATGAGCAATGCCATACAACTGGTAGATTTGGTACAACTTCCTTTGGAAATTCTAAAAAATAATGGTTCGGATAAGCAGAAAGTCTGAATATTTTTTTCAGAACTTGCAGACATGCCATCGGTGATCCATCAAATGAAGCTCCAACTAACGTTCTGTGCTGTTCGTCGTTCTGCCGTTTGGGCGGTGGCTCTATCAGGGAGCAGGAGCATCCAGCAGCTGCCGGTGCAGGCCCACCGGAGAGATCACCGGAGGGTGGCGGCGGAGCAAGCAGCGCGGCGGGACGACGAGATGGAGCGCTGCGTACTTGAGAAGGAGGCGTCCAAGCAAGCCCTTCTACGGCGGGAGTCTCCCCTTGATTGATCCTGACCACGGGAAACGGATCAGACGGATCCGATCTACCCAGGGGGTGGACGGTAAATGAAACACGTTTACACCGTCCACCCCTGGACGATATCTTCTTGGAATACCGTCCGCCCCCTGGTCGTGGCCAATGCCACCCGCCGGAGCGCCCGGACGCGGCGGATCCGTGGACCAGGCATGTCAGCTTCCCGGCCGCGCCACGCGGCGGCGCCGCTCCCGGAACGCGTCACGGCGACGCGTGCGCTTGGAAACTGAAGAGATCACCGGAGGCCGGAGGCGGGGGGACGACGAGATGGAGGGCTGCGTTCTTGGGAAGAATGCGTCCAATCAATTCTACGGCTCCGAGCTGATTGTGGAGCATGAAATTGGCAGAACAGGAACTTGAACCTGAGATTGAATGGAACTCTCGTTTCTGAATTCTGAATACTCTGCAGGTTCTCGGTGAGCCTGTTCATGGGCGGGCGCGGATTCCCCCAGAGCAAGGTTCAGATGGTCTCGGCACGGTCATGTGATGTGGGCAAGATCAGCTCGCCGCCACCATGGCTTTGGTTGCAAGCACCTCGACCGTTTGGTGGTGGACGTTCGATGAGCAGGCGGATGGTGGTTGCCGGGCCGAAGGTGGCTTCCGTTCTGCCGCCCGCGTCCGGCCGGTGAAGTACTCCCGTGCAAGGCCGCCGCGGCAGGAGATGAACTTGCCTATCTGCAGGGGCACGGGCACGCACGCAACGATCGGTGGGGACTGAGGCAACTCTGCGAATTGCTCCAAATATTCCGCGTTCACTTTTTTTCTGAACAAATCATTTCCTCGTGTAAATTCAGCGTCCCAGTGAAGATGCCATTCACATGAAATGTGGCTGTAGATTATTCAGACTCAAGAGCTCGGTGGCAGCGAGCCGTGACCCGTGGAGGGAGGGTGCGGATGCGCGGCGGGGGAGGGTGTGGCTCACACCGTCCAGCTTCTCCAGGCTGCGGCGGCGCGACGACGTCCGCGTGTGTCCTCCTGCTCCTGCATCACTGTGGACGGCGTCGGCATCATCGCACGGACGGCGAGATCGCCGACGGCCCGAGGGCAGCCCTAGCTCCGGCGTGCAGCAAAGGCGGATGATGATCAGGGTGGACGGCGAAGGAGTCACCGACCAGGGGTGGACGGTATTTCAATTACCGTCCGCCCCTGGGTCCATGCCGTCCCTCGTCAGGCAGGCGTGGGAGCTTGGCGCCGCGTTGCTCGGGCCTCACCGGCCGTCGACGACCCCGGAGACCTTGCCGGCTCATCATCGTTACTGAGCAGCGGAGGCCGCCACCGCGCACGGCCGTGCACGGTGCCGATCGCCTGCCGCGGCCGGCGCCTCCGTCCTGGGCCGCTCGGTCTGGCGCCGCTGCTGAAGGCCGGGCGGCCGGCATGAACTCCGCTCCTTGTTCCTTGCCTGCTGTCCGTGGCCATGGAAGAAGATGCGATCCGAGCTGGTGTCGTCACGCAGTCACAGGAGGAGGGGACCTGGACGGAAGGGGCGGCGGTCCTAGGGCGTGACGATCAGGGGCGTGACGATCAGGGGCGGACGGCGAGCGGAACAACGACTCGGGGTGGACGGTATTTGAAACACCGTCCACCCCTGGAGGCCTTTCTGTCCGTTAGATCAAGCACCAGCGTCCCACATCGCGCGTGGACCGCGGTCAGCGGCTGGGTTGTCCCCGTCAGGCAGGCACGAGAGCGCGGCGCGACGTCGCACGGGCTCGTCGGCGAGTGCCCGCCGGGCGTCGAGGACCCCAGAAACCTTGCCGAAGCCCTCAAAATCCGTCCGGCGAGGTGCCGAGCGCCGCTGCTGAACGGCGGCGTGGGCTCTGTTTCTTGTTTTCTGAAGCGAGCTGGTGGCTTCACGGGCTGGGGGGAGGGTCCCGGGACGCAGCAGCACCTGAGTTCGTCGGGCCCGTGCAAGAAGGCGGCAGCGCGGCGAAGACTAAGGCGGGCTTTGGTCACGGCGCACGCACGCTGGTGGGCTGCGCGTGTCGACGGCCGTCCAGCAGCTGGAACAGCTGGACTCCATGCCCATGATGGCGGCGTCGCGGAGGCAAGTCGCCGCTTGCCGGAGCTCTCACGATCCGTTCTGGGCGAAAGTGTCTGCTGGCCTGGAGAGACGACGCCCCGGCGGCCGGGCAAGCTTCGACTTGGAGGGGTTGCGGGCCGCCTGCCGTGTCGCCGTCTTCGCCGCCGCTGGCCCGCCGCCCGTGGCCATGGCCGCCGGTGCGATCCGGGGCGAGCTCGTCTCTCCCTGCGCGCGCATCTCGTCTCTCCCTGCTCGCGCGTCCGGGGCGAGCGTGGTGCCGAGCGCCTGCCGCGGCCGACTCGCCTCCCGGCGGCCTCCCTCCGGCGAGAGGCGAGTCGGCGCGCCGCTGCTGACAGCGGCCTGACCTGGGTCAATTTCTTGCCTGCTAATGCGGGCTGTGGGGGGTAGAGAACCTGGACGAAGGGGAGGGAAGCAATCAACTCCCGCGGCGCGCGGCGGAGCTCCAGCGTGCGGGGTGGACGGGGACTCGACGGCCAGGTGGACGGGGGTTGGACGGTATCTGAAATACCGTCCACCCCTGGGTCCCCGGGAGCCGTCGGATCAAACACCTGCGGCTCAGGTCGGGCCTTGGCTGCGGTCAGCGACGCGGTCCTTCAGGTCAGCGCGGGAGTGGGAGCTAGGGCGGCGCTTGCCGGTGCCGGAGCTTGTCGCCGGTCGAGGACGCGGGACAGCTCGCCGCATCAGCGTTCCAGACTAGAGGGAGCTCGAGGGAAAGAGATGGCCGGTCCGCCGGCTTCGGGGGATGCCCGCGTGCGGCCACAAGCTCCGGGAAAGAGACGGCCGGAGCTCGTCGCCGTGAACGCTGCTGGCCACTGACGGTGAGGTCTTGTTCAGCACTTGAGCGAACACTAGATCGGATGCAATGCGATCAACAGCCAGCGCACATGTGCCTCCATAATCTTCAGAGACAAGTGGCTTCCCATCCCCATGCATGGATCAGCTAGTCAAGAGACGGCGGCGTACGCTGCGGCGATCGAGCTTTGGCCTGCCATGGCCGGTGGCAGCTCCGAATGGAAAGAGTCCCCTTGAGCACTCCAGCGAACACCGTTGACCCTTCGGTGAGAGCAGCATGCGTTTGAGCTGAACCGGCCTCTGATCTGTGCAGCTGCATAATCTTCAGAGAGAACTGGCTACTGAAACAGATAGCATAAATAAACTTTTGCAGAATAAAAAATCGGACGGCGACTGCATGATGGGCCGCACGGCACAATGGCAGTTGCTTTAGGCCGTTGAAACGCAAAAAATTTTGCGAAAGAATCTTACTAATTTAAAGTACTAAATGAAGTCTATTTACAAAATTTTTTGTACAGATGGCTTGTAAATCGCGAGTCGAATCTAATGATGCTAATTAATCCATGATTAATCTATAATTAGTTGATGGTTACTGTATCATTACTGTTGCAAATCATAGATAAAATAGGCTCATTAGATTTGTCTCGCGATTATAGCCCATCCATGCAAAAAGTTTTGTAAATAGACTTCATTTAGTAATCTATGCATGTGTCGAAACATTTGATGTGACGATTTTTTTGCTTTTACGAGTTTATGTGGGTGGGAACTAAATAGGGCCTTATCCCATTCAGAAGCTCGCTTGTAATAAAAAAAAATCAGCCGCTCGCTTTTTTTTTTCTTTTTGAAAGTTTCAGTGGCTCGCCATTGCTGCATCGGGATCTGCCAGGCCAGAGCTTGGCCATCGGTGTCCATACCACCACCAGCCTCAACACTTTGGGGGCGTTTAGTTCCAAAAAATTTTCACCTCGAAATTTGTGCCTTCTCCTTTGGACATATGTATGGACTACTAAATGTAGTTAAACAACAAAACTAATTGCACAGTTTGGATGTACACGACGAGACGAATCTTTTGAGCCTAATTATTGCATGATTAGCCATAAGTGCTACAGTAACCCACATGTGTTAATGATGCGGTCAAAGGCCTCAAAAGATTCGTCTCGCAGTTTCCAAGTGAGTTCTGAAATTAGTTTTTTAATTAGTGTCACAAAAGTCCTCCCGACATCTGGTCAAACCGTTGATATGACACCCAAAAATTTTTTGTTTGGGAACTAAATGACCCCTTGGTGTTCTCCCAGCCAGCTTTGGCACCTCGCTTTCGGCTTGCTCCTTTGTACATGTCTCCAAGAACTGGGGTTACATATTGGTGCCAAGTGGAAACCATCACAGTGCAGAGAACACACAACCTCTTTCTCCTTTTGTGACCGACACTCACCAAATGACGTTCAGGTCAACAGCAAAGAAGTATTCAGTACTTGTGTGTGCAAAGCACTGCATGTACCATATGCAGAGCTAAGACAGGTGTTAGACTGATAGTTGGAGTGTCATCTAAGACATTGGGGCTTTTTTCATCCCAAAGTGATATCATTCAATAGCATGTGAGCAGGACAGATTGGGAATGCAACAAATTCGGCACAACCCGGTACAGATCGAAAAATAACCGATTTGGGGGCCAGAATAAGAAAAGTAGAAAAAACAAGCTTTTGATCGTCTTGGAGCACGGGGAAACTGTACGTGCAGCAGAGTAAATACACAGAGCAACCTTTACTACTGTGCTGGAAGATTGAATTGAACAATAGCAGCAGCTTTACCAAATTTCCAATCTTTGCTAGTGCATTTGATCCATTACTCCAAAGCAACAATGCTAGGTAGCTTCGAAATTTTGAATCTTTTGTTTTTTTATTTGTATAAGTAAGCATCAGAAGGACAGGTGGGTGCTCTTTTTAGAGTAAAGGTTCTTCAGCCTTGCCAATTGCCATGTACTACTATGTATGTGACTATGCAAGCTATGTACTTTTGAGATGCTTTTCAATATCTTAAGAAACATTTTTTGAACAAATATCACTAAGATAGAGCTTGGCGAGTGGCAACAAATATACTGTTATTCCTACAATCATTGTACAATATGTTAAGGTTCAGAATTCAGAAAAGGTCAGTGAAATGAGGCCCTTCTTATTACAAAAAAGACCTGATCAAGTAGGTGAATGTGCAAGCTAATTAATATTGCCATGATGTTTAGCTCAGCATGCAGTATTCCTCAGATCAAATGCAGAATTTGAGTTGTGTCAAATGTGTTTTTCCCACTATAGTCGTTGTACAGTTTGCTGGTATTCAGACAATTACAGCAAAATCAATTATTGCATTCAGATAATTGATTTCAGAAAACCCAGGACCTCTGGAATGGGCAATCACCAACCGAACACTTTGAAGAGTGGGAAGGTGAGTTTAAGCCTCAGTAATTGTGTCAGTAGTCTCCTGCAGGAAAGTGATAAAATGCAAAGAGCCAAAGATACAGGTCTCAGAGTTCCATATGCTTGCACCCCCCACCACCACCACCAAGATATATGCACACTACTAACGCACATAGTCGTAAACACGCGGGATATTGCAGTGCCCAGCGACATAGTTTTCGCCCCTTGGATGCAACATCCTCTCAGTGCAGGCTTGGCATCCAAGAGCTGAAATTTGATCTGGGCACAAGAAATTAAGAAAGGTCATGACAATGCAAATCGCCAATCCAATATGCATATCATGCTCTTTTCTAGAACAAGTAAATAAATTGTGTAGCACACCTTCTCGTTTCTGTTGTAGTGCTCCAAGACACCCGTTGCAAACCTCTTAGCCTGCGCAAGCTGCACTTTTGGATTGGCCCGAAGATCGTGTGGATCTTTGCTCTCACTCTCAGGAGCCCTGCACCCAGCAGCACACATAGTTAAGTGTATCAAATCGAAATTTGCAAACTGCAATCTTACTCCATCTGCATTTAGGTTACCGGCCAGTGTGCAAACCAATCTTATCCAAGAGGAAGAACGAATTGAAAACAGCCTAGCTAATAGTGCAGATTTGTCTTTTTGAAGGCTAATGGTAACCAAAGGACACACTTCAATCAAAAAATTGTACTAGCATGAGTAGACTGGTCAGCGACGACTCGGTCGTCCTCGTCAGGCCTTGTCAGGCGGGCGCGGTAGCGCGGCGCGGCGTCGCTCAGGCTCGTCGGAAACATTGACGAAGCTCTCGTGATCCGTTTTGCCAGCAAGCTTCGACTTGGAGAGGTGTGTGTCGCCGTATTCGCCGCCGCCGCCGCCCAGGCAGCCGCCACAGCAAGTCGCGCCGCTTGTCTCTCCCTGCGCGCGCGGCCGGGGCGTGCGTGGTGCCGAGCGCCTGCCGCCGCTGAAAGGAGGCCTGGCCTGGGCTCTGTTTCTTGATTGCTGATGCGAACTGCTGGTGGCGTCACGGGCTGCGAGCTGGTGCCGGATCTCGTCGCCATCAACGCTGAAGGCCGCGGACGGTGAGGTCTTGTTTAGCGCTCCAGCGAACACTGTTCGCCGCCCCTTTTCACCGGCTACTAGCTTTCTGAGGCCGCCACTGCACCGGGGGATCATGGACGGTGAGCTCTGCACCGGCTACTAGCTTTCGATGATGGTGGGTTAAAAGTCTGACACCATCATTACAGCGCCCGTGTGCGCCTCGATCGTGATTGCGTTCCCTGGTCCGAGGAACAGATCGCTACGTGCATCTGCAACTTCAACTACTACCTCTTATTGATTTGGAAGGCACTGGATCGGATGTAATGTGATGAACAGCCAGCGCACATGTGCCTGCATAATCTTGAGAGAGAACATCGTCAGGCTGTTCCAGACCGGCCTCTGCTCTGATCTGTGCAGCTCGTCTTGCCGCTCCGATTTCTCGCTGACAGCAAATACGCTGCTCTACCAATCCTAAGCACATGAAGTTCAGGTCGACAGCAAAGAGTATTCACTACTTGTGTGTGCAAAGCACCGCCTGTACCATATGCAGAGCTAAGGCAGGTGTTAGACTGTTAGTTGGAGTGTGATCCAAGAGATTGGGGCTTTTTTCATCCCAAAGTGATATCATTCAGTAGCATGTGAGCAAGACCGATTGGGAATGCAACAATTTGGCACAACCCGGTACAGATTGGAAAATAACCGATTTCGGGGCTAGAATAAGAACAGTAGAAATAAACAAGCTTCTGATCGTTTTGGAGCACGGGGAAACTGTACGTGCAGCAGAGTAAATACACAGACCAACCTTTACTACTGTGCTGGAAGATTGAATTGAACAATAGCAGCAGCTTTACCAAATTTCCAATCTTTGCCGGTGCATTTGATTTGTTACTCCAAAGCAACAAGGCTTAGGTAGCTTCGAAATTTTGAATCTTTTGTTTTTTGTTTGTAAGCAAGCAACAGAAGGACAGGTGGGTGCTCTTTTCAGAGTAAAGCACCTTCAGCCTTGTGGAATGTTTGGAAACTGCAGAATGCTACACTTTGATCGCACAAGGCCTGGCCATGTACTACGTATGTGACTATGCAAGCTATGTATTTTTGCGATGCTTTTCAACATCTTTAAGAAAACAGTTTTTGAACAAATACTCACCCCTAAGATGGAGCTTGGCCAGTGGCAACATCAAGTAGGTGAATGTGCAAGCTAATTGAATATTGCCATGTTGTTTAGCTTATCATGCAGTATTCCTATGATCAAATGCAGAATTGGAATTGTGACAAATGTGTTTTCCCCTACAGTCTTCGTACAGCTTGCTGGTGTTCAGACAACTACAGCGAAATGAATTATTGAAGTTTATGCATTGTGGGTCGGTTTGGTGTTCATGAAGGTCTAGAACGTTATATGCATGGTTGCACTGCTTCATTTGCATTTTGTGAACTTCCTGAAACTTGGCATGGAGTCCAAGCCACATCCTTGATGGCATGGCATATGATTTTTTTTTTGATAGGGATGGAACATGATACTGAAGACACCATGACACCTGCATAATTAGTGGAACAAGGCTCAACTTTGGTTAAACAGTATGCAACCATCACTGGCATAATCGTCCTATATGAATGTCTGAGGTTTCAGGCTCAAACACACATGCTCGTACTCGAGAGCTGAGAAATGCAACTGCAGGTTAAGAGATGACAGAGGATGATGTTTGTGAGGGTTCAGGCTCTTCAATGGTCCACTGCGGCATACCATGCGAGCACAACCGGATTGTGGCTGCAACTACGGAATTTATCATAACAAACCTGTGAGGATACGGAAGGTAATTAACAGCAACCGAATGCAATGCATCCCAGATGCCCTCTGAATCCCCTGGTATCGAGCGGAGCTGCATGCCAATGTCAGCGCCGCCGACAACTGCGCCACCGAGCGCGGCTGTGCATGGTGCCGAGCGCCTCTGTCCTGGGCTCCGTCTGGCGCGGCGACCCAGCGCGCCGCTGCTGAACGCCGGCAGGCATGAACTCCGGCGTTCCTTGCTCCTTGGCCTGCTGCCCGTGGCCATGGTCGGTGCGATCCGAGACGGTGTCGTCGCGCGGTCACGGGGGGGGGACGGAAGGGGTGGCGGTCCTGGGGCGCCGCGGCGCTCCGGCGTGCAGCGGAGCGGGCGATCATGGGCGGACGGCGAGCGAAACAATGCCCAGGGGATGGACGGTGTTTGAAATACCGTCCACCCCTAGGTCCCTGCTGTCCGTTCGATGAAACACGAGCGTCCCAGATTCGGCGTCAACGACGACTCGGTCGTCGTCCTAAGGCAGGCGCGGGAGGTAGCTTAGCGCGGCGTTGCTCGGGCTGCCTCCGCTCGTCCGCGGCCACTGCCGTCGTCGCTGAGTGTGCCCTGCATCCCGCCGGCCGCCGAGGACGCGGGATACCTATCCAGACAGCCCATCGTTCAAGTGCAGAGGAGCTCTCGCGGTCCGTTCTGGGCCAAAGCGTCCGTCGCCACGGGCAAGGGAGGCGTCCGGCCGGCCGGCTCGGGCGGCCGCAATCTCCTCGCACCTCGTCGCCGTCTTCTCCGCCGCCAACGCCTGGCCGTCCAAGACAGCCACTGAGCTCTCCTCGTGTTGGTTTCAGGCTTTGATTCGCCATGCCTCACACTTTAATTTGTGTTGGCAAGCAAAACGGAGAGCTGGCTCGTCGGTGGTCGAGGACGCGGGCTGAGGCAGCTCCTGCCTGCCATGGATCCGCTAGCTAGTCAAGAAACGGCGGCGTGCGCGGCGGCGATCGAGCTTCTGCCTGCCATGGATAGCTGGCGGCAGCTCCTAGTGCCTGCCAAGCAGTTTGGGCGGCGGTTATAGCAGGGAGCAGGAGCATACAGCAGCTGCCGGTGCCGGACCACCGGAGAGATCACCGGAGGGCGGCGGCGGAGCAAGCAGCGCGGCGGGACGACGAGTCAACGAGATGGAACGCTGCGTCCTTGGGACTGGAGGGAGGCGTCCAAGCAAGCGCTTCTACGGCGGGCGTCTCCCCTTGATTTGATCCCGACCACACGAAACGGATCGGACGGCTCCTATCTACCCAGGGGGCGGACGGTAAATGAAATGCCGTCCACCCTTGGACGCTATCTGGAATACCGTCCGCCCCCTGGTCATGGCCAGCGCCGCCCGCCGGAGCGCCCGGACGCGGCGAGGGACGCGCCGGCACCGCGGCACCAGGCATCTCAGCTTCTCGGCAGCTCCACGAGGCGGCGCGGCACAAGCGCGTCGCAAAACATGCTCACTGCTCAGCATGATCCACGCCGATTGCGGCGTAGGCGGCGTGGCTTCCGTTCCGCCGCCCGCGTCCGGCCGGCGAAGTACTAGTCATCGAAGGCGATGGGCATCTGGCCTTCGGCTGGCTTCCGAGAGGCTGGGCGCGAAGAACATGACGAAGAACAATGTAGCGGCGAGGAAGAAGGGATGGAAGAAATGTAGCGACCGGAGCGCGGCGGCGCTCAGGCGAGAGCAGCCGTGCGAGAACTAGTCGGTATTCGAAACACGGCCGTCCAGATCGATACACGAGAGCGTGGCACATTGAAAATTTTCAGATGGTTATATATCAGTTTATCACAGTTGCAGTTACCGAAGCTTCAACCCAACCCAAAACTGGCACGACACTCGCAGTCGGTTCTGAATATCCTGCATCAGCTTGATGAATGTGGATGCACAAGACATTCCCAGTGCAGATGTTTCAGGATTCAGAAGTGGTGCGCTGGCCAGCTGCTGCAATAGATTTGGAAAGTTGTGCAATAGGGATGGTAACAAAAGCTGCAAGTTAGGCACGGAGTTTGGTTGCCTCACACCTTTAGAACATCGAAGAAAACAATTGATACTTAAAAATTCTCCTCCACTTCAAACATGATCATTCTTCAGAGCAAGTACTGCAAGGAAGGGGCTTCCAGTGTGAGGAAGCCACATAAAAAAGAAGAAAAGCAGATCGAATTATCTGAGAGCCGTGCCATCAGCTCCACCACCTGCCATCTTCCCTTCAGTTTTGGACGTTTTTAGGGCACTCATATTGTCTTTTCTTTAATGAAATTTCACATGTTACCCTGCCACTTATACAGATAGCCCTAACTTCCGAGCTTCTCATGGAAGCAGAGTTGCTTTCAAGATCTTGTTGAGCTAGAATTTGGAGCATGTTGGGAGGAGACAAATCATGTTTGAACAACTGAAAATTTGCAGGAAGGGTGGTGGCCTGTCCTCGTCGTCACCGCCTCACCTGTGGCTGTGGACAGTGTGTGGTGGCAGTTGAGGATAGTTGTAGGCTGTAGCTGAGATTTGAGCGATCAGTCCAGGGATAATAGAAGCTTGCTTGGTGATCGAGATGCTCCGTGCTGTGTATGTTGACGAGTTATTATTGCGTCTAAAGTGTTTGCATTATTATTATATTATATTACAAACTGGAATTCTTAAAAGTTTTTTTTAAAAAAAACTGCTTGATCCGGGTCACCCCTGCTTAACCTTGCGAAGTTCTTGTGGTTTATGTTAACATGCCTGCAACAAAAGTTTGCTGAACAGACATTCCTTTCACAGTCACAGCTCCGCAACAGGGAGGTAATGGAGCTCAGGAACCTTGAGGTCATGTCTGCTGCAAGCAGGGTTCAGTGACACGAGAGGAAGCAATCACCAGACATTTTGCAATTTCGAAACACTCACGAGTTACTGACCAATGCATACTATGTACACGACCACTGCACACAAAAGGGCAAAGATTGTTTTACCAAGGCTACTCCTACTTCAAAAACATTCTGAACAATCAGTGGCAGTCAAAGAAAGGTCTGGACTGCTAAGGCTGCTTCTTGATTCGTTTTGAAGCAGTTTTCGCCAGGGCATTGCATATCTCCCTCTTTCTCTTGGTGTTCTCATCCATCTTCCCAGAAGCAGCGTTGGCCTGTCTTTCCAGCGCTTCCGCCACAAAGAATTTCAGCCTCCACAGTGTTGTCTCGCTCTGCATCAAGGAGCACGGTTTAAAGTGGACCAGATGAAATAACCACAATAGTTCGAGGGAACTCTCAAGTTGAAACGCAGAGGGTGGTATTATTTCCTTAATTTTAAGCCACGACATAAGAAACCAGTTATGGTCATTGGACAGAAGAAAAAAGTTAGGGAAACAAACAAAACATTACCTGAGCATCCATGTCGAGATCCACTTCTTCTGCTTTAATTTGGAAGCTTGGGTTGTCTTGTGCAACAATTTCTAGTGCCTTGTTAAGATCGTCTGGAGACAAGTGGCAGAGACCTGCACCCAGTTTCCTCTTCTCATCTGTGGTCATTTTCCTACGATATTGATATTTTAGCGACCATGTGATTCAGCTACACAGGTATGATGCCATCACAAGATAAAAAATCAAAGCAACGAAAAAGGAAATTGAGCATTATAGCATATACCTGCATCTGTTGACCACCATTTTCCGGAGTTCCTCCAGCTGTTTATTGATCTGATTCAGCTGCAGAAAAAAGAAGAGGAAGTCTTGAATATCCATGGGCGAATAGGATAAGATCCTTGAATCTAATACTGAATGAGGCAATGAAGATTTGTCAACAATTATACATATTGCTTCTAAAACTACATAATTGAACTGGATATTAACCATCCCAACAACAAACAATGGATCAAAACATCATACCTCATCATCAGTATCTTTTGCTAACTTTGCAATTGCTGCTTCTCGAGAAGTATTGGTGGCTACAACACCCTTTGATTCCTCTTCCTTTTGTCTTTTTTCCTACAAGCATATGTAGAGAAATATGATGCAAAGAACAAAAGGTTCAGACATGCTTTTATCAAAGGCAAGGCAACCCATGTCCATAACAAAACAAAAGAAGAAAGAAAAATGCATAACTAGAAAAATTTACCTCACTCTCAACTTTAGGAAGAAATTGCCGCCACTTCTCTTCAAATTTCTCAAGCAATGATTTAGCAAGCAAGTGGACAATATTCTCATCATCATTGTACGTCATTGCGTTGGCAAAAATTAATCTAACATCTGCATATATTTCTCGAACATTTTTGTAAGTGGTAACATCCTTCCCTTCCATTTTATTTTGAATAGTAGAGAAGTCCATAGGTTTGGTAATAATCTGTGAAGAAGATGATAAAGTAAATACATGAAAAGTACTACAAATAAGTTTCAGGAAAACATATTAAATAAATATTAATTGTCCCTACAAAGATTGTTTGGTAAGCATATAATGGTAATCAAGCCAAAGAAGCAGCTCTAACTCAGGTCAGCTAACCAGCTGCAAAAAAGAAACTAAATATAGAGACATACATGCTAAATTTCAAGGATTCCACAATTTGAACCAAGCAATAAAGGGAACATTATAAGTGGATCCGACCATCTAACAGATAGTATAGGTCAAAGACACAACATCATATCTCATAAAACTGAACATTAGCTGCTATATTAATTCCATTGATGGAATCCTGAAAAGGGAAAAAAAACACTATTGGTGAAGGGAAAACCCACACACTATAATCGCTTGCTTCTAAGGTGTTATATTTATACAACACGAATATGGATATTGGTACCAGACATACGGATACGTGGATACACAGTTTCAAAAAAAAAACATGTTTTATTTTACAACAGATAAATAATATGGGACATATAAAAATATGTAAGAGAGAATATGTACAGTAGGGAATAAGAGGAAAATACAAGCGCTGGGCCACAATATCTCCGAGCAGCCATCCCAATAACTCAGTAGAGCCCAATACACCCAAAAGCCAATAAAGCAACCCCCTCCTGTCCCCTCAAACCCTAATCCATAGATTCCTTACTGGATGTCGCCTCCTTCGTTCCTTCCCGACTACACCCGCAATGACTCTGGCTGCCCCCAAGAGCAAGCGCCTTCCAGATCGAGCTCTATTTGTATGCAGCTCGAGAAGAATATTGGGGGGGGTTTATATATACTTGTGCTTGCAGTAGAGCATAAACGATGGCCAAAGTGGACCCTAATCAAGGTCGAGTCTGTATACCTCTTGTCACACCCGGTTTTTTAAAAGAAAACCGAATGCATATCTATATGTATGCCAGGATCAAGTTTCATACATATAGAGACATCATAAGTGAATAATCAGTAACAGTATCACGAAAAAGAGAAATACAACCAATAAAAGACTATCAGAGTTTACAGCTTATCTTGGAAACGGAGGCTTCAAACTTCACAGGCAATCGACTGGGGGTTGCATATGCCTAAAACTCAGCAACATCTTCAAAATACTCCACAGCAACTTTCCCTTCTGAGCAGCAGTAAGCAAGGGTGAGTACACTTATGGTTGGTACTCAGCAAGGCCACAAGAAATAACCAGAATATGATTTAAATCCATCTTTAAGTTTATTAATCATGTGAGGGTCCAAGCCACTCTTGACCGTGAGCACGGCTAACCGGTTAGTTTTAACTCTGCAGAGGTTGTACACTTTCACCACAATTCGCGTAAAAGTTCCGAAGAACTTTGAACCCAACCACGCATATGTGCTGATCAGGCACAATACCACACTTCCGAGGTGTGATTGCATAGGGACGCTACGAGGCCTTTACAAAGAATCCCTATATGTATGTGTTGGTCCCTGCCGTGCGGTCCCTCAGAAGACGCAGCTTCCTTCACCCGCTCCACAACACAAACTCATAACCACCAAGCGGAACAACCCCAACACAACATATAGTTCATCTAATTACTTAGCCAAGACCAGAGCCCATTAGTATTGTGGTTGTACGGTTTTCTTGGGTGGTTCTCCATGTTCCAATTAAATCATAGTACTCTTGTAAATAAAGCATAGATAGAAGTATGGTTAGGGTCACTTGCCTTTCTCCAACGAAAAGCTACTCTTACTGCTCTTCAGCTTTTGCTTACTTGGAACTCTTGATCTTCAATCTTCAAACAGCGATCCTTATACTCGGAGCAATCAACGAGCAACCATACAAAGCAAACAAAAAGATACAACTAAGAACAATACACCAAATAAGATAAAAGCTTTAAAAGAACGCACTAAAGGATAGGGCTCGTTGCTATGATTATGAGAGCGCAAGAAACGCGGAAAACGGAACTAAAACGGCGATTCTTCAGAATAAACGGTGCTTCAGAGATCTAGTCGCGATTAACTAAAGAGTTAAGAGCTAGCGGAAAGATTTGCAAGACACAGAAAACTGTGCTCACAGAGGATAACAAGGTCACAAAGCTATCGCACACGTTGCAAGGATCACGTGAGCGCAAGAATCGATAAAAACGGAGCTAAAACGAAGAAGATATGGCTAAAACAAGATTCTAGGGACTTGTTTGCAATAGATTTAAACTTTCAGGGGCTAGCTCTAAAGAAACTAGGGACTAAAACGAGATTTAACCTAAGATACAGGGGCTAGCTTGCAAAACAACGCACTAAGGATGGCGGGTTCTATTTTGGAAAAGCTCAGGGTGTTTTCCGTAAAGATTTGGACTAAAACAGAAATAGTTTTGAACTGCGATGGACGGAGGGTTGATTTTAGAAAAACGGAGGGGTTTATTTGCAAAAATGACCACGGTTGAACGGTATTTGGTTTAGTTGACTCGGGTCATATTAGATCTGGGCTGCTGGATCTAAATCGGACGGCGGGAGTGGATTGGGGTGGGCTGGCGGCGGCGCAGAGCTAGAGCGGGCGGAGCGGAGCTCGTGGCGGCGCATGGAGGATGGCGGCGACGGCGAACAAGACCGAGCGGAGCAGAGCGAGAGAGAGGGAAGAAAAGACGGAGGAAGTTGCTCACCGGAGAAGAAGGAAATCGTCGGAGTCGAGGAAGAAGGCACGGGGTCGACGGCGAAATGGCGACGACTCACGAGAAGGAAGACACCACGACGAAGAGGACAACGAGCTGAGCACTAGGGTGGCGTCGGATTTCACCGGAGATGCACGGATGCGGAGGATGGTGGGATTCTAGGGAAAAGATTATTTTAGGGATTCCCAAACAAGGAGCCTCCCTACGGGTAGTCTATATTTTTGTGTGGAGTTGCCATGAGAGGTTGGTTTAATATATAGAGAGAAAAGTCTCGCCATCCCACATCAACTAGCAATGTGGTACTAAACCTCCCTCCCATGCTAATGGGCTTTACGTGCCTTTAGCCCATTAGGGAACACATGAATGGGCCCTTGAGGTCCATTAGGGATTTATGCACTTTTGATAGACTTAGCCCATTTAAAATTTCGGAATTAATTATTTTCGAAATTAAAATAATTCTAGAAAAATCTAGAATTCATATTTAAAGTCCGAAAAATATTCCAAATGGCCCGAAAATTCTAGGAAAAATCCTAGAAATATATTGGGACCTAATGAACTCAAATAAAATATTTGGAGCTCATGAGAAGATTTGGAAGAGCCTCTAAAAATTAGAGTTTGCTCTAGGGAAAATGGGAAAAGAATCCAGAAAATTCCAGAAAATTCCCGGGAAGAATTTTTGATGATAGAACACGTTTTGAAAGGTTTTCACACTCAACAACACTATGCATGTGACATGAATGCATCACCAGAAGAACAACATCATTTAATTTGAAAAACAACCAATATTTATTTTCTTTTACACTAAATTCTCTGTGAAGAAAAATAAATGTTGAGAAAATTTTAAAATTTTGAGAAAATTGTTGTTTTATTTTTAATTTTAATCACATCCTGAAATTCAAAAATTTCAGAGTGTGACACCTCTATAAGATTTTTGTATTGCGGGTGAATATCCGGGATTACAATAAAGACATAACATCAATAGTGATTCACATTTTTACTACCTACATCAATATCCCATTGTAATCAAAATTACTATCGCAATATGAATTAACTACAGAAATAAGGGATAAAAATGCATTATCAGGCTTAATCGTTACCTTGTAATAGTCATGAAGGTTCAGTCCTACAACATCCACTGGCTCCCGAAATGGCCATGCATCATTATCATCGGTGATCTGTAAGGATGAAAATCAAGAAGATTGAGTGCGAATTACAGACTCATGCAGCAAACTATTCACATGTTAAAACTTTTTCCTTTGTCAAAGTATCTGCAAGCTAGATATATCAGGTATTTTAACTTAATGCAGGTAACGGACCTTGAATACAATCAATCAAAAACAAAGATGCGTTTATGCGTTAATAGAAGATGTATTTTAATTGCCCAAATGAATAAAATCAATACCACTTACAAAAGCTCTCTCACCTCTGTTCCGGAGATCCGGAGTTTCCTTGGGCTAGCAGGGTATTATCGCCGGTTCGTGCCGGACTTCTCAAAAATTGCTAGACCCATGACTGAATTGCTTAAGAAAGGGGTGAGATTTAATTGGGACGACAAATGTGAGCAAGCTTTTCAGACCTTGAAGAAGTTTCTGACGTCTGCTCCTGTCCTCGCTCAGCCAGATATTACCCGGCCTTTTGATGTGTACTGTGATGCATCAGGTACGGGTCTTGGCTCCGTATTCATCCCTGTTTGCCTCCGCCGGATATTATTCGGCCATTAATACTTGTTGTAATGCATTAGGTACGGGCCTAGGCTGCATCCTTATGCAGGATCAGCGAGTGATTGCCTATGCCTCCAGAGCCCTCAGACGGCATGAAGAGAATTATGCTACTCATGATCTGGAGCTGGCAGCAGTCGTGCATGCCTTAAAGATCTGGCGTCATTATCTCCTGAGCAACCCTGTGCATATATACTCAAACCACAAGAGTCTCAAGTATATCTTTACCCAGAGTGAGTTGAATTTGCGCCAGAGACGGTGGTTAGAGCTAATCAAGGATTATGATATGGAGATTCATTATCACCCGGGCAAAGTTAATGTTGTTGTAGATGCATTGAGTAGAAAAGCGAGTTGCCACTGCATCTCAGCAACATCTATGCATGCAACTCTATGCCAAGAAATGAAGAAGTTGAATCTGGCTATGATAGCTGAGGGTACACTTACCATTATTACCCTCGCTCCAACATTGCGGAATCAAATTGTTGATGCTTAGAAAAATAATATAGGCATGGAAAAGATTAGACAGAGGCTCAGTGAAAACGACCCCAGAGTTCAGTGTTTTCGTCAAGATGATGAGGGGGTGTTATGGTTTAAGAACCGGTTGGTAGTACCTAAAAATTTGGAGCTTCAAAAGCATATTCTTGATGAGACTCATCTCTCTAAGTATTACATTCATCCGGGCAGCAATAAAATGTACCAAGATTTGAAGCAGCGGTTTTGGTGGACAAGGATGAAGCGGGAAATTGCTAAGTATGTGTCCGAGTGTGACACCTGTAGAAGGGTTAAGGCGAGCCACTTGAGACCAGCCGAGCCTTTACAGCCCTTGAGTATTCCATCCTGAAAATGGGAGGACATCAGTATGGATTTCATTATCGGCTTACCCAAAACTTCTAAGGGGTACGATTCGATATGGGTTATTGTGGATCGTCTCACCAAGACCACGCATTTTCTGCCGGTAAAGACCACACATACAGCGAAGCAATATGCCCAGTTATATATGGATCGTATTGTGAGTCTGCATGGAATTCCAAAGACAATCATTTCAGACCGGGGTGCTTAGTTCATTGCCTGGTTCTGGGAGCAGTTACACTCAGCCCTCGGTACTCAGCTCATTCGTAGTTCAGCTTATCATCCTCAGACGGACGGTCAGACAGAGAGGATCAATCAAATTCTGGAGGATATGCTGCGAGCCAGTGTACTCTCTTACAGTAAAAAGTGGGATGAATGTCTGCCACTTGCAGAATTTTCTTACAACAACAGCTACCAGGAGAGTATCAAAATGGCTCCTTTTGAGGCATTATATGGGCGGAGGTGTAGGACACCATTAAATTGGTCGGAAGCTAGGGAGAGAAATTTCTTTGGACCTGATATAGTTCAGGAAGCTGAGGAGCAAGTCCAGCTCGTACAGAAAAATTTGAAAGTTGCACAGTCCCGCCAAAAGAGTTATGTGGACAAGAAACGACAAGCTATCTCATTCCAAGTGGGAGATCACGTCTATTTGCGGGTATCTCCAATGAAAGGGGTCCAGCGATTCGGAGTAAAAGGAAAGCTTGCACCTCGCTATGTTGGGCCTTTTCATATTATTGAGCGGTGTGGGCCAGTGGCATATCGCCTGGAACTTTCTGCACAATTATCCACGGTGCATAACATATTCCATGTTTCTCAGCTCAGGAAATGTCTCCGTGTTCCAACCAAGATTGTTGATACGAAGAATGTGCAGCTGGAGCCCGATCTTGTCTATCCAGAGCATCCGGTGAAATTAGTGGATTACAAGACTCGGGTCACTCGGAACCAAGTTAGCAAATTTTATAAGGTACAATGGAGTAATCACTCCGAGCGGGAAGCTACTTGGGAGACGGAGGAATTTGTTCGGTCTAAATGCCTTGAACTGCTACAAGCATATCAAGGTACTCACCAATTCCTATCTTTTCAATTTAGCACTCCATTAAATCTCGGGACGAGATTTCTTTTAGGGGGTAGGATTGTAACACCACATGTGTTAATCACCTGAAATTAAATTAACCATAGTCATTAGTTCAAAACTCATGCGACAAATCACCAACTCAAACTTGATCCTGTCAGTTTGGGCCGGACTGGTCTGACCGATCTGGGCAACCGGTCTGACCGATCTGGGCAACCGGTCTGACTGGTTGGGGGCTGACTCAACCGTTTTGTTGGCCTCACATCATTTAAACCTCACTCTCTCTCTCTCACACCAACTTCCTCAGTCTCACCCCGTGCCTAGCTCGCCCTCCCGAGCTCTCTCTCCCTCCCTCTACCCTTGATCCAAGGCCCAAGGGAGCTTCAAATCGGTGGAGGATCAACTTCCCCATGTTCTCCTCCATGGGGTGACGCGGGATCGCAAGTTCTTCGTGGGGAAGGAGTCATTCAAGGTAATTTAGGAGTTTGGATCGATCTCTTGTTCTAGAAGGTTTTAGGTGGTTTCCTCTGGTCAAAAGCATCCACATGAATCCCTGAACTAGATCCTAGAAGGTATTTGGAGTTGGTGGGCGATTTTCGGCGCGCCAAGGTTTCTAGGTTCTGGTCTGGCTAGGACCGGTCTGACCGGTCGGAGGGACCGGTCTGACCGGTGTCACGGTAGGTTGAGTAGGACCGGTCTGACTGGTCAGGTGGACCGGTCTGACCGGTGCTAGCAGAGCTGAGAGGGTTCAATTAGGGTCAGTTGGTGCAAATAGTTAGAATTTAATTTGGCTATTGGTTACTTGTAATTTTTATGAAATCATGCATGCATTTCTCATGTCCTATGCATATGCATACGTGTAGCAGCCGCGGTAGAGGAGGTCGTATACGAGGTGGTTGTGGAGCCACAGGAGCTCCAAGGGCAAGCCCCACGGCAGGAGGTTCGCGAGGAGTCGGCCCAAGGCCCGGCTAACCCTAGTGCTGAGCAGCAGACTCAAGGCAAGCCCCGGTGCACATCCTAATATTTTAAATTATGACACCTATATACGTAACTATTACTTGTGCATTAGGTTTAGGAATTGTTTGGAACCCTAGTTGCATGATCCCTAGGATTCCCTGAGTTATACTAGTGTCGTGGCTCTGGATAGGGGCCACAGCCGGGTGGCGGAAAGCACCCGCCTAACCTCAGAGGGTGGTTACCCGGGGAGGTGCAAGCTATTCTTCAGATCTACCCATGAAGCAAGAACACACCAGGAGTTAGAGTGGTTCGGGCCGCCGGAGCGTAATACCCTACGTCCACTGCGTGTTGTATTGCTCTTGGGTTTAAGGTTGAGTCTATCCTCTGCCCTCGGGTCTCCTTTTCGACCTGAGTCGTCCCCTAACGGGCATCTCCCTTTTATAGAGCAAGGAGGACGCGTACACAGGCATTGGACCCCGACAAGTGGGCCCAACCAGGATGTATATTATACTAGATAGATTCTAACGGTGTTACAGTGCTGGAGGATCTCTCGCTGGATACGCTTCTTCATTCTGTAGACTCTCTGACCGAGGGGGTCTTGTCCCATCGGCGAGACGCCCGTTGAGGCAGTGTAGGTTGCGGCGTAGACTGTGGGTCTACCGCGGAGGAGTCATGATAATCCGTCGCCGAGCTGTTGTGTCTGGCTGGCGTAGCAGACTGACGAGCGTGGTGTGGGTGGCACCAGTTGCACTGTGCGCCTTGGTAATGTGCGGTCAATAGTACAACCTGGCTAAAGTCACCTCGGGCTCTTCAGCAGAGCGTACCTTCGTCTACCGCATTGAATGCGGTAGGTGGGCGAGCCTTCCCGGGAAAGCGCCGCGGCCGCGCGCGCGTGCCGCCACCTGCGGTCACGTGGCGGCTCCGGACCACCCAGGCGGGGTGTCTGTTCTTTCCCTGCTGAGGGGTCCGGATAGTATGTGGGGGTCCGGGGGGTCCGGGACCCGGTGGGGGGTCCGGGGCCCCTAGCTGTTTGGCCCTGAGAGCTTCCTTCTCTTGGACATGTGGCGACACCGGACCTGCCTCGAGCGGGAAGCGGGTTCGGTGCCGTTGGTCTGGTGAGATGGAGCCGGACCCAAGGGGTCCGGCTGCCCAACTCCTTATGGCGTAGTTACGGATAACTACACGGGTCTTGCTATAGCAAGAGGAGGTACCCCAGTCCTGAGGTACCGAACCGAGCTAAACGGACCTCGAACTGCCCAAGGAGTAAGCACTACTTCCCCGGACCCGGCTTCAGGCGACCGTGGCGAGCGGTCTTCGCCGGAGCGGGCCACCGGAGTGGACTTGGAGCGACCGTGGCGAGCGGTCTCCGCCGGAGCGGGCCACCGGAGTGGCCACCTGTTGCATCAAGTTCATCCGCCGGGATGCAGAGGGGTGGGAGGTCATGGAGCGAGACCCCTAGACTGGGAGTCCGTCGGGTTGTACACTTGAGGGCTGAGTGTGCGGACTCTCTGTTTTGCGCAGACCGGTCTGACCGGTCCGTTGGACCGGTCTGACCGGTGGTGTCGGCAGGCAGTGCCGACCGGTTCGACCGGATGGGAGAACCGGTTTGACCGGTCTTAAGTTCAAAACTGATGGAAGCTAGAGTAGTAGCGGGATCTTTTATATTGAAACTTCAGTCATAACTATTGTAAAGTTTTTGTAAATTATGCAACTCATGTACAGTATATGTATATTTGATCTCGGTTTGTAAAAATTAAACGTTCCAGAATCTTGTTGTGAATGTATTTTAATGTATTGTGTCGTGCTTGTAATATCTGCGCCTGCCTTCGTGTGGGACTTCCGGTGTTGTTTCGATCGGGCTGTGGGTTGAAAAAGTATCGCCAAATTAAGTCGTTAAGCTAATGCGTCCGATGTATTCAAATGACAGCTATTACGCTTAATTAGAGTTTTAATTTGACGGTTCCATCACAACCACCAAACATCTCAGCTTCTCGGATGCACCACGAGGCGGCGGCACTCCCGAAACGCCAGGTGCGCTCGCGCTTGCCGCTGCAACAGGTGGCGGCGCCGCTCCCGGAACGCCAGGTGTTCTGGCTCCGAGCAGCGCGCGGCGCGCCCTGTGAGGCTGGGACTGCTTGAGATGCAGCGGCATCGGGGCTCCAGAGGATGGTGAACGGAGAAGCAGATGGTGGCGGACGTTCGATGAGCCGGCGGACGGTGGTTGCCGGGTGCTGGAATGGGAAGAAGCATGCGCGCGGCAGCACGGTGACGATGAGAATGAATGACGACGGCATGCGCGGCACAAGCGCTTCAAATGCATTTATCTGCCTCTTTACTAAACAGTTCAGAAAAAGAATTACAACAGCTAAAACATACGCCGGCTTTCTACATATTCGACGAGATGATTATTGAAGGAAAATGGCGCGACCCGTGATGGAGAAAATTGTCATCCAAATTCAGTTCCCTCTAAAATCTCAACTAAAACTCGTGGTGTAAGTTCATTTTGAGACCAAATGGAATAGGAACTTTGGGGGCAGAATTGCATCTCATGTCCCGATGAATAATAACAAGCCAAATACCAAAAATTCAGCTAGTTAACAGCAAAGTCCAAATCGTGCTATACCTCATGAATAATAGGGTCGATTAGCATGCCTGCCAAATAACAAGAGCATGACTTCCCACAAAAGAAAGTTCAAAGAGTGTAAAAAAATTGCAGCAAACTAGGGAACCCAGTTTCAGACTTTCAGTTGAAGCAACACTACATCAGGTGTGATGTTGGATGATGGAACTCATGAGCAATGCCATACAACTGGTAGATTTGGTACAACTTCCTTTGGAAATTCTAAAAAATAATGGTTCGGATAAGCAGAAAGTCTGAATATTTTTTTCAGAACTTGCAGACATGCCATCGGTGATCCATCAAATGAAGCTCCAACTAACGTTCTGTGCTGCTCGTCGTTCTGCCGTTTGGGCGGTGGCTCTATCAGGGAGCAGGAGCATCCAGCAGCTGCCGGTGCAGGCCCACCGGAGAGATCACCGGAGGGTGGCGGCGGAGCAAGCAGCGCGGCGGGACGATGAGATGGAGCTGCGTACTTGAGAAGGAGGCGTCCAATCAAGCCCTTCTACGGCGGGCGTCTCCCCTTGATTGATCCTGACCACGGGAACGGATCGGACGGCTCCGATCTACCCAGGGGGTGGACGGTAAATGAAACACGTTTACACCGTCCACCCCTGGACGATATCTTCCTGGAATACCGTCCGCCCCCTGGTCGTGGCCAACGACACCCGCCCGAGCGCCCGGACGCGGCGGATCCGTGGACCAGGCATGTCAGCTTCCCGGCCGCGCCACGCGGCGGCGCCGCTCCCGGAACGCGTCACGGCGACGCGTGCGCTTGGAAACTGAAGAGATCACCGGAGGCCGGCGGCGGGGGGACGACGAGATGGAGGGCTGCGTTCTTGGGAAGGATGCGTCCAATCAATTCTACGGCTCCGAGCTGATTGTGGAGCATGAAATTGGCAGAACAGGAACTTGAACCTGAGATTGAATGGAACTCTCGTTTCTGAATTCTGAATACTCTGCAGGTTCTCGGTGAGCCTGTTCATGGGCGGGCGCGGATTCCCCCAGAGCAAGGTTCAGATGGTCTTGGCACGGTCATGTGATGTGGGCAAGATCAGCTCGCCGCCACCATGGCTTTGGTTGCAAGCACCTCGACCGCTGCCATGCCTCGCACCTCTCTCCGTTTTCCGGCTCTGTCTTGCGCCTTGCCCAAGCATCAGATGCCTCCGGTCAACCACCACCGGCCGGGCCTCCGCCCTCCGACGTCAGCGCCGCCGCCGACGACACCTTGCACGAGGAATCCATCGGTTTGCTTCGCGAGCCCGCGATACTGTGTACGCCGGCGAACATGGCACTGCACGGGAGAGGGGAGGCACAGCCGGCACCCTGTCCGGCGGGGGCGGGACGACGAGATGGAGCTTTGCGTACTTGGGAAGACGGCGTCCAAGCGCTTCTACGGCGTCTCCCCTTATTGATCCCGGCCACATGAAACGGATCGGACGGTTCCTAGGTACCCAGGGTGGACGGTAAATGAAACGCCGTCCACCCTGGGACGGTATCAGGAATACCGTCCACCCCCGGTCGTGGCCAGCGCCGCCCGCCGGAGAGCCCGGACGCGGCGAGGGACGCGCTGGCTTCGCGGCACCATGCATCTCAGCGCCACCCGCCGGCGCTCCCGAAACGCCAGGTGCGCTCGCGCTTGCCGCCGCAACAGGTGGTGGCGCCGCTCCCGGAACGCCAGGTGCTCTGGCTCCGAGCAGCGCGCGGCGCGCCCCGGGATGCCGGGACTGCTTGAGATGCAGCGGCGTCGGGGCTCCAGCGGACGGTGGACGGAGAAGCCGATGGTGGTGGACGTTCGATGAGCTGGCGGATGGTGGTTGCCGGGCCGAAGGTGGCTTCCGTTCTGCCGCCCGCGTCCGGCCGGTGAAGTACTCCCGTGCAAGGCCGCCGCGGCAGGAGATGAACTTGCCTATCTGCAGGGGCACGGGCACGCACGCAACGATCGGTGGGGACTGAGGCAACTCTACGAATTGCTCCAAATATTCCGCGTTCACTTTTTTCTGAACAAATCGTTTCCTCGTGTAAATTCAGCGTCCCAATGAAGATGCCATTCACATGAAATGTGGCTGTAGATTATTCAGACTTCAGAGCTCGGTGGCAGCGAGCCGTGACCCGTGGAGGGAGGGTGTGGCTCACACCGTCCAGCTTCTCCAGGCTGCGGCGGCGCGACGACGTCCGCGTGTGTCCTCCTGCTCCTGCATCACTGTGGACGGCGTCGGCATCATCGCACGGACGGCGAGATCGCCGACGGCCCGAGGGCAGCCCTAGCTCCGGCGTGCAGCAAAGGCGGATGATGATCAGGGTGGACGGCGAAGGAGACACCGACCAGGGGTGGACGGTATTTCAATTACCGTCCGTCCCTCGTCAGGCAGGCGCGGGAGCTTGGCGCCGCGTTGCTCGGGCCTCACCGGCCGTTGACGACGCCGGAGACCTTGCCGGCTCATCATCGTTACTGAGCAGCGGAGGCCGCCACCGCGCACGGCCGTGCACGGTACCGATCGCCTGCCGCGGCCGGCGCCTCCGTCCTGGGCCGCTCGGTCTGGCGCCGCTGCTGAAGGCCGGGCTGCCGGCATGAACTCCGCTCCTTGTTCCTTGTCTGCTGTCCGTGGCCATGGAAGAAGATGCGATCCGAGCTGGTGTCGTCACGCAGTCACAGGAGGAGGGGACCTGGACGGAAGGGGCGGCGGTCCTGGGGCGTGACGATCAGGGGCGGACGGCGAGCGGAACAACGACTCGGGGTGGACGGTATATGAAACACCGTCCACCCCTGGAGGCCTTTCTGTCCGTTAGATCAAGCACCAGCGTCCCACATCGCGCGTGGACCGCGGTCAGCGGCTGGGTTGTCCCCGTCAGGCAGGCGCGAGAGCGCGGCGCGACGTCGCTCGGGCTCGTCGGCGAGTGCCCGCCGGGCGTCGAGGACCCAGAAACCTTGCCGAAGCCCTCAAAATCCGTCCGGCGAGGTGCCGAGCGCCGCTGCTGAACGGCGGCGTGGGCTCTGTTTCTTGTTTTCTGAAGCGAGCTGGTGGCTTCATGGGTTGGGGGGAGGGTCTCGGGACGCAGCAGCACCTGAGTTCGTCGGGCCCATGCAAGAAGGCGGCAGCGCGGCGAAGACTAAGGCGGGCTTTGGTCACGGCGCACGCACGCTGGTGGGCTGCGCGTGTCGACGGCCGTCCAGCAGCTGGAACAGCTGGACTCCATGCCCATGATGGCGGCGTCGCGGAGGCAAGTCGCCGCTTGCCGGAGCTCTCACGATCCGTTCTGGGCGAAAGTGTCTGCTGGCCTGGAGAGACGACGCCCCGGCGGTCGGGCAAGCTTCGACTTGGAGGGGTTGCGGGCCGCCTGCCGTGTCGCCGTCTTCGCCGCCGCCGCCCGTGGCCATGGCCGCCGGTGCGATCCGGGGCGAGCTCGTCTCTCCCTGCGCGCGCATCTCGTCTCTCCCTGCTCGCGCGTCCGGGGCGAGCGTGGTGCCGAGCGCCTGCCGCGGCCGACTCGCCTCCCGGCGGCCTCCCTCCGGCGAGAGGCGAGTCGGCGCGCCGCTGCTGACAGCGGCCTGGCCTGGGTCAATTTCTTGCCTGCTAATGCTAGCTGTGGCGTCACGGGCTGTGGGGGGGAGAGAACCTGGACGAAGGGGAGGGAAGCTCCAGCTTGCGGGGTGGACGGGGTCAATTTCTTGCCTGCTAATGCTAATGCGCGGCGGAGCTCCAGCTTGCGGGGTGGACGGGGACTCGACGGCCAGGTGGACGGGGGTTGGACGGTATGTGAAATACCGTCCACCCCTGGGGTCCCCGGGAACCGTCGGATCAAACACCTGCGGCTCAGGTCGGGCCTTGGCTGCGGTCAGCGACGCGGCCCTTCAGGTCAGCGCGGGAGTGGGAGCTAGCGCGGCGCTTGCCGGTGCCGGAGCTTGTCGCCGGTCGAGGACGCGGGACAGCTCGCCGCATCAGCGTTCCAGACTAGAGGGAGCTCGAGGGAAAGAGATGGCCGGTCCGCCGGCTTCGGGGGATGCCCGCGTGCGGCCACAAGCTCCGGGAAAGAGACGGCCGGAGCTCGTCGCCGTGAACGCTGCTGGCCACTGACGGTGAGGTCTTGTTCAGCACTCGAGCGAACACTAGATCGGATGCAATGCGATCAACAGCCAGCGCACATGTGCCTCCATAATCTTCAGAGACAAGTGGCTTCCCATCCCCATGCATGGATCAGCTAGTCAAGAGACGGCGGCGTACGCTGCGGCGATCGAGCTTTGGCCTGCCATGGCCGGTGGCAGCTCCGAATGGAAAGAGTCCCCTTGAGCACTCCAGCGAACACCGTGGACCCTTCGGTGACTCTCCTGAACACAGCTACTGAAACTGAGAGCAGCATGCGTTTGAGCTGAACCGGCCTCTGATCTGTGCAGCTGCATAATCTCCGGAGAGATGGGTTGTAAATCGCGAGTCGAATCTAATGATGCTAATTAATTCATGATTAATCTATAATTAGCGGATGGTTACTGTAGCATCACTGTTACAAATTATAGATTAAGTAGGTTCATTAGATTTGTCTCGCGATTTACAGTCCATTCATGCAAAAAGTTTTGTAAATAAACTTCATTTAGTACTCCATGCATGTGTCGAAACATTTGATGTGACGTTTTTTTTGCGTTTACGAGTTTATGGGGGTGTGAACTAAACAGGCCTTATCCCATTCCGAGGCTCGCTTGTAATAAAAAAAATCAGTCGCTCGCTTTTCATATTTTTTTTCTTTTTGAAAGGTTCAGTCGCTCGCCATTGCAGCATCGGGATCTGCAAAGCCAGAGATTGGCCATCGGTGTCCATACCACCACCAGCCCCAACACTAAACAAGCTTTTGGTCGTCTTGGAGCACGGGGAAACTGTACGTGCAGCAGAGTAAATACACAGAGCAACCTTTACTACTGTGCTGGAAGATCGAATTGAACAATAGCAGCAGCTTTACCAAATTTCCAATCTTTGCTAGTGCATTTGATCCATTACTCCAAAGCAACAATGCTAGGTAGCTTCGAAATTTTGAATCTTTTGTTTTTTTATTTGTATAAGTAAGCATCAGAAGGACAGGTGGGTGCTCTTTTTAGAGTAAAGGTTCTTCAGCCTTGCCAATTGCCATGTAGTACTATGTATGTGACTATGCAAGCTATGTACTTTTGCGATGCTTTTCAATATCTTAAGAAACATTTTTTGAACAAATATCCCTAAGATAGAGCTTGGCGAGTGGCAACAAATATACTGTTATTCCTACAATCATTGTACAATATGTTAAGGTTCAGAATTCAGAAAAGGTCAGTGAAATGAGGCCCTTCTTATTACAAAAAAGACCTGATCAAGTAGGTGAATGTGCAAGCTAATTAATATTGCCATGATGTTTAGCTCAGCATGCAGTATTCCTCAGATCAAATGCAGAATTTGAGTTGTGTCAAATGTGTTTTTCCCACTACAGTCATTGTACAGTTTGCTGGTATTCAGACAATTACAGCGAAATCAATTATTGCATTCAGATAATTGATTTCAGAAAACCCAGGACCTCTGGAATGGGCAATCACCAACCGAACACTTTGAAGAGTGGGAAGGTGAGTTTAAGCCTCAGTAATTGGGTCAGTAGTCTCCTGCAGGAAAGTGATAAAATGCAAAGAGCCAAAGATACAGGTCTCAGAGTTCCATATGCTTGCACCCCCCACCACCACCACCAAGATATATGCACACTACTAACGCACATAGTCGTAAACACGCGGGATATTGCAGTGCCCAGCGACATAGTTTTCGCCCCTTGGATGCAACATCCTCTCAGTGCAGGCTTGGCATCCAAGAGCTGAAATTTGATCTGGGCACAAGAAATTAAGAAAGGTCATGACAATGCAAATCGCCAATCCAATATGCATATCATGCTCTTTTCTAGAACAAGTAAATAAATTGTGTAGCACTCCTTCTTGTTTCTGTTGTAGTGCTCCAAGACACCCGTTGCAAACCTCTTAGCCTGCGCAAGCTGCACTTTTGGATTGGCCCGAAGATCGTGTGGATCTTTGCTCTCACTCTCAGGAGCCCTGCACCCAGCAGCACACATAGTTAAGTGTATCAAATCGAAATTTGCAAACTGCAATCTTACTCCATCTGCATTTAGGTTACCGGCCAGTGTGCAAACCAATCTTATCCAAGAGGAAGAACGAATTGAAAACAGCCTAGCTAATAGTGCAGATTTGTCTTTTTGAAGGCTAATGGTAACCAAAGGACACACTTCAATCAAAAAATTGTACTAGCATGAGTTTCTCCAGACTCCAAGCTAAACCGCTAAGGTCGTTAGGTCTCCATCCTGATCAGCACAAGGAGGAAACCAAACTACTAGCAATTAACAGAGGGGATTCCATCAAACTTGCCCTTCTTACCGAGCAGGCTTTGCGGAGGCGAAGGAGGGAGGGTGTGCCTGTGCCTGTGCCTGTGCCTGTGCGGCGAGGCAGGGCGTGGCTCAGACCGTCCAGCTTCTCCAGGCTGCATCGGCGCGACGACATCCGCTGCGTTGTCCTGCTCCCGTGTCACCGAAGACGACGTCGGCATCATCGCACGGCCGGCGAGATCGCCGGCGGCGCAGGGGCAGCGGCGGCCCTAGCTCCGGCGTGCAGCGAAGACAGACGGGACGATCAGGGTGGACGGCAAAGGAAACACCGGCCTCCGTCCTGGGCTCCATCTGGCGCGGCGACCCAGCGCGCCGCTGCTGAACGCCGGCATGAGCTCCGCTCCTTGCTCCATGCCCGCTGCCCGTGGCCATGGCCGGCACGATCCGAGCCAGTGTCGTCGCGCGGTCACGGGAGGGGGGGGGGGGCGGGGAGGACATGGACGGAAGGCGTGGTGGTCCGGGGGGGCGCGGAGCTCCGGCGTGGCGATCAGGGGCGGACAGCGAGCGGAACAACGTCCAGGGGTGGACGGTATTTCAAACACCGTCCACCCATGGGGTCCTGAGAGCTGTCGGATCAAGAAGGAGCGTCCCGGATCATGAGTAGACTGGTCAGCGACGACTCGGTCGTCCTCGTCAGGCCTTGTCAGGCGGGCGCGGTAGCGCGGCGCGGCGTCGCTCAGGCTCGTCGGAAACCTTGACGAAGCTCTCGTGATCCGTTTTGCCAGCAAGCTTCGACTTGGAGAGGTGTGTGTCGCCGTATTCGCCGCCGCCGCCGCCCAGGCAGCCGCCACAGCAAGTCGCGCCGCTCGTCTCTCCCTGCGCGCGCGGCCGGGGCGTGCGTGGTGCCGAGCGCCTGCCGCCGCTGAAAGGAGGCCTGGCCTGGGCTCTGTTTCTTGATTGCTGATGCGAACTGCTGGTGGCGTCACGGGCTGCGAGCTGGTGCTGGAGCGTCGCCATCAACGCTGAAGGCCGCTGACGGTGAGGTCTTGTTCAGCGCTCCAGCGAACACTGTTCGCCGCCTCTTTTCACCGGCTACTAGCTTTCTGAGGCCGCCACTGCACCGGGGGATCATGGACGGTGAGCTCTGCACCGGCTACTAGCTTTCGATGATGGTGGGTTAAAAGTCTGACACCATCATTACAGCGCCCGTGTGCGCCTCGATCGTGATTGCGTTCCCTGGTCCGAGGAACAGATCGCTACGTGCATCTGCAACTTCAACTACTACCTCTTATTGATTTGGAAGGCACTGGATCGGATGTAATGTGATGAACAGCCAGCGCACATGTGCCTGCATAATCTTGAGAGAGAACACCTTCAGGCTGTTCCAGACCGGCCTCTGCTCTGATCTGTGCAGCTCGTCTTGCCACTCCGATTTCTCGCTGACAGCAAATACGCTGCTCTACGCCTCTACCAATCCTAAGCATGAAGTTCAGGTCGACAGCAAAGAGTATTCAGTACTTGTGTGTGCAAAGCACCGCATGTACCATATGCAGAGCTAAGGCAGGTGTTAGACTGTTAGTTGGAGTGTGATCCAAGAGATTGTGGCTTTTTTCATCCCAAAGTGATATCATTCAGTAGCATGTTTTTTTTTTGAAGGTCACCGGGAGGGGAGAGGGTCCCCCACCTGAATTTCATTCATTCATTGGCCCTGAAATGGCCCAGCAGATAGTTCAAAAAGGGGTTACAACATTCAGTAGCATGTGAGCATGAAAGATTGGGAATGCAACAATTTGGCACAACCCGGTACAGATTGGAAAATAACCGATTTCGGGGCTAGAATAAGAACAGTAGAAATAAACAAGCTTCTGATCGTTTTGGAGCACGGGGAAACTGTACGTGCAGCAGAGTAAATACACAGACCAACCTTTACTACTGTGCTGGAAGATTGAATTGAACAATAGCAGCAGCTTTACCAAATTTCCAATCTTTGCCGGTGCATTTGATTTGTTACTCCAAAGCAACAAGGCTTAGGTAGCTTCGAAATTTTGAATCTTTTGTTTTTTGTTTGTAAGCAAGCAACAGAAGGACAGGTGGGTGCTCTTTTCAGAGTAAAGCACCTTCAGCCTTGTGGAATGTTTGGAAACTGCAGAATGCTACACTTTGATCGCACAAGGCCTGGCCATGTACTACGTATGTGACTATGCAAGCTATGTATTTTTGCGATGCTTTTCAACATCTTTAAGAAAACAGTTTTTGAACAAATACTCACCCCTAAGATGGAGCTTGGCCAGTGGCAACATCAAGTAGGTGAATGTGCAAGCTAATTGAATATTGCCATGTTGTTTAGCTTATCATGCAGTATTCCTATGATCAAATGCAGAATTGGAATTGTGACAAATGTGTTTTCCCCTACAGTCTTCGTACAGCTTGCTGGTGTTCAGACAACTACAGCGAAATGAATTATTGAAGTTTATGCATTGTGGGTCGGTTTGGTGTTCATGAAGGTCTAGAACGTTATATGCATGGTTGCACTGCTTCATTTGCATTTTGTGAACTTCCTGAAACTTGGCATGGAGTCCAAGCCACATCCTTGATGGCATGGCATATGATTTTTTTTTTGATAGGGATGGAACATGATACTGAAGACACCATGACACCTGCATAATTAGTGGAACAAGGCTCAACTTTGGTTAAACAGTATGCAACCATCACTGGCATAATCGTCCTATATGAATGTCTGAGGTTTCAGGCTCAAACACACATGCTCGTACTCGAGAGCTGAGAAATGCAACTGCAGGTTAAGAGATGACAGAGGATGATGTTTGTGAGGGTTCAGGCTCTTCAATGGTCCACTGCGGCATACCATGCGAGCACAACCGGATTGTGGCTGCAACTACGGAATTTATCATAACAAACCTGTGAGGATACGGAAGGTAATTAACAGCAACCGAATGCAATGCATCCCAGATGCCCTCTGAATCCCCTGGTATCGAGCGGAGCTGCATGCCAATGTCAGCGCCGCCGACAACTGCGCCACCGAGCGCGGCTGTGCATGGTGCCGAGCGCCTCTGTCCTGGGCTCCGTCTGGCGCGGCGACCCAGCGCGCCGCTGCTGAACGCCGGCAGGCATGAACTCCGGCGTTCCTTGCTCCTTGGCCTGCTGCCCGTGGCCATGGTCGGTGCGATCCGAGACGGTGTCGTCGCGCGGTCACGGGGGGGGGACGGAAGGGGTGGCGGTCCTGGGGCGCCGCGGCGCTCCGGCGTGCAGCGGAGCGGGCGATCATGGGCGGACGGCGAGCGAAACAATGCCCAGGGGATGGACGGTGTTTGAAATACCGTCCACCCCTAGGTCCCTGCTGTCCGTTCGATGAAACACGAGCGTCCCAGATTCGGCGTCAACGACGACTCGGTCGTCGTCCTAAGGCAGGCGCGGGAGGTAGCTTAGCGCGGCGTTGCTCGGGCTGCCTCCGCTCGTCCGCGGCCACTGCCGTCGTCGCTGAGTGTGCCCTGCATCCCGCCGGCCGCCGAGGACGCGGGATACCTATCCAGACAGCCCATCGTTCAAGTGCAGAGGAGCTCTCGCGGTCCGTTCTGGGCCAAAGCGTCCGTCGCCACGGGCAAGGGAGGCGTCCGGCCGGCCGGCTCGGGCGGCCGCAATCTCCTCGCACCTCGTCGCCGTCTTCTCCGCCGCCAACGCCTGGCCGTCCAAGACAGCCACTGAGCTCTCCTCGTGTTGGTTTCAGGCTTTGATTCGCCATGCCTCACACTTTAATTTGTGTTGGCAAGCAAAACGGAGAGCTGGCTCGTCGGTGGTCGAGGACGCGGGCTGAGGCAGCTCCTGCCTGCCATGGATCCGCTAGCTAGTCAAGAAACGGCGGCGTGCGCGGCGGCGATCGAGCTTCTGCCTGCCATGGATAGCTGGCGGCAGCTCCTAGTGCCTGCCAAGCAGTTTGGGCGGCGGTTATAGCAGGGAGCAGGAGCATACAGCAGCTGCCGGTGCCGGACCACCGGAGAGATCACCGGAGGGCGGCGGCGGAGCAAGCAGCGCGGCGGGACGACGAGTCAACGAGATGGAACGCTGCGTCCTTGGGACTGGAGGGAGGCGTCCAAGCAAGCGCTTCTACGGCGGGCGTCTCCCCTTGATTTGATCCCGACCACACGAAACGGATCGGACGGCTCCTATCTACCCTAGGGGGCGGACGGTAAATGAAATGCCGTCCACCCTTGGACGCTATCTGGAATACCGTCCGCCCCCTGATCATGGCCAGCGCCGCCCGCCGGAGCGCCCGGACGCGGCGAGGGACGCGCCGGCACCGCGGCACCAGGCATCTCAGCTTCTCGGCAGCTCCACGAGGCGGCGCGGCACAAGCGCGTCGCAAAACATGCTCACTGCTCAGCATGATCCACGCCGATTGCGGCGTAGGCGGCGTGGCTTCCGTTCCGCCGCCCGCGTCCGGCCGGCGAAGTACTAGTCATCGAAGGCGATGGGCATCTGGCCTTCGGCTGGCTTCCGAGAGGCTGGGCGCGAAGAACATGACGAAGAACAATGTAGCGGCGAGGAAGAAGGGATGGAAGAAATGTAGCGACCGGAGCGCGGCGGCGCTCAGGCGAGAGCAGCCGTGCGAGAACTAGTCGGTATTCGAAACACGGCCGTCCAGATCGATACACGAGAGCGTGGCACATTGAAAATTTTCAGATGGTTATATATCAGTTTATCACAGTTGCAGTTACCGAAGCTTCAACCCAACCCAAAACTGGCACGACACTCGCAGTCGGTTCTGAATATCCTGCATCAGCTTGATGAATGTGGATGCACAAGACATTCCCAGTGCAGATGTTTCAGGATTCAGAAGTGGTGCGCTGGCCAGCTGCTGCAATAGATTTGGAAAGTTGTGCAATAGGGATGGTAACAAAAGCTGCAAGTTAGGCACGGAGTTTGGTTGCCTCACACCTTTAGAACATCGAAGAAAACAATTGATACTTAAAAATTCTCCTCCACTTCAAACATGATCATTCTTCAGAGCAAGTACTGCAAGGAAGGGGCTTCCAGTGTGAGGAAGCCACATAAAAAAGAAGAAAAGCAGATCGAATTATCTGAGAGCCGTGCCATCAGCTCCACCACCTGCCATCTTCCCTTCAGTTTTGGACGTTTTTAGGGCACTCATATTGTCTTTTCTTTAATGAAATTTCACATGTTACCCTGCCACTTATACAGATAGCCCTAACTTCCGAGCTTCTCATGGAAGCAGAGTTGCTTTCAAGATCTTGTTGAGCTAGAATTTGGAGCATGTTGGGAGGAGACACATCATGTTTGAACAACTGCAAATTTGCAGGAAGGGTGGTGGCCTGTCCTCGTCGTCACCGCCTCACCTGTGGCTGTGGACAGTGTGTGGTGGCAGTTGAGGATAGTTGTAGGCTGTAGCTGAGATTTGAGCGATCGGTCCAGGGATAATAGAAGCTTTAGCAGGTGATCGAGATGCTCCGTGCTGTGTATGTTGACGAGTTATTATTGCGTCTAAAGTGTTTGCATTATTATTATATTATATTACAAACTGGAATTCTTAAAAGATTTTTTTAAAAAAAAACTGCTTGATCCGGGTCACCCCTGCTTAACCTTGCGAAGTTCTTGTGGTTTATGTTAACATGCCTGCAACAAAAGTTTGCTGAACAGACATTCCTTTCACAGTCACAGCTCCGCAACAGGGGGGTAATGGAGCTCAGGAACCTTGAGGTCATGTCTGCTGCAAGCAGGGTTCAGAGACACGAGAGGAAGCAATCACCTGACATTTTGCAATTTCGAAACACTCACGAGTTACTGACCAATGCATACTATGTACACGACCACTGCACACAAAAGGGCAAAGATTGTTTTACCAAGGCTACTCCTACTTCAAAAACATTCTGAACAATCAGTGGCAGTCAAAGAAAGGTCTGGACTGCTAAGGCTGCTTCTTGATTCGTTTTGAAGCAGTTTTGGCCAGGGCATTGCATATTTCCCTCTTTCTCTTGGCGTTCTCATCCATCTTCCCAGAAGCAGCATTGGCCTGTCTTTCCAGCGCTTCCCGCACAAAGAATTTCAGCCTCCACAGTGTTGTCTCGCTCTGCATCAAGGAGCACGGTTTAAAGTGGACCAGATGAAATAACCACAATAGTTCGAGGGAACTCTCAAGTTGAAACGCAGAGGGTGGTATTATTTCCTTAATTTTAAGCCACGACATAAGAAACCAGTTATGGTCATTGGACAGAAGAAAAAAGTTAGGGAAACAAACAAAACATTACCTGAGCATCCATGTCGAGATCCACTTCTTCTGCTTTAATTTGGAAGCTTGGGTTGTCTTGTGCAACAATTTCTAGTGCCTTGTTAAGATCGTCTGGAGACAAGTGGCAGAGACCTGCACCCAGTTTCCTCTTCTCATCTGTGGTCATTTTCCTACGATATTGATATTTTAGCGACCATGTGATTCAGCTACACAGGTATGATGCCATCACAACATAAAAAATCAAAGCAACGAAAAAGGAAATTGAGCATTATAGCATATACCTGCATCTGTTGACCACCATTTTCCGGAGTTCCTCCAGCTGTTTATTGATCTGATTCAGCTGCAGAAAAAAGAAGAGGAAGTCTTGAATATCCATGGGCGAATAGGATAAGATCCTTGAATCTAATACTGAATGAGGCAATGAAGATTTGTCAACAATTATACATATTGCTTCTAAAACTACATAATTGAACTGGATATTAACCATCCCAACAACAAACAATGGATCAAAACATCATACCTCCTCATCAGTATCTTTTGCTAACTTTGCAATTGCTGCTTCTCGAGAAGTATTGGTGGCTACAACACCCTTTGATTCCTCTTCCTTTTGTCTTTTTTCCTACAAGCATATGTAGAGAAATATGATGCAAAAAACAAAAGGTTCAGACATGCTTTTATCAAAGGCAAGGCAACCCATGTCCATAACAAAACAAAAGAAGAAAGAAAAATGCATAACTAGAAAAATTTACCTCACTCTCAACTTTAGGAAGAAATTGCCGCCACTTCTCTTCAAATTTCTCAAGCAATGATTTAGCAAGCAAGTGGACAATATTCTCATCATCATTGTACGTCATTGCGTTGGCAAAAATTAATCTAACATCTGCATATATTTCTCGAACATTTTTGTAAGTGGTAACATCCTTCCCTTCCATTTTATTTTGAATAGTAGAGAAGTCCATAGGTTTGGTAATAATCTGTGAAGAAGATGATAAAGTAAATACATGAAAAGTACTACAAATAAGTTTCAGGAAAACATATTAAATAAATATTAATTGTCCCTACAAAGATTGTTTGGTAAGCATATAATGGTAATCAAGCCAAAGAAGCAGCTCTAACTCAGGTCAGCTAACCAGCTGCAAAAAAGAAACTAAATATAGAGACATACATGCTAAATTTCAAGGATTCCACAATTTGAACCAAGCAATAAAGGGAACATTATAAGTGGATCCGACCATCTAACAGATAGTATAGGTCAAAGACACAACATCATATCTCATAAAACTGAACATTAGCTGCTATATTAATTCCATTGATGGAATCCTGAAAAGGAAAAAAAAAACACTATTGGTGAAGGGAAAAACCACACACTATAATCGCTTGCTTCTAAGGTGTTATATTTATACAACACGAATATGGATATTGGTACCAGACATACGGATACGTGGATACACAGTTTCAAAAAAAAACGTTTTATTTTACAACAGATAAATAATATGGGACATATAAAAATATGTAAGAGAGAATATGTGAAGGGCGGGCCTGGTGCAGCGGTAGAGCCTACCGTCTGTAACCGGAAGGTCCCGGGTTCGAGCCCCAGCCTCTACACATTTGTGTGGGTAAGGCTTGAGGCTTAAAGACAACCCTTCCCCAGACCCCGCACAGTGCGGGAAGCCTACGGCACTGGGTACGCCCTTTTTAGAATATGTACAGTAGGGAATAAGAGGAAAATACAAGCACTGGGCCACAATATCTCCGAGCAGCCATCCCAATAACTCAGTAGAGCCCAATACACCCAAAAGCCAATAAAGCAACCCCCTCCTGTCCCCTCAAACCCTAATCCATAGATTCCTTACTGGATGTCGCCTCCTTCGTTCCTTCCCGACTACACCCGCAATGACTCTGGCTGCCCCCAAGAGCAAGCGCCTTCCAGATCGAGCTCTATTTGTATGCAGCTCGAGAAGCATATTGGGGGGGTTTATATATACTTGTGCTTGCAGTAGAGCATAAACGAAGGCCAAAGTGGACCCTAATCAAGGTCGAGTCTGTATACCTCTATAAGATTTTTGTATTGCGGGTGAATATCCGGGATTACAATAAAGACATAACATCAATAGTGATTCACATTTTTACTACCTACATCAATATCCCCTTGTAATCAAAATTACTATCGCAATATGAATTAACTACAGAAATTAGGGATAAAAATGCATTATCAGGCTTAATCGTTACCTTGTAATAGTCATGAAGGTTCAGTCCCACAACATCCACTGGCTCCCGAAATGGCCATGCATCATTATCATCGGTGATCTGTAAGGATGAAAATCAAGAAGATTTGAGTGCGAATTACAGACTCATGCAGCAAACTATTCGCATGTTAAAACTTTTTCCTTTGTCAAAGTATCCGCAAGCTAGATATATCAGGTATTTTAACTTAATGCATGTAACGGACCTTGAATACAAATCAATCAAAAACAAAGATGCGTTTATGCGTTAATAGAAGATGCATTTTAATTGCCCAAATGAATAAAATCAATACCACTTCCAAAAGCTGTAATCGCATACCCCTTCACTACTTAAGGACCTCAAGTAGAATTAGAAGAACATCATTAGTATGTCCCAAGAGTATTATTCGAAAGTTCACAACGACCGCAGAAGTAAACTTATAATCTAAAACATATGCTCAGGCGATCACAATGATAATAATGTAGGTCCTCACATGTTTCATTAGGAATCAGGATGGTCTGATCTATCAGGCATTCAGGTCGTTTACAGTTCTAATTGATCAGATTTCTAGACTCTAGAGCTTCCTTCATGATGCAAGAATAGTGAGCTACACCAACAAGCACGAAGATGAACAAAGGTGCATCGAACCAATTCGAGAAATATCACCTCTCGTAAAATCACGCCGAACTGGCGCATAATGTCGGGCATCCCCCTCCCGTATGCCCCATGCCTGCCGCCCTTCCGGCCGCCGCTGCCTTGCTTCTTGCCATCGTAGAAGTCCACCACCTCGTTCACCCGCCTCTCCAGCTGCAGCACACATCCGCAATAACCCCCAATCTCAGAACTGCTGCGCCCAATTCTTCTTGCGCATAAAAGGAACTCACAAATTCCCCCAAAAGCACATTCCGATCGACGCTTCCCCCACGGCCGGATCGCCGCTTCGACGCTAGGCGGGACGGGGCGAGGGGGCGAGGAAAAGGGGGGTTACCACGTCGGTCTTGGCGACGAGGTCGTCGACCTGGCGCTGGAACGCGTCGGCCTCGGACTCCACCTCGGGGGCCAGCGCTGCCTCCGCCACCGCTTCTGGCGCTGCCGCACCGTTCGCCGGCGTCATCTAGGGTTCACGGCCACGCGCGTGGCCGGCGGCCGACTGCGACTACAGCCGACTGCGCCGCTCTGCCGGGACTCTATTTTTCTTTTCTTTTTTTTTTCTGCGACGGCGCATGAATATTGAAGTCGATGCCTGTGAGGCTGTGATGATGAGCATATGGGCCTGCTGAAGCGGTTAAATGGGCCGTGTATGGGCTTAGTGGGCTGAACATGACAAGATGGGCTCTAGCGCATCTTATTTTTCGCATCTCTAGTTACAGCCAATTTATATTGGAGATTTGGAGACAGGGGCGGATCCACGAGGGGGGCTAGGGGGGCTCAAGCCCCCCTACGCTCCCCTAATTACACGTAAAACACTGTAGCAAGAGTCCCAAATCATCATTAAATCTTCACACAAATCAACATTTCCATTGTTTCAGCCCCCCCTTATCTCCCAACGTGCATCCGCCAACTGTTTGGAGATATAGTTGTCTTAGACAAAATGGAGATATGGTCAAGTTATCTTAGAGTTATAGGGATATTTTGAGTAATTTCTAAATAGATATTATGTAAATAAAAAATATTTGAGTTAAACTCCTCTCGAATAGTTTTGCGACACTATGGTCAGAGTGTTAAACATCTAGAAAATATTTAAATTCTTTCTAGACAAATCTTTGTGAAAAGGGAGTAGCCTGCATGCTGGTATAGGATTTGAATGATATTGGACATATAGTCATGCATCCACAACTCCATAACTGCAACAAATGTGTTGGTTCTAAAGAAATTGTACACAGTACACCTGTAAAGTAGTAGTACTGGTGCCAAGGTCCAGATACTGTGCGCATCGCGATTCGTTAGAGGAAAAATGGTGGTCCGTAAAAGTTATTGGGCGTGTGGTAGCAAGATGACAGTCCATTTTGGACAGCAAGCTGAATTAAGGATGAGGTACATCCCGTACCTGCACAATAGCACTAGCATACTGCCATATTATCGAATGGTACAAGAAGAAAAGAACATTGCCGATAGACAGATTACATGGATGTGACACTTGACCTTCACGCAAGATACTGCACTAGATAAAGTACATAACCCAGTCAAGCTTCAGTGTAACTCCATTTATGCAATAGAATGTTTCAGATAAACTCACAGAATAATCCAGTTGCCAAATGACTGAAGCTTGTCCTAAAAGTGCCAGGCGATAGTCAGGCCGGAAATGCTACGCAGACTAAAAAATTTGAGACAAACTCGCAAAAAAAAAACGTTCTAGCAGCACTGGTGTTGAAAAATTACACCAAAATATGGATGATAATGATTCGAAAACCCAGGAGACATAATACATCATGGGATGCTAAAAACATTTTCTTCTGTTTACATTAGAAATGAATTTGCACGGATATTTAGCACCGTACTTTCAGAAAATGAAAACAAATTAGGCTTCTTCACCGATATTTATAGATATCTGAGCAGCTGGATGACCAAAAGGTAATACAACGCTCAGTGCTTGTCATGAAGCTCATTGTGCTAGGAGCATATATGAACTATCTCGGCTTTATTAAAAAAAACATATACAGTGGTACTGTTGATTTGTTATTGGTTTCAGATCAGGAAAAATACTCCGGTTCCCATAATGCAGACAAGTAAGAAGTCTGGGTGCTAAACCGAAGACCTTACCATGGATGAAGATAGGAGCATGAGGTGGCTGTTCCATTGAACCTCAGACCAGAGAAGTGGAAATTCACTTTCCTGCAGGATGAAGGTCATGTGCTGAAGTAGAACAATACAAATTGAAGCATTGGCAGAACGACAGTTTTGCTTTCAAAATTAGCAGCAGAAATCAAGAACGCAAGAATTGCATGGATTCATTCATTCATTCATAGTCAGAAGCGCATAATATAGTCAGAAGAAAATGCAAATGAAGATATTGTGAGATCAAACTGCAAGCATCCTTATTTCTGACCCAAGAAAAATAACAATAGTAACCTCAGTCAACCTCTACTTTGAGATCCACGATGTATGAGCTACAAGGCAACAATCCCCAAATCCAAGCTCCAACAGAGCAAGAGGGCATTTGTGCTGTTTCTAAGGCTGCTGCTTGGGATCACGGTAACCAGCATCCACCAGCACCTTCTCCTTCTTAGCGAGCTCAATGTCATGATCAACCATCATCTCAACGAGCTGCTGGAACCCAACCTTGGGCTTCCATTTGAGCACCCTCCTCGCCTTGGTCGAGTCCCCTTTAAGGCTGTCGACCTCCGCCGGCCGGAAGTACTTCTTGTCAATGACCACATGGTCCTTCCAGTTGAGCCCGGCATACCCGAAGGCAGCCTGCAAGAACTCCTCTACGGTGTGGGACTCCTCAGTGGCGACGACGTAGTCACCTGGCTGGTCCTGCTGCAGCATGAGCCACATTGCCTCGACGTAGTCCCCGGCGAATCCCCAGTCCCTGGCGGCGGAGAGGTTTCCGAGGAAGACCTTAGTCTGCAGGCCGACCTTGATGCGGCCGACGGCGCGCGTGATCTTGCGCGTGACGAAGTTCTCCCCGCGGCGCGGGGACTCGTGGTTGAAGAGCACGCCGTTGCAGGCGAAGAGACCGTAGGCCTCGCGGTAGTTGACGGTGTACCAGTGCGCGGCGACCTTGGCGGCGGCGTAGGGCGAGCGCGGGTGGAACGGCGTGTCCTCGCTCTGCGGCGGCGGCGTGGAGCCGAACATCTCCGAGGAGCCGGCCTGGTAGTAGCGCATGGGCTTGCGCGCGAGGCGGACGGCCTCGAGGAGGCGCAGCGCGCCCGTGGCGGTGACGTCGGCGGTGTAGTCGGGGATCTCGAAAGAGACGGCGACGTGCGACTGCGCGGCGAGGTTGTAGACCTCGTCGGGGGCGATGGCGTCGAGCGCGCGGCGGAGCGAGGAGGAGTCGGAGAGGTCGGCGTAGTGGAGGCGCATCGGCGGGCGCGGGGCCGAGGGCACGGCGTGCGGGTCGTGGTAGATGTGGTCCAGCCGCTGCGTGTTGAAGTTGGAGGAGCGGCGGATGAGGCCGTGCACCTCGTACCCCTTGGAGAGGAGCAGCTCCGTCAGGTAGCTCCCGTCCTGCCCCGTGATGCCCGTGATCAGCGCTGCCTTCCGCGCTGGCGCGAGGGGCCGCGGCACCGGGGCGGCCTCGCCGCCGCCGCCGCCGCCGCCGGCGGCGGCGCCGTTGGAGTGCGCCATTTGGGAGGGGGGGTTGGCCTCGGCCCTCGGGTTGGGTGCGGGGTCAGATCTGAGCCGAGATGGGAAGAAGAAAATTTGGGGGGAAGAGAAGCAGAGGGGAGGCAGGGAGTATTTGTAGGGCCCGCGTGCAGAGCCGGAGGACGGGGGTCTTGCCGTCTTGGTCCACCGTGATGTGTGCAACGTGGGAAGATGGATTGATGGTTTTTCTTCTTCTTTTCTTCCTTTTTTTTTTTGGATTTCGTCGACTTGTCAACGAGATGTCGGTGACTACACTAATGGTGGTTCTCGAATCATAGCAGTTTGATTTTGATGTGTTGCGCGCCTCGCGCTTACACGATTCAGATTGCTGTGTTTGGTTTGGGGTGTAAAAAATTTCGCGGAAACCTTTTGCATTTTTAACTATTAATTTAGAGTATTAAATAAACTCTAATTATAAAACAACCTCCACAGCCCCCTGTAAATCGCGAGACGAATTTAATGATGCCTTTGATCGCGTAATTAGAGAATAATTACTGTAGCACCAATGTAGTAAATCATGAATTAATTACCGTCATTAGACTTGTCGCGAAAAGTTACACTCATTCCTGAAAAAGTTTGTAAATAGATTTCATTTAGTACTCCATGCGGACAAGATTATCTTTCCTCGAAATGGTTACTGTTGTAACCAAACACGACCTGTGTTTATTTCTTGAGGTTGAGTGGTTCACAACTCCACATCCACATGTGTAACACATTTTTCTAAGATTCAATTCACCATCGGTTCACTGACTCGCTTGTACGAATAATTGAAAGATCCATTAATCTGCCGCTTGATCTTTCTGAACCCACGCTAACAAAGATGTTGGGATATTTGCTTCTTACATGCCCAAAAATAACAATAAAAATAGACACTTAAATCTCCAGTAAATCACCAAAAAATTCACCCCTACACAGTGGAGAGGGGGGCTATTTATACCCCCAGCCCTCAGTCATTTATCCCCAAATTGCCCCTTTCCAACTCATGTACAGCGAGCATCTCCAAGAGTTTGCCATATTTTACTTGGCATATCTTGTGTTTTGCCAACTTCTAAAAAGATATGCCAAATAAAAAAAGAGCTTATCTCCAACAATTTGACATAATTCACTTGCCAAATCCAGATCTAACTTACATCAGGAACCCTGAGAGAGAAACAAAATTATATTTATGCCCTTCCACCTCTTGAAAACTTAAATCACGAACTCTTCTCTGTTATTTATTTCTTTTTTCACCCTCCCACCTGACTAGAAACCACGATGCCAACCGCGCGCCGCGCGCGTATATTTACGCGCTGGAGGCTGGTTTTTCCCAAGTTGCCAAGTCTTTTGCCAAACTATTGAAGGAGTATTTTTAACGTTTTTGCTAAAAATCAAAGATGGCAACTCGATTTGCCAAACTGCTGGAGATGCTTTACTTACAGCCGGTTTCGGGGTAAAATTACAAGGTGAGAGGTGTACAAATCCGACCTTCTCACGTATTCACATTTTACACGCACGCCTATTCCCGACAAAGGTCCCTGTGTCCCTCGTCTGGTCTCATCCTTATACTTGATAACCTTCGGGCGTTGAGGTCCTTCGCAGGCCCCTGGTCACTTCTGAGTGATCAACCGTCACCTTCATATCCGAAGGTGAACTCCCTGGTCCTCTGCAGGTCCTGATCCCCAAGCTTGTGATTCTGTGTGATCGGTCCTCACCTTCGGATCCGAAGGTGAGCTTCCTGGTCCTCAGCATCTTGATCGGCACCAACCACGCTTCGGGCGCTTTTGTTACCCAACGCTGAAGCCCTGCAGACAGGTTAGGAGATGTTTTCGAGGCTGGGATTAACTTCCGGGCGCATTCCCGAAGGTCTAATCCCCAACAGTAGCCCCTCGAGGGCGAGGTCCGAAGCCGAGGGTCCGAACCCATGCCATTGATAAAGATTGCAAGCATCCTTTGGAAAGCTCCCGAGGAAAAACGTCTTCCGAACCGTTGGCTGCAACGATTTGATTTGGGGGGGGGTGTACGTGTCAGGCTCCGATTGCGCCGTTGGAACAGGCGACTCCTCGATTTTACTGTTGGCACTGTAGCTTTACCCGTGCCTATATAAGCGGAGGAGGGGGTGGTGAAATTGTGCCCTCTTGAGCTTGTTGACCTTCATTGTTTCTTTTGCCATTGAGCGCTTTTCCGAAGGCTTTGGGGCTAACTTCGGTGCTCTTAAGTGTGAGTTCCTTTGCCGTTCATGGCTCGTAGTAAGCAGACAGCCAGGCTGATCAAAGGTTTGGGCTAGTTCTTTTGTCTGACTTGCCTTTCTTTGCTTTTCTGTAGATATGGCATTCATTAAGAGGGGGGGGTTCTCCGTGCAGATTCTGATCCGGCCCTCGAAGGAGATACGGGTGCTTCGCGACCGCCTCCGCAGCAGCAGTCCAGCGAGAGCCTTTTGGCAGTGTCCGCGGACGTGTCGGAACTGATGGCTCCGGAGAAACGTAGGACTCTGCTTTTTGAGCCATCTGTCATTTCTCAGAGCACGATAGACTTCTATGTTTCGAAGGGCTATTTTGCCGAAGGAGTTTGTCGCCCTCCAGGAGCGGAAGTGATTCCTGTACCGGAGACCGGTGAAGATGTTGTTTTTAATGATTTTTTATTGCCGAGTTTAGGCTTTCGATGGATCCAATTGTGCCGAAGCTTTTGGAACCATTCAACGCGAAGCTGCACCATTTTACTCCGAACGGAATTGTCGCTCTGGCCAAGTTTCTGTGGGTAGTGCGAACCTTCGGAGGGGAGGTGTCTGTGGATGCTTTCTGTAGGCTTTTTCAGCTACATTGCCAGCCTCGCAAGGTCTATGCAGATGATGACACCGAGCTTAGCGAGGTTCAGAATGGTTGCTGCACCTTCGTTCCTCGCAAGCCCAACAAGAAGACTGGCCTGGAGAAGGTGATGCTTTTTACGGCTCAAAAGAACAAGTGGGAGGGGAATTAGTTGGGATATTGGTTCTACGCCAAGATTGGTTTTCCGGATCCCGAAGGTTCCGGCGAGGAGAAATATCTGCAAGCTTCGTACATTGAGGTGTTCGAACACACCTATCAGCCTGCCTACAGTAAGTGTGGGCCAGGTTTCAAACCATGCCTGGAGGCCTTCAGGACGGCTTGTCAGATTTGTGGTGGTAGGGATGTGGTGGAGGAGTTCTTGGCTGCGAAGGTTTGGCCATTGTCTGCTGGCTGGTCTCCATTAAGGTTCGAGTGCAAGCGGTTTGCTGGTTTGGAGTATGATGTGACATCTCCAGTTTTTGGGCTTCAGAGGTCCGAAGGTGCCAGCGATGAAGTTATTGTAGCTGAGCTGGAGCGGCAGGCTGCGGAGATATTAGGTCCTTAGAACAGGAAAGAGTATGGTTCTTTGGTTGAGGTGTGCGGAGAGAACCTTCGGTTGAACCGGTGTTTGGTTGAGATGGGCGTGGCTTACGAGCTTCGGCCGGTGCCGCCAAACGCCATCCCTAGAATGACACCACCTGGGAACGTTGGCCCAGAGGTTCCGGACTGAAGTCTAAAGGTAAAGCTAGGGTGGAGGAGGTAGGGAGCTCCGGGGCAACTGGCACGCGAGGGCGCGGGCGTGGCCGGAAACCTTCGAGCACGAAGGTTTCGGTGTCGAGAGCCGAGAGCGCCAAGAGGAAGGCACGAGATGAGGAGGTTTCTTCGGGCGACAGCGGTACGCCCTTATTTATGGAAGAGCTGATGGGAACGATGGGCGGGGGGATCGTAGTTCCCGAAGGGAGGCTTTTTAGATCCCGTTATGATCTTAGCGACGAGTACGGTACCATGCTTTTCGGTTCCGGCCGTCGGGTTGAAGTGGCGAAGGCATTGATTAACCTTCATTGTTTCCCCGAAGGTACGATGAAATGAAGAGGATTCAAAGCCTTGTCAACACAGGAGCCAAGCCTTTGGACATTCCGAGGCCACAGGGGCCGAAGCCGACTGGGCCAGCGGCCGGTGCCCCGAAGGCTCCGGCGCCGATGACGGCGGTCTCCACGCCTGCTCTTGCAGCGGGCGTCGAGGAGGGGGATGTTCTTGTTGGTGAGACGTGTTGTCTCTTTGGGGGGGATTTCCCAGGTGGGTCCTCGGCTCCACCTTCGGACAAGGAGGTGGAGATGTTGGAGGGGTTGAACTTTGACGAAACTGGTAAGCTTCGTCTCTTCATTTTTAGTGATTTGTTGGTTTGTTCTCGACCTTAGAGAAAACCTCCCTTTTTTAGTGCCTTTGCAGAAGTGTCTGCGTCGATGAGACAACTTTTGACCGTGATGCACGGGCCTGGCAGAACCGGGATTCTTCCCCCGGAGAGGGGTAAGTTGGCGCAGGGTTCGATTTAGCTTTTGCTTAATTTTTGGGATTCCCGAAGGTGACTTCGTGTTTGTTGCAGAATTTAACGCAGCGGTGGCGGAGACTTCTACCTCTGATACTGCCTTTATTGTGGCTGCAATGAGCAAAAAACTTTGCCTTTGCTAGCCAGGCTTTAATGAAGAAGGCTAAGGCTGATGATGACCTACGGGTCAAACGAGCCAACGAGAGTCTCAGCCTGGCGGAGAGGTTGAAGCGGGCCGAGGCGGAGGTTCAGTCTTTAAGGGATGAGAACCGGCAGTTAAAGTGCAAATGCTCGAAGCTGGAGACAACTGCTTCGGACAATGATAAGGTTCTAGAGAGTCTTCGGAAAACTATGAAAAATGACACGAACGAGAAGGCTGCTCTCAAGGGAAGGATCACCGAGTTGGAGGCGATCCAATCTAAGGTGGATGAGCTTAAACAGGTGTTCACGGAGGTCACTGCTCATGCCGAAGGGGTGTACCAAGAGTACAAGAAGGCTCTTGCTGCGCTTGGAGTAGAGCCTCTGCCCTTACCCGAGCCGGCCGAAGGTTCGCAAGTTATCTTCCAACTTTTGGATTGCATGATGTCTGAGTTTGAAGGGCTTGGAGAGGTGATGAGCGTTGCCAATGATAATGCGGCTTCAGTCTCCTTTGAGGGGCTTGTTGGCAACCTTTTTCGTGCCGGTGCGGTAGACCTCACCAGGCTGCAGGGGGCTTTCAATATGTTCCCTACAAAGGTTTGTCTGAGGAGATGGCTAGGATTCAGGAAGTCAAGGTTGCATTTTTCGAAAGGTTCTGGGAGCCTTCGGGCAAGGTCACCGTTCGAACTCTTGCAGCCGCAGCTACGAAGGTAAGGTTGATTCCATTGGACTTCGCTTCATTTTTCTTCTGTCTACTTTTTGGTAAAGTTTCGTTGTTTGCGCAGAAGCTGATTCCTGACCAACCTTCGGAGGATGGTCGTACGCCCGATGCCGGGAAGTCTCCTTCGGGTCGTGGTGCGAGCGGCGCTCCGGGGGCTCAGGTTTAAAGATTTGCTTGTAGGAATTTGTTTTGGGAACTTTAAATTTTGTTTGTAAATATTCCCATACTGCAGGACACGAACAATGTTGTGTCGTTGTTAAGTTTCAGCCTCGCTTATCCTGGGGCTAGTGTCGCGGAGTACTTGTTTCGGTCGGGTCGAGACTCAGTGTAATCTTCGGCGTTCGAGAGCTCTTGTATTTATTGCGCTCTGCCTTGGCATTATTCTCACGTGTGCATCCTTCGTGGTGCTTCTTGTGTGCATCCTTCGAGGTGCCTTTCTGTGTGCATCCTTCGTGGTGCTTCTTGTGTGCATCCTTCGTGATGCTTTTTAATGTAAGCGTGTTTCGCGATGATGCTGTTGTGAGAAAAAAAAGGAGATGTCTCCCGAGGTTTTGGGTGCTGCGAGTTGTTTTTAGACCCCGATGAGGGATGTGCGATGGGAGTTCCGAAAAAACGTCTCCCCCCTTCCTTGCACATGACTTGACGATGGTCCTTGTTCGAAGTGTCTGACTAACTTCGGGTGATGTGTGTTTGAGGGTTTCTAGAAAAATGTCTCCCCTTCCTAGCATATTTCTCCCGAAGTTCGTGAGGTAATGAGTTTCTAGGCGATGCACGCAGGGGTTTTGTTTTTGGAGAAAAAACGTCTCCCCCCTTCCTTGCGTGTCATCATCCCGAATGATTCTTTCGATGATTGCATCACCTTTGGATGAGGATTTGTCGGTCTTGTGCAAGAAAAGCATCTCCCCCTTTTGTTTCATGCTGACCGTGTGCTTCGGGAAGCAAGTTATTGCCACCCAAAGTGACATGCGTTAGGGTTGTGTTTTTTGGAGAAAAAATGTCCCTCCTTTTTTGGTCCTTCATTAGATAAATTGTTCACCGTCGAGGCAGTGTGCGCAAGGTTTTATGTTTTGGAGAAAAACGTCTCCCCCTTCCTTGCGCACCATTGTCTCGTCGGGTTTTCTTATTCCTTGTATTTTGCTTTGCATGGCTCGAACGATGGATGCCGAACCCGAAGATAAAAACGTCTCCCCCCCCCTTTTTGGCATCCATCTTTCAATTTTTCCGATGGTGCTTTTGATTTGTACCTTCGGGACGTCGGAGTCCCTTGGCCCTTGGTGGGCACTTGTTGTTCCTTCGTTTAGGGCCTAAGGTTTTTGTTTTGAGTCTTTGAAAGGTCGAAACCTTTTGGCATTTCTAGCACTTATTGTGTTTTTGGTGCCGAAGGTTTTTGGTTCAGACCTTTTGATAGGTCCAAGCCCCTTTGCGTTTCTTTAGCACTTGTTGTGCCTTTTGGTGCCGAAGATTTTTTGGTTCGGACCTTTAAATAGGTCGAAGCCACCTTTGGCGTTTATTTAGCGCTTGTTATGCCTTTTGGTGCCGAAAGTTTTTTGGTTCGTACCTTTTAGTAGGTCGAAGCCCCTTGGCGTTTGTTTAGCGCTTGTTGTGCCTTTTGGTGCCGAAGGTTTTTTGGTTCATACCTTTTAGTAGGTCGAAGCCCCTTGGCGTTTGTTTAGCACTTGTTGTGCCTTTTGGTGCCAAATGTTTTTTGGTTCGGACCTTTTAGTAGGTCGAAGCTCCTTGGCATTTGTTTAGATAAGTATGCAAAGTTTGCGGATTCTGCATATTTTGCTAACTTACTGTTTTAAGCAGCATGTAGATGCCTGCCGAAGCTTGCCATTCGGGCTGTTTAGGCGAAGTGACACTTTTTTGGGGAAATTTATTGTATTGAAATAGGTTACAACGGGTCCGCCTCATCAAAAACCTCACCTCCGGTGTGGAGTTTCCCCTTGTGAGGAAAAGAGTACGACCCTTTACAATGTAGGAAATAGTAAAAAATTATCTACGAAGGTCCGCAATCGCTTATAGTCATGCGATGCGGCCTTTTTACAAGCTTAAATGTAATACTTCTTTAGGCTGTCAGCATTCCACGGATGCTGCAGCTCGTTGCCTTCGGCGTCAGACAGGTGGTATGACCCTGGCCTGTTGCTTCTGGTTACCAGGAATGGCCCTTCCCCCTTAGAGTGAAGTTTGCCGGAGGTTTCGGCATTAGGCTTTCTTTTTAGGACCCAGTCCCCGACTGTGATGCTCTTTTTCACAACTTTCTTGTCTCTCCACTTCATGGTTTCTTGTTGGTACTTTTCTAGGTTTTCCGAAGCTTGTAGGATGTCTAGTTAGATAAGGACTTTGTCATCCGAGGGTAAGGCCTCGACTTGGTGGGTCATCCTTAGGCTTCGGTTTTTAAGCTCCTCCGGTGTCATTGCTTTGGCACCGTAGAGTAGCCTGAATGGGGTGAACTTGGTTGTTCTTGATTCTGAAGTGTTGTGGGACTAGATGACCTTCGGGAGTTCATCCGCCCATTTGCTCTTTTTCTGATCAAACACGCACTTTTTGATGCTGCCGAAGATGATGCCGTTGGCTTTTTCGACGGCCCCATTAGATTGCGGGTGATAAACTGAGGCAAAGATTACCTTCGTGCCCACACTGTAACAGAACTCTCTGAAGAGCTGTGAATCAAACTATTTGCCATTGTCTACAGTGATTTCCCGTGGGACCCCAAACCTGCAGGTGATGTTTTGCCAGAAGAATTTTCTAATTATTTCTGATGTAATGTTGATGAGGGGCTTGGCTTCGATCCACTTTGTGAAGTACTCGACAATAACTGCTGCGTACTTGTAATTTTCTTGGGCTGTAGGTAGGGGTCCAACTAGGTCAATTCCCCATCTTTGTAGAGGCCAGGTTGGAGGTATTAGCTGGGTTGGTTCCGAAGGTTTTGAGGACTTCGGTCCCATCATTTGGCATGTTTGGCACATTTTGACTATGTGCTGGGCGTCCTTTAGCACCGTGGGCCAGAAGAATCTTTGCCTAAAGGCTTTGGAGACGAGTTGTCTGAAGCCAATGTGGGATCCGCAAAACCCGGAGTGAATTTCCTTTAGGAGCTCAATGCCTTCGGTTGTGGAGATGCATTTTAGCCATGGGCTGGTGACGCCTGACTTGAACAGCTCACCCTCGGAGATTACATAGCCCCTGGCTCTCTGGAACATTTTCTTCTCCTCTTTCTCATTTGATAGTTCAATGTTTTCCCGAATGTATTCCATTATAGGTGTTCTCCAATCTTTAGTTGAGATGACTGAAACCTACTTTTCTTTCTTCGGTTTGACCGAAGGTTCTGTGATTTCTTCGAAAAATACATCCGAAGGTAATTGCTATTTTCTTGATGCTGCCTTTGCTAGCTTGTCAGCTTCGTCATTCATGTGCCTCGGAATGTGGACTATATCAAAGCCCTTGAAATGTTTTTTTCATTGCTCTGACGGCATCAAGATACTCGATGAGCTCTAGTTTTCTTGCCTCTGAGTCCTTTTCGATGTGGTCTCTGACAACCTTCGAATCTGTTCTGACTATGAAGTTTTGATGGCCCAGGGCTTTCATTTTGCGAAGGCCTAGGAGCAAAGCTTCATACTCGGTGTTGTTGTTGGTTTATGATTCGAGGTTGCCGAAGTTTAGGCGTGCTGCGTATCTTGTTTTTGCTCCCGAAGAAGAATCTATGATTGCAGCAATGCCCGCTCCATCGTTGCACCAGGCCCCGTCGCAGTGCATGATCCAGGTTTCGGTCGAAGGTTCCTCCTTGAAGGTTGGGGATGTCCAGTCGACAATGAAATCTGCCAATACTTGTGACTTGATAGCCGTTCTCCTCTCGAAGTTAATGTAAAACTCAGAGAGCTTCGAAGTCCATTTGGCAATTCTGACTGAGGCCTCTCTGTTACTGAACAAATCATGCAATGGTTGATCTGTGACTATGACTATCTTGTGAGCTTCGAAATAGTGGCGAAGCTTTCGAACAGACATGATTACCGCGTATGCAATTTTCTCTAGCTCTGAGTACAGAAGCTTCGAGGCTGCAAGAGCTTCGGACACGAAGTAGACGGGTAGCTGCTGCTTCTTCCCCTCGACTTCTCTCTCAAGCACAAGCGCTGCGCTGACAACAGAGTAGGATGCTGCGATGTACAAGAGTAGCACATCCTTTGGGTCATGCGAGGTCATTTTGACCAAGTTCTGGAGATGGTTTTTGAGTGCCTGAAGGGCTTCACTTTGCTCGAGGCCCCACTCGAATTTGTTCGCATTGCAAAGGACCTTGAAGAATGATAAGCTTCAGTCGGCAGAGCGGGGGATAAATCTGTTTAGGGCTGCTATCCTCCCTGTGAGTTTCTGAACATCCCTGATGGTCTTGGGCTCCTCCATGTTCCAGAGCGCCTTCACTTTGTCAGGATTGGCTTCGATGCCTTTTGTTGATATGAGGCATCCTAGCACCTTTCCTTTGTGAACTTTGAAGATACATTTGTTGGGGTTTAAGGATAACCCTGCTTTTCTTAGGCTGGCAAAGATTTCAGCCAAGTCTGCCTCATGGTTGCTCCTTATTGAGCTGGTCACGACGATATCATCAACGTAAGCCAAGACATTTCTTCTGAGTTGGTGCTCTAAAACCACCGAAGATATTCTTGAGAAAGACTATCCTGCATTTTTCAATCCTTCGGGCATCCTCACGAAGCAGTAGGTGCCGAAGGGTATTATGAAGCTTGTTTTCTCTTCATCTTCTTTTCTCATCCATATCTGATGGTATCCGAAGAAGCAATCCAATAGAGACATCAGTTGACTGTTTGCCACATCATCAACGACTCTGTCGATTCTTGGCAGCGCGAAGTCATCCTTCGGGCAGGCTTTATTGAGATCAGTGAAATCGATGCACATGCGCCACTTGCCGTTCTTCTTTTTGACCGGCACGGTATTTGCTAGCCATGTTGGATACTTGACTTCTCGAATAACATTTGCATCTAGCAGTCTCTGGACTTCGGCCTTGACTACTGCAACTTTGTCATCTGCCATTTTGCGAAGCTTCTGCTTCTTCGACTTGATGTTGGGGTTGATATCCAAGCGATGCTCAATGATATCTCTGCTGACACCCCGAAGGTCACTGACGGACCATACAAAAACATCTTGATTCTTACGGAGGAACTCGAGAAGCTCTTTTTCTTCCTCGGGCTCGAGGGTTGCATTGATAGTTACTAATTTGTCAGGAAGGTGCTCATCAAGGGGGACCTTCTTAACTTCGCAGTCTTCTTCAAAGGTTGCTTTCTCGTTGTCTCTCTGCTGCTCTTTGAAGGTGAGGGACTTGGATTCAGTCCGAAGGTTGTGGACATTATTCTGGCCTGGGGTGTAGCCCCGCTCTATGTCTCTCGCAAGCTGTTGGTCGCAACGGACAGTGATGACCCCCGCAGGAGCTGGACTCTTCATGCACAAGTACAATTGATGAACGATAGCTTCAAATTTGTTGATGGTCTCCCTTCCTAGAATTGCTCGGTAGGGATAGGGCATCTCTACTACATCAAAGGTGATGTGCTCTATTCTTGCGTTGGCTGTGTCACCGAAAGACACAAAGAGTGACAGTTTGCCGATTGCGTTCACTCTTTTCCCTCCGAATCCCAGTAAAGGGATTTCCGAAGGCTAAAGCAAGCTTCGGTCGATGCCCATTTTGTCGAAAGTGTCAGAATAGATGATATCTGCAGAACTGCCAATATCAACCAGTATCCTGCCAATCCTCCAGCCCTGAATGTTTGCCTCGATGATCAGAGCATCTGTGTGTGGGTAGCTAATGAGGTTAACATCTTATTCGGAGAAGGTGATCGGAGAGTGCGACCATTGGGTCCTCTTGGTTGGACCTTCGGAGACAATGCAGTGGACTTGTCTGAAGTAATCTCTGCGCTGTCTCTTATTTTCGAAGTCCAGGGTGGAACCTCCGGAAATGGGCATGATCATCCCGAAGGTTGGTAGTGCCGCGGGTTGGCTATTTGTGGTTTGACTTTCTTGTTTTGGTGGGTGGATCGGGGGTGGGGGTAGTTGCTCTTGTGTTGGCTGAGCCTGGGTGGTGGGTTGACTGGGTTGTGTTTGAGGGTTTGACTGCGGCTGCCAGTTAGAGTTGTAGTTGTAATTGAACGCGAGCGGGCGGTATGTTTGGGTAAATTGGGGTGGGGGTGTGGAGCGAACGAGGGTTGTGTGTACTGTATTTGCGGAGGTTGAGTTTGTGGAGTCTGAGGCTATATAGTATGCCCAACTAGCTTGGCTTTTTTCTCGGACTCCATTCTCTCGAGGGTCTTCTTCTTCTCCGGGCACTGATTTGTTCTATGATCAGAATCGGGCCCGTGGAAGTTATAGAAGAGTTTTTTGGGCTCGCGCGAAGGTCCGCGACCTCGACCTCTTCCTCTGCCACGACCTCTGCCCCGTGGTCCGGACGAAGGTTGCTTGTTATTTGTGTGTTGAGGCTCCGACTCTGGTGGTATCATGAAGGGATAGAGGGTTAACTGATCCTCATCATCTTGCGAAGGTTCCACATGTAAGATAAGTTGCTGAGCTGGCTGCTTCTCTTGCTGCCATGTTTGTTGGTTGTATTTTTCTGTCTGACGCATAATTCTTCTTTGATCAACTCTTCTGCGATGGTCGGCGTCTGACTTCGCATACTTCTCTGCTTCTGTATAGAGCTCCTCTAGGGTCCTTAGAGGCTCTCTTATGAGGTGGGAAGCAAGCTGGCCAGGCAGGAGACCCTCGATGCATTTCTCTATCGCATCTTTTTCTAGGAAGTTTGGGATTTGAGCCTTCTTCTGGAAAAACCTTCGGAAATAATCATAAAGAGACTCACGGTCATGCTGTGGGCATTTGAAGTCTTTCACAGTGTTGGTGCTTAGCCTTTTGAAGCCCTGGAAGTCCTGGAGGAGCCTTCCCTTCAGCTGGTACCAATTGTTGATTGATTGTGGAGGCAAGTACGAGTACCAGTTGGCCATAGAACCTTCGCAGGCCATGACGAAGGACTTGGCCATGGTGGAGTCGTCACCTCCGGTGGAGGCAATGGTTGCTTCGTAGGCCATGTGGAACTGGGTTGGATTAGTTGTGGCATTATACTTGGGGAGCTGTGTGGGCTTGTAGCCAAGCGGCCATGAAGTTCGCTGCAGAGCGACTGAGAGTGGCGAGGACGGGACAAATGGGAGGTTTACCGGTGGTGGCCTTTAGTCTTCATTGTGAGCGAAGGTTGTCTGATGAATAACACGATTTTCTTGTTGGGAAGAACCTTCGGGTATTTCTTGGTATGCCCTTTGCAGGTTCTCAACCTATGCCTCCATTTCTGCTAGCTTGCGCCTGGCCTCGGCTAGCCTGTTTGTCTGATCCAGTGCCCTCTTTTGGTGGTGAGCTGAGTTTCGATGTTTCTTTTCTTCATTTCTAGGGGCCTTGAGCTGGAGTGCTGCCTCTGTGAGCTCCGCAGATTGGGTTTGTTGAGCTTCGGTGGCTTCGCCGTCTTCGACCGGATCTCCATGAAGGCCGGCCTCGGTGGTGATGTCTTCAATTTGTGGATTGGCTTCTTCGGCCTGCCTGCTGGGTGGAGAGCCGTCGGGGACAGGGCCAGGCTAAGTGGAGTTGCTGGCGATTCCAGCGGGGGCTTTCTTCTTCGCTGGAGCCATCGAATGTTGTTTTTCAAGCTGGAACGGTGGGCGCCGCTGTTGGGATCTTCGCTTCTTAGATGCCCAAACAGGGAGCATGAACAGTATGAAAATGGCAATAAAAGTAGGCACTTAATTCTCCAGTAAATCACCAGAAAATTCAACCCCCTACACAGTGGAGAGGCGGGGCTATTATACCCCCAGCCCTAGGCCATTTATCCCCAAATTGCCCCTCTCCAACTCATGTACAGCTTACTTATAGCCGGTTTCGGGGTAAAATTACAAGGAGAGAGGTGTACAAATCCGACCTTCTCACGTATTCACGTTTTACACGCACGTCTATTCCCGACGAAGGTCCTTGTGTCCCTCGTCTGGTCTCATCCTGATGCTTTATAACCTTCGGGCGTCGAGGTCCTTCGCAAGCCTCCGGTCACTTCTGAGTGATCAACCGTCATCTTCGTATTGGAAGGTGAACTCCCTGGTCCTAGGACCAGGTCCTGATCCCTAAGCTTGTGATTCTGTGTGATCGGCCCTCACCTTCGGATCCGAAGGTGGGCTTCCTGGTCCTCAGCATCTTGATCGGCACCAACTACGCTTCAGACGCTTTTGTTGCCCAACGCCGAAGCCCTGCAGACAGGTTAGGAGATATTTTCGAGGCTGAGATTAACCTCCGGGCGCATTCCCGAAGGTCCAATCCCCAGCAAAAGACTTTTTTTGAACTTGATCTGCACCGTTTGGTTTAGTTTCATCAGGTTGTTGGTTTTTGTTCCGAAAGCTAAAGCTAGAACTAGAGGGTCTGATTCAAAAGCTATTTTAAGAAACTCCAAGCATGAACTAACATTATGAATTAGATTAGCGTGCTTCAGATGGTGCAAGGAAGGTCATCAGGTATCTGCAACGATCTGACCTGCTGGTTGTTTGAGATACACTCAGACGTTGGGTGTGTTTAGTTCGCGAAAAAGTTGTTGTAACACGTTTCGGTTTTATTTGGCAACTATTATCCAACTATAGAGTAATTAGTCTCAAAAGATTCGTCTCGTCATTTACAACCAAACTGTGCAATTAGTTATATTTTTAACTACATTTAATACTCTATACATATATCGTAAGATTCGATGTGATGTACGTTAGTGAAAAATTTTGGGAACTTTTCGCGGAACTAAACAGCCGTTGTGGCAAAGCAAAACAGGAGTCGGCAGATGAGATGAGAGCAGCTCAAGACACAGCCGTTGTGGCAAAGCAAAACAGGAGTCGGCAGATGAGATGAGAGCAGCTCAAGATACGGAAGAAAGAAAAAAAGAGCATCCGGCAGTTGTGACATGCAAGGCACTAGCAACGGGAGCAGCAGAGCACTCATCAGCACGACGAGTTCGAGGCAACGAGCCGTGCCATGGCTTTTGTTTGGTTCACACTAGGTTTCCGGTGCATAAAAGTCGAGGAAAAAATTTCATGTGCATAAAGTGTTAAATGAAATCTATTTGCAAAATTCTTTTAGGAATGAGTATAACTTTTCACGACGAATCTAATGATGATAATTAATCGATGATTGACTACAGTGATACTATAATAACTATCCTCTAATCATACGGTCAAAGGCCTCATTAGATTCTTGAGGGTTCCTAGTGCAGGGGTTCTAGAGTTAGTTTTATTTGACACCGTAATTAACGGTCACCGTAATTAGCAGTCAGAGTTTTCTAGTACTCTCTGATACACACAGAACCCATCGAGAGGGAAGAGGAGGCAGGGGAGGTGTGAGGCACCTCGATTTGACCAGTACACGGAACCAAACAGGGTCCATGGAGAGGGAAGAGGAGGCAGGGGAGGTGTGAGGCACCTCGATTTGACCGGCCGCCAGCCACTTGGCTGCCGTTCCGTTTTCCATCCTCCCCATGAATTGACCCGGTGCCAGTTGATTCTTCTACTCAGGCTAGTACTTTTCTACTGCCACGAATTCCATTTCCATGGATTTTCCAGGCCAAGGCCAAGGCACACAGATACTACGGATGGAATCTGTAAATTGCAGAAGGGGTCGATCAGATCTGCCGACAGTTGAACTAAACAAATGGTGCAGGGCGCAGGATCCTAGAAGTCCAGAACGCCGGTGGCTCGAATTCGCTCTCTCGCAAAATGAGCTTCAACTTTCATGAGACAGCGTTGCCAAGGCACATGCCATGTCAAAGGTTCAGAACAACAGGCGGAGTGCTTGAGATGCTGGACTGGGCAATCAATGTCATTCTCCAGGCACGTGCCATGTCAGACGGCTCGAAGAAAGCCATTAGCCATGGCTAGTGGCCTCCATGGATCCAACGTCGGTGTCTCGGTGCCGAACGTCGGTGCAATGCAAGCGGCCACCTGTTGTTCACAAAGTTCAGACAACCATCATGGTTCAGAGGTCAGAAGCTTTTCTGACGGCACGGCGGAGTTTCATTCCCTGGCAGCTCCAACTGTCGGTGGCACTGGCAGACGCCACACTGGCATGTGCGATGAAGAAAAACCAGAGTGAGAGCAGAGAGAGAGGTAGAAGCTGCAAGCACAGTATGCCTTTTTGGGGGCGTTTAGTTCCCAAAACAAAAAAATTTTGGGTGTCACATCAGCGTTTGACCAGATGTCGGGAGGGCTTTTCGAACACTAATTAAAAAACTAATTTCAGAACTCACTTGGAAACCGCAAGACGAATCTTTTGAGGCCTTTGACCGCATCATTAGCACATGTGGGTTACTGTAGCACTTATGTCTAATGATGCCCTAATTAGGCTCAAAAGATTCGTCTCGTCGTGTACATCCAAACTGTGTAATTAGTTTTGTTATTTAATTACATTTAGTGCTTCATACATGTGTTTAAAGGGGAGGTGAAAATTTTTGGGTGAAAATTTTTGGGAACTAAACGGGCCCTTTGTCGTAGGAAGTATCGATCCATTGCCATCTTCCTCGACTCCATTAGATCATGAGGCCTCATTTGGTTTTTTTCAGTTTAAATCATAAGTCCTATCACATCACATGTTTACACACCAATTAAGAATACTAAACATAGATTGATTATAAAACTAATTTCATAAGTCATGATTTAATCACGAGACGAAACTATTAAGCCTAATTACTTCATAATTTGACCACTAATTGCTATAGTAATCATCCAGTAATTGTGAATTAATTATACTTAATAGATTCATCTAGAACTCTAATTGCAACTTATGCAATTAGTTTTATATTAAATTGACATCTGAACAATGTATCAGCAATTTAAAAAAAACCAAATAAGGCCTGAATCATATCGTTGCCATCTAGTGTACCAAGATGTGAAGTGCATTGAATCAAAAAAAAAAGATGTGAAGTGCATGGTGATGACACACAGGACATCCTTCCACTGATCATTGGGCAAGCAAGGCACCTTTCCTTGAGTCTCAAGCGACAGAGGAGTATGCCTTCCTTTTCCAGCTTGCCATGCATGTCTGTAACCATTCTTTGTTTTCTTTTTTTTTAAGGACAGTAACCATTCTTATGTGGTTGTGGAGGAGTAGAAGTGTAGAACTGCTTACGTCTCTAGAGTAGATCCCAGCTCTTCCTTGTATCTGGGTTCAGGAATGACACCCCCAGCCAGCCACTTGCGACAGCTTTCCCATTTTTTCTACACTGCAAAACTGTGCACTTGTTATCACAGGAATTGTTATGCTTGCCCTTTCTTAGCAATTTTAATTTTATTATCTGTGGCTCGTGTCATGCACTGCAAAACTGTACACTTGTTTTATCCGGAAAAATGCTTCGGCAGCTGCAGAAATGGCTTGGCAACTGTGAAATTCAGCAATGAGGAAAGACGAATCAATTGTCATGGAAGCCGTTTGATACTGGGGGTTAGTTGAGCCTTGTTTTCTGCATTGTTAGCTGCCTCAATCAAAATATAGAATCTCTTTCTTCTTAAGAAGTTTTAGTATCTTCGTTGATTCCTTCAGGCTTACATATACGCCTGTTTTGCATAAATAAGGTGAAGAACTGATCTTGTTCTGACAAAAAAGGGCCAAAAGTAGGACGTCCAAGCTAATGAAAATGTTTACTGATCGAAGTCCTAAACCGAAAAGAATCAATAGAGAACGTAGACGAGGCACCGGAAAAGCAAGGCATGTTCTGTTCCTTTTCTTCTTCTTTTTTTTTTTGGATAAGGAGGCATGCTTCTACTTTTCATTTTCCAGACTGTTTTTTTATGGTCACCTCACCTGTGGCATCTCATTTTTCAGAGATGAGTTTTTTTTCTTTATTTTTTTGAAGAAAATGGTTGGAGCGCTGCCAAATCATATAAGAAGGAGAAGCAGAGTTTTACAATTCACTAAGGAGAAATTACATAAAAGAAAAATGCTCAAACTCACAAGAAACATGAAATGAGACTAACATATGAACTAAGTGGCGCTAGGTGCTCTCAGGGCCGCATGCCGCAGGCCTACCTCCTCCAAAATGCAGTTGAAAATCAGTGATGCTGTCATAGATTTGCCTTCAAAATTCCTCCTATTCTTCTCCTTCCAAATATTCCACGCCGTGCACATTAGCAAAGCTGCAACATGCCGCCGCTGATCTTTAGGAAGCGGCCGTAGAGTAGACGTCAACAAAACCTCAATCTCCACCCACCTCTCCGGTCTCTTCACTAAATCATTGGACCATACCTGCATCAGAAACCAGACTTCCTGTGCAAAAACATAATGAAGGCAGAGATGAACTGCTGTTTTTGGTTCTTGATCACACAAGGATCACACGACCATGCCCTCTCGATTAGCTTGTCTGCAGTGAGAATTTTGGACTGGATCAAAAGCCAAGCAAAGAACTTGTGTTTCCCCTCGGCATGTGCTTTCCAGATGTAGCTTCCTTGGAAGCTGCTAAATGATCCGTTAAATTGAGCCAAGTAAGCTGACTTGGAAGAGTAAGAGCTATTAGCAGTCCAGCGCCAAAGTTTTTTACTTTAATTGCTGTCTACTTCCTCCGTCTAAAAAAGAATACAAATTTCAATTCCCAAAAAGTCAAACAATTTCAAATTTATATAAAAGTTATTAATATTTGTATCTCCAAATAGATTTCGTATGAAAATATATTATATGATTAGTCTAATAATACTTAGTTTGTAATATAAAAATTAAAACTATTTCATATAAATTTCGTTAAATTTAAAATTTTTGACTTCTCAATAAGAGATTTGCGTTCTTTTCGGAATGGAGGGACCTGGATCAGTAGCCGTCCATCCATTCGATTGACGACCAGGTTCCTCCTCTTCCTCGAAATCCTATCCTCCTCCGCCATCCTCCCAGGCGCGCACGCGCGCTGCTCGCCCGCCGGCCGCCGCCGCCGGGGCGATCTTCCAGGGCCTAGAGCTCGCACCCGCCCCAGCCCCTCCACCGACCTCAGCCATCTCATTTTCCAACTCCGGTGAGCTTCTTCATCACGCATTCGCCCCCGCCCTCCTTCCTCTTCTCCGGCCGCACCCGCCGCCTGCTCCCCCCGTGTCCCGGAGTTGTCGTCCGAATGGCGGCGTGGCAGGAGAGGGCCTTGCGGCGTTGCCTCCTCGTGCCGCTATAACTGTTTATCCTTCCTGCGGAGCCGTTGGTCGCCCCTCGTCGTGCGCTCGCCCTGGTCCTTTGCCAGTTGCCACTCGCCGGAGATGGCGCTGCAGGCCCAGCAGCTGCCCTCCTTCTCCTTCTCCTTCTCCTTCACCCCTCCGACTCTCCGGACCTTCCACCCTAGCCGCCCCCTCAAATATGCGCCGTCCTCCAGATGCTTCCTTCACTCCCACTCCCAATTCCACACCCCGCGGCCGCGAAGGTACCCAGTCGCCTGCCCTCCGCATCTTTTCTTGCAAGGACAGGGAAACGAAGGCGACGACGACGGGGAGGAGTCGGTGGAAAGCTGGGGTGGACCTGCTAGCCCCTTCCGAGATGATACTGATGGGGAGGGCGGCGACGCCTCGGAGGACGAAGACGAGCTTCAAGAATCCGACGAGGATGAGGATGAGAAGGAAGGCGGAGAGGGATTGGGCGAGTGGGACCCGCCTGTCAGTCCCTTTCGAACGCAGCGCGAGGAAACGCACTACCAAGAAGAAGAGGGAGAGGACGATGCAGAAGGATGCCAGTGGTTGGACCCGACCTCCTTCTTACCAAGCCAAGAAGGGGTGAGCGGCGTTTGCAGAAGCACCAGCATGGCAACCATGGAAGCAATCCTCACCTTTGCCAGGAGCCCGGCAGCGGCGGGAGACTCAGCATTCACCGAATTCTTGTCCGGTTACAGCCACGAGGACCTCAGCGAGGGGGCCTGCGTGGAATTGATGAGGAGGATGTCTGAAGAGGGGCTGGCATTGGGCTGTGTCCACCTGTTCCAGTGGTTGCGGGGGAAGCAGCCGGTGCTGGTGTCACCACAGGTGTGGCTGGCAGGTATTGTTGCGCTTGGGCGGTGCCAGATGGCTGATGAGGTCTTGGAGATTGTGGCAAGATTGCCTCCTGCGAGGGAGTTCCGCGAGGCAGTTGTTTACAATGCCGCTATATCTGCTGTTGCCTACTGCGAGAGGTGAGCATTGTCTTGATTGGTGTCAAGGACTTATAGTGCTATTCTCTATGCATTATTCGTACCATTCAAAATTGATTAGTTTAAGGTTTGTTAGCACATGTTCTGTGGTTTTAGATAATCACTTAGATGAAGAAGATTTGTGGACCTACATATGACAGCTGACTAGTCAGTACCGTTGAATGTTAGGAAATAAAATTTTGATAGGTAATAACTAGGACTATCTCTACACTTGTTGCAGAATTTTTTCTTCCTTTTTAATCGGTTTATATAATCAGATACATGTGAATGAGATTCTAAGTAGACAGTTGCATTCAAGTTTTTGAAAAAGTTTTGGAAGTGGAGGATGAATTTGTGTGTCAGGTTGAAAGTTACGAAGAGAAATTGCTCGTGAAAATTTGGGCAGAATCTCCTGCTGGCTTGAGGGAAAAAAATGGGTATGGTCGATGAGCTCAAAATTTAAAGATTAGTAAAGCTTGATCTGAAAAAGCATATATAAGCCAAAGGTCAGTGAAAAAAGATAATAGGTTTATAATTAATTTAAAAACTGCTTTTCTCTTGCTCGTTAAGTCCATTAAGGAGGATCAATGTTTTAGGTGTTTTGTGTATTATTTAATCAAGCCTTTCTTTTAGGAAGATTCTTGATTACTTCAAGCATTATGTATTAGTAATTGCTGGTGTATTTGTGCCTGATGGCTTGGAAAAATGTGATAATGAAGTCCAGGTTGGTGTTATTAGGTGATCAACAGGGTATGTAAGTCAATTCGATTTATCTCACTATTTCCATTTTTATAGAATCTGAGAAACATATATGGAATAATATATTACTGGAGATAACAGACTACATGCAGAAACATCGTTTAGTAACTACTTTATAATGATGCGACAAGTAGGTGACTACATTTGTAACTAATGATGAATAGGTGTGGCAGAAAATGTGCTGCATTTCTTCTTTGTATTCGTTATTTAATGTTCAATATGATGAGCATGTTTCTACTTTTCTTCAGATATGATGGTGCCTGGAAAATTTTTGAGCTCATGGAAAAGAACAATATCCAACCTGATCACAGGACATCCTCAATCATGCTTAATATTATGAAGAATACTAAGGCATCTGCTAAGGATGCATGGGAGTTTTTCCAACGGATGAACAGAAAAGGAGTTAACTGGAGCTTGGATGTTGCTGCTGCTTTGGTCAATATCTTTTGTTGTGAGGGGCTCAGAAAGGAAGTTTTAATCATCCAGTCAGAAATGGAGAAGAGAGGAATTGCATCAAACACAAGCATATATAACATGTTAATGACGGCATTCTGCAAATCTAACCAAATTGAAGAAGCTGAGGGGCTCTTTGTTGAGATGAAAGAAAAAGGTTTGCAACCAACAATAACAACTTATAATATCCTTATGGATGCTTACAGTAGGAGATTGCAGCCAGAAGTTGTTGAATTGTTACTTCTGGAGATGCAAGATTTGAGTTTAATTCCAAATGCTGGATCATACAATTGTCTCATAAGAGCCTATGGTCGGCAAAAGAAAATGAGTGAAAAGGCTGAAGATGCTTTCTTGAGGATGAAAGCACATGGCATTAAGCCATTATCTTCTTCATACACTGCACTACTTTGTGCATATGCAGTTAATGGACTACATGAAAAAGCTCATACCATGTATATGGATATGAAAAGTGAAGGACTTAAACCTACGTTAGAAACATATACAGCTTTAATTGACACTCTTAGGAGAGCTGGTGACACAGAGAAGCTAATGGAGACATGGAAAAATATGATTGATGAAAAGGTTGGTGGAACAAGAGTCATATTCCACATGATACTTGATTGTTTAGCAAAACATGGGTTATACCATCAGGCAAGGGATGTTATATATGAATTTGGAAAGATTGGTTTAAAGCCTACTGTTATGACATACAACATTTTGATGAATGCTTATGGCAGAGGGGGGCAGCATTACAAATTGCCCCAACTCCTGAAAGAGATGGCTGCTCTTGAACTAAAACCAGACTCCATTACATATTGTACAATGATATATGCATATGCCCGTGTTCGCGACTTTTCGAGGGCATTCTATTACCACAAGAAGATGGTTCGAAGTGGGCAAATACCTGATCCTAGGTCGTACAGAAAACTGTTGAACACTTTGGATGTGAAGGCTGCAAGAAAGAATATAAAGGATAAGAGTGCAATACAAGGGATCATAAAAGGCAAGGCTGGCTTAAAGCCTAGGAAGGAAAAGAAAGACGAGTTTTGGAAGAACAGAAGAAAGCGGTCTATGCTGAACTCAACTTATGGACACCAAAGAAAAAGATTTTTGTGAATTTACCTTCGGTGTACATTCAATTGTGTTCAAGATTTACATCCTATTTCATGGTCCCTGCATTTTCGCTCTTGAAAGTTGAAATGTTAAGTTGGAGCCTGTGCTATAGATATGCATTTTCCTTTTCTGCTCTCAGTAACCTGAATCAACTTTAAGGGTTTGTCTTTGAACATGATTGGCCTTGAAAACCATTCAGGTAAATGAACTACATCTTTTTGTTATTTTTATCATGAAAAAGCTACACTTTTAATCTTGATGGTTGGTTTTTGTACCACAAAAATTCTGAAATGACACACTTAAAAAGCAATAGCATTTTTTTTGGGCAATAAAAAGCAATAGCATTGTAACCTTGTTAAATGATGAATGCCATCAACTTGAACTGTTGAGTTTTGTAGTCACCTTTTGTTGCTGTTATCAATCTTCTACAGTGCTATTTTTTAAAAAACTAATTACAAGCTCCTCTTTTCTGTGTTATTTGATATTTTAAGAATTGAAAACTGTTGCTTTTTTAACTTTAGGATTTCAAGATGAGATGTTGCTCATAAGTTTGTCACTCCATATTTCGTGACTCCTAAGTTTGTGACAGCTGCCACATGGTAATCATGTGTTTTTCTAAGGGTCCGTTTGATCCTAGGAAATGAATTTGATTCTAGTAGTTAAATTATAATTGAACTTGATAGAATCTGATTCACTTCTAAGTTTGTCTTTTGGATAGTTGAATATGGAATCGAACACCATCACTACAATAAATACATATGCCTCTGAGTTGATCAAACAAAATAGTGCTCTCTCAACAATAAATTGTATGTTGAACTGCAATTTGATTTTAGCTTAACAGGTTCTTATAGAGAACTATGGAGAGGATGTCTACAAATCAAAGACAAGCGGAATCTACAGTCTGAATGCAATGCTGCTACCTCCTCTCATTGAAACGAAAAAAGGTGCAAGTTTGCTACACAGGAATTTCACTCGTAGAAATAAAATTGTTATGCTTCAGAATTTGGAGCTAAGAGCACCAGTGCATTGGTTTCAGACTTCAGAGAACAACAGGAATACTCTAGCGTATAGTGTTTCTGATGGTTCTGCAGTTTCCTTGACAGCTGGCGTCAAAAAGAGTTTCCTTGACAGCTCCAACTGTCAGTAATATCTGCAAAACGGAGGCAAAGAAAAACAATAAAGTTGAAAGAGCAATAAAGTTGAAAGAGTATGAAGCGCAGTTCTCTTGTGTGTTCGAGAAAAAAAAGAGTATGAAGCGTCATCTTGAAAAACAGGTTGACCGAAAAATGCTTCAGTAACTGCAGAAATGACCTGGCAACTGTGTATTCAGTAACAAGGAAAGACAAGCACTTTGATCCTTGGAGTTGAGCATTCCCTTCTGCAACAGTAATAACTTGCCAAAATATTAAATATCTCCCTTCTGCAACTGATCTCATTCTGACAAAAAACCAGGGCCAATAGTAGGACATTCAGTGGTTCGCCACTCTTAAAATGTATTCCAACGTGAATTGGCTTGACCTTCAGTGATCTTTTTGGGCTTTCTTTTTTGAACACAGTTCGGTCTGCAGTATTGGGTGCACATTTCTCAGTGGAAAGCCATTCAGTATTTTCCGCCTGATACTCTACTGAAGGACATTTCTTCCCCCCGAAAGTGTAGATGAGCGTTGCTTCCAAAGAAAAAGTGTAGATGAGCAGACCCAATTCATACGCTGATATACTTTAAAACTTAAAAGAGACGGGATTATAAGTGTTTAAACCTAGGTTGATTAGACAAGTTGTTTGTTTTGGATTTCAGTGAATCACACAGAGCAACAGGTATCTAGCGCAACAGCACAAAATGAAAACAGGGGTAGTGAAGGATGCGAGTATGCAACGTAGCGCTGGAAGCTCCTGATAACACTGGTCCCTATTATTATTTTTTAAAATAAAATACATTCAAGAAATCTCTCTTGATGCACAAGGAAAAAAAAACATTCAAGAAGCTGATTATAAAGTTCACAAACCAAACCAATATCGAAAGAATCATCAGATCAGTTGAGCTACTTATGCTTGTAACAAGCACCTCGTCCTCTTTAGATGTGTGTTCAGCTGATTGCTTGAACCAGATGAGCCCTTAGCACCCATTTCAATTTCACGATGGCAAATATGTTGTTCAGTTTTCATAATTCCTGTACAAAACAGGTAGGCACGTGCAGCAGATTGGATCACCACGGTGCTCTTCAGCTTTCAATCCTCTCCCAGCTAATGGAAATGTTCACTAGGAAAAGCTGAAACTGAAGAAATGTGCTGGGCATAAAATTAAGAGATCAAAAGGCAAGCCATCCTTCTCGTGATGATCACCTGAATAACCATAGCTGTACCGCCACAGCAGATCACCTTAGGAACTGAAGGACTACTAATTTCCAAAAGAAGCTCAGTGGAGGGTACATTTGTAACTTTGCCCAGATCATTTTCTTGTACTAGCTCAGATGAGAAAGTGCTCGTTTATCTTCAAATAATACTGACGCTACCCTATTACATAGTGTCTTAGAGAAAGAGGTAAATACTGTACCCAAATTATAGAAGAAATTGGACACTGAAACACAGCAAGATAACTAGTGAGACGCTCAGGGAAAAAAAAACTAGAAAGATACACATGACCCTAGTGAGAGCGCTAGTTAACATAACACAGAAATGAACATCAATCAAAACTAGCTTGCACTGATGGTCAGATATCAGATCCAGTGGACAGAAAAATGATTATATATCTTCAGGAGTCCTCTTTAAAATATCCTCCACGTCGATGATCCATGAAGAAAGGATGCGACCAACTTCTAATCGGCAGCAGGAGTGTGATATGACCTGCTTCAATTGGCAAAAGTGTTGGCACTGCAAAGGCAAAGCCCTTCAAATGCTGAGACACTTTGGAGCGCTTCGACAAGCAGGTGAGCAGTGAGTTACGAACTTCACTGGATTGAACTCCGAAGCAAACTGCACAGTTTAGTTATACCAATTAGAACATTACTGGTACTATGCATTAGCAAAAAAGAAAAACAAATTGATAGCCTGAGGATGCATAACTCTACGTATCATGATTGCTACAAAGAAAATCAGTACAACTGGTAGCCTCTAACGCAGTCAGATAAGAAATAGTATGTGAAGGAGCTGAGCAATTATTCATTCATATCTTCTAAGTAAAACACATGAAGTTGAGAATAAAAGATGTATCTCTTCGACACTTATCTTGTGGCTGCAATAGACACTCTGTTTGCTGAACAACTAAAACAACTTAAACCAAATGTGCTTAGCGCAACTTCGAATAACAAACAAAAATTCAGTATATATGTGATGCTATTATCATGTCCTGTCCTCTCCTCTGACTCTTGAGTCGTTTTCTTGGTCTACATTTCATTTTTGTTAAAAGTCATATCAGTTTCATTTGGCCATTTGTCCTCTGATTGAATTTAATTTGTTTACTTTTCAGAAAAATCCAGCAGTTGTTCCCAACCTAATTTTCCACATGGCACACACAGCAGTGTATTATGCATTAGAAGTGCTTCAACTTGATGTCAATCTATAAACACAGAATAACAAAAAACTCGAGCATGGTTGGACACATTCCCTTGGCTTTGTCTTACGAGAGGGGAGTACCGAACCCTTTAGGGAGGTACTCACACAACCTAGCTTCGAGTCCAGGCACTTGCAAGCAGAAAGCATCGTAACAATATATAAGCTAATGGTGGCGCCTGGTCAAAGGCCTCATAAACACGTAACTTCAATTTCTAGAAGCGCACCTGCAGTGTTCCATGGAAGGATGAATGATGACCAGGTTCCTAGAAAATGTGGTTATTTTACATAAATGATGTCCTCCTCATCTGGCTCGTCTGCATCCCAGTCACCATCTTCTTCTTCTGATATATATGAACCTTCTGCATCTTCCTCCCCATCTTTTCCTTCTTGTTGCTCCCTTTCCTCCTTCAGTTTGTCAAGTATAGCAAGGATCTATAAAAAGACAGATATAATTAGTCAATATTTTTCCCAATACATACAAATACCCCAAAAAAGATCATTTGTGGAAATACACATCCTGCAGCGCAACAAATTGTTTGTGTTGATATACAATTTCCTCTGACAGGCCTTATAGTTCTTATGTCCCCCTAAAGCATAATGATGATTCTAATTTTCACCAAAAATAACAATGAAGCTGTCCTTTGAGTTTGAAGTTCAAAAGCGAAAGAAACTACTATCCTGTATCACAATTTGTAGGGGAAGAAATACAATGATGAATAAAAGCTAAGTATATATTTCCTACTATCATGCGCGTGTGTTTTTGGGTGCACGAGACTACGAGAGTTGCTTAGCACATGTTGTGGTGGACACATATTGGGAAACAAATTCCCGAATACTGCACAATCATATACCAAAAGCACCTATCTGAGTTCAAAGTGAAAAACTACTGCTAGTTCTGGTCTGTGATGGAAATAGTGGGAACAAGGAACAAGTACTGTTGACAGCAAATAAGGTATGTTAAAAGTAATCATAAGGTAACGAAAAGGAATGCATAACAGAATTCGAAGCATCAAGAAATCCGTATATTCGAATCCAAAATACATAACAAATCTGTATCCTACCCTGCTTCCACGCTCCATGGACTCATCCTCGATGAACCGTATCTCTGGCGTGAGGCGCAGCTTCATCCGCTTGCCAATCTGGCTCCTGACATACTTGGTCTTGGCCTTGAGGCCATCAATGGCCACCTTCTTCCCCCTCTCGTCTCCAAACACGGACACGTACACCTTGCACACCTGCGCACACTGGAATTCAGCATCGCCTGCGCAAGCCGATCGTCATCTGGGCGCGGGAGCGGCGGGCGACCTGACCTGGAGGTCGTTGGAGAGCTCGACGTCGGCGATGGTGGTGAGGGAGGAGAGGTAGCGGTCGGCGCCGAGCGCGGCCTCGGGGAGGACCGCGCGCTGCAGGACGGGGTCGCGCGTGAGCATGTCGGCGAGCTCCCGCTGGATCTGCTTCGCCACCATCCGCACCCGCCGCTCCTTCGCCATGCACCGCACCACGCGCAGCGACGACGGCGGGAGCCGCGCGAAGGTGAGAGCACGAGGCAGCGGCGGCGGCGGCGGCGCCAGCGGGCGGCACGGCAACATCGCGGCCGGAAGCTTCGATCGTCGAGAGCGCGGGTGGGAGCGAGAGAGGCGATGGGGATAGTGCTGTCGGGTCGGGTTGAACAATATCTTCATCTTTACTCCATTTTTTTTGTTTTTGAATAGTTTTCAAATAAACTCTTGATATTTTGATAGCTACTCTCTCCTTCGTTCAAACTTATAGACTATTTTAGTATTTCTTTGTGCAATTTTTTTATTTATATCTAGATTTTAGCATTTTCTAGATGCGAAGTTTTGCTAATCCCTCGGTCCCAAAATAAATGCAATTCTAAGACCGAGCACACAAATTAATACTATTTGTAAAATTATTAAAATATTCTTTCTATTTTGTGATGAGTGGATGATGTGTTAGTTGTCTTTTGCAAGAATATTTCAGAAATTGTCTTGTTTTTTTGATAGGTGGATCAAAATTAGCATTCTTTGTGAGAAAAAAATTTGAATTCTATAGTTGCATTTATTTTGAGACAGAGAAGTATGTGATAGCAACCTATAATTTGGAAGTGAAGAAGTAATAAACTCTCGAATTGAACTAAATCAAGTAGTGCTACATAGTTTCTTCAAGGTCTTATGTGTGAGAATATTTAATAACTATTCCGTTGCAGTTATGATTTTATTCATATATTGATTTTCCATGTATTCAAAAATTAAAATCGCATTTAAAAATATAAGGAAGTTTCAATTTGTTTAGATGCTGTTTCACAAAAGTTTGTAAAAATGACAAATGAGCTCAGTTCCCGGATCTGCCCACTACTACTTCCAGCCCGTTCTCACACATTAAGGGCAAAAATTCCAGCCCATTCTCACAGACTTAAACCGAAAGAGCAATCTTCTCCTTTCCCCGTCCACGAGTCGAGAGCTCTCGCTCCCGCCTCGCTATCCCCTAACCCTAGCCGCCGCCGCCTAAACCCTCGCCGCACTAACTCGCAGCGACCTCCCGGCAGCGATGGCGAAGGAGAAGAAGCGGAAGCAGCCTGCCTCCGACTCGGCGGTGCCTCCGGGCGACGAGGGCGAGGGAAGGAGGGATCGCAAGGGCAAGAAGGCGAAGAAGGATAAGGCAGAGGCGATACTGCCGTCGCAGATCAAGAACAAGGACAAGCGCAGCGAGCTGCACGCCAAGCTCAAGCGCGAGAAGAAGTCCGAGAAGCGCAAGCTCTCCCGCGAGCGCAGCCAGGCCATCCGCCGCGCCGAAGAGCTTGGGGAACAGGCAAGCAAGCGCTCTTCGAATTGCTCACTCTCCCCTGTAGAGTTTGGAGTTTTTGTTGGTCCTGATTGTCTTGGGTGTTTGCAGCCGCCGGAGAGGCAGGTGCCTCGGACGATCGAGAACACCAGGGAGCCTGATGAGACCGTGTGCCGGCCTGATGACCAGGAGGTTCGTATTTGACTACCTTATTAATTTGATTCTTGTGAGCCAACCGAATATTGAGCTGCTAGTTTTATCGAATTCGGAACCAATCTTAAGCATCCATGGTTTGTTTTTAGACTTCGACTCCATATGGTTAAGGGCAGCAGTAAGGTGTCCATTGTTCACTCTAGTGGTTAAGGTTTCACTTGTTTGTGTGGCTGCTCGCCTGAAGAACCTTTTAAATCAGTTAAATACTAAGCATGTTGTAGTTACTTAGATACGAATGATATGTTTAATTTGGTGCAAAAGCATTGCAACTAATACAATGCCTGTGGGATTTGATATTTAGATTACTAATGTCAAAATGTATTAATAACGACAATGTATTAAAAAAAGTCACAGCAAATTAAACGCCGAAGCACCATCCATCCATTTGGAGTTGAAATTTTGAAGCATAAGAGTGACAATGAGACAAAGAGATAAACCTTTATGTTATATACTGTAGTAGAACAACTACACTATCTTGCTTCGTCTTCTCAAATGATTCAGTCGGTATGATTGTGCAGCACCATCTTATGTGCGTGAAAGTGCATGTGTTCATCTTTATCTTGTTACTAGTAATTTTTTAGTTGTTCTTGTGCATTTTATACATTGTTCAATTTGATTTCTTTTAAATACAGTTGCACTTTCTCTTGGAAAGTATTAGGAATCTCTATTAGTCTACTATGTCTTTGTTGGATCAATGATCATTTGGATCACTATATCGTTTACTCAATCTAAAGTTTTATATTCAATCTTGGAACTTGTACTGTTTGCTGAATGCTTTACTTAGACCATTATATCAACTTTATGCAGTTTCTAGATTTGTTAATTATGGAACAATTTTCCTGTCTGCAGCTATTTGCAGGAAATGATGCAGATGAATTCAACGCTGTTCTAAAACAGCACATAATTCCGAAAGTACTGATTACCACATGCCGCTTCAATTCAGGGGTATTTGATTTCTGTGCTTCTTAACCCTGCTTCGTGAATTTTCTTCTCCATATGTTATTTTGCTGGTTGTTATTTTGTATTGATTTCATGTTGTTCTTGTAATGTTGCATGATTTGACATTATACTTTCCGCTTACGTGTGTTCAGAGGGGACCTGCCTTTATTGAGGAGCTAATGCAAGTGATACCAAATTCGCATTATGTTAAAAGGGGAACATATGAACTCAAGAAAGTATGCCATTTTACTGAGTTAATTTTCTATTCATTTGCTTCTGGCACCTTTCCATGTGCATTCAAATACATTTCTTTTCAGATTGTGGACTATGCGAAGAATAGGGATTTCACCTCACTTATTGTTGTTCACACAAATCGGAGGGAACCTGGTATGAATTCATCACAGTGTGTGTGTGGGGGGGGGGAGCTGTTGATCTTCAGCTTGCTTGTGACATATGGTTGGTTTTTATGTTTCAGATGCTCTACTTATCATTGGATTACCTGATGGCCCCACTGCACATTTCAAACTATCCAAACTTGTTCTACGGAAGGACATAAAGGTACATGTTTTGTGCTCTATTTCCTTTTATTTGTCAGATCTGCAAACTTGTTTTTGAACAGTTTTTGTCATGGCAACTTACTGAATGCCTAGGTTTTGTCAACTTTTGTTGGAGTGAAACCTTTTGTGAATGGCATTAGTCAGACTTGTGAGCTTAATGAGTATTGCTTGTTGCTGAGCTATTTAGGATTCTATTAATATGAGTGCCCGTGCATTCAATTTGTGAACAGAACTTGTTTAATGGCTTGAGCAGTTGAGCCACTTTCTGCGTAAGAAAACCACTGCTGGAGCCTGTGATGATCCCTCCAAAAGCTTAACTAGATTATATTAGAAATATGTATTATACTCCAAATAAAATATTAATATCATGCGTGAATGCACATATACATAGTTTTGGGCCGGCCAGGTGGGTAGGCTTGAAACCAGCACAAATTAGAGCACACCAGGCTGCCCATGAAAGTTTGTTTTTCTAGAGAAATGTGGAAATAGTGATTGGATTTTGCTTCCCTTGTCACAGGACAAGAGCAAAGTAATGCTACTTGGTCATTCAGAGGGTCTATACATGAATTGTTATTTACTATCTCTAATCCTAAAAACTGTTTGTTTGCTATTTAAATTGGAACCACCTCTGATGTGTTCGTGTTTTGAACATGACCTGCTGAGCATGTTTTTCCCTAGCTTTTCATTAAGCTTTATGATAACGCCTGTCAGAGACTACATGATTGTGCATATTAGGTTACATTCTTGCAAACTTCTTTTTTTTTTAAATGCCTTTACAAGTTATTACAATCTAACTCTACAGAAGTACCTAGATGTTCTCCCTGGTTTCATTCTCAAGTCCTCAGATAACATGTTGTCTTACAAAATTTCAATTATTGGGAGACAATCGTTTCTAAACAAGTCTTGTATAAAACCCCTTCATTTTTGAACTCCCTATTTCTTTTTTTTTTTTGTAAGGAATGCAATAGGAACTCAACAATGCTCTGCCTGCTTATTAGTGAAAGGATCATACATGGCACATAGATGCATTATACCAAATTATTTATTCATGTGGTTCTGATAGCAGCATAACCACTTTGCCATCATCACACCATTAACTTTCAAGACAAAAAGGAGCAAGAAAACTGAGCACCAATCAAATTTCCATCAATTACCCCATCCTACTTGTCTCTAGGTTGTCCCTAGCTTGCTTAGGCATATGAGTTTTGTGCCCAAAAATCAAACATGCATATGGCTATGTTCGGTGCCATATGGCATGTCTGCTATAGGCTGGTCCATGTCTCTTTCTGACAAGCCATGTCCTTGTTTTAATTTCCCATGCTTTACAGCATTGTATGAAATCATTGCGCGGATGATGTGGTTGATAACCAATGCCTTCTAGACTGATGCCAAACTGACAATTCTATACCAGATGAATCTTTATGAATGTTGGCTCTGGATTTCGCTAGCTTACTTATTTCAGTAGCACATGGTATATCTAGATCTGTTTGTTATGTATAATTATGGGGGATTCTGCATCCATACAAGCTCGTTATTATGCTCTTCTTAAATGGCATTTGTCCATCAAATTTACATTTTCTATATAAATTTAATGCAGCGGAACACTATTTTTGCGAGTGTACCAGAACCTTGTAAAGTATGGGCATTTTCAGTTATGTTGGTTTACTTTTTTGTTTGCTCCGTACATTACAGAACCATGGCAACCCTACCAGTCATAAGCCAGAGCTAGTGTTGAACAATTTCACTACACGCCTTGGTCATCGTGTTGGAAGGTGATTGGAGAACTTATACCCTTTTTTAAATGAAAGGTGGCCTGTTGCCCCTTTCCAGCGTTTTTTTATCATTTCAGGCTCTTTCTATTTTCTTTACATGTGTCTGTTGCTTGATTCATTTTTCAGGATGATACAATCCCTCTTTCCCCAAGACCCCAATTTCCGTGGGCGCCGCGTCGTGACCTTCCATAATCAGCGAGACTACATATTTTTCCGTCATCACAGGTGCACATACAAAATGCAATTAGGAATAAAGCATTTGTGCATGTCTACACAACTGTTGTACGCCTGGGTGCCTGTCTAGTCATCTAGTAAATGATTATTTTTTTAGTAAAGACTAGTTTGACATCGTCTTAGCTCATAGGCAAGCTGATCTGTGGAATGTCTTTTCTTTATAGTACCTGGTAATGTTTTACAGCTAGCATCTTATTTTTTGTTATGGAACATACACCAGGTACATCTTTGAGACAAAAGAAAGCAAGGTTGCTTCGAAGGACAAGAAAGCTAAGACATCTGAAAGCAAAAGACAACCTGAGAAGCAAGTGATTTGTCGCCTGCAGGTACGACAGCTTATAACTTTGCACCAAAGAGTATATGACAGTTTTACTGTAAGCATTTTTTTTTTTAAAAAGGAATATGTTAGAGCAACACTATCCACAATGTATCATCATCTTCCTGTAACTTTCCTGAAAACATCAATATGGGGTTGAGCATGTTTCTAGGCTAGCCAGTCCTTTATGAAGTCATTAATAGCCACCGTCTGTTATGATGCCTTGCGTATCAGATTTTACAATATCACTCTCCTGCCAGTTGGACATTAGCAAATGCCACATATTCCTCAGCAGCAGCAAATGGGATTCGTTTTAGATCCACTGCTCTGCATTATTGCTATCGATGATTTCAGCAGTAAGTCCAAACTGTTTTTGATGGCACAGGAATGTGGTCCTCGCTTCACTCTGAAGCTGCTCACCTTGCAACATGGGACCTTCGACACGAAAGGCGGGGAGTACGAGTGGGTTCACAAGGTACCGTCGCTGCTCATTTACCATGTCACGTCCACACAATACAGCTCTGACATTTTGCTGATATAAACAAAATGCTTGCACACATCTCAGCCGGACATGGATACAAGCAGGAGAAGATTCTTCTTGTGATGATGGAGCATGGAGACTGTGATGCCCAAACGGGCGGAATTGTTCTGTTGAGTCTTTCAAATTTATGTAGAGAGGATGCTACGTTGGCACGTAGAATCGATAAATGGGTGCAACAGACGTTGATGCCTGTCCAAGCAATTTTGTGGATCCAACCAAGAAGATGAGCTAATAGAACTTTGTTCCCGTCTTCATTTCCATCTGACATTTGGGGTGAAATGGTGCAAAAGGCGCACCTTGTTCTTGTTCGGTCACTGGTTCCGGCGCATGATGGCATGAAAAAACAACTCCATGCAAAGGTCGTTGTCGTCCCATTCAAGAGCCGGGTGACACCTCACTTGTTTCACACTCTGCAGTCGCCGTCTGTCAACAACTTATCATTGGATTGCCCCCATGTTCGGACCAAGAAAGAACCCTGAGGTTGCTGTCCGCTCCACTGGCAACTGGCTCCGTCCTCCGTGGCGCGGTTGCTGCCGGAGATCAAACCCCTCCCCGGCGCCGGTCTACATCTCCATGAATGACCCTCTGAGAGCTTCGGAGTCTCAAGCTAATCCGAAACGATGCCTTGTACTCGAGCAGGCAGCAGGGGGCCTCCGAGGCCGGCGATCGATCCATGGGCGGGCGGGCGCACGTACATCCGTGCAGGCCGGAGCGTACGACGGCGCGTGCGGGGTGCCACCCTTGCGCTCCTGAGTTATTGCCACCCGCCTCCCCTGTTCGTGGGGTGGTCCGGCCGGCGTCCGTGGCCACGGGCGCCCGCACATGGGCTGCCCGCCCCCGTGCCGTGCCCCCGGCGGCAGGGCACGGCACGTTACCTGCCTGCCCGGAATTCAATGGATAGTGGCGCCTGCCTCGTCTCGCCGCCGGTTACTGCAGGGGAGGGGTGGCCCTCTCTGCTCCTCACTTCCTCAGGCAGGCCAGCGCGCACGCAGAGGACGCATGCATGTTCCGGGCCGCGGCAGCACGCGGTCACGGCATCACGGGCTCACGGCGTCAGGGGCAATGGCAATGGCAGGCGGCCCCAGCCGGGCAGGCCAGCCAAGGGGTCCATCGGCAGATCGGCTAGCGAGCGCGCAACCCTGATCCTGATCCCCGGCGCCCACGAGCGCTGCCACCCCCAAGTGGGAGTGGCACCCGCCCTCTGGCCGGCAGAGGCCCAGGGCTCTGGCGTCCGGCTCGGCGAGCGAGAAACCAGCCGCGCGCCCGTGACCCGTGCCCCCGGATCCGGCTTCTGCCATGGCACCACCACCACCACCACTTGGGGGGGTTGCCGCCGCGCCCGCCCGTCCCTCCCTAGGTGCTGCTGCTGCTGCAGTTCCGATGGCCTCGGGCGGCCTCGCACGCGCGGCGGGCGGGGCACGGATGCTGGATCGGTTGGTGGATCGTCTGCCTGCCTGAGTGCCTGGCTGGCTGGGTGGCCGGGTCGGCCCGGCCGCGCCGTACGGCCGGGGAGTTTACCAGCAACTCCCGTGGCCGTGCGTGAGCGGGGTCCCAGCCCAGCCCAGCCTGCCGGCGATCGAGGCGAGAGCGCCCACGCCGCCCAGGCGAGGCAAGCCTCGTTGCTGCCGCAGCAGGCGCGCCTCTGAAGAAGTTGTGCTTGCTGGTGAGTGGTGAAAAAGCGAGTCGGCACACGGAGACGGAGCGCGGGTCCATGTGACCCGTGCATCCTTAAACGCCGCGCGCGCGCGGTTCCCGTCTCCGGAGCCCTGAGCCTCTCGCTGCTCGTGTTGATCTACGGCGACCGAGTTGTTACTACTACTCTCTCCGTTCCAAAATATAGGTCGTTTTAGATTTTTTTAGATTTATAGTATTTGCTATGTATCTAGATATAACATATGTCTAGTTACATAGCAAAATATATGAATCTAGAAAAGTCAAAACAACCTACAGTTTGGAACGGAGGGAGTAGCTGTTAGCATACAAGAACAACAGATGGACCCGATTTTTTTTACAACCTAAAAATGGTTGGTCTTTTCTTAACCACAAGACCGCAAGACGTACTAAACGCGTTCTTAATCTTTCAAAAAAAAACTAAACGCGTTCTTGAAGATGGATCTTGACGACGACACGTAAACGAGCTGCGGCATGCGTGTGCTTGGTGCGTTACATGCTGCCTGGCTAGCAAGACCGTGGGCAGGAGGAGCACACGGCGTGCGATGTATCGCCGGTGCCCGGAGAGCGACGCTGCCGGTATATATCCTTGATGAATCAATACAACAACCCACGTTCCTTCTCTCCGGCACCTGCTCTGCTCCACACGACGACGGCTCAATCAAGCATGAAAGCTGCACGCCACTGTTCTCACTGTCACACACATGCCGCATGCAGGGGCTGCAGGCACGTAGAGACCAAGCTAACCATAACAGGAACATCGCATCACATCATCACCAATAATTTTTTTTTCGCAAAAGGGCACGTAGTCTCATGCTTACAAGAGTTTCAGTAGCACCTGAGGTTCTAGGTTCGATTTTCCATGGGAACGAATATTCTAAAATTTGACAGTGTAATGGTAGGCGATGTTCCCGGGTGTGTGCGTTATGAGTGTCTGCGTTCTACTACCAATTTTTTTGGGGGCAACAGAGTTGAATCTCAGGAGAGGAAAACGTACACTTAGCTTGTATACATCTGGTTGATCGATCTCGGTAGGTTGCAAGCTCCTCTGATGATCTGGGCAGCTACCCGGGCAACATCTTATCTTTGCGTGTATACAGAAAAAAAAAAGGGTTAATGACGGTTCGTTCACTTGGCCCTCCTACCCATGCGTGTCTAGCAGGAGCAGGAGGCCAGGAAGTACAACCCATCACAAACAACAACGCACAAGCTAGCTAGCAGCAGCTCGCGGCCAGATGCTTCTTTTTACTAGCCAATAATCCATCATCAAAGCTAATGCCACCTCGATCTCGATCTCAAACCTGATCATCTTCTCCGCGCGCGTCCTCTCCATCTTCTTCGATGGATGCTCTCCAAATTCCAATGGCGGTCGGGCGGGGGCGCGCTAATATAATCCTCCGCGCATGCACCACTAACTTGGTCTTCTCTAATCCTCTCCATATTTACACACACCATGCATTAACCTTCACGGTACACGTGTGATTGCTACATACTTATACTTCGCCGGCGAGGTATAGCTAGCCGGGCCGGCCAAATCAATGGGAATCGAACGAATAGCTAGCCACAGGAGGATGCCGTGCGCCGGCGGCGGGAGTGGCGCGCGCGCTCACCGGGCGCCGGCGCAGGCGAGGGCGGAGGTCAGGGAGCGGAAGGCGACCTCCTCGCAGGGGAGCACGAGGATGCCGCCGGCCCCGGCGCCGGCGAACCCGAACTCCTCCTCGGCGCGCCGCAGCAGGGTCCGGAACTCGGGCCGGTCCAGCAGCGCGATGGGCACCACGAACCGCCGCCGCCGCTCGCCCACGTACACCGCGAAGTGGCCCCGCGGCACGTCCGACGGCAGCCCGGACGCCTCCTCCTCCTCGTCGTTGTACTCCTCCTCGTACTCGCTGTGCTGCTGCTGCTGCTGCTGCTGCTGCCGGCGACCAAGGCTCGAGCACCGCCGCAGGATCTGCTTCAGCCCCGACGCCGCCGCGCCGCCCTTCTTGATCGCCATTGCCCGGCAGGTCTCTGGATTGATCGATGATCAGCGAGCTAGGACACGGACGGAGAGCGAGCTGAGCCTGAGGCCTGAGGCCTGAACTGAGCACTCGGACTTGGAACTCGGCTGGCGACCGACCGGTGGTGGTGGGCGACGGCGAGCGGGGCGGTTTATATAGTGGGTGGCAGGAGAGGGGATCGGCGGATGAGAGAATTACAGCGCATCGGCCATGGTTGGTGGTGGTGGGGGGGAGCGGGGGGACGGCAGGGTGGGCCCGGGCGCCCGTGGGCTTGCCGGGCCCTGGGGCCCGCACCACCTGTTGTGTACTACGTGCAGGAGTCAAGCTGGTATTCATTGGCGTGGTGAATTTGAACCACCCCATCGATCTCGAGCACACACAAAAAAGAGAGAGAATCCGATCCAATGGTGGTGTGTACGGCTGGATCTGCTGGTGGGTACCTGATCGTACGTACCGCCTACCTAGGGGACCTCCGAAACACACACACACTTTGAGATCTTATTAAGGCTGCTAATCTTATCCCACTTTATCTGAAGTTTCATCATTCCTTTATCAGGTTGATTTCTCCATCCTCCTGTATTTCTGATGGAGGCATTATTGGGCAGTAGGGTGGCTTTCCGTAAAAACCAGCCCCTGGTAGCCATTCCTTTCTAAGTTTTTCCTTTTCAATTGTAATCCGACTTTTCATCGAGCAATAATGCATAAAGAAGGCAATCGCAGAATGTGGGGAGGAAAAATCATACTCCCTCCATATCGTAAAGGAAGTCACTTTGAGTTTGTCTTAAGTCAAACATTTTACACTCTGACTATAAATAAGTTTTTTAGGTTGAGTTCGAAATTATAAAAGCGATGTAACTAGATTCATCTTGAAATATAGTTTCATAAAAGTATATATTGACTATATTTTATAATTTTTTATAACAAAAAGATTGTGGGCAAAGTTATTTTTAAGACAGTGTCGATGTCCAAAACGACTTCCTTTACAACATGGAGGGAGTACACCTTTTCTTTTTGCTCACAGTACACATACTGACAATACATGGTGGCTTGCCAATGCAATTCCCTTGAAAGAGACTGCAGGGTCAACCGATCCAAGGTGTAACGCAACACCAGCGGCCCCCTTGCTTAGAGCAAAAAACAAAAAACAAAAAAAAATCTAAACAAGCGCGTTGACATTTGAGCAAATAATGGGGGTTGAGAATGAGACCTGAACTGAAATCTCAGCTCAGTTCATGCCTCGTCCAAAGTGCTCTCTCCACATCTGACTCATCATCAAGCAAGGGCAACAACCCCAGCATGGCCGCCACGACGCGGTTGTCGACGCCGCCGGCCGGGGGTCTTCGCCGGCTCGCCGCCGCAGACACGCCGATCGCGATCCACGATCCCCCGTATCCCCCCTTGCCGTGGAGACGTACCCATCGCCACTGTGCGGGCGGTGGCGTCGCCGCCTCCTCCGCCACACGTCCATCTATCTGGTCACTGGTCAGGCAGATGCAGCAGGGTTGCATTGCATGTTGCCAGGCGCGGAGATGATGATGGAAATAGAAGCCCCATACGGGAGATCCATCGGTTTGTCGGAAATCTAAGGCCTTTCAAAACGTGGGAATTCCTCCTCTTCATGGATTCTAGAAGACTTGGGGTTTTTCTTTTTGTATCTTGTTTGTTTCTTTATGATGTTGTCGTGTGCTAGATAGGATTTAATTTAAAATTGTCGGGTTTTGGCCCAACTGGAGCGATGAATTCAAGTTAAAAACTTTTTAGGAAAAAAATCCTCTGAAGATAACATCAGAATGACAAGGAAAGCACACAATAAAAATCTTGATCGGTTAGTGGATACAAGTGTGTGTCCAATTTTCTGAATGTTCTTCAGCCACGAATATACCACAGAGTCTGCTTTTTTTGCTCCCCAAGACTTGAGTTTGGCAGATCAATCACAAGCACATCTATCGCAACAAATGTACGTACCCTATTTTGCCAGGGCAAAAGTAACTAAATTAAAGAGAGCCGCACTTGCAGAGGCAACCTATGGCAGTCATCCCTTGTTGCTCCAGTTGTTGCTGCTGAATGCTGATGCATCTCATGATAGGCGATACATGGAGGATATGATGCTACGCTACGATTCATACGGGTGGCCATCTTTCGAGCTTGGCCTTGGACCATCAAAGATGGATGTGCCACTTGTTGGTGATATGCCCAAGAGCTCATCATCACAATACGGTTTAAAGGTCCAAGAAGATATTGATCCAAGAGGGATTATAGTTACTAATGTGCCTATGAGATAAAAGCTCATTAGTACGCCCTATATATAGGAGGGATGGGCTAAGGGGGTGACACAACCTGTGAGCCGCGCCACCTCCCTAGCCGTCGCCCCCCCTCTCGTCCGCCGCCCTTGCCGTGTGTGCGGTGCTAGCACACCGACGCCCGGCGTTTCATCCCCGTACGTGTGGACTCCGTGGAGGCGCTGCTGCGACTGCTGCGCTGATCGGCTGCTGGGATCAAGGACGAGGAACTCGGTTCGTGGGACGTGATCGACTACTTTCTCTACATCGACGTGCGACTTATTCCGCTGCGCTGCGCGTCTAGTGGTAACGATCTATGATCTTCTACTCGCAAGTATCTTGGGTATATGTGGTAGTGATGCTAGCGTAGCCTATCCGTTTCCCTACAGTGGTACCAGAGTCATCTTGAGTAGTTTTTGGTCTGGATCATTAGCATATAGGTGATCTGTTGTTGTAGTAGATTGGATCTATTACTTTTGCACGGTTTGATTAGATCAATTGGTCATAAGGGGTTAAAACTGGAGCGAGTTGATTGCGCGGCATGTGACAAAAAGATTAGTTCGTGTTCTTTCTCTGTTATGCATACGACATGTTCTTACTGGCTGGAATCACCATCAGGGACTAACTGTGTGCATAGTCAGCAGATTAAACCAACAGATCGAGGTCATGTGTAGATTTTAGTGATTATGGATCTTGAACCACTATATGTCATTAGAGGGAAGATAACTTTGATATAGTAGGTTGTCTTTTGTTAAATCAGTTAATGAAAGTATTTACATAAACTTAGTGCTGAAATCTTACTTTACTTTAATGTTGTAGATCATGTCTGCCAGTAATAATTCCGCTTTCAATTTGTGTTCTGTTCTTGAGAAAGAAAAGTTAAATGGAACAAACTTTATTGATTGGTACCGCAATCTGAGAATTGTTCTCAGACAAGAGAAAAGGGAGTATGTTCTTGAGCAGCCATATCCTGATGATCTCCCTGACAATGCAACTGCTGCTGATCGCAGAGCTTATGAGAAGCACTGCAATGACTCACTTGATGTCAGCTGTCTGATGCTCGCCACCATGTCCCCTGATCTGCAGAAGCAGTATGAGCATGCGGATGCTCACACCATGATCGAGGGGCTGCGTGGGATGTTTCAGAACCAAGCCAGGAATGAGAGGTTCAATATCTCAAAGTCCTTGTTTGCGTGCAATCTGCCAGAAGGTAGCCCAGTCAGTCCTCATGTGATCAAAATGATTGGTTACATTGAGACTTTGGACAGATTTGGTTCTGAACTTCACCAAGACTTGGCTACTGATGTTATTCTCCAGTCGCTCCCGGCGAGCTATGAGCCTTTTATCATGAACTTTCAGATGAATGGCTTGGATAAAACATTGAGTGAGTTGCATGGGATGCTAAAGACAGCAGAGGAGAGCATTAAGAAGAATCCCAATCATGTGATGATGATTCAGAAGGGGAACAAAAAGAGGAAGCGTTGGACGCCTCCTAATGCCAAAGGTAAAGACAAGGAAAAGAGTTCCAGTGGTGAGTCCTCGGGCTCTAAGCTAAAGCCAGCACCTAAGGCCAAATCTGGCCCTACTTCTGAGGATGAATGCTTCCACTGTCATGAAAAGGGACATTGGTCTAGGAACTGCAAGAAGTACTTGGAAGAAAAGAAGAAGAAGGGAAGTGAGACTTCCACTTCAGATATAAATGTTATAGAAATTAATATTGCATTATCTTCCAGTGAATCATGGTTATTTGATACTGGATCGATGATTCACACTTGCAAATCATTGCAGGGTCTAAGTGAGACTAGAAGATTTGCAAGAGGCGAGTTGGACGTTTGTGTCAGCAATGGCGCAAAGGTTGCAGTGTTGGCGATCGGCACCTACCACTTATCTCTACCCTCCGGATTAGTTCTGGAATTAAATAATTGTTATTGCATTTCTGCTTTGAGCAAGAACATTATTTCTTCTTCATGTTTAGAAGAAGTTGATGATTTTAAGATTGTAATAGAGAACAAACGTTGTTTTATTTTTTGCAATGGTATTTTTTATGCTCATTGTCCATTGGTGAATGGATTATATGTTCTTGATCTTGAGGATAAATCTGTCTGTAACATTAATATTAAGAGACTTAGACCAAATGATTTGAATCCCACTTTTATTTGGCATTGTCGTTTATGTCATATAAATGAGAAGCGCATTGAACAACTCCATAAAGATGGATTGTTAAGCTCATTTGATTTTGAATCATTTGACACATGTGAGTCTTGTTTGCTTGGAAAGATGACCAAAGCACCTTTCACTGGTCATAGTGAGAGGGCGAGTGACTTGTTGGGACTTTGTAAGCATCTAGGCCCTCAAGGTATGTTTCGGTGATTAATGACAACCATTATTGTGACTAATGAGTTTGTGCAGCTTAACAGATCATTATCGCTCATTTGGTCATATGTCAAAAGAGGCCCCCCAATTTCTTTATCCAAAAAGGCGATCTCGGTATTCAACTCATATTTATGTCAAGACTAAAGATCTTTCTAGTCCTAAGTGTCATAAGGTTGAGAAGGACACTTAGGTTAGTATATGATTTATAGTTTTGTAGTGATCGCACTATTAAGAGGGGTTAAGGCCAAGTAACTTGAGCATGGACATGGTAAATCAGAAATGGATGCACACTATGGTCACTCAGGTTTCTAGAAGTTCAAATAAGTGGTTCTCAACTTATATCTCAAGAATAGTTGGATTTCATTCAAGACTAAAATCAGAAAAGGCAAAATCAGAAAAAGTCTTTAACACCGATTTAACCGACGCTTCAAATTTTCTATACGTCGGTTAAACGAAGTCAGCAGAGTCTGGACAAGTCAATACACCGGTTAAACCGACGTGTTTGAATTTAACGTCGGTGCATTAGTCCAAAGTTGGTTTTTCCAGGGGATTTCAAGTTCTATACACCGGTTAAACCGACGCTGTTTGAAATAGGACGTCGGTGCAATTGACCAGTGAGATGGTTTTTCCAAGGATTTCAGAAGTTGTACTCACCGGTTAAACCGACGATAGGTTTGAGTTAACATCGGTGCAGTTGTCCAGAGACTTGGTTTTTCAGTTGATCAGTGGACAACTACACTCACCGGTTAAACCGATGATACGTCGGTTAATCTGCCCAAGTTGTAACGGCTAGTTTTCAGAAGGGGCAGTTTACATTCATCGGTTAAACCGACGCTGACTATTGGAGGTACGTCGGATTAACCGGCGCTACGCAGTTTTCTGGCAGCTTTTCTCCAACGGCTCTATTCTGTGAGCTGCCTATATATACCCCTCCAATGGGTCATTTTGCCACTCTTGACACCAGACAACATCCAAACACTCATAATATAGTCAAGAGCCACCTTGAGCTTCATCTTTCACATACTTGTTCATTCAATCAATCAAGAAGCAAGATTAAGGACTTGAGTAGAGAGAAGCTTGTGTGCATCCGTTCTTGGTGATCGGTTCTTGCTCAAGTGAAGGCCTTAGCTTGTTACTCTTGATGATTGGCATCACCTAGGCGATCTTGGTGATCGAGGTGTTTCTCGCGGAGCTTGCCAAGGATTGTGGGAGCCCGGAGAAGAAGATTGTACGTGGCTTGATCTCCACCACGCCGGGATGGTGAACGGAGACTCTTAGTGAGCGCCCTCGTCTCGGTGACGTGGGAGGTGACAAGACTCTTTGTGAGTGTCACAACGTGGATTAGGGGTGTGTGCCAACACATCGATACCACGGGAAAAAATCCGGTTGTCTCTTGTCCACTCTCTTTATTCAAGCATTTTCTTTCATGCAATTTATTCATGTGCTTGACTTAGAGATCATAACTTAGCTCTACCTTGCTAGGCTTTACTTCTCGTTTTATCTCTCATAGCTTGTGTAGGTTGCTTAGTTATCCGGTTGGTAAATTGGTGCCTTACTAGCATTGCATAGGTTAAGGTTGCTTAATTGTGTTTTAGAAATTGAAAAAGGCCCAATTCACCCCCCTCTTGGTCCATCGATCCTTTCAGACTTGTACATACCGATGTATGTGGACCAGAGCTCAATAGCCTGAGGTGGTTTTCAGTACTTCATTACTTTCACTGGTGACTTTAGTAGATATGGCTATATCTACTTAATGAGGCACAAGTCTGAATCGTTTGAAAAATTCAAAGAATTTCAGAATGAAGTACAAAATCAATTAGGCAAGACAATTAAATTTCTGCAATCTGATCGTGGAGGAGAATATTTGAGCCTTGAATTTGGTGATCATTTGAAGCAATGTGGAATTATTCCGCAGCTAACTCCGCCCGAAACACCTCAATGGAATGGGGTATCCGAACGGAGGAACCGAACCTTGTTGGACATGGTTGGGTCCATGATGAGCCAACCTGATCTTTCATTGTCATTTTGGGGTTATGCTCTTGAAACTGCTGCGTTCACACTGAATAGGGTTCCAAATAAGTCTGTTGAGAAGACACCATATGAGATATAGACTGGGAAGCGTCCCGGATTATCTTTTCTCAAAGTTTGGGGATCTGAGGCTTATGTCAAACGTTTGATGTCAGATAAGCTCACTCCAAAGTCAGACAAATGCTTCTTTGTGGGGTATCCTAGGGAAACCAAAGGATATTATTTTTACAATAAGGCGGAAGGCAAAGTGTTTGTCGCTCGCAATGGTGTTTTCTTAGAAAAGGAGTTTCTCTCAAAAGGATTTAGTGGGAGCAAGGTGCAACTTGAAGAAATTCAAGAAACACCCGAAACTGTTTCAGCAACCACTGAACATCCACGGGATGTGCAAGATGTTGCATAACCCGTAGTTGAGGCACCAGCCCCACGAAGGTCTATAAGGGCACGTCGCGCTACTGACAAGCTCAACCTCCTTATTACGGAGGAGCGCCACATATTATTGATAGAAAATGATGAGCCCTTGACCTACAAAGAAGCAATGATGGGACCCGACTCCGACAAATGGCTTGAAGCCATGGAATCCGAGTTAAAATCCATGCATGATAATCAAGTTTGGAACTTGGTCGATCAAATTGACAGTGTAAGACCTGTCGACTGTAAGTGGATTTTTTAAAAAAATTAGACATAGATGGAAATGTTCACATCTATAAGGCACGATTGGTGGCGAAAGGTTTTCGACAAATTCAAGGTGTTGACTATGAGGAAACCTTTTCGCCCGTCGCAATGCTAAAGTCTGTTCGGATTCTCCTAGCAATTGCCGCATATTATGACTATGAGATATGGCAAATGGATGTCAAAACCGCTTTCCTTAATGGACATCTAAGTGAGGATGTGTATATGACACATACTGAAGGTTTTGTCGATCCTAAAAATGCTGGAAAAATATGTAAGCTTCAGAGGTCCATCTATGGATTGAAGCAAGCATCTCGGAGTTGGAATATTCGTTTTGATGAAGTAGTCAAAGGGTTTGGCTTCATAAGAATGAAGATGAGCCTTGTGTTTACAAAAATGCTAGTGGGAGCGCACTTGTGTTTCTGGTCCTATATGTTGATGACATATTACTGATCGGAAATGATATTCCAATGCTTAAAGCCGTTAAAACTTCATTGAAAAAGAGTTTTTCGATGAAGGATTTAGGAGAGGCGGCTTACATTCTGGGTATTAGGATTTATAGAGATAGATCAAAAAGGCTAATTGGATTAAGCCAAGACACGTACATTGACAAGATATTGAATCGGTTCAATATGAAAGATTCCAAGAAAGGTTTCTTGCCAATGTCACATGGCATTACTCTAAGCAAGAGTCAGTGTGCTACGACACCTGATGAGCAAAAGAGGATGAGTACGATTCCTTATGCTTCAGCCATAGGGTCGATTATGTATGCTATGCTTTGCACGTGCCCCAGATGTTTCCTTTGCTCTAAGTGTTACGAGCAGGTATCAGTCAGATTTCGGTGAAACTCATTGGACAATTGTAAAGAGTATACTTAAGTACTTTAGAAGAACTAAGGATATGTTCCTAATATTTGGAGGCGAAGATGAGCTCCTTGTAAAGGGTTACACCGATGCTAGTTTTCAAACAGACAAAGATGACTCCAAATCGCAATCCGATTTTGTTTTCTGCCTCAATGGTGGGGCAGTGAGCTGGAAGAGTTCCAAGCAAGATACGGTGGCTGATTCGACGACAGAGGCCGAGTATATTGCAGCTTCCGAAGCTGCAAAAGAAGCTGTTTGGATCAAAAAGTTTGTTTCTGACTTGGGTGTTGTTCCTAGTGCGTCCAGTCCAGTGGACCTCTATTGTGATAATAGTGGTGCCGTTGCACTAGCAAAGGAGCCTAGAACAACTAAGAAGTCCAGACATATACTGCGGAAGTATCACCTCATCCGTAACTTTGTTGAGAGATGTGATGTGAAGGTTTGCAAGGTGCACACGGATTCAAACGTTGCTGATCCGTTGACGAAGCCTCTCCCACAACCAAAACATAAGGTGCACATGAGATCTATGGGTATTAGATACTTACATCAATAATTCTAGTGTGCATGGGAGATTTTTGTGTCATGAGTATGTTTATGTAATGATGAATAATTATTATTTGTTCCATGGATGATTATTTTACATTGATTATCAAGTATGTGACTTGATCGTGAAACTCTTTGGTGACAATGATATGATTCTAAATTATCCCTAGTTTATGTCGTTATGTGGGACAACAACGACGTTGAGACTAGCACATGCATTAATTGATGATCATGTTTCACGGATCATGGATATGGAGATATCGGATTAATGATGTGGAACATGTTGGTGAACATGGTGTTGGATTGACCCACTCCAAGACAATGTTGGGATTGTTATTTTGTATGTGCCATCAGTTGTTCTTGAGTGTTATACCTACTGGATCCTTAGACCTGAGATCGCCATTGTTTCTCACTGTGTGTAATGGTGCATCTTGGGGCTGCTAAACGCTACTCCGTAACTGGGTAGTTACAAAAGTAGCTTACAGGTGTGTCATGAAACATGGAATGGGATGTGAGTGGATCAAGATGGAATTTGCCCCTCCTAGATAACGGGAGAGATATCTCTGGGGTCCTTGAGATAGTTGGATTTGAAAGTGCATGGCCATGCCAAAGTGATTAAAGAGTTAATCATTATGACTAAAGGTTAGTTATTAATAGAATCCACTATTAAATCGAGAGAATGGTCGAGCTATCACAAAGGTGGCACACATCTCGCTTTGAGCTTGACTGGTATCGTGTGGCAAAGGGATTGGTGTATGAGTATATCTAAGGTTCGGCCGATATGATCTTTATGTGTATTTGTGAGTCACTATGCCCTGCTAGGTGCCGTTATTGACTTGAGATTCGGAAATGATTTCCGATCACGACCACCTACACATGAACCTAACGGGTCACACACTTAAGGGGTTTGGAATGTTGGAAAGCTTGTCTGTATAATTGTCTCTAGTGCAAGTGGGAGATTGTTGGTGATATGCCCAAGAGCCCATCATCACAATACGGTTTAAAGGCCCAAGAGTATATTGATCCAAGAGGGATTAGGGTTACTAATGAGCCTATGAGATAGAAGCCCATTAGTATGCCTATAGGAGGGATGGGCTAAGGGGGCGACACAACCTGTGAGCCGCGCCACCTCCCTAGCCGTCGCCCCCCCCCCCCTCTCTCGGCCGCCGCCCTTGCCGTGTGTGCGGTGCTAGCACACCAACACCTGGTGTTTCATCCCCGTACGTGTGGACTCCGTGGAGGCGCTGCTACGACTGCTGTGCTGATCGGCTGCTGGGATCAAGGACGATGAACTCGGTTCGTGGGACGTGATCGACTACTTCCTCTACATCGATGCGCGACTTCTTCCGCTGCACTGCGCGTCTAGTGGTAACGATCTATGATCTTCTACTCGTAAGTATCTTGGGTATATGTGGTAGTGATGCTAGCGTAGCCTACTCGTTTCCCTACACCACTTGCTGCTTGCTCACTATATATGCAATGAAGAAGGGGAAAAAAAGAAGAAGAAGAAAACGATGCCATGACTTGCAGGAGATCAGTCTCTGAAGCTACAGCTTGCTTTTGCTACCATCCGTTGAAGTTTGCAGATCATCAGAGTGGTGTTGAGCCAAGTACGCAGCATTGGGACTCATGCCATCCGCTGCTTTTGGTATTTTAGTACCTCAATTATGCACCACACTAGCTCTCTCTTGTTTGTGTGCGTCTTTTTTTAATTGTTTAGTTTATCACAAGAAGACTTTTGCGTTATCAGATGACCAGGCTAATCAACCACCTACAAGTATCTTTTTTAGGGGCCTATTTGAAAAAGGAGGAGTAGCTGCAGGGGTCCAAATAAAATCCTTAGAATTCCTCGAGAAGTTATTCCCCTGCTCCAAACAGGCTGGGTGGGAGCAGCCGAGGATACTATGGTAATTTCATAATTAATTCACAACAAGCAAGTCCTAGTACCCTAGTCATCATAGAAACCGCGGCGAAAAATCCATGTAAAAAACCATCACCACCCAACAAATATCATGGCAGCATACACTCTCAATACAAGGTGGTATTTGGATATTTCTCAGATATATAGTATCTTTTTTTTTATGTGACTATGGTCTGTGGTTAGTGATGGTACAGCAGGCTGCACTCACGAGCGCCGGCCTTGTCTTTCAGTTGCTCAGCAAGCTTGCATGGGCACACCCAACACAATGTTGGCATGCACTTCTCACACAAAAAATGGCCGGCCATACTATAATAATTAAAACTTTACTTAATCAAGTCTCCCCATTCAACATTTTTCAAATAAATCCGCTAATCATCATGAAGGTGAGCTTGAAATCAGGTCCTCTACACAAACCTTTTGGATGATGCTGATGCTGCTTTAGCATGCATGCATCACATACTTGCCACTGGCATGGCCATTGGCCATGCATGGTAAAATGAATTCACTTCACTTGGGATCCAAACTTGGATGCATTTGCCTGGCCTTTGGTCCCTTTGGCTTCACCAAACTTGCAAGTGGCCTGCGTTAGCAAACAAAGGCGATAGGCGAGCGTGCAGAGAGAGAGAGAGACAGCAGGTACATGGCACAGTCGTAGCGGCCATGCCCAAATCAGGACCAACAGTGCCCGCTAGATTTTCAGGAATATCACACGCCTGCAAGCTGCTGCTGCTGCTGCTGCTGCTGCCACTGTCCTTCGGCACCAGCAGCAGGCGATAGTAACAAGCAAGCAAACAGATAGATCGACAAGGCACACACCCAACTGATGAAGCTGGCCAAACAGGAGCTGCGTCCTTCCGGTCGTTGCATGCCAGGGATGCGTTCTTCTTCTTCTTTTTCAGAGCTGGGGGTTCAGTGTTACTCCTGAAGATCACCGACGGGCATAGCAGGCAGTTGGAACATTCAGTTCGCGGACTCGTTTTTCAGGTTGTCATCAGATACAAGACGGGCTAGGAGTCGGAGCTGGTTGGGACGTACAAATCAGGCCGGATCCGTCGAATGCTGGTGTCTGGGATCGACAGCGAGTGCGGCGGAGTCGTCGCCGTCCGGCCGTCGTCGTCGCCGGGAAAGACGGCACGCGGTAGCCACTGGCCACTGGGACAGTGACACCGCATGCAGATGCTTGAAGCTTGGATGGATGCGTTTGAACACCAAACCGGCCCATCGGTAAAGAGTACCAAGAATCTAGCTGCAGCCTGCAGGTGGCAAGAACACCAAATCGTCCCACGGAGCAGAGGAAAGTTTCCTGCAAAATCTCTGCGCTCCACCGGCCATGTTGCTTGCTTTGAGCAGTTCAGAGACTGCAGCAGCTGGTGAACTACTACTGACTTCTGAACTCTGAAGAGGCGTGCAAGCAATCTGAACACTCCGAACCGGTCGGTTGCCTGAAGACTCTGAACTTACTGACCACTTGCATCATGCAGTTCGGACCTGCAGCCGGTAGGGCTCGCGACCGGGTCCTTGGGCATCGCCTGACCGGCCGGCGACGCACGCCCACGTCGACGGCGACGTCTGAGCTTCCACATGGCGAACTCGGCCGGTGGCTCGCCGCCGATGTTGACGGGAATCATTGCAGGTGAGGGACAGCGCCCGGACAGCAAGTAGCAGGGGCGCGCCCCCGCGTGTGCGCGCCGCGACGGTCGCGAGCTCGCAAGTACACGCATGGCGTTTGGCGTCCGATCCCTCAGGACGCCCGCAGCCCATCATTATCCACGAACTGGTTTAATGAAGCCTCCCCAACTAATCTCCCGACTAATCATCACATCACGGCCGTTTCGTCCTCGAACTTCTAGCCATGGAGTCGTCGAGACGTGACTCGCGAAAAGGCTCGCTGGTCACATGATTGAAGGCGGCAGGGAGGAGGAGGGGGTGTTTATTGCTCCTTCTCCGCTCTGGGACAAGGGGAAATCTTGTGAAGGTTCCTCTTGTCCTTGCAGGCAGACCAGGCTGGAAGACGAGGACCATGCCACTTGCCACTTGCCACTGCCATGCATGGATGGATGGATCCATGGCGAGCGAGCGAACTCGACAGGGTCCCATCCTAGGCTCCTAGGCTAGGCCGGTGGTTGGCATCTGTGATGTGACCCCGTTGTCTTCTCGGTTTTCGCGTAGATTTGTAATGTCTCCCGATGTAAAACGAAGGCTTGGTTGTTGTATTCATCCTTTTTAAATTATAGTTCGTTTGATTTTTTTAAATTTAAGTTTGACCACTCGTTTTATTAAAAAAAATTATGCAAATATAGTCATATTTAAGTCATTGTTGAAGAACTTATATTGATAAAGCAAGCTATAATAAAAGAAGTGATATTTTTGCACAAATTTTTGAATAAAACGAGTGGTCAAACTTATGGTAAAAAAATCAAATGATCTATAATTTAGAATGGAGGGAGTAGAAAGTAAGGTCAGTCTCAGTGTACAGTTTTATGACACAGTTACCAAGACTGTGAACTAGATAATTATGTCAAATGAGTTTCATAGAATGAAACTCTTCACTCATCTTATGAAACTCACTTTTTCTGTCTTCTTGTCATGTCAGCAAAATTTAATATCATGAAAACCTTCATGAAACCCCATTGAAATTGGTCAACCGTGGATTTTTTTTTTCGAGTGGTAAATGTCAAATTTTCTGTCGGCAGCTCAAATTTTACAGTCACCTACTCACCAGTCACCATTGTAGTACCCATGGACAATTGCTGTGCCCAGACAAGGCAAATAATCCGGCACAGTGTACTACCGCTCTCGTGAAACCACCTATAGAGGGCTAGAGGCCAGTCGAAGACTGGAGAACAGTATAGCTTCAGGTTCTGCCAAGATCAGAAAAATACGAGACATGCCGATGCACCAAGCTCAGTTCACAAGCTTGTCCTAGCAGAATTCGGTGGCATTTACATTTACCGGAAGATTTCATCATGTATGATCACACACACAAAAAACTTGTGCAAGACAAAAAAAAAGACCACAGCAGGTAGGGTGAATGGGCTGTCCAACACAGGTTTCAACTGTTGACGGATGCTGCCTGTCACAGAGTCAACAGGCATATCAAAATTACTAGTCAACAAAGGTCAATGTTCATAACTATTTGCAGTCACAGTATCAAAAAGTGTTGGGAGTTTTTTTTAAAAAAAAAGTTGGCAGAAGCAAACATACAGTCATATAGATAGATGTCTTTGCTCTCTTTCACCACGAGACATCCGCATCACCATGTGTTGGGCATGGGCCGGGCTGTGAAGTTGTAATGGGAGAGAGTCCGAAAGTTGGGCTGAAGTTGGCCTAATCTTGACTTGAAGTGCGTCATGTGCTGCGGTGCAGAAGCAAAAGGCCTCTCTTTCCAGTTGACAGTTGTCAAAAGAGTTGGGTGAAGCAACTGTTTCTGCTCTCTATCACCATTTAACAAAAATATAGAAACCTTAAGGTCAGTAATCATAGGCATGCCTTTTCACTACAACGAGAAGGATATGGAGAAACAAGAAAAAAAGAAGAAGCAGGAGACACAAACAATGTTCTCTTAGGAAGCATAAGTCACCAGAATTCTAGAATATACACATCAAACTGCTGATTAGTAGTCCAACAGTTGCAAGCCTAAGGCAGACACTTCAATGAGATACAGAGATACACACACACCCTATATGTTAAGCAGTTGTTGAGAGGTTCCATGTTCCAAGATCTTCCTTGCAACCAGGTACGCTAACTTTGTAGCATATGCTACATCATATGTGCCCAAACTGTTGTCCAGGACCTGAACAAAGAAGATATATTAAAGTTCATCATCAGATAGGACATACAACCCATCAGCATAAAAAACAGGATCAACTTTATATACCAGAAAGACCTTTTGATTGCTGGGGCATTCCTTCTATCATGGTTAACTGCCTTCTCAGTTTGGCAATGTGAGCCTGCACCTGGAGAGAGTGGATTAAAATGTTAAATCACTGAATGCTTGATGGCAGTTTCATTATTTATGTTCATGCAAACCTCTTTCTTTTGTGGGTAAAAGTGCACAACTAAAACAGTAACTGAGATGAAAACAATCAGTGCAATGACCTCTAAATATGAAATTTTACAATCTTGTTTTCTGACAAAAGTCTGATGTGCACAGCAAAAAACAAGAAAATGAGAGGAATATTTACTAACTGGAACTGACAGCACAGCATAAAAACGGTAGGCATACTGCTTGAATGCCTTGCTACTTTCCATGCACAAGCACCAGTTCTACACTCAAATCTTTAAAGGGTTTATGAAACTATCCTCTTTGTTTGGAGAGTTTTTATGCATGTCATAAAATAAGGACAGTTTCTTCTAGCTATAAGTCTCACCTGCTGCCGAGCCGCAGCTAGTTTTAAAAGCTCATCTGCCTCAGAGAAATTCGAGAACCACTGGCTCAAAGGATGATCCCTAGTGTCACCACGCTTCTTTTCATATGGAACAATTTCCACAGAGCCTAGATGAACGATAGTAAATAGGGATAGTTTTGGTATTTCCTATTGTAAAATATAAGGAGTACAAGTTATAAAGAAATATACCTGGTGGAGGCAAGGTTATGCCAGGAGGCAGCCTGGGCACGTTAGCTGCTGGATGATTTTGCACACGCAGAAAAAAGGCCTCTGTAGGCTCAGGAAAGACAATTTCATCATATGTTTCCACAACAACTGGTTTTTTGGTTGATTGAGGCCCAGCTTCTTCTTCTGGATACAGCTTAAGCAGATGAAACCTGCATCATTTGTATAATTAACTATGTGTTTGCAGCATCCAAAAAAAAACTATGTGATTGCCCAAAAGAGAACTTTGGAAACAACAACCGTGCAACTTACAGATCCAAGCGCTTCTCACAGACATCGCTGTGGAAATAAAGGGTTATAGCTATTTCAAACTCTCCCCATCCAGATTCAGACAACTCGAAAGGTTGCTGCTCAACCACTCTTGTAGGGTTTTGAAAACTTGGGTGAAGTTGAAACACCACGCGCTTAACTATGACACTCAGGTCCTCGTTGTTTGCCGAACGGACATAAACAGTCCACTTGTGAGAGTTGTACCTAAGATTAAAAAAATGAAAGCATACAAATAAAAGCTGAAAGCCTGAAACTATATCTACATTTCAAAATAGTGATAGCCGATAGCTTTGAAGCATTGTGTGAAATGAACTCAGCAAATGTATTCTGAGAAACGAATGCTTACTCGCTTGCCTTTTTACCAAGCCAGAAAGAAATGGTTCCATAGACAATCGGGAAGCTGATCTCGACATCCTTGAGCCTTTTATTCTGTCCAAAGAAATTTTGCCAATAGTTCACATCACATCAGGTATAATTGTATAAAGCAATGGAGCTTACGAAGCAATAAGGTCTGGCAACTAAGAAGAATATACTAAAAATGAAATGGTTTTCCACGCTCAAGTAGTCAAATCATGCAGGTTTGTTAATCTCAGTGAACTTCTTTGAATCAATGGAAGATGATCCTTTGCAAATGATCAGTTATGCTTTTGGGACGCATAAAGCGAGTGGCCATTTATGTTCCACCATCCTATCTGAAGACTAAGCTGTTGTCCAACATGAAGAGACTCATAAAATTTGTCAACCAAACTTAGCATGATGGGAGTGAGCGACCGGTCTGACTGATGAAATGGAGAGCATCCGACCGAGACATTAAGTAAAGGGGAGGCAATGCATAGCCGAAGAAGCACCTTGGAAGCGTCCATGGCGCCGCCGGTGACCACGCAGGCGGAGGCGGGCGGCGGGGAGGGTGGTACGGGCGGTGGCGCGGGGCAAGGACTCGGGCGGCGGCGATGACGAGACGGCCCCGGCGTGGGCGGGAGGAGAGCCGGCCGGCGGTGGGGCTAGGGTTCGGCCGCGAGGAGGACGCCGCGAGCCGGTCGGATCGGGTCGTCGTCGGGTCCAGTCGAGACGGTTCGAGTTGCGCGGCTCGGGGGCGTTCCTGTGGGCCTGGAGCAGCTCAAAGTCGCAGTCGTTGTTGGGCTGGAAAGTTGTGGGGGAGCCCATAAAAGTGTGGGGTGGGCTCTTGTTGGTCAGGCCCATTTGCTCTGGGATTGCTCAGTTACTGTGGTGTGACTCAAAAAAAAAATGTTACTGTGGTGGCTACTTGCTACCTCCTCTCTCTAAAAAAAGTTACTGTTCCCATAAAAAAGTTACTGTGGCCAACACCTCTTAAAACAACGTTGGATACCACTAAAAAACAAGTTTGGCTGTCGCACATCAGGCTAATAAACATGAGAGCTACGTGTCCGTGGTAAGGCAGTTGAAGCAAAGACTTAGCGATTCAGTTCACATTGCCCTGCTTTGATCTATCCTGCAATCCCTCTCAAGATGTTTAAATTACTGTACCATGCTAATGGTAACCAAGTGCTTACAGTAATAACGGAACAGTGGAGTAGGCAAGTAGTAGCAGCTCCAATAATGGACGCACGCCCTTGGCTGGCCGCGAGCCTGCAGCCGCTGGATGGCATGGCCCGCCCGCCCATCCGATCCGCTGACCGCCGGCCGGGAAGGGACGGGGCCGATCCGTCGCCGTCGGCCACGAGCCGCCGTCGTGCGTGCCTGCCCGCGCCGCCGGACACGCCACGCGCCGCGCAACGTGCGCCCCAGCCGGCCGAGAGGGCCGGGGCGTCGCCGTTGCTTCAACTTCGACAGCTAGCTGCGTTGAGGTCGCTGCAGCAGGATTAAAGAAAACGACGTGGGCTTGAGGCTTGCTTAGCTGAATAGCTGATGAAGAAATGGACGCGCACTGTGCTAGCTGCTGGCTCTGCAGTAGTAGTCGTAGCAGCAGACAAGCAGGGGGCGAACAGTTCGGTCAGTCAGCTGGCCTGAAAATTCGGCAACCTTCGGAAATCAGAACTAGCTTGAAATTCAGAGTCCTTTCTAAGGCCGTGTTTGGATGAATGGATGAAAACTTTTGCACAAAAAGACGAATGCATGCATGAAGTACTAAACGAAGTTTATTTGCAAAACTTTTTTAGGAATGGGTGTAACTTTTCGAGACGAATCTAATGAGCCAAGTTTCATCATTATTGGCTACAGTGATGCTACAGTAACCGCGCTCAATCATCCTCTACTCATGCGGTCAAAGACCTCGTTAGCTAGAGCAACTGCTACAGTATCACAGTTGTGGAAGTAATTTTGTAATTAGACTTTATTTAATACCCCTAATTAGTAGTCAAAGTATCATTTCTCTCTCATCAAAATTTTTCCACACTCCAACCAAACATGGCCTAAACTTCAGTATTGCAAAATCTGAGCTGAATCTGAAGGGCCATCAAATGCCCTCTCTTTCCAAACACGACCAGATCTGAGACAGCGTTGTGAATGGACCAGGCCACCAGGGCTTCCATGGACTGAAATCTGAACAGCCGATAGCCAATAGCTATTGTAACGACTCGATCCGGGATAACAGTTAAGATCTACTCTACATGTTGAGTAAATCATATCTGCTAAATAACTCTCTTGTACTTTCATCCTCGCTTCGCGCAAAAGGTTCGAACCGGAGTTACTAATTTCCTAGGGAACTGCTATTTAAGTTGGTTCGGCTCCCTCACCATTTTTAGTTTGGGACTGATGAGGCTGTGCGCGGCGCTACAGTAGCCGTAGGCTACAGTAACCGCGCGGCCTAGTCAGTCCATGGGCCGTGACAATCTCCCCCAGTTATGATTCGACATCCCGTCGAACCAGTTTACCCATACGGGACAAATAAGTAGGATCTCCTCTCTTGATCACGTCTCATAAGTCTAGTGCTAACGATCTCATATGCCACGTCCGTGGGTTCACTGCCAGCAGCCCATGTGTGTCCGTCTATATGCCGGTGGCATCTGTGTCCCCACGCGCGCACGTGCTCATGTACGCGCACTTTTGCCGGTATGTGGCGTGAAACTGCGAGAGTTTGGCTCTGATACCCCTGTAACGACCCTGCCCGAGATAACGGTTAAGATCTACTCTACACGTTGAGTAAATCACACCTGCTAAATAACTCTCTTGCGCTTTCGTCCTCGTTTCGCGCAAAAGGTTCGAACCGGAGTTACTAACTTTCCAGAGACGGCGGTTTAAGTTGGTTCGGGAATGAGGAGGCTGTGCCACGGCGCTACAGTAGCCATGTGTTACAGTAACCCGCGCGGTCCAATCGGCTGTGGGCCGTGATAGCTATCGTGAGATCTCGATGCTTGCAGCGGAGAACTGGAGTGGCTATGGCCTCATGGCATTTTATGGGTCTCAAGTCTCTTCTTTACGGCTGCACTACTCTCTACAGGCCTCATCAGCAGGTAGCCGGACAGGGAATGTCATGCTGCGTTTTTTATATTTTTATATTTTTCAAAATCGTTTTTTACAGAAACATATTTTCGTTTTCACAATTTACAGATTTATACCCCTACCGCCCAGCAGGGGGCGGCAATCTCCCCACCCCAATATAAAAGCCGAGGTCCCCCCACCCACCTGTATTTGCAGCAAATAACATCCATAGAGGGAAAAAGGAGAGACGTGGGGTGAGCGAAGGAGTTGCAACAGCGAAATCCTGCCGGATTCCGCACCTGTGATCTGCAGGTAAGTTATGTATGAATCCATTAATATTGTAAAGTAATTTAATTTAATTAATGTTGTAGTATTAAAATTTCAGTTCAGTATTAAAATTTAAGTTTATTACAGACATGTTTCTAAATGAATTATAAATTAAAATAGAATTAAGTTTTGGATAGTGAAATATAGTATTTAACTTGTTTCTAAATATTGCAGCATAAGACAATGACTGCCTCCAATTTTGAAGGATTTTCATGGACCGAAGAAAAATCTAGTATAATACTTGAGATCATGACACATCTTGTAATCAGTAAGAAATTGAATGTATTAGCGGATGCTACGATAGAGATGGTGTTGTCAAAATTAGTTCAGTTTAAATATTTCACATTGTTTCGAGGTATTACAACGCAAGATGTAAAGGAACACATGCTAGAACGTCGGAAGATATACATGAGGGTATGTGAACCAGGGTTTAATTATCCGACCGGTGACCGGTAACCGCCGGCCTCCGGTTCCGGTATACCGGTCTGGTTTGGCCGGTTACCGGTCGGAACCGGTCAAATCCAAATTTAAATTCAAACTTCCCAGTTCAACCGGTTCGTACCGGTATACCGGCCGGTTTGGCCGGTATACCGGCCGGTTTGACGGGTAACCGGCCAAATTCAATTTTTTTCTTTTTTGGTTTAAATTCAAATGCTCGCAAAGTATACTAAATAAATGTTTGTATAACATATTTTAGTCTAAATGAACCCTCCAACCCTCTTTTGTACTACTTTTACATTGTATTTGTATATTTTTGTATGCACGTTTTTTTTGTTTAACTTCAAATCCCCGCAAACTATACTAAATGAACGAATTTTTGAGAAAATTTGACACCATTAGATTCATCGCACCTTGAAATATTTTTAGGAATTTTTTGAGAATTTTTCATTTTTTTGAATTCAAATTTAAATTTTGAATTTGGACCGGTTTCATACCGGACCAAACCGGAACCGGTCCGGACCGGTTTGACCGGTAACCGGTCAAACCGACGGTTTGGTTAACCCTGATGTGAACTAGCAAATCATCCTAATGTTATTGGATTCTTACAAAGTACTTGTAAGATATGGATGCGGTCAGAGGTGTATGAGATGTACATTAAGGTAACTCTTATTCAGTTCTAATCCCGTCCGTCATTTGTAATCTATATTTACGAAATAGTAAAATTATTGTGTAATTATATATTAGGATTACCCCGAGGACACGGAGTTGATTAACAAATCGATACCAAATTTTCGTAAATTGGTATGTATCTTCGGTAGAGTTATGCCGCAAACTAGACGAAGGAGGTGGAAAAGATCTTCGGATGATAGTTCTTGGCCTCCGCAAAAACAAATGACCGGAGATTCGTCAATTCATGCTGCACCACCTCAAGCACCAACTTGTGTTAACTGGGATGACGATATAGATGACTTCATGCCCCCCAAATCATGGCCTCCAACACATGATGTTCTTCCCCCTGTACACGAACCTAGAACCAGAAAAGAGAGAAAGAGAAAGGCAAGAGGTTCGTCAAGTAATGCTACACCACCTCAAGCACCAACTTGTGTTAACTAGGATGACGATATGGATGATTTCATGCCCCCAAAGCCATGGCCTTCAACACATGATGTTTGTCTCCCTGTACATGAATCTAGAACCAGATAAGAGATAAAGGGATAGTCGAGAGGTTCGTCAAGTTATGCTACACCACCTGCAGCAGCACCATCTGTCAACTGGGATGACGACCTAGATGATTTCATGACATGATCTATAACATATGATGTTCATCGGTTTTAGATTGTGATGTAAATTGTGACGGGACGGCAGACCTCCTGTACCTGCGGTGGGTTTCGCTGTTGCAACTCCCTCTCTCACCCCACGTCTCTCCTTTTTCCCTCTATGGATGTTGTTTGCTGCAAATACAGGTTGGGGGGCCTCGGCTTTTATATTGGTGTGGGGAGCCTGCCGCCCCCCTGCCGGGCGGTAGGGGCCTATATGTAATTAAAATTTCTGTTTTTGGGGTGGGGAGCCTGCCGCCCCTGTCGGGTGGTAGGGGCCTATATGTAATTAAAATTTTAATTACATATAGGCCCCTATCGCCCGGCAGGGGGCGGCAGGGTACAAACTTGTAAATTGTGAAAACAAAAATATATTTCTGTAAAAAACAATTTTGAAAAATATAAAAATATAAAAAACCCATGTCATGCTCACGGTGGACGTAGCTCTCTGTCCGGGAGTGCAAGGAGGCCCACTTGACATGATCACATGACATGGTGCTGGTATCTTCTTTGCAGTTCAACATGACCAGGGATTTTTTTTCCGGGCCGGAACCGGTCCGGTTACCGCGGTAACCGGTCAAATCGGTCCGGACCGGTTCCGATTTGGGGCGGTTCCAAACCGGGCCAAATTTAAATTTCAAATTTGAATTTCAAAAAATAAAAAAAATCCCAAAAAGTTGTTAGAAATAATTCAAGTTGCGACGAATTTAATAGTATCAAATTTTTTCAAATATTCGTTCATTTAGTATACTTTGCAAGCATTTGAAGTTAAACAAAAAAAGCGCAAAAGTATACAAATACAATGTAAAACATGTTATACATTGTATTAATGTAAAATTAGTAAAAAAAGGTTGGATCAATTAGGCTAAAATATATTATACAAACATTCACTTAGTATACTTTGCGGGCATTTGAATTTAAACCAAAAAAGAAAAAAATTTAAATTTGGCCGGTTACCACTCAACCCGACCGGTTACCACGGTTTGAGTGCCAAACCGGCCGGCTAACCGGTCCAAACCGTTTGAACTGTTCAATTCGAATTCGAATTTGACTTTGTCCGGTTTTTAAAACCGGACAAACCGGACCGGTAAACCGGAACCGGTGGTTTCGACCAAACGGTCGGTAAAAAAACCCTTGAACATGACCACATCTCTCTCTCTCTCTAGTACTTTGCAACGCAATTATGCAAGAAGGGTGCAACGGTAAGCGACATTTTCATGCCGTGATGTCGCCGCTGCTGGCTTTGGTCCCTCACGCCCACCATTTCCTCTCCTCATGTGATCGGCTCCAGTACAGGCACACGCAACTGCAGCGATCTGTGTTCAATCCCCAACCTGATCGGGGATTCATGGGACACTTTTTTTCCTTCTTTTTCTTTACTCTTTTTCCATGTAATAATTTAGGCGTAGAGAGCGCCCTTTTTTCTTCCAGATCCGACCGTGCGCGTGTGCACGCATCGGCCAAGCGTGTTGTGGCGCCTTGCTGCGAGATCATTGCTCTTGGATTCCAGGAGATCTTGCCAGAGCCCTTCATGATCAGATCAGGCACATACGCCTCACCTGCTAATTCTGCCATCTTCTGTGCACGTACTGTTGCATTGCTCAACTCACCCAACATGCGTGAGCCAAGAGACCCTCCTGATCACAAGCGCCAGATGACAGGTCTGGTCTGCTGGAATTTCGTCCAAGACACCGTGTCTCTGGCTCTCTGCATTTAGGATACTACCAATTTTCAGCAGAAGCACAAACGGATGGATCCAAGACAACTTTTGTTTCAGTTGTCATTCTTGCTCTGCGCTTTGTTGAATTATAGGCTGTAGCTAAACAGAAGACAGTGCTGGTAAATGGCATGTTGCGAGGGCATCGAGCAATGAGCCAGGAAGAATCCAAGGAGAGATCAGCAATCCACGCTGCACGTAAAGACAAGCTGAGGTGCTCATTCGCCGGTCTTCACGTCCCAGAAAGTACAGGCGGGATAGACTCAAGATGCTTAATTTTTTTTTTCCTGATCGAAGCGAGAGGTAGCCAGACAGCATTTTCTTCTTGTTTCATGCAGGTCACTCTGATCAGAATAATATCAGATGGAGCTAGCTTTGGAAGCTGTCAAAATAAAATGGTAGTGTAGCCAGGATATACAAAGTTTGGAAGAAATTAATTTAAATCCATCATTGCGTAGGAACATCTGCCTTGGCCTTTTGGGGAAAATCATAAGTTCATACCCTTTAAGTTTATTTTCAAAAAAAATAACCCTTTAGTAAGTTGCAGAAGAGCATGGGAATAATTCGTCCATGACAAGAAAGGCAAAATAAAGCAGGTGATCATTCTATCTTAAGCCCCCTTTTGCTTTTCTGAGATCCTGCGCTCAGGTCACCCCAACCACCGGACGTACAGAAGCTCCAGTCCACTAAATGTCATGGAGCATTTTTTTTCCTCCAGGCAAAATAACTCTGTTTAGTTCCCCAGTACCCGTCACATCGAATTTTTAAATACATACATAGAACATTAAATGCAGTTGAAAAAATAACTAATTACACAGTCTAACTGATTAGTACGAGATAAATCTTTTAAGCCTAATTAGTCTATATTTGAATATTATTTGTCAAGTAATAACGAAATGTGCTACAGTACCAAAACCCAAACTTTTTCGCGAACTAAACACAGCCGACTCTCCCCTCCAGACGAACTGAATCACTATTCTTCTTGTCGGGTAGGGAGTAACATCGCCCTAAAAACGCAAATACGTGTTAGGCAACCGGGCCTACGAAGGCCTACAGCCTCCTTCCAATCTAAAAGAAAGGAAATGACTCAAAGAAGCCCAACACGCGGCCCACGTACACAGTGCGGCCCATCCGCACCCCCCTCGAACCCGCAGGGTGATCTCCGCCTCGCTCGAGGGCTCCTCGCCGAGACCCTCGACCGCGCCCCGCGTCTCCGCCTCGCTCGACGAGAGAGCAGATCGACTCCGCCTCGCTCGAGGCCACCCCTCGACAGGAAGGACAAACGGTCCTTCCGCTCACCTGCCCGCCGTACGGAGGCATTAAATGCCAACCACTCCTCTACAGCGCCCGGGTCAGACGGCGTCAGGCCGCCATTCATCACAGTGGCTGTGACCGGAGTCCCGTCCGCCAACTCCGGTCACTGCTCCACCATTCCGGACGCTGTGGCGACACTGTGGGAACCTGCGACGCAGTGAAAGACGTGCTCGGCACTGCTCCAGCCACTGTACTGCCAACTCCCCATACCTCCTTCAAACTTCCCCCTCCGCGGAGCCCTCGAGCGGCATGGGCACGACCCTCGAAAAGCGGCTCTGGCTTTGACCAAGACAAGATCCTGGCCTGCAGGACCCTCGGAATGTTGCCACGCCACACCTGGAGTACGGTACCCCCTACACCAACGACCACGCCGCCCGCTGGAGCTACAAGGACACCGGCGCGATCTCCGTAAGGCCAAAGACGACTGCCACGCCAGACGCCATACCCCACAGTATACTTCCCACAGTGCTCGACCACTGCGCCCCCGCGATCCAGGGAGAAGACGACGACTTCCACGATCTCCTGTGCATGTACACCGCCCCTCATTGTTTCTATAAAAGGAGGAAGCAGGCTTTATCTTGGGAGGTCGGTCCATCCGGTAGAACACAATACTCAGCACTACTCTGAGCTCCGATATTGGCACTCGCCTCAATCAACTCCTCCTCTAGCAGAGACTTGGGAGTTTCCCTCCCTCTCTCGCCTCGCTTGTACCCTCTACTACAGGCACCTCCGATGCAAGACAGTACAGTGCTCTCGCACACCCTTTTGCTGGACGTACGCCCCCCCGGCCGGAACCAGGATAAACCCGTGTATGACTGTGTTGCCTCTTGCATCAATCATCTGGGACGAGGAACACGCAGCATCATCACTAGTTAGGTCCGGACCGCCGGGTCAGGACACCCACATTTCTGAAAAAGAGAACGGGCCGGTTTTGTTTTACCTTCAAGAGAGGTTAACTTAAACCTAGCCACATACTAGGTGCGTAGATTTATAGGTCCTAGTCCTAAGTTCCTCAGTTTAATCAGTACTCAAATGAAAGCACGATCCTGATGCCGTGAGCATGAAAAAGTGATGTGCACGGTAAGCATAATCGTTAAGGATTTAATTAAAGGGTCCGACGAACTCAAAGGCGACAGGGATGTGCTCTTGTGTTCAACATCATAGCTGAAGATCCTCTCTTTCTTGAGAGAGAGAATTGAATGACTAGATGTAGATGAGAATGAGGCTGATGATAGTGGATGTTCTACCAACCAAAAGGATAAACCTTTTGGTGTGACTCTAGTACGGATGATGATAGGTCTCTCAGCTCAAGCTAGTTCATTGCAAGCCAAGCAAGCAAGGTCGGTTCCAGGCTCAAGGTCAAGGCTGTCTACCTGCCCTTGTGCTACAAATTTCTCTGATGTTTTGATGCAGGGGCTTGTGGCACCGTGAAGGACAGTACAACCAAATTCAGAGTTGTTCTGAACGAACTGAACCCCCAAAAGGGAAACGATTTCTTGCTTGTGAACTCCCCTACGAAACCAGCAGATCGATGGAAACATGTCACCCGACTGGATTTAGCTTGTGCGATACACACTTTGACTGTATATATCATCGACATTACCCCGATCCCGCTATTGTTTCTGAAGAAGGTCAGCATAAAATGATTCATGGTATGACTTCAAAGGGAAAACAAAACATAATAGACGAAGATTTCAAATCTCGTGCTATTCTGTTTTTTTAGGCAAAAATTCATGCTGTTTCTGGTAGTGACACATTGCATCTATCAACTGGTGATTCTGAAATCTTTGACTGATAACCTGTCAACCGATGAAGACAGATTATCTTTCTTTCCCCGCTGTTTTTTTTTTCAAAAAAAAAATCTAGCGCCCACAAAAAGGTTCTCAAAAGATCGCTTCAGTTTTCGAACCATTTCCCCTCCATTGACACCCTGGATTAAACTGATCAGATCCCATGGAGAAAGGGCCCAAACGCATAAAGAAGCAACAGTCGCGTCACAGCTTTTGACACCTCTCTTTCCCCACTCCCAATTCCCAAACCCCACACAAAAATACTACCCCGAAAAAAAAAACCCACACAAAATTAAACGTTTGCCAACCAAATTCAAACGCATCCCCGCTTAGCGGGCCCCACTTTCCGGGCCCACCTTCATAGGCACCCGGCCACACGGGGGTACATATGCCTCGGCGGCACGGAACAGCCTCGCACGTCGCCGCTACCCCGCCCGACCACCCCACTGATCTCTGGGCCCCGCGGGATCCTGGGCCCAGCGTAAAGTGACTGGGGCGGAGGACTCGGGGGGCACAGCTCGCGACACGACACGACACAGCTCAAGGCTGCGCTCCCAAGTCCCACTTCCGCCTCTCCTCGCCTTCGTCCTCCTCCTTCCCCCTTCCGCTTCCCCCACACCGCACCAACTCGCTCGCCGGCCAGCCACCCTACGCCCCCCCCTCTCGCCGTCGGTGGGCCCCGCCTCGCCCCACTCCCCAAGTCCCCCGCATTTATCCCTCGGCGTCCGTGTCCTCCCCTCCCCTCACGTCCCCCTCGTGAATCGTGATCTCGCCGTCTCGCTCGCCGCACGAGCCCCCCGTGAGGTGGCGGCGGCGGCGGGAGCGACCTGCTAAATGGCGAGCAGCGGGGTGCGGAACGGGGGGCCCAGGATGAGCGCGAAGCCGGACCGGCAGGGCGCCGGCGCGACGCCCAAGGCGGCGGCGGGGAAGCAGCGCCTCTCCTCGGCGGCCGGCGCGTACCGGCGGACCAGCTCGGGGCCGCTCCCCGCGGCGGGAGTGCGCGCGTCGTCGGACGGAGGTGGGTGCGGCTCGCTCTGGCCCGGCTGGCTTCGATCGTGCGGCGGCGGGATCCGGATTTGGATTCGATTCCGCGGGGTTTGGGCGGGTTTGGGGATTTGGAGCTGGACTGATCTGCATTTTGTCAGCTTCGCCCTGCTTCGCTGTTCCCAAGTCGCCGCTGCTGAATCTCACGCGATTTTGCTGGTGTTTGTTTACTCTTTGATGCAAATGTAGCTGCAGATCGGTAGTACCGTGCCATTTTGGTTGGTAATTTTGTGCCATAGTGCGATCGGCCTGGCGAATCCCTTTCAGATTTCGGGCTGGCGAGTTGAGCGATTTGCTTGCGTGGGTGCAAAGTCTGTAACGTATCTGCAGAGCAATCGCACCGTTTCGGAACTGCTGTTGCGCGTTTCATTTGGTTAGTGTGATTGTTCGGCTACCGCTTGAATTTCCCCAGATTGGAATAGCTGTTTTGTTGACACGGGGGACCTTTGGTTTATTGTTTTGGTTTTAATATAATCATGCGTCTCACGTATTTTTTTGTTAGTGCCCCTTGCACTGCACCCAAGTGCCCAACCAGCACCAATAGTCACAATTTGCCCTGCACAAGTGAATATAACTGTAGAGAATAAGGAAGAGCACTAGAAGTTGGTAATTCTCTGTTCCCACTGGCTTTGTTTGCAACTCATTGTAAGTTACCTTGCAAATGACGACACCTGGGTGAATGTTAATATGGTTGAAATAACAACTTAACATTCAGTCCTCATGTAATAGACTTTCCTGACTCCATATGTCACCAGTAGCAGTGGCACTTTCTGTTTTTTAGAGGATTAAGGCAGAGCCCCTGTCTCACTAAAAGACAGCAGTGGCACTTTCTTAGTATTAACTGAGTGTAATTTTGCAGTCCTACCGAATTGCATGCTGAAAGCAGCTTGCCTTTGTGGTTATTGTTTGAAAATTCTCCGAAGTTTGCTTCTGAAATGTCTGGGCAGTATTTTTGTTTTTCTGTTCTAGTAAGTTTGGTTCTCTTGGGTGATGTCAGTTTGTGATGCCTGTGGGATTGCATGGCTGGCTGGTTGGTTAACTCTACTGCAATGCCTGGACAAGTATCCTACATTCCTACGGAAAATTGTTTCATGGTAGCTGATGTTTCCAAAGAATTACTTAGATTAAACTGCCTCATTTCTTAGATTTATTTTTTTACTGTGCACCTGGCATACAAATTGTCTCTCATTGTTTGTCCATAAGTGATTGAATTGCATCTTGCAATCATTCTTTTACTGCATGTTGTGCATTGCCTAACATTATCTTTCCAAAGATTTGTGAATCAAATTATTCATTGACATTATGTCTGATGGTGAAATTATGAAGCATTCTTTGGGCTCACTTTGCTTTCTGCAAATTTTTGTTTGATCTAGAGTGTCTATATTTTTGGTTGACTGAAGAATCTATTCCTCCCTGTTCCTGGCAGTTTCTAGTAGAGTAAGAGTTGCTGTAAGGCTTAGGCCCAGGAATGCGGAAGAGTTGGCAGCAGATGCGGATTTTGGTGATTGTGTTGAACTTCAGCCAGAGGTATCACTTGCTTAATCTTTAGCATGATATGAAAAAAAAATCAAGTATTTTCTGTTGTCTAACTTGATGAAAATTTGTTATGAAGCTCAAAAGGTTAAAGCTTCGTAAAAATAACTGGGAGTTAGAAACATATGAATTCGATGAAGTGCTCACGGAGTTTTCTTCACAAAAGAGAGTGTATGAAGTTGTTGCAAAACCAGTTGTGGAGGTATATGAAGCTCAACCTTTCTCATAACTTTGCAGTAAACCTTTCTGTCTCAATTTGAGGTAGTCACAAATTCATAATAGGTTAGTGAAACAAGGTTGCATATTGTTTAATGCCCCTTTTTCTTTTCCATGAGCGTGAGTATTCATAGTATTTTAAAATTTAAATTGCTTCATGTTGAGGTTTTCGGACGCAGAAGGAATCTCGAATTGCCTAGAATTTGTGTTGAAAGTGTAGTATGTTCATAGTTTTATAGTGTCTAGGAAGGACAGCAACTGTTCGGCCCTTGAAATATTTTGTGCAATGCCATTAGCTTGATTATTGTTGTGTGTTACTCCCTTAACCATATCTGTACCAATGTAGCATTCTCTGTGTTTTACAGAGTGTCATGGAGGGATATAATGGCACAGTTATGGCATATGGCCAAACTGGTACTGGGAAGACTTTTACACTGGGAAGACTCGGTGAAGAAGATACTGCTGCTAGAGGGATTATGGTTCGTGCAATGGAGGATATTCTAGCAGATATATCACCTGAGACTGATTCTGTGTCAGTATCATATCTACAGGTTTGTGATGGTGGGCCCTTTGCAGTTTTATCTATTGATCTAGTATCTTTGGAATCCATGTTTGTTGTAACAATTTATATTGCGGGTTGTTACAGTTGTACATGGAAATGATACAAGACCTCCTTGATCCTGTAAATGACAATATAGCCATTGTAGAAGACCCTAGGACTGGAGATGTTTCACTGCCTGGAGCCACAGTGGTTGAAGTTAGAGATCAAAAAAGCTTTGTGGACCTTCTAAGGGTTGGTGAGGCCCATCGCGTGGCTGCAAACACAAAGTTAAACACAGAATCATCTCGCAGTCACGCAATCCTCATGGTATGCTTATGTTCCATGAGTTTTCTTACCTATCTGTATGCCTTTACAACTACATCGTTTCTTGTAATGATATGGTGATACTGATATCCTTTGTGAAGGTAAATGTCAGAAGGTCTGTAAAAGGTAGGAGCGAAATGGATGTCAGCATTTCTGGTGAAAATGGGCATTCATCATCCATGATGGGGTCTTTACGACCTCCTATTATTAGGAAAAGTAAGCTTGTAGTTGTAGACTTGGCTGGATCGGAGCGCATAGACAAGTCAGGCGAGTCTTCTTTTCTTAATGATATGCTGTCTTGCTACATTTGATCTCACTCAGCAGTTGCATGTCCATGTAAATGTTCATAGTTCTCTTGTAATTTGCAAGTTTGCAACCCTGAATGTTGAGTTACTATTTGCAGGAAGTGAGGGTCATACGTTAGAAGAGGCAAAGTCTATCAACTTGTCCTTAAGTGCTCTAGGGAAATGCATCAATGCACTTGCTGAAAACAGTCCTCACGTACCTGTTCGTGATTCTAAGCTTACGAGATTGCTTAAAGATTCATTTGGAGGTAAGATGTATTGTGCTCTTTATACTTCTTTTACTAAGTACAATATGTTTATTGCATGTGTGGCACCATAGAGAATCAGTGGGCCATAAATATAATGAACAATGGCATTAGGTTGTGATCAATTCTAAAGGGCACTATTCAATTTTTTTTTCATGTTTATTCTAGGAGAGCAATTTGACCTGCAAAATTAGTAATAAAAAAAACTTACACTCCCTAAATTTAGCTTGATTGCGTTCCGTGCTATCACCCAGTTAGATGGTGATACTCAGTTGTTTACCTCATTGGAACAATTTTAATTGTTACAATTAAATTCCCACACAATAATGCATTGTTCATCTCGGTATCAACATACTGAAATGTAGGCATGAGTGCTATGCCATGTTCTGTACCCCAAAAATATAATTTCCAATTTTTCACCAAAAGGAAGAAGTGTAGAAGCTAGAAAGGAGTCATGTGTCAACGATTTAACCTTTTCAATCATATATGGAATACATCATGGTATGTAGAGTATCATACGCTAGTATAGCAGTGTACGGATGTGATTCTTATAAAAGGACTAGCATGAAGTAATTCATTTGTTTCTTTTATCAAAAAGTTCTTTGTCATACTGGTATGTACTAGAAGAACCTTTTAAGAACATGATAGGAGAAAACATGTAAAAGAATCTCTTGTTTGGACATTATTCTCCTGAAATTTGACAATGGCAGGATGTATTGAGGCATTGTGTACAGTAAAAGTAACACCGTGCCATTGGCATAGTAAGGGGGGAAAATGAAAATTTTTCCTAATGAAAATGTTGCCTATCACATTTATTTGCTCTGATCACGGTCAACCTTCTGTTAAATTTCATAGGTACTGCAAGAACATCATTAGTTGTGACTATTGGTCCATCTCCAAAACATCGGGGGGAAACTACCAGTACAATAATGTTCGGTCAAAGGGTATGTCTGAATAGATACATTTAATAGTTTAGTATTTGATCTTCAAGTTATGAAGTAGTAACAATTTCTGGATTCTGATTTCACAAAACCGGCAAAAATAATTGCAAGAGGATGATTAATTTTTGCTTTGTTTCATGTCTAGGCAATGAAAGTTGAGAACATGGTAAAATTGAAGGAAGAGTTTGATTACAAAAGCTTATGCAGGAGACTTGATATTGAATTGGATAAGTTGATCGCTGAAAATGAAAGGCAGCGGAAATATTTTGATGATGAAGTCGAGAGAATAAGAGCTGAAGCTCAATGTCACATTGCTGAGGCTGAAAGAGAATGCAAAATAACACTAGAGGTTTGTTTTCTGTCTCATATTCTATATACCTTTATATTTTGTCTAGACTAATTAGCCCTTTCACTTTTGTCTTGTATATTGGTGCCACATTTCTTTATAATTTTCAGTCACACGCCAATATAAATTCTGTGATTCAAACTTATTTTGTATTTAGCTTGGCAAAACTGTAGCATATCATAATCCATAGGAAACCCTACTGTAACCTCAAAAAACAAAGAAAGAAAAAACTGCCATATGTTTTTATATCCTTTTGTCGATTATTCTTCTTGCCATTTGCTGTTTTGAAGTCACCTTTGCCTCTGTAAAATTAATATACAAAGGCTCGAAGCTTTTTATGTTAATCAGAAGATTGTTTGCATATTTCATGTATCCTAAGAGGATAAGGAGCGAACCTCTTCAGTTTAAAGCTTCCTAAATTAGTAACTCTCTCTCTAACATGCTGGATTGCTGCTATGTTTATCGGTTATCGTTTTTTATGCAGAATGAGAAAATGAAGTACCATAAAGAATACTTAGACTCAATAAAAGTACTGGAGGAGAAGTGGAAAACACATCAACAACCACCCAAGAGACAAGTAAACTTCTAATTCAGCTTTACAAATAATTAATCTCTTTCTGTATCCTGGGAAGGAATTTTTGGCTCATATTTTTATGTTAATTCCAAATGTGATTTCTCTCTCATTTCATGTTGCAGATTAAAGAGGCTGAGTCCACATCCAGTGACGTTGGAGAAGCGCATAACTTACTGCAGAATGAGAAAATGCTACGGCAGTCTGCTGAAGATGAGGCCAGTGACCTCAAGAATCAAATAACACACTGGAAAAAACTGGAGGTTCTGTTGGCTAAAACCTTTTCTTTTTCTTGTCAAATTATTGCCTCAATGTACTGATACCAAATTATTGCCTCAACCTTTTAGGCTACAGCTACAGCTGAGGTTGTAAAACTCCGGAAAATGCTAGACACTGAAGCTAGCCAGAAAGAGAAACTTGAAGAAGAAATAGGTGTTTTGAGAAGTCAGTTACTGCAGATGAGTATGGAAGCTGATGAGGTAGGTGTTAGAGCAACTCCAGTAGGGCTGCTAAATTTGAGTGAGCAAATGCCCATTTAGAAGTCCACTTCTAAATTTTACTCATCCAAATATGGGCCTCCACTCTAGCAGAATGAGTAAACTAGGCTTCCATTTTTCTAACTGACAATTGGGCCCGACCAGACATTGGGAGGTGGGGGGAGAAATTTGGAAGGTCCACATTTGTCAGCCCAAATAGAGGGCCATCAAATTGGGGGGGTGGGGGGAGAAATTTGGAAGGCCTACCAAAATGGCAGCCCATTTGCTCCCCCTGCTGGAGATTGATTTTTGATATCCACCGACTAAATCTTCATATGGAAGCCCATTTGTTCTCCCTACTGGAGTTGCTCTTACTACCATTGCAAGATTTTTGTGGGTAGCTATTGCATTACTGGCTTGTGCTATGATGCTTCTCTAAACATAACTGTGCTGTTTTCTCTTCTTTCATTTCTATTTGGTTGTATCAGACAAGGAGGACTCTTGATAAAGGAGATGGGCCAGGCAAAATATTTCCTGGTTTAGATTCTTTGGCGTCACAGACTCGAAGTTCACAACCCAGAGAGCAGAGCAACGGACCTAAGCAACCAATTGCCAAACTCTCTGAACAAGGTATTTGCTCCTCATTTATCTGTTCATTTGAAAAAACTGAACTCGAGCCAAAGTCCAGTAAATTCCACATGGTTAGGAAATTGGTGCCTCTAAGGGTCACCACGAATCCACCCTCTTTAGTTCAACTAATAGTAATAATTTTCCATTTGTGCCACAATAAGGAAAGCTGGTCCTGTTAATTGAACTAAAGAGGGTTGGTGGTGCCCCTTATGAGCACCAATTCAGACTGCTGACATGGTCTAGTTTTCATGTTCTTCTTTAGGTCTCCACACCTACCACCTCCCATCGTCATGATCATGTCTGAGTTCCGATTTCTGCTCTGTTTGATTTGTCTAGTTCCTGCAAGCAATCTTCAAATGAAAAGTAAACTATTTGTTAGGGTTAGGTGCATATCGACCCCCCCCCCCCCCCCAACCCCCACCCCACCCCTCACACACACAAAAAAAAAACTTTATGTACCATATTTGGATACCAACATACTTGTGTAGATATTATGTTGATAAATATATGAATTCGATGAATGGTAAATTCACCGGAGATAAAGATGACTTTTGTGAAAATGGTAGATTATAACTTAAGATAGAATTTTGTGAAACATCTTAAGCCTTTTTTGCAGTCTTGCCACCCGAGCTATTGATATCTGATATATCAGCAAAGCATATGGTGTTTAAAGTTTCCCTTTCTCTGTTTTCAGTTGGGTTACAGAAGATATTGTCATTGCTTGAATCTGAAGAACCCGATGTTCGTGTTCATGCAGTGAAAGTTGTTGCAAATCTGGCAGCTGAAGGTGAGCGCTGCATGTTCATAATGCTTTTTAACTAGATATAGAATTCTTGTACTAGAATATTGGTGTTATACATTAGAAGTTTAACTTTGAAGCATACTGCTGGAATAGGGTTGTTGCACAAATGCCCCAGTAGAGTTTCTTAGCTATATCTGCAGTACTTTATTTTACTTGACAAGCTGACAGCATTGCTTTTTTAAAGCTAATCTCACAATCATCAATTAACTACCCCAACCTTGTGTACTTCAGAGGCAAATCAGGAAAAGATTGTAGAAGCAGGTGGCCTTACTTCCCTCTTTGTGCTACTTAGGAGCTCTGAGGATGAGACAATTCGCAGAGTAGCCGCAGGAGCAATTGCGAATCTTGCAATGAATGGTCAGTGGACCAGCAGATTTTTATAATTCATGGCAGAGATCCTTTGATAATGAGCTTCTCTCATTGTTATAGTTCATATGTGCAGAGACAAATCAAGACCTTATCATGGCGCAAGGAGGTGTAACCTTGTTGTCTATGACAGCATCTGATGCAGAGGATCCGCAAACTCTAAGAATGATTGCTGGAGCAATTGCTAATCTTTGTGGCAATGGTAACTTTAAATTTCTGCTTGTTATTCAAGAATTTGGTGTGCTGTAAGATAGTAATGCACTGAAGGTCATTCTTCAGAGAGCTTAACTTTGGATGAACTAGTTTTTTTTTCTTTCCCTAATGGCTATCAGGCTGTGTGAGGAACATGAACATAAAATTTAAGATATACTCATTATTCCCTCATAGGTTCTATTAAAAGATAAAATCGAGACAAGATTGGACATAAAATCTGTCAACATAACAGAACTTTAAGAATTAACACTCATAGGGACCTATTTTTAATTTTGATATGAGAAGTAGAAATCTATTTTTATGCTTTAGGTTATATCCTAGACCTAACCTTCTGCTTTTTACCAGACAAACTGCAAACTCGGTTGAGGGGAGAAGGTGGAATTAAAGCATTGCTCGGAATGGTTAGGTGTGGGCACCCTGATGTCCTTGCTCAAGTTGCACGTGGCATTGCAAATTTTGCAAAATGTGAATCCAGAGCTGCTACTCAAGGTAATGTGCTAGCACTATGTGTTCATTTTGCTTATTTGGGTTATATATAGGAATACATTTCTTCAAAAAAAAAATTTATAGGAATACATGGGTGCAACACAAGAAGCAGAAGCTTTTTAAGGAAAAAACACAAGAAATAGGAAAATGACTACTAGGACTGTTTTAACAGAAGACCAAATGGCAAGAATCCAAATATCTCATTTAAGAGAGAATATACAGTTTTCAAATTGCCTTATAAATGTTTTATGACACCAAATTGTCAATGCACAACAAAAAACTGAAATTTTAATGTTCAATGCTTTGCTACGGTTCTCTTGCATCATCTGTCCTGCATTTTTTCTAACTTTAGAAATTTATTAGAATGCTTGTCGTGGAATTTTAAGAATAAATGCTTCGTGTTGTAAATATTTTTCAGAAATATATTCTTGCATGTTATGGGCGAAGTGAAAGATTAATGCAGTTCCATGTATTTCTGTTGAGATCAGTTTTATCAGTATGTCTTGATCTGACCATTCCTGAATGGTTTTCCGTGCTTAACCCTTTTTTTCAGGAAATAAGGTGGGCAAATCTTTATTAATTGATGATGGAGCACTTCCTTGGATTGTTAAAAACGCCAATAATGAAGCTGCTCCAATCAGGCGCCACATTGAGCTCGCGCTATGCCATTTGGCACAACATGGTCTCCCCCTTCCCACCCTCTTACCTTCCCCTCGCATCAAACATAATATTATGCTTACGGTTTGAGTTTGCTCTCCTTTGCAGAAGTAAATTTGAAGGACATTATCAGTGAAGGTGCCTTATGGGAACTTGTCCGGATTTCGAGGGATTGTTCTCGAGAAGATATAAGGAATTTGGCATATCGGACATTGACATCCAGCCCCACTCTTCAAGCAGAGATGAGAAGATTGGGAATAAAAATGTGATAACAGAACAAAGTGCCGTTGGGTCTCACACGCCATGAAATTACATTTCACGTGCACATAGGGGGTGGTGTCATTGCACTCAGTGCTGGTAATCAAGTGTATCTTCCCTTGATTTACCCAGTTTTTGCATGCTAAAGCACGGGCACCAGACTGGCTAATCAGGATAGGCATTGGTTTTGTACCCCGTCTTTCTCGGGAATTAATTTTTCTTGTTTTGAAGGGCAGTTGAAAATCTTGATAGCAATTCATTAGTTTGAATCTTAGCACATTTGAGGTTACCTCCCAATGTAGTGTTTGTAAATTTACTGCTGTAAAGATATCAAGGCCAAAAGGAGCCAGTTTCGCAGTTTGGGTGAGTGAGAGCCTGCAGATAAGAACTCTTGGTCGTGAAGTATACCTGTATTCATTGTACAGTCGCTGATGCCTTGAAGGTTAACTTTATTTACCGCGGATGAGTCATATTTGCTAACTGCAATGTGTTCTATCTTAAGTGCTCATACTGCCATTTCTTTCTTTTACCATAGCTGCATACTGATTACCTTTGTTCTGTACTACTTTGGCACGATGTGCAAAATATACTGTGTGGTACGCGAAATGGATTTACTATGCATTTGTGAGTGACGCTGGTTTGCTCTGGCGTCGGTTCCCATCAGTATAAATTTGATGTCATCATGTAAGTTGAGCGAGGGAATGTGCTATCTTAAAAGCGAGGGACCTTGCTTCTTTGAATACTCCTATGAACTGATACTTATTTATTTTATACAATATAATTTTATGGCTCAAAAATATACACTCAAGCTAGAATATTTTCATATAATGGTGGAATAATTTTTACTTAAATTGGAAAAGTTGCTTTATATACATGGATTATTATATATCTAGTATATAACATTCTTTAAAGTAGGATCATTTGTCTTATTTATGTTGGAATATTTTATTTATAAGATAGAATAGATTTATGTAGTTATATATTTTTCTTATAAATCTAATTTTTGTTTAAGGTAGCATTGTTTTTACCTGGATTTTAAGTTGGAATGCATTTTCCAAAGTCGAAGTAGTTATTTTTAATATTTTTTTGAAGATATAACATTTTTTATTTAAATTTGTTTTAATTAAGTTGTAGGAATAACTTTTTCTATAAAACTAAAATATTCTCCTTTAAGGTATATTTGTCTCTGAAGCTTGTTGAGCGAATTATTTGTTTCAAATGTTAATTTTGTGTGTTGGAATTATTGTGTTAGATAAAAAAATTATAGATATAGGTATTGTCATAATACTCATAATATAATCGTGAGGATTTCAAGGAGATGGGAGTAATTTTTGTTTTGAAAAAAACGGCCTGATTTTTCTTCTCAGTCGGCTGCCAATGCTTGGTGTGCCGAACTGGACTGACAAAAGGATTGACGCCAGACTTTGCGCTCCCTCGTCTGGTCGGCTCTGCCATCAAAACTGCCGCCGCCGCAAAAGCGAGAGAGGACAGAGCCATGGCAGACGCCATGGCAGGCATGGAGCGCGGTGCCTTTCAAGCTCTACTGTATGGGAACTTCGAGCAGGCCGCGCAGATCTACAAGGAGGCCATAGATGTCGGACCTGCCACAACTAAGCTTTACACGCGACATGCGCAGGTCCTCGCCTACAATGATGAAGACGAGGGTACGTGTTCCCCCGCTGCCGATGGTTTAATTTGCAGTATGGGTGGTGGAGTATCCATGGAATCGAGAAGCTTCGGCGGAATTGGAAATGGATCGGCATCCCATATGTGAACAATCGCTTTGAGCGTGTGGTTCTAGGTCTATTGGGCAAGCTTGAGTATGAATTCGCGCGATTCTGAGTAAGAGTCAAGCTCACTGGAGAATTGGTGGGATTTTTGAGTCCTGGTGGATTTATGCATTCCTCCCATGCGTTCCTCCATAGGTTGGGTGAGAGTCGTACTACCTTTGTTGGTGCCTATATGCCAATGGATGTGACTAAATATGATAATTCTTGCAGATGCTCTTGTTGATTTAACTAAAGCTGTTGACCTAGAACCAACTTATTATCTGAAAGGGTAAGTGAAAGATCATTTTTATCTGTTGGAGATCAGCATACGAGTGCAAATTCACGTACAATATTTTTTTATTACAGAATTCTCCATACGAAACTTAAGGATTATCACAGTACAAAAGAAGCAATCGAGTTAGGATCTGCTTGTGCACCTGGTGATCCTGATCTCATCTCGTGATTGGTAACATGCGATGAGTATAGTGAAGGTGAGCCTCTCAATTACCCGTTATTCTTTTTTAATAGATGTTTGCTGCTTTGTAATGTCATGGACAATGTAGATGCTTTGATCATACTATTGTCTCTGCTATATTTGTTTAGATCAAATCAAAGAGATCAATGAGGCAAATGAGAAAGGTGATTTCAACCTTGCTGAGGAGATGGGCGCCAAGGCCTTTGCCTCCTGCCCTGCCAGCCCAGTGACTGCTAAGATTTATGGTTAACTGGCTATAATGCACATCAAACTCCGGAAGTATAATATGGTGGGTGCTGCAATGTCTACCTCCCACACCTCTCTCTTTTATGCCTTTTTTAGTGAATAATGCATCTATAAAATTATAATATAATTTGGCTTGCAGAGGCCATTAAGGACTGTGGCCGAGTGATTGAAATGGACCACAAGGTGGTCGAACCCTATCTTTGGATGGAACCCTATCTTCTGAAAGCATTAGTAAACATTATTTTTATTTATTCATAAGTATTATGCATGACAACACTCATAGTGTTCTCTATTGCATTTTACAGTTTCGCTTTTGTCAAGCTTAGATTATGACAATGCAATTATTGCACTGGTATTGGGTTATCCCTTTACTTCTGACGACCTAATGTTTGCTCTTTTTAAGAAAATGTCAGAAGCACTTCAGTGGTGAGTAAATAGAACTATAACACTTAATTTCCTTACAAAACATAATCTTGTTACAGTTGACTGTATGTGCTAGGACTTGCAGCTAAGGTTGAAGATGTGGATACGGGTAGTGCATCTTCTGCAAAGAAGTCTAAATATTAGTAATTATTGAGCAACTTACTTCAATAATACCCGCTTGTTCAATACTATGTGTCTTACTATTATGGAATATTTTGTTGACATATGTAGGCACGTCTTCTATAATACCAGTATTCAAGTTGTATTGTCAATATATGCTAGAAATGTTTCTGTTGAAAGTGTTAAAGTGGAGTTTGGTGACTCTGAGTTGGGTTCAACATATAATTTTTTGGAATATCTTTATTTACTAGTTAATCATGTCCAGTTATCTAATATCTCATTTAAGCTAAATGTATATATTAAGATACCTGGTGAAGATGCTTACAACCTCAAATGTGAATTATATGCTGCGGTACGCACTGTCCTTACTATTTGAATGTGGTTTTCCTCACATATATCCATGTAATGCAATATTGTGTATTAATTACTACTTGAATGTTAGTTCGATATTTTGGTTCTGCGTGGCTGTATTCTCATTTAATAGGCTATGTGTTTATCATGTTAGGTTGGAATCATTAGCGTTCTCTTTGTAAACGAAAAACCATATATGCTTCCTAAAAAACTATAAAGGCAGGAAATTTCTGTTTTAAAATTGTGTTTTTGAAGATCAGATTTGCTTATATTAGCTACTACATCTCTCTTATAGGGGTTTGTGGGAACTATATATTTCATTTTCCTAATCTCTCATCTAGAGGAAATGCTTGTTGGCACTACTCCTTAATCTGGTCCCTCATAATCTCACCCACGTACACACACTTGAACTGGGAGGTGAAAGAATGAAGATTGCACAAAGTGTTTTTGAACTGGTTGCTGCTCTAAAACTGAATTGAACCAAAGTTCCCTTACAAAGTCCCCAAAGGGGGTGTATATATATACACGGAGGAAGACTCGGGACACACATTGATTGCACACACTTCTACTCCCTATTACTACTGTTGCCAGTTTGGCACTGTTGTAGCTGTTGTTACTAACTTGTACACTCTTCTACACGGAGCTACACATTTCTAGACTATTCTACCAAACTAATACAAAAATACAAGAGCTAGCTAATTATTCTAACAATGATTTTATAAGTTTAAACCAAATAAAAATCTAATAATGGAGCCATTTCCTTTTAGTTTGTTTTTGACACAAGGTCATCCCCGTTTTTGTTATATGAAACAGAAATACAAGGTGGGCCGATACGTATGGGAAAAGAGGAAGTCAGGTGCATTTCTTGAGAATTTTTTGGTCTTTTTTTAGTGCAATGGACTCTACAGCTGTAGCATGTAGGTCATAATCAGTCTGTAGTGACTAGAAGATGTAAAGGTTGTTCTATTTCAGAAACTAGGTTAAAAGTTCAAACATGAGTTGTCCCAGTGTCAAATGTTTTTTGTTCTCTTCTACTGCATTTTTGCCTACAATACTGAAGGAATATTCAGAAAAACTAACCATTGATAGCCATGAGTTCACCATAACATCAATTTAGAGATTAAAGGAATATTCAGAGCTAACTGTTGTTATTTTTTCTGTATGATTTTCTATGTCTTGAAGAGCAAATACGGATATAATTTTTACATATCTCCTTGTTGATTGGATCACGACAAAGAAAATAGTTATTTGTGGGAATAATAATTATTTTTGGGATCCATCGTGTGTATCTATTTTTTATTGATTAGTTTGAGCATACACATTTGGTAGGTGATTAGTGTTAGCATACATCTAATAGACATGACACTTTTTAATGGTTATATTGCTAGGCATTTGATTTATTGGCAGCAACACTGCATTACTTTTTGTTGGAAAAAGCATTTGCCACTCACGTATTGGCTAGCATGGTGGGCATACCTCATACCTTTGTCAAATGTCTTTGTTCTCTTTTTACTGCATTTTTCTCACAAGTTTAATCAGTTATACCACTTCATCTTTATAAGTAAAGCGGAAATGGGCTCTTGTTCTCCAAACACATGCAACATCATGTCTTGGATGTATCAAATGCTCCTTCCATTTCAAATGGGCAAAATGGGCAACAACAATCCTTTAGAAAATACAATGGATCTTGGTCAGCTGGTCACTACTAGAAAAGAGGCCTTAGGTACCCTTTGGCCTCGGGTAATAACCCGGTACCCAAGTAGTTTTGGCCAAAAGAATATATTAAACCCGGGAAGGCACGCACACTGGCATGTGGTGGCCGGAATTCGAACACGCGACCTCTTAACTTGTGCATAGCTCCCTTACTATCTCACCTACACATCACTTATGATTGAGAGGGAGATATTTTCCTTTTGAAGTAACCCATGGATGAGCCTATTGATGCCTAAGGCTATCCATAGGTACCGGTTGTACCAACCGGTACCTTAAGCTCTCCATAGGCTTCCATCCAACCCAAAAGTAAGGTATGAAAAAGAACCGGTACCTATGCTAGCATTAGTACCGGATCTTCTTCATGCCGGTACTTTTGGGTGGACCTTTGGTCTCTTTTCTAGTAGCGGGTGGTTACCAGCAAGAAAGCAGGAACCAAAGCATTTTATTCTATGTAATAATGGAGTTTGCATTTCTCTTTGCTGGAGGAACTACAGGAGATGTATAATCTTTAGATGAAAAGTAGATCGAGGCACCAAGGCCATGAAGCAAGGGAAAATGCATCAGTTGCATGGTCATGAACGGAACCACGTTCATTTCGGTTTCTTTTACATTTTTGGTTTGGGCCATTTTTTTTAGGGAAGTTTTAGTCCATTTATTTGGCTCTTCAGTTCCTTGATTCCATTTTTGAATAGTTTCAACGTGTCCAGTGTATTTTTACTTCTCTTTGTAAGTTACTATTTCGCCAATTTTGAGGAGATTCCTTGATGTTATTATGTTGATTTTAATTTTGAGCTCCGAGATACGCATAGAATCAAGTTCAGTGTAAAAGAATGTCAGTAATTGTGCAAAGTAGTTATTAGCTACACCTATAGTATAAAATACTGTTACCGTGGCGCGCACCCGTTTGTGAGAGCAGAGACAGACGCTAGTGAGCGCGTAACCTACCAACCGAGGCTGCCATCGCATGGTGAATGTGTCGTCGTGATGAGCTTGTACATACGTCGGCGACCACGCACGCGCGCCGCGACCAGCCGACCAACGAGCCGAGCAGTGGGGGGCGCGTCGTGCCGGAGCGCCTGCCTGATCGCGTCAAAGATTCGGTCGCCCTGCCCTCGGCGCGCGCCATCGGCTCCAGCACCCACCCAAGAGGCAGAAGCCCTGAGCTGGCTCACCACCCCGCGGGCGTTGTCGGCACGTACGCCCCCGCGCGGCAGCCGAGCCCAGCCCAGCAGCGCCCCGGTGTTCGGGGGTCGCCGCGCGCGCGCGTATGGTGCCGCCGGGTGGGGGACGCCGCTCGTCTTCGTCAACCAACCTGACGCGGGCGGTGGCAGCCAGCGGCGGTGGAGACGTCACGTCGCGCCGCGCCGCGCGCGCGCCCGAGCCCATGACCCATGAGGCCATGACCCACCTCCCCCTCTGATCCTTCCCGTAATCCCGCACGCGGGTTCGACCGTCAGCGTCGCGCCCCCGACCGGCTTAAACTAGTCGCCACGCGCGCGCCCGGCGCGGCCCGGGCCCCCGGCGGCGGGCGGACGGCGACCCGTGTAACGTAATGAGCCGAGCCGTGAACCAGCTCGGCCGCGCGCCGGCGGACGGGCGGAGGGTTCGATCAGAATTGGGATGTGGACGGGCACCTGCGACCGCCGGTTACCTAGCGGCCCGGCCCGGCCGGCAGGCCACCGGCATCGCGGTCACGATGACATGGCCACCACCGCTGTTCCCACGCGTGCCGATCGAGCGGCGGCGCGCGCCGCCTGCCGGGAAAGCGACTTGGAACGGCCGCGCTCGATCGCGACGGCCGGCCGGCGGGCGTGGTGGGGGCGGAGATTAAGTAATGGCTAGCGGCAGTCAACGGCTGGGCGCGGCGTCGTGTGCAGCTCGCCAATGTGTGGTCGTGTTCTTCTTCCTTGCTTGGTCTGCCCGCACGCAACAGCAGGAGCGCAGACTGGGGCCTATCTCATCAATCTAATAGGCTACGACGACTGGCCGGCGCGGCGTGCGTCCAGACAAATATGCAGGCAACACGCAGCTTCTGGCCCAAGTTACATGTCCATCGCGCGCGCACGACCTCGCCGTGGCAGGCAGAGCCCGCAGGCGCCGCCGGCCGGCCATACATGTACGCCGCCGCCCTCCGGAGATCCGTCCAATCCAAGAGATCACACCACACGCTTCATTCGTCGCTAGCTCATCAATGCCGTGCGCGCGCGCGACGACGACGCCGATCGATCAGGCGATCATCACTCTCCAGTCGGAGACGAAGACGAGACGAGACGAGGCGAGGCGACATCTGCTGTCGGCGTCACAAGCAAGGACCATGCCCGGATGCAGATCGAGCTGCCTGCTCCAAAGCTGAGCGAGGCGGCGTGCACACGCAGCCATCGATCGATGGAGCCTGCCCGCCTGCCTGCCCTCCCTGCAGTCACTTCGCGTGCAGTGGCCTAGACGGCCGGCCGGCCGCCGCGGTAGGGGTCCGGGCCGCCGCGGCCGCTGTTCGACCCACTGTTTCGATCGCGGCCGACGACGCATCATTCATTGTAGGCCCAGCCGCAGCCGGCCTGCCTGCGCCGCGCACTTCCCCGCGGCCGGCCCGGCCCCTCTGGCGGTCTGGTCGGCCGCCTGCCGATACGGCACCGGGAGAGGGCCTGCCGCGCCGGCCAGGCCGCCATGGGCGGGTGTGGGCGCGGGCGACGACACGCCGAAGCTGCTGCAGCGCGGGCTGCGCTGCGCTACCCCGGCCATTGCGTGGCTTGTTTTGTGATACCCGGCCAGGGCTTCGGCTCGCCCATTTTTGGGACGCACGCGTGCGTCGTCCTCCTCCTCGCGTGTGGGGGCGGCAGGTGGCCGGGGATTACTGGCCTGTTGGGTCGAGCTGCTTGTCCTGGACGACCATGGCGCTCTACAAAGCATGAGCTAATAGCCTACGCTGCTCTCCCACTCCCAGGACAGTTTCATCGGAGAAAGAGCCCATTTTTAACTGATGCTGTGGGATCGATAAAGCAGACACGTCAACAGATTATGTTGTTGTCTGAAGATGCTTGGGAGAACCCTGAAAAAAAATGCATGTATCGATGTGTCGTCGCAATGTCTGTCAGATCACTGTGTTGTGTTTTGTCTGGCGTCACATGCTTGATGCTACATGTAACCAAGTGGCCCAATGCTAGCTACATTTCTCTCGGTCCCTGATGATGTATAGTTTAGGTTCCATCCGCGGCTCGTATCAAGCATGCTCGATCTGCAGGTTGTTCAGCCCCAGGCTCGGATCATGAGCTTCTTTTGCTGACCACATCCCTCGTACTAACCATATGTACTTCTGCTAGTACGGACTTCGGGTTTTAGTAGTTCAGAAGGAACTGTGTATCCAAATTTCTTACTTCTCGGATCAAAGCATGAAGCTCCAATCCTCCCAATCAAGCGTCACACACCACCAGAGTACCACTTACTTCACTAGCTTGCGCCTTCTGATTGAGACATCCATGTCTTCAATGATCATGGTTCCTGAGACAAGCCTTTATCTAGATAAATTTGTGCTTACAGAGAGCTATAGTGCTTGGGATTACAGGGATCCTGTTAGTACTCCCTCTGACACACCACCAGAAGTCTTTTGACCCTGGAGAAATTCCCCTGATCCCTATAAAAGCTATAATGCCTTGAAAAAGAACTTTCATGCATGCATGCTATATATTTTTGTTGGTGTGGTCAATGTGATGGCGGACCATGAGCAAGTCAGACATGAGAATTTTTTTAGCGACGAAGCAGACATGATATTTTTGTTCTCAACTTCATTTAATTTTTCTCTGTATGAATATGTTACAAACAGACCTACCTAGCGAAAAGTCAAAAGCAAGCTAGCAATTAGGAAGTGGTTCCTTAGGATCTATGAGAAAATGGGTGGAAGCTATAGTGGTCATTCTTGAGCAAATGCTGATCAGAACATAGGAAGCCATCCAATAATTGTTGCCAACTTCAGCACATTGTTACATCAACATATGCATGAAAACAAACATTGTGGGCGGTGCAAGGGGGCTAACAAATGTTTTTCTATGTATGGATGATCAACTAAATGACAGAAGACCATAGTTGGAATCAAACGACAATAACCCCATCAAGTCATTTCCTAAGTCAAATATTGCTCTCACGGCGTCTATGCCTTTTATACATGGACAACGACTTTTGTGTAGTAAATAAAACTGTGTTTCGTGCTTAGAGGTCAGGGAAGAAACTTCATCAGACTTGTTCTTTGGAGCAAGACTTTATCCCACATGAACTAGATTTTTTTTTGTCAACATATATACTTGATCAAAAAGTAGCACATGCATGTCTAAGTATCTCCATCAGGCAAGCATGGCAGATTATCCTGTCAATTTTTGTAGACCAAAGACTTTAAGTTATGACTGTTTATTCTAGAATCAACAATCCATATCAATATTTTCTTATGTCAACAAGCACACCAACATGTTTTCTGTAGCTTACGTGCGTCCTATTCACACAGATCATTCCCATTTCTCTATATGAAACATAGAACAATTGCAACAATATCTGAGATCTTTGTTATTCATCCTCTCTTTCTCATATAAAGAATAAATCCCAAAGTAATAATTATTGATGCAAGAATTGAATATCGATTCCAACATATGATATATTAAATTGGAGTAAAATACACGATCAGTCCCCAAACTTGTCAAGGTGTGGCATCCCGGTCCTTGTCGGACCGGGGGCAGCGGGACTGCTTACGGGCGTAGAATATTCTAGAATAAAAGATAGCGCATGGAATATACCTTACTGTATTGTAACTACTCGTATAGAAGTAGAAGTAGTCGAATAGAAGTAAACTACCCGATAGGTATTGGGAAGGACTCCTATAGTACTCGACTAGGACTTTCCGTTTAACCATGTCCCCCAGACTATATAAAGGTGGGCATAGACCCCCTCAAAACATCATCAATCTATAAGGCAATACAAATAATCACACAGAACGTATGGTCATCCCAGTCCCCAAACTAAGAAAACCAGGAATCCAGCTCCATGTAGTAACTAAAGGTGGTTGCAAACCATGTTTTTTGTTCAAAAAAATCCAACAAATAATAGATATAGTTGTTAAACCATAAGAATATCTCTAAGCCCCCAAAAAAAACTCCAAAATTTTCAAAAAAAGATATTAGACATACATCAGAGCCTAAATAAAATAATTGGAGCTCATGAAAAATATCTCGCGAATATACATATATTTTTCACATTCTCCTAGAGTTTCATGAGATATTTTCATGAGCAACATGGGGAACCAAAATAAAATAATTAGAGCCGATGAAAATATTTTTTGGAAGCTTCTAAAAATTAGATTTAACTCCAAAAATTAGATTTTTGGATCGGTCGTGTATTTTACTCAATAAACTGCTTATAAAACATGTATGTCCTTTCAAGTTAAAAAAATATTTATAATGGCATCCTTGATTTATCTCAAAAGATCCCAAACGATTCGGTCTATCTATCTCGATCTGAAATGATTCAGCGCCTACCTATCTCAAAGTCATTTTCCAAACGTAATTCACGTTTGTATCGGCAATTTGGCATTCCGCGAAATCTCTATCTCTTGTAGCATTATTCGTCTTTCCGCGACATGGATTTGCCAAGCAAAAAATGATTAGGGGTGGTTAATGAGTGCCTAATTGACATTGGGACGTATTGCGCCACTCTTTCTCCACAGAATCTCATAGCTAACTTGTATATCTATCTCGCTCTAAGGTTGTCAACTTCCACCACGGTAAACTAAACATCTTTAGGCAGAGCCAAGCATTCCAAATTTTGTATCTCCTAGTAGTGCTCTGCGTTCGCATTGGCGGAATGAAAATGTGAAAAATAAAAATATATATAAGGAATCTTTAACGGTCGCTTAAGAATCTTTAACGGTCGGTTGAGATTTTGCATTGTCACTCAATCTCTCTGTGGATCTTTTCCATCATCATACTCTTTAAAAATAGCTTAGCACCTAAAACCTCTATATCTTTGAGCAAGATATGCGTTAGGATACATATGCATCTCTAACTCTAAGCCGCCCTAGCTCCAGCACAGTATACTTCTAAGAAAGTTAAAAAAGTAAAAAAAAAATTGTGAAAATATCTTTCTTAGCGCCCCGTTTGCAATCGCAGACGAACGTGCCAATCCAAAGATGACACGATGCATGCATTGCCACTCTATCCCTAGTTCTCTAGCTACCCATCATCTTCAAGCCACTGCGTATCCAAGCGTATCTCACTCTTCAGAAAACCACCTAATAGTGAGCAGCACCACGAAAAAGGAAAAACCTCCATCTCTTGGGTCTGGTTTTGGCATGACGGCGCCAGGAACAAACAATCCGAGGACGTACGGTTGTTTAACCACGCCGGGCGTGGTGGCTAGCTGCAGCCGCAGCAGCAGGCCAGGCCTCTAGAGGGTCAACACAGGAGGGGAGGGGAGGAGCGGCCCGGGCGCAATCGAATCAGACATGTCAGCGAGAGACGTGGCCAGCACCAGCAGCCCAGCGGCCGCGATCAGGATCGGACACACAGGGACGACGACGACGACTACCCTCCGGAACCCCCGCGGGCCCCGCCCCGCCCCGCCCCGCGGGCCCCACCGCCCACCCCCAATCTACGCGCTTGTCTTAACCCCCACCCCCACCCCGCGCATCGTCGTCGGCCCGAGACCGAGACGAGAGCCGAGCACCACCAGACCACCCACACCTCCCGGCCGGCAACCCGCCGCTTGCCTCCTCCTCCCCCTTTGACCGCCCCGCGACGCGCGCGCGCCTGCTCGTCGGCCGGCCAGGAGCTCGCCGCTCGCGTGGGGATTGGAGTGGAAGAGGCCGCGCGGCTGCTGGGATGGATCCCGTGGCGGCTGCCGCGGCGCACGGCGGCGGGCACCACTTCGCGCCGCCGCCGCCGCCGTTCCACCCGTTCGCCCACCACTTCCCAGGCCAGCACCCGGCGTTCCAGCATTTCCAGGAGCAGCTTATGGCGGGCGGCGGAGCGACGGCGAAGCAGGAGCTCGCGGACGACAGCAACACCATCAACAGCGCCGGGAGCAACGGCAGCGGCGGCGACGCGGCCGCGGACCACCACCAGCAGCAGCTGGGGCCGGCGGGCGAGGAGCATCAGCAGCAACAGCAGCCGCCCGCGGTGCTGCGGCGCCCCCGGGGCCGCCCCACGGGGTCCAAGAACAAGCCCAAGCCTCCGGTGATCATCACGCGGGACAGCGCCAGCGCGCTGCGCGCCCACGTCCTGGAGGTCGCCGCCGGCTGCGACGTCGTCGACAGCGTCGCCGGGTTCGCGCGCCGCCGCCAGGTCGGCGTCTGCGTGCTCAGCGGCGCCGGCAACGTCGCCAACGTCACCATCCGGCAGCCCGGGGCCGGGCCCGGCGCCGTCGTCAACCTCGCCGGCCGCTTCGAGATCCTCTCGCTCTGCGGCTCCTTCCTCCCGCCGCCGGCGCCCCCCGCCGCCACCGGGCTCACCGTCTACCTGTCCGGCGGCCAGGGCCAGATCGTGGGCGGCACGGTCGCCGGCCCGCTTCTCGCCTCCGGGCCCGTCGTCATCGTGGCTGCCTGCTTCGGCAACGCCGCCTACGAGCGCCTCCCCCTCGAGGACGACGAGCCTCCGCACCAGCAGACGCCGCAGGGCCTGGCCGGCCACTCCTCCTCCTCGCCGCCTCCGCAGCTTCCATTGGGCGCCGGTGGGCACTCTCACCCGCCGCCGTCCCTCGCCGACCAGCTCCCCCACAGCCTCATCAACGGCCTCCCGCTCCCCGGCGACGCCTACGCGTGGGCCGGCCCCGGCGGCGGCGCCGGCCGCGTCGCCCCGTACTGATCGATCGCCGCCGGACATGGAAGAAGCAGGGAGAGGAGAGCAAGCAAACTAAACATCAAGCGCCGGCGCGCTTCGTCGTCGCCATCGGCATGCAGCATGGTACAATCCATCGATCGAAGCTAGCTAAGAGTCATCCATCAATCCATCTCGATCTCTCCCCGCCTCTGCTAATTACCCGGCCCTCTTCGTTCCCGTGCTGTTCTTCGTTCGTGTAATCGTCAGTCCGCCATGGATGGTCAACAATTACCCGATAACCCTCTGCCTGTAGTAGTGTAATTCCTCGTAGTGCTTTGGAACTGTTAATCTCTGCGGTTAATTTTTCTTTCACTTGCACCTTCACCTGATGAGCAATGCATGATGCTGCTGCATCGTCGATCCACCTGTAGAGAGAGAAAGGGAGGAGGGGTTGAGGAGGAGATTAGAAGTAGTAGTAGTGCTAGCAGAAGCAATTAAGCTTCCTTTAAAAAATTGTTTTAATCTGTCTCCATCAGTCCTTCTCTTTGTCTCAGCCGAGCTGGGGATCGAGACCACAGGGGCGGAGCTGATTTGAGCTTCGATCGTGCGAGGTCAAACGGGCGGGGGGAGCTGATCAATCGAGCTGCGTATTTTATGGGGGGTGATGGGCGAGTTCGTTGTTGTTTCCCTTGGGCCTGTTCATACCGTGCACCCAGATGTGTCTAAGGGGAGTGGCCATGGCCGCCGGGCCAGCAGGCCGGTGATGGATGCTATCACATGATCGAGCTGCTAGCTAGCTACCTAGCTAGCCAACCACTTCACCAGCGGGCGAACGGGGACGGCGCCCTCTCTGCTCCCACTTCACCATATGTGACGCGCACTGCAACACTTGCTATATTTTATGTTGTCTCGAGTGTCAAACTGGGTCGATGGACAAGGGAGGGAGATTAGTCGAATAGTCGTCGTCATCGCCACAGGCCTCAGGTGTGCGCTTGGTGTCTCTTGGACTCTGGGCCATGCTCTGTGTGTGTGCTTTGCTTGGGTTAGTTCCAGTCTCTGACAGTAAACCCGTGATCATTAGCAGGGTGTGGGGATTATACACACACAGGCTGTGTGCCACTGTACTTTTGCTAGTTCAATTAGGAGATTTACTGTTTCTTTTCTTTTTTTGGCTCTAACTGGTGAACATTCACCCCCTTCAACATTTCAGACAAACGGACGAATTTTTTTTGGAAAATAGTTCAGTAGTTTCTAAAGCATATTATTGTCAAACACTTCTACATTGTTTTGTAACATTTCAGAAAACCCTATCAACTAACCATATACACAGCAAAGTCGTTTAACAGTTGTTGAAAAGCTGACAAAAAGTTTTTAAACCTACTAGTTCAGCATTTTTATAAACATATCTCAGTTTTTTTAAAAAAAAGCTTATGCAGCACGCAGTTTTTCTTTTATTTTGGTAAAGATTCTGTACCAAATGAATTCAAATTTTGTCAAGTAAACTCATTTGTTCGAAAATTGCTAAGAGGTTTACCCGGCCGTGTAGGATTTGTATTGTAAATCATTAACTAGAAAAATGTTGATAGATCTAGCTTCTTGTGCGCGTCATATTAGAAATAATTACTTAATTAGAAGAAGTTCATTAATTGAACCTGTTATTATGCTTTATAAGTAGATCTACTAAAATCTTTATTTGATTCCACCAGATTTCATGTCTATAAATTTTAGATTTCCTTCCAAAACTAGGGTCTTTGTCAATAATTTTCACTATGGCCCATCTAGCTTCCTTGCTCATAGCAGGTTGGGCCGTTTGGGTGGGGTGGGGGTGGGGGGTTAAAAAACTTTTTTTCTAAAAAAAATAGAATTTATTAAAAAAAATTCAGAAAATTCCGAAAACACACCCTTATATATATATATATATATATATAGATGGCCATGTGAAGGTTCATCACGAGAACTTTAGGGGGATGGTATGTAGTTCTTCCAACTTAACTCTATATATACGTACGCACACACGTCTAGTGGCATGTTCGATAGAGGTGCATGCTTACTACTGATATATGTGCACAAAACACTTATAAAGGTGGATATAGAGAGCCTGTTTGGCATGGCTCCAGTTCTAAGATCCATGGCGGAGCTGAACTTTTTTTAAATAGATTAAAATATTATATATTTTTACTTTAAATCTAAAATAAAAGTATAATGACTCAACAAAAGACCCTTGATATATTTGCAACTCTATCTCCAAGAATTCCTGGAGCTGGGTATAAACAGCTCGAAGAACTCTATGAATTTTCTGGAGTTGATGGAGCTATGCCGAACGGACCCATGGTTGCATTGGATGGATTTACTTACCACTGATACAACAACATTCTCTCGATGTTTAGTTAAGCAACCATGCATGCATGCCTAAACATCAAACAACGCTGCCTCTGATACGACGAAAAGCCTGCTCGATCTGCCGAGCGATCGGTCGAGCATAGCGCTGCATCCGATCCGTGCATTTCCTCGTCGATCCTGCGGCGCGCAGTTGGTGCGTGCTGCCCTGCTCCGGAAGCACGAGGCACTGTGGCATGCAGGGCACGGTTGGGAGGGACTAAGGTCACAGTGGGCGCAGGGCATGCCTGCCCTGCCTGCCTGCCTGCTGCTCGTTGCATCTCGCAGCCGCAGGCATCTGCCGCATGCAGGCAGATGCAGGCGAGGAGGAGGGGGGCAAATGATTCCGGTGGCCGCATGCATGGCATGGCATGGCATGCCACGATCTGCGGGTCGCTTGCTATGCTGCCTGCCCTTCCTTTTACTGCAACGGCGACGCCGGGAGGCAACGCAGGCAGCGCAGCGCCGAGTTCGAGGCTGATGCAAGGAACAGCGGCTGATGCCTATTTATCTCTCTCTCTCTCCCAGTGGCAATTACCAGGCATGGATGCAGCCGCAGCCCGCAGAGGGGAGTGACCGAGTGAAGTATGGGCCGCCTGATGAGGAATTGAATCGTGGGCAGGGTTTACAAATCCGACTAGTCCGGTCAAACCGCCGCCCTCCGGTAGCAGTTTACCGGACCGGTTGACCAGAAACCGGTAGAAATCGGTTGAATTCAAATCCAAATTCAAAATCGCATATGCAATCGGTTTCGACCGGTTTACCGGCCGATATGACCGGTTTGGGAATTTTTTATTTTTTGAATTCAAATTTGAATTTTGAATTTGGACCGGTAGACCGGTTTACCGGCCGGTTTGACCGGTTTACCGGTCGGTATGACCGATTTGGAAATTTTTATTTTTTTGAATTTAAATTTGAATTTTGAATTGGAGCCGATTTGATACCGGCCCAAACCGTAACTGGGCCGGACCGATTTGACCGGTACATGGTCAAACCAAACCGGTTCGGTTTGGGAGGGGGAGCTGATGAGGCCGGCCGGCCTCCCCATCCATGCCATGCATCGAGCTAGGCTAGAGAGAGGAAGGGGTAGAGAGAGGGAGAGATGTGACGTGTGATGCGATGTGTGTGGGTGTGATATGTGTGATGTGAGAGATTGAGGGGGTAGAGAGAGAGAGCGTGTGCGTGGTGGTGGTGGTCAGTGGCCTCAGGGTCACACGTGCACCTGGCGCCTTTTCGAGGCAGCAACAGTTGGGAGGGTATGGCGCGCAACAGCTAGAGAGAGAAAGCAGCGGCAGCTGGGGATGGGATGGGACGGCCAAAAGACGGGAGGCTGCAGGCGCTGGCGCTGCCACTGCACGCGCGCGGTGCGTCGTGTTGCCGTGGCTGGAGCGGCCCGGCCCGGCCGGGCGGCCATGCGTGCGCAGCGCATGCATGCCGCACCCGAGCAGGCGAGAGGATGGCCGCGGCGGTGGCGGTGGCAGTGGGCGAGCGAGACCATCGTCCTCGTTCGTCACGGTCGTTAGTTATAAAATTCTAGAGCAACGACACAGTACAGTGCTCGATCGGGGACCAGGGTTACGTGACGGTGTGTGTGTGTTGGGGGTGGGGGGGGGGGGGGGCGTGAGAGGTTTCAAACTTTCAATCCATCTCCAATTCTCCGAGAGAGAGAGATCCCCAAGTACCAGTTCTCTTACAGTTTCGATCGTGTCACCTATTTGCAACCACTACACACCAAATTACTAGCGAATTTCTTTGCTGTTCCGCTAGGTTTAATTTCTTAAGGGTCGTCGTCACAGCTCTGGACTTTGCTTGCAGGGGGCCTATACAGTAGTGTGGTGTGCAGATAGACCGACTCAATGGACAATACTAGCTACCTTGCACGCTTCATTCATTCGCCCCGTTGACACGGTTACACGTGGTGACCGGCCGCACGTTGAATTTTCCAGGGCATATCCGATCCGTATGGGACTAGTAGCTCAGGAATCATTCTCATCTTATCCTTTTTTTTTCTACAACAAAGAGGAGAAGACTCGGGAGTCGTTTGATCCTCGACGACTATATAACCTATACCTGCAGAGATATGCTGATGCAAAAAAAATACGACTAGGCAAACTGACCTGGGCTGTGTTTAGTTGCCCCAACTTCCTCCAAAATTTCCAAAATTCCCATCACATCGAATCATTAAATGTACCAAAAGACGCATGCATGGAGTATGAAATGTAGGTAAATAAAATAACTAATTTCACAGTTTAGATGTACATTTCGAGACGGATCTTTTGAACCTAGTTACCCCATGGTAGAATAATATTTACCACAAATAAACAAAAAGTGCTACAATTTGCTACAGTTCCAATTTTACAGGATTTTGCAGGATCTAAACACAGCCCTGGTGGTGCAAACAGACAAGCACATTTCTATAGAATAATACATAAAGTCAGGTGTCCTCGAAGCTTTACTGTTAGTCGTATAGCATGGTCTGACCCCAATAGAATTCAAGTTTTATACTGCACTTTGTCAGGCGTTGATATAGGACTAATTCCATCGACCATGCACATTTTGATCCGAACAAATGATACTTCACTGTAACTGACGCCCACAGTTACAAAAGTTCCCGGATCAGTGGATGGCGATTTTAACACTATTGGGACAAAAATGTACTCGCGTTCTCGGTACAAGAACAATGTTCCGAATGTGGCACCGTACCACGTTCCCGGTGTATCTGACACAGCAAAACGCCAAATCCATCCAGACCATGAACACTAGCAGACTAGCTACTCTCCCAGAAAGAAAAGAAGACCGTGAATCTTGCGAGCAATGACCATGTGCATGCGATGCGATCCCAGAGGAGAGATCTGGTCCGAGATAGATAGATCTCGATCCCTGATGGCCTCCTTCCCTCTCTCTCTCTGCTTGCGGGCAGGGTTTTTTTACCGACCGGTGAAGTCAAACCGCCGCCGCCCGGTTCCGGTTTACCGGTCCGGTTTAACCGAAAACTGGTAAAAATCGGTCAAATTCAAATTTCAAACTATAGACTCCAGTCCAATCGGTTTATACCGGTTAGCCGCCCGGTTTGACCGGTAAACCGCCCGGTTTGACCGATAAACCGGTCCGGTTTGAGTGGAAACCGGTCCGTTGAACAAAAATATCGACTTTAGTTCAAAATTTGAATAATGTATAACATATTTTACATTATATTTGTATACTTTTGTATGCACGATTTTTTTTTGTTTAACTTCAAATGCCCGCAAAGTATACTAAATGAACAAATTTTTGAAAATTTTTGACACCATTAAATTCGTAGCAACTTGAAGTATTTTTAGAATTTTTTTGGGATTTTTTCATTTTTTTTAAATTCAAATTTGAATTTTAAATTTAGGCTGGTTTGAAACCGCCCCAAACCGGAACCGGTCCGGACCGGTTTGACCGGTTACCGTGGTATCCGGACCGGTTCCAGACGGTAAATTTAACCCTGCTTGCGGGTGCTCGATCAAACCTCTGAATGCTGATGAAGGAGTAGGAGGGGGTACCGGCCTGTAACCCTGTGTGGCAGCCCCGCCCAAATTAATCCGGCTCAAGTGCGCTAACCATCTCCATAAAGGCAATACAGGTTAATACGCACTTCAAGCGGAGTAATCCGGCAGTGCTGTCGGGTAAAATCCCGATTAAACCACTTGAAACAGGACTGACAAAGCAGTTCAGAGAATGCAACATTCCACAAATTATACAGTACAAAGTATGAAACTGATTTGTTATAATTACAAACTGAGTTTGAATTTATAAAAGTACAACAGAGTTCAAGTTTGACGAAAAACGAATGATAGTCTAGTGACGAAACCAGACGTCATGATGAAGCCCATACATGACGTCAACCGTAACCTCCGATGTACCACCTGAAAAACAAAGCCACAAGCAAGGCTGGGTATACTAATACTCAGTAAGGCTTACCCGACTAAGGGTATACTTAGCTCTTTATCTAGACATGCAAGACTTTTGGCTTGAGGGGTTTGTTTTGCCAAAAAGCAGTAAATAGTAGATCTTTAATTTCAGATTTTAGCTTTCAGGTTCTAGTTCAATTAACCATTCTAAATGAGCATCTATCCAATAGCATACATGGTAGAAACAATTATCTTTCATCATCCAATCAGCCATATTCATCATCATCATCATCTTTCACTTTTTACTCTATGTGGCAGAAGTATTAAGCAGTCCCAAACTGTGAGAAGCGGACGATTCGAATCGAATTTATTAACCTTGCAAAGCAGACCTAACCACACGTCACGTGGTTACTCCCAGAGTCACACGTGCAACATTTTCCCTTTCTTTCCGGGTTGTGGATCAGGGTCACCCACCTCGACTACTAGAATTCACGCCCGGCGTGCGCCTTTTTGTACCCGCATGTGGCCGCATGTGAACCTAGTTCAAAGAGGGTGAAAGTAAAGTCCACTCGCCGGGCCGATCAGGTACTTAACCTTACCGATTACCATATTTCTCGGCATGTGGTTAGTACGTTCAAACGCTTAACCACCACTACCACACACTGCGGCCTTATCCATTTTCACTAAACAGACGGGGTATCACAAGTACCACAACCCTGCCCGTAGACCTTATAGTTGCAACAAGTAGTAAACACCCAACTCCTACAATTTCTCGTGAGCGACAGGAAATCACTCGACTTCTACCGAACCATTAGCATAGCCAACTAGCGACTTACACATACTAGTGTTCAAGCATCGGTACCTAGGATCATGCAACTAAGGTTCCAGTCAACTCCTGTAAACTTAAATGCACAAGTAGATAGGAACAATAATAAGTTGCATAAATTTAAAATAGAAGGACATGCTCCGGGGCTTGCCTTCCTGGGCGTAGCTAGTTCTGGGCTCTTCCGAAATTGGGTTTGGGTCTTCAGTTGCTTCAGTTAGATTCACTTGAGCTTCCTGCAGCTCACTCTCGGACTCGGGCGCCATCTCATAATTTTCGTCGACGAGAGAAGTCGTATCTATATGAAATGCACATGCATGAGTGGTGTGATGATAACAATTTATTATTTTCTTCACTAAAAAGTTGTAACCCAACAGAACCAAAGTTAAAGAGTGAAACACTTTCATTCATATTTTACTGGGCAATCGTTTATAGAATAAAATCTCATATGTTTTAGTTCATAAAAGAATCTAGGATTGAGTTTCAACACTTCATAAGTTAGAAATAGTTTCAGCAACTACAAAATTTACACAAGGTAGTACATCAGATCAGAAACTTGCAGTAAAAAAAATTTCAGGCAAAAACAGTAAAGCAAGGATGCATGAAACATACTCAAAAACAGCACATGCTAGGATCAAGATGAATTTACACAGATTAAACTACAACATTTATGAATCTCAAATTTTTACAGAGGAGTCTACATATGATTCTAAACACACTTTAAATTTATCAGAATTTTTCTAGACATTAAGCAGGAGTAATAAAATTGACAAATTTAACTCACATATAACAAGACTAATTAGTACAGAGAGTTACAAAGTGTTTTTGGCTCTCAAAGTTTGTATTCTAGCTTCTCTTCTGAAGGCTAAGGAACGGTAAAATTTTTAGATTTTTCTAGATGCAACAACTATTTATCACAATATAGCACCATTTTTAAGTATTAATTCACAGAGCTAGCTACACAAATCTAAAAATAATGAAACTTGGACAATGGTGTTCATCTAATATTGTAAGTACACAAAAAAAGTTTCATACACATGTATATATCAGAACATCCAGAAATAAAAAGTAAATTATTCTACTAGATCTAGCCAAGACTAGGGTTTCATCTAGTTACAAGTGTTAACCGGTGCTCAATTTTTACACAAAGCTAAGCATGGCATGAAGTAGCTACCAGCCAAAAATCACCCATAGATGCTGAGTAGAACTCCTAGAATAATTATAGCCTATGTAATATAATCTTTTTCCTAGATTAAAATATAGACACAAAATAAATATGTGCATGTAATGAAACTTGTAGATCTTGTGGCAAGGATTCCAAAACATATAGATTTGCATTTTTCTGATTTTTCTACAAATTTCTAGGCATTTTCAAAGTTTGCTGTTTTGAGTTCATGGCGTTTTTACTCTTGGACCCCTGGAGTTTTGTCTCCTTTTCAGGGTGAGCCCCTGGCCGAAAAACAGGGGAGGGCCGGCGGCACCGTTTCTGGCGAGCAGGGTCGCCGGCGGTGGGGGGCCCGAAGGGGAAAAGAGAGAGGGGCTCACGGGCTACCTCTGGAGGGTCTTGGGCTCGCGGACGCGGACGGAGATGGCCTCGCCGCAGATAGGGGCGGCCGGCGGCGGTCTGGACCGCGGCGGCGGCATTCCGGCGGGGGAAAAGGAGTGGGGCCGGGTCGGAGAGCACCAGCGGAGCGTGGGGAATCGGTTCCCGGGCTCGGCTTGGGTGGAGGGAGGCCGGGGAGGGCAGCTCCACGGCAGCTCAGGAGGGGGCGGCGGCCATGGCGATGGCGGGCGGCGTTCTAGGCTGGGAAAGCTCGGACTTGGCTCAGGAAGTGGGCGAGAGTGGAGAAGCTTCCTTGCGAAGCAAAAGGGGAAGGATGAGAGCAGGGGCAGAGGGGTGAGGCGCAAGTAGGCCGGCTCGGCACGTCATCGCCGTGGCGGGCGGCGGCAAGAGCGGTGACCGCGTGGCGCGTAAGCATAGGTTGCAAAGGGCGGTGGCGAGGCAGGTCGACAGCTGGTCAGGGAGTTCGGTCGGGGATGGTCCTCGGCCGGGCCTGTGCGTGGCCGGCGGCCTCTGCTCGGCCGGGCGTGGAACAGGGGAGGGTGAGGGAGAGAAGAGAGAGTAGAAAGAGAAGAGAGGGCAGCGGTTTGATTTCAAATCTTCTCAAACTTTTTGAACTGAACTTGAAAAATTTTGAATACGAAAGTTGTTCAAAATTTTAAGATCTACAATTTTTGTTTCTGGCACAAACTCATTCGAAGCTTAGATCTACAGTTAAATTTGAATTATTGTTGAACGTGCATAACTGCCACATTTGAGTTTAAATTCAAACTTTTCTTTGATTGTTGTATGGAAACTTGAAAATCTTTGAACATAAAAGTTGTTAATCATTCCAAACCCTACAACTTTTGTTTTAGGCAAAAGTTTATTTGAGCAATGTTTTGGGAATTATTTTCTAAGAATATTTGTTTGAAAATTGAAAAGAATATAGTTTAAACCTTTAAAAACTTTGATTCAAATGACTCGTCATTTCATGTACAAAACTTCATTTTCTCACCTGTTTTCATATACACATAGACACATACACATGCATATACAAACACACACATATATATTTCCCAAAAGAAATGCATAATTTGAATTGTTCTTGTTTATTTAGCATGATTCTGTGTTTATTATTTCTTGCTTAGTATTTTAAAAATATGGGATGTCACACCCTGTCGCTGCCTGATGACTTGCCACGCCACGCCATGGCCGCGACCGTGACGTCTGCTGCCTTTCGCTCTCGCCCCCCTGCCCGGCCAGCCGGCCGATCCATGACGTCGTCGTCGGCCGGTCGGTACATGCACATGTCCGATAAGATGGTTATAGTATAAATTTCCTTCCCGGGTCCCTTTCAGGCCCGTGCCCCAGGGGGCGTGCGGCCCGTGCGGCTGCACAGGGCCCCCATTTTTTTGGGGCCTCAGAATTTGTAGCAGCCCATTAACTCCCCGCATCCTTCCTACTTGGCCGGCCCTAATGCAAATGGTGAAACGGACGCATGCCACGCCCCTGCCCTGCACAAAACAAAAAGGCCCACAACACTGAGGAGTCCTGACACCCGCCGCCCGCCAGTTTAGTTGTCGTGCCGTCTTCCTCTAATCCTGTGCCGATTCATCTTCAGTTCTTGTTTTTCACGAGTCACGACACCAAAGGCCGAGCTGTCGAGGCAGATGCCAGACGGCAGGGCAGGCAACACCGTGTCACCGCCGAGGCCATGATCGCGAGTTTGCGACGGCGACGCGGTGTAGCAGCCGGCCGGCGGCCCCAGGGCAGGCGGAGAATTCAGCAACGACAGGTCGGTAATTTCAACTCTTCACGCAATTGACTGGCTTAAGGAGAAGGTAAATAGATATTTCTTTTAATTCCCAATTGTATTGATATACATATATACTTGTATCCTTTGAGTCTTTAATGGATTAATTATAATTTTGTTCTTTCATCTTTTATGTTAGAAAACGATCGATAGAAGTTATATTTTTTGCAAATCGATCTAGAAAATATGATTCTAGTAGCCAAAAACATAAGAATGATTAGTTTAGTAGGCATCAATTCAGAATTTCGCACAGGGCCCCGATTTATGCCGCCCTGGTCCCTTTCACCTTTACGTACGCGTACTTGGTAACAGCAGTATTTGTATTGTATTTCAAACCCGGCCGCGAGCTCATCCATTATCGATACGATACGTCGGCGTCGTACGTGTACGTCCGTTCCACGCCGGTGTGTGTGTGGATGGATCGGTCAACGACGATGCATGCGCTGGCAGCAGGTGCACACGATGGCTACTGCCGGTGGTGCCCTGACAGATGAAGTGTCAGAGCTCATCAGAACGTCAGTACTTCAGTCGTAGCAGATCGATCGATCTTTCTCTCAAGGAGAAGAAAAAAATACTGAAAAGAATGTTGCTGTCAGTGCTTAGCTAACTAGTAGCTAGAGAGCTCCTCTGTACTTGCTCGTAGTACTGGTACGTACTCCGGCGTCGTGTACACCGACGTCATACGTGCGTGTAACACAAGTGCTGAAAACGAGGGCGCAGAGATCAGATTCAGATCAGGTCCTCCATCGTCAGCAAAGTGTCTTGGTGTCTGTCTTGACCGACGAACCTCACGAGATCGACTAGTCCCGTACTCCCTTGCACAAACTCAAATGCATGCATTCCGAAACTTTTGTTCGGCGCATGTGAATTTTTCAGGGATTCAAAGAAAGGGACAGTTCGATCGGTTCCAAAAACAACAGTGCAGTACTTGCCATCAGATCACTTATCTGCAAGTAATTAAGCCGATGGTAATTTTGTCTGTAACAGAATTTCCCTTTATTTTGTGCGCGTATCTCTGAAGGAACACGCACTGGGTACAAGTTCTGTGGAGTCTTCTCGCTCTACAGGCAACTGGCTTCTTGTCTGAACTGACAGGGGTCGATTGGATGGTTACCATTAACCCCCCCTCTCGGTATGTTAGGGAGCGTTAAGGCCCTGTTTGATTTTCACTAGCATAGCATAGCACACAATTTCTGAGAAAAGAATTTCACATGCATGGAGTACTAAACGAAATTTATTTGTAAAATATTTTCATGGATGGGTGTAACTTTTCACGACGAATCTAATGACAGTAATTAATCGATGATTGACTACAGTTATGCTACAGTAACCATCATCTAATCGTGCGGTCAAAAGCCTCATTAGGTTCGTCTCGCGAAGTAGAGCAAGGTTGTGGAATTAGTTTTGTAGATTGATTTTATTTAGTACCCCTAATTATTGGTCAAAATTTTTATGCTACTTATGATAAGACACAACCAAACAGGGCCTAAAAATATTTGCGAGCAGGATTGTTCCCTTCCTCGCTATCCGAGTCTGACTGATGGTGGCACACACGACGACAAGATGGGAATAAGAAATCCAAAGCTGGAACTGGAAGAAGGAGATATGCCTAGCTATGGAGATAAAAGGCAGCACTAGTACATCCTAGGACTGAGAGAGCCATCACTTTGCACTGCAAGGGCAAGTCAATTTAGGTTACCGCCATGCATCCACTCCTCTCTCTCTCCGGTCTCCATGAAAGTTTTATGGGCACAATTATCTAAACTAAAAATTAGGTAAATATACCTGATGAGTTTTATGATAATAAAACTCTCCTCACATCCCATGAAACTATATCCTTCTCTCTTTTTGCCAATAATACTATATCATCTAATGTTATGAAATGCTTCATAAAACTTTCATTGAGACTAGCTTCAAGCTTCAGAGAAAGATAGCGAGGGAGAGAGGGAGCTGTCTGCAAGCAGGTAGTGCAGGCAGGAGTGGCTCAAGGCTGGTTCTTTCTTGCTTGTGTCTGTCTGCATATGATATGAATCATATGAGAGAGTGTGCATCAGTGCATGCATGCCCAGCAGGCCTCTTCTCTCAACCACTCTGGCTGTGTTTAGTTCCCTCAACTCTTCCAAAATTTTCAAACTTTCCATCACATCGAAATCACATCGAAACATTAAATATATCAAATGACCCATGCATGGAGTACTAAATGTAGATAAATAAAAAAACTAATTGCATAGTTTTGATATACGTTGCGAGATGAATCTTTTGAGCCTATTTAGCCTATGGTAGGACAATATTTACCACATACAAACAAAAAATGCTACAGTATTTTTCGCAAATACTTTTCGCATCTTTTTTACAACTAAACACAGCCTCTGATGAATGATGATGTTGACCCTCGCTGGGGCCCGCCTCCAAATGGCCTTCGTCTTCTTTTCATGAAGTGTGCAAAGGTAAACCATGCCTAGCTTGTTTATTGGCTAAAACTAAACTAAAAGCCCCCCTCCCTCCCTCCTCTCTCCTGGGTTGCTTTCTTGAAGTTGGTGTGGCGAAAAGGCCCTACCTGGGTGTCATTAGGGCATGCACAATGGTGTAGACGGTTGCCGTCTATAAGTGTCTAGAACATCGCACACAGACAACAAAAAAGACAACATGTACAGTGGAGTGTTGTGAGTCTATCTACAGGTTATTTAATACAGGTATGGACACACAACATAAGGTGATCAAGTCTAAATTGGATCTTTGTATACCTTTTTGTTGCATGTATGAAATAATACTTTGTGAATCAAATAAAATGAATTGTACCGGACGTACTATAGAAAAGCAAGAACATAGTTTTATTCATGATCTGCACAGGCTCTAGCTCTTTTGATCTGTTGCGCTTCTTCGGCGGCGAGCTCTGCTCCTTTGTCTGCCACGGGTCAGCAGCCTTGTGCACCCCTGCAGAACAAGTTCAGATTATCAGAATTTCCATATAAGCATCAACTAATTACAGGAGAAACAATTCCTGCGTACTTGCAGTTTCACATGTACAGAAGAATACATATTTTATTCGAAGGATTAAACTGAAAAAGGTAAAAACAAAGAGCTGCACTTGCATGGATTTAGCTGTTCAAGTGATCTGCTTCTCCTCCTCTTGTTCCAGGACAAGCATGCATCTAGTTCTTTCCTCTGTTCTAGGGCACACACATAGGGTGGTACTACGCTTTATCAGAAAAGCACATGTCCTTGGACTGCAAGAACGGCTTGCTAATTCAATTTAAATCTGAATGACATATAGGCCTCAACCATAAGACCACAACCTTGCTAATTCAAGTTCAATCTGAATGACATATAGGCCTGAATGACATATTTGCAATTTCTACTACCTGGCAAATAGATAACTCAATTTCATTTATAGCCTTCAGTTCACTAGATGCACCCATAGATAGATATAGATAACTCAATTTCATGAACAGAGCAAGGTTCAGCTGTCCAGAGCAAGGTGAATACATTAACTCAATTTCAGGAACAATGCACATCACAGACAACATCACTAAAGTTTCAGAAAGCTTACGTCAAAGTCGGCGGCGAAGCTTGGCTCTTGGGGTGGATCATCTGCAGCTGCCGTCGCCAAGGTGCCAATCCGCTAGCTGTCGCGTCGCTGTCGCCGCCTTGCCGCCCAGCGACGTCGTCGCTGCCTTCCCGGCCCGCGCCGTCGTGCTTTTCTCCTCGCGCGCCGCAGATGCTGCTAGGAGCTCCCGCACCGCCGCAGCCGACCGCTACTCCGGCCCCATTTGTGAGACCCCACCGTGACTGCAGCTGGGATTTGGTGGAGGAAATGGAAAGAGGAAAGGAAAAGGGCGCGCTCGCAGGTGGATTTCACGCGCGCGGGCAGGGGAGCACCGGATCCTTGCCGTCGTCGCCGAGTCGCCATCCCTACGTACAGTGCGCGGCGAGCGGGCGATGGGCGCTCGGAGCACGAGCCAGTGCCGTCGCCTCGCGAGACGACGGCACCGCTCGGTTCTCTGCCAAATCGTGATTAATTTGCTTGGGTAATCGTAATAAACCGTAAAACGACGGCATCATTAAGAGCGTTGTACATGCCCTTATCCGCTAACAAACTGTGCGCTTATCAGCTCCGGCCGGTCGGCTGCGCCGGCAGATGCGGACACGCACGGCCTCTGCGATTCAGCCGGGATCGAAGGCCAAGGGTTTTGTTCCTGTAAACCAAACCACACTTCTTTGGGGAATTGGACCCCCAGGCCAGCAGCTAGCTGCTCTTTACTTGCATGCAGGAACTGATGGCGCTGGATGATCCCATCATCCCAATTCGAGTTCCAGTTCCAAATGTGCGCCGGATGAGTTCGTGTGCGGTGATGCCGAAAACAGGGAGGCAGTGGGATGCCACTGTGCCAATTTGGTGGGCGATGACAACGGCCATGAGATGGAGTCATGTCTGTTGGCCTGTCAATTCTGGAGTTGTTGCACACTCTCATCTGCAGTTTCGTCAACAGTGTATATGTGGCATCGATCTGGGCAACCTTGTCGAAACACAAGAGTGGCGAGTGCAATGGGCTGGTGCATTTGGACTTGCAGGTACCATTCCTCGCCTACCAATCGGCACTCTTCTCGGGGCATCAGCTCCTCCTCTGAATAATGTCGTGTTTAGTTTGAGCGCAAAAAATTTTTGCGTTGGAATTTTACTAATTTGAAATATTAAATGAAGTCTATTTATAAATTTTTTTGCACAGATGGGTTGTAAATCGCGAGACGAATCTAATGATACTAATTAATCTATGATTAATTAATAACTAGCGGATAGTTACTGTAGCATACCTGTTGCAAATCATGGATTAAGTAGACTCATTAGATTCGTCTCGCGATTTACAGCCCATCTATAAAAAAAGTTTTGTAAATAGACTTCATTTAGTACTCCATACATGTGTCGAAATATTTGATGTGATGGTTTTTTTTTGTGTTTATGAGATTTACGGGTAAAAATCTAAACAGTACCTAAACATTCTGCGCGTTTGTGCACAGTACGTAAGGTGGCCAGTCACCACCATTGAAAGCTAGGTCTTCTCTCCCAACAGCCGGTCACATTGACATGAAGATACAGCAAACATGGGCTCCTGATCTCATTATTGAAAGCTACATACAGCCCGGAAAAGGGCACTGCTTGTATCTGTATTCCCAATCCAAAACATGGGCACCTGATGGTACTGAAAAGTAGTGCACGGTGCGCCTAGAGGCTAGTGCCCAGTAGTGTTTTTGTTTGCTGTGAGGAACAAGCCCAAGTTGATCCCGTCTAATCGAGTCATCGTCCATTGATCAACTTGATTAGAGAGAGCCAATCCCGGTAGTCCTTGGAATGTGTCATGAGCACCGCCCAAGATTTAAACACACTCCACGAGCACAACAATAACACTATTACATAGGTACGTCAAACACATGAGATCATATTACAAAGCGGTTCAAAGTTTAATACAACAAGTCTTCAGAGTTTCTGCAGCGAAAAGTTCTACTACTGACACTCCATACATAAAGCAAAATAAGAAAGTAACACTATATGCCGATAGTGCCCTTCACATAGCCACCGGCCATTACTCCTCACCCGCACCTCCGTCCACGGGGTAGAAGTAGCCGAACACGGCCTCCGGCTGCGCCTCACCTGCGTCAACTTAACGGCAGCAACGTGAGTACAAAAGGTACTCGCAGGGCTTACCCAATATGAGTATATAATATCCCGACCTCAAGGAGAATGCATTTGGTTAGTAGCAAGGATAGGATACGGTATTTAATTTTTGCATAAACGCATCTAACTTTGATCAAGTTGTAATAAGCAAAAGACAGATCATCTATATCTCTAGAGCATGCATCAAACAATTACATAAATAAAGTGTTCATAAATCATAAGCTCAATCTTCCATGAACTTCCTCGGTAACTCTACACTAAAGTCAAAGTACAAGAGCGTGCTCAATGTCCGAGAGCGCGGCTATTGCAATAGATCGAAAACCCTGCAGGGGTGTACAACTTTTCCCACACGAGAACAAAACCAACGACTATACCCACAGCCAAGGATAAGTGTTGATTCATGCCTCAACCTTTCGCACAAACACAACCGACTATGAGCGAACGGTCGAGAAGGACAAGTGCACCGGAAACGCCGATCGCACTCCATCACAACTCGCACCGAATCCGATCAAGGCAAGGTGTGACTTATGTTAATTGGCTTACCGTCCCATTATGAAGTATGTGGTTTGTACGGAAAGGTGCTCAAGTATCAAAGCGATTACGCATCGATCCTTAATCAACTCAAGCAAGACTAACTATGTGAGCTCCATCCCAACATGGTCCTATCATACTTGCCCAAGTCCAAATCATTCTTCATATTTGCTCAACTTTTATCCATTCTTGACTAATCATGTAAATTAATCAAACATACTATAGCTTGCGAGTGGTGGTGACCTTGCCACCTCTCGTCTTGTACCGAAGCTAAGCATGGCTAAGCATATAGTTCGTGACACTTATTCAAGCATACTCATCTAAAGATGATATCCTAATCAAGGTTGATAATGCATCAAATAGGTTCTATGCAATCAATGATATATATAATAACTCATGCGCAAACAAGACACATATACTTCATTGATCCAAAATAGGGTGTAAGAAATGCTTAGGGGCCTGCCTTGAGTCTCGACGGGAGTAGAGTCTCCAATGATCTCCGGTTCAAGCTCCTCTTGCTCCGGCATCACGGTCTCTACACGAGTGCAATGATGCAAGATAAATAATATGCCATGAATGATTGACATGGTATGCAAAAGGTATGAGAAGGTATGATTTAACATTGCAAAACTATGATAAAAGGGGTTAGACATATAGTACATATGTGGAATAATCATAACTAAGTGTAAGGGTAAAGAACAACTAAATGTGGACCGTCCGGCTTGGGAGAAGCGGACCATCCGACTACAAACGACGGACCATTTGGTGGACCTTCCGCCGGTCAAGTGCGGATCGTGTTGGGTGAAAACATGCTCTCTGACTAAATCGCGGACCGTCCGAGTTAGGTTAAGCGGACTGTCCGGTCTGAACGGCGGACCGAGTGGCGGACCGTCCACGGTCAGTCGCGGACCGTGCTGGGTGGAAAACATGCTCTCTGACTAAATCACGGACCGTCCGGGTTAGGTTAAGCGGACCGTCCGCCTCTCAATTTGTGAAAAGCTAAGAATCGTGCAGAGGCTCTGTTGATTTGGTCAGGAGCTGGCGGACCATCCAGCCATGTCGGGCGGACTGTCCGCGACACGGCCGAGGCTCACCGGCGAGTTCGCCGCCGACGATTCCGGCCATGGTTTGGGGTGGGGTTTGTTCCTATAGATTCCTGGGAGTCTAGGGAGTTGTTATCGCTATAAATTAATAAGGGTTAATTTATGGGCCGAAAGCAAGATGGGTTTAAAGCAGAAGATTAAGGAAGGCTTGTAAATCGGCTCCTGCGTGAGCATATGGGCCACGTTGGCCGTGTATCCTTAGATTTAGTTCAAGATTAGAGATAGAGTCCAATCGGGACAAGATTAGTTTAGATTATTTCTCAAGTCTCCGGACTATAAATATGTATCCTTTGTTATTCGTAAGGGGAGCGTCATCACGACTCGCAAACAACAACTCTCGGCGCATCGCCACCCCTAATCCTAGGGTTTCAACCAAGTAAGTGTCATGCTGCCCTGATCAGGACAGTATTGTTCTTGCTTTTACCTTGGTATTACTCGTACTGAAGCATTTTTTATGGCGAGTAGTACTAGTTATCATGATATTCGTAGCATGGCTTTTAGTAGATCTTTTGTGCTTTGTTGCTTATCATCTGCGAATATCATGTTGTCTCTGTGTAGTCACGTTTTAATCTCTCGCTAGTTCTTATCGCATAGAACTAGTCGCACAGGGACAACACCCTGCTTCTTTCATGTTTAGTAGATCCGATCTGTTATGGTTTGCTCTTATCTTAAGAGTTGGCATAATATCTGCTGGGTTAGGCCTTGCAAACGGATTGGATGATCCGGTGGCGTAGTAGATGCTTTTTCTTAGCCTTGATAGGGATTGTTCCGGGAATCGGCTCTTGCTAGTTCTTAGGCCTCTGTTTTAGGTTGTGGTTTAGTTGTCTGTTACGTTCGCTAGGCCCAGTCACGTGTAGGATGTTCCGATCTAGCAGTGAGGCTGTTACCATCGTGGGTTAAGATTAATTGGACTTGATTGAAGCAGTTTTATAGTGATTTGCTCTATTTATCATATCCGGATACAATCAGATCCCGTCTGACACCGGGACTCGATCGGCTCTTCAAAGCCGATGCAAGAGTCGTCCCGGGGAGCCGACCACGGCTCGGACTTACGTTTACACGTGTCTTTGTATGCAGGAAACTGTTCGGGGCACGTCTACACCCTCCTGATCGGGTATAGGTCAGGTGGCACGCCCGGCTTTCACACATTCTCCGGGCGCGTGACGGAAATTGCGGGCCGTCGACGAGGGAGCAGTGCTTGCCAGCGCACCAGCAACCTCCCGGCTCTTCGTGTTGCCCGTCGTTGCTCGCCGGTGGGTTTCGGTAGACAACACATTCTGGCACGCCTGGTGGGACACTCGGCAACAACATCCACCGCAATGATGACCGGAGCTCAAGATCAAGAACCCGCTCCCAAGCCCGTCACATATGATGAGCTTCCTCCTGAACACAAGAAGAAGTATGATGAGATCAAAGCTCTGCTGGAAGCCGATCTCATCGGCTCTTTTGAGAGGACTCGCAACCATGGCATCAAGTGGAAGGGGTTCTCACCAGAAGGCGCTCTGGACAATGTAGATCTGTCTGTACCATCTGAGGAACGCACCAGAGCCCTGCGTCAGGAGATGAACTACATGGTGGCCCATGCGCTTCATTGGCACTCTCAGAGCTTGATGAACGAACTCGAGCGCATGGCGCATCGCGTCATCCAGGAGATAATCAAGAACCAGTACTCTCCATCCGGGCCAATCCTGGGGAGTCATACAGAGGAAGCTGCAATGCATTCTAGGCCGCAACTGCCGTTCTCGTTTGCAGCTCCCAGACCACACAGCTCGCCGATCTACGTCGTCCACAAGATCGGCGGTGATCCTGGAGAAGGCCAGTTCCTCACCGAGCCACCTAAGGAGATTCCGCAAGGCTACACGTGCGCCTACATCCCTGACAGCGTCAGTCCAGCACGCTCGGTGCAGATGGTGAACCCAGGAGCTCCTGGAGCAGACGCAGAAAAACAAGCGTGGCTGGCAGAGTACGCTACTGGGCCGAGTGCTGAGCCATCGGCCCCAGGAGTTCTCAGTGTGGAGCAGGTCAGTGCAATACTCAGAGACCAGTTCGGCATCCTGCCCAAGAGGAAAGCGATCGGTTATTCCAAGCCGTATCCAAGTGATTATGACTTGATCCCACTGCCACCCAAGTATCGGCTTCCTGAGTTCACCAAGTTCAACGGGTCAGAAGGAGCCAGCTCCATCGAGCATGTGAGCCGATACTTAACGCAGCTTGGGATGATCTCAGTATCGGATCTCACTTTGGTAACCAAATCGCACATGCATTATGGTTTCGAATCTCTAGGTCATCAATGGTGATTGGGCTCTAGGTGAGTTCTTGGCTTCAAATCCTAGGGCAATGGGGAATAGATCGGGGATGGGAAACACTCACCGGCGTCGAGTAGGATACTGGCAAGGGCTTCAAGTCGTCGGGGAAGGCTTGGAGTAGCTCGGGGTCGTCCTCCTTGCTTGAGGCTTGAAGGAGAAGATGAAGTGGAAGAAGAACTCGTTGGGGAAGCTCCTCCCCAAGGAAGAAGATGAAGTCGGGGTGGTGGAGCTAGTCGGCGTCGTTCTCCGGCGTCCTCAGGTGGTGCTCCGGCAAAGTGGAGGGGCTTCAATGGTGGGGAAGATGGGGGAGCTCCTCCATGGCTTGGACTTGAGAGAGAAGGTGAGGGGAGTGAATGGGATGAGGGAGAGAGAGCACGGGGTGCTCTGGTGGAAGAGGGGGCGTGGCTGATGTGTGGGGTCGGGGGAGACGTGGCGCCCAGACTCTGCGCGCACGACACGCAGCGGAGATGCACTAGCGGACCGTCCGCGAGTGTGGCGCGGACTGTCCGCGGGTGGGTGACGTGGCAGTGAAGTCGATGCGTTTGAGGTTGACCATGGTCGGCCACGTGGCAGAACCGCGGACCGTCCGCCGTATAGTGGCGAACTGTCCGCCACTGCCAAAAACAGCGTATTAACCTAAGGTTTAATTCTCTCCTTAAGGGGTGAGCTAATTATGTTTAAAACTTAAAGATGCATATGATGCCATGTTTAACTAGCTCATCAACATAGGACTGTTACATTTGCTCTGCCGCGCACTAAAAGATGATACTGGCAGTTAGCAAAAGCATACTAGGTACTGGCGACCTGCAGATTCAGTATAAGCTTTGTGCAAAATTTGGACAGTACATTTCTCTTCAAATAGAAGATTCTCGGGAAAAAGTAGAGCGCATGCTGCGTCCGATACATATAATGAAATGGAAGACTAGCTGCTACATTACACTTCAGCCAGCATGACTGCTCATCTTGCTAACTAGTAAATCCTAGAGTTCCGTAAACTGAAGTTCAGGGTAATGCAAACCAACACAGTACACAGCTCTGATACAATAACATAGCATCTACTAGCCAAGTCCCAGATTTCGCATGTCCTTCCTTTGAGCAGTGGACCCCTCTTTCTTGATCCGAGAAGGCCTGACAATGCGGTCAATGACCCCGTATTCGAGAGCCCCTTCAGCATCAAAGCGCTTCACCCTAGACAAGTCCTCATGAATCTGCAAAGGTGTAAATACTTCAGATGGATGGGACCCTTAGGACCGAAATTGCTGATACAATCATATCAAATAACAAGTGAAAAGATAAAATCATCTATGGGATATTCTCAAAATAATCAGAATATGGTACAGTAGCATGTGGTGTAATATGGCAGTGTGAATCAGATTTTGGAATTTATTACGCAATACTTGAGATGAATGGGACCCTTAGGACTGAAATTGCTGATACAATCGTATCAAATCACAAGTGAAAAGATTGAAAAATAAAATCATCTATGGGATATTCTCAAAAGAATCAGAATATGGTACAGTAGCATGTAACGTAATATGGCATTTTGAATCAGATTTTGGACTTCATTACGCAATACAAAAAAACAGAGCAATGCAAACCATAATGCACCACCAACTTGTACATAATGTGGCAAAAAAATTGTTTAAGCGCACATAATTTAAAGGAGATAAATCAGAATTTAGAAAGAAGGTTCATGAAATCGGAAGTCCTTGCCTTTTCGACAGAGTGACCTGTGTGCTCCGCGAGTTTGCCATACAGATAGTTCTTGATACGAATAAGCTCATTTGCTTCATTTTCAATATCATCAGCCTGCAGAGAAATATAAAATAAATAACAGACTCTAAGATGCAGGCATCCGATATTAAACCGATTGGCCTTCTGTTAAGATTATAAACCTGGCCTCGAGCAGCTCCAGCAGGTGACTGAAGTGAAATCCGACATAGGGGCATACCAGTACGTGAACCCTGGACAGCACAGAAAGAACAGATATATGTATTATACTCGAGCATATTCAAGACAATAGGCTCCAAAAAGAAAACCAATATTAACTAGTAATACCTTTTCACCAGCTGCAAGAATAAATCCTGCCAAATTGAATGCAAATCCCAAGCAGTGTGTACCAATTGGACTCTTCAGGCTCAGCATGGTATCATATAGTGTCATACACGGAGTAAGCTGCAAAACCAGGGATGAGTTCAGATTAGAATGTGACCTCATTTTCATGGACTCTTTGATCAATTATTTTAATATTTGAAACATAAAAAACATGTACTTAGATTTTTCAAATTCTTGATGCTAGTGCTGCTTCCATTTTCTCCCAAAAAGAATAACAATAGTAACATAAAAGAAGACAGCCAACATGAGTCCAAGCATGATGTTGTAAGGTTCTTACATCTCCTCCTGGTCCATTAATGTATAGAAGAATCTTTTTTGTATTATCAATGCTGTCAAGGTACAGCATGCTTGCCAACACTTGGTTGCTGAATTCTTCATCTATATTGTCCCCAATGAAGATAATCCTTTCACGATACTGGGCATGGAAAATTCAATTGTTATCGCGGTGGGCAAACAGAATTACATCAGTTCAAGGGAGCATGTAACTAGGTGTTGTCAAGTATTACCAGAGCATTCCATATGTCAAGCCATTGCCAGGTTCCTTCACCAGGGGTTCTGTAAGGCACACGTGGAGTACCTATAGGCATCATCGAAATGCGGGCTCTGGTAGCCCTCTTGTTTGACAACCTATCAAGGGCAAATTAGTACACTAAAATGTCAATTGTGTGCAACAAACGACGCCAGAGTAATTCTGTTTTTCTTCAGCTACCTCAAGTGCCAACAAATCTATGGAGTATCACTTCTTATTAAAACAGGGACGGGAAAAAATCCTTTGTTCTTTAACAGATGGATAACTCATCTTAAGTTGTAGATCTTCTGAATATCCATCGCTCGAATGAGACTCGAAAGGTCACTCATGTCTACAGACTATGGTTACTTAACGTGATCGAAAGCACTGCTTGCAGACTAACATAGGTACTTGCATTTCCATGTAAAGTGCCACATCCAACAATGCACTAGGACTAGAATTACAGCTAACCGAAATGGAGCAACAACAAACATTGCCAATGTGATAGTAACAGTACATCCTAATCCCCTATCACGGCGTAAAATCTAATTTCTCAGAAACCTGGGCGGCGGGCTCATGCCCCCAGCAAAGAAGGATCACGTGCCAACGCATACGGATCGGCGCACACTCACCCGAGAGAGATCCTCCGGTTGACGGCGGTGTAGAACCCCGCGCTGACATTCGGGCACGACGACTCCGACGAACCTGCTCGGCATCCTCAATCAAACACGGAAGATAAATCCAGCACAAATCCCAGCAAGTTTCGTCAGCTCTCGCTCACCTAGCTTGGTCTGCGCCCTGAGCCCGACGAAGACCCTGGTGCCCACGCTGCAAGAGGGGGGGGGGGGGGAGGCTAGAGAAGTCAGTGTGGGGAGAGATTAGGGTTTCAGGGTCGGAGGAACGGGAGGAGACGGCCAACCTGAGAGATGATGTCTGGTTAGCGGCGGCGCGGGCGTGGAAGCAGGAGGAGTTGGCCGGCGCCGCCGGGGACAGCACCATCGGAGCGGGCGGCGGAGTGGTCGGGGGGAAGGAAGTAGAACCCGTGGGGGAGTGGGTGACCGAGTGGATAACGGGGGTGCGCCTTGTGCGTCAAGATTCGTGCACCACGCGGTCCACGTGGATGATTTGACGGATGAGATGAACTTGAGCTCATGACGGCGGCGAGCGGCGGCGGAGGCGCGGAGTTGTTGGCGCCGCCCGCCGGGCCACCGCTCGCCGTCGATCAGAGATGCGTAGATTCCTCGCCTTTGGTGAAAGCTCTCATATCTAACGAGTTTGATCACTCTTCAGAGATTGAGAGGCGCATTGAACTTGGAATGCCCTTTGGTGAGACCGATGTTTAATTTGTTTTTGTCCATGTTCTTGTAATTCTTCTGCTCATGAGTTATTAGCACACTCGATTCGTCCGCTGCTCCCGTGTGTCAAGGACTCCAGGTACTATCGGGTTTATTTTAATTTTTGATGGAGTATTTTTTTTGCTCGAGTTTCTCCCCAAATTTTGTTATTTACATGCATGTATACCAGTGTAGCTGCTTCAATTGCCCCTATAAAAATTGATCGCACCTATGCCCTCGTGTTTTTTTCCCTGTAACCCGTATGCCCTTCTGTTAGAAGATAACGGGAAAAAAGATTGACAGGTGGGACTGAGCAGGGAAAAGACGATATTGCCTTTGTGAGTGAGAGTGGCCCTTTATCTTTTTCCCAACCTGCTCCTCCCCATATCCCCGCCACCTCCCCATCCCCCTCCGACGGCGAGACCGGCGCCACCGCCCGGATCTGCGGGGGGGGGGGGGGGCTAGCCACGCCCGGCCTCTCCTGCCGTGCGTGGAGGGCGCCGCCCGGCCCCGTCCTCGCCTGGAGCCACTCGGACCCTCCTACCGCGCGTGGAGGGCAGGCGCTCGCCCTGTCCCCGCCTGGAGCAGCCTAGCCCCGCCTGTCAGATCTTATTTACCGTTATCTTCTAACAGAAGGGCATACAGGTCACAGGAAAAAAACGCCAGGGCATACATGTGCGACCAAATTTTTTAGGGGTATAGAGGTCGGCACCAACTTGCATAAGGGCATACACGTAAAAGACTCCACATTCATGCCAAAAGTTTAGAATTTACAGTTTAGAAAAAGCTGCAACATATTCTACAAAAAGTTCTCTATTGTTCATCGTATTCATGAGTTACCAGCTTACAAGTTTCCTCTCTTTTTTTTTGGGAAAACGGGTTATGCTGTTGCATGTGGTCTGTGGAACAATTATATTTGCTGTGGGTACAAAAGAGTTGCATGATCAAGTTTTGTGTACGGAAAATACTTCGCGCGTACGTGGATAGCTACCCACCCACAGCAGTTAGGCCCTTCACAATGTGTGGCTTAAATGGTGCCTAAAATAGAGAGAAGAAATAGCCAAATTGGCACTACTCTCACCACCCATGCCTATGCTAGAAAAATGAGGAGAGATGCAAGTAGATGCACTAATGACATCTCTTAAAAAATTATTTCTCTAACACATGCGGCCTGGGAAAGACCGCAAGAAGGCATGACTCATTGGCAGCTTGGAGTTGATTCTATTTATTTATTTTTTCTATCTGTTATGTGGGTTCTATTAGAGCAAGACTTATGATTCAGCTTGCTGCTGGCTGAATCAACACCACCGTGGAGAGCAATAAATGCAGTAGCAGCAATGACAGCATGCAACCCAGCACATGCAGCGAACCAGAGTCCAGCGCGGTAGCAGTTCGGCCAATGAGAGCCGCATGCATGCGCATACGCTCGCTTTGGCCGGCGTTTCACGAACCGCCTGCTGCGCACTCTCTCTCCATTTCTCTCACTGCCAGCGGTGATTTTTCTGATGTGGCACTGCTTCCAGCCTGCCTTGCTGGCTTCATAATACTTGCTCCTAGTGATGTCTGTACTACTGCCCATTGCAGCTCTTGAGGAGCGATGCTCACTGGGGCCTGATTTTTTTTACAGGTTTCACTCCATTGTGGAGGGCCTTAGTCTCCATTTGCATAAAAATGCTTGTGTCAGAGGGCACCTATGAAGTACCTTTTGCGTCAAAAATTAAAATTCAAAAGTCAATATGGTAGATTGTACAATCTTTCCGAAACTTAACTTCTTACCACATTTCTAGCATTTACCTAGAAAATAGTTTCAATCCAAATTGATATCTAACATTTTAGCTAGAAAAATAGCTTCTATCTAAAAACAAAAATAATTCTAAAATCCCAATCCATCACCCGAGCAATCAAATCATCCCAATTCCAATTTAGACAGTCATGTTATTACACATGGAGCAAGGTGAGCTAAGTTTTAATAGATTGATCTATAGAAACATATGTTATTACGCAGATTTATGTTTAGCAAAAATCGGACTTACAAAGAATCAACAGAAAAGCGCTTGCGAGATTATACTGAAAAGAATATGTCCATTGCTGCAAAGGAGATTTTGATAAAAGCAGTAGCACAAGCCCTACCAACTTACAGCATGAGTGTTTTCAAGTTACCGCTGGGCTTATGTGATGACCTGACCAGCATCATACGTGATTTCTGGTGGGGAGTTGAAAATGGGAAAAGGAAAACTGCATGGATAGCTTGGGAAGAACTAGTTTTAAAAAAGTGCTGCAGTGGCATGGGTTTCAAAGATCTTCGGCTCTTCAATCAGGCCCTGCTTGCCAGGCAGGCATGGCGCTTAATACAGTTCCCTGACAGCCTCTGCGCACGTCTGCTTAAAGCCAAGTATTTTCCGAGGGGTAACCTAGTTGATACGGCCTTTTGCTCCAATGCTTCATCAACCTGGCAAGCCGTCATTTATGGACTCGAGCTCCTAAAGCAAGGTATCATTTGGAGAGTGGGCGATGGCAGCCAGATTCGGATTTGGAGGGATCCATGGATACCCCGGGAGTTATCAATGAGAGTGTCAACTAGGCAAGGTAGATGCAGAATGAGATGGGTGTCAGAACTTCTAGACACAGAAGGTCGAGAGTGGGATTTTGATAGACTCATTCAGATTTTCAACCCAGCTGATGTGGAGGAAATTGTTAAAATTAAAATCCCAGCTAGGCGGATGGAGGACTTTATTGCATGGCACATGGAGAAAACCGGCCTCTTCTCAGTACGGAGCGCGTACAATCTTGCTCTCAGAATCAAACTGGGTCAGGGAACTGCGTCCTCTAGTTCTGCACCTGATGGTACAAGGAAAGTGTGGTCACGTGTATGGAGCGGCAAGATTCCCCCAAAAGTGAATGTATTCACTTGGAAATTAGCTAGAAACAGCCTGCCGACAAGACGTGCGAAGTATATCAGACACCTGGACGTAAGTGATACATGCGCTCTCTGTGGCCGGGAACCAGATACAAGCTACCACACCACAGTCACCTGCCCCCGGGCGCAAGGTTTGAGAAGCGCAATGCGTGAGCATTGGCTGTTGCCGGATGAGGAACAGTTTCACTACACTGGACCTGACTGGCTCCTATTGCTTCTTGATCAGTGTTCAGATGCAGTGCGCGATCTCACCAAGCTGCTGCTCTGGAAGACATGGTCCATCCATAATAACATCACCCATCAGGAAGGTCCCATGAGTATCCCTGAAGCTGTTCATTCCCTTCTATCCATGCAAGCTACGCTGTCAGATGTTCTGTCTGGCAGCTGTTCAAACACAGGAAAGGGGAAGTTGCCCTGCCCAGTGCTAGGCAAGCAAAAGCAGAGTAGTGCTGGCTCCAAATCGTTAGGGAGGACAGCATGGGATCCCCCTCCAGCGGGATGGACCAAAGTGAATATAGATGGCTCCTTTGTTTCCCAATCTGGGACTGCAGGCGTTGGCATCATTGCTAGGGACAGTCAGCGTCGAATTATTTTCACTGCGTGGCGTGTTCTTTTCAGGTGTCGAGATGCAGCGGAAGCGGAAGCGCAGGCATGCTTAGAGGGTATTCGACTTGCTGCACAGTGGGCCCAAGAGCCCATCATCGTAGAGACGGACTGTGCTAGAATTGTTCAAGCAATGGAAGCCCAAGAGGATCGTTCCACACTCAGCTTCGTCATAGCTGAGGCCAAGTCCCAAGCCCGGTTGCTAGTTGATTGGCGTGTTGCCAAGGTAAAGAGAGAGAGTAATTTAGTTGCTCATGAGTTAGCTCATTTAGCTCGGAGAAATGCTCACACAGCAGTGTGGATAGGTCAAGCACCTGCGTGCCAGTGGCGGAGGACAGATGAGAATTTAGGTATGGCACAGTTAGACTAATGAAGTCAATTGCTACAGTATAGTGCTTATGCTAATGCTAAAAGAATTCACACCAACGTTGAACATGTATTGTCCTCAAAATTTGAGGTATGGCGGCAGCCATACCCTGCCCTACCGAGCGCTCCGCCACTGCTGCGTGCGTACATGATCTTATCAAAAACGAATGTAATTCTCCGTCCTAATCAATAAAGCTCTCTTTTACCCGCAAAAAAAAAACAGATCAGAACAAGAAAAAAAAATCAACAGCAAGTAACAAACAATCTGACAAGAAATACAATTTGGAAGTTGGAGTTTAGAATTTGAGGTGGCGATCAGCTTATTAGAATCAGACCGATAAAGAGGCAGCATTTTTTTTTTGTCCATGATGCCTACGAGGCCATGCTCATATATAGAGTACATTTGGCACTTGGCAGCAGCAATACCCACCGCCGCTGCCACAATACACTGCTGCATTGCTTGCTACTGGACGCAGGTTCGGGAGGAAGAGTTCGATCGATGTCGCCATTCTTGTGGCCCTATCTGATTGGAGCAGGAGAGGCCCTCCTCTTACCGGTGTGGGGTCCGACGAGAGCTGGTGAATCGCTCTTGGTGGCGACGCATGTGGAGGTCCGCAACTGTGGGCGATCCCTTTCCAGCGTCCCCGGGAGGAAAGGGAACGCTCGTAGCTCGTTGACGCCAAACTCGCAGCCGCTGTCAGGTATGGTTGGATCTGGGGGCGGGGCGGGGCTGTGCCTGTGCCGCCCTGCCTCGAGACGAGCTCCAGCAGCCACTACCTGCCGTCGTGCTCGCATGACCCGTCAAGAGAGCTCCACGGCGCCTGAACTGGCGTGCAGCTCGCGGCGATACCGCGTGGAGCAGATTTTTTTTTTTGCGAAAGGAAGGATGGAATTAGAAATGAAGCACAGTACATCCCCAAATTACAAATAAGACCTTCAGAAAAACAAAAATTACAATGAAGCCCTTCGTCTTCCTTGCCTCTGTCCTCGCGGACCACCGACGACCGCCGGCACCGACGAGGCTGGAGAAGTGGAGCTCCAAAACTTGGAAACGTTGCAAGAGCCAACGCCACAGAGCACCAACCTTGACGCATCTATTACCACTGTGGAGCAGATTTTCTCAAGAGAGGGAGACGAGAGCCGAGAGCCAGAGTGACATTCAGGTCCGTTCATGGGACGGATATGCTTCTGGTGAGCATATGCCCACATGAGCAAAGAATGCACTTGGACTTTTGCCTCGGTGTGAGAATTTCAACTTAGGTATTGTTTAGATCAAAAGTTCAAAATTTCAAAAAAAAAAAATTGCGACACCTACATGGTTATTAATGGTAGTCGGAAAAAATTTACATTATACAAATGGATTGTAAATCGCGAGATGAATCTAATGAACCTAATTAGGCCGTGATTACACAAATAGATTGTAAATCGCGAGATGAATCTAATGAACCTAATTAGGCCGTGATTAGACACTAAATTGCTACAGTAAAGCTACAACAAACATATGCTAATAACGGATTAATTAGGCCATTAGATTCGTCTCGCGATTTACAACTCATTTGTGCAAAAAAAAATTATAAATAGACTTCATTTAGTACTTGTAAATAGCAAAATTTCCTTTCAAAATTCTTATACTCATAGCTAGGGTCTAAAACTAAAAGGTTTATGGGCTCGACCGAGGATAAAGGCCTGCTAGGCCAGTAAGGCCTTACATTCGCAGATTCGCACGAAGCACTAAACAACTTCGATTATTGCTCACCTCGTAAAAAACTTCGATTATTGTTCAATATTAGAGAGTGCCATCTTGCATCATCATCATCATTTTAAGAAATGGTGCTTATAAAACTGCGAAGGCGAAGCCGAATTCGTCAACTTATCATGACTAATTAAATATTCAATTTTAAATGGTGGGCACACTGGCAAGTATTGGGCCATCAAAACGAGCAGCGCTGCATGGGAGATTGGGAAAAGAACAAGGGGAATTCCAGCGCGGAGATGCCTACGGAAAATGACCTGTGATCAAGCAACGGCAATGGATAAAGATCGTTCGCAAGGTGTCCAAAGTTTTTTTTTTTGGTCATATATGTGCGCCAGTTGATAATATATTTTTTCCAACCATATTTGTGGGCAAAAATTCACAAATTTTTGATGACCCCAACTCGAGTTCTTGTCGTATGTGGTTAATGGCTGATTTCCGGATCTAGTCTCCTGTCATGGGCCAAATGAAAGATGCCCACGGAAAGGTCAAGCAACAGTAATGGAAAAAGATCACTCGCAAGGTGACCAAAGTATTTTTGTCATATATGTGCCAGTTGACAATAATTTCCCAACCATATTTGTGGACAACAATTTACAAATTTTTGACGACCCCAACTCGATTTCTTGTCGTACGTCGTTCATGGCTGAATTCCGGATCTTAGTCTACTGTCATGGGCCAAATGGGATAGGTATCACGAGAAGTTGGTAATGAAGTCACAATCCATCAAACACAGAATAGTGGTGCATCTTTGTTCAAAATAATAAGGGAAAAAAATCTAGTTTACACCCTTGAACTATCACAAAAGTCCAATTTTTCAATCTTCAACTACAAAATCGGATAGCAAAGGTCATCCACCTGCTAAAACCGGACAAATTTAGCCCTTAGGTAGTTTTGAAGGTGATTTTTCATTTTGTAAGAATTAAAAATATTCTATTTTAAACTAACAAATCATAACTAATTCATTTTAAATTAAAAAATGTGAAATTTTACCAAAAGTTTTCTAAAAAATGCAATCTATCTATTGGCATGATACTTTTAATCTATTTTTTTATTTTCTAATATTTGGTTGCTTGTAGTTATATCTATTATTTTTTAATAACCAAGATTCAAATAGAGCAATAATAGATAGGTTACATTTTAAAAAAAATGGTACTAGTTTCAAAAAAATTTTATTCAAAATAAATTAGTTTTGATTTTTTAGATCTAACTAGAATTTATTTAATTTTTTTAAAAAATACAAAACCACCTTGGAAACCATCCCAAGAGCCAAATTTGTCCGGTTTGGACAGTTAGATGGCCTGTGTTATCAGGTTTTGTAGTTGAAAGTTGAAAATCAGACTTCTGCAATAGTTTGAGGATGTAATTCGGACTTTTTCTAAAAATTAATTATGCTCATAGTTTCAGAATGATCTTATAGCTAGACTTGTACGCATAATTTTTTTTTCCATGAAGTCATCGGTGGTGCCAAGGTGTCTGTTTGTTTTCTAGGCAAAGGCAAAGGTGTTTGTGGCTTTGTGCATATGACAGATTAAAAAAAATCATCATGCTTCTAGGTGAGCTCTTACTTTCTTGGACAGAGTTGCACGCTTGATTGGACCGGGGAATTTTTCTTTAGAACCAGATGGTGACCAAGGTGACGGTGCAAAATACCACTTGTCCTTGTCCTTTTCCCGTGGGTAGACCTTTGATCGTCCTCTTGCGCCATTAGTTAAACTTGAGAGTGCTTTTTCAAACAAAAACGTATATGAATTAAGGACCAGTTAAATCTACAATACTCAATCCATATGAATATATGCGTCAAGATGGTGGTACCACGGAAATTAACCATCAATATTGTAAAAAGGAGCACTTCTCTTAGAAAAAAATATATCCGGCCGCTTTCGACTTCGAAGCTCTACCATGCAAGTACATTTGTATACATAATAATACTCTAATCAACAAGGAAATATTTTTGTTAACACAGAGAGTGGAGTAACTTTTTCTCCTCCCAGCTTTAAACTAGGATTTAAGAAGGCTATCAGCAGGAAAAAAACAATTATTATATGATAGTACTATGTTAGTACTCCCTCAGTTCCAAATTGTACATCGTTTTGACAAATCTGATACATATATTTTGCTATGCATCTATATAAACACTATGTTCAACGAATATTTTTTGGAACAAACAAATTAAACACTATGTTTAGATGCATGACAAGAATTATACATCTGGATTTTTTTAAAAAAAATGATCTACAATTCAAAACGGAAGAATTATCCATTGAACTTTGAAAAGCTACCGCAGTACTTACACCATGGAACAAGACATCGAATATGGTTCGATGCCGCTAAAGCCCCCGTGGCCCCGTGGAAACCAATGGCGCGAGGAGCTTCCCCTCCTCCAAGTAGGGGTGGGCATTTAAAACCCGAAAAAACCAAACCGAACCGAACCGAATAGACCGAAATGTCGGTCTATTCGGGTTCTCGGGTTCGGGTTCGGTCCACACTTATGGTTTAATTCGGGGTACGGGTTAGGGTTCGGTTTCTAGCCTCCAAAACCCGAATAGACCGAATAACCCGAAATTCATTCAAACTCTTGGTATGCCATGATATCTTATGTGATTTTTGAACTTATTAGCTAATAGTTGTTATCTCATCCTAATATTTGTATGTCTATTTCATTATGCTATTTTTTCATAGTTACTTATCGCTATTACTCGTACTTCTATTTAACTATTCATTGCATATATTTTGATGGAAGATGAGGATGTGTTTATTATTCGGTTAATTCGGTGGACCGAATAGACCTAACCGAAATATTCGGTCTATTCGGATTCGGTTCCTAATTTTGTTTTTAAAATTTCGGTTCTCATTTTTTGAAACCCGAAATTCGCAAAATCCGAATAGACCACCGAAATATCCGAATAGACCCAATGTCCACCCCTACCTCCAAGCAAATCCATGCGCGGACGCCGACTAGAGTGGGGCCCATCCGCTCACGTGTGGAGACTTGTGGCGCCGCCAGGTGGCCCCGACCCGTCCCGCCGCTGCCCTCTTCTTCCGTCTACAAATTGTCCGCCCGCGGCCGCCGCCCCCGACTCGAGTGGCGAGACAGAGCACGAACAGATCTAGAGAGAGAGCGAGCGAGAGGGCATTTTGCTTTTTGAGATAAGGAGGAGAGAGCTTCGTCGCGGCGGGAGGAGATGGCGGTGACGATCGCGTCCGTGAAGGCGAGGCAGATCTTCGACAGCCGCGGCAACCCCACCGTCGAGGTACGTGGCGAAATCGATCGAGGGGGGCAAGGGGCTTGTTCCGTGTCGGTTCTGCGCGTCGCTGTGCGTGTGGTGATGGTTTTCCGTCGGAATCTGGACTGATTGCGGCTGTCACTGATGCGTGCAGGTGGACGTGGTCCTCAGCGACGGCAGCCTCGCGAGGGGGGCCGTGCCCAGCGGCGCATCCACTGGTACGTGCGCCCTGCATGACACGAGGTTTTTCAAGTGCTCGATCTCGATCTCTTCCGCGCTGCGATGCTTGTAGATTGGTTGATCTGGGGGGGGGGGGGGGGGGGGGGGGGTCAAGGAACTCTCCTGAACCCCTCCGCGCCGCTCCGACCCAGAACCACCCCACCGTCCAGCGCTCTCTGACTTGTGGTGGCTGCGGCGGCGGCGGCGCTGAAGCCAGTCCCTGCCGCAGACCCTCTCTTGTACCCTCTTACCCGTTTTTACTCCCCCGTTAAAACTTTGGGCGCAGCTTCTGAACTCCGGCGCTCCCGTTAAAACTTTGGGCGCAGCTTCTGAACTCCGGCGCCAAGCACCTGTGCGTGATGGCGTTTGAGTTCGTCCCAACTCTCCCCATCTAGATCCGCCCTCCATGCTAGAGGATCTAGCCTCTGCACCTCTCGGTGACGAGGCGCGGCGAGGCGAGCAGATCGGGAGCTGTATCTCAGTCAAGGCGTCGCGGCCTTCTCACTCGGTTCTTGCCGCCTTGCGGATCCGATGGCCAGAGGGGCGGCTTTGGGACTGGCACTTGCCCTTGGCCACGAGCATGGGGACGTCGCGCGGGCTGATGCTGGCTACAATTGGTTGTTGATATTTGTCAGGTTACATTGGCTAGTGCTGGATGTCTGCGTGGTTGTTTCGTTGCTCAATTTGATTGGTATATTCTAATTGAAAGTGTTATTGAGTCTGTTCTACGCTGCTATGACCATCTGCTGGGAGCATATTTGGAACGCAAGTGTTTTTTACTATAGGAATTGAAATACCTCCTGTAACATTTCTGTCTTCAGGCTTTATAAAAAGCAGCTTCCTTGCAAAGTAGCGCCTAAAATTGTTTAGAAAACATGTCAGCAGAATCATCACTGTTATGGCATGGTGAACTTGTGGATATGTTAATCAAACAAAGACAGCTACGCCATTTGAACACTACTAGAATGTTCTCCACATAATGTCATCTATTTATCCATTGATCATAATTCAGCTATATCTTTCTGAGCCTTACTTCAATACTCAAGAATAAGCATGATTTTGTATCCAAATAGTACAGAAATAATGCAGCACCATTGAGACCATGGTTGAAGACTGAAGAGTACTTGTCTTGTGGACCATGAAACAGATTTATGTGTGATGCAATGTCATGTTTCATCATTTTGACATGCAATACAGAAAAGCAAAGGATTTTTCGTACTAGATAACTATTATAATTCTAAATGTGCTATTTAGTTTGAAATGACTTTTGCAGTATGTAAGTTTCTGCTGTAGCCCCCCCCACCCCCCCCCCCCCCACCCACCCACCCACCCACCCACACACACACACACACACACACACACACACACACACACACACTCTTTTTGAAGAAGAGTGGCTTCTGATGTTGATTCAAGTTCCACATACCTTCTTTGACATCTATATGCAGAATTTTTACATTTTTGGAAAATTTACCTCAGGAATATATGAGGCCTTGGAGTTGAGGGATGGAGGATCTGACTATCTTGGCAAGGGTGTTCTTAAGGTTAGTTGGCCTGCAATATTTTCCATTCAGTGAGTGTATTATGTTATCCGTATATGCCATGTACCATGGTCATTCGTGCATACAATGGTCCTTGTTTAAGAAACTTTTGATAATAGAAACCAACATGTATCTCACTGTGTATTTGCAATAAAATTGATTAGTGAAGCCCATTTGAAGTACTTTCAGCACAAGAGTAATCAGTTCAGTAAGTGTTACTTGGTAGGTTGTGATTTAAAGTTTGTTTCCACAGTTGACCTGTATCAGTGGTAGCAACCATTGTTTTTTATGGGTTGTTTTCTCCGTTCAAATTGGACTAATAAATTAAATTGTCTTTTGCTAGGCTGTGGATAATGTGAATAGCATTATTGGACCAGCAATTATTGGAAAGGTATCCATCTCAGTTCTCAAGTCAGATGATTTCATTAATGCGATACCCAAAACACATTATAGCTAGCTTACCGGTGAATTATGGTTCAGGACCCCACGGAGCAGGTTGACATTGACAACTTCATGGTCCAGCAGCTTGACGGAACCTCCAACGAATGGGGCTGGTGTAAACAAAAGGTATCATGGAGTTGATACTTATGTTCGTAAACTAAACTTGCATTTTGCACTGTTCATACTGATTTCCTTTGATGTTACTTTGAATCTACAAAGCTTGGAGCAAATGCTATTCTTGCCGTGTCACTAGCTGTGTGTAAAGCTGGAGCCATGGTGAAGAAGATTCCTCTTTACCAGGTCTGTCAATGTTACCATGCTTTTATATTATTTTGTATGCACAGTTTAGAGGATTCTGAAAGTCTACATATTGGCAGCACATTGCAAATCTCGCTGGAAACAAAACACTGGTGCTGCCTGTACCTGCTTTTAATGTGATTAATGGAGGATCGCATGCTGGAAACAAGCTTGCCATGCAGGTAGCTTAGTTTGAGAAGATTTTCTAAATACATGCTTCAACTATATTTTCTGAATGTTTAACTGTTGTACAGGAGTTCATGATCCTCCCAACTGGTGCTTCCTCATTCAAGGAGGCCATGAAGATGGGAGTTGAGGTGTATCACAACCTGAAGGTGAGCAAAAGACAATTTAATTTATTAGTCCAACAGTACCTGAATTTTCTGATATATCGTAGTCTGTACCCTTGGAGAGTGTATTCAGATGTAGCTTCTGTACGCAGAGCATAATCAAGAAAAAGTATGGTCAAGATGCTACAAACGTTGGGGATGAAGGTGGCTTTGCACCTAACATTCAGGTAATGTCCATATGCCTTTCCCTGTTAGTGCCATAGGCAGGCACAACAGATTTCTTGTAATATTTTTGAAATCTAGTGTATTTAAGCTGACCACAGGCCATAATTTAAAATTTAAAATATGGCAAAATTGAGTTTTGTGCAAGGACAATGGCAATAGGCTAATTGCTTTATGGTTCCTTTTCACAATAGGAACACTGTAATGTTTATATATTTACTCCAGGGGTACTTACAAAATTAATCATTAGCATTCATATGATCTAACAAACCAGTTGCTATATCAACCAATATATGCAGGAAAACAAAGAGGGCCTTGAACTGTTGAAGGCAGCTATAGAAAAGGCTGGCTACACTGGAAAGGTACTTCCTCTCTTCTCTACTTGCTCACAATTCAACCTTGTGTATTGTTAATCCAACTTATCCTATGGCAGGTGGTCATTGGAATGGATGTTGCTGCTTCTGAATTCTTTAGTGATAAGGATAAGACATATGATCTTAATTTCAAGGAGGATGTAAGAACTGCAACTTATTATGCTTTTATTTACTCAGAGCTAGTCTTTATGTTATTGTACAGGCCTATGATAATAAATGACTATTTATATTAATGTATATTAACATTGTGGCCAGAACAACGACGGTTCAAACAAAATTTCAGGTGACAGTCTGAAAGATCTGTACAAGTCCTTCGTTTCTGAGTACCCTATTGTCTCGATCGAAGACCCGTTTGATCAGGATGACTGGTCCACCTATGCCAAACTCACTGATGAGATTGGAGAACAAGTGCAGATTGTAGGAGATGATCTTCTTGTTACTAATCCCACTGTGAGTAACACTTAAGTGCATTGATTTTCTTACTAATCCTTGCAACATACAATTTTAAACATTACCTGCTTGACTTGAACAGAGGGTTGCCAAGGCCATCAATGAGAAGACCTGCAATGCTCTTCTGTTGAAGGTAGAATCATTGCTATTTTCTTACAAATCTTTTTCTGGGCATCACGTTTCGTTGCCTGTATTTTTAGTGACACCGACTAATCTGGTAATGCCATCACTACACGGTTACAGGTGAATCAAATCGGCTCGGTGACCGAGAGTATTGAGGCTGTTAGAATGTCCAAGCGTGCTGGATGGGGAGTGATGGCAAGCCACAGGAGGTTGGCATTGCAGTGCTTTGTGCACTTTTGAAAGCATAGTAGTCCCGTTTGATCTGTTTTCACTAAACTATTTGATCTCCTCTTTGTTCAGTGGTGAGACAGAGGACACCTTCATTGCTGACCTCTCGGTTGGGCTAGCTACGGTACTGCTGTCAACTAGCCTCGTAATATACACATCAGATACTTCTGAATATCTTCATTCGTAACATCCTCTCCATGTATTGGTTTCAGGGTCAAATCAAGACAGGAGCTCCCTGCCGTTCTGAGCGCCTGGCCAAATACAACCAGGTTAGTATTTGCACACGCTTTCATGGAAATTCCTCTAAGTTACTGAAATTACGTGTTGCATTTCCAAACCTGGTTATGTTTACGGTTTGAAGTCTATTCTGAACAAACATCATCATTGCTTGTTTCTCGGTTGCAGCTGCTCAGGATCGAGGAAGAGCTTGGTGCTGCGGCTGTCTATGCCGGAGCAAAGTTCAGGGCACCAGTGGAACCCTACTAAACACCCTTCTTAGAACCCGAAGATTATCATGTGTTCTGGTGGTGTCACTAGTTCGTTGCAGCATTTTAGTACGAGTCTGTATCATTACAATAAAATCTTGTGTACCATAAAAGCTTCCTGTGTCATTTGCATATGCCATATCACCAATGGCTGGACAATTCATATAAGTGGTGATTTTGTCGTGCAATTTCTGGTAGTTTTGGTGGGTGACGATCTGCACCCGTAAAGGTTTTGTCCAAACAGATTTCTGAACAGTTTGGGTTGTGCCATAAAGATGTATTTTGCTTTTTGTCGGATGTGAGCTTCTATACTCTTAACCATTTCAGAATGTAATGTGATGCCACCTCACGCGGCCACAGCTTCAGCTTGTACGTCCCAAATTACAATTCATTTTGATATATATATATATATATATATATATATATATATATATATATATATATATATATATATATATATATATATATATATATATATATATATATATATATATATATATGACACCGCTATTCAGTAACTGGGTATGGAATATACCCGAGCCAACCAGCGGCGAGCGCCGAGCCCACCTCCCACGCTGCGCTCGCGCGTCCGCTCACCTCCCATCCGGCTCTGTTTTTATTCTTCGTTGTGCCTATCCGGTTTCACCGCATAGTGGCTGTCGTGGTTTCCATTTTTTTATTCCAAGGTACAGTTTTTCTTCGCCCGCTCTGCCTGTCCAGTTTCACCGTGTAGGTGGGAGCGTGGTGTCCATTTTTTTTTCCAAAGTGCGAACATAAGCTGGGTAGGCATGCAGTTGCGTTTTTTGCCAGCACGTATGACGGGCCTGACGTGGCTGATAAAACTGACGGCGTGCCACTTGTATTGTTTCTCAACCGTGGCCATCAATAGTTCAATACATCAGTAGCCAATTAGGCATACAACTAGGCAGATAGCAAAGTTTAACAAAAACAGAGTCACCAAACTACAAATATTGAGGTTTTACACACGTGCTCTGAAACAGCTTAACATTTGCACAACATTGACAAGTCATCCGAGTAGGTTTTTAAGTAATGTTTTTACACATTATGAACATTAAACTACTTTTATAGTCCAATACTGGACAGTTGCACTTGAAATTTTTTACTGTAAAAGTTCAGTACAAAATCTTGAATCCCCATATATGCATAACTGCATCCGAGGGTCTTTTGCATGTGGCATGTGCAGTTATGATCATCTGGCATCATCTGCCGCCATAGTTTATTCTGAGGCGAAAGATCTTCAGCACAGCTTGATCAGAACACCCACCTGTAAATAAGATCCCTGAACACAATCTTATATAATTAGTATAATGGATAGCTCAGAAAGAGAAAAAAATCCAAACAATAGAAATGTGGAGCTGATTTTAGGATAACTGTGTTGAAACCTGATAAGAATTGATATCAATTTTGATGTACTTCAGAATTTACAGAATGCATAGTCATGTTCAAGTATTAGAACTTGAGCGATAACTGGACTAGTCTGGGACCAGATTCTAAGAGCAGAGCTAGGTAGCTAGCAAATGTAAAAAAGAATTTACATGTACCAGAAATTTCTTAATTTAATGGCAAAGGAAAGGACTGACTACACTAAGTAAAAGGCTATGAACAGCACAAAGTGCTTCAATTCTGCACATTCTTCTCCATATAAGACATACAAAGAATGAATTATGAAGTAGGTTGGCTAGAATATAGTGACAAACCTAAGCTGAAAAACTCCTTCATGAACCACACAAGAGGCCAACAAATCCAGTTACTATGCAATTTTTCTACTGATAAAGAATTTTTTAATATGAAACTACTGAAAGTGTAAATCAATTAAACAGGTTAAGCCTGCCTCTGTCTCAGGAAAGATCAAGTATTCATAAAGCGACCAATCATCAACAACTGAGAGCTCACCTCTCATGCTTGAAACTGAGCTGCTGAAGGGGCGTGCACCATGAGCATCTGAAGTCGTGGACAGGAGGTGCAACAGAATATGCTCCTTGTGTCCTCAGACTACCCACAAGTGAGGGAGATAAACTGACAACAGGGAAACCATTTATGGTATTTTGGAAAGAAACGAAATGTGGATATGCCTCACATATTAAATTACTGCTTATATAGTTTACTAATGCACTCAAATCTTATATAGGCAGATACAAAACATGGATAAGGCTCACCAAGCTGCATCTCACTTAGTAGTTCAGATGGCAAACCATGGAATCAACACTGTGAACTACTAGTAATAAGTAAGAAAAATATTAATCCCAAGGAATAATTAATGGGAACATATCTGGTGCAAACCACAACTCTGTTAAAACCCGTGCAAACCACGGCAAAAAAGTCGTATAAATTCACCAAAAAAATTACATATGTAGATGATATCATGCTATACAATTTTGTAAAATATCTTGTCCAAACTCGACTTCGTTTGTGAGATATAAAAATAACAAATTTCTAACAAATCATTTGGACAGCTTTCTGGCTTGAAATTTGTTATTTTTATATCTCACAAACGAAGTCGAGTTTGGACAAGATATTTTACAAGATTGTGTATCATCATATCATCTATATGTGTGATTTTTTTGGTGAATTTAGACGACTTTTTTGCCGTGGTTTGCATGAGTTTTCATGAAGGCTGTGGTTTGCACTAGATATGTTCCCTTAATTAATGGGAACATATCTGGTGCAAAGCCAAGCTAACTTCCTAGAACTATGTAGCAGAAACAAAATTGGTGCGGACTATTCGTGCAATATATCAGACCACCTATAATACCAGTTTTAATTTTCTTTTCTAGCATGTCAACTGAAGAGTCGTAGTCTAAAATTGGAAAGCAAAGGACACAAATTATTTAACGGAACTAGAACGAACATGGCAAGATAATTGTTGTATCTCCAAATAACTGAAAACTGAAGCTTTTTGATCAATTTGTGCACTAACAGCGTGTTTGGCACGCGATGTGAAAGGGATTTTTAAGCTTCCATTCCCCATCCCGCTAAAACTTGTATTCCCACCAAACAAACATGATTTTTTTAAGCTCTCACATTTAAACTTCCATTCCCTTCCACTAATTACCTCCAGCCGAACAAGCCGTGATATTAATCCATCAAAACATATGGCTAATCTAGCACTATTATCAGGTGCACAAATCTGCAGAGAAAAGTACCTAAGCCTAAAGTTCAATGTATGTAAATTAAGAAGAGAGAAACTGACAGCAAGATTTCAGAAAGCTAAACAAAGTCTAGTTCAGTTACCAAAGCCATGAGATCAACAATCTAATCCACCTTTACTGCATAACTTGAAGTAGTATTAAATTTAAATAATAATTCCCACCACAGAGCAGTTCGCTGAACACATCTCATGCAAGAATAAAAACAAAATGACCGGGGGTTGAAAGGATGGTGTTGGCGATCAGCTGCTCGACGGAGGGTGTTCTACCGGCTGTATTCAGATTGGAGACAGTTAAGGCTGGGGACGCTCATTGCCCCTAGCTCGTTGGTAAGGGACGTGCGTAGGCAGCAGGATATCTCATGAAGAAACTCAAATGATCAGCAGTTCAGATTGGGCACATCAACATTTAACAACAAAATTATATGAGGAATCCAAAATTCACAAAGTTCACTATGTGGAGAAGAAGCTACGGAGCCTTGATTGAATGGGCAACCAAAAGGAGATTTGGCCAGATCCAAAATGGCAACTCGTCGCCACAAGGTAGATGACGAATCAAGAAGATATGCATGTCCCCTTTGGCTCACGGGGATTACTAACAGCTACTACCGACACAAATAATCATCACATACGTGTGAAATAAAGCAAAACCATGGGAATAGGGTGGAGTCGATGAGAGGGCACTTTGCACACAGGGGATAAAACCTCTGAAGAAATCGCAAGCTTGAGGAGACGGTGAGGAAGTTGAGCTCCTGCAGGTCGCCGTCGTCGTTGCGTCCTTGCCCCATCCCGCATGAGGTAGCGGGTCGAAAGAAGGAGCACTCCATCCTGGTGACCAAATCGAAGGAACCACCACCCACATCCCGATCTGAAGCTAGGTCGCCTTGAATGCGAGGATGCGCAGTGCTGGCCTGGCGGCGGGCGGCACCTGTCATCGGATCTGACTGGCGGGCGGCGGCGGCGGGTCGCAGGACGGGCGGGCGGCGGCAACAGCGGGTCGCAGGACGGGGACGGGGACGGGGACGGCGACGGCGACGGGAGAAGCAGAACGCGAAACAGACGGAAGGATTAATGGGAGATCGTGGGCGGCGACCAAAGAAAAAAAAATGAAACGAGCGCGGGGTGGGTCGGGCCCGAGGAACGCCAGGTCGGTGGAGGTAGAGGGTGGTTCGGGTTATTTCATACTAGCTGGATGGTAAATAGAGCTACTATATATATTAAAAAATTAAATTAAATTGTAATTTGGAACGAAGGGAGCATTCACTATTCGTGCACACCATTGAACCGCGGCAAGTCGACTACCAAATTTCAAAGTCTAGAACCAGCTACAAATCTAGGGCCTTGTTTAGTTGCGCAAAAATTTGGGTGTAAAACACTGTAGCACTTTCGTTTGTATTTGATAATTATTGTCCCGTCATGGGTTAACTAGGCTCAAAAGATTCGTCTCGCAAATTACAATCTAACTATGTAATTAGTTATTTTATTTAGCTACATTTAATACTTCATGCACGGGTTGAAACATTCGATGTGATAGAGAATCTTGTAAAGTTTTGGAATTTTGAAGGGAACTAAACCGGGCCTAGAACCAGCGAATGCGCTTCCAATAGATGACTGGACTAGGAATGACATTGACATCAGATACCCAGCCTGGCAGGGTTTCGCTTTTTTTTAAAAAAAAACTCAAATCAGAGGAACTTGCAGTACTCCTTTGCCCCGTGAGAGCTGATGCTCAATCCAATTCAACAAATAGGAAGTGCCGTGGCTCATGACGCACACGTGACGCACGCTACGGCAGCAGGTGCTTTCACTAGGTTGAACAGCTCGGCGCGGCATGCCAACCTTACTGTTGAAAGGCATGATACATGACGCATGCCAATTCTTATAAAGCTGCAAAGGCAAGGTCGAATTCGTTATCTACTTATCACGACTCAACTATTCAATTTTAAATATGCGGAAAATCTAAATGGAGAGGTTTAGTCTTATGGAGAGCCCTCAAACTTTCTTAAAACATAAAGTGTAATTCCACCAGATTTCCAAAAATGGAAAGTTGTTATTTTTATCTTCAAAATAATTTTACTACCCTAAGAAAGTAACTTTGTACTCGGTGAAAATTACAAAAAGGTAACTTCGTAATCTATTAATATTACAAAAAGTAACTTTTATTATCTGTGCCTTTATTAAGAAAAGTAACTTTTATATTTCGTGAAAGTTAAGAAAAAGCAATATTGTAGTATATAAATTTCAAAAAAAAATAACTTTCTGGGTTGTGACATAAAGTAACATACCAATAGTATACATGATACATGGTATGAAATAACTTGTGACTTGTTTATATGGTAGAGGAAGTAAGATTTGTATTTGAAAAAGTAACTTTTATACTTGGTGAAAGTTAAATAAAAAGTAACATTGTAGTATAGTATTTTTAGAAAAAGTAACTTTCTGGTTCGTGACAGGAAGTAACTTGCTAATAGTATATATGGTATGAAGTAACTTGCAACTTGTTTATATGGCAGAGGAAGTAAGATTTGTCTTTAAAAAGTAACATCACCACTTTGAGCAAAACATAGTCATGTAAAATCTTGTTTTGAAGCTCTAGATAAAACAAACAGAACAGTATAATCGGATTTTGATTTGCATATGTGATTGTAGAACTATAGATTTTTTTAACTTGCACCGAATCACTTGCGCCATGTCACGTGGCTGCCGCAGGGATTGCTTTCTGAGCTCACGGAGCAGAAGCCACATCGGAGAGACATAATTGCTTTTCCAATTTCGGTGCATATATAGTTGCTAGTAAGGCTCTCCGCTCAACGTGGAGAGAGCTAGTAAGCCATATAATTGCTTTTCCAAGTGGAGAGAGCTCTCCCTCTCCAGGTATTTGCCTCCTTAAATATGGTGGCATTATTGGCGTAACAAAAACAGGGCTCTGCCTTTGGAACTGGGAAGAAAACAATGGGTTCGGAATTCCAGTGCTGAGATACCCATAGAAAAGGACCCCTCGTCAACGGTAATGGAAAAGGAAAGCTAGAAGCCCAAAAGCATCTTGACATATATGTGCCTCTTGATAGTGATTTTTTAGCCACATGCGGCCAGCATTTTCGAAAAAGTTTGACAACCCCAACTCGAGTTTCTAGACACAGGGCTTGTCAAATCTTTTCACTATAAAGTCATTGAAGGTGCCAAGTGTGCCTGGTTTCTAGACACAGGTTGAGGTGTTTGTGGCTTTTACAGGTGAAGAAGATTTTAAAAGTTTTCATGCTCTAGGTGAGGTGTTAGAGCAACTCCAGTAGAGAGAGCAAATGAGCTTTCATATGAAGATTTAGTCGGTGGATATCAAAAATCAATCTCCAGCAGGGGGAGCAAATGAGCTGCTATTTTGTTGGTAGGCCTTTCAAATTCCCCCCCACACCAATTTGGTGGCCCTCTATTTGGGCTGCCAACTATGGGCCCTTTATAGAAGTCCAATTTACTCGGCCTGCTAGAGTGGAGACCCATATTTGAGTGAGTAAAATTTAAAAGTTGGCTTCTAAATAGACATTTGCTCACCCAAATTTAAAAGGCCTACTGGAGTTCCTCTTACTTTTCCCCGATGTATTTGCACATTTGATTGGATTATAAATTTTCTACATGAAGCGAGTATATTTTAATTTGCTATAAAATGTACTAAAGCCAGATGGTGACAAAAGGTGGCGATACAAAGTGCCACCTGGCCAACTCCTTTTCACTTGCCTACCTAACACATGCCTTTCGGTTATCCTCTCCTATCATTAGTTTACAATGCAATTTAAACTGCTTAAAAGTTTTAATTTTTTTAAGAATTAGGGATCTGCAGTTAAATCTACAATATTCATTGCATGCTGCGAATATACGATGATTACCTGCAAAAAAAAACATATGGTGATCTGCAACAACATGGCGCGTGCCACACAAAACAATCATCAATATCGATATTATAGATCAGCATTTTTCTCACATAAAAGTATATTTGCTTCAAGACTATACCATGTATGTACCATCGCGAAACCGACGCTTCTAAATTCAAATAATTACAATAGTAAAAGTTCTTAATTTTGAACTTGAACAGATCACCGTACTTGCACCGCGGAACAAGAAATCGAATATGCTTTCAGATGCGCCAGCACCGTGGAAACCAACGGCGCCCCCGTGGAAACCTACGGCGCGGGCCCGCGGGGAGCTTCCCCCCCTCCAAGCAAATCCATGTGCGGACGCCGACGAGTGGGGCCCACCCGCTCACGTGTGGAGACTTGTGGCGCCGCCAGGTGGCCCCGACCCGTCCCGCCGCTGCCCTCTTCTTCCGTCTACAAATTGTCCGCCCGCGGCCGCCGCCCCCGACTTGAGTGGCGAGACAGAGCACGAACAGATCTAGAGAGAGCGAGCGAGAGGGCATTTTCCTTTTTGAGATAAGGAGGAGAGAGCTTCGTCGCGGCGGGAGGAGATGGCGGTGACGATCGCGTCCGTGAAGGCGAGGCAGATCTTCGACAGCCGCGGCAACCCCACCGTCGAGGTACGTGGCGAAATCGATCGAGGGGGGAAAGGGGCTTGGTCCGTGTCGGTTCTGCGCGTCGCTGTGCGTGTGGTGATGGTTTTCCGTCGGAATCTGGACTGATTGCGGCTGTCACTGATGCGTGCAGGTGGACGTGGTCCTCAGCGACGGCAGCCTCGCGAGGGGGGCCGTGCCCAGCGGCGCATCCACTGGTACGTGCGCCCTGCTTGACACGAGGTTTTTCAAGTGCTCGATCTCGATCTCGATCTCTTCCGCGCTGCGATGCTTGTAGATTGGTTGATCTTGGGGGGGGGGGGGGGGTGGGTCAAGGAACTTCGTGGTGAAATTATTGGATGCTGAACTTGCCGAGCCTGAACCCCTCCGCGCCGCTCCGACCCAGAACCACCCCACCGTCCAGCGCTCTCTGACTTGTGGTGGCTGCGGCGGCGGCGGCGGCGCTGAAGCCAGTCCCTGCCGCAGACCCTCTCTTGTACCCTCTTACCCGTTTTTACTCCCCCGTTAAAACTTTGGGCGCAGCTTCTGAACTCCGGCGCTCCCGTTAAAACTTTGGGCGCAGCTTCTGAACTCCGGCGCCAAGCACCTGTGCGTGATGGCGTTTGAGTTCGTCCCAACTCTCCCCATCTAGATCCGCCCTCCATGCTAGAGGATCTAGCCTCTGCACCTCTCGGTGACGAGGCGCGGCGAGGCGAGCAGATCGGGAGCTGTATCTCAGTCAAGGCGTCGCGGCCTTCTCACTCGGTTCTTGCCGCCTTGCGGATCCGATGGCCAGAGGGGCGGCTTTGGGACTGGCACTTGCCCTTGGCCACGAGCATGGGGACGTCGCGCGGGCTGATGCTGGCTACAATTGGTTGTTGATATTTGTCAGGTTACATTGGCTAGTGCTGGATGTCTGCGTGGTTGTTTCGTTGCTCAATTTGATTGGTATATTCTAATTGAAAGTGTTATTGAGTCTGTTCTACGCTGCTATGACCATCTGCTGGGAGCATATTTGGAACGCAAGTGTTTTTTACTGTAGGAATTGAAATACCTCCTGTAACATTTCTGTCTTCAGGCTTTATAAAAAGCAGCTTCCTTGCAAAGTAGCGCCTAAAATTGTTTAGAAAACATGTCAGCAGAATCATCACTGTTATGGCATGGTGAACTTGTGGATATGTTAATCAAACAAAGACAGCTACGCCATTTGAACACTACTAGAATGTTCTCCACATAATGTCATCTATTTATCCATTGATCATAATTCAGCTATATCTTTCTGAGCCTTACTTCAATACTCAAGAATAAGCATGATTTTGTATCCAAATAGTACAGAAATAATGCAGCACCATTGAGACCATGGTTGAAGACTGAAGAGTATTTGTCTTGTGGACCATGAAACAGATTTATGTGTGATGCAATGTCATGTTTCATCATTTTGACATGCAATACAGAAAAGCAAAGGATTTTTCGTACTAGATAACTATTATAATTCTAAATGTGTTATTTAATTTGAAATGACTTTTGCAGTATGTAAGTTTCTGCTGTCCCCCCACCCACCCACTCTTTTTGAAGAAGAGTGGCTTCTGATGTTGATTCAAGTTCCACATACCTTCTTTGACATCTATATGCAGAATTTTTACATTTTTGGAAAATTTACCTCAGGAATATATGAGGCCTTGGAGTTGAGGGATGGAGGATCTGACTATCTTGGCAAGGGTGTTCTTAAGGTTAGTTGGCCTGCAATATTTTCCATTCAGTGAGTGTATTATGTTATCCGTATATGCCATGTACCATGGTCATTCGTGCATACAATGGTCCTTGTTTAAGAAACTTTTGATAATAGAAACCAACATGTATCTCACTGTGTATTTGCAATAAAATTGATTAGTGAAGCCCATTTGAAGTACTTTCAGCACAAGAGTAATCAGTTCAGTAAGTGTTACTTGGTAGGTTGTGATTTAAAGTTTGTTTCCACAGTTGACCTGTATCAGTGGTAGCAACCATTGTTTTTTATGGGTTGTTTTCTCCGTTCAAATTGGACTAATAAATTAAATTGTCTTTTGCTAGGCTGTGGATAATGTGAATAGCATTATTGGACCAGCAATTATTGGAAAGGTATGCATCTCAGTTCTCAAGTCAGATGATTTCATTAATGCGATACCCAAAACACATTATAGCTAGCTTACCGGTGAATTATGGTTCAGGACCCCACGGAGCAGGTTGACATTGACAACTTCATGGTCCAGCAGCTTGACGGAACCTCCAACGAATGGGGCTGGTGTAAACAAAAGGTATCATGGAGTTGATACTTATGTTCGGAAACTAAACTTGCATTTTGCACTGTTCGTACTGATTTCCTTTGATGTTACTTCGAATCTACAAAGCTTGGAGCAAATGCTATTCTTGCCGTGTCACTAGCTGTGTGTAAAGCTGGAGCCATGGTGAAGAAGATTCCTCTTTACCAGGTCTGTCAATGTTACCATGATTTTATATTATTTTGTATGCACAGTTTAGAGGATTCTGAAAGTCTACATATTGGCAGCACATTGCAAATCTCGCTGGAAACAAAACACTGGTGCTGCCTGTACCTGCTTTTAATGTGATTAATGGAGGATCGCATGCTGGAAACAAGCTTGCCATGCAGGTAGCTTAGTTTGACAAGTGTGATTTTCTAAATACATGCTTCAACTATATTTTCTGAATGTTTAACTGTTGTACAGGAGTTCATGATCCTCCCAACTGGTGCTTCCTCATTCAAGGAGGCCATGAAGATGGGAGTTGAGGTGTATCACAACCTGAAGGTGAGCAAAAGACAATTTAATTTATTAGTTCAACAGTACCTGAATTTTCTGATATATCGTAGTCTGTACCCTTGGAGAGTGTATTCAGATGTAGCTTCTGTACGCAGAGCATAATCAAGAAAAAGTATGGTCAAGATGCTACAAACGTTGGGGATGAAGGTGGCTTTGCACCTAACATTCAGGTAATGTCCATATGCCTTTCCCTGTTAGTGCCATAGGCAGGCACAACATATTTCTTGTAATATTTTTGAAATCTAGTGTATTTAAGCTGACCACAGGCCATAATTTAAAATTTAAAATATGGCAAAATTGAGTTTTGTGCAAGGACAATGGCAATAGGCTAATTGCTTTATGGTTCCTTTTCACAATAGGAACACTGTACTGTTTATATATTTACTCCAGGGGTACTTACAAAATTAATCATTAGCATTCATATGATCTAACAAACCAGTTGCTATATCAACCAATATATGCAGGAAAACAAAGAGGGCCTTGAACTGTTGAAGGCAGCTATAGAAAAGGCTGGCTACACTGGAAAGGTACTTCCTCTCTTCTCTACTTGCTCACAATTCAACCTTGTGTATTGTTAATCCAACTTATCCTATGGCAGGTGGTCATTGGAATGGATGTTGCTGCTTCTGAATTCTTTAGTGATAAGGATAAGACATATGATCTTAATTTCAAGGAGGATGTAAGAACTGCAACTTATTATGCTTTTATTTACTCAGAGCTAGTCTTTATGTTATTGTACAGGCCTATGATAATAAATGACTATTTATATTAACGTATATTAACATTGTGGCCAGAACAACGACGGTTCAAACAAAATTTCAGGTGACAGTCTGAAAGATCTGTACAAGTCCTTCGTTTCTGAGTACCCTATTGTCTCGATCGAAGACCCGTTTGATCAGGATGACTGGTCCACCTATGCCAAACTCACTGATGAGATTGGAGAACGAGTGCAGATTGTAGGAGATGATCTTCTTGTTACTAATCCCACTGTGAGTAACACTTAAGTGCATTGATTTTCTTACTAATCCTTGCAACATACAATTTTAAACATTACCTGCTTGACTTGAACAGAGGGTTGCCAAGGCCATCAATGAGAAGACCTGCAATGCTCTTCTGTTGAAGGTAGAATCATTGCTATTTTCTCTTACAAATCTTTTGCTGGGCATCACGTTTCGTTGCCTGTATTTTTAGTGACACCGACTAATCTGGTAATGCCATCACGACACGGTTACAGGTGAATCAAATCGGCTCGGTGACCGAGAGTATTGAGGCTGTTAGAATGTCCAAGCGTGCTGGATGGGGAGTGATGGCAAGCCACAGGAGGTTGGCATTGCAGTGCTTTGTGCACTTTTGAAAGCACAGTAGTCCCGTTTGATCTGTTTTCACTAAACTATTTGATCTCCTCTTTGTTCAGTGGTGAGACAGAGGACACCTTCATTGCTGACCTCTCGGTTGGGCTAGCTACGGTACTGCTGTCAACTAGCCTCGTAATATACACATCAGATACTTCTGAATATCTTCACTCGTAACATCCTCTCCATGCATTGGTTTCAGGGTCAAATCAAGACAGGAGCCCCCTGCCGTTCTGAGCGCCTTGCCAAATACAACCAGGTGGGCACCAGCACATGGTTTCTTGGAAGTTACTCTTAGTTACTGAAACTAGATGCATTTCCAAACCTGTTTATCTTGCAAAGTCTGTATTCTGAAAAACATCGGCATTGCCTGTTTCTCGGTTGCAGCTGCTCAGGATCGAGGAAGAGCTTGGTGCTGCGGCTGTCTATGCTGGAGCAAAGTTCAGGGCACCCGTGGAGCCCTACTAAACCCTGCGTTCTTAGAACCTGATGATGAGGATGTGTTCGGGTGGTGCTAGTAGTTCGCTGCGGCATTTTAGTGCGAGTCTGTATCATTACAATAAGAGTAGGTTCTTGCGTACCTTGAGAGCTTGCTGTGTCATTTGCTTATGCCATGTCACCAATGGCTGGACAACTGATACTAGTGGTGATTTTGTATGGCTACCGTCTATCTTTTTCTGGAGGTTTGATGGCTGACGATCTCCTCCCGTGATATTATTGTCCTAGCTGAATTATGAACAGTTTGGGTTGACAATTGTCATCAAGATGTTTTTTTTGCTTTTTGCCGGATGTGAGCTATGCTCCAAGACCATACGCCAATCTCGATTGAGTTTTACGGGTACTAAAATTAATGCCATAATGAGGTATTATGATTGGAGAGAATGAAGTTATCAAGTTTTCTATTTTAATAACAATACAATTAAACTTTGTAATGAGACTCGTTGTGGTCTTAGAACGCCGCCTCGCTCGGCTCAATAAGGGCATGTCCAGTAGTTAAATAACAGCTATCTTTATAATCCACTGAGCTGACGTGATCATCATTAAATGAGGAAAATGTGTGTTACTATCTACTATTTCATCTACTGTTTTGGTCCGTATTCCCATGCAAAACAACACCAACTAGAATACGTGTTAAATATCACACAAACAGGCTAAATAGACACCTCATTGTAGAGTTGTTATTTAGCCGTCTATGTGGGTCAAATAGACCGTAGCTGTTAAATCTCCAAGTCTAAACCAGCTCCAAATCTAGAACCGACGACTAGACTAGGGATGGCATTGGCATCAGATGCTGATACCGAGGGAAGGCTAAACAAAAATGGACCATCAAACATGATGGCAGCCTGGCAGGGCTCCGCAATTAGAAAAAAAAAGAGACAACTCAAACTAATGCACAAATCTCCGAAACTTGCAGTACTCCTTTGCCCCGTGACAGCTGATACACAATCCAATTCAACAAATAGCGGGAGTGGCTCATGATACACATGATGCATGCTATGACAGCAGCAGCTTCACTGGGTTGAACAAACAGCTAGGCATGGCATGCCAATCTTACCGTTTGAGGTATGTTCTCTATTTGCCTCACTGAACCAGAAATGGGTAGCAGATATTCAGCCTGCCATGGGCACTCTTGTGCGGTGTTACCTAACTAAAGATGGCAAGACCAGATTGAGCCACCATATCAATTTTTTTCAGCCTATTCGTCCTCCTCCGACAATACACTCCAGATCATCCTGCAGAAAAACACACAAGTGGCAGTTAATTTCTCATTTGCTAGCTGCAGACTTGCGGTCAAGCAATAGAGTTAGCCATAACATCCTTACCAGAACAAGGACAGGAACAGCAGAATGATGAGACTAACTATCTTAAAAAGACGGCGCTTCTTCTCACAACCAAGTTGATTAAATATCTCCGTCACATCTACTAAATGTTGCCGCCGTTGGTACCTGCAAAGGCCATAAACATATATTTATTCATTGCAAATGCTGAAAGGAAACTAGATTGTTGCTTGCTTCAAGTAGTTCAATAATAAGTTGATGGCTACTGTATTAACAACCAGAAAAGGTTCTGAAAACTAGACAGGTTAGCAACCATACACAGCAAGGAGAAATTACAGCAACTATATCAAATGCTAATAATCATTCACATGGTATACTCTCGCTTTTGTCGCAGTTGCCCCCCCCCCCCCACCCAGCCACCCACCTTTTTCAAGGCTTGGGGAAATGAAAAAGGAATCTTCTAGGCTTGACAAGTCTACCAAGGTAAAGGTATAACCAAAACAACCAGAAGCAGAAAGGTATCCAGCTAACTGATAAGGTTTAGCTTTAAACAGCAGCAATAGAAACCAATGGTATCAGCTTTGGGAAAAAAAAATTCATCTCATGTCTTTCACTCTTATTTCTTTCTTCAACATTGAAACAACCAAAACAATAAGGAATGTTTTGACCAACATTTTAATCACAGAATCAGAAGCTGTGTAACTAAACTGTTTAATGTCTTGTGACAGGCTGACAGCTGCTTGACGATATTCGCTGACATCTATGTTTGGTTTCAATCATATGATGATTTGGTTGAATGAATTTAGAAGTTAGCTGCATAAGTACATTCAAGTAACAACCAAGCTCATACAGCACATGTTAGCATAGACAGTGAAAGATGTAGGGGTAACTGTGGCCTTAGGTTTGCTGCAAAAGAAATATTATTTTGTTCTCAGATGGGGTACTCTATTTTTTTGTTAGAATACAAATTATGCTTTCTGCGTGCTTACAGAGCATGATGCTTTTGTAAATATTCATGAACCATGATCCAATCCCATCATGTGATATTTATAAGATGTTCATCGTATGCATTTCAAATATTCCTATACAAAATAAGATATATGGAATTGCCAGCATCGCAACCTCGTGTATGCAACTTAAACAAAACACAAATGTTGACAATTCACTATATCACTCACTAAGCACAGCCATTGTAAGTTTAACAAAAACAGCATACAGGAGGCAAAGCACCTAAACAAAAGAGAATAATTTATTAACTATGTAAAAAGGGCCCCTACACTCATTAAATTTCTATGTTTCCTACTCAGTGTTAATTGCTGATAAGATGTTGAATATGCAGAAATTCCATTCAGTTAGTGTGCATATATGAGTAGCATTTGGGTTCGAAAGCTATTAAGAAAAATATCAGCTACATACCCCTGAATCATGTAATCATCTTCAATATGTCATGTGTAAAGTGCCGAGCATAGAGTTAGAAGCAGAAGACACCAGCCTTTAACATATGATTGTTTAAAACAAAGAATTTGTGACCCAATAGCACGAAAACAGCTAAATCACTTCAAAGCACCCATTTCCTCTTTTTTTTTTCTTTTGGTTCTCAGTATTAGTTGATAATTTAGCAACAATGTCTAATCAACACAATGCTAACCTCATGATTTTCACATTAGTTAAAGCCTACAGGACCATATTAGTTGTTTCGAAAGGTAGTTATGAGACAAGCAGCACTTACAGAGTATAGTTGTAGTACACCATTGGGACAGAAAGCAAGAACATCGCCCAATGCCCAGATAAGAGGAACAATACGCTCAGAAGTGCTTGCAATACGAATTCTGGCATAACCACCTTATTTATCCGAGAGGATGAATCAAACGGATTGATATAGTCAAACTCTAAATCTGCCAAGCACATCAACTGCAAAGGCACGAGTAAGAACAAAATCATCAGGAACAATTTCAGTGTAAGTATGATTGTCAGTAAAAAAACGAGGGAAAAACATCCAAATTCCTCCAAAAGAAAACATCTGCTAGGGAGCCTTGTGTAGACTCCTATCAAAGGCCACAAACTGGCAGTGTAAACTATACAATACCAATTATATGCATCGGAGATCTCGAGGCTCAACACATATATCCCGCATCAACCACCAACCAGGCAACAAGTTGGAACCATCACTAGAATCTAACATCGCAACCAAGTCCAATCCTGATTGCTTCTCCGCCAGCCAAATTAAAAACTCAAAACCAAACATTCGGATTAGCTACACGGTCCGACCCCCTAAACCACTGAAAGTCCGACTGAAACAACATGTAAATCCGCAAGAACGGCCGCCTCAGTTTCGCGGGGGATCGTCCAGAGAAAGATCCTGCGGGTGCCCAGGCACAGATACGGATTCGGGGGCGCGGCGCTGACCTGGTAGATGACGAGCACGATGAGCGCGACGACGAGGAAGAACGCGGTGAGCCACACGAACACCATCTCCGCCTTCCCCCCAACCGACCGACCTGGCCCTCCAGGCGGCGCAGATGCCTCGCTCTCTCGCTAGGGGGAGGCGTCGCCGGAGCCCTGGCCGAGCACGGTGGCGCCACGGCCGCCGGAGGGGGGTGGTCGGGGTGCAGGGGCGGCGAGCTGGAACGCGTGGGTGGGGAACGGGAGGAGAGCGGGTCGGTCGGTTCAGATACTCAGATGGGAAGTATAGTAGTTCCTCTGGAGTTACTCTACGCTCACTGACGTGTGGGTCCCCTGGGCGCGTGCTTCAGCATTGCAAAATTGCAAGGGAAATTTGTGTACAGCACACTCTGAAAGAGTGATTTTATGTAGAACACACCATGAAAGCTGATTTTGTTCTCAGCACATCCTGAGTTTGCAATTTTGTCTACAACACACCACACTGAGCATAATAATCATTTTTAGTTGAGTGAAGGTTCAAAAAACCATTTTGCCCCGGGGCCCACATGTCATCTTCTTCTTCTCCCGTTGCTCCCTCACTTCCTCCGCCACCTCAGCTCCCTCTTCCCGTGCCGCTCTTCCCTCCGACCCTCCTCTCCGCCGCCGCTCCCCTCCTCCAATCTTGCGGCGACGAGCGCGTAGGGAAGCACGCACGGTGGCGGCGGTCGGAGGAGGAGGAGGCACACGGTGGGGGGAGCCGCTTGGCAAGGACGAGGAGGAGGAGCGCCGCCCGCCCTGGGAGCTCGGGGCGGCGCGGGTCGGGAAGGGCACACCGAATCTGGGGAGGGCGACGCCGGTCGGGGAGGAGCCACCGCGGGGAGGGGCGCGCGCCGGTCGAGGACGAAGTCGCCGTGGGGAGGGGGCCGCCGCCGGGAGGCTCAGCGCGCGTCAGTTGGGGAGGAATCCGCCACGGGGAGGCGGCGCCGGTCAGGGAGGAGGCCGCCGCAGGGAAGGGCGGTGCTGGTCAAGGACGGGACCGCCGCGGGGAGGGGGTCGGGGAGGGAGAAGACGCGTGGGAGGGCGGCGGTCGGCGCGCGGGAGCAGACGCTGGGCGGGCGGAAGTAGACGCAGGGAGGACGGCTGGCGGCGCACTAGAACAAGCGCGGGGATCGACGGTGGTGGCCTGCCGGAGGGAGAAGAAGAAGATGACATGTGGGCCCGAGGGCAAAATGGTCTTTTAAACCTTCACTCAGCTAAAAATGATTATTATATTCAGCGTGGTGTGTTGTAGACAAAATTGCAAACTCAGGATGTGCTGAGAACAAAATTAGCTTTTATAATGTGCTCTGCACAAAATCACTCTTTTAGAGTGTACTGTACACAAATTTCCCAAATTGCAAACAGTTGCATTGACGGCACGTGACCGTGAACTGTAAAGAGAGAAAGAAAGGGTGCCATAAGTCTCTTTCAAAAGGAAAATTTTTTTAGTCACTAGCAAAATGTACGTGCGTGTCGCACGTAATATATTTTTAAACACATAATCTATATACTATACTTATTATGAACATAGATGACATTTGGCCACATTATTTCTCTGATCATATTTTTGACTCAAAGTTTAAACTCGGTTCCTAATTGCACTTCAAGATAACGATGCAAGATTTAGTTGCATTTGTTGTTTGCCTAATCCAAGCATAGCAATATTATTTGGACCTAGCTAACGTACGAAATTAGGCCGGCCGTACGGCCTTCTCCTTTTTGGCAAATAAGGTATCAAGTTTCCCTTTTTTGGCAAAAAAAACTGTTATCCGCTTCACTATCCTCGTGATAATAAGGAAAAAACGATGACATCAGCGCATGCAAAAACAATCTCAGGTTTAGAAAAGCTGTAATTTTACAACCGAGAAGCAAAATTAAAATACAATTGCACTATTGAGTTGCCCCTGGCAAAAACTTCAAAATAAGATCTCACTTCAATATATCTCGATCATATTTTTCTCATACAATTCCAAAAACACTTCTGTTAAAAGTTGAAAGCATATCATAATATACTCCGAAGTAATTTAGAATAAATGTACAAGCAAATAACACAGATTGATTTGAAGCAAAATTAGATTAAATATACAAGCAAGTAACATTAGAGGAAATGCCTATTTGCTTCCTTTCCTAACCATGCCACGACCTGCAATGCTTTTAAGAAAGAACATAATTAGAGGAAATTAAAGTAGTAGGGGTTAAAGACTTCGCAGTATGTTGCCTACATGAAACATTAGATCGACACTACAAGACACAAAGTATATTATTCTTGCCTGATGAAAACATTAGATTTAGCACCTAATAATTTATGGTGATGCAGCTTCTCCTACAGGTGCATCAACTATCTATACTGCAATACTTTAAGCGATAGCAGTTTTCACATGATGATTCATCAGCTTCAACAGCTGCAGCATGTAGAAGCCACATGTAACCTTTGGCAGAAAAATTACCTATTGTAACCCATGTTATTGCCTATCAAGAACAAATATTATTGCTCATTTCCTACCAATATTATTGCCCAATTCCTACCAATATTATTGCCTAGTTCTGAAAATGCTTCTAGTATTTGATGTGTTTGCTACTGAAAAGTACTGAAACGTGTCTCATAATTGATGTATTTGCCTACTGGAAAGTAATGAAATGCTTCTAGTAATTGATACAATTCACTATAGGAAAGTACTAAAAATGCTTCTACTATTTGACAAAAATGCCTACTGCAAAGTACTAAAATGGTTATAATGATGTGAAGAAGAACAAGATAACAATTTCGCATTCAGGAACCAAACTGAAGCTTCGTTCATGAAACCCAAATTAACAGTGATATGAATACACCACCCACCCACCCCAGATTAAACCCCCGAACAAAGGAAGAGCAACTGAATCGAAAATGCCCAAATCATCCACCTAGATGTTGGTGTCCAGGTCAAATCCTCTGAGTGTACCCTGCAACAAGAGGATGGATTAACCCCTGCAAGCACCGCATGGCATGGCAGCATGAGATGAGAGATCAACTGTTTAATTAATATCGGAACACTGTTTGCAAGTACTATTTCAAAAAAAAGATATAGTGGACTCAAAAGCAATGTAGAACAAGTGAGAGAGCAAAATAAATCAAATTTCCTGAAAATATTTATCATCAGAACATAAAAAATGCTAAATCAGTAGAACAAAAATGCTAAATTATGATAAATATATTACTTGTCGATTCAGTATATGTTGCCTACAAGGTAACACAACATACATAAGTAGGAAGGTCAAACCGAACGCGGTGGAGAACTGGACTCCACTTTCCTGACATGTATCCCCATAGTATCATTAATCTGGGAGCAGAAAAACTATAATTTCCCCATATTAATGCATTGTATGTCATATTCCAAAAAAGGATAAAACAGTATGCCAGATAAATGTAACAATTTCAGATTGTATTAAACATATAAATCATTCAATGACAGTGATTACACATGACACTAAATAGAGGTAGCATCACACCATGTCTGAATTTAGCTATTTTTAGATGCACATGTCTGAATTTAGCTATTTCTCCATAGGGTATAGAGCAAAGAAACAAACACCATGAGAAGGAAACTTTAGATTGTAATGATGTAAAAAGACTTGGTTCCAAACAAAAGGAGAGTCTATCGGCCGTCACATGAGACATAAAATGTTAAAAAAATTACTTGAACTGAACACTAAAAATGCTATATGAATAGTATTTAAATACCTACTAAAATGTATTAAAATGCTCCTAACAATGCCAGTAGAAAAGTTTGTGGGTCGCAAGCAACCAACATGTAGTTCTGCACTTGCATAGTCAAGCCCCTACAAAATGATTAAGTTCTTTTCTGGTCCACCAATGCATAACAGGAGTCTAAAAATGATCGGAGTTAAAAATGGTAGAAATATAGATTTACAACTTAAACCCATCTCTAGTGGTGATCTTGTTGTTACTGTGTCTAAAGACCAATCCATGTTACAGCATTCCAGAGAGGGACACTGAAAAAACACGGATATAACACAAATCTGGCCACACAAAAAGCATAACAAAAAGGCAAAAGGCAATGATTATGGAAAATGATCAGCTATCTCAAATTAATTTTCCTACATGAGAGAGAATGCAAAAGCTAGAAGACAGTGCTACAGCTCCCTGTCATTAAGTAAAATCACATAAGCACTTGCTGTTGGAAGGGAGAAAAAAGTTATAGAGCCACTGGGTAAAAGCACATGAGCACTCAAGTAAAAATTGACACATACAAAGGTAAAACTACACGAGCTAAGCACAGAATAATATTTGTATCGATCTGAAGCAGCTATTGCATAAGGACAGAAAACCAACAATGGCTTGCATCGATTTGATTTCCCTGTAGAACAACAATATATGTAGCAATCTATACCAGCACTACAGACACTCCCACCACGCCTATCTCTATCAAAATACTACTGCAGCCAGTGGGTGGGGGCTAAAATACATGCAGCAAAGACAGAAATGAAACACCAAGACAGAAATCGAATCGGCTTGAATCGCGCAGGAGGACCAGACAACACCCACACGGGAGAAAGACCTGGGGGAAATCGCATCTTGTTGGTTGGGGCATGGGATTTACCTCTGAAAATGCAGTACCCCCAGTGTTGCGGCCGCCGACAAAGAGCACAGGCCTGGCACTGATTCGTTGCCCCTGGTCCTCACAGTTCCCTCGATCTGGAGACGATAGGAACAAAAATCACTAGAATCACTGCCAGCTCTCCACCCCCTGCACCCCCAACTCTATCATTTTGCTGGGCAATGGAAACAATGCTGAAAGCACCCCAAATCAGAGATGAGAGAGAGAGAGAGAGAGAGATTGATTTCAGGTTTGCGAGGCGCCCCGCAGAGGTGAGGGGTGGGGAGGTGGCTCACCTTATTCTGAACCTGCACCACCGGATTCGAAGCCACCCCAGATGCTGCAGTCCTCGCACAAAAAAAGCGCCCAAATCAGAGACGAGTTGTAGAGAGATTCAAGTTGGTTGGGGGATGAGCCTTAGCTCACCATCCAACACTCTCTCCCTCCGGATTCCAGCTGCTCGTGACGATGAACTCCACCAAAATAAAATGCAAAAATAATCCAAAATCAAAACGCGGTAGATCGAGATGATACCAGCGCGCTGGGGAAACACTCACCTGGGTCTGATCTTCACTTCAAACCCCGCCGATTCCACGCTGGGATCCAAAGGCGCGCAACGATAGTGGGTGATGGGAGCAATTTCGGCGATGGCTGCTAGAGCGGATGGAGAAGAGAGAGAAACCCTAGAGAGAGAAGATGAACAGACGAAGTGAAGGGGGCACACGACCCTCAGGTTTTCTAGAACGTGGGACCAGCCTGTCAGGTGCACATGGTGCGCGCGTCGTTCGATGGTGCGCGAGTTGTTCATTGGATGCAGAGCGGACGGTGGATGCAGGGGGCCATAAGATTGGGCAAAAATACGGCCTGTTAGAATAGAGTCATTACCATATTATTTATTGTATTGAAAAAGCTATTTCCTTTAACTGAAAAAAATGTTGACATCACAACAAATTTAGAGAGGAAAAAGTATCCAATGATATGAGATGGACAAAAAAATCACCCGCATTGGATTGGATTGGAAAACAATTTTCTCCATAAATCGCATTTGGATCACATACATCAGAAGAATAGGAGAAAAAAACAGAAACAGAATCGTTACCTTGCAGCGTCGAGGGAAAACTTGTGACTGGGATAGCAGACGCTCTATCTGCCGCGGTCCCCGCTTGAAGGGGGCATCGTCTGATCGTCCATCAACTTGATGCTAGACACATATTTGAGCCAAACAGGAAAATACTGAGAAGAACAAACATAAACATGTCGAATTACAAGACCAATAAAGTATCCAAAAGAAAGAATCATCAAGCTCCAACCGATTTTCGTTGGAGCAAGCGAGTATCTAGCTGCCCAATCAGCAACCAGATTATTTAACCAACGATTCAGTCACCACACAATTATTGCTTCATCTCTAGCTCTTGTGTCAATCGATTTACTACTAATCCTGGATGGATCGGAGGCCAAAAACAAGAAGCAACCCGTGCGTGTTACAAAATTTTCATCCCAGAAAAAGAGAGGCGGAGAAATCTGAGAGCAATTGAAAAGGAAAAAGGAAATCAAAACCCAAGCTTTGAATGGCCGTCGTCGGTTGAAGCCAGTCTGGCTCCAAATAGCGTCGCGCACCCACAGCACAGCCCGGCCCTTGAGCATCGGCCCGGCGACCTCCACCACCAATGCTGTGCGGTGGCTCCCACCCACCGGCGCCCGCCTTGCTGTTGTCGTCCAACATCTCGAATAGCATCTGCTCCGGCCTCCGGGTCTGGCACAACGAAGCAGCTCGGACACATGGGCACCTAGACGGGCGCTGACGCCCGCCGTCGCCGTGCCGTCCTACCCTCCGCCTCCACCAGCCAGCAGGCCTCGGGGCATGGGCTCCCCGGCTCGGCGGCCGAGTACCAGACGTCGGCCGCCGAGATCGAGGTGGCGCTGTCGATCCCCCATTGCCACCATGCCTCCACCAACGAGGATGGTGCCGCCGTCGCATCTGCTTCGGTGCAGGAGATGCGAGCAAGGAAGGGCTGGGCGCACGGACGGATTAGGGGATCTCGAGTAGGGAGGGGGAGGGAAGGACCTGAGCATGGAGGAGTACGATTGGAGAAGGGAAGGAATCAAACAGACGACACACGATTGACAGGAGTTAGAAGAGCGGGTACACGCGGGCGGGTAAGATGTGAGCGGTGAGAAAAACATTATCTTTTTTAGCAAAAACGCTTCCCAACATGCGATTTTTACGGGTCTCCACCCCTTCCCACCTTTCTCGACCCTAACAGATGGGTCCGGCGTGAGTGGTATGGTGGATCTAATGTGGGTGGAAAAAAATTCAATTGTTTTCGATCTATATATATAAATAATAACCTTTGATTTGTTTAAAAATTTGTTCACAGCTGAACCGATCCGGCCCCACAGTAGACACGGATGATGAGCTCGGGAATTCGCAGGAGGATTTTTCTTCAGAAAAAATGCAGGAGGAATTGACATGTGCTCGATGTAATGAAGGAGTCAAGCTTTAGCAGCTGCAGGCTTGTAATTCTATTTTTTTTAAAGAATAATCATGCTTTGCTAATTCCCATGGGGATCAACTATTCCAGCATTTCAAGAACGGTCTAGTCAAAGTCATGCCACTAGCAATCTCACATTCACTCAATCTCGCTAACAGGAATGTAACGACGGGCGACAGCACTCTCTCGGTAGGCATCCCACTCAATAGCTTGTTTGGGGACCAGCAATCCCAACTCATTCCAGTCGGTGGCCAGGAATAACAAATTTAGAGTCAACTAACATGAGTTAATTAATCCATGAGGAAAACCACAAGTACTCCTTCCGTTCCAAATTATAAGTCATTCCAAGAATCTTGGAGAGTCAAAAGTTTTTAAGTGTGACCAAATTTATACAACAACATAATAACATTTACGATACCAATTAAATATTATTAGATTCTTTGTTAGTTATATTTTCATAGTAAACCTATTTGTTGTCATAAATATTTGTGTTTCTCTCTATAGTTTTTTTCAAACTTTGAGATGGTTTGACTCTCCAAGACTTTTGGAATGACTTGTAATTTGGAACGGAGGGAGTATTAAGCAATTACATTCCGCTACAGGGTATCATCATTGTACAATCATAATATGTCATTGTTTAATAATATAATAATATTATCTGAATGGTAACAGATGGGACGTCTTCTCCCTTACAATATAAGTATATCATATAATTCGATCGAGACTTTAAGATTCAAATAAACAAAAACAACCGTCCCACAGGTGAAGGGAGGGATAAAAACTGAGAATAGCACCCATAAAAAATGAACTTTGACACGGCAGATTTTAGCAACAGATGCAATACAGTGTGCTCCACCGCTCTTAATTCTCCGCCAACGCCTCTTCACTGCCCCTAAAGAAAATACATAAGCAAACAATATTCAGAACGGCACCCAAGATATGGTGTACATGTTGTCATAATCAATATTCATACCTTAAAAAAACCTTAGTCTGGCCACAAAAGCTTCCTCCTGCACCATAAAGGTAACAACTATAGTAAAAAAAAAGCAGTAAAAATGATAAAGAGGTATCATGAACAAAAAAGGAACTAAATCACCATACATCCTCATCGCTAGAGTCATCATCACCTCCAAATGGCACATCTCCACTCACATGCCCCCCAATGTATGCACGACTATTATTTGGGTGTATAACCTTCTGCTTAGGATTGGTGCAACCATAGCAACAACCTTCAAAAAGGAAAGCAGGTATTGTCATCTAAAAATCAAATAACAAACGATGCATAAACATATTTGAACAATAGATTGGCAATTGAAGGTATTGAAAATTGTATGTATGCTTGTTATCAAAGTCTTGTGCACAAGCCAATTTCGAGATAGAACAAAAACACAAAGCAGAAGAAAAATGCACAAGATTAGTGATCATATAGGGCAAACAAATTAGTAAGACTACATATTAGACAACTGGAGATCATATCCAACATTCTGCTACAAATTTACAACTACATTAACAAGTAAGTTCCGGATAGTGAAAGCAACAAATTTTATCACAACATCCTGTTGCTGTAAACTTGTCCATATTCAGGAGGTGTCTTTGTAATGAGATGCAAAAGTGTGCAACCATGCAACATTATTCATGCCAATACCATGTGAATAGTGAAGTTAATGTGGAATAAAACTAAGTAATACCATCATCTTTAGGTTTGATCATGCAACAACAGGTGACCGCATAACCATTTTTTATCCACATCACTTCAGCAAAGAATAGATTGACATCATCAGCTTTGTTCGTCTTCGATGTGAAGTTAAAATGATAATAAGTCTTATTGTTCTCATACATCCAGTCGAAGCTCACAAGATCTTTGAGTTCACGTGAAAGATCCTACAGAAAGAAAAGTAAGCATTGCATAAGCATGTGTGCATGTGTTGGGTAAAAGGAGGGGTTGGGTTGAACCTTGGAAAGATTGTAATAATCATTATACTGGTCCAATAAAGCTTTAACCAAATGACACATGTGATCCTTGGAATTCTTGGATGGTGCATTGGGGCCTCTCTTTGGCGTGCCATCGGGATAGTAAAGACATTGTTTAATAAGCCACTCCACACGAGGACCTTCAGATGGCTTCTGGCATCTAATTCACATCAGAGCATTCTTTTAGCACTTCACTAGAAACTCAGAGTGTGGAGGAATAATATAGTAGAAGCGGTACTACATATTCAGCAAATGTTATTGTGTCCCATGTAGGTTGGGGAGGGTGGTTCATTAAAAGTTGCTGGCACATAGATTAGCTCATGGAATAATTAAGAAGGAACAAAGTAATGTCTTAAAAACTCATAAACACATAGATTATCAAAAATGAAATGATTCCATGCCTATAATATATCAATGTATCACATCTTTCATTTGTGGACTCTCAAGTATTCTGCGATGCCTGGCACTTTTTGACCAGCTAATGGGCTAATTTTTTTTTCTAGTTATCAACATAGTACACGACATGGGATAAGACATCCGGGTGGGTTTCCCTGGTTAACAAGTTAAAATCGAGACCACAATAGATCTATGCACGACATGGTAGACTCTGGTGGGTGTTAATCTTTATACACTACAACTTGTACACTATATTGAGTTTACCTACTCCTAGGCAAACATATTTACAAAAAGAAACTGTTGTGCTAAATTTATCTGGTGCAGAACAGGATCTCAAATTAATGTAGCCTGTTTTCTAATCAACTCTTGAGCTTTCTATACCCCAAAATTAAGGACATTTGTTCTGTTAGTGGTTCATACTCTGAAAAGCTGAGACTGTAAAATCAAGTTAGTGATACGACCACTACAAACAGGGCCTGAATTGTATGGAGAGATGCATCGATTTTCCTTATTATTTATAACTATATAATCAATGCTTGCAATGGAGAAACGAAGGTAAACAGAGTCTAGAAGCTTTACATTTCTGGGAGCCGCCGTTCTTCAAGATGGCGATTGATAGCAGCTTCAGCTTCCTGCAAGCTTCCAAATGGTCCGCCCAGATCGGGATACATGTGCAGATATCCCTCCCGATCCGTCCTCATGTAAAAGTACTGATACCAATTCGGGGGCCTGCACAACAGAATGGGAGGCCCGACAGATGAAGCCGATGGTGGAGAGTCCTCAGCCGTGGCACGCAAGTGCAGCACACTACTTGGACTGGCAGTGCTCATCAATTGTTCAGACGATGCAGACCCAGCAGCACCTGCCGCAAGCTCCTCCTCGCTGGATGGGAAGAAGGTCGAGGAGCCATCGAGGGTGCTTTGCGGCAGTGTCCCTGGACTGGAAGTGATTGGTTCCTCCGATGATGGGAGCAACTCCTCCTCCTCCTCCGAGGATGAAGTATCCGCCTCTTGCAGAGTCAGCGCGGATGCAGAGTCGGCAACAACGGCCGCAAGTTCGTCAGAACTGGATTAAGAAGGGGGAAAAGATCGATCAGTACAGACTGCAGAGGGCCTTACGCGGGATCTCCACATTCCAGAAATCTGCATGAACCCCTGAAAAGAAATCTGCATGCATGAATGCATGGCGTCGATTCCGGCCGGCCCTTTGGTCCTCTCCTCTTCTTGCTGAAAAGACATTAGGTAGGGAGGCGAGGCACTCACACTGACATTGATGATTACAAACTGGTGAATTTCGCAATGATCCTCGCACCGGATCCTCTTCTTTGCTGATGGGAAGCGAAGATGCTTGATCTCGCCGCCAGTTGCCGCCGGGAAACCAGACGCGATTAGCGTCGCGCAGCCCTGAAAACCTCGAGGCCAAAAGTTTTTATCTGGGCTGGACCACACGGATCCTCTTCCTATCGCGACTCGGTCTCGTTGTGCAGCCCGGCCCCGGACACCTGCCAGACCAACAGGGGAAGGGCGCTGCCAGCCTGCCACGACTCAAACCTCGTCGGCACCAGGGGAAGGGCGGCGGAGCGAAACGAACACCCGCCGCCTGTGCACGACGACGGAGGTCGCGATCGCGGCGGAATCCGCCGGCCGCGGCGCGTCGTACTCGCGCGCGAGCCACAACCAGCAGGCGTCAGGTAGACCGAGGGTCCAAGCGAGGCCACGAAGAAGAAGCTGCCCCCGAATCGCAACGCCGCCCATCCCGAATCACACACGGCTCATGGTCATGGAGTACGCGCAATGGCGGCATCCTTAGTTGCCCCCGAGCTTCCCGAGACGGGGCCCGGCTACCCGGAGTGGATCTTCCTCGCGAGGCGCGCCTACATCTCCGACCGCGTCAACGCGGCGACCCTCGCTCGCAGCCACACCAGCGACGGCCACCCCGTCCAGGTCTCCCTCTTCGCCGCCGCCCCGCCCGCCGTCTCCCACCTCTGCGTCCACTGCCCCGGCAGAGACCCCCACCAGTTCAGCTACAACCCCGGGGTCGTCTTCTCCCGGGGCGATCTGATCCTGCTCGACGTCGCCTTCGACTGCCGCGACACGAGCGACTACTTCATCTACAGAGCTGGCCCCAAGACCCCCTGCCTCGTCCTGATTCCGGAACCAGAGCCCTTGCCCTGCGCCTCGAGCTTCCTCAACACCGGGATCGTGCGCTGCGGCGCCGACGACCACTTCGCGGTGGCTGCTCTCATACGAGACTACATGACCGACATGTACAGGCTGTCCGTCTTCGATTCCAAGACTGGGGTGTGGGAGACGAGGCTGCTGCCGCTGGAGCCGTCGGAATCGCTTCGCGATCCCCTTGCGCTTTGCCTCTTCCCTAGCAAGGTGATCCCGCTGAAAGGTTCCATCTTGGGATGGGTCGATCTGTGGAGGGGTATCCTGCTGTGCGATGTTCTTTCGGATAGCCCCAAGCTCCAGTACATCCCGATGCCTACTCCGATGCCAGGCAATGAGGGTCTTGAAGACGAGGCCGAGCCAACATATTTTAGAGATGTCACTGGCTGTGGGGACCTGATCAAGGTAGTCGAGGTGGAATACAAATATAATGGCACTGTGGTCACCGATCCCAGCAACTACATACATGAAGATTGGACACTTGTCACACTGACTCGGAGGCTTGATTCCAGGGACTGGGAAAGAGGCCATGAGCTCGACATTGGGGATGTAACAGTGTCTCAAGACTTTTATGGACGTACAGATGTGTTGCCTCGGTTCTGCGATGAGAATGGAACCCCATCCGTGAAGAGAATGCCACTCGGCGTCCCAACTTTGTGTGAGTGGAACAACATGGTGTACTTTATGTGCAAGGTTAACTGCAGGGACTGTTAGATGATGATTTGTATAGCTTAAACAATAAGTTTAATAATGAATGTACAGTAAAGCAATTAATGAAGAAATAAATGAAAAAGATAAGAAAAACGGGATGTTTCCATCTCGTTCCACCCTGATCGGGGGTGGAAACTGACCTAATGTATGTCGGTTCCCCGGTGGGCAACGGGCCTATAAATACAGGGGTTGAAAACCCGTTCAGCCAGCCCGATCGGCTACCCGTTGCCACCACCGGGTAGCACCACTGACATGCCCATACACACAAAACAGATGGGCAAGACAAGAACATGAACAAAAGAAGAAAAAGATGAGAGGTCCTATCGACCAAGGTACGCATCTCATGTTATTTTGTGGTTCTAGTTTGAGCTAATGATCCTAGAAATCTAACAGGGACTACAATGGTTGGGTGGTTGCTATTGACATGAGCTCAAAAATGGTTCCTAATCCTAAGAAATCCCCCAAATATAAGGAATCCTAACCCTAAGATCTAAAGAAAAGGGTCGGGGGATTACCTTAAGGGCCGGTATGGCCACCACCGTCGCCATGGCCGTCGCTAACGGCGAGCGCACGCTGGGACTTGGTCCCGAGCGGCATCGCAGGACCCCGCACCAGCGGCGCCGACCCCTCGCGCGCACCATGAGGCCGAGGTGGCCGGCCGCCAGCCGGATCCGCCGTCGCGGCCGCCCTAGATGTACGCGCGGCCGCCGGGTGCCTTAGGGCACCGTCGACGGAGCTGCGCGCCCGCATCCGCAGCATGCAGATCCGGCGAGCGGAGCTCGGGCGGTGCCGCTCCCTCTCTCCGCACCGCTCGCCGCCGTCCCGCGCCATCGCCCTCCGCTCGCTCGGGTCGCCGGGTGGAAAAGAGAGAGAGAGGGGGAGGAAAGAAATGAAGATTAGGGTTTTTGGGGGCGCGGCAGACGCCGCTTTTATACGGCGGCGGGGGGGGGGGGGGGTTGCGCGGGCCGTCGGATCTGATCCGACGGCTGGCGCGCGCGCGGCCGCAGAGCGGGCCGGCGGAAGGCCGGCGGGGGCGGCAAATTCCCGTCCCAGGCCCAGGTTTTTGGGCCTGAGGCCCGGGAGGGAAGGCGGCGCTGGTTAAGTGGACCGGGCCGAAATAGTGCTGGGCCAGAAAATGATGATTGGGCTGGTTTTTTCAGTGTTTTTTTTCTCAAAAAATATAAAATGAGTAATGGGCTGCATAGTAATGGGCCAAATAATGATGGGCTGAATTCAATGAAGGGCTGGAAATAATGTCAAAATTTTAGAATATTTTTCTCCTCTATTTTTGACCATTAAGCATTGTGATTATGAACTTTAGTTCATGATAAAATTTTAAAGACCTTTTATTATACTTTAGCAAATAATAATAAGGATTATGACTAGACTTGTTAAGTGATTACATTATGGTTATTGTTTATGTGTTATAAATAATTTTTTAATTAAGTAAGGCCAAAATTAAGTAAAATTATGGTAAATTTATGAATAATTAAGTTTTTTTGCTTAAATAATATTGTTTTTGGGCCAAACCTTATGGAAATTTTCTCCATTTATGATTAAGTATTTTTCTTATGTTTATGGTTAAGCATTCTCATTATGTCTTAATACTTCACTTTATTTCTAAGACATTTTATTATGTTTATGTTTTGCCTTACTGCAATTTATGTTATCACTAAAAATTATGAAATACTCTCCAATTAAATTGGGATTATTTTCAGTGAAGTTTTGGATTCAGTTTTAAGTCTATTTGAGACATTTATTTGTGAGGTTTATGTGTCAATTATGATGATGAATTACTTTCATTATGAAATTAAGCTATCTGCCACATACTTACGTGCCACTTAAAATTGAGGCTTAATAGTAAAGCATCTTATGATCCGTAAATATTATCAATTATGTGAGCATGTTTTACTCACAAGAATTGATATGCCCATAAGTTAAGCATGAAACTTAAGACCCATTTTGGGAAAAATCAAATAATGACATCTTTAATGGCCAATTACCTAAAGAAATTAAATAATGGGCCATATTTATTTGATGTCATTAATACTTTTGCTTATATTTGAAAAATATGCATCCTATAGATAAGATCATTAAGGGATCATTTATTATAAAGATTGGATGCACAAATTCTAATGACTGAGTGGCTCTATTTTATAATTTTATCCCATTTTGGAATCAATGCAACGGGATAGTTTGATTCAAGATTAGAATTTTCAATGGTGATTCGTGATTGTATTCTAATCAAAGTTGTTTACAATCATGGATTATCATGATTCAATTCGTTTATTAATAAAGAATATTATTCTTAAGCCATGCATACTTAGTGAGTCCAATTTTGGACATAAATCTTAATATCTGGCTTTTGAATATTTTCTTAATTGAGCCACAAGTAATGTTGATAAGAATGTCAGGAAAACACTAAAGTTTTTTCTGATAAGTGAGAATTTGCTCAAAAGAGTATTGGTATAACGTAACTGATTATATGACTTGTGACTACATACTTAACAAAATTATTTGTAGCCACATGCCATTCTCATCCTGAAGATTATGATTAATTTTGTGACTCATGGCTATATACTGACCAAAGTTGTTTATAGTCTTGTGTCATTAAGATTGATTGAGTTATTAAGTTTATTGCTCTAGAGCAATTATGCGTATAATCATAAATTAAGATAGACTGAACTATTGATGACTAATGTCAATAATGATTATGTTTATACAAAATTAAGAAATCTCTTATTAAGAAAAACCAAAGAAGTGCCTATTTAATGATTCAGTTATGAGAAATTATGTTGAGAGTCACATGGGTCATTTCCAATAAAGTTTCCACTGCAAAAGAAATAACACTCTGATTAAGTGTGGCATACGTTTATCATTCTGGCCAAATGAAAGCATCTAGGCCCCTAATTCGAGTTTTGGTAATTAATGACAACGGTTTGTGGATTAACGATTTCATTTGAGATAATGAGTATAGGTTGATCCACGGATGAAAGAGATTTGGTTGTGAACGTATGGAGTTTTGGAGATGATGAGCAAAACTCGGGCTCAAGGCAAAGGTAAAATAGGGCTTTTGTGTTTTACCGGTCACAAGGCGTTTAGTGGCTGAAAAGTGACCGGATTTGTTGGATAGATAGCCGTACTATCAAGAGGGGTTGTGTACTCATGCTTGACGGGTCTTTAGTGCCACTTTGCTCAAAATATCTAGTTGCATGCATGAGGGCTAACGACGTTTTGAAAAGATTTGAAAAAGACTAAGTTTGAGAGCTGACTGAGTAACGGCGGACAGTCCGCCCACGAGGGGCGGACAGTCCGCACCCGTTCCAGAGAGCTTGTAGAGGCTCTGGTGGGCTGGCGGACAGTCCGGCCCAGGTGGGCGGACGGTCCGCCACTATATTTCAAAATTGTACCAGAAAGGGTGTCTCTCTCTGGTGGGCTTCAAAGTTGAACGGCGGACAGTCCACCCATGGGGCGCGGACGGTCCGCCGGCTAATCTTAGATTTGTACCAGAGAGGTTGTTTCTCTGGTTTGGGCTGAAAGTGAACTGCGGACGGTCCGCCCTTGGGGCGCGGACGGTCCGCAGGCTAATTCGATATTGTATCAGAGAGCTTGTTTGTCAAGAAATCTCAAGATGAAGCTCATGGGGGAGAAATTGATATGAAAAAAAAGTGTGGCATTCAAAGCTCAAGATAGCAAAAATGAAGAAGAAAGTGGATGCCAAGAAGAAGAATCGAATGAGGAGATGGCTCTCTTTGTCAAGAGATTCAATAGAATGATGAGCAAGAAGAACTTTGGCAAGAGAGGTCAATCATCAAGAAAAAATCCTTTTGTGGACAAGACTTGCTTCAATTGTGGTAAAGTAGGTCATATCATTGTCAATTGTCCAAACAAGAAAAAGGACAAGAAAAATGATGAAAAGAAGAAGAAGAAGTTCATCAAGAAGAAGAAGAATGGCCAAGCTTACTTTGTTGAATGGGATTCCGATGCAAGCTCCGATGATGATGATGATGATGATGATGATGATGATGATGATGATGATGATGATGATGATGATGATGATGATGATGATGATGACAAGCCATCCAAGGGAGTTGCCGGGATTGCCATCAAGGAGGCTCCATCACTCTTCTCTACACTACATTGTCTTATGGCAAAGGGTGGTGCAAAGGTACAACAAGATGGTGAACTTGATGAACTTTCATATGATGATCTTGTTGAAATGCTTAATGATGCCGATGAATTCATGACAAAGGAAAAGGCTAAGTTGAAGGACTTGAAGTTGAAGTTTAATTCTCTTCAAGATTCCTATGAGGAGCTAAAGACTTCTCATGAGAATCTCAAAGAAACTCATGAGAAGCTTGAGGAAGCTCACAATACCTTGCTTAATCATGAAAGAAAAGCAACGTTGAGTATTGGTGTTAATTGTGATTTAATTGATGATAAATGTTGTGGCTCTAGCTCTACTAGTTCTTTTTGCACCAAAATTGATAACCCATCTTGCAATGAATCTCTCATTATGGAAAATAATTTGTTAAAGAAAGAGATTACTTGTTTGACTAATGATTTGAGAAAGTGCTATGATAGTAGAGCAAAGTTTAATCATTGTTGGGCAAGCCAAAAGTTCACCTTGAACAAGCAAGGGTTTGGATATATTCCTAAGAAAGGGAAGAAGGCTTTTGTGCAAACCAAAACTACTTTTGTGAAGAGTAGTGGCAAGCCATATTGTGAAAAATGCAAGAAGGTTGGTCATGTTGAGAAGAATTACACCAACAAGAAAGTCATATCCTTTGATTCAAGTTACATGCTTATGAAAAATTCAAATGGCAATGTTAGTGTAAAATTTGTTGGGATACCTATAAATGGTGCTAAAAAGAATGCCATTTGGGTGCCAAAAGTCTTGGTCACTAGCGTTCAAGGACCCAAGAAAGTTTGGGTACCTAAAAGAGTTACTTCCTCTTTGTAGGTGAATTACAAGTCCGTAGGAAGGCATTGTGTGCTTAATAGTGGATGCACTCAACACATGACCGGAGATCCAATGATGTTTTCCTCTCTAGATGAGAATGTGGGTGGCTATAGTGACATCATCTTTGGTGACAATAGCCAGGGCAAAGTCAAAGGAGTTGGTACAATTCCTATCTCAAGCGATCATTCTCTTTCAAAAGTTTTGTTGGTTGATTCTCTCAAGTTTAATCTCTTAGCGGTCACTCAACTTTGTGATTTTGGATATAAGTGTAGTTTCACTAAAGATGATGTTGTAGTGACTAGCTTGGATGGAAAAGATCACATCTTTACGGGATTTAGACATGAGGATGTATATCTTGTGGATTTTGGTACTAAAGAGGCAAACTTGTCCACTTGCTTATTCACTCAATCATCCTTGGGTTGGTTATGGCATAGAAGGTTTGGTCATGTTGGCATGAAGCAACTCAACCGACTTTTGAAGCATGACTTGGTAGTTGGGTTGAAGAATGTGAAGTTTGAAAAAGATAAGTTATGTAGCGCATGTCAAGCCGGAAAGCAAGTTGCAAATACTCATCCCACTAAGAGTGTCATGTCAACCGAGAGACCATTGGAATTATTGCATATGGATTTATTTGGTCCTACAACATATAGAAGTATCGGTGGAAATTGCTATTGTCTTGTGGTAGTAGATGATTACACAAGATATACATGAGTTTTCTTTCTTCATGACAAGGCCGATACATATGACACATTCAAGAAATTCTTTACAAGGGCTGAAAATGAATTTGAGCTCAAGGTGAAGAAAGTGAGGAGTGACAATGGAAGTGAGTTTAGAAACACAAGAGTTGAGGAATGGTGTGATGTGAAAGGAATCAAGCATGAATTCTCAACCAAGTACACTCCGGAACAAAATGGTCTTGTTGAGAGGAAAAATAGAACCTTAATTGATATGGCAAGATCAATGCTCTCGGAATACAATGTTTCGGATAGCTTTTGGGCCGAAACAATCAACACGGCTTGTCATGCCTCTAATAGATTGTATTGCCATAGATTTCATAACAAGACCCCATATGAGTTGCTCATTGGAAGGAAGCCAAATATATCTTATTTTAGAGTGTTTGGTTGCAAATGTTATATTCTCAAGAAGGGAACTCGGTTATCAAAGTTTCAAAACAAATGTGATGAGGGTTTTCTTCTTGGATATTCATCTAGTAGCAAGGCTTATCGGGTCTACAACAAAACACATGGCATTGTTGAAGAAGCATATGATATTGAGTTTGATGAAACCAATGGGTCTCACAATGAACAAGAAAATCTTGATGATGTGAGAAGTGATGGATTGAGAAATGCAATGAAAAACATGTCAATTGGTGATGTTAGACCAAGAGAAAAAGATGAAGATGATCCTTCTATCTCTATTAGAGTTAATCCTTCAACTTCTATCTCAAATGATCAAACACAACTAATTGTACAAGATTCAAGTAATGATGATTCTCAAGTACAAGATCAAATTGGTTCATCTAGTGCACCTTCTTCATCAACTCAAGAACTCATTGCTCCTCAAAGAATTCATCATGTTCTTGCAAAGGATCATCCGGTGGATCAAATCATGGGTGATATTAGTAAGGGTGTCCAAACTCGATCTCGCATTGCTTCATTTTGTGAACATTATTCTTTTGTATCTTTTCTTGAACCTAACCGTGTAGATGAAGCATTGAGAGATCCGGATTGGGTGAATGCTATGCATGAAGAATTAAATAATTTCACCCAGAATCAAGTTTGGGATCTAGTTGAGAGGCCCAAGAATTATAATGTAATTGGCACTAAATGGGTCTTTAGAAACAAGCAAAATGAAGATGGAATGGTTGTGAGAAACAAGGCAAGATTGGTAGCTCAAGGCTTCACCAAGTCGAAGGTTTGGATTTCGGTGAAACTTTCGCTCCCGTTGCTAGATTAGAAGCTATTAGAATTTTATTAGCTTATGCTTGCTCTCACAAAATAAAACTTTTTTAAATGGATGTGAAAAGTGCTTTCTTGAATGGCAAGATTAGTGAACTTGTTTTTGTTGAGCAACCTCCCGGTTTTGAAGATGCCAAGAAGCCAAATCATGTATACAAGCTCTTTATGGTCTTAAGCAAGCTCCACGAGCTTGGTATGAAAGATTGAGGGACTTTCTTATCTCTAAGGGCTTCAAAATTGGTAAGGTTGACACTACTTTGTTCACTAAAGCAATTGGTAAGGATTTATTTGTTTGTCAAATTTATGTTGATGATATTATCTTTGGTTCAACTAACCCAAGCTTTTGTGAGGAATTTGGTGAAATGATGTCTAGGAAATTTGAGATGTCCATGATTGGTGAATTGTGTTTCTTTCTTGGACTTCAAATCAAGCAACTCAAGGAAGGCACCTTTGTGTGTCAATCAAAATATGTGAAGGATATCTTGAAGAAATTTGGTATTTAAGATGCAAAACCAATCAAGACTCCTATGGCCACAAATGGGCATCTCGACCTAGATGAGGGAGGTAACCCGGTTGACCAAAAGCTTTACCGATCTATGATTGGTAGTTTGCTTTATTTGACCGCATCTAGGCCCGACATCATGTTTAGTGTTTGCATGTGTGCACGATTTCAAGCCGCACCTAGAGAATGTTATTTGACCGTCGTCAAAAGGATCTTGAGATACTTGAAATATTCTCCTAATATTGGTTTATGGTATCCCAAGGGTGCTCATTTTGATTTGGTTGGATTCTCGGATTTGGATTATGCGGGGTGCAAGGTTGATAGGAAAAGCACTTCCGGTGGTTGTCAATTTCTTGGGAGATCTCTTGTATCATGGTCATCAAAGAAGCAAAATTCCGTGGCTCTTTCAACCGCCGAAGCGGAATATATCTCGGCCGAAAGTTGTTGTGCACAATTGTTATGGATGAAGCAAACTCTTCTCAATTATGGTGTGAAATTTGATAAAATTCTCTTATTGTGTGATAATGAAAGTGCCGTGAAGATTGCTTCTAATCCGGTTCAACATTCAAGAACCAAGCATATTGATATCCGCCATCATTTTCTTAGAGATCATGTGAACAAGGGTGATATCAAGATTGATGGTACTGGCACGGATGATCAATTAGCCGATATATTTACCAAGCCTTTGGATGAATCTCGGTTTTGCAAGTTAAGAAATGAGTTAAATATCATTGACTTCTAAAATGTGGCTTGAAAACTAGCACATGTGGCATATGGTTCTTTCATGCACTCTTTGTTTCATTTTTCTGAATTTTTGAGGTATTTTTGAGCCAATTATGAGTTTTCATGATTTTACTCGATTTATTTTCAAATTCTTGTTGAAACTTGCTCATATGAGTCTTTTGAAGGTTTTCATGCAAGATTTGAGCTTTTTGGACTTTTATATGAGCAATGATCCAAAATTGGAGTTAGAATTAAGAAAGTTGGCAAAATTCTGGGTTGTCTGAAATTTGGTATTGCGGACAGTCCGCGAGTAAGGGGCGGACAGTCCGCCGTTCATGAGACTTGTCCACCAGAGGTTCTGCAGAGAAGTTGTCAAACCGGAAAAATACACTGCGGACAGTCCGCCATAGGACCGCGGACGGTCCACCTGTGTTGGGCAAAATTTGCCAGAGGCAGTGTCAGTCGGGTTGCAGTGAAAAAAATTCAAAGGCGGACGGTCCGCCAGGATATCGCGGACAGTCCGCGAATGGACAGAAAGGTGGAGTCGGCCAGACTACTTATAATGAGTGTCCCTCTCACAACCGCCCACCAAACCGCACACATCCTCCAAAAGTCTCTCTCTTTCTCTCTCAAGCACGTGGGGGGAGATGACAAGGTCAAGGCTTTTTGGCGTGGTTCCCGGACAGTCCGAGAGCATCCCCGGACTCTTCTCAAGTTTGTGCATCATGACCTCCCGGTATTTTGACGAATCCCTAACTCTTATTCTTGGATTTCTTTATTGGAAAGAGTTAGGGTTAGATGCTCCGATCTGTTTTTGGACAATGGATTCTTGAAAATACTTGGGGGATCTTGTTCCTAGTGATGAGGAGATGCTATGGTTAAATTTTGGTTGGTGGATTTGGATCGAAACTCAAAATATGGATGAATCAAAGTTAAGGGCGATTTTGTGTTCCTGCGCAGAACAGATGGGTCGCGGACAGTCCGCATGGTGGACGCGGACGGTCCGCCATGGTAGTTCATGAACCGCGGACGGTCTGCGTTCAGAAGTGCGGACGGTCCGCCTGTATTAGATTTTTCAGAAATTTTGAATTGACTTATATCAATATGGATTGATCCTATGACTTTAGCAATTATTCTTATGGTTAAATCTTCATCTCAGGCTGGCCCGGAAGATCATCAAGGCCTCTGCTTCCAAAATCAAGAAGGTTATGACTTCCAAAAGACATAGAGACAGTGATGACTCTGATGATGTGGACTATGCTCCAAATGTCAGTGAGATGGCTGCAACTTCTTCAGTAGGAGATGCAGGTGATGAGTCTTCAGAGGAAGAGACTGAGGGGATTGATGATGATGTTATAGATTTGATGGGGCTAGATCTACCTAGCCGACAGTGGACTGCAGAGAGCTATGCCAACGCAAGAGTAGTGGATCAATTCAGCTTGCCTCGTGACACCAACATTCTCTTCTTCAGAACTGAGATACAAAAAGATGTTTACTTTGGTCATCTAGTTAAGAAGAATGTTTTCAAACATCAGACCATTGACCTAGGCTATATGAGACAACAACAAGTCATGTCTGATCTAGTAGATAGATTTCAGCAAATGGGGTTAGCAAATTTTCTGCAACATAGGTGTGATTGGAATGAAACTGTGATACGTCAGTTCTATGCCACTCTAGAGATCAACATGGTTGAGGAAACATTTCGGTGGACAACTGGCAAGAGAACATATTATGCTACAATTGCACAGTTTGCGGAGGCTAACCAGTTAAATTATAATTTCATCAATAGTGAGCAAAGTATGAATGTTGTGTTAGAAAACCCTCTAGATGAGAATGACTACCCCATGTTCTATGAGCCTGCACATCTTGGAATTGCTAGAACCTTTGGGGGCACTCAGGGTCTGAGGCATCATCCTGCAGTGATTAATAAGATTGTTAGAGTCACATTCATGCCTAAGAGTGGAAACAAGGACAAGATTAGAGGGCACTATTGGAATGTGATATCTCATATAATGAACGGAAATAGAATAAATGTCATTGCTCTTATCATGGATCAGCTTGCAGATTTGAGGCTTAATATGGAGATGAACTTATATTTTGCTCCATACATTATGTCCATCATCAAGGTTAAGTCTAGCTTCAGAGGGTTATGTGAAAGCAAGCACACTCCTTTCAGGCCATTCAAGAATGACAATGCTTTTCTTTTGAGGCCTTTGACTCCTTTCTCTGGAGATGATATGGATGCTGAAGCACAGGGGCAGGACGATGATAGTGATGATGATGCTCACATGGGAGCAGCTGTAGCTCAGAATGCCATGCCACCACCGCATCCTCCAGTACAGCAGCAGTGGGCCCCTCCAGCTGGCTACTTTGACCCATACTTTGCATCCATGCAGGAGAGCATGTCCTCTCAGATTGCGGGGTTGGCTAGTCAGATGCAGAATCAGATGAACCTCAACTTTCAGAACATGCAGCAGCATATGCTCCAGCCCATGATGGCTCAGATGCAGGGGTTTCAGGAGAGTTTACACTTAGATATAGCAGCTCTTGACTCACGTTTTGAGGATTTGCCCTCTTCTGAGCAGTTTGAGCAGCTTGAGCAGAGACAGGAGCAGCTAGAGCAGCGCTTTGATACATTCAGCACATCCTTCACTGGATTTTCTGACCACTTCTACTCAGTATTTCCGTCTCCAGTGCCGCCTCCAGAGTTCAACCCGCACCAGCCGTTCTACCCACCACCACCTCCTCCACCGCCGATGGATTGACCTTATTGGCAATTGATGCCAAAGGGGGAGAAGGAGCTTTGGAGTGCTTGGATCTAGGGGGAGCTCATGGACTTCTCATGGAGATCATTCGCTTTCGGTTTCCGCTTGCTACTCATGATTATTTGTGTTGAACTATTGCATTACATGTCTTTGATTTGTGTCTTGCATGAACTTGGTTTGAGACTTGTGTTTGGATTTGAACATTTGGCTTGTAATGTGTGATGAACTATGTTAGTTTATGTTACTCTTATCTACTTATGTTCATTTTGTGGTTGTGAGGTTGTGCTAACCAAGCTAAAATTCATATCATATATATCTTGTATCTTGTATGCCTCGATTTCCACTTGTAGTGAAAACTCCGTCAAAAGTTTCAAATATATATATGTGTACTTGGTATTCATGAAAATTTATATGCACATATCAAGGGGGAGTTCTCTCTACTCATCGAACTTGGTGAATTTATTCATACCATATTATGAAATTTTCAAGAAAATGAGTAAGTTCTTCCAAAGTTTAATTCCAAGTCCACCTTATGCCAAGTGTATAAAGTTGACTTGAACACTTTTATCACTCCAAAATTTAGTGTTGTCATCAATTACCAAAAAGGGGGAGATTGAAAGCATCTAGGCCCCTAATTCGAGTTTTGGTAATTAATGACAACGGTTTGTGGATTAACGATTTCATTTGAGATAATGAGTATAGGTTGATCCACGGATGAAATAGATTTGGTTGTGAACGTATGGAGTTTTGGAGATGATGAGCAAAGCTCGGGCTCAATGCAAAGGTAAAATAGGGCTTTTGTGTTTTACCGGTCACAAGGCGTTTAGTGGATGAAAAGTGACCGGATTTGTTGGATAGATAGCCGTACTATCAAGAGGGGTGGTGTACTCATGCTTGACGGGTCTTTAGTGCCACTTTGCTCAAAATGTCTAGTTGCATGCATGAGGGCTAACGGCGTTTTGAAAAGATTTGAAAAAGACTAAGTTTGAGAGCTGACTGAGTAACGGCGGACAGTCCGCCCACGAGGGGCGGACAGTCCGCGCCCGTTCCAGAGAGCTTGTAGAGGCTCTGGTGGGCTGGCGGACAGTCCGGCCCAGGTGGGCGGACGGTCCGCCACTATATTTCAAAATAGTACCAGAAAGGGTGTCTCTCTCTGGTGGGCTTCAAAGTTGAACGGCGGACAGTCCACCCATGGGGCGCGGACGGTCCGCCGGCTAATCTTAGATTTGTACCAGAGAGGTTGTTTCTCTGGTTTGGGCTGAAAGTGAACTGCGGACGGTCCGCCCTTGGGGCGCGGACGGTCCGCAGGCTAATTCGATTTGTACCAGAGAGCTTGTTTGTCTCTGGTGAGTCAGATCTCTTAACTGCGGACGGTCCGCCCCTGGGGCGCGGACGGTCCGCCGGGGTTTAACGGCTAGTTCTGACACGCATTAAATGCACTCTGACTCCCTGATTTATAACGGTGGACGGTCCGGTTTTTGAAATGCGGACGGTCTGCGACTTCGCAGAATAGAGTGTAACGGCTAGTTTTTGGAGGTATGTCTATATATACCCATTGCCCGGCCTTTGGGTGTTTCTCTTGGCCATTTGGACTGCATACTTGACATCATAGAGCTAAGGCATCTCTCCCTCACACACACTTGCTTAGAGATTGCATTCTTGAGGGTGTGAGAGCTTCCTAGTGCATTGCATCAAGAGTTTGAGCTTTGTGGCACTAGGGAAACTTCAAGCAAGCGTCATCGACTTGTTACTCTTGGGAGTTGCCGCTCCCTAAACGGCTTGGAGAAGAGGATTTCGTGGAGCTCCTCCAAGGAGATTGTTGAGGAGCCCCGATTTCGGTTGTGAGAGGTCTTGTGCTCACCTCACCGGAGTGGTGAAGAGCAACTCTAGTGGAATCGAGGTGTGGAGCGGTTCCTTGATTCAAGCCGGCTCAAGATCAAGAGGTTCTTGATAGAGGAGCGGTTGATTCTTGGAATCCACCTCAACGTGGATTAGGGGTGACCGGCAAGTCATCGACACCACGGGATAAATTCTTGTGTCAAGCTTGGTTACTTTTCTTGCTCATTTTAATTCTTGTTTTTACTTTGAGCAATTTACTTAACTAGAGCTTGATTTGTATCTTGTCACCCTAGGTTGCAAACCCATCTAGAGATAGTAATAGCATGACATAGGGCTTTCCTTTGTTACTAATTAAATTTCTCTAGTGTTGTTGGCTTTAGATTTTAAACCGCCTATTCACCCCTCCTCTAGTCGGTGTTCTTGATCCTACACCAAAGCTGATTGATGAATGTGTGACTGCAAAATTTTATTATTCCGGTTCATCTTCTGGCCAAAGCTGATTTTTAATCGGAATAATGAAAGGAGTTTATTTCTTAAACTAAGTGTGGCCTGTGTTTATCATTATGGCCAAAGCTGATTGATAAATACTTGTCCACAATACTTTTGTTGGTCTTAATCCACTTCTGGCCAAAGCTGATTTGGGTTATGATTCAACAAAAGAAGTTTTATGCACATGATATTAAGTGTGGCTTGTACTTATTCTTCTGGCCAAAGCTGATGAATAAGTACTAGATCACAAAATTCTGTTGTTCTTTTTCATTTCTGGCCAAAGCTAACTTGGACTGGTTCAATAGAAGAAGTTTGTGCTGATGCTTGCTAAAGTATTCAATAAACCATTCAATGCCTCTAAAAGATCAAAACTAATGAGTGGCACTAAGCAATTAAATGAGAGTAACTATGCCTCATGGAAAGAACATCCATTTATGGGTGAAAAATCAAACTTATGAATTATCCCTATTGATGATAAGTATTAAATAAGTCATAAGTTTTTGATAAGGTTGTTTTAAATACCACTATCAGAAGTGAAGTGCTTTTACCTGCACCTTATTGGTTCTTAAGATCATAACTAAGATGGCGCATACAAGTGTCATAAGAGGTGCAGTTCCCATTAGAAAAGTTCAATACTAAGGATATTGATGAGAAATTAATGATTTTATTGATCATCAATATCTAATGGGAAAATATTAAGATAAGTCATTTATGGACAAATATCAGAATAAAGGGGAGCAATCCCTCAATTCTAGATAAATGTAAGTATCAGGGGGAGCAATCCTCAAGATAAGTTATGTTAAAGAGCACATTTGACATTAATGGTGAGTTATTTCCTTTAATGTGTATCAATAAGGATAAGATAATGTGATATGCCACTGGGCATAATTAAGCTCAAAGAAAATGAGACTAAGTTAATAAGATGAGTCTCTAAGTAATAAAATACTAAGTTTTAAAAATTGTATTTATGAAAATAAAGATAATTAGTTTCTATTAGAATAAAATTATATTTATTTTCAACATATACATTTGAAAATCCCAATTAAAATGAAAGGAATTGACTATGTCATAAAGATTGGATGGCACTCATTGCTCATCATTTGAAAAACTATTGAAGTCCATAAGTGATACATAAGTACAATGAGAAATAAGTTATTTAATTAAGTTTTAAACAATAGAGATATTGTGTACATAAAATCTAGATTTTCTTTTATCTGGATACTAAGATTGTCTTGGTGATATCTCTTAAGTTTTGAACAATAATGTTCACCAAGATAGAGGTCCAGGAAATGAGTTGATTTCCATTAAGGGCAATAAGTTTGCTTATGTTGTGGCAGACATAAGTATTATGTATTTAATTAAGTTATAAAAGGTCCTAAGTATCCTTAAAAGGACCGGTATATCTAGGAAATAAGTCTAGGACTGGACCCCTGGAAAAATTAATTAAGAACACTTTGTCTTATTGGCATAAATGCAAAGGTGTTATGTTACATGCCCACAAGTAAAGAGTCCAATATTTTGGACAATCATGCTACAAGAAGTGTTGATACTAAGAAAAATTCCATATAAAGTATTATCAACACTCTTGTGGGAGAAGTCATATGTGGAAGGTTTCAACCAATACTTTCTATAAAGGCATCATTAAAGATGAAAGTTAAATTGTTGCATGTTTTCAATTATACACCGTCAAATATAGATTTGTGTCCCTGATCCATATCTTTTTAAAGATAAGAAATTGCTTTAAGCAATTTATCCTAGAAATTATTAAATGAAAGAGTGCAATTTTGGATCGAGTAACATGTCGAGAGATATTCCCAGACCTAAGACATTGTGAAAGATTGAATCCAGAATCAAACATAAATATTCAAGGCCTAGATGAACTATGTTTAAGACTAAGTGGTGCTTGACAAATTAAGTATGTCATAAGTGTTGAGCATCAAATAAGTTTAAGATTATGGTGCTCAATATGTAAGCATTAAGTGATATGACATAAGTCCTAAAGATTGGGCATCATGTTTAGAGGCTTGCCTAATAAATTGCTGGCATAAGAAATAAAAGGCAGCCTATTACTAAGGGACAAGTTATGATTCTAGAAATATGTTGGTTTTCTTTCTTCTTTTAAAAGTGCATGCACATAAGAATATATATATATATGTGTGTGTGTGTGTGTGTGTGTGTGTGTGTGTGTATATGTGTGTGTGTGTGTGTGTGTGTTTAATACATATAAAGGAAAACCAACTGCACTCAAGGACTATTATAACCCCATCTCCCCATAAGCCTAAGAGGAATCACTTCGATATTATATGGGAACCATGATCACTTAGTCCTGTGGTGCTTAATTGACTGCAGCGATTGATTGGTCTGGTGTACCGTTTTTTGAGAAGTGAATCCATAAGTTTTATATAAGTTTTGGAGCTCCTAAGTTAAAGAAGTTCATTTGATATGAGGTGGCGTACTATAGCACCTGGGTTCAATGGTATTTATGATTTACCATTGTAATCCTTTTGTCTTGGTGCGTCATTTTATTGAAAAATGAACTTATAAGTTTAAGCCTTTCGATCAAGGGGGAGAATGTTAGATGATCATCTGTAAAGCTTAAACAGTAAGCTTAACATTGAATGTACAGTAAAGCAATTAATGAAGAAATAAATGAAAAAGATAAGAAGAACGGGATGTTTCCATCTCGTTCCACCCTGATCGGGGGTGGAAACACCTAAGGGATGTCGGTTCCCCGGTGGGCAATGGGCCTATAAATACAGGGGTTGAAAACCCGTTCAGCCAGCCCGATCGGCTACCCATTGCCACCACCGGGGTAGCACCACTGACATGCCCATACACACAAAACAGAGGGGCGAGACAAGAACATGAACAAAAGAAGAAAAAGATGAGAGGTCCTAGCGACCAAGGTACGCATCTCATGTTATTTTGTGGTTCTAGTTTGAGCTAATGATTCTAGAAATCTAACAGGGACTACAATGGTTGGGTGGTTGCTATTGACATGAGCTCAACCAAGTTGCAAGCAGTATCCAGTTTTTGTGCAGCGACCTTGTGTGGGTTCTCGACAGCCTACTATCCAAGCTCGTTTACGAAATATCTCAACAACAGCAGCCCAGGTATGTATTGCTTCCAATTTGAATGATAATGATGGTTCAGTTCTTGCTTTCGCATTTTTTGGAGTTTAGCTACATACCCGAAGAATTGACACTTATCATTGGGAAAAAAGAAATACTGGCTACTATCTGTAGGGCGTAAGAATTGTAATTGTGGCTGTATCCTGTTGCTTCTCTGTCTCCTGTTTTCGATAACACCAGTTGTGTGTTGATTGCCAATCCTCCATGTTCGTCAGATAACACCGAATTATGATTGATTTTAGAAGAATTACGTTATGCTGATTGTGGATGTGATGAAACATTGTTGTGGGTACTTGAATATACTAAGTATTCTCTTTGGTGCTTAGTATGCTGCTAGTTCTGATAGTTAAACTATTTCAGCATGTTTCTTTATTCAGTTTTTCAATGACGGTGCCCATTTTCCATGTTTGATCACACCTTATGTTCAGTTTTCTCTTTGCAGCCTTGTAAGGGGGAAACTGAAGATACTTTGGCATGGCATGCATGCTCTGATGGATGGATGGATGGATGGATTGCTTCAGTGGGACTTGGCCCGGTGGGCGGTGGCCACCTGTCTAACAAGAAATGAATGCGCATTCTTATTATAGCGAATGCTTTCTTTGCAGAAATATTTCCATGTTTGTTTTGTTTCACTAGCTGGTATATATTTCCATGTGAATCCATGACGTTGTTGCGAAAACTCGAGAGATCACTATCAGTTATGTGTATGCACGCACGGCACGGCACGGCACGGCACGGTGTGGGTTATGGGGTGACTGTCATTTGCATAATATTTGTGTGTATTATGGTTTGGTTGCTCTGTCCAAATAAATTGGTTTTTATGTCGAGCATAGAGTAACTCACATCCTACTTGTTAGCCTGCTCGTTTTAACTAGGTAATTTGATCTTCGTTTATCAATTCAACAGGTGAGAATTATGAGTTTCATGTTGTGAAGTTGTTAACCTCGTGATAGACCAAGACGGGCCTAATCAAAGTCACACCACTAAATCATCGGACCTCGATCAGATGAGAAGACCAAGACGCGGCGTCGTCCGATACACGCACGGCAGGCAGCTTGTCCACAAGTCTAGGCGTCTAGCCGCAGGTCCATCCAAACCTGCACGCCAATTGAAGCCGTGGCCGCCGGCCATGCCATGGCCGACACGTCTCGCACGCGAGCCACTGGCAGGCGTCAGCAGGTAAACAGAGGCCAGGAAGAAGAAGCTTGGGCGGAATCCACATGGGAACATAATCGCATATTCACCCGTTCTCTACAGATTTTTGAACTTTGAAAAGGAAAATCAAGGTGCCTCGATGTGGTTGAGGTTAACTTAACCTCTGCTGCTATCTACTGTAACTTGTAATCTACTACGACGATATGATATGATGCATGCATGTTCTTGTTCTTGGCCGATCAAATCAAGCCCAAGCAGCGGCTGGGGATCTCCGGGCGCAGAGGAAGAAGTTGCGAGACCCCAGATCCACGACCTTCTCATCGGGCCTCAAACCTGACAAAATCCCAGAGTCGAGATCGATCAATTTTTAGGATGCGAAGATTACTGATTCTGAATTCAGAACCAAGTTCCTAGGGGGGAAGAAAAATCACATGACTAGGCTCGAGTTCGCGCACTCACTCTCGAGGGAGTACTTGGAGAAATGCAGCTCGAAGGCGTCGGCCGGGTCGCCGCCCGCCGCGCCCCCGGGCTGGAGCGGCGGCCGGCGGCCCTCGCGCGCGTAGGCCGCGACGGCGGCGCGCACGAGGTCGGCCACGGTGGCGTCGGCGCCCAGCACGAGGTGCACGGGCCACAGGCTCCGGTCCACCGTCACGTTCACCAGCAGCCGCGTCAGCCGCCTGTCCGCCGCCGGCGCCAGGCGCAGCGGCGCCGTGCGCTCCAGCAGGTGCAGGCAGTGCGGGTGCTCCGGCAGCTCCCCGCCCCCTCCGCCTCGGTGCGCCGTCGGCGGCGCCAGCGCCTGCGTCGAGCCGCTCGCCGGCATGCCGGGCTGCTGCTGCTGGTCCTTGTAACCGTTGGTTGGAGACGGGAACGCGAGATCGATCGAGACGAACTGAGCTCGAACGCGCAGGTGCGGTGGTCCTGGACTCCTGGTGAGGGTGGGCGCGGGAAGATATAGGTGGAGAAGATGAAGATACATGGCCGGCACGGGGGAGATTGTTCTGTTGGGTAGGCGCGCGCGGCTGATGGTTGGTTTGGTTACGGTCGCCGTCGCGTCGAGTGACGCGGCTCCCGTATCCCGTCCACGTGGGCCGGCCGCCGGCGATCGGATACTCCCGTGTTGGTGGCCAATTGAGCCATGGACTCTACCACCACCACCACTACATGTCTGCTACATGCTCTCTGATGCCGTCATCATGGGGCGAGCCACGTGGCCGGCTGATGAGCCAGCTCATCAACACTCGAATTATTTTTTTTGGGAAGTAAATACAGCAATCTACTACTACATGAAACAATTCACGTGTCACTGATACAACCATACAGGGCGGCTGCAAAATTGAAGAGGTGTTGCCATGGCAAAATTGAAGCAGCTTCGTGTGAGGGGAGGACGCGACGCGCGACGGCGCGGGGGGTCACCGGCCAGGGGCTGCCACGACGCCGTCTAGCAGCTGGTAGGTAGGCTCGTGTCCGCGTCACCGAGAGAGAGAGAGAGAGAGAGAGAGAGAGAGAGAGAGAGAGTTGGTTACCCGGGGAAGCGCTGCCTGCCTGCCTGCCTACGGCGGCGAGCTTGCATTTGGCTGGCCGAGGAGGAGACGAGATGAACCGGCCGCGCGCCGAACGGGGCTTGTCCGCTTCCGCCCGCTCGGCGTGGTGGCGCGCGGTCCTGAGTTGTGATCGGATCAGGCAGGCGCAACGGAGTGGAGGGCGTCGCTTTTCGTTTCTCCCTCCGGCGGGCGGCGGGATCGGGATGGCCCCGACTCCGTCTCGAACCTGCCGGGGTGTCGCGCCGCGGCCCGGCCGTGGTCCTGAGCAGGGAGGAAGGCAACTCGGCATCGGCAAAGGCTTCTTTCGCCGGGGAGCCTGGTCCGGATCGCAGTTTGGCACAGCACACGGGCTGGCGCGTCGTGCACGGCACCAGCTGTTACTCCTCGGCACGTCCACGGTGACGCGCACACGCTCGACTTCAGTGCACTCGACACCTCTCGACCTCAGGAGAAAAAAAAAACTCGTTTCAATCCACAACAAAAACGAAATTTATACAGAAATGAGTGTGGTGGTGGTGGTATACAAAGCCCAACAATGTCCGGCCATATATTCTTTCCCCTCTCAACCGCGACCGACCTTTTTGGGGGTTTCCTGGGCTGGGCCTCATGCACGGTGAGTGGCTGAGAGAGGTGCAGTATACAACCAAGCCCAACTGTTTCACACACACACACACAAAATAAATTTGTCTTCCATTAAAGAGGCATGTTTAGAATTTAATTTTAGATTTTAGACTAAACATATTCTTCGGAGGCCAAATGAATCTTATACTAGCTTGCAATATATGAAGATATACCAAACTTAGTATCGTGTTAGTTTGTACTGCAGCTTTGTGTAGAAATCTTGACTACCAATTGTTTATGCAACTCCATCCGCGGTTTTGTTTTTGGCAAGGCAATTGCCTCTAGGATTTTATAGCTTGGTCTGTGCTATATCTCCTGGATGCCCCTTCCTTCCCAGCTGTGCTGACAGTGCCTTTCTTGTTGTTATGTACCTTCTAATTGGGTTGCTGGATGGCTTGAGCAAACATGAAAGTATATGTGTCCTGCTAAGTTCTTTTGGGATCCACAAAAGTATATATGTACTGTAATAGTACGCAATTAATCATGTTATCGAAAGTTATATGTTGTGTTGCATGGGTGTCCCAAAATGGGTTGCTGGGTGGCTTGAGCAGCTGCTTTGTTTTCATCCTAATGTTTATGTTGAAGATGCCATTGCATTTCCTAAATTAGTGTATGGATTTGTTTGCTTCTAGTAATATACTACGCCCTGGTTCTGAATTGTTTGTGACTCACTCGACTGCCTCACCGTTGTGTCGATTTATCTTGTGATCCACAAAAGACTTCTACCGTGCCCTAGCCCACAAGGCCGACGCCATCAATCCTACAAGGCCCGTGAAAAATCCTACATGACCGCCTCCGTCGCCGCCGGTCGTCACTTCACGCAAACCACCGGATTCCAAACTATCAACCGGCGCACGACTTGCCTTCGTCTCACCGTCATCTGCATCGTTAGTCCTACAGTATATCTGCTAACCCTGGTATGTGATCCCAAATTTCTATACCCTAGCTAGACATTCCCATTTCTCCTTTTTGCCGTAAAAATTGACCCAATTTTTCATTCGTCTGACGGAAGCATAGGTAGCAATGGCGGAGGAGGACGAATGGTTCATATGCAGTATTTGTTTCGCGCTGGTATCTTTGACTGCCCTTCATTTCCAGGAGACGAAACACAATTCCTTTCATATCCCTAAAGACGGCGAGCTCAACCTCATCTGCTCCAGATGCAAATCAAATTTCACATACTTGTCGGTAAGATGACGCTCCACCTGGATTCAAAATTTCCTTGCCAAGCTTTGTTGGTTTGTATTAGTTCATTTCTATAATGTCTTGCTGCACGTAGAAAGTGGCACTGCACATCGAGAGCAACCCAGAACACAAGGAGTTCCAGGAGACCGCCATGGATGATGATGTGGAAGGTGCGTACTTCATCTATCTTATATGATGAGCTAATGTTTGGCCATGCAATTAGCTATGAGCATCTCTTTAAAAACCAATGTTTAAAATAGCGGGCTAATAAGACGTTTAGCGGTCGGTTTTCTAGAGGCTAAGAGAAGACTACAACTGGATATAGCTCCCGCTAACCTCATTTAGCGGTTTTTGCAAATTGAGTAATTAAGTTTAGAATTTATATGTTCAGAATATCAAATTAAATAGATACATGTCACAAAGTTCATTACATTATGCACCGAAGTACGTTTAGAGCTTCATTCCCTCACTACATCACTGATGAAATACTAAGTTTTGTAAATGATGGAGTTCCATACTATTGAAAATATCAATGCATACTTGTAAGAAGCTTCTAGAAGATTAGAGAGTATGCATGAACCATGGTTGTCATGGTTTATGGTAAAATGTGAAATACTCTAGAAACTATATATTTGTATAGTTAAATAAGTATGAGAAAAAAATCTAGAGTTAGATATTTTATAGAAAGTTTGTAGAAGATGGACACATGACAAAACCATATGAGCCATGAAGTCCTATCAATAGAGTGCTCTTCTCCCCTCTTGCCATACTATGGCATAAGAGGTCTAAAGTAGAAGATGATAAGGTTGTCATGTAGAGTAGTATTATTATGGTAGGGTAGCCACATAAAAAGTGAAATAGTCTTGTGTTATACTAAGTTATGGTAAATAAAGATTTGAGTCCTCAAATAGAGTGTGGATATAGGGTGCGCTTAAGAAGTTATGGTAAATCCTTCTGGGGCTGAGATATACTGTACATACAGGTTTGGCTTAAAGAATTGAGCCTTAGATGTTTGACTCCCCATCCCTGACCTTATCTGGCTTGGTATTTTTTCCACGAAGAAATTAAAGGGCACACTATTAAAATGGAGAAAATGTAAGAAGATAAGTTGACCACTCTAATGCAGAATCAGTACATTCTTGATGTACCAAGTTGAGTAAACCACACCTACTAATTAATCCTCTTGCGCTTTCGTCCTCGCTTCGCGCAAAAAAAATCGATCCGGAATTAACTAGCTTCCCGCGACCGGCTATTTAAGCTGGTCTGTTCCGTTCTCAACTTTCAGTATGGGATCATCGTTCCGAGCTACAGCGTTCCGCGATGAACAGTACCCCGGCGATACAGTACCAGACGTGCTACAGTACCCGAGCTACAGTACCCCGTCTGCTACAGTACCTCGGCCCAGCACTATTCATTTTTGGCCCACTGGCCCAATGGGCTGATCTGTTACAGTTTGCATGCGCAGTGAAGTCCTAAGGTGGCAAAGGTGGTGGCAAAGTGTTCTACGATGAAGGAGTTTGTCTCTTTAACATGGGGTAGGACAAATGCCCATAATAATGCTGTATGTAAGATGTCTCTTAAGCATGTCTCAAACCCAACCCAGCTGCCCACACACACAGTGGCGGAGCTCGCCTCAAATTTTAGGTGGGGCAGAATTACACTTGCAGATTGAATCAAGAGTATGGACGAGTATTTGCTCTCGAGACCACCAAATCGAGCTCTCCCACATCACTCAAAAACCAGCAGGTTCTTCTTTGTATTAGCCGCTGCGGGTGCAAGCACGTTGCCAGACATCCGAGGCCGCGCCAAGCAGTCGGCCTGCCCATATTTCATCATCGCCGCCATGGCTCCCCTCCACGAAATCATTATGCAATGCAGCCGTAAGCTGGGAGTTGGCCAGCAGCCGAGGCAGCCGCACCAGCACCAGGCCTAGGCCGGCATCAAGGCAGCAGCAGCCGCCGCGCCGGGCATACGAGCGTGGTGCTTGCTGAGGCAAGTCACCTTGCGCATAGATAGCATGCGGCCTGATATTTCAAAGCAGATGATCAAGAGGATTCAATTGCGGGCTAGGCCAAAATTTAAATTAGGCAGTCTACTTGGACACTGTCACCATCCATTACAATGCTGCGTTGCTGTGGTCACTACCCTGGCTACCTAAATGCTATGGGGAGGATGACGTGTGCAGGATCTTTGCTCTGCCAGTAGCTGGAGCAGTTGCCCCACTGTGCCATATGAGGAGCTTCGCCTCTGCACACACACGATGAAGTCAAGTTTGAACTTCAAGTGGCGTCTAATTTTGTTAGAAAATAATCTGACTGGAATTGTTACAAAATAGCTACGTTTTGGTAACTGAAGTTTTCTTTGTTGCCACGGATCTTCGGCTGGTAAAGCTTCTGCCCCAAGTTGATTTGTACCTGACATATTTCCACGGGAGAGAGCAGAGCGTGTGGGCGCCGTGGCATTTTTTTTATATTTTTCAAAATTGTTTTTTTACAGAAATATATTTTCGGTTTCATAATTTACAGATTTATACCCCTACCGCCCGGCTGCGGGGTGGTAGGGACCTTAATATAAATAAAATTTATTTTTAATCGCATTTTGGCCCTTGGGGCCGGTGGCCGTGGCATTTTTTTATTTTTATATTTTTCAAAATTATTTTTTACAGAAATATATTTTCGGTTTCATAATTTACAGATTTATACCCCTACCGCCCGGCTGCGGGGCGGTAGGGACCTTAATATAAATAAAATTTATTTTTAATCCCATTTTGGCCCTTGGGGGAGGCTGCCGCCCGGCAGCCGGGCGGCATGTACCCGCCGCCCGGTGGCGGGGCGGTAGGCTAGGCAGCCGCCCGGCAGTGGGGCGGCAGGCCCCTCCCGCAGGTTAAACCTTGACCGTCAGTGCGGCAGTGCGGCATTAGATGTGGTTTTAAATATTTTGGATAGAAATAAAAACCGTTAGTAAAGTAGATGAATATGAAAAGTATAACTTAGCAATTCATACACATACGCAATGGTCGCTTCTAGTTGTTTCTGTATTTTTGTTATGGATTTGTCGTCATGTTATACTTATTTCGTTCTCATGCATCACCTATTTCGTTCTCAGTTACGTATGTGTATGAATTGATAAGTTATACTTTTCATATTCATCTACTTTACTAACGGTTTTTATTTCTATCTAAAATATTTAAAACCATATCTAATGCCGCACTGACGGTCAAGGTTTAACCTGGGGGCCTGCCGCCCCCCCTGCCGGCGGCGGGTAGGCCTACCGCCCCGCCATCGGGCGGCAGCCTCCCCAAGGGCCAAAATGCGATTAAAAATAAATTTTATTTACATTAAGATCCCTACCGCCCGGTAGGAGGCCGGCCGACCCGCAACCAGGCGGTAGGGGTATAAATCTAAATCAAAAATATATTTATGTAAGAAACCATTTTGAAAAATATAAAAATAAAAAAACGCGTGGCCGTGTGGGATCGGCCGACCTTCTTCCCTTTCCAAGTTAACGAAGCCGGCCCGGCCCGGCCCGGCCCGGCCCAGCTGAAGAGTCCACGCGCTCCCTCCGCCTCTCGCATCTCCTGACCCGATCCCGCCAGGTACCGCCGCACCGGTCGTCGCCGGCGCGACGGACTTGAGCGGTGCATCGCGCCCGGCTGCCGCGGCAAGTGGGCGGAGCAGGATAGCAGCGGCCGCTCGGCTAAGCAGCCAGCTGATTCGCTTCCGTCTACTGGCTTTGCTTTCGGGGGATTTGGGATCCGGCACCGCACCGGCGGAAAGGGGGTCAGCCAGCCATGGCGGCGAGGCAGCCGCCACCGTCGTCCGCCTCCGCGCCCACGGGGGGCCTCTCCATGAAGGAGTACCTCAAGAGGTACCAGTCGGGCCCGGGCGCCGACGGGGACCAGAAGAAGGCGAAGAAGAAGACGAAGAAGAAGCCCAAGCCCGTCGCCGGGGGAGGCGGGGTGCTCATCGTCGACGAAGACCCCGTGTGGCAGAAGCCCGTACGGCTGGAGGACGACGAGCCCGCGTCGTCAGGTACGCTGCTCCTTCCTGAGCCTCGAAACCCTAAGTCGTGGTGCGAGTTCTGGATGGATTGGTGAGGGATTTTGAATTTGGGGTTGGGTTCGCGGTTGCAGGTGACGACAGGCCTCTGGTGGATGAGGACATCGAGGTCAAGCGGATGCGCCGCCTGGAGGCAATACGCGCGGCGCGGCCGTACAACGCAATTGCGGAGGACGGCAGCGGGTGGGTCACTGTGGCGGCCCTGGAGGAGCAGGGTGGTGGGTCGACCCGCCGCCGCAGGAATGACACGCCGTCACCGGAGCGGGGAGGTGCTGGGAACAAGGACTTTTCTCCTCCACGTCGGAGGCAGCGGCGTGACACGCCCTCACCTGAGCCTGGTGATGCTGCTGGGAAGGAAATCTCGCCACCGAAGCAGAGGCGGAGGCGCCAGGACACACCATCGCCAAAGGGCAACGGTGCAGCTGATCAGGATGACATGTCACCACCACGAAAGCCTAGGAGGCAACAAGACCCCTCGCCACCGAGGAGACGTGCTCGTAATGACTTTGAGGAGCCCCAGGACCTCGAGCTGCCTGAGGAGGCGTGTGAGACATGACTCTGAGGAGCCGCAGGACATGTCACCACCACGAAGGCATAGGCATGATTCAGAGGAGCCGCAGGACATGCCACCACCACGGAGGCGAATGCGGCATGATTCTGAGGAGCCTCAGGACATGTCACCACCACGAAGGCGTAGGCATGATTCAGAGGAGCCCCAAGACATGTCACCACCACGGAGGCGAATGAGACATGATTCAGAGGAGCCGCAAGACCTCTCTGTGCCACGTCGAAGAGCACGGCATGACTTAGAGGAGCCCAAAGACTTATCCCAACCTCGGCGACGGAGACGGCATGATTCAGAAGAGCCCGAAGACATGCCACCACAGAGGAGGAAGTACCAGGACTCTACAAAGGTGGATGATCTGTCGCCTCCAAGAAGGAGAAATATGGGGCAAAATCCAGATTTTTCACCACCAAGGAAGGGTAAGAAGGAAGGAGCCCAAAAACAGGCAAGGAAAGCTGGACTTATGACAGCAGAGGAAGTTAAAGAGGACATCAAAAGATTAAGGAGGATGAGATGCTCAAGTGAGTGACGACTACACATCTAAGAATAGATATGCTTGCCCATTGATTGAAACTTATTATATATTTATTTGTTGTTTTGTTATTAGGTTCGCAGCGCAGGATCCCTCATTGGTTGGGAAAGGGGCAAAGGCTGTATTCCGAGATAAGGAAGGTACGGCATATGCAGTATGCACAGCTTGTTTTGGTTATTTTGTTGTCTGTTTACCCATATAACCGTACTATATTCTTGCGCTAACATAGCTGGTAATGTTTTCCAGGGAAACGGATAAGTGAAGAAGAGATGCGCAAGTCAAAGGAATCTGAAAAGCCGAAGGTAGATAGATGTTCTTCTTGAACCTCTATTTTCTAGTCATCTGTGTCTGTATCTTCTGAAATGTTCTGTGGTGCATGGAATTTCTCATGTGGTTCTACCATGAGTCTATAGATTGGGGAGCACAGTTTTCCACATTTATCTGTCTTGAGCCTTGATATTTTGGTAATTAGGAAATATTTCTTGCATTTTTTTAAAAACAAGTGAAACCTGTCATGAAACTTATCTTTCCTTTCACCAGTACTATAAAGAGCAATTGTTTCTAAGCACCGATTTTAAGCTGTTCATATGAGAGAGAATGTACAGTAGGCTATCAAATTACCTACTAAACAATATATTTGTGCAGCTTCCCCCACCTTGTACCTATAAATGTCAGAGCAGACTTGAAGCTTATTGCTGGGGTTATGATAAATTTGTCCTTCCCCATACTAGTTGTAAATATGTCTAATCAAAAGCAAGTTCCTTGTTTTAGCTTTTAATAAAATGACCTATGTTGTACCCATCATGGGCAGGAAATACATATAGAATGGGGTAAAGGATTGGCGCAGAAGCGAGAAGCCGAGGCTAGATTAAAAGAGCTTGAAGCTGAGAAGAGTAAACCATTTGCTCGAACAAGGTACTTGACAGATGTTGCCTATCTGTGTTTTTTCTTAATTCTTTGTTTAGTTAGGTGTGTATCTGTCTGAACTTCCCTTGCATGTATTTGACGGTTAGCTGGTTCTCCTTGTAGGGATGACCCTGAGCTTGACTCTATGCTAAAAAACAGAATCCGATGGGGTGATCCTATGGCTCACCTTGTCAAGGTAACTGCGATTTGATTGGAGTGGCTTGGTTGCCTGTTGAACACTATTTGTCTATCTCTTCTGTACAATTGCTGATATTGTGCTAATTTATTGCAGAGGAAAGATCCAGAATTTCTCCTTGAAGACTTTGGAGACGATGAAAAGATGAAAGAATCTGGTTTCATAGTTCCCCAAAATATACCTAGTTACAGTTGGCTGAAACGTGGAGTAGACCCCCCTCCAAATCGTTATGGCATAAAGCCTGGGCGTCACTGGGATGGCGTGGATCGCAGTAATGGTATGCACCTGACAATGTCACTACCAATTTTAGCTTATAACCTCATGTCCTCATGCAGCATGCAAGCGGCAAAAGGTTTACCTGAGCTTGAATGTTACCTTCCTGCTTAGAGTCATCTATCACATATGCAGGCTGGTATCAGTGTATCACTAATACAGAGCACAACCATAGTCTGGGCTGCTTTACTTCACTTTTTTTTTAGCCTTTCTTAATATCCCTTTTAGGAGATTGTAGTAAATTAGTCAATTTACAAGAGCATAGCAATAGGTGAAACTTCACCATTTTAACCTGCCCAACTAGTCATTTGTGCTAGGTGTCTGTTACCTCACACAATTAATATGTTTGCTCATTTGCATATCTTGTGGGTTTATTTATCAGCAAACTTTCTTGTATGATAGCATCCATGAGTTTTGCTGACCTTGGCAGGACATGGCAATATGCCCGTCAACTAACCACATGCCCATATAAGAAACATGTGGTTTTGAGCTTAACACAGAATCTGTAAAATTCTGTAAGGAGAGCTATTGTCAATGGAGTTATTAACTTGAGAGCTTTTTTCTATCATTGAGAGAATATTAAATTTCAAACAAGATAAGTTTGCCCGCATGGGTTGTTTAAGCTGGGTTTGGTTGTTAATGGATGAACATGGTTGGAGAGGAGAGAACCTCTGAAAATATTTGCTTTCTGTTTTTCCGTTGTATGCTAATCTTCATGTTCAAGGCCAGCTTAGCCTGGGGATTTGCACAGCATATCTTGTGTGTATTTTAAAGTTGCTGACCTTTGGGCTAATTGGTATTTTGGTGTACACTGTTTGCAACAACTGTGGCATGAACCTGACACAAGTTCTAAATCTGTTCCCATTTCTTTCCAGGATTTGAGAAGGACATGTTCAAGCTAAAGAACGAGAAGCAAGCAATGGAGCAAGAGGCCTATCTTTGGTCTGTGTCAGATATGTGATCCCAGCTGCTGTTCCAAGACATGAATTCTGAAGGGACTAATGTGGTCTGAAGGAAGAAACAAAGAGACTATTCAAACGTTTTTCTTTAAACACACAAAATGACCACGCTGGTGGGTGCTGTGTTTGCTGGAAAGCCCAATGAAGCATTGATTTTGTTACATGTATTTGTTGAAACTTGTTACTACTCGTACTTCTTTTGTTATCCTTGACATTTTGTAATATAGGTAGACATACATGCTGCAAAGACGCAGTTTTTGGACTAGTACAGAAGATGAGATTTGGAGTGAATAGTTTGTCACTTTCTGCTGCTTTCCATGTGAATAGTTTGTCTCCGTTTTGAATCTAGGAAGATTTGGAGTCTCTGGATCTGCACTTGTCTTGTCAATTAGAACGCCATCCGAAGCAGGAAACCGCAGGGTGATTACTGAGTACGTCACGCCAAGTCCGTGACATCGATCACGTATTCACGTTCGATCATGATCAATAATCTGTGCCGTTTTGCTTTTGATCTGAATTTCCTGCCGTTTTGACCGCGATACAAACTGCTTTCCACCCAAGTCACGTTCAGTTTTTTTATAAGCCCTCGCGTCAGGTTGCGCCGCGTGATCGAATATAGCCCAACCAAACCTGAAAAAATTGTAATATTAGTACTGCAAACACTGACCACTCGTGAATTTGTCATCTGTGTCTATAAAATGTGGAGCCAATGGCAAAACTGCAAAGGCTATTTTTGCAAATTTCTCAGCAAACCTTGGTCCAAGCCCATCGTTCGAGTTGGAGAGGCTCGCAAGCGGAGAACAGAGGGGACACGCAGGCGAGGGCGGTGCCGCCGGCGCGAGATCGAGAGGGACCCCATCCCCCGCCGACGCGACGCTGTTCGAGGGCTGAGCCGAATTCGTCGCCGCCGGAGCCGGAGCGCAGGGAGCCCGAGATGGTGAACGCGTTCTTCGTGTTCTGCGGGTGCGTGGACCAGGCCAGCGTGGCGGTGGTGGAGAAGTGGGGGCGCTTCGTCCGCCTCGCCGAGCCGGGCCTCCACTTCTTCAACCCCTTCGCCGGGGAGTGCGTCGCGGGGTCCCTCACCACCCGCGTCCAGTCCCTCGACGTCCGCGTCGAGACCAAGACCAAGGTTTGCCGGTTCTGCTCCCCCATCTGTTCTGCTCTGTTCCAGGCTGTCTAGCTCCCCTTCCCAATCCTGATCGCGCGCTGTGTTGCTAGATATATTTGGTTGCGTCTGTGCTGGTACGATTGCCTATGTTAGATGTTGAAATTGATCAACCTCGGGGGGTTCAGTCCTGGAATTCACCAGTGCTCGGTGAATAAGTCGCCGAGCTGTGTGCGGTTCTGATCAGTACTTGTGCTAGATTGATGGTTTAGTTTTTGGGATCATGTGAAATTGCATCCTGCTGTGGACAGTGGACTGGGGGTATCCTTTTGGTTGCAGAACTCCAGGTCCAGGATAGGGTTATGCTTTACCGTGCGAAGGGAATTGGAATCACTTTACATGGTCTGTGGAGTAGTGGTAACCTGTTTTTCCTGTAGATTAATTAATGTGGGACTCTGGGATATTGGAAGAACATCATTGATGACATTATATCTGACAACTGAAATTTGAGTTTCTGAGTAGTAAAATTTGTGAGCTGCGGAGTAACTGATCCGGACGCTGCAGTTGTTCTGTGGTGACACAGACTCGACCGCTCCTTTTTCGTGCTAGATTTGGAAGTGTGGCTGTAACAACACTAAATCACATATGTCAACCATGTGACGGGCCAGCTGTGTAGCCTGTTTACAGATGAAGTGAAATACTAAATAGTTTTCTATGGTGCTTGTTTCTTGTTAAAATAACTGATGACTTACTTTTCCTTTGCAGGATAATGTCTTCGTCCAGCTGATTTGCACAATTCAATATCGTGTTGTCAAGGAACATGCTGACGATGCATTCTATGAGTTGCAGAATCCCCAACAGCAAATTCAGGCCTACGTCTTTGATGGTGAATTATTGATAGTGCACTAGTTATTTTGTACTGTTTCTCTAAAGTATAAGTTGACACTTTAACTTTTCGTGATAAATAGTTGTTCGGGCCATAGTTCCAAGAATGAATCTGGATGATCTTTTCGAGCAAAAGAATAATGTGGCAAAATCTGTACTTGAGGAGCTTGAAAAGGTAATTTAAAGGCCAGTTTTCACTCGTAGTCTGGGATTGCCTCAAAATTATTGATACACATACTCTTGCAGTGACGCATCTGATGATTGTTTTTTCACTTGTTTACATGTATTGCTCACATTCATGTTACATGGTTTCATGGATTCAAATACATTTTGCTGATACTCTGCTTTTAATTAGCAATCTGTTCTCTGACCACCTTAGCATAAACTTTATCTCTCTGTCCCTTGTAAATGCTCACAGTTTGCTTTGATTCAGTACATCCTAATCATGCTTTGTTGCCTCTGGCCGTTTTATTTTCAGTATGTGTTAAACATGTCTACTATAAGGAGGATAGTTCCATAATACAATATTACAATTTGATGGAACTTGGTTGTGCCAAGTACTGCAAGGATTCTTATATAAACAACATGCTTAATGGTTTTGAACACTATGCTTGTTTCTGATGAATCGGAATCGTATTTGGTTGATATTACCCCATGCTTGATTGGATTTGTATTATTTAGTGTCTCTCGAAACAATATTTCCTCTGCATTACTTAATTTTAAGGATTCGAGGTTAGTTCAATGTTTTTTTGTATGCGGCTTCTGTTCTGTCTTTCTTTGCATTTAAATAAACTCTTGCTGCTGTTCAGGTAATGGCAGATTATGGTTACAGCATTGAGCACATTCTCATGGTTGATATCATTCCTGACGCTGCTGTGCGGAAAGCAATGAATGAGATAAATGCAGGTATTGTGCTGTTTTTATTCATGCAGAACTGCTTCCAGGTTATACAGCTTGGGAAATGTCAACTGAACTTTGTTCATGAAGTTAAAACATAATGTTGCTTTTGTATGCTATCCTTTTATAGCCATGCTTCCTTTAAGTTTTCATCTTATCTCTGGCTTTTAGTAGCATTTTCAACCATTTGCATATGTGCTCAATTAACTGATTAACTCTTATTGCAGCCCAAAGGCTTCAGCTGGCAAGCGTCTACAAAGGAGAAGCAGAGAAGATTCTTTTGGTGAAGAAGGCGGAAGCAGAAGCAGAGGCGAAATATCTCTCCGGTGTCGGCATTGCCAAGCAGCGGCAAGCTATAACCGACGGCCTCAGGGAGAACATCCTGAACTTCTCGCACTCGGTGTCGGGCACCAGCGCCAAGGAAGTCATGGACCTGATCATGGTCACGCAGTACTTTGACACCATCAAGGAGCTCGGCGATGGCTCGAAGAACACCACGGTGTTCATCCCCCATGGCCCGGGCCACGTGAAAGATATCAGCGAGCAGATCCGGGACGGCATGATGCAGGCCTCGAGCAGCAATGTGTAGACCACTCGTTCACGTTGGTACACACGGCTGGAGACGCCTCAGCTCGGGCTGAGCCTCGAGCTAATCTGTTTAAGTGTTTGTAGTATTAGATCGTTAGTGGTAAATAACGAGCGCTAGGACTTTCAGCTTGTCATCTGGAGTTGTATGCGGTCCTGAAACTAGTGTGGATGAATTTTTGTATGAGATAATGCCCAGGCTGTACGCGTTTTTTCATGTTCTTTTAGCCACAAGTTATATAGTGATGATCTGCCCTTTTAGATAATGTATAGAGCTTGAGTTGATACGTTGGTGTAGATTTTTGTCTGTGCTGAATACAAGTGAACTGGAGCATTATGATGGTTGTGTAAAGATAGATTATAGGTAGAAGCACCAAGCCCTAACTTGGGTCTCTGGTGTATGCGTGTTAATAATCATATATATATATATAGGCCAGGGCTAATCTCTACCCTGAGTATGAAATAAGTTATTCCATACCCGAGGCAGTCCCGTCGCCACACCTGTAGCCGCTAGCGCGCGTCCGGTTTTTCTATCCCACGCGGCCGGATTCCACGCCCATGGGCCGGTGTACCGAGCGGGCTGCGCTCAATTTTTTTTCCAGCAATATGACTATCTCCCCATTATACGGTTTCTTGGGGTTTTTTTTTCGGTTTCCTAACATTTTTGTCCTGGTTACCTACGCAGATACGATTTCATAGTGGAAGAAAGCTAGCGCTCTAATTGGATTATATAAAATTGATTCGTACGCCTGATTCTCTGAAAAGAAGAGTTTTAAATTCGTGAGACATTTTTTTGTCATTCCCGTGAGACATTTTTTTTACGAATTGAAATGCATTTTCCCAAATTATTTATTACTTGTGTGCTGGTGCTTTACTCAACAAATTAAGTATTTTATTTCCAATCCATAAACAAGTGCCGCTACAATATTTCCAATCAAGTCATACGTATTCTCCTTTTGCAAATAGATTTATGAAATGAGCAGCCAGGTGAGCCCAGAAATACAAATTGAACGATAAATCTAATTTATTCTCTATCTGTATCTGTCTCAAGGCCCATCTTGTCATTTCAGCTAGATTCTGACCCGTACAACCATTTCAGCAAGCTTCTGACCCATACACATGGCCATTTGCAGACTTAGTTTCAGGAAAACAAAATGCTAAATGTGTACACCTAAATGATACAGTGTAGTTTATCCTCGTGGATCAGGGACATATCATACTGAGCTCGCTGTAATCTATGCTCGTGTATCCACTATTGAAGTTTTCTTGCGACCTCATCTTAGTCATTGCACCTGCAATAGACACACTATAACAAGAGAACATTTTCACATATAATGTCACATGTGAAAAAAGGACATTTCTTCTTTTCCTCAGATTCTAGGGCCAGCCCTTTTTAATGCGCCGCTTGACCCAGTTTTGAAAATGAGCTTAAAAGGCTTTTCTTGGTGCGTTCACTACACGAAACGGGAGGAGATTCCTCACCCGGCTTGCCTAAGTGGACTTGCATAAAGCGGTCACAGCAGTGGTCAAAGTAGGAAATCTCTCGCCTTAGCTTACGAAAGCTTTAGGGCCGAAGACTCACTCGGAAAGGATGAAATCACAAGCACTCAAAAAAGAACTTTCTTAGAGTGCTAGCTTGATTGAATGGGAGACTGAGCTCCATTTGGCATACTTTCGTACTTTAACTAAGGTTTACATGCAACTTATCTTAGAGTTTGTTACTTCATAAAAAATAATGACATGCATAGATGCAAAAATCTAGCTACCTTCTAACATGGAGTGATTCATAATAAAGTTGTCACAAATATTCCCATGTGTGATGGAGCATATGACAAAAGTTCAGCTCAAAGGATACTTTGTTGGCAAAGATTGAGTGGGGTGATAAGCCATCTAATGTTCAGAAATATAGTGTCCTTAACAGAAGTACAAAATAAGCCATATGATCTAGTGTTCAATGGTACTAACTACAGATTAAAGTAAAAAAAAAACATTACGGCAAGCAGGCAACTCCTCCCGGTTCCAGAATGCGCGATCGCCTGCTACAGGCCTACTGCTATGGTAGTATACACAATTCAGATAGTAGAGATACCTGCTGCAACTGTCCAGAAGCATTCCTACGATTCCTCTTCAGTGGATTTGTGATATGTGTTCAGGTCCTCAGGAGCTGATGAACTGAAATAAAATAACATGTAATATTATCTAGTCACACCTTTGCAGATCCTATATCGTTTCAATTGGCAACCTCCCTGGTGGCCTTCCACATTCTTCTCCTCACTCTGCACATTTGTAGATAATACTGAAATCAGTAATTTGATGATGAGAAAAACCTAAGCAATTTCAGACGTATCAAGATTTTAGATTGGCAAATCGCAATAAAACTGAAGCAATTCTGTTTTAGACATGATACTAGGATATTTTTTCTCATCAAGAAAATATTGGGAATGCAAATCCCTGAAGTTAATAAACATCAGGATTGTACATACCATCAAATTGAGACTACATTTGCCATTAGCAACAAAATTGTTCATTGCCAAAAGATTGCAAAGACTGCAGTATGTACGTTCAACTGGGAAGCTCAACCCATTTACAAAACATCAAATGAAGAAAGTGAAGGGTCAATGGTTGGAGTAACCATTTAGATTGTATGTAAAAACCAGTCCAAATCCAGAAATGCATAGTTACCTATGTTGGTAATGTCACCAGAAGAAACTTCTTTACTGTTATCAAGCTGGAGTCTTTTCGTTTGACATTCATAGAACTTGACCAAAATGTATCAGAACTTCAGAAGCGATGTGGCTATTTGCTGCAGAAATAACAGAGAAATTGAACAACACAATCAGGCTTAGCCAAACATAGAAACAGACAATGTTTCCTTAGTTGTGATAATCAGCATTACCTGTACAGTCAAGAACTCTTTGTTCACGAAAAGCATTGCCATAGAGATGCCTCCGGAGGAAAAGGCTGCACCTAAGCTGCAAGAACATATGGCTAATCTAGCATTATCATCAATTGCACAAATCCGCAACAAAAAAAAAACTAAGCATGAAGTTCAGTATTAGCAAGTTAAGATGAGAGAAAACTGTCAACAAGATTTCAGAACACTAACCAAATGCTGGTTCAGTTAGCAAAGCAATGGGATTGACTAATCCAACCTTTACATTGTGAGTTGAAGTAGTATTCAATTAAAATATAAGTCCCACAAGAGAGCAGTTCGCAGAACACGTATGATGCAACAGCTAAAATAAAATGAAGCATTGAAGCACTACTAAAAAGGATGGTGTTGGCGCTCAACACCATTACTAGACGGTGTTCTACAGGCTGTATTCATAGATCAGAGCTAGTTGAGGTTGGGGCGAGGGCCTCAAAGCATCTGCCTCGTTGGTCAAGCAAATGCATAGGCAGCAGGATCGATCCCCCATCTTGCAGAGAGATACCAATCAGTCAGAGGCAAGTGCGTACACTAACAAGAGCAGGAAAGAGAAAAAAAATGAAGAACACCGAAACAAGGAAACAGGGAAAAGGATCATGAATCTGCATATTGCGCCAACCTGCGACCTAATTAGAACAACATCCTCCATAAATCATCGGCACCTCTAAGGGAAATTCAACGAAACAACAGAAATAAATGGGGAAAGGATAGAAGGTAACCTTGAGGCAGCGAGTGCTCATTAACGATTCATCCAAGATCGAGTGTCGCCGACCAGGGGTTCGAGACATGCTACTGATGTCCCTTCGCGCAGTGGAGAGGGGCTGCTGCAGGAGCTTTGGTGGGAAACGGCGATGGGCGGTGGCGACGGGAAGCAGAGGAAACTTGGGGAGCTTTGGCAGGGTCTCGCCGGTGGAGCAGGCGGGAGGTTCCTCTCTGAACGGTGGCCGGCACAGACGCCATCAAGCTGCAGCTCGACAGGGGGGGGGGGGGGGGGCACGGGGGCCGTCGGCGCAGGGGCTCGGCGGGCCAGCGAGATGGGGAGAACAGTAGCCCCGCCTCACCAGATAGACGCCGGCGGGGATAGAGACGCAAGAAATTGGGGAGCATGTGGGGTACCTCACAGGACAGCGGGGGACGCGCTGACGTCAAGAGGCTGCAGGTAGCCGGCGGCGTAGGACCTCGCCGGACGGCGAGAGGGAGGAGGGGGCGACAGGACCGCGCCTCACCAGAGGGTCGCCGGGGGGGGGGGGGGATCGCGAGCACCCTCGCCGGGTCGAGAGGGGGGCCGGCCGCGCAACCCTTCGCGGGGTAGCCCGAGGGTCACCGACGGGAAGCCCGCCGATGGCAGCCGGCGGAGCAGGGTGTTGCAGCGGCGGGGCGAGATCCGGCGAGGCAGGAAGGCACGGGGGAGGGCGGCGCAGGAAGTTACGGGGGAGGGCGGATCGCCGGCGGGAGGAAGGATGGAGCGAGGATCTGTTTCGCTGGCAGGAGGAACGGGATGGAGGATCATGGGTGGGCCACGATCTATTGCGAGCTGGGACGGGGAGGTGGGCGAAAAACCACTGAATTAAAAAAAAAACGGACGCGCGACGGGTTGGGCTCGGGTATGCAATACCTTATTTCATACCCGGGTACCCAATAGACTTAATATATATATATATATATATATATATATATATATATATATATATATAAAACCTTGGAGATAGACCAGCTAAAGGAATCTAAATTGATTACAACAGATCTCCTAATAGGATACAACTACCAGGCCGATCACAATCCAAAGCTATCTGTTACATAATACTTTTTTTTTATCTCTAACACCCCCCCTTAATCACAACTTCCTAAGTTGAGATTACATCTGAACTCTTCAATTCTTCGTACAGCAAGAGGTTTTGTAAAACCATATGCAAGCTGATCATGTGTAGATATAAACCGTACCTCCAAGAGCTTCTGAGCAACACGTTCTCGTACAAAATGATAGTCCACTTCTATGTGTTTCTTTCTGGCATGAAACACTGGATTCTGAGAAAGATACTTGGCCCCAAGATTATCACACCATAACCTTGCTAGAGAAGGATGAGGTATTCTCAACTCAGTCAGCAAGGTCTGAATCCATATTACCTCTGCTGTTGCATTTGCCATAGCCTTGTATTCTGCTTCAGTACTCGATCTCGCAACCGTGGCTTGTTTCCTTGCACTCCATGAAACCAGATTTGATCCTAGAAAAACTGCAAAAGCACTTGTAGACCTTCTGTCATCAAGATTTCCAGCCCAGTCTGCATCAGAAAAGGAACTTACCACCATAGATTTGCACTTCTCAATTTTAAGCCCGTTCCTGCCGTGTACTGCAGGTACCTTAATATCCTCTTGACAGACGTCCAATGACAAGTAGTTGGAGCATGAAGAAATTGGCAAACTTTGTTCATAGGAAAGGATAAATCTGGATGAGTCAAAGTCAAATATTGAAGAGCACCAACAATACTTTTGAAACGAGTAGAATCTTCCGGCCCCAACTTTTCACCTTCTTCAATAGACAATTTTTCAGAGATTGACACTGGGGTGCTCACCGGCTTGCAGTTCTGCATTCCTACTCTTTTAATTATATCAGATGCATATTTTTCTTGAGAGAGCAGTATACAATTGGTAATCTTCTTTACTTCTATTCCCAAGAAATAATACAGGCCCCCCAAATCCTTGAGAGCAAAATCATCTTGCAGATCTTCAAGAAGCTTATCAACAACATTCTGCGAGGAACTAGTCACAATTATGTCGTCAACATACACAAGTAAATATATTGTAATATTTCCTTTGATATAGAAGAACAATGATGAATCAGCCTTGGACGCACTGAAACCAAGCTGCTGTAGTTTTCCACTGAGACGTGAATACAAGGCTCGCGGCGCCTGCTTTAACCCATACAAGGCCTTGTCTAATTTACAAATATAATGTGGCATAGTTTTGTTCTCATACCGAGGTGGTTGTCACATATATACGTCCTCTTCCAGAACACCATGCAGAAACACGTTCTTTACATCAAGTTGGCGAAGACACCATCCCCTAGAGATTGCAACAGATAGAATAATCCTGATCGTGGCAGCCTTCACAACTGGGCTAAACATGTCATCATAGTCTATCCCATACCATTGTTTAAATCCCTTTGCTACAAGCCGAGCTTTGTATCTATCTATGCTTCCATCAGGTTTGTGCTTAATTTTATACACCCATTTGTAGTCAATAATATTCCTCCCACGTTCAGGAGGAACCAAATGCCATGTTTGATTTTTGAGAAGGGCATATATTCTTTATCCATCGCTTCTTTCCAATAACCACTTGCTAAAGCTTCCTCAAGATTGTTAGGCTCACCATTAGTAGCTAAAAGACCATACCTGACTGTGCCATCACTGTACACTTTGGGTTTCCGTATACCACGTTGCAATCGAGTGACTGGTCTTGTAGTATTTTGTTGCTCCTACATCACAGTATGATCTGGCATAGATGACCTTGCTGGTTCAGAGTCAGGCACAGTTCCGACGCCAGTTAACCCCACCAAATCCGCCTGAGTTGGTGCACCGTGTACTGCGATTGGCGAGGTGGAGATGCTGTCTCCCTCGATAACATGTGGTTGCCACGGACTGGCCTGCACCTGATCCGAGATGGATACACCTGGCTGCCTGTCGAGGGGTGGTAGAGATTCTGACGTGCTGTTGTTCTGCTCCTCTGGTTCTAGGCCTTCTCTATCCTGCTGTGGATCTGTGATTTCGTGTTCATTTTCTTCACCAAAAACATCATTAGCCTCAGAATAAATTACTGAATCAGGATTGAAAGGAAAGTTAGACAACTGATCAGCTGTTACTCCCCCCCCCTTTGATCAGTACTAGACGGAGGAACAAGAAGGATTTCAGGTCGCAAATGAACTCCAGCTTTTGAATGAAGAGAGGCAAAAGGAAACACCCCTTCATCGAAATAAACATCACGAGAGATTTAGACTCTTCCGGTGGAAATGTCTAAGCATTCGAAACCTTTATGAAGATTACTATAGCCTAAGAAGACACACTACTTGGATCTAAATTGAAGCTTTCTAGAGTTGTATGGTCTTAGGTTGGGCCAACATGCAGAGCTAAAAATGCGGAGGGCAGAATAATCAGGCTTTTGGCCAAACAACAGCTCTAAGGGAGTAGAGTTGTCAATTACTTTACTAGGCATTCTGTTGATCAAGTATGTAGTAGCTAAGAAAGCCTCATCCCAAAATTTTAAAGGCATTGAGGCATGAGCCAAAAGAGAGAGACCAACCTCGATAATGTGTCGATGTTTGCGTTCGGCAGACCTATTTTGTTGGTGAGCATGTGGGCAAGAAACATGATGAGAGATACCAATTTTATTGATTAGCTTTTTATATTCGCCTCCCCAATCAGTTTGCATTGCAATTATTTTTCGATAAAAGTATCTTTCAACAAGATTTTGGAAGTCTTTAAAAACTTGAAACATCTCAGAGTTGTGTTTTAGAAGATATATCCAAGTAAACTTGCTAAAGTCATCAACAAAGCTAACATAGTACTGTTTCCTGCAAACTGATTGAGAGGCAGGACCCATACATAAGAAAACACAAGCTGTAAAGGGACAAAAGATATGCCGGTGGAAATATGATGTGGAAGCTGATGGCTTTTTCCTTGCTGCCAAGCGTCACAAACAGAGACTCGATTTGATTCACTAGCACAAGGAAGATTACTTTTACTAATAACTTGATGAACAATAGAAAATGAAGGGTGTCCTAGGCGAGTATGCCAGATGGTAGACGATGGTTTGGCGGCTGCACAGGCAAGCTTCTGTGATTGTAGAGAGACAGCCGAAAGGGGGTATAGGCCACGTCTACATACCCCCATTCACCGGTATGGGAAGGGGGCGCCGCGAGAATGGAGGGAAGAGAGCGATTCGGGAGTGGAGGGATGGGAAAAGGAGCAGACTACTCACAGGGGCAGTATGGACTTTTTCCTTGCCGAGTCCCACCTGTCAAGGCTCCTCTACTGTTATCTTCTTACAGATCATGGATGGAAGGGCACACGGGTCTAAGGAAAAAATTGTGAGGACACACAAGTGCAACTAAACTTTTTAGGGGCATGGAAGTCGGCACCAACTTTCATAAGGATATACAGGTAAAAGACTCATTCTTTGAAGATGAGACAATAGAAGATATTGTGAGGCCAAAGAAACAAATCACTATACCTCAAGTTGTTGATTTGGATCCAATTCCTACTCCCGTTGTGTATAACAATCATGGGGGAGATGATATCACTGAAGATGCCAGTTCAGATCAGTGTGATAACCAACCACCTGAGCATAATGATGGTGATGTTGATGAGGATGCTGAAATTGATGATACTCCAGAAGAAGGGCAGCAGCAAGAGCAATTGAGAAGAACTAGTAGAGTTCCCCGGTCCTCTAGCAGGTATTCACCACATGAGTACTTGTTGTTGACTGATGGTGGTGAGCCCGCATGTTATGAGGAGGCTATGTCTGATCAGCACAATGATTAATGGTTGGATGCCATGCAGGATGAGATGAATTCCCTGTATGAGAATAACACATTTGAATTGGTAAATCTGCCAAAGGGCAAGAAGGCACTAAAGAACAAGTGGGTGTAGAGATTGAAGACTAAAGAAAATAGCTCACATCCAAGGTACAAGGAAAGATTGGTTGTGAAGGGCTTCATTCAGAAACAAGATATTGACTTTGATGAGATATTCTCTCCTGTGGTCAAAATGTCTTCATTCGAGTTGTACTTGGTATGGCTGCTGCAATGGATTTGAAAATTGAGCAACTTGATGTGAAGACAACTTTCTTGCATGGTGACCTAGAGGAGGAGATATACATGAAGCAACCAGAAGCATTTGAAGTTGCAGGAAAAGTGCACTTGGTTTGCAAATTGAGCAAGAGCTTGTATGGCTTGAAACAAGCTCCTCGACAGTGGTACAAGAAGTTTGAATCCTTTATGACTAATCTTGATTACTATAAAGCACAAGCTGAACAATGTGTCTTTATTTAGAGATATGTCGAGGGTGATTTTATTATTCTTTTTCTTTATGTTGATGATATGTTGATTGCAGGGAATAGCACTAAGAGGATTGCTCTCCTGAAAAAGACCTTGAGCAAGTCATTTGCCATGGACGATTTGGGATCGGCAAAACAAATACTTGGCATGAAAATCTCACATGATAGATCAGAAAAGAAGCTTTGGCTCTCACAGGAGGGTTATATTGAGAAGGTACTTGAAAGATTTAATATGCAAAATGCAAAATCAATTTTCTCTCCACTTGCATGACATCACAAGTTGAGTATCAATCAATGTCCTACAAGCAAAAAGGAGAAAAAAGTGATGAAGAAAGTATCTTACCAATCTGCAGTGGGCAACTTGATGTATGCCATAGTTTGCACTAGGCCAGATATTGCCTATGCAATTGGAGTTGTTAGCCGGTTCATGAGTAATCTAGGAGAAGCACATTGGGTAGCAGTAAAATGGATTTGCATATATCTTAGAGGTACTTCCAAGATGTTCTTATGCTTTGGAAATGGTGATCCTATATTGTAGGGCTATACAGATGCAGATTATGCTGGGGATAGGAACTCAAGAAAGTTCCCATTGGGATATCTGGTGACATTTGCAAGGGGAGCAGTGTCATGGCAGTCAAGGCTGCAAAAGTGCATTTCCTTATCAAAAACAGAGGCCGAGTATATAGCTGCAGCTGAAGCCTGCAAAGAAGTGTTTCGGATGAAAATTTTCCTACAAGAGTTGGGCCATAAGCAAGCGAAGTATAATATGTATTGTGACAACCAAAGTGCTATTCATCTTGCAAAGAATTCAAGTTTGAATTGTCGAACCAAACACATTAAGGTGGGGGTGCCATTGGATTTGATAAGTTATTAGTTCTAGGTTGCTACAACTCGAGAAGATCCACACCGACCTAAATGGTGCGGATATGATGATCAAAATTCTTCCTAAGGAGACGTTGCAAGTGTGTAGCGAGATGCCAGACATGATGGTGCCCCCTCAAAAGTTGGAGGGAGAGATATGTTGGAAAATCCTCCTCGTGATGGGGGCAAATGAGGAGAGTAAATGTTCATTGTGAGCAGCCCCACTTATAAGAGAAATATAGTGTAAGGTGTGGACCAACCTTGGGTGCATTTAACATCTAGTGTGCTGCCTTACAAGAGAAGAAAGAAGCCTCTAGAAATAGAGAGAGAGAGGGAGCTACGAGATTTCAGAACAGAGCCTCCAAAGGGAGAAGAGAAGAGAGGGAAGAAAAAGATTGGAGAGGAGATCTTCCAAAGGAGCAAGAGGGATTCGTCCTCAAGGTTGTGAAGCTTCAGATCATCCTTGGTGCCTCCAATTTGCTGTTCCACCATTCCTTAGTGAGGTCCTTCTATACTCGAGCTTGCAGCCCTAAATCTTGTTGCTGTCTAAGATAGTGAAATCTTGATGTATGTGAGCCTCTAGTGTTATCTAGAGAGAAACTTGTTGTAATCCCACAAGCATATAGTGGAAGAAGATTTGGCTGGCTTGGCCCTGTGGCTTTTCCTCTGATTTTGGGGGTTTTCCACGTTAAATCTGGTGTCTCTTGGTTGATGTGATGCTACTGCGATTATCTCTACAATATGTGTAAGATGTGTAATACATATATTGTCCTGTGTAAATAGGTTAACATCTTGGACTGATTTCCTCTGCCACTAACCTGTTGCGTTAGTGAGATTTTTCCAACAGAGATCTGGGTCTGGCCACATATATCGCGTATCAACCACCAACCAGGCAACCAGTTGGAACTATCACTAGAATGATTCTAGTAGAATCTTAGCAGTTCGCATTGACCGCACGTGACCTTTGAATGAACTGTAAAGAGAGAAAGGATACAATCATACAAGGCTAGTTTAGTCATAATACTATTTCAAAAGAAATTTGGTCATAATACTCCCTTAATTTGTTAGCAGCTGGATTGATCCGGCGCCACAAAGTAGACAAGGATGATGAACTTGGGAAATCGCAGGAGGATTTTTCTTAAAAAAAAATGATCGAGGAATTGACCTGAGTATTAAGCAGCAGTAATAATCTACAATGTGGTACATGTGTTCGCTGTAGTAAAGGAATCAAGCTTTAGCAGCTGCAGGTCTATAATTCTATTTTTTTAAAACAAAAAAAATCATGCTTTGCTAATTCCCATAGGGATAAACTATTCCAGCATTTCAAAAAAGTCTAGTCAAACTCAAGCCACTAACAATCTCAATCTGGCTAACAGGAATGTGATGACGACAGCACTCCCTCGGTACGCATCCCACTCGATAGCTTGTTCGGGGAGCAGCAATCCTAATTCATTCCATGTCAGTGGCCGCGAACAAATTTAGAGAGTCAATTAACATGAGATAATCCATGCGGAAAACCACAAGTATTAAGCATGATCACTGTATAAGCATAGTATGACATTGTTTAATAATATAATAATAATATCCGAATGGTAACTGAACAGACTTCTTCCCCCTTACAGTATATATCATATAATTCGATCGAGACTTTAAGACTCAAATAAACAAAAATAACCCTCACACAGGTGAAGGGAGGGATAAAAACTGAGAATAGCACCCATAAAAAATGAACTTTGACACGGCAGATATCGGCAACAGATGTAATACAGTGTGCTCCACCGCTCTTAATTCTCTGCCAACGCCTCTTCACTGCCCCTAAAGAAAATACATAAACAAACAATATTCAGAACGGCACCCAAGATATGGTGTACATGTTGTCATAATCAATATTCATACCTTAAAAAAAAACCTTAGTCTGGCCACAAAAGCTTCCTCCTGCACCATAAAGGTAACAACTATAGTAAAAAAAAGCAGTAAAAATGATAAAGAGGTATCATGAACAAAAAAAGGAACTAAATCACCATACATCCTCATCGCTAGAGTCATCATCACCTCCAAATGGCACATCTCCACTCACATGCCCCCCAATGTATGCACGACTATTATTTGGGTGTATAACCTTCTGCTTAGGACTGGTGCAACCATAGCAACAACCTTCAAAAAGGAAAGCAGGTATTCTCATCTAAAAGTCAAATAACAAACCATGCATAAACATATTTTAACAATAGATTGGCAATTGAAGGTATTGAAAATTGTATGTATGCTTGTTATCAAAGTCTTGTGCACAAGCCAATTTTGAGATAGAACAAAAACACAAAGCAGAAGAAAAATGCACAAGATTAGTGATCATATAGGGCAAACAAATTAGTAAGACTACACATTAGACAACTGGAGATCATATCCAACATTCTGCTACAAATTTACAACTACATCAACAAGTTCCGGATAGTGAAAGCCACGAATTTATCACAACATCCTGTTGCGGTAAACTTGTCCATATTCAAGAGGTGCTTTGTAATGAGATGCGAAAGTGTGCAACCATGCAACATTATTCATACCAATACCATGTGAATAGTGAAGTTAATGTGGAATAAAAGTAAGTAATACCATCATCTTTAGGTTTGATCATGCAACAACAGGTGACCGCATAATCATATTTTATACACATCACTTCAGCAAAGAATAGATTGACATCATCAGCTTTGTTCGTCTTTGTTGTGAAGTTAAAATGATAATAAGTCTTATTGTTCTCATACATCCAGTCGAAGCTCACAAGATCTTTGAGTTCACGTGCAAGATCCTACAAAAAGAAAAGTAAGTGTTGCATAAGCATGTGTGCATGTGTTGGGTAAAAGGAGGGGTTGGGGTTGAACCTTGCAAATATTGTTATAATCATTATACTGGTCCAATAAAGCTTTAACCAAATGACGCATGTGATGCTTGGAATTCTTGGACGGTGCATTTGGGCCTCTCTTTGGCGTGCCATCGGGATAGTGAAGACATTGTTTAATAAGCCACTCCACATGAGGACCTTTAGATGGCATCTGGCATCTAATTCACATCAGAGAATTCTACATGATTAGCACTTAACTAGAAACACAGTGTGTGGAGGAATTTAATATAGAAGTGGTAGTAAATTTTCAGCAAATGTTATTGTGTCCCATGTAGGGTTGGGTAGGGGGGGAGGGGGGTTCATTAAAAGTTGCTGGCACATAGATTAGCTCATGGAATAATTGAAAAGGAAAAAACCAATGTCTTCAAAACTATATGAACACATAGATAATCAAACATGAAAGTTTCCATGCCTATAATATATCAATGTATCGCATCTTTCATTTGTGGACTCCCAAGTATTCTTCGGTGCATGGCACTTTTAATCCAGCTAATGGGCAAATTTATTCTAGTTATCAACATAGTACACAACATGGGATAACACATCTGGGTGGGTTTCCCTGGCTAACAAATTAAAATAAAGACTAGAATAGATCTATGCACGACATGGCAGACTCTAGGTGGGTGTTAATCTTTATGCGCTACAATTTGTACACTATATTGAGTTTACCTACTCCCAGGCAAAAATATTTACTCGAAGAAACTGCTTTGCTAAATGCCTAAATTTATCTGGTTCAGAACAGGATCTCAAATTAATGTAGCCTGTTTTCTAATCAACTCTTGAGCTTTCTAGACCCCATAATTAAGGACATTTGTTCTGTTAGTGGTTCATACTCTGAAAAGCTGAGACTGTAAAATCAATTTAGTGATACGACCACCACAAACAGGGCCTGAATTGTATGGAGAGCTGCATAGGTTGTCCTTTTTATTTACTACTACTAATCAATGCTTGCAATGGAGAATTGAAGGTAGAACAGGGTCTAGAAGCTTTACATTTCTGGGAGCCGCCGTTCGTCAAGATGGCGATTGACAGCAGCTTCAGCTTCCTGCAAGCTTCCAAACGGCCCGCCCAGATCAGGATACATCTGCAGATATCCGTTCCGATCCGTCCTAATGTAATAGTCCTGATACCAATTCGGGGGCCTGCACAACAGAATGGGAGGCCCGACAGATGAAGCTGATGGTGTAGAGTCATCAGCTGTGTCAGGCAACACACTACTTGGATTGGCAGTGCTCAATTCTGCAGATGATGTAGCGTCAAGCAACTCCTCAGATGATGAAACATCTGCATCTTTAAGGGTTTGTGCAGATGCAGGCTCGGCAGCACCTGCCATAAACTTCTCAGGCCTGAAGGGGGAAAAGCTTGACGAACTATCAATGGTGCTATGCGGCACTGTCCATGGACTGGAAGTGATTGATTCTTCTGATGATGTGCGCAACTCCTCCGAGGATGAAACATGTGCATCTTGCAGAGTTAGTGCGGATGCAGACTCGGCAACAGCAGCCACAAGCTCAGACCTCAAGGGGAAAAGACTCGATTAGTACAGTGGACCTTACGAAATCCACATTCCAGAATGACCGTTGAGCAGTATGCGTGAAGCGTTGATTTAAGCCTTCCATCTTTGTGATATTAGAAAAAAAAAACTTTGCCCATCCTGCCATTCCCAGTCCCCCTAACCCAACACTAAACAATACCAATTAATAAACAATACCAATTAATCATCGATCGCATGAAAAATCCGCATCTCCACTGAGCCTAAATCGCAAATAGAAAACGATAGAAAGCAAGGTTGGTAGTGGTCGTACGGAGGCGGTAGCGGCAGAGATGGCGAGTCCTCTGTTACCACCGGCGACGAGGCTCGACGGGTTCCCTGGGGACGGATGGTGGGTCCGCCTTGCGTCACCCTCAGCTGCGGGTTTCGGCAGCCAAAAAAGTGACAGATTGCATTTCTGAGGCGCAAGTAGTTGCGAAACGGCCCCTTCAAGCGAGGATGGTCGGTGTAGAATCTCCCGTCCGGGGCGCGGAAGACATTGAACAGTAAGCCGTCGGGAATCCTGATCTGCCCATAGGGCTCAGCGCCACCCTGGATGCGAGGAATCCTGATCTGCCCATAGGGCTCAGTGCCACCCTGGATGCGGGGATGAGGTTGCGGCATCGCCGGCTGGGAGCGCGGAGGAAGACGGCCAATCGTGGTGCTAGGGTTTGGGCCTTTGGGGACTGGGGAGGGGAAGGGACGGGAACACGAATCGCTGGATGGTGGGAGTGGTTGTGGACTTGTGGTTCGGCGTTCGGCCGGGGCTGGAAAATACTCCCTGTCGTGTTGAGTTTGTTTTAAATTGAATATTTTAAATTTTAACTATAAATAACTTTTTTAGATGGAGTTTGAAAATATAAAAATGATATAAATAAGTTTATCTTGAAATTTAGTTTCGTAAAGATATATATTAACCATATTTTCTAAAATTTTTATAGTAAAAATTAGTGGTTAAAGTTATTTTTCGAGACTGTGTCATTGTCCAAAATGATTTTCTTTACAATACGGAGAGAGTATACAGTATATGTCGGATTGCTTATGCAGCAAGTTCACCAGGGGTATGCCCGGCGGTAGATTTCAGACGAAGGATTCCGAAGCCAAGAGATTGATGGTTACATGATGACGCAAGGATTAGACAGATTCGAGCCGCTAGAGTAGTGTAATGCCCAACGTGATGTTGGTCCCTGTATTTGGGTTTATGGATGATGATGCGAAGTGCATATATGGGTTTTAGATGTCTCGTCTATGGATCCCCCACGACTCCGTTAGTGGAGAGTGTCTCCGGGTTGAACAAACACTACAACAGTCGAAGTACGCGCGGTCCGAAGACGTATGAACATGAGGATACGGTAGTGGTCTTCGAACAATCAACTGGGCTTTTCTCTCTCACTATATTCAGTGTCCCATCAATGATAGTTACAGGGTATGTATGGGGGGCTAGTCATTCAATTTTATCATCATCACGCCCTCACAACCGGAATATTCTAGGGCCCTAAGGTATTTTCTCCCATGAAATTGCGGGTGGCTTGCAGCTCAGGCGGGACCCTTTTGTCAGATAACCAGGTCAGGCTTCGCGCCCATGTTCTTCAGGCGATCGTCCTTGGCCGCTCGAGAACACGCTCTTCGTGGAGGACGCCACTTTGGTAGATCTTCGTCTTGGAAGGCGAAGATCACCGTACCTTCGCCTCCTCGTCCCGCCGCCCGGCTCTTTGGCGTTGGAGGTCCCTTCGCCTCCCCGAGGGGCCTTCGCAGAGAAGACGACGGTCTTGATGTCTTCGCTTTCTCCTCGCCTTGCTGCCTGGTTCTTCAATCATCAGAAGCTCCTTCGACGTCAAGACCGAAGGTCGCATCCCCAACAGTAGTCCATCGGAGCCACGGTCCGAGCTCGGGAGGCCCGCGACTTCGACCTTGTTTGGGTGCCGCCTGCGCCCGAAGCGCCACCCTTCGAACTAGGCGCCGCAGGCAGACTGTGGGGGTCACTCCGCATCAACCTGTGTAGAAAATAACAAACATGAGTATTGCCTTGTAAAAATGAAACAAAAATGAGTCGATTGGTTATGAATGCCTTGGTAATTACTCTCCCTCGTGTTTTTCGATGCTCCCATTCAATAATAAAAAATGACCACCTTGCCCTTCTAGGGATGGTTATGCTGGCTTTGCGCCCGGGGGGTAGTATGGTCTTTCCACTTCTCGTGGTGTGCGCTAGGTTACGGCGCGTTCCGTATATAAAGGAGGGGGGCAGGGTCGATTTTCATCCTACTCCACTGTTGGCTGCATCCATCTTCTCCACTTCGCATGCCTTCTCTTTGAAAAAGTCTGGCTTTTCCGGAAGAGACCGTCTCTTTGGATGGGGACATGGCGCCGAAGCGTGATCTTGCGAAGGGGCCGACGACCAACGTACTTGGTACGTCGAAGATGACTCCAGCGTTGCTCGATGAGCTGGTTCGGTGAGGCATCGTCGGCGCGGAGGATGTGCGCGCGCCTCCGTCGCACGAGACGTCGGCCCACCCCGAAGACGACGAGGTGGTGGTTGTCCGGGATTTGTTCACCAGTGATCTTCGCTTCCCTTTAGACCTCGTAGTCATGGATATCTTCTGATTGTTCGGGGGTTTTTCTTCATCATATGACACCTACGTCAATCCTTCGGTTCAGCCTCTACATGTGGTTGGCTAAAAGCTGCAATCTTGCCTCGAGCGTTTAGGGTTTTGATCGCGCGTTCCGAGTCCATTATTAGCCGAAGAAGATCGTCGTTCGGTCGGCCAGTGGGGATAGGATCGAGGCGGTGCCCCAATGCGGGTGTTATTCCTTCGCCTTCCACAAGAATTTGCCAGCCCCGTGGCCACCTACAAGAACAAGTGGGTGATTGATTTGGCGTCGCACTGGTTCTACCACAAGGTCCCACAGGATCCTGCGATGAAGAGCCATTCTCTCGTTGTCCGCCATATTGGCACCCTTGACGATGTGCCGAAGGTCGCGGCAGACGCTAGGCCCGAGGATGAAGCCTTTCTCGCCATGCTCTAGAAAGTGTCAAAGACCTTCAGCACGCGGGACATCATTGAGGAGTTCATGGTGGGCGACTGCTTGTTGACTCTCACTAACGACCATTTACAGACATCAACTTGATCAGAGAGTTATTGGATATATGCTTCATGATCTGGTTGCATTATCATTTGATTCTTGCATTACATGATCACCCTGTGCTTGCGATGGTTAACATATTGGCATTAGAACTCTGTCAACTACTCCAGTATTCGTATGTTTGCTCTAATATGATGTCTATCCATCCGGAGGGTGGGGGCTCCGCGCGGGATGCTAGAGTATTGCTTACTAATGTAGACGTGGTGTCTAGACTATATAAGAGTTGCTGGATGTCACCCCTTCCCACGGATTGAGAGGTAGCCGGCAGATGGTGACAGCCCTGTCCGAGCCCTAGTAATCCTCCACATTCGGATTATTGGGGGATAGGAGGTACATAAAACCGCCTAGGTGAACAGGCTTCTCCCGTCAGCTAGAAGAGCGGTCTCCCTGTGTCGGATTGCTTATCCGGCAAGTCCACCAGGGGTATGCCCAGCGGTAGATTTGTAGGTGAGGGGGGGGGGGGATTCTGGAGCCAAGAGTCAGATGGTTGCGAGATGACGCTAGGGTTTAGACAGGTTCGGGCTGCTCGGGAGCGTAACACCCTTCGACGATGAATGATCAGATTGTTTTCTATGGGTCTCCTCACGGTGCCTTTATAGGCCAGGTGCCGTGGGTTACAAGTAAGGGAGGATATCTACTCGGATTGTTACATGGAATCAGGTCGGTTGAGATCCCTAGATATCTGGAATCCTTATCCGTGCCTTGATCCTGATCCTCGGAGGAACCTTCCGACATCCAGCCGAGTGCCTGTCCACCGGGTAGTCGTGCAGAGTGGTCCTAGCCGAGTAGGTACCCAGTCGGGAGATGACTACTCGGCTGGGAGGTACCCTGGTGTACCTCCGTCAAGCCCCGAGTGCTGGAGGGCTGAGCTGAATCTTGATGGTTGACTTGTTTGCGAAGTTCTTCGGGACTCAAATGATGAATCTTGTCCTCCTTAGTCTTCAACGGGATATGCCCCTGGGCGCACCTGTTGGGTGCAGCCCCCGAGCCTCGGAAGGTTTCGAAGAAGCTTTTCGAGGGTCAATAAAGAAGCCTTGTCTATCCGAATTCCTAAGTTGCCTGAGCACCCAGGTTGTCATGTTATCTTATCGTTTTCCTAGTCGTTTGTCAGGCCGGGTTCATTTGATTCTGGAGCCATGGAGCCCACCCCCCGAGTATTTACGGTGCCCAGTCCTCGAGCGGGGTCGCTGGCGGAGTCGCGGAGACACGCCGAGTAGCTGCGGCGCCCCGCCCCTGAGCAGGGTCGCTGGCAGAGTCGCGGAGACATGCCGGGTAGTCGCGGCGCCCAACCCCCGAGCAGGGTCACTGGCGGAGTCGTGGAGACTCGATGGGTAGTTGCGGCGCCCAGCCCCCGAGCAGGGTTGCTGGCGGAGTCGAGGAGACACGCCGGGTAGTCGCGGTGCCCAGCCCCAGAGCAGGGTCACTGGCAGAGTCGCGGAGACATGCCGGGTAGTCGCGGCACCCAGCCCCCGAGCAGGGTTGCTGGCGGAGTCGCGGAGACATGCCGGGTAGTCGCGGCGCCCAGCCCTCGAGCAGGGTCGCCGGCGGAGTCGCGGAGACACGCCGGGTAGTCGCGGCCCCCAGCCCCCGAGCAGGGTCACTGGCAGAGTCGCAGAGACACGCCGGGTAGTCGCGGCTCCCAGCCCCCGAGCAGGATCGTTGGCAGAGTCGCGGAGACACGCCGGGTAGTCGCGGCTCCCAGCCCCCGAGCAGGGTCACCGGCGGAGTCGCGGAGACACGCCGGGTAGTTGGGTCATCCTAGTAATTTGTATTTTTACCGTTGGTCTCGGCCGCAACGGGCAGAAAGTTACCGTTGGGGACCCGCTCCTTGTTGAGTACGACTCCGGCAGTTTTTGGAAAGCCGATTCGAATTCCGTGCAATCTTCGCAGTTGCCGTTGCGCACGCATCTGATCCTCTTGATAAGGAGCAGGGCCCGGCCTGCGGAGGGCTACCCATTCCCAAGTCTTCCTGAACACGCTGTTGGCGCTCCTTAAGTACCCATTTTATTATATAATTAGGAGTGGTTTTTGGTAATTTCTTCGGGATGATTCATGTACTAACCCGCCACTTGGCACCCGAACTTGACCGTTTTCGATTTTGTCTTGGATTTTGGAGCATGTTGCATTTTGGCAGGAAATTGGACATTTTCGGAGATGTTTTGACGCAGGGTCACAACTGGGCTAAGATGAAGAATAAGGAGAAGAACTCGCACGCGAAAGTGGAGCCGAAAGGGGCCAGAAGGAGCCCAGGCCGGCCGGCCTGGAGTCTTTAAGCCGGCCGGCCTAGCCCATTCCAGGGCCCAATCGGCCTCAACTTTCTTCAGCGCGAAGTACTCGTTAACCCTAGCCGGTGTTTTACAAAAACCATCGACCAGAGCCGCCTACATATGCCCCGAAGCCGCCGTCAAGAAAGTAGAGCATCCAGAGGCGATTTCCAGAGATCCATTCGAGTTAGACACAAGAGAAAGGTGACACCGGAGGCCTCATCGTCCCTCGGCGCCGCTGCAAGTTGGAGGACAGCAAGGGATCCATCCCTTGCCGGAGATTTCATCACCATGATCGACTACGCTTCGCCTAGCTTCATGGGGTAAAGTCCTGGTTTGTTGTGGGGTTGTAAGGAGACCTTGAGTTGTAATTGCCGAAACCTTTATGAGATTGATCTATCATGATTCTTTTTTATGATGCTTTGATGCTTAATAGGTCGCGATTTGGCTTTGGGTTTGCTTTGCTCTTGCATGGTTTACTTAGATTACATCAACTATCGTGTTCTTGTTGTTCGTTATCGATTATCCCCGTGTAGTGACAGTATGCGGGAGGGAAAGATTTTGATCTTGGAACACACCTTCGGTAGATTAGATCCGTTCTTTGTTGCTCAGCGATTGCATCTCTAGTGATCCTATACCCTATGGACAAATGCTCTTCATATCTTGTGCACACACCTATCATTGCTCACTAGTCTAGATTAGATTAGATTGGTTAGATTAGATCTATTTCATACTCAATCACTCAATATAGATCTTTTACCAATGTCATTAGTGCTTAGTTAAGCATAGTAGAACGCTTGTTCCGTGGATTGATAAACCTTGGGGGAATACTCTGAGGGAAAAGCTACACGATCCGTGCACTTGCGGTACATAAATTGGGGCTCTAAAGAGTGTCAACAAGCTTTTCTGGCGCCGTTGCCGGGGAACAAGCAATTTTGCTATGTTTAACTTTGTATTAATTTTGTTGGTTACTAACACCTAACCTTTTCCCTAGAAATTTTTTGTTTTTGTTTTTGTTTTGATTGTCTAGATGGCCCTTCTCATTCAACACGTGGAGGAAGGAGAAAAATCACTAAGGGATTATGCAAGCCCGCGATCGGAGGACTTCGACATGCAAAAATCAGATTCGGTGTTGCGAGCCACCGAGGACGAGATCAAGCCTCAAATCATCAAGATGGCGGTGGCAAACCCCTTTAGAGGAGATGAGACGGACAACCCATATAGATATATCAAGTGGTTCACAATGCTATGCAACACGATACAACAAGACGGAGTTCCGCTAGCTTGGTTTAGATGGAATCTTTTCCCATACTCACTTGCGGAAGAAGCGAGAAGATGGTTTGCACTTGCATCCTTCGAGGTAAAAGGAAATTGGGATGACTTGATGAAGAAATTTTGCGAGCGGTTCTTTCTGTTAATCAAGGTTCAACATATTCGGAAGCAAGTGATCAACTTCGCGCAAGGAGAAAAAGAAGGGATAGATCAAGCATGGAATAGATTCAATGGATTGATTGAACAAGGACCGAAGCTCGGATTTTCCGATGATGTACTCTTGCATACCTTTTATTTTTCCCTAACCCCCGAGTGCATGCAATTTGTTCAAATGTGTGCAGGAGGAGATCTCATGGAGAAAACACTCACGGAAGCCACCCAACTCCTACAAAAAATAAGCAAGGGTGCGGCCATCTAAAGAGATTGGGAAAAATGATGTTCGGCAAGCTCCGAGGAAGAATCTCAAGTGCGGGTGCTTGCTGGAATTTTCAAAAAAGAGACATAGGAAGTGAGGGAAGAACAACCGAAGCATGGGAAAGTCATAGAGACAAACCACGATGAAGAAACATCGATCCGGAGTGCAACGAAAGACGACCCGGAAAAGAAAGAAAGAACCTTGGGCACCGCCAAATCGCTAAGGGAATTCGAGCAAATGGATTGGATACCAATTGACTTTGGAATATTGTTCGACAAAGCAAGACCGCATCCAAATCAACGAGGAATGACGAAGGTGATAGCGGAAGACTTTCCGCCGGATAATCACACGGGATATACATTTGGCAAGAAATCGGCCGGTGATATTATTCAGAAACTTGTTGAAGAAAAAGAGGAAGAGATTGACTTGGACGAAGTGCTGGAGGTCAAAAGGATCATGGGAGTGAAATCGGAATCATCACCCTACGCGCACATAGCCCAAGTATATGCGATTGGAAGCAATCTAGGCGAAGGTAATCCATCACCCACACCTCGTGTTGATTGCATGATAGACGGAGTAAAATATTGCAATGTTTTATGTGACGTTGGCGCCCATGTTAGTGTGATGAGTTCCAAGGTTTATGTTGGGCTTTTTAACGAAACACCGAACCTAGATGTTACAATCATTAAATTGATCATGGGAGATGGTAGATGAATCAAACCTCTAGGAGTGCTTAGAAATCTAAATGTTGCTATAGCGGGTAAAGATATTCCTACCGACTTTTTTGTGATTAATGCTAGTGATGATGAACATGAAAGCCTAATCCTTAGAAAACCCTTTCTCAAATTAGTAAATGCTATTCTAGATGTTGGAAAAGGGATTGTCACTTTTGATCTAGATGGAGAGAAGCGCACTTTCAAATTTCATTCAAAACCGTCTCGTGCTTCACCTCTACTTCTTGATAACGAAGGGGTACAGAGCATTCGTTTCATTGATTCTTTTAGGGATCCTCTCCAACGCGATTTGGAGAATGGGGACGCTCAAGATGATCAAGATGGAGAACTAGTGGAAACAATGGAAGAGTTGAAGCCGCAACACTGGAATTTGGAGGAAGAAAAATTTGAAGACATTGGAGAGTTAGATCAAGAAGAGGATGGTGCGCCCGATGTTGAGATGAAGCCGCTCCCCAAAGGATTGAAATATGAATTCTTGGGAGATGGCAAGACTTTCCCGGTGATTGTTAGCGACGAATTAAGCCCGGAAGAGACGGAGAAGTTGCTGAATTTATTGAAGAAGCACAAAAAGGTGATCGGCTACTCGATTAATGACTTGAAAGGTATTAGCCCCGCTTTTTGCACACATCGTATACAACTCGAGGAGCAATACAAGCCGGTCGTAGAGCATCAAAGAAGGTTGAGCCATGCTATGTGTGATGTGGTGAAGAAGGAGGTTATCAAATTGTTGAATGCCGGAATAATATACCCCGTGCCACATAGTGAATGGGTAAGCCCCATGCATTGCGTTCCAAAGAAAGGAGGACTCACGGTTGTGAAAAATGAGAAGGAGCAATTGATACCGCAAAGAACCATCACAGGATGGAGGATGTGCATCGATTATAGAAAATTGAATAAGGCAACGAGGAAGGATCATTTTCCGCTACCGTTCATTGACGAGATGCTAGAAAGGTTGGCAAAGCATTCACACTTTTGTTACCTTGATGGATACTCGGGATTCTTCCAAATACCTATTCATCCGGATGATCAACATAAGACCACATTTACTTGCCCGTATGGAACTTTTGCATATCGGAGGATGCCTTTTGGATTGTGCAATGCGCCCGCTTCTTTTCAAAGGTGCATGAAGGCTATATTTTCAGATTTCATAGAAGAGATTATGGAGGTATTCATGGATGATTTCTCGGTGCATGGTACTAGCTTTGAAAATTGCTTGGCAAATTTGAAGAAAGTTCTTAAAAGATGTGGAGAGGTTGATCTTGTGCTTAATTGGGAGAAGTGTCATTTCATGGTGAAAGAAGGAATTGTCCTCGGTCATGCTATCTCTGAGAGAGGGATAGAGGTGGACAAAGCAAAGATAGAAACCGTGGAGAAATTGCCACCACCTACAGATATCAAATCTTTGAGGAGCTTCCTCGGTCATGCCGGATTCTATAGGAGGTTCATAAAGGATTTTTCAAAAATCACCAAGCCATTGACACAACTTCTCCAAAAAGATGTGGAATACACCTTTGATAGTAATTGTCTTCACGCCTTTCGAACACTCAAGCAATCTCTCATAAGTGCTCCTATCATGCAACTTCTGGATTGGAATCTACCTTTTGAAATCATGTGTGATGCAAGTGACTACGCCGTAGAAGCCGTTCTTGGACAAAGAAAAGAGGGAAAGGTAAATGCTATCTACTACGCAAGCAAGACTCTCAATGAAGCCCAAGTTAATTATGCAACAACGGAGAAAGAATTGCTTTCCGTGGTATTCGCCTTCGAAAAATTCAGATCATACATAGTAAATTCAAAGGTGATAGTTTATACCGACCACGCGGCAATCAAGTATCTCTTGTCCAAGAAAGATGCTAAGCCACGCTTGATTCAATGGATCCTATTGCTACAAGAATTCGATGTGGAGATAAGGGACAAGAAAGGGGCGGAAAATGTTGTGGCCGACCACTTATGAAGGATGTACCATGGAGATGATGGAAAAGAACCTATCGAGGACCAAATGAGAGATGATCACCTATATAGAATTCTCAACAAAGATGGTTGGATGAATGATATAATAAGGGCAATAAAAGGGATGCCCTTAGATCACTTGGAAAAGAATGCAAAGAAAAGAGTGATCGCGGAAAGAGGAAAATAATATTGGGATCCACCATACTTATATTGATATGGAGAAGATGGAGTCCTAAGAAGATGCATACCGAGGGAGGAACGTGAAGAAGTTCTAAGAAAGTGTCACTCGTCGGGATATGGAGGACATTATGGGAACTTTAGAACTCAAGCTAAGGTATGTGCTAGTGGATTCTATTGGCCCGAGATGCATGAAGACGCGAAAAGATTCGTTTCGACTTGTTCGGAATGCCAAAGGACGGGGAATATCTCGCAAAGGAATGACATGCCGTTGAACTACAACTTGCAAATAGATCTATTTGATGATTGGGGAATCGATTTCATGGGACCATTCGTGAACTCACATGGGTTTGAGCATATATTGGTGATGGTGGACTATGTTTCAAAGTGGGTTGAAGCTATGCCATGTCGGAAGGCATCAATGGAGGAGTCCTCACACATGATTAAATTGGTAATCTTCCCTAGATATGGCATCCCGAGAATCTTGATAAGCGATGGAGAAACACACTTCACGGGCAAAGACTTTGGGAAATGCTTGAAGAAATTGGGTATTGAACATAGAGTGTCCACAACTTATCACCCCCAAACAAACGGACAAGCAGAAACTTCGAACAAGCAATTGAAGGATATTTTAAAGAAGACCGTGATAAAAGGAGGAAAAGATTGGTCGAAGAGACTAGATGATGCACTATGGGCATATCATACGGCACACAAAATCCCGATTGGTATGACTCCTTATCAATTTGTTTATGGAAAAACATGCCACTTGCCGGTTGAGCTAGAACATAAGGCGTATTGGGCGATGAAGGAGATGAACTTTGATGCGGAAGCCACTGGAATTAAAAGGAGAATCCAAATAAATCAATTGGAGGAGTTAAGATTGAAAGCGTACAATCATGCAACAATTTACAAAGAAATGATGAAGAGATGGTACGACAAGCGATTACAAAACAAGGAATACAAAGAAGGAGACAAGGTCCTACTCTACAATTCAAGGTTCAAACTCTTTGGCAAAGGAAAATTGCAAAGCAAATGGGACGGACCATACGTCGTACACTCGGTTTCACCTACGGGAGCGGTGACAATCATGGATGCGAAAGGCGACCAATATGTGGTGAACGGACAACGACTAAAGGTATTCTCGGAGCCCGACGTCGTGCCCCTTCATTACATCGACATATACACCATGGATAAGGAACCGGAACGTCAAGCCTAACGACGTCAAGCAAGATAAGTTTGTAAATATTCTCTTTTAGATTTTATTTTCATAGTTTTATTTTTATTCTGGATGAACTTCGAGTAAAACATAGGCTTAGAATTTGTTGGTGGGCACCTCGGAAAAAGTTGGAGGATTGTCAAGATACTAGTTGACACTGGCAGTTCTGCAGACATCATCTTTTCCGACACCTTCGATAAGATGGGTATTGACCGAAGCCTGCTACAGCCTTCGGATATCCCCTTAATGAGATTTGGAGGAAAGAGAGTGAACGCAATCGGCAAATTGTCACTCCCTATGTCCTTCGGAGACACGGCTAACACAAGAACAGAGCACATCACCTTCGATGTGGTAGAGATGCCCTACCCATACCGAGCAATCCTAGGAAGGGGGACAATCAACAAGTTTGAAGCTATCGTTCATCAGCTGTACTTGTGCATGAAGATTCCGGCTCCCGCGGGGGTCATCACCATCCGCGGAGACCAGTAGCTTGCACGGGACATAGAGCGGGGATACACCCCAGGCCAGAAAAATGTCCACAACCTTCGGACTGAATCTAAGCCTGATACCTTCAAAGAGCAGCAGAGAGACAGCGAGAAAGCAACCTTCGAGGAAGACTGCGAAGTTAAGAAGGTCCCCCTTGACGTACACCTACCCGACAAGATGGTAACCATCAATGCAACCCCGAGCCCGAGGAGGAAAAAGAGCTTCTTGAGTTCCTCCGAAAGAACCAAGATATCTTTGCATGGTCTGCTAGTGACCTACGGGGCGTCAGCAGAGATATCATTGAGCACCGCTTGGATATCAACCCAAACATCAAGCCAAAGAAGCAAAAGCTTCGCAAAATGGCAGACGAAAAAGTCGCAGCGGTCAAGGCCGAAGTCCAAAGACTGCTAGATGCAAATGTTATTCGAGAAGTCAAATACCCAACATGGCTGGCAAACACTGTGCCGGTCAAAAAGAAGAATGGCAAATGGCGCATGTGCATCGATTTCACTGACCTCAATAAAGCCTGCCCGAAGGATGATTTCCCAATACCAAGAATCAACAAAGTCGTCGATGATGCGGCAAACAGTCAACTAATGTCTCTGCTAGATTGTTTCTCTGGATACCATTAGATTTGGATGAGGAAAGAGGACGAAGAAAAAACAAGCTTCATAACTCCCTTCGGCACCTACTGCTTCGTGAGGATGCCCGAAGGATTAAAGAATGCAGGACAGTCCTTTTCAAGAATGTCTTCAGTGGTCTTAGAGCACCAACTTAGAAGGAATGCCCTGGCTTATGTTGATGACATTGCTGTAACCAGTTCAATAAGAAGCAACCATGTGGCAGACCTGGCCGAAACCTTTGCAAGCTTAAGAAAAGCAAGACTGTCCTTGAACCCCAAAAAGTGCATCTTCGGAGTTCACAAAAGGAAAGGTGCTAGGATGCTTAGTGTCCACCAAAGGCATCGAAGCAAACCCCGACAAAGTAAAAGCTCTTTGGAACATGGAGGAGCCAAAGTCCATCAGGGACGTACAGAAACTCACAGGGCGGATAGCAGCCCTAAACAGATTCATCCCCCGCTCTGCAGACTGAAGCTTACCATTCTTCAAGGTCCTTCGCAATGCAAACAAATTCGAGTGGGGCCACGAACAAAGCAAAGCCCTTCAGGAACTCAAAAACCATCTCCAGAACATGGTCAAAATGACCTCACCTGACCCGAAGGACGTGTTGCTCCTGTACATCGCAGCATCCTACTTTGCTGTCAGTGCAGCTGTAAGCATCTAGGCCCTCAAGGTATGTTTCGGTGATTAATGACAACCATTATTGTGACTAATGAGTTTGTGCAGCTTAATAGATCTTTATTGCTCATTTGGTCGTATGACAAAAGAGGCCCCTCAATTTCGTTAACCAAAAAGGCGATCTCGGTATTCAATTTATATATATGTCAAGACTAAGGATCTTTCTAGTCCTAAGTGTCATAAGGTTGAGAAGGACACTTAGGTTAGTATAGGTTTTATAGTTTTGTAGTGATCGCACTATTAAGAGGGGTTAAGGCTAAGTAACTTGAGCATGGACATGGTCATTTGAAAATGGATGCATACTATGGTCACTCAGGTTTCTAGAAGTTCAAATAAGTGGTTCTCAACTTATATCTCAAGAATATTTGGATTTCATTCAAGACTCAAATCAGAAAAGGCAAAATCAGAAAAAGTCTTTAACACCGGTTTAACCGACGCTGTCAGTTTTCTATACGTCGGTTAAACGAAGTCAGCAGAGTCTGGACAAGTCAATACACCGGTTAAACCGACATGTTTGAATTTAACGTCGGTGCATTAGTCCAGAGTTGGTTTTTCCAGGGTATTTCAAGTTCTATACACCGGTTAAACCAACGATGTTTGAAATGGGACGTCGGTGAAATTGACCAGTGAGATGGTTTTTCCAAGGATTTTAGAAGTTGTACTCACCGAGTAAACCGACGAAAGGGTTGAGTTAACGTCGGTGCAGTTGTCCAGAGACTCGGTTTTTCAGTTGATCAGTGGACAACTACACTCACCGGTTAAACTGATGGTACATCGGTTAATGTACCCAAGTTGTAACGGCTAGTTTTTAGAAGGGGCAGTTTACATTTATCGGTTAAACCGACGATAACTATTGGAGGAACGTCGGATTAATCAGCGATGCGCAGTTTTCTGGCAGCTTTATCTCCAACGGCTCTATTCGTGTGAGCTGCCTATATATACCCCTCCAATGGGTCATTTTGCTACTCTTAACACCAGGCAACATCCAAACACTCATACTATAGTCAAGAGCCACCTTGAGCTTCATCATTTCACATACTTGTTCATTCAATCAATCAAGAAGCAAGATTAAGGACTTGAGTAGAGAGAAGCTTGTGTGCATCCGTTCTTGGTGATCGGTTCTTGCTCAAGTGAAGGCCTTAGCTTATTACTCTTGGTGATTGGCATCACCTAGGCGATCTTGGTGATCGAGGTGTTTCTCGCGGAGCTTGCCAAGGATTGTGGGAGCCTGGAGAAGAAGATTGTACGTGGCTTGATCTCCACCACGCCGGGATGGTGAACGGAGACTCTTAGTGAGCGCCCTCGTCTCGGTGACTTGGGAGGTGACAAAACTCTTTGTGAGTGTCACAACATGGATTAGGGGTGTGTGCCAACACATCGATACCACGGGAAAAAATCCGGTCGTCTCTTGTCCACTCTCTTTATTCAAGCGTTTTCTTTCATGCAATTTATTCATGTGCTTGACTTAGAGATCATAACTTAGCTCTACCTTGCTAGGCTTTTCTTCTCTTTTTTTTTCTCTTAGCTTGTGTAGGTAGCTTAGTTATCCGGTTGGTGAATTGGTGCCTTACTAGCATTGCATAGGTTAAGGTTGCTCTACTTTGTTTTAGAAATTGAAACAGGCCCAATTCACCCCCCTCTTGGTCCATCGATCCTTACAATTGGTATCAGAGCCTCGTTGCTCATTTGGATCATTAGGCTTCACCGCCTAGAGCTATGGCCAAGATGGGTGGTTCGCCGCCTCATTTCGAGGGCAAGAACTTTGCTTATTGGAAAGTTCGCATGGCCGCATACCTTGATGCGATAGCCCCCGAAGTGTGGTTGGCAACTAAGACCGGGTTCACCGGAACTCCCACCACCGAACAATTAAAATGGAATGCCAAGGCTAGAAATGTAATTTTCGAAGCCATTAGTGAGGATGTCTTTGCTAGAGTTAATGGCATGGACTTAGCAAGTGATATTTGGAAAGAGCTCATTGAAATTCATGAAGGCTCCACTAAAGTTCGTGAGCAAAAATATCACTTGTTTAGAGCTAAGTATGATTCCTTTAAAATGCTAGCTCATGAAAATTGCAATGATATGTATTCTCGCTTGAATGTCATTGTCAAGGACATTAATGCACTTGAAATATCCAAAATTGACAGTGCCTCCATCAATCACAAGATTCTCATGCTTCTCCCGAAGCCCAAGTATAACATCATCAATGCTATGCTTCAAAAGGAGAATCTTGACACAATGGAAGTGGGAGAACTTGTGGGCGAAATTCGCGCTCATGAAATGAGTATCCTTGGTATGTCCGAAGAGCCAACTTCAAGCAAATCAATTACTCTAAAGACCAAGGCAAACAAATCCCGCAAGCTCAAGATGATCAAGCAAGATTCAAGCTCAAGCAATGAAGAAGATGATCATCATGAAAGCTCATCCGATGTTGAAGATGATGGAGAACTTGCTCTCATGATGAGAAAGTTCACACGCTTGAATGACAAGATCAATAAGAAGGGTTTCAACTTTGACTCTAAAAAGGGAATGTTCCGGCCAATGGATGTCAAGAACAAAATTTGCTACAATTGTGGAGAAAAGGGTCACATCCGTCCAAATTGCCTCAAGCCGGACAAAAGAAACAAGGATAACAAGAGCAAGCATCGCCATGATTCAAGCGATGATGAAGAAGAAGAAAGGAAGAACAAAAACAAGAGACTTGGGAAGAAGAAGACCCATGACAAGAAGACCAAGCTCTTCCCAAAGAAGAAATGGCACACCAAGAGAAGTTTCTTGGTGGAAAAATAAGAGTGGGTGACCGATGTCTCATCAAGCGAAGTTTCAAGTGATGAAGAAGACATCGTCACCATCGCCCTCACCAATGAAGAACCACCACTACCTCCGCCTCCTATGTGCCTCATGGCAAAAGGTAACACCAAGGTATGTGAGGTAGATAGTGAAGATGATAGTGATGAAGAGCTTGATCCTTATGAATTCACTAACCTCATTAATGAGTATACATCCGTCATCAAGAGGGAAAAGGGCAAAGTCAAAATTCTTGAGAGCACTCATGCCAAGTTAGAGCTTGCCCACTCCGACTTGCTTGGTAAGTACAATGACTTGCTTAAAAAGCACAATGAGTCACTTGTACTTGCTAAGCAAGTTGAAGAGAGCCACAAAAAGCTCAAACAAGAGCATAGGGAGTTGGCTCACAAGTATCAAGAACTTAAATTTGCCTATGAAGCAATTGACCCAAGTCTTGAGAACTTTGCTCATGAAACTATTGAGAAGGTCAATGCTTCTACTTCATGTGATGACCTACTCATTAATACCAATGCCACTAATATTGTGCCCGAGCTTGCTCCTTCTAGGGAAAAGGAATTGATGGATCAAGTGGCAAGCCTCAAGAGTAGTGTGGAAAAACTCTCAAGAGGAGAATACATCCACAAGGAGATTCTCTTCAACAATGCCCGTGACTATGGCAAGAGAGGTCTTGGTTTATTTCCGGAGCCAAACATAGCTACTACTCCTTCTCCGGAGATCAAGATTAGCTTCATCAAGGAAGTTGGTTCATATTGCCAACATTGCCAAGTCACCGGGCACCACACTAGGGAGTGCACTTTACCATCACGTCCTCTTCCTAATTTACCCAAGAATTACTCATCAATGTTTCAAAATAACCATTTTCTCTTGAGTAAAGTGAAGGACAAGGTGAAGGCCAAGTTCATTGGCAAAATTGCTAAGGAGTTAAAGAAGAAGCTCCCCAAGCAACTTTGGGTCCCAAAAGCTCTTGTCACACATGTGCAAGGCCCAAAGCTTGTTTGGGTTCCTAAAACTCAAAAGTGAATTCTCATGTGTGTAGGTGAACTACAAAGCCGGTGGAAAACATTAGGTACTTGATAGCGGTTGCTCTCAACACATGACCGGCAATGATAGCATGTTCACCTCTCTTGAAGTCCCCGACAATCATGAACATGTCACCTATGGTGATAACTCAAGGGGGAAAGTTTTAGGTTTGGGTAGAATAGCAATTTCTAAAGATTTATCTATTTCTAATGTTTTGTTTGTAGAAGCACTTAGTTTTAATCTCATTTCTATTGCTCAACTGTGTGATCTTGGACTAACGTGTACCTTTGACAAGAATGGTGTTGTAGTAACTCTTGAAGAAGACAAGTCAATGGTATTCACGGGGTTTAGGCATGGCAACATCTATTTAGTGGATTTCTCTTCAAAGCAAACAAGCATCATGACATGCCTCTTCACCAAGTCGTCTCTTGGGTGGCTTTGGCATAGAAGAATTGCTCATATTGGCATGAGCAACCTCAAGAAAGCCCACAAGAGAGGGATGATCACCGGCTTGAAGGATGTCACCTTTGACAAGAACAAGTTATGCAAAGCATGTCAAGCCGGGAAGCAAGTTGCAACACATCATCCCATCAAGACGATGTTGTCTACCTCCAAGCCGCTCGAGCTACTACACATGGATCTCTTTGGTCCAACTACATACAAGAGCATTGGTGGTAACCTCTATTGCCTAGTAATCGTTGATGATTTTTCACGTTACACTTGGGTCATGTTTCTAGGCGATAAGGGTGAAACTCCGGAAATCTTCAAGACATTTGTAAGAAGAGCTCAAAGGGAGTACAACTCTCCAATTGTGAAGATCCGGAGTGACAACGGCACCGAATTCAAAAATATGAAGATTGAAGAATGGTGCGATGAAGATGGCATCAAGCATGAGTTTTCCGCCACCTACACGCCTCAACAAAATGGAGTGGTGGAAAGAAAGAATAAGACACTCATCACCCTAGCTAGAGCAATGTTGGATGATTATGGCACGTCCGAGAAGTTTTGGGCGGAAGCAATCAACACGGCGTGTCATGCATCCAACCGAGTATATCCTCACCGACTCCTCAAGAAAACTCCATATGAGCTCATCATCGGGAAGAAACCAAATATATCATACTTTCGAGTCTTTGGTTGCAAATGCTTCATCTATAAGAAGAAAAAGCTCGGTAAGTTTGAGAGTAGATGTGATGAAGGTTTCTTTCTTGGTTATGCATCAAACTCCAAAGCATATAGAGTATTTAATCAAACCTCCGGGTTAGTTGAAGAAATATGTGATGTGGAGTTTGATGAATCTAATGGCTCCCAAGAGGAGGTTGTTGGCTATGAAAATGTAGGTGATGAAGAGATTGATGAAGCTTTGAAGAATATGTCCATTGGGGATATCAAGCCGGAAGAGGTGCATGAAGGCAATGATCAAGAGGGGGGACCTTCCTCATCTACACCAAGCACCTCCACGGCACCCCAAGTGGATGAAGATCAAGAAAAAGATGATACACAACCTCAAGAAGATGTGCCAATGCCAACACCCCAAGTCCAAGAACAAGAAGAGCAAAATCTTCCACCACAAGCATAAGTCACCCATGATCCACCCCAACAAGCATCCACTCAAGCACCGCTAGTGAAGCATGGTCGAATCTCCAAGGATCATCCAATTGGTCAAATCATTGGTAGTCCTTCCAAGGGAGTAAGAACTCGCTCCAAACATGCTTCATTTTGCGAACATCACTCGTTTGTTTCTTGTTTTGAACCCCTTAGCATAGAGGAAGCGCTTGAGGACTCGGATTGGGTGATGGCCATGCAAGAAGAGTTGAACAACTTCACCCGCAATGAAGTTTGGGTCCTCGAAGCTCCTCCAAAAGACAAGAACATCATTGGCATAAAGTGGGTCTTTCTAAACAAGCAAGATGAACATGGGGTGGTGATACGCAACAAAGCAAGACTTGTGGCAAAAGGGTTCTCTCACGTCGAAGGTTTGAATTTTGGTGAAACTTTTGCTCCGGTCACAAGACTTGAAGCTATCTGTATCCTTCTTGCTTACTCTTCACATCATAACATTAAGTTGTATCAAATGGATGTGAAAAGTGCATTCTTAAATGGTGTTATTAACGAACTTGTTTATGTTGAGCAACCTCCCGGGTTTGAAGATCCGAGGAATCCTAATCATGTTTATAGGCTGCACAAGGCACTCTATGGGCTCAAACAAGCTCCAAGGGCTTGGTAGGAGAGGCTTCGTGACTTCCTAATCATGCAAGGCTTCAAGATCGGGAGGGTGGACACCACATTATTCACAAAAGACGTCAACAGGGATCTTTTCATTTGTCAAATTTATGTTGACGATATTATCTTTGGCTCAACTAATGATTTACTAAGCCATGAGTTTGCTACCATGATGTCTAGGGAATTCGAGATGTCCATGATTGGAGAATTGACCTTCTTCCTTGGTTTTCAAGTCAAACAAATGAAGGAAGGGACATTCATCCATCAAGAAAAGTATACTAAAGATATATTGAAGAAGTTCAAGATGGATGAGTGCAAGCCAATCAAGATACCCATGGCAATCAATGGGCATCTCGACTTGGATGTGGACGGTAAACCGATTGATCAATCCCTCTATTGTTCTATGATAGGGTCTTTGCTTTACCTTACCGCATCTAGGCCTGATATAATGTTTAGTGTGTGCTTGTGTGCCCGCTTTCAAGCTAACCCAAAGGAATCACACCTTTTGGCTGTGAATAGGATCCTTCGGTATCTCAAGCACACCCCTAGCATAGGTTTGTGGTACCCCAAAGACGCTAGCTTAGATCTCTTGGGATACTCGGATTTGGATTTTGCCGGAAGCCGTGTGGATCGCAAGAGTACCTCCGGGGGTTGCCACTTGCTTGGGCGTTCTCTAGTTTCTTGGTCGAGTAAAAAGCAAAATTCCGTGGCTTTGTCCACCGCGGAAGCGGAATATATAGCAGCCGGTGCATGTTGTGCCCAAATCCTATATATGAAGCAAACCCTTTTGGACTTTGGTATGAAACTAGATAGGATACCACTCCTTTGTGACAATGAAAGTGCCGTAAAAATTGACAAGAATCCGGTTCAACACTCTCGCACAAAGCACATTGATATTCGCCATCACTTCTTGCGTGATCACGAAGCCAAAGGAGACATATCTCTTTAAGGTGTGAGATCCGAGGAGCAATTGGCGGATATCTTCACAAAACCATTAGACGAGAGTACCTTTGTAAGGCTAAGGAATGAGCTTAATGTGTTAGATGCGGCAAACGTCATGTAAAGTTGCCATGTCATACAGAAAAAAGCATACATATAGGACACTTGTCTAACCATGGTAAGATAGTGATGAGCAAGGGTTTAGCTAGAGGTGGTGGTCCACTTGTTTTCCTCTAGGCTTGTAGAAAGGCTCATCATGAAGAAGCTTCCCGTGGGTTCAAACTTGACAAGTAGAATTTAAATTCTTGCTATGCATTTCTTGTCATATAGATGTGCACTTCATGTTTACCTTACTTTCGCATGTGGTTGTAGCTTGCATTATCATTACTTGCGTAAGGGTCACAAAGGAGATCACTTGATGAAAATGAGACTTGTTTCATTTACAAGATCTTAATTCATGAAAAGTGAAAAGAGTGAAGTGTTAGGTGCGTTATTGCCTAGTGAGCAATGTCATGATGAGTTTTGAAGCTTTCTATCTTAAATATTCCTATGACATGGCTCATACATTTTATTTGGCGCTTTGTCTCTCTTGCGGCTTTTCCTTGTGTTCAAAAAGAAAATTATTTAAGCTAGTATGCTATCCTATTTATTTTGAGGGGTAAAGTGGCCTATGCAAGTCCATTAACTTGAGTTTAGTTGAATTTTATAAGTTCATTGGACTTAGCATGGAAGAGTGAGCTGAGTGAGGGGTTTTTTTGGCTTCACCGGTTAAACCGACGTTCAAAGGTTTTAACTCATCGGTTTAACCGGCGTTACTAAGTTTCAGCCTCAGCTCAATCAAACCAGGCGTTCAACCGGCGTATACACTTTTCGGAGCATCGGATCAACCGGTTAACGTAACACAGATTTGACCTATCAATCAACCGGTGATATCAGCGTTCAACCGGCATATACAAAAGTCATATCGTCGGATCAACCGGCGTTCAGATGCAGATCTGGTGGAGTCTCGGGTAAACTACACCGACGCAATCAACCGGCATTCAAACCCTATGCGTCGGATCAACCGGCGATAAGAAAATCCGCGGGGTCCACCTGTCATATATCTCTCTTACCCCCGCACCGCCGGCTTCACCTCCTTTGTTTAACCCGCGTCCTCCCGTCTCACGCCGCCGCCGCTCCGCACCCGCCTCCGCGCCGTCACCACTCGCCGTCGCTCGCCTGCACGCCGAGCCGCCGCCGCCGCGCTCCTTTCTCGCCGCCGCACAACCACCGCAGCGCACCATGCGCAGCCCACGCGCGCCTCCCCCGCCAAACGCCGCCGTGTGCTCCAAGCGCCGCCCGTGCATCACCGCCACCTACGCCGCCTGCACACAGCCGCACCTCCACGCCTTGCGCAGCACCCACGCAGCCGCGCCTCCTCGCCACAGCCACATCACACCCTCACCCAGTGCTCGCAGGGTGTTCGAGGTTTTGCCTGTTTGAGATGGGACGTGAAAAGAGGAAGGGGAAGGAGGTAGTTGTGGAGAAGCCTGTCTGCAAGCGGACTCGCGCAGAGAGAGAGGCCGAGAGGGCCGAGATGGTGGCCAAGGCCGCCGAGGAGCAGGCGTCAGGCCGTGCTCGCCCGTTCGCGATCAGGGATCCGCCAGCCGGGGACAGAGCCAGAGGCCGAGGTATGGGCCGAGCCAGAGGTGCCAGGGCCACCAGAGCCACGACTGAGGCAGCAGTAGCAGAGTCAGATCATTCACTTTCATCTGCAGAGTCAGATGCAGATACAGAGGCAGAGCAGTCTGAGCAGTCGCAGGGGCAGGGCACACAGGAGTCACCAACTCTACGACGGTCTGGTCGCACTCGGCAGACGTCCCCAGCAGGAGACACTTCGCCAGCGACCGAGCGTCGCACTGGACCGAGGACGCGAGGAGGTCACCAGCCACAGGAGCCTCGCAGGTCCACAGCAGCTCGTAGAGCCGAGGCCCTAGAGGCCGAGTGCGCAGTGTTCCGTATGGACACTGTTGTGCGTCTGGAGCCAGGTGTGCTGCTCCAGAACTTGACCAAGGCCAATGCGGCGAAGGTCAAGAGGCTCAGGTGGAGTGTTCAGGAGGAGGACTGGTTCCTCGTGACCCGTGACAGCAGGGTCGACCGTAGGTTCTGGACGCTTCTACAGGCCAGTTTCAATGAGACCTACCAGAGGCGGGGCCACAGGATCTTCCCGCACAGAGTGCTTGACTGGGTGTCACTGAGGACAGCCGCAGGGGGAGCAGACGTCAGAGAGCACTTCGCCCACTTCAGGGGCCTCCCAGGTTACTCCAGATTGAGCAGAACAGATATATCGAGGACTGGGTCAGAGTCTTCTATGCCACGGCCTGGATTGCTCCCGAGCGTCGAGCAGTACACTTTGTTTTTGGAGGCCAGGTCTTTGGTTTGTCGAGAGCGATGATAGCAGGGATACTTGGAGTTGACTTGGTTGACGTATCCCTGCACGAGATGGTATACGGAGACGCAGATCCACCGCGTAGAGCTATGATTGGCGGGATAGCACCTTCACACGAGGCGATCTCTCAGTGCTTCCGCCAGCCATTTCCAGCGTCGTATGCCAGAGTGCCCAGCTTGCTGACCCCGGAGGCGTACGCAGTTCACATGGCCCTCCGGAGGACGTTGTTGCCGAGGAGTGGCTACCCAGAGGGGTTTACAGGTCTGCAGCAGCTCCTGCTTCTACACATCCTCACTCACGAGCCGTTTGATATAGTTGACTTCATTTTGGCTGAGATCGAGGATGTTATCACTGACGGGATGGCGGTCGTGAGGCAGTTCCCCTATGCACACTGGATCAGCTATATTTGCTCGATGATTGTACCAGCAGAGTCACCCGTCAGCAGTGTGTACCGTCAGGACGAGGCTCCCCAGTTCCCAGTTTACCGACCGACAGCACCACAGGACCGATGGAGGGGCAGACAGGCAGAGAGAGCTGCCATGGCACAGTTGTCGCCTGAGGCACAGGCCCGAGTGGCACAGGAGGACGAGGCACTGCTAGCCGCCGAGGCACAGCTTCCCGGAGGAGAGGATGAGATACACTGGTCTGAGCTTGAGTCAGACTCCTCCGAGGACGTGGAGTACTTCCCTGCAGCAGCTCCAGCTAGTCACGACCACGAGGTAGGGGGGTCCAGAGAGCCAGCTCCAGAGTCAGCCGTTGCTACTATAGTTACAGAGTCACAGGTGACTCAGCCGTCCGAGCTCACCTCTCTTCTTCAGCAGCTCGTGACTCAGCAGACAGAGGACCGGCTTGCATAGGAGGAGGCCAGGAGAGCCCATGAGGCTCAGCTTGCTACTATACAGAGGGAGGCCGCCCGAGAGCGGGCAGCGACCGAGGAGCGTTTTGTCGGTCTTATCGACAGAGTTTCACAGAGGACAGACGCTCAGTTTCAGCAAATGCAGCAGGGTATGATGGCGATGTTCGGGATGATCTCACAGCTCTACTCTCACACCGGACTTGCCCCGCAGCAGCCAGGCCTTCAGGGTGTTGGAGCACCTCAGCTTGCCGTTACACTAGCTCCAGTCACTACAGTAGCTCCTGCTCTCTCGACGACACCGGAGACCACGTTCTCGATGTCCGCACTACTTGGGTCTGCCAGTCGTCCACTGTTCTCGCCACTGCCAGTGACCACACTCTTCCAGGACTCACCGTCGACAGTCGCTCTCCCCGTCTTTCCACAGACACTACCTTCAGGGGGAGGAGGAGAGGGGTCCTTACTTCAGCAGTCGACACAGCCGGCAGCTTCAGCACTCACTACGTCAGATGTTGACACTTCTTCTGCTGAGCCGGTTACCACGTCTACGGATCCTCTCCCAGGCAGTGCTAGCACGAGAGCCTCTACCACCGCTACACCCCCAGTCACTTCAGATCCAGCAGGCAGTTCTGACCAGCAGCTCCCGTCCGTCACCGAGGGTTCACCGTCCGATGACGATGACGATGACGATGACCCGGACCGCTTCCTCGCCGTGCCACGACAGCCGGACCAGTAGCTCGCCTTTTTGGTGCTTTGATGCCAAAGGGGGAGAAGGAGTGTAGGGAGTGTTGGAGTCAGGGGGAGGGTAGAGTTAGAGAGAGCTCGTAGTTATCAGGACTTTGATATTTTGTATCACATTTGGTGTTAGTTCATGGATATGTACATTTGCCGCTTGAGTATGCCGTGCTTTGAGACATATTTATGGATTTCGTTTGAGCCGTTGAGCTTTTTGGTCCTTCTTTCAAGTTTGCTTGTGTTTATCTTGCTTTATCTTTCTTGCTCTCTCGTTATTTATGATTGTGTTGTCATCAATCACCAAAAAGGGGGAGATTGTAAGCATCTAGGCCCTCAAGGTATGTTTCAGTGATTAATGACAACCATTATTGTGACTAATGAGTTTGTGCAGCTTAATAGATCTTTATTGCTCATTTGGTCATATGACAAAAGAGGCCCCTCAATTTCGTTAACCAAAAAGGCGATCTCGGTATTCAATTTATATATATGTCAAGACTAAGGATCTTTCTAGTCCTAAGTGTCATAAGGTTGAGAAGGACACTTAGGTTAGTATAGGTTTTATAGTTTTGTAGTGATCGCACTATTAAGAGGGGTTAAGGCTAAGTAACTTGAGCATGGACATGGTCATTTGAAAATGGATGCACACTATGGTCACTCAGGTTTCTAGAAGTTCAAATAAGTGGTTCTCAACTTATATCTCAAGAATATTTGGATTTCATTCAAGACTCAAATCAGAAAAGGCAAAATCAGAAAAAGTCTTTAACACCGGTTTAACCGACGCTGTCAGTTTTCTATACGTCGGTTAAACGAAGTCAGCAGAGTCTGGACAAGTCAATACACCGGTTAAACCGACGTGTTTGAATTTAACGTCGGTGCATTAGTCCAGAGTTGGTTTTTCCAGGGTATTTCAAGTTCTATACACCGGTTAAACCGACGATGTTTGAAATGGGACGTCGGTGAAATTGACCAGTGAGATGGTTTTTCCAAGGATTTCAGAAGTTGTACTCACTGGGTAAACCGACGAAAGGGTTGAGTTAACGTCGGTGCAGTTGTCCAGAGACTCGGTTTTTCAGTTGATCAGTGGACAACTACACTCACCGGTTAAACCTATGGTACGTCTGTTAATCTGCCCAAGTTGTAACGGCTAGTTTTCAGAAGGGGCAGTTTACATTCATCGGTTAAACCGACGATGACTATTGGAGGAACGTCGGATTAACCGGCGATGCGCAGTTTTCTGGCAGCTTTTTCTCCAACGGCTCTATTCGTGTGAGCTGCCTATATATACCCCTCCAATGGGTCATTTTGCTACTCTTAACACCAAGCAACATCCAAACACTCATACTATAGTCAAGAGCCACCTTGAGCTTCATCATTTCACATACTTGTTCATTCAATCAATCAAGAAGCAAGATTAAGGACTTGAGAAGAGAGAAGCTTGTGTGCATCCGTTCTTGGTGATCGGTTCTTGCTCAAGTGAAGGCCTTAGCTTGTTACTCTTGGTGATTGGCATCACCTAGGCGATCTTGGTGATCGAGGTATTTCTCGCGGAGCTTGCCAAGGATTGTGGGAGCCTGGAGAAGAAGATTGTACGTGGCTTGATCTCTACCACGCCGGGATGGTGAACGGAGACTCTTAGTGAGCGCCCTCGTCTCGGTGACTTGGGAGGTGACAAGACTCTTTGTGTGTGTGTCACAATGTGGATTAGGGGTGTGTGCCAACACATCGATACCACGGGAAAAAAATCCGGTCGTCTCTTGTCCACTCTCTTTATTCAAGCGTTTTCTTTCATGCAATTTATTCATGTGCTTGACTTAGAGATCATAACTTAGCTCTACCTTGCTAGGCTTTTCTTCTCTTTTTTTTTCTCTCTTAGCTTGTGTAGGTAGCTTAGTTATCCGGTTGGTGAATTGGTGCCTTACTAGCATTGCATAGGTTAAGGTTGCTCTACTTTGTTTTAGAAATTGAAAAAGTCCCAATTCACCCCCCCTCTTGGTCCATCGATCCTTACAGCAGCACTCGTCCTCGAGAGAGAAGTTGGAGGAAAGAAGCAGCAACTACCCGTCTATTTCGTATCCAAAGCTTTTGCAGGCTCGAAGCTCCTATACTCAGAGCTACAGAAAATTGCATACGCAGTAGTCATGTCTGCTCGGAAGCTACGACACTATTTCGAAGCTCACAAGATAATCATGGTCACAGATCAACCCTTGCACGACGTGTTTAGCAAATAAGAGGCCTCAGTCAGAATTGCCAAATGGGCTTCGAAACTCTCGGAGTTCTACATAGACTTCGAAAGAAGAACAGCCATCAAATCACAAGTACTAGCAGATTTCATTGCCGATTGGACATCCCCAACCTTCAAGGAGGAACCTTCGACTGAAACCTGGATCGTGCACTGCGATGGGGCCTGGTGCAATGACGGAGTGGGCATTGCTGCAATCATAGAGTCTCCTTTGGGAGCAAAAACAAGATATGCAGCACGACTAACCTTCGGAAACCTCGAATCATCTACCAACAACACCACCGAGTACGAAGCCTTGCTCCTGGGCCTTCGCAAAATGAAAGCCCTTGGCCATCAAAACTTCATAGTCAAAACAGACTCGAAGGTCATCAGAGACCACATCGAAAAGGACTCGGAGGCAAGAAAACCAGAGCTTATTGAGTACCTCGATGCCGTCAGATCCATGGAGAAGTATTTCAAGGGCTTCGACATCGTTCATATCCCGAGGCACATGAACGACGAAGCAGACAAACTGGCAAAGGCAGCATTAAGAAAGGAGCAATTATCCTCGGATGTATTTTTCGAAGAAATCACAGAACCTTCGGTCAAGCCGAAGAAAGAAAAACAAGTCTCAGTCATCTCAACCGAAGATTGGAGAACACCTATAATGAAGTACCTTCGGGGAAACATTGAGTTGCCAAATGAGAAAGAGGAGAAGAAAATGTTCCAGAGAGCGAGGGGCTACATTATCTCCGAGGTAGAGTTGTTCAAGTCAGGTGTAACCAGCCCATGGTTAAAGTGCATCTCGACAACCGAAGGAATCGAGCTCCTCAAGGAAATTCACTCCGGGTTTTGCGGATCCCACATTGGCTTCAGACAACTTGTCTCCAAAACCTTCAGGCAAGGATTCTTCTGGCCAACAGCACTGAAGGACGCTCAGCACATAGTGAAAACATGCCAAGCATGCCAAATGATGGGTCCGAAATCCTCAAAATCTTCGGAGCCAACTCAGCTGATATCCCCGACCTGACCTCTTCAAAGATGGGGAATTGACCTAGTGGGACCCCTACCCACAGCTCAGGGCAATTACAAGTACGCAGCAATTGCTGTTGAGTACTTTACAAAGTGCATCGAAGCAAAGCCACTCATCAACATCACATCAGAAACAATCAGAAAATTCTTTTGGCAGAACATCGTCTGCAGGTTCGGGGTCCCAAGGGAGATCACTGTCGATAACGGAAAACAATTTGATTCACAGCTCTTCAGAGAATTCTGTTATAGTTTGGGCACGAAGGTAATCTTTGCCTCGGTGTACCACCCACAATCCAACGGGGCCATCGAAAGGGCCAATGGCACCATCTTCGGCAGCATCAAAAAGTGCCTGTTTGATCAGAAAAAAGGCAAATGGGCAGATGAACTCCCGAATGTCATCTAGTCCCACAACACCTCAGAATCAAGAACCACCAAGTTCACCCCATTCAGGCTACTATACGGTGCCGAAACAATGACACCAGAGGAGCTTAAAAATCGAAGCCAAAGGGTGACCCACCAAGTTGAGGGCACACCCTCGGATGACAAAGACCTCATAGAGCTAGACATCCTTCAAGCTTCAGAAAACCTAGACAAGTATCAACAAGAAACCATGAAGTGGAGAGACAAGAAAATCGTGAAAAAGGGCATTGCAGTCGGAGACTGGGTCCTAAAAAGGAAGCCAAATGCCGAAACCTCCGGCAAACTTCAACCCAAGTGGGAAGGGCCATTCCTAGTAATCAAGAGCAACAGGCCAGGGTCATATCACCTGTCCGACGCCGAAGACAATGAGCTGCAGCATCCTTGGAATGCGGACAGCCTCAAAAGGTACTACATATAAACTTGTAAAAAGGACGCATCGCGAAGCTATAAGCGATTGCGGACCTTCGCATTTATTTTCAGTTCTTTTTTACATTGCAAACGAGCCGTACTCTTTTCCTCACAAGGGGAAACTCCACACAGGAGGTGAGATTTTTGACGAGGCAGACCCATTGTAAACAATTTCAATGCAATGAATTTCCCCAAACAAAGTGTCACCTTCGCCTAAGTAGCCCAAGTGGCAAGCTTCGGCAAGCACCTACATGCTGCACAAAACAGTAAGTTAGCAAAGTATGCAGAATCCGCAAACTTTTCATACTTATCCAAACAAACGCCAAGGGGCTTCGACCTGTAAAAAGGTCCGAACCAAAAAACCTTTGGCAAAAAAAGGCACAATAAGTGCAAAACAAATGCCAAGGGGCTTCGACCTTTAAAAAGGTCCGAACCAAAAAACCTTCGGCAAAAAAGTGCACAATATGTGCAAAACAAATGCCAAGGGGCTTCGACATTTAAAAAGGTCCGAACCAAAAAACCTTCGGCAAAAAAGCGCACAAAAAGTGCAAAACAAGCGCCAAGGGGCTTCGACCTTTAAAAAGGTCCGAACCAAAAAACCTTCGGCAAAAAAGCGCACAAAAAGTGCAAAAAACGCCAAGGGGCTTCGACCTTTAAAAAGGTCCGAACCAAAAAACCTTCGGTAAAAAAGCGCACAAAAAGTGCAAAAAAACGCCAAGGGCCTTCGACCTCTCAAAAAGTCCGAACCAAAAAACCTTCGGCAAAAAACAAAAACTATACCAAAAACGCCAAGGGGCTTCGACCTTTCAAAAGGTCCGAACCCAAAATAACTAAGGAAGCATCGAAGGATGGATGCCAGAAAGGGGGGAGACATTTTTCCATCCTAACCATCGGCACACATCATTCAATTTACCCAGCAACTAAAAGAACAAAACCCTTCGAAGACAACAGCGCACAAGAAAGGGGGGAGACGTTTTTTCACAAAATACAAAGCTTCCGCGCGTTGCATCGATTAGCAAACAAATCATCCCTCCGGGCAACGACTCGTTAGGAAGGGGAGGAGACGTTTTTTCAAGAACCACCCTAACGAGCGTCACCTCGGACAACAGCAAATTAACTCCAAAAAGAGCCTTCGGCAAAAAAAAAAACTGGGGCGGGAGACATTTTTCTCCAAGAGCCCCACGACAGTATTACTCTGCAAACCTAGGTGCAAATACAGCACCTCGAGGGACGCACATCACAAGGCACCTAGAAGGATACACAAAAACAGCACCTCGAACTATGCACAAAAACAGCACCTCGAAGGATGCACATCACAAGGCACCTCGAAGGATGCACAGAAACAACACCTCGAAGGATGCACATCACAAGGCACCTCCAAGGGTCCAAAAAACACAGCACCTCGAAGGATGCATTCAAAAGAGTCATCTCAAAGGATGCCCGACCAAAGGCATCTCGAAGGATGCACCAAGAGAGGAAGCCCAAAGGATGCGCAACAAGAAGCCCCGGGAAAAGCAATCCCGAGAGTATATACACTTCGAGAAGCAACGCGAAGCTAACATTCGAACGAAAGAAAAAAAGTTACAATGAATCACGTCCGGACCAGCACAAGTATTCTGCAACACTGCATCCGGGACGAGCAAGGCTGAAAGCCTCCCAGCTCATTGAAACCCTAGCGTTGTTCACGTCCTGCAGCATGGGAATATTTACAAACAAGTTCTAAAGCCCCCAAAACAAATCCCTACAAGCTGATCTTTACACCTAAGCTCTCGGTGATCCGTCTGCTTCGTGCCCCGAAGGAGACCTGCTCGCTTCGTGTGTCCCACCAACCCCCGAAGGTTGACCGGGACTTAAATCCTGCACAAATAACAAAGTTTTACCACGAGAAAGCCAAAAACCAAAAAAAAAACTAAGAGCCATCTGAAAGAAAGCTTACCCCCGCCGCAGCAGCCGCAAGAGTCCTAACAGCGACCTTCCCCGAAGGCTCCAAGAAGCACTCGAAGTATGCAATCTTGACATTCTAAATCCTGTCAACCTCTTCGGACAAACCCTCGTAGGGAATGTACTGATGGTCCCCTTCGATCTTAGAGAGGTCGACGGCGCCGGCACGGAGAAGATTCCCAATAAGCCCCTCGAAGGAGACGGACGCCGCGTTATCATTCGCAACGCTCATCACCTCCCCGAGCCCCTCGAACTCCGATAGCAACTAGTACAAAAGTTGAAAGAAAACTTGGGGACCTTCGGCCGGCTCGGGCAAGGGCAAAGGCTCCGCTCCAAGGGCAGCAAGAGCCTTCCTGTACTCTTGGTACACCGCGTCGGCCCGAGCGGCAACCTCCAAGAAAACCCCCCTCGAGCTCCGCCACCCTAGTTTGAATCGCCTCCAGCTCACTAACCTTATCCCTAAGAGCTTTCTTCTCATTGGCATCATCCTCTACCGTCTTTCGAAGGTTTTCAAGAACCTTCTCGTTGTCCGTCGCTGCCGCCTCCAGCCTGGTACACTTCCCCTTCAATTGTGTGTTCTCATCCCTTAGAGCGAGAACTTCCGCCTCAGCCCGCCATAGCTTCTCCGACAGGCTCAGCTTCTCAGTGGCACTCTTGACCCGAAGGTCCGCGTCCGCCTTGGCCTTCTGCATCAAAATTCGGCTTGCGTGGGCAAGCTTCTTGCTCAAGTAGGCCACGATGAATGCAGCATCGGAAGTGGACGTTTCTGCCACAGCTGCATTAAACTCTGAATCAAACACAAAATGACCTTCGGGAACACTAAAAATTGAACAAAAGCTAAACAAAATAAAACACCGCCTTACCCTTCTCTGGGGGGAGAATCCCGGTCTGGCTAGGCCCTTGCATCAACGACAAAAGTTGCTTCATCGACGCAGACACATCTGCAAAGGAAATAAAAGAAGGACCCTTTAAGATCACAAACAAACCAAGAGCTGTCAAAACCAAGGAAACGAAGCTTACCGGCTTCGTCGAAGCCCAACCCCTCCAGAGCATCCGCCTCCCTATCCGAAGGTAGAGCCGAGACTATGCCTGGGAAATCCCCGCCCTTGAGAGAAAGCAGCGTCTCACCATCCACGATCTCCCCCTCCTCGGCACCCGCCGCAAGGGAAGGTGTGGCGACTGCCGTCGTCGGCGCTGCATCCTTCGGGACACCAACCACAGGCCCAGTAGGCCTAGGCTCAGGCGGCCTCGGGATGTCCGCAGGCTTGGCCCCAGTCTTGACAAGACTCTGAATCCTCTGGCGTTTCGTCGTACCTTCGGAGGAACAGTGAAGGTTAATCAGAGCCCTCGCCACCTCAACCCGACGACTGGAACCAAAAAGTATGGTCCCGTACTCATCACTAAGATCATAACGGGATCTAAAAAGCCTCCCCTCGGGAACTACAATCTCCCCGCCCACCGTCCCCATGAGCTCTTCCATGAATGAGGGCGTACCGCTGTCGCCCGAAGAAACCTCCTCATCTTGCGCCTTCCTCTTGGCGCTCTCAGCCCTCGCAACAGAAATCTTCATGCTCGAAGGTTTCCGACCGCGCCCGCGACCCCGCATGCCAACAGCCCTGGAGCTCCCCGCCTCCTCCACCTTAGCCTTACCTCTGGACTTCGACCCAGGAACCTCCGAACCAACGTTCCCCAGCGGAGTCATTCTTGGAACGGTGTTAGCCGGCACTGGCCGAGCCTCGTAGGCCACGCCCATCTCAGCCAAACACCGGTTCAACCGAAGGTTACCGCCGCACACCTCCACCAAAGAATGATACTCCTTTTTGTTCCAAGGACCAAGTATCTCCGCAGCCTGCCGCTCCAGCTCACCCACAATAACTTCGTCACTGGAGCGTTCGGGCCTCTGAAGTCCAAAAAGCGGAGAAGCCACGTCATACTTCAAACCAGCAAAGCGCTTGCGCTCGAACCTCAACGGAGACCAACCAGCAGCCAAAGGCCAAACCTTCACAGCCAGAAATTCCTCGACAGCATCCCTGCCACCACAAACTTGGCAAGCCGTCATGAAGGCTTCCAGACACGATTTGAAACCCGGCCCACACTTGCTGAAGGCAGGCTAATAAACGTGATCGAACATCTCAATATCCGAAGCCAGCAGATACTTCTCCTCGACAGAACCTTCGGGATCAGGGAAGCCAATCTTGGCGTAAAACCAGTATCCCAACCAGTTCCCTTCCCACTTGTTCTTGTAAGCCGTCGAGAGCATAACCTTCTCTAGGCCGGTCCTTTTGTTCGGCTTGCGAGGAACGAAGGTGCAGCAGCCGTTCTGAACCTCGCTAAGCTCGGCATCATCATCTACATAGACCTTACGAGGCTGGCAGTGCAGTTGAAAGCCTACAAAAGGCATCCACGGATACTTCCCCTCCGAAGGTCCGCACCACCCACAGAAACTTGGCCAATGCAACAATCCCGTTCGGGGTAAAGTGGTGGAGCTTCACGTTAAATGGCTCCAAAAGCTTCGGCACAATTGGATCCATCGGAAGCCTAAGCCCCGCTGTAAAAAAATCCTTAAAGACCACAACCTCGCCGGTCTCCGATACAGGAATCAATTCTGCCCCTGGAGACCGACAAACCCCCTCGGCGAAATAGCCCTTCGAAACGTAGAAGTCTATCGTGCTCTGAGAAACGACAGATGGCTCGAAAAACAAAGTCTTACGTTTCTCCGGAGCCATTAGTTCTGACACATCCGCGGACACCGCCGAAAGGCTCTCGCTGGACTGCTGTTGCTGAGAAGGCTGCGAGCCACCCGCCTCTCCTTCGGGAGCTGAACCAGAGTCTGCACGAAGAACCACCCTCTTAATGAATGCCATATCTACACAAAAACGAAGAAAGGCAAATTAGGAAAAAGGGTTCAAACGAACCTTCGATGAACCTCGTTGTTTGCTTAGTACGAGCCATGAACCGTAAATCCACTTACACCGAGGAAAACAACCAGCTTGACCACGCACGAAAACGGAACCTTCGAAAGAAACGCTTTATAGTGGAAAGCGCCGAAGGTAAGCAAAACTCGAGAGGGCACAGAATTTACCCCCCCTCCGCTTATATAGGAGAGGGAAAGCAACAGTACCAATGGTAAAATCGAGGAGTCGGCCGCCCAAGCGGCACAATAGGAGCAAGACACGTACACCAGCAAAACTGACAGTTGCAGCCGACGGTTCGGGAGACGTTTTTCCTCGGGAGCTTCCCAAAGGTTACTTGCAATCTTCTTCTTCAACGCGGGTTCGGACCGTTGACTTCAAACCTCACCCTCGAGGGGCTACTGTTGGGGATTGGACCTTCGGGTCAAGCCCTCATCCTCAGAAATGCTCCCTAACTTGTTTGCAGGGCCCCAACGGGAGGAAGCCAACCATACCCAAAGGTATCAGATGAACGCTAAGAAGCGCAAGCTCAAAGAACATGACCTTCGGTACGAAGGATATCACCTTCTATAGGCCGAAGGTGACGGATGGTTGCCCAGAAGCGCAGGCGCAAAGACCAATACCTTCAGTGACGAAGGATATCGCCTTCGTCCAGCCGGAGGTGGCAAACGGTTGCTCAGAAGCACAAGTTTGAAGACCAGGACCTTCGGGTAAAAGGATAAACTTCGGGAACGAAGGTGACAGCTAATTGCTCGTTGATGGAACCTTCATGGCTGTGACTCCCGGAGGTCCCCGAAGGAAGTGAAAACCTTCATTGGTTGTAGATATGTGTGTGAAACGTGAATATGTGAGAAGGTCGGATTTGTACACCTCGAATATGTAGGAAGGTCGGATTTGTACACCTCTCATCTTGTAATTTTACCCCGAAGTCGGCTAAACGTGAGCTGTAAATGAGTTGGGAGGGGGCAATTTAGGAAAACCTGGCCGAGGGCTAGGGATATAAATAGCCCCCTCTCTCCACAGTGTAGTTGGTTGAATTTTCTTACCATTATTGGAGAATTCAGCACATACTTTCATTGCCATCTTAATACTGTTCATGCTCCCTGTCTGGGTGTCAAAGAAGTTAAGATCCCAATAGCGGCGCCCACCGTTCCAGCTCGAAAGACAACCCACGATGGCCCCAGCGAAGAAGAAAGCCACCGCCGACACCACAAGCACCTCCACTTAGCCTAGTCGTATCCTCGATGGCCCTCAACCGCAGCACGAAGGAGCCAACCCACGAATTGAAGACATCACCAACGAAGCTGCTCTTCATGGAGACTAAATTGATAACACTGAAAACACCGAAGCTCATCAACTCACAGAAGCAGCACTAAAGCTCAAGGCCCTTGAAATGAAGAAAAAGAACATCGAAGCTCAGCTTGCCCAACAAGGTCCGGCCCATATATTCTTTCCCCTCTCAACCTTTGTGGGGCTTGCTGGGCTGGGCCTCATGCACGATGAGTGGCTGAGAGAGGTGCAGTATACAACCAAGCCCAACTGTTTCACACACACATACACAAAATAAATTCGTCTTCCATTAAAGAGGCATGTTTAGAATTTTTTTAGATTTTAGACTACACATATTCTTCGGAGGCCAAATGAATCTTATACTAGCTTGCAATATATGAAGATTTACCAAACTTAGTATCCTGTTAGTTTGTACTGCAGCTTTGTATAGAAATCTTAGACTACCAATTGTTTATGCAACTCCATCCGCAGTTTTGTTTTTGGCAAGGCAATTACCTCTAGGATTTTTATAGCTTGGTCTGGGCTATATCTCCTAAATGCCCCTTCCTTCCCAGCTGTGATGACAGTGCCTTTCTTGTTGTTATGTACCTTCTAATTGGGTTGCTGGATGGCTTGAGCAAACAAGAAATTATATGTGTCCTCCTAAGTTCTTTTGGGATCCACAAAAGTATATGTGTAATAGTATGCAATTAACCATGTTATCAAAAGTTTTACATGTTGTGTTGCATGGGTGTCCCAAATGGGTTGCTGGGTGGCTTGGGCAGCTGCTTTGTTTTCATCCTAACGTTTATGTTGAAGATGCCATTGCATTTCCTAAAATAGTGTATGGATTTGTTTGCTTCTAGTAATATACCACGCCCTGGTTCTGAATTGTTTGTGACTCACTCGACTGCCTCACTGTTGTGTCGATTTATCTTGTGATCCAAAGAAGACTTCTACTGTGCCCTAGCCCACAAGGCCGACACCATCAATCCTACAAGGTCCAAGAAAAATCCTACCTGACCACCTCCGTCGCTGCCGGTCATCACTTCACTCAAACCACGACCGGCGCATGGCTTGCCTTCATCCCGCCGTGATCCGCATCGTTAGTCCTGCAGTATGTGATCCCAAATTTCTGTACCCTAGCTAGACATTCCCATTTCTCCTTTTTGCCGTAAAAATAGACCCAATTTTTCATTCGTCCGATGGAAGCATAGGTAGCAATGGCGGAGGAGGACGAATGGGTCCTGTGCAGTATTTGTTTCGCGCTAGTACCTTCGACTGCCCTTCATTTCAAGGACATGAAACACAATTCCTTTCATATCCCTGAACACGGTGAGCTCAACCTCGTTTGCTCTAGATGAAAATCAAATTTCACATACTTGTCAGTAAGATGACACTCCACTTGGATTCAAAATTTCCTTGCCAAGCTTTGCTGATTTGTATTAGTTCGTTTCTATAATGTCTTGCTGCACATTGGAAGTGGCACTACACATCGAGAGCAACCCGGAACACAAGGAGTTCGAGGAGACTGCCATGGATGATGACTAAGGATGGCAGTGGGTTCGGGTCGGGTCGGATATCCGCGGATTTTGGGTCCGTGGGTTTCGGTTTCGGGGTTTAATTTTTGTTCACGGATTTTCGGGTTTGGGTACCCGAAATATAGCGGGTTTGGGGCGGATCTTTATTTTAACCCATGGATATCCAATGAAGACCCGAAAGATTCAACCGTCCGATGGTCTGTTGGCTTCCCGCTGGGTTGCCTAGCGTGTGGGAGGTCCAGAGGACCAGAGGTGGGACCGGGCTCGTGCTTTTGCCAGGGGAGAGCAGGTGGCATGGGCAGGCGCAGGTGCATGGCTACGTGCGTGGTTTGCTGGGCCCGCTTGTCAGCGTGTTTGAGGCTGAGAGGGAGCGTGCTCGCGAGCGTGACATTTACTGCTGGTTGGTGCCATTCGAGGCTTGAAGGCTAGGCGCCTGGGTCTGCGTGTCAGCTGTTGGAGTGCTGCATGTGACCGTTTGTGGAGGCTGGGTGAGTAGTATTTGCATGTACTATTACACTATTTGTGCTGGTTTGTGAAAAAATAGTTCGGGTTTCAGGTTATCCGTAGGGTTTCGGATATCTGCGGGTTTTGGTGTAACACCCTAATTCAAATTTTCAGCTTGAATAATAAATTTAATTGGTTTTAATTAAATTTCTAAGGTTTTTGGTGATTAGACTTGCATTTAATCTAATTTTTGTTCCTAAATTAATTAAAATTTTCCTAGATTAAAACTTTGTTGCTGCATTCATGCTGGTGCATGGTTTTGATTATTTGAGTGTGGTTTGAATTCAAATTTGTATTTGAATTCAAACTTTATTTGATTTAGAAATAGAAAAGTGATAGGAAAAAGAATTAGAAAAGGAAAAGAGGTTTGGATCAGTGAACCCAAAACCCAGCCCAAATCCAAAACAAGAAACCCAGCTCACAGCCCAACCCAACCCGAAGCGGCCCATGGCCCACTCTCCTTTTTCCCACCCAAACCTGGCAGCCCGTTCACTCCCCACACGGGCCCAGCCACTCCCTCTCTTCCCCACGGCCCGTCTCCCTCGCCTTTCCCCCCCCCCCGCAGCCCACGCCGCGCAGCGCTCCCCTCCCACGGCCTGCCCCGCGGCCTGCCTCCGCCTCCCGAACCCAGCCCTGCTCTCGCGCTCCCTCTTCCCCACGCCGGCCCAGACCGCCCCGCTCAGCCCGAGCGCCCGCGCAGGCCCGCTTCGCCCCCTCTCCGCCGGCCCCGCTCGCCAGCCAGCGCAACGCGCACGCGCCCCGGCCCATCCCCGCGCCTGACCCCAGCCAGCGCCCACCCGCGCGTCGCCTTTCCCCTCGCTGCAGCTCGGGCCCGCCTGTCGGTCCCGTCCCCTTCCTCCGCTTCCCCCCTCTGCGCTCGCGCAAACGACCCGAGATCCCCGCCGAGGATCTCTCCGCGGCCTTTCCCAAACCTGCACGCCGAAATCTCCGCTCCTCCCTTTATTTGGCCCCGCGGAACCCTGTGCCCCATCCTTCCCTCCCCCACAGCCACCAGACTCAAGCCGCAGCCGCCCCGCTAACACCGCTCCGGAACAGGGCCCTGCGCCGCCGTGGCCTAACCCCTCTGTCGCCCTCCAGCCTCGACAAGTCGCCACAGGAGCTCCGCCCGGAGGCCCCGGACTTCGCCGAGCCCGCAGCCTCCGACCTCGGCCCCGCTGCGCACGGGATTTCCCGTGGTGAAGCTCCGTCGAGCCGCCCCTACGCCGCCCCGATTTCCACCCTGCGACACCTCCCGTCGACTTCTACGGCCGGCGTCAGCATCGCGCGAGGGTAACGAACACTCCATGCCCGTTTCCCGCCCTTTTTGCTTTCTGTAGCACCTAGATGGCATCGCCGGCGACCTAGGATCGCCCCTCGCCGCGGCATGCCTCACCGAGCCCTGACCCGCTCCTTGGATGTGCCCAGGAGGGTTCGCCGTCGTGTCTACTGCCTCCCTGACCCTTTTCCCGGTCGAAACCACCCCCAGACCGTCGATTTCGTGAATCCCGGCGAACTTCGCGCCGCGCCGCCGCGGACGGAGCCGCCGGCGGGCGAGCGCCGCCGCCCCCGCGCGCGGGATGGCTTCCAGCCGTTAGATCGGAAACCAATGCCCTGGATTAGATCCAAAACCTGTCTGTTATGAGCCTCTCGATTCAGATCTGACGGCTGCGATTCAAAGATAACGGTTCGCCGGTCATTTTGCATAAGAACCCCTCTGTTTTGTTCGAATCAACCCGCCATCCTTCTTAGTTCAAAACTATTCCCAGTTTAGTTCCTGTTTTTTTTCACTTAGGCCCCTGCACTTTCCGGTATTAGTACCCGCCGTCCAGAGCTATCAGTTTTGCACGATAGCCCTTAGATCTAATTGTTAATTACGTTTTAGCCCTCAGTTTTTGTAGAAAACCCCCTGAAACCTTAGTTTTCTTACAAATAAGCCCCTGAACCTAGTTTTTAGCCTAGAATACGCGTTTTAGCTCCGTTTTTAGCGTTCTTTATGTCCACGCGATCGTTGTAACGCGTAGAATAGTTTTAGACTAGTTTAATGTGCTGTTTTTATGTATTGATGTACTGTTTCTTAGCTTTTTGTTAGTGTTTGCCTGTATGCTTATTTTGTGCATTGTTTTGGCCACGTGCTCGTGAGTAGACGTTGAGCTACCGGAGGAGCATCAGTACCAGTGCCAAGATCCGTCTTCCGAGCAGTTTGAGCAGCAGCCAGAGCAGTACGAGGAAGGCAAGTATAACATGAACAACCTATCACCTTTAAATACATTTTCATACTGCATTTTAATACTGTATGCCTATAAGGACATTCCTAGCCACTTTATATCCTTTATATATACCTTTGGGTTGCATTTTGGTTAGTTGTGCTAGGTTGCTGCGCTATAACACACTCTGGTCCTTTTTAATTAAATTGATTAATATTTTACTTGAACTTAATTCTGAGAGTGGCACTCTGTGTGGCTTGAGTGGCTCACTTCTCGTTAAAAGATGTTTTTTTAGAAACATGGTTTAGGGGGCCAGCACGGTGCTTACTGCCTGGTTGGCCACTCTCCATAAGGACCGGTTCATAGAGCGACAACCTGGGACAACAGCGCTACCACAAGGCTAGAATGGGATAGACTTGGCGTAATAATTAGATCTTTTTGGTTTGGAGTAACTTACCTGCGGGGCAAGAGTAGTAAGCTTCAATGGTCCCTGCTCCTCCGGCTTGGTCTGTGCTACGTGCTTGTACCCCTGGAGGTGGGCCCCATCGTCGCCGACCTAACTCTCGCGGTTACGCCTTACCAACGAGATTCTTTTTAAAGGCCTCGTAGTGAGTCGCTGGCCATCTCACCTAAGGAAGTGTGATGAACAACTGGCGTAGCTCACGACTTGTGGGTAAAGATGTGCAACCTCTGCAGAGTGTAAAACTGGTATACTAGCCGTGCTCACGGTTATGAGCGGCCCAGATCCTCCTTTTGATTAGTGAAGTTATCTCCTTCCGACGAGGGAGGTGCTTCTCGGGGTTACCTTGGTGGCTTGGTTTTGGTATGGTTCTCAGTAGTAGTATAATTAATTCTGATTAATTACTATGTAACTGGGTTAATGGTAATTCATCAACTCGTAGTAAATAGTTTTAATAAAATTTTGCCAACACTTAAAAGCTAATGCAGTTGAGTCAGCCAGCCTAGAGCCTCATAGTTTGTGTTATACTTGTTGAGTACAAGTTGTGTACTCACTCTTGCCTCTTCTCTACCTTTTCCTCTTGGCTACGCTACTGCTGCTCAGTTCCTGCCGACATGAGGGAGTTCGTCCAGCGCTACCAGGACTACGAGGACTTCTAGGTGCTTCGTCTCCCAGTCGACGTCCCTGTGGCGCCCTGCTTCAGCTTCGGAGAGCTTTTTCGTATTTTGTACTTCGCTTCCGCTGTATCAGACATTTTGTCATTATTGTAATAAATAACATTCGTATTCGCTTTATTATGTCTTTTTACGTGATATGTGCTATGATATACTGTTCATTCTGTTGTATATACGTGTGACTTGATCCTGGCACGTATATGATTGCTCGGTTTATGTCCTTTTATAAACCGGGTGTTACATTTGGTTTCGGGGATGAATTTTCACCCGAAACAGTATTCGGGGCGGGTTCGGGTTTTAAATTCAGATTTTGGTTTTGGGTGCCCAGATACTCCACCCGATTCGAACCCGGCCCGTTGCCATCCTTAATGATGACATGGAAGGTGCGTACTTCATCAATCTTATATGATGAGCTAATGTTTGGCCATGCAATTAGCTATGAGCTTCTCTTTAAAAACCAATCCATCTCTAATATGAAATTTGATGAATTGAACTTCTATTTTATCCTGATTTGAGTTAAAGAATATTGTGATCTTAACCAACTCTCAGTAAAATTTGAACAATTGTTAAATGACTCTTATTCTTCAGTCACACTCTATTCCACCTCCATGCACTTTTCTCAGATAAATGTTGTATTCAACATATCCCTCCAACAAAAATGTATTCAACCTTGATGCATTTTTCTTAGAGAAGTGAATATCCGTCCAACCAAACTCCATCTAAATAGGCCAATTAAAATTGCTCACTTTCCACTGAAAGTGGTCGTTTCTGTTTGTTATTATGTGCATACTAGCTAGAGAAGAACTCTCTGCTATCCACACATATAGCATCATAGTCTGCTTGTCTGACTCCCACTAAACTCCCATTAGAATGCTCTCTGGGGTAAGTCTGACCCCATGCATAATACCTGGAAAGAAAGCTTTCAACTCTCTAGTTGTGAAGTTTCTTGCTGACAAATAATGTCAATTTATGATTTTGAATATATTCTTTCAGCTATTTCTTATTAAAAGCATTGCAGTGGTGGTGTCAGGCTATTAATGTTGAATTTATGATTTTAATTTCAGTAATGCTATCTGTACCCAAATGTCATATGACTCGTATCAGAGATCTTGTGATCACTGGAATTGTGAAACTAAGATCAAGTAGCCCAGATCCCTCCTCTGGTCCTAGAACCTCAAATGTCAATCTTGAATCGATTAACATGCGTATGGGATTATTGAAGATAACTAGCGATGCAACAAAAGCTAACAATGCTGAAACTGAGTCATCATAAGATGAGGTGATTGATGAAAAACAAGGGTTATTGGCAAGACGGCCTTTGGTATATCTAGGGTTTTCTGAGGCACAGATTAAAAAGTTGAAAGAAAAGTATGTTCTTGTTGAGAACGTAGATCAAGATATGGCTATCAAGTTGATTGATGATGCGCAGAAATCATCTGAAGCAAAGGAAAGACAAACCTCATTTAAATTAAAGTTCTAAATAGCCGGCTATAGCCACCGCTATAGCCTACTATAGCTTTTGAGAGAGAGGAGAAAGCTAGGATATCCATCTTTTAGCTCTAAAACACTAAATTCGCTAATAGACAACTATATCTCGCTCTAGCCTCTAAATTAAGAGTTATTTAGCCAGCTAAATCATATAAATTAGTCTATATTTATTGTTTGTTTAGTATTGAACTTCGTCATTTACAAAATTTAGTATTTTGTTAGTGATGTGATGGGGGAATGAAATCCAAGACGTACTTTAGTACATACAGTTTTCTTGATTTCATGTTTATATGCAAAATTGCTAATAGATTATGCATGGTGTAGAAGTAGAAATACATAATTGTGATAATCTTCTAGAAGATTAGAGAGTATGCATGACCATGGTTACCATGCTTCATGGTGAAATATGGAATACTCTAGAAATTAGATATTTGTATGATTGAATAAATACAAGGAAAAGATGGACACATGGTAAAACCATATGAGCTATAGACTCAATAGGGGTGCTCCTCTCTCCTGTTGCCACACCATGGCATAAAAGGTCTCAAGTAGAAGATGACAAGATTGCCATGTAGTGTAGTAGTGTCATGGTAGGGTAGTCAGATAAAGAGTGCAATAGTCTTGTGTTGTAATAAGTTTGTAGTGTGGGTATAATGTCCACAAAAGAAGTTGATGTCATGGTTAGTGGACTGATTTCTCAACATATGATATTTATACAACTGCTACATAGGTTAGCTAGGCTGTAGCCCGCTATAGCCTTTCCTAGTCTCTACAAACATCAAATGCTAAATGCTTTAGCCCGCTATCAATGCACACATGTTGCACCACGAATTTGAATTTAAAGCAAAAAGCCATTAGATTAAGCACAATGATGAAGGAAATCAAAAGATTACTTAAGGATAACATAACTATTTGTTGCCATGAAATACCATACAATTATCCTGTGGTATGTATGCAAATAATCAACCCCTGTCAGATTCTGATGTCACTGAGATTTGTGCTATGCTTGGAGTTACCAGGGAAAGTCTTAATAATATTTATACTTCTTCTATTGGTTTCATCAAGGGGATTTTTCTCTGTACATGAGCGATGATCGTTTATTAGTCGACTGCAATTTGGATGGACTATCAGGATGTAAGATACCGACTGAAACACATAAGGTCACTAGAGCAAGATCAAGAACAATGATAAAGTATATTCTTCTTGTGGAGAAAGAAATAGTCTTTAAAGCCTTTGCCAGACCGTGGTTTCCACAGTAAACACAATTGCATCTTGATTACTGGAAATGGCCAACCTAGTGTGAGCACTCGAGTACTGTTGCGCTGGCTTAGTGATCTCTTGGATGTTCCAATTTATGGTTTTTTTAATGGAAATTCGTTTGGGGCTGAGATGTACTGTATATACAGGTTTGGGTCAAAGAATCGGGGCCTTAGATGTTTGCCTTCCCATCCCTTACCTTATCTGGCTAGGTCTTTTTCCATACGAGATTAAAGGGCACACTACTAAAATGGAGAAAATGCAAGAAGATAAGCTGACCACTCTAATGCTGAATCAGTATATTGTTGGGTTGAAAACTCAGAACCGGGCCTGCTTGGACCATGGAATAAAATCAATCTAAGCCAGGCAAGGCATTTCCTCTCCGTTCTCATGTGCTCTCTCGATCCTGTTCTCTAGCTCTCTATTGTGTTCGTGTGTGATCTTGTTGTGTGCTTCAGAACCCGTTTCCTAACAATTCTCACCTGTTGATGCTAAAAAGACGATTCTCACCTGTTATCTCGACGGTGCAACAAACATTGCCGCAGTTGCGTTGGGCTCTGTGTGACAGAGTTGATGGATACGCGACGTACAAGCGAACTGATTGTACTACTATTTGTACAGGCACGTTCCTTCAATCTCTTGCAAAATTGTGTTTGCATAACATAGATTTGATTTTCTGGACCTTCATCTGGATACGATGAGATTTCATCGCGAGGGCCAGGGACGGGTCTGAAAATTTAGCAGTTAAAACAATCGAGTTTAAAGTGAGTTGTTTATAGATCTTTTAAAACTGGCCCTGTTTAGTTCCTCCTTAAAATTTTCACCTCATCACATTAGATATTTGAACATATGCATAGAGTATTAAATATAAATGAAAAATAACTAATTTCAAAGATTGCGACAACTTTGGGAGATGAATTTTTTAATCCTAATTAATCCTTGATTTGACAATGTAGTGCTATAGTAAACATATGCTAATGATAAATTAATTGAGTTTAATAAATTCATTTCATAATTTTCGGACACATTATGTAATTATTTTTTTATTATTAGTATGAACACCACTTCCGACGTCCCGTGCAAGATTCGATGTGATATTGACGCCACAAAATTTTTCACCCCTGAATTTAAACACCCCTAAAACAATCTAGTCGGGTGCCACAGGAAAGAGGTCGCCGCATGGGAAAAGAGAACATATTAGGTGCAAACCAATCTCTATGTGCAAACCGTACTTATTTCAATCTGATCATCGGATCTAACATCCAAAGAGTATGAGAATTTTGGGTAATTCTATAATTAACCGTCCACCTTTGAATTGAGTAATCACACTTTTGCAAATCCCTCTCCCACTCTCCCTGCGCCCCCTTGGATGTTGATTTGGTGGTCTAGATTGAAATTTGTACGGTTTGCGTGAAAAAATTGATGTGCACCTAATATATTTCCATGGGAGAGAGCACCGGCGTGTGGTCGTGTGGGATCGGCCGACCTTCTTCCCTTTCCGAGTTAACGAAGCCGGCCCGGCCCAGCTGAAGAGTCCACACGCGCTCCCTCCGCCTCTCGCATCTCCCGACCCGACCCCGCCAGGCACCGCTGCACCGGTCGTCGCCGGCGCGACGGACTTGAGCGGTGCATCGCGCCCGGCTGCTGCGGCAAGTGGGCGGAGCAGGATAGCAGCGGCCGCTCGGCTAAGCAGCCAGCTGATTCGCTTCCGTCTACTGGCTTTGCTTTCGGGGATTTGGGGATCCGGCACCGCACCGGCGGAAAGGGGGTCAGCCAGCCATGGCGGCGAGGCAGCCGCCGCCGTCGTCCGCCTCCGCGCCCGCGGGGGGGCTCTCCATGAAGGAGTACCTCAAGAGGTACCAGTCGGGCCCGGGCGCCGACGGGGACCAGAAGAAGGCGAAGAAGAAGACGAAGAAGAAGCCCAAGCCCGCCGCCGGGGGAGGCGGGGTGCTCATCGTCGACGAGGACCCTGTGTGGCAGAAGCCCGTACGGGTGGAGGACGACGAGCCCGCGTCGTCAGGTACGCTGCCCATTCTGACTTCTGAGCCCCGAAACAAACCCTAAGTCGTAGTGCGAGTTCTGGATGGATTGGTGAGGGATTTTGAATTTGGGGTTGGGTTCGTGGTTGCAGGTGACGACAGGCCTCTGGTGGATGAGGACATCGAGGTCAAGCGGATGCGCCGCCTGGAGGCAATACGCACGGCGCGGCCGTACAACGCCATTGCGGAGGACGGCAGCGGGTGGGTCACTGTGGCGGCCCCGGAGGAGCAGGGTGGTGGGTCGACCCGCCGCCGCAGGAATGACACGCCGTCACCGGAGCGGGGAGGTGCTGGGAGCAAGGACTTTTCTCCTCCACGTCGGAGGCAGCGGCGTGACACGCCCTCACCTAAGCCTGGTGATGCTGCTGGGAAGGAAATCTCGCCACCGAAGCAGAGGCGGAGGCGCCAGGACACACCATCGCCAAAGGGCAACGGTGCAGCTGATCAGGATGACATGTCACCACCACGAAAGCCTAGGAGGCAACAAGACCCCTCGCCACCGAGGAGACGTGCTCGTAATGACTTTGAGGAGCCCCAGGACCTCGAGCTGCTGAGGAGGCGTGTGAGACATGACTCTGAGGAGCCGCAGGACATGTCACCACCACGAAGGCATAGGCATGATTCAGAGGAGCCGCAGGACATGCCACCACCACGGAGGCGAATGCGGCATGATTCTGAGGAGCCTCAGGACATGTCACCACCACGAAGGCGTAGGCATGATTCAGAGGAGCCCCAAGACATGTCACCACCACGGAGGCGAATGAGACATGATTCAGAGGAGCCGCAAGACCTCTCTGTGCCACGTCGAAGAGCACGGCATGACTTAGAGGAACCCAAAGACTTATCCCAACCTCGGCGACGGAGACGGCATGATTCAGAAGAGCCCGAAGACATGCCACCACAGAGGAGGAAGTACCAGGACTCTACAAAGGTGGATGATCTGTCGCCTCCAAGAAGGAGAAATATGGGGCAAAATCCAGATTTTTCACCACCAAGGAAGGGTAAGAAGGAAGGAGCCCAAAAACAGGCAAGGAAAGCTGGACTGATGACAGCAGAGGAAGTTAAAGAGGACATCAAAAAGATTAAGGAGGATGAGATGCTCAAGTGAGTGACGACTACACATCTAAGAATAGATATGCTTGCCCATTGATTGAAACTTATTATATATTTATTTGTTGTTTTGTTATTAGGTTCGCAGCGTAGGATCCCTCATTGGTTGGGAAAGGGGCAAAGGCTGTATTCCGAGATAAGGAAGGTATGGCATATGCAGTATGCACAGCTTGTTTTGGTTATTTTGTTGTCTGTTTACCCATATAACCGTACTATATTCTTGCGCTAACATAGCTGGTAATGTTTTCCAGGGAAACGGATAAGTGAAGAAGAGATGCGCAAGTCAAAGGAATCTGAAAAGCCGAAGGTAGATAGATGTTCTTCTTGAACCTCTATTTTCTAGTCATCTGTGTCTGTATCTTCTGAAATGTTCTGTGGTGCATGGAATTTCTCATGTGGTTCTACCATGAGTCTATAGATTGGGGAGCACAGTTTTCCACATTTATCTGTCTTGAGCCTTGATATTTTGGTAATTAGGAAATATTTCTTGCATTTTTTTAAAACAAGTGAAACCTGTCATGAAACTTATCTTTCCTTTCACCAGTACTATAAAGAGCAATTGTTTCTAAGCACCGATTTTAAGCTGTTCATATGAGAGAGAATGTACAGTAGGCTATCAAATTACCTACTAAACAATATATTTGTGCAGCTTCCCCCACCTTGTACCTATAAATGTCAGAACAGACTTGAAGCTTATTGCTGGGGTTATGATAAATTTGTCCTTCCCCATACTAGTTGTAAATATGTCTAATCAAAAGCAAGTTCCTTGTTTTAGCTTTTAATAAAATGACCTATGTTGTACCCATCATGGGCAGGAAATACATATAGAATGGGGTAAAGGATTGGCGCAGAAGCGAGAAGCCGAGGCTAGATTAAAAGAGCTTGAAGCTGAGAAGAGTAAACCATTTGCTCGAACAAGGTACTTGACAGATGTTGCCTATCTGTGTTTTTTCTTAATTCTTTGTTTAGTTAGGTGTGTATCTGTCTGAACTTCCCTTGCATGTATTTGACGGTTAGCTGGTTCTCCTTGTAGGGATGACCCTGAGCTTGACTCTATGCTAAAAAACAGAATCCGATGGGGTGATCCTATGGCTCACCTTGTCAAGGTAACTGCGATTTGATTGGAGTGGCTTGGTTGCCTGTTGAACACTATTTGTCTATTTCTTCTGTACAATTGCTGATATTGTGCTAATTTATTGCAGAGGAAAGATCCAGAATTTCTCCTTGAAGACTTTGGAGACGATGAAAAGATGAAAGAATCTGGTTTCATAGTTCCCCAAAATATACCTAGTTACAGTTGGCTGAAACGTGGAGTAGACCCCCCTCCAAATCGTTATGGCATAAAGCCTGGGCGTCACTGGGATGGCGTGGATCGCAGTAATGGTATGCACCTGACAATGTCACTACCAATTTTAGCTTATAACCTCATGTCCTCATGCAGCATGCAAGCGGCAAAAGGTTTACCTGAGCTTGAATGTTACCTTCCTGCTTAGAGTCATCTATCACATATGCAGGCTGGTATCAGTGTATCACTAATACAGAGCACAACCATAGTCTGGGCTGCTTTACTTCACTTTTTTTTTAGCCTTTCTTAATATCCCTTTTAGGAGATTGTAGTAAATTAGTCAATTTACAAGAGCATAGCAATAGGTGAAACTTCACCATTTTAACCTGCCCAACTAGTCATTTGTGCTAGGTGTCTGTTACCTCACACAATTAATATGTTTGCTCATTTGCATATCTTGTGGGTTTATTTATCAGCAAACTTTCTTGTATGATAGCATCCATGAGTTTTGCTGACCTTGGCAGGACATGGCAATATGCCCGTCAACTAACCACATGCCCATATAAGAAACATGTGGTTTTGAGCTTAACACAGAATCTGTAAAATTCTGTAAGGAGAGCTATTGTCAATGGAGTTATTAACTTGAGAGCTTTTTTCTATCATTGAGAGAATATTAAATTTCAAACAAGATAAGTTTGCCCGCATGGGTTGTTTAAGCTGGGTTTGGTTGTTAATGGATGAACATGGTTGGAGAGGAGAGAACCTCTGAAAATATTTGCTTTCTGTTTTTCCGTTGTATGCTAATCTTCATGTTCAAGGCCAGCTTAGCCTGGGGATTTGCACAGCATATCTTGTGTGTATTTTAAAGTTGCTGACCTTTGGGCTAATTGGTATTTTGGTGTACACTGTTTGCAACAACTGTGGCATGAACCTGACACAAGTTCTAAATCTGTTCCCATTTCTTTCCAGGATTTGAGAAGGACATGTTCAAGCTAAAGAACGAGAAGCAAGCAATGGAGCAAGAGGCCTATCTTTGGTCTGTGTCAGATATGTGATCCCAGCTGCTGTTCCAAGACATGAATTCTGAAGGGACTAATGTGGTCTGAAGGAAGAAACAAAGAGACTATTCAAACGTTTTTCTTTAAACACACAAAATGACCACGCTGGTGGGTGCTGTGTTTGCTGGAAAGCCCAATGAAGCATTGATTTTGTTACATGTATTTGTTGAAACTTGTTACTACTCGTACTTCTTTTGTTATCCTTGACATTTTGTAATATAGGTAGACATACATGCTGCAAAGACGCAGTTTTTGGACTAGTACAGAAGATGAGATTTGGAGTGAATAGTTTGTCACTTTCTGCTGCTTTCCATGTGAATAGTTTGTCTCCGTTTTGAATCTAGGAAGATTTGGAGTCTCTGGATCTGCACTTGTCTTGTCAATTAGAACGCCATCCGAAGCAGGAAACCGCAGGGTGATTACTGAGTACGTCACGCCAAGTCCGTGACATCGATCACGTATTCACGTTCGATCATGATCAATATTCTGTGCCGTTTTGCTTTTGATCTGAATTTCCTGCCGTTTTGACCGCGATACAAACTGCTTTCCATCCAAGTCACGTTCAGTTTTTTAATAAGCCCTCGCGTCAGGTCGCGCCGCGTGATCGAATATAGCCCAAGCAAACCTTGGTCCAAGCCCATCGTTCGAGTTGGAGAGGCTCGCAAGCGGAGAACAGAGGGGACACGCAGGCGAGGGCGGTGCCGCCGGCGCGAGATCGAGAGGGACCCCATCCCCCGCCGACGCGACGCTGTTCGAGGGCTGAGCCGAATTCGTCGCCGCCGGAGCCGGAGCGCAGGGAGCCCGAGATGGTGAACGCGTTCTTCGTGTTCTGCGGGTGCGTGGACCAGGCCAGCGTGGCGGTGGTGGAGAAGTGGGGGCGCTTCGTCCGCCTCGCCGAGCCGGGCCTCCATTTCTTCAACCCCTTCGCCGGGGAGTGCGTCGCGGGGTCCCTCACCACCCCACCCGCGTCCAGTCCCTCGACGTCCGCGTCGAGACCAAGACCAAGGTTTGCCGGTTCTGCTCCCCCATCTGTTCTGCTCTGTTCCAGGCTGTCTAGCTCCCCTTCCCAATCCTGTGCTGGTACGATTGCCTATGTTAGATGTTGAAATTGATCAACCTCGGGGGGTTCAGTCCTGGAATTCACCAGTGCTCGGTGAATAAGTCGCCCAGCTGTGTGCGGTTCTGATCAGTACTTGTGCTAGATTGATGGTTTAGTTTTTGGGATCATGTGAAATTGCATCCTGCTGTGGACAGTGGACTGGGGGTATCCTTTTGGTTGCAGAACTCCAGGTCCAGGATAGGGTTATGCTTTACCGTGCGAAGGGAATTGGAATCACTTTACATGGTCTGTGGAGTAGTGGTAACCTGTTTTTCCTGTAGATTAATTAATGTGGGACTCTGGGATATTGGAAGAACATCATTGATGACATTATATCTGACAACTGAAATTTGAGTTTCTGAGTAGTAAAATTTGTGAGCTGCGGAGTAACTGATCCGGACGCTGCAGTTGTTCTGTGGTGACACAGACTCGACCGTTCCTTTTTCGTGCTAGATTTGGAAGTGTGGCTGTAACAACACTAAATCACATATGTCAACCATGTGACGGGCCAGCTGTGTAGCCTGTTTACAGATGAAGTGAAATACTAAATAGTTTTCTATGGTGCTTGTTTCTTGCTAAAATAACTGATGACTTACTTTTCCTTTGCAGGATAATGTCTTCGTCCAGCTGATTTGCACAATTCAATATCGTGTTGTCAAGGAACATGCTGACGATGCATTCTATGAGTTGCAGAATCCCCAACAGCAAATTCAGGCCTACGTCTTTGATGGTGAATTATTGATAGTGCACTAGTTATTTTGTACTGTTTCTCTAAAGTATAAGTTGACACTTTAACTTTTCGTGATAAATAGTTGTTCGGGCCATAGTTCCAAGAATGAATCTGGATGATCTTTTCGAGCAAAAGAATGATGTGGCAAAATCTGTACTTGAGGAGCTTGAAAAGGTAATTTAAAGGCCAGTTTTCACTCGTAGTCTGGGATTGCCTCAAAATTATTGATACACATACTCTTGCAGTGACGCATCTGATGATTGTTTTTTCACTTGTTTACATGTATTGTTCACATTCATGTTACATGGTTTCATGGATTCAAATACATTTTGCTGATACTCTGCTTTTAATTAGCAATCTGTTCTTTGACCACCTTAGCATAAACTTTATCTCTCTGTCCCTTGTAAATGCTCACAGTTTGCTTTGATTCAGTACATCCTAATCATGCTTTGTTGCCTCTGGCCGTTTTATTTTCAGTATGTGTTAAACATGTCTATTATAAGGAGGATAGTTCCATAATACAATATTACAATTTGATGGAACTTGGTTGTGCCAAGTACTGCAAGGATTCTTATATAAACAACATGCTTAATGGTTTTGAACACTATGCTTGTTTCTGATGAATCGGAATCGTATTTGGTTGATATTACCCCATGCTTGATTGGATTTGTATTATTTAGTGTCTCTCGAAACAATATTTCCTCTGCATTACTTAATTTTAAGGATTCGAGGTTAGTTCAATGTTTTTTTGTATGCGGCTTCTGTTCTGTCTTTCTTTGCATTTAAATAAACTCTTGCTGCTGTTCAGGTAATGGCAGATTATGGTTACAGCATTGAGCACATTCTCATGGTTGATATCATTCCTGACGCTGCTGTGCGGAAAGCAATGAATGAGATAAATGCAGGTATTGTGCTGTTTTTATTCATGCAGAACTGCTTCCAGGTTATACAGCTTGGGAAATGTCAACTGAACTTTGTTCATGAAGTTAAAACATAATGTTGCTTTTGTATGCTATCCTTTTATAGCCATGCTTCCTTTAAGTTTTCATCTTATCTCTGGCTTTGAGTAGCATTTTCAACCATTTGCATATGTGCTCAATTAACTGATTAACTCTTATTGCAGCCCAAAGGCTTCAGTTGGCAAGCGTCTACAAAGGAGAAGCAGAGAAGATTCTTTTGGTGAAGAAGGCAGAAGCAGAAGCAGAGGCGAAATATCTCTCCGGTGTCGGCATTGCCAAGCAGCGGCAAGCTATAACCGACGGCCTCAGGGAGAACATCCTGAACTTCTCGCACTCGGTGTCCGGCACCAGCGCCAAGGAAGTCATGGACCTGATCATGGTCACGCAGTACTTTGACACCATCAAGGAGCTCGGGGATGGCTCGAAGAACACCACGGTGTTCATCCCCCATGGCCCGGGCCACGTGAAAGATATCAGCGAGCAGATCCGGGACGGCATGATGCAGGCCTCGAGCAGCAACGTGTAGACCACTCGTTCACGTTGGTACACACGGCTGGAGACGCCTCAGCTCGGGCTGAGCCTCGAGCTAATCTGTTTAAGTGTTTGTAGTATTAGATCGTTAGTGGTAAATAACGAGCGCTAGGACTTTCGGCTTGTCATCTGGAGTTGTATGCGGTCCTGAAACTAGTGTGGATGAATTTTCGTATGAGATAATGTCCAGGCTGTACGCGTTTTTGCATGTTCTTTTCTAACTACTATACAAGTTACATAGTGATCTGCCCTTTTAGACAGTGTATAGCGCTTCAGTTGATACGTGGGTGTGGATTTTTGCCTGTGCAGAATACTACTAGTGAATTGAAGCATTTATGGTTGGAAAATCTTTACATGGCTCAGCTCCTGTAATTTTGCACGCTTGTTTCTGTCAGTGGCACAGAACAGATTTTCATCGTTTGATTATTCCGTGTATGGTCTGTTCATCTCACAGTCACTTGCTGCAACAGATTGCTGGCTGTGCTCACAGTCACAGTACCTGGGCTGGAACCAGAGATTAAGCAGAACGCTGAATTTGCATTTGCATGAATGCAGGACACACACACACACACACACACACACACACACACACACACACACACACACACACACACACACACACCAATCTGTCTTGAATTCCAAGATTTTTCTTGGACCAAGTTTGCAGGCGTTTCGTGGGAAAGATTTGCAGTTGTGTAGCGCGCCACTACGTTCATGCAACGAAGCTGCAACTCGTCGTGTGCGCCCATGGCAATGGCATCCTCCCTCCAGCGCCTTTGGGCATCGTCGCCCTCCTCTCCTCCTCCCCAGCGGGGATCGCGGCGGGCCCCACGCGTCGCCTGCTCCCTCCCTCCGTCCCTCCTCCCCTTCCCTCCCCACCCCGCGCGGGCATGCGCGCACGCACCTATCACGCACCCACTGCGCTCGTCGCCATTCCCGGCCGGCTAAATCAGGATATAGGCTAGTGCGGGAGCGACAAGAGGCGGGGGAGGAAGAGGGAGCTGCTCGTGGTGGTGCGGAGGTCGTCGATCGGATCGGCTCGGAGTCGTCGGCGGCGAGATGTCGATGGACTTCGGCGCCCCGGCGGATGACCCCAAGGTCTTCCGCAACATCTGCCGCGACCGTACGTGCACGCGCGCGCCTCTGAACCGGCTCTTCGATGGCCGCCTCCCACAATCTCAATCCGCTTTGCGCTCTGCAGGGATACTGAAGGACTTGCTGAAGCCGGACAAGGATAAGGAGACCAAGAGCTCGTGGAAGGTAATTTTGATACGTGTGCACAGCTGCTTGATTTATTTATGCATACTCTGCTCGCCCCTTGCTTGCTGCCAATCTGTTCAGAATGTACCGTTTTGAACGAAAAAAGTTCACATTCATACATTTGAGTGTGTCATTTGGTCGAGAAGCCAATCCTCGTGTCGTATTCCTTCACGTTGCTGTTTTCTTAATGCAACAAGCGTGGCTCTTCCCCCAAGTTATGTGATGATCCTGGCACATTTGCTATGGAAGTACCCCGATCAGTCTGAGCACTACTAATTAGTTGCGGTGGTTATCTGAGCTACAAATTTGTCACATTTGCAGGTTCTTATAATGGATAAGTTTACAGTGAAGATCATGGGTTATGCTTGCAAGATGGCGGAAATCACCGATGCAGGGATTTCGTGTAAGTTTCCCAGACCTGGATGCATGATCATCTAGAAGAAAGTAAATGGGTGGTGATTACCATCTTCTGACTGCGTTTCCTTGGAAGACACCTGTTTTTGGCCAATAACACTTTTTTTTGAACGAACGTTTTTAACCAATAACATTTGGGCAGAGCTGATTGGTTGAAGGAGTTTATGTATAATAATCTTACTGTCATATCCTGCAGTGGTCGAAGATCTGTTCAAGAGAAGGGAGCCGATGCCTTCAATGGATGCAATCTACTTTCTGCAGCCACTGAAAGAGAAGTAATTTTCAACAGGCGCTGCTATGCCCTGTGGCAGCATCTTTTTACTATGTGGCATAAAAAATATGTTACTCATCTTAAGCTCTCTTCTCTGATGCATATTTCCTGCAATCTGCAGTGTCATAATGCTCCTCTCCGATATGTCTGGGAGATGTCCACTGTACAGGAAGTGCGTTGAATTGGCACCTCCAGTTTGTAGCTAGAATTTCATTTCCAAAAGCTTCAGATGTAATAAATTTTGAGTCACACGCTGATGATTTCACTTCAAACGCTAGGGCATACATCTTCTTTAGTTCACCGATTCCTAAGGAGCTGGTATCTTACATAAAGAATGACAGCAGTGTAATACCGCGGATTGGTGCACTAAGAGAGGTAGGTTATTTCACAATGTATCTTTCATTGCTTTGAGCTATGGCACAAGTTCTTCTAATAAATTCTAATGTTGTGATTCAATTGGTTGCAGATGAATTTGGAATTCTTTACTATTGACATGCAGGTATTCAGCTTTCAATCTACATCATTTCAATAAATTCTGAGACTAATACATAAAAGTAGCATATGCACTTGATTATTTTCTCCTTTTCTGGTCGGTGTCAGCTACAAACATTCAATATAAATAATTAACAACATAGTGTTGTGATCAAACTATTGTTGTTGTTGGTTTTGTTACATAGATTGGAACTTCTGCACTTGCGTTATGAAAGAATTAAATGGTTTTCAAATTTCCTAGTATGGTGGAAATATTCATGATTTTCTTAAAAGTGACAAGCATAGGAATTCCATTCGTAAACATGCTGGATGCACTTGTATTTGCATGTCTTGGTCTCATGCTGACTGTTTATGATATGATGATCACTCTACTACTAACTTTATCTGTCATATATGCAGGGCTTCGTAACTGACCATGATACGGCGCTGACTGATTTATATGGCCCAAGTGAACATAATTCCAAAACATTCAACGATACTATAAGCACGATGGCTACTCGCATCGCGACCACATTTGCATCATTGAAAGTACGTTAGTGAACTCCATTGCTACAGTCTATTCATGCCCACTGATATTAGTAGAAAATTCCTTTTTTTTTATTAACACAGCCAGCTAAGGTATGTATCACTTCCATAAAGACAAGCAGTGTAAAATTATCAGAAAAGGCAATAAATTTCATCATATGTGTTCATAGTTAGTTTTCATACTAATTGCTTGAATCTTTACTGACAAACATGTTAGCTAGCAGGATGGTTACATTGTGATATATGCTCGTTTACCTAAATTGCACCAGCGTGTTTTTACTTGATCCACATTACAATTTACCTTGGTGCACCCCTCGTGTTGGGCAACTACAGTCCAGAAGTGACAACCCAGAACATCCTCACTTGAACTAAACTTATGCACATACAAGAAGGTCGTTTGAATTCAAATGAAGATAATATGACATAGTATACTCTAGATGGAACTTGATTAAAACCATGATATAGATATACTAGTAGCAAACGTTCTGAAGTCTAGCATTCTCTAACTTTTTGACTAACTTTATGAAAAATACACTAAATCTGGAACATCAAGTTAGTTTTATTATATCCACCATGAAATATGGCTCAACAGTGCAATAGAGAAGTTTAACTTAGTGCAAAACTAAAATTTCTTACATTTTGAAAAGGAGGGAGTGGTCTACAATGCTAACTTTAGATTTCCTGCATTTACGACTATCTCCTATCTTAATTAGCAACAAGGCAACTAGATCTTTAGCTCTATTGCACTATTTTATGAATAAATAGCCTTATTATTCCCCTTTTTTATTAAACACGAAAGCTGATTTAAGTACTTTGCAGGAATTTCCATGTGTGCGGTATCGGGCCCCAAAAGGAGATGCTTCCGCAACTACTAAATTTGACATGGTTCCAAAGTGGCTTGCTACTGCTGTTTGGGATATTGTGTCAAAATATAAATCAACAATTCCTGAATTTCCCCAGAAGGAGACATGTGAACTACTCATTGTTGACAGGCCTATAGATCAGGTGCTAAAGCATAACCTTTTATTCATCTTAAAAGTATAGTAAAGATCGTCAATATAGCAAACAGCATCAATATATTCATGACAGCTTAAAACAATTTCATATGACTGCAAAGATAGCACCTGTTATTCACGAATGGACCTATGATGCAATGTGCCATGATCTACTTGAAATGGATGGTACCAAATACATATACGAGGTAATTGTAATATCATATTAGTAAAGAGCTACTAATTCTCTTTAGTTTCCTTATTGTTAATGTTATTTTCTGTTGGAAGGTATCAAAGGCAGGTTCGGAACCTGAACAGAAGGAGGCTGTATTGGAGGATCATGATCCTCTTTGGCTTGAGCTTCGCCATGCTCACATAGCTGATGTGAGTCTTATGTGTTTTATTGGTGCATTTCAATCGCTTAACTATATTTGGTCTATTATTCCTAACACTAATTAAAATGCCAGGTTAGCGAGAGATTGTACGAAAAGATGAATAATTTTGTTTCCAAGAATAAAGCAGCACAACTACATTCAAGGTGCATAACCTTTCTCAATTTCGAATGTAATTGTGGGTGCTTCTTTTGGGCACGGTGTATCCTAGTACAGTATTTCATAAGAATGCCCAGGGCCGGATCCAGAAACAAATCAAGCCCCGGGCTGCATAGCTAACTTCTTACTAGCTTCAACATTTTACCTATTTTCTAGATTGCTGTACCACTGTCGATTTAGGCTTAGGACCCGGGCTGCAGCACAAGCACACGGGGCCTGGGACCGCCACTGAGAATGCCTCATATTTTTTAGTCATATTCTATCCCAACCCTTGTGCTGGATATTTATCTGTGGCACAATTATTCAAAGGTCAAATATGACCATTTGCATCTCGGTAGCGTATAACATTCTTTTTAACAAGTGATTTTATTTGGATTTAATGCTGCAAGGCAAGTGATACAGAAACACTTATATTTTAAGTTAAACTGTAGCTTTAGTTTGTATTATATATAAAAGGTCTATCACTAGGTATTGGCACAAAATTTGCTTCTGATGCCAGACCATAAAATGCATAATATTTTGAAATTCTTGCATAATAAATGATAGTGGTGTTTCCATTTTCAACTAGAGATGGTGGTGAAATCTCAACAAGGGATCTGCAGAAAATCGTTCAAGCCTTGCCACAATATAGTGATCAAGTTGAGAAATTGACACTACATATAGAGGTAGATTGTTGCTCTCAAAGAATATCTGCCCTATATGCTTTCTGTTCTGATGTTTATTCTTTTTCCTTACAAGTCATCACTTACCATTTCCTATATTTATAAATTTAAGGGAATTGGGAACTTAACTTTCATACAGATTCAAGAAGAAAATTATATTAGCATTAAAAAATTATATTATCTTATATGGTACATAATTATAAAGGGGCGCCATAAGATGGTTCATGGCTCATGATGGATTATGGAATCTATTGCAGCCACGGTAGAAAATAAATTATTTAACATGGTAAGGAATGTCATTATCGTCCTTTGCACATTTACATGTTTTACCCACATAGTTAAGCATAGAATATAGTTCAAAGCAAGAAGTTGTCGTTTAAAGGCATTTGTTTTCACCTTAACGCATGTTTTCCATATTTAGTTCATGCATCATATGGCTCAGTGCCTTGCATTTGAACGTCTTTTGGGAACATTGCAGAAGACTTTGTGTCATCTCATTTATAGAAGAAATAAAGTTCGTTAGGTTACAGGCCCTAACTGCTATTTTGAACAGCAACCTTTGTTATATTTACCTCTAATTTCAATTGATGAGTACTAAAACTTTCGACTGGTCTCCTTTTCAGATTGCTGGAAAAATTAATAGGTTTATCAGGGAGTATAGGCTCCGTGACATTGGGCAGCTGGAGCAGGACCTGGTTTTTGGAGATGCAGGAGCGAAGGAGGTGATCAACATCCTTAGGTCAAAGCAGGTTTGTTCAGAAAGAGAAACGAAAAACCGGCTTGCTGCTAAGTCCCATTCAGTTTTGTTTTGTTCTTTGCTTGACATGCTTGTTCTACTATCAAGGATATGAGTCCAGAAAACAAACTGAGGTTGCTGATTATATATGCAATTGTATATCCAGAAAAGTTTGAAGGTGACAAAGGCGATAAGTTGATGCAGGTATTTCACATCAATTTTTGACTGCTATGAGCTATTGATTGTAGTGCACGCCTTATTCAAGATGCAAAGATATTTGGAATGTGCCATATATGTGATATCTTATTCTAGTTGCTAAATCCTACATAATTCCCATATGGCTCTCTCAGATTAGTACATGTCAATAAAAAAGCAACTTGTGCTTAAAATTATCATGTGGTTAGTCACACTACGGATTGCAGATTAAGCTAATATCAGATCTTGATTATTTATAGGGAATAATAAAATTGTAATGTGCATTGCTTCTGCGTAGGAGTAAATGTATGAATTAGGATCACTACTTGGCAATAACTAAAGGTACCATGATCCCATTTTTTCTGTATGAGGTAGAAAATGCTCATGCAACTATTTCGACTACCTTATGATGCAATTCGTAAAGCTTGGACATAAATCCAGCTCAGTAATAGTATTAAAATAAGTTTAATCTTTCTAATCACTTCAGGTTGGCAACCTTGTTATGATCAGTGCAACACAATGGCTCGTCTCGTCTCTCCCCCTCCCCCCCACCCGACGCTCACCCTACCTCCAGCCTCCCGCCGTTGTCCACTCCGGCCACGGCGGCCACCCCCACGGCTGCGGCTCCCTTCTGCCCGGCCTCCCCTGCTAACCCTGCGTCGGGTGCTTCCTCCCAGTCTCCTCCGGCTGCGGGCGCTGGTCGCTCCAAGGCCCTGCGTTGGAGCGATGACTCTCCATCTTCGGCTGACTCTGGTGGCGCCCCTACCTTCAAGACGGTCCTTCTTCGCGGCGCAACCCGTGCACCGGCAGTCCCTCGCCGGGCAGCTTCTTCACCGGCCGCCACTGGGGCTGCGACTGGTGCGCCTCGGTTCGTGCTGCGGACTGCGGACCGCAGGGTGCCGCCGGCTGTTCTGCGGACGAACGTTGATGGCTGGAGGAAAGTGGAGAGTCGCCGCACTCGCTTGGAGCGCAAGAAGCTAGAACGCCTGCCCCGTCGACCGGTTCCGGTGGATCTCCGGGGAAGGTGTTTCAACTGCTTCTCGCCGCGTCACCGTGCGGTGGGGTGCCGCTCCGGCCCCGCTGCTTCTTTTGCTGGGAGATTGGCCACCGGTCGTAGACCTGCCGTGGTCGTGGCCGGGCGCTCGTGTCTGGCGACGCTGCGCCGCCGCCCCCTGGGCCGCAGCTGGTTTGGCGGCCGGTAGCTGCGCCACGCTCCTTCCCGCCCCTCACGGCTTCCATGGCTGGACAGACGGTGGCGGGGGAGAGCGGTGGTGGTCGCAAACGTCGCGGCCACAAACGCGGGCGGCGGGGGTCCTCTGGTGGCGACCGACGGTGCCTCCCCGTTCATTTGCCCCCGGCGATGTTCAGGACGTTACCTCCGGCGTGAGCTCCCCGTTGACCTCTGACAGTGGTGACCGGCCTGTTGTGACGGAACCGCCAAATTAAAACTCTAATTAAGCGTAATGGCCGTCACTTGAACACATCGGGCTCATTAGCTTAACGGCTTAATTTGGCGATCCTTTCGCAACTCACGTCCCGATCGAAACATCACCGATAGTCCCACGCGAAGGTGGGCGCAGATGGTACAAGCACGACACATATTTGAATATACAACAAATATACATAGAACTTGACCTTAAGTTTTACAAACCGAGTTTGAATAAATACATAATTCACAAACTTTATAATACTGAAATCCTGATTCGTCTAGAGGAACGGGGCCTACAGCTACCAAAAATGAGTTCGTCTAGAGGAACGGGCCTACAGCTACCAAAAGTGAGCCCTAGAGACATCCCTAACTAGACGTCCGGCTCCACGACCACCCATCCCTCTGCATCCCGGCGGATGAACTTGGCGCAGCAGGGACAGAAGTCTACGTCTGCGTGCCCTGAAATAATGTTGGCAACAAACCCTGAGTATTCTAATACTCAGCAAGGCTTACCCGACCAGTGGGTATAACTTAGCCCACATAGCTAGACATGCAAGGCTTTTGGCTGGTGGTTATTTTGCAGAAAAAGCAACTAAGTAATTCCTTACTTTCATTATTTTAGCTTCAGATTCTATAAAAATTACTCGACTCCTAACATCCTACATCTCGCGAGTGCAGGAGATCACTCGTCTTCTACCGGTAACATTAAGCTTAGCACAACTATCGTCCTATACATGCTAGTATAACTCCGGGAATCCTATGAATCATGCAACTAGAGTTCCAAACAATTCCTGAACTTAATGCACAAGTAGTAGAAACATACATAGGTGTCTAAATTTAAAATACTAGGATGTGCACCGGGGCTTGCCTTGCGCCTGCTGCTCAACACTGGGGCCAGACGGGCCTTGGGCCGGGTGCTCACACCTCTCCTCTTGGGCTTGCGTCGTTTGCTCTTGTGGTGCCGCGATCGCCTCAAAGACGGCTCCCTCAGATGCGGATGCTACACGTATGCATATGAATTAAATGAGTGCAGCCCAAGAACGTAACTAGTTTACTTTAACTGAATTACCCTGCGGACTGTCCGCGCCCGAGTGGCGGACTGTCCGCCGCACTATCCTACCAACCCAGCAGAGGCAACAACGTCTCTGGAACTTTTTCCCACTTTACCTGCGGACTGTCCGGCCACCCCTGGCGGACCGTCCGCAGTTCAAGTACTCAACCCACCAGAGACGAAAACGTCTCTGGACAATTTCCTAGACTCTACTGCGGACTGTCCGCGCCCAAGTGGCGGACCGTCCGCAGTTCACCCCTGCGAACCCCCAGAGACGACATCGTCTCTGGAACAAATTCAAGCCTCAACGGCGGACCGTCCGCTCCCCCATAGCGGACTGTCCGCAGTCAACCTTGCAAAAACAACCAGAGGCAACATCGTCTCTGGACAAAAACTAACCTGACCGGCGGACCGTCCGCGCCTCCCAGGCGGACCGTCCGCGATAACTAATTTCTGACCTTCGCCCTAGGCGGCAGCAAGGGCGGCGGCGACGGCGGAGGCCGTGCTCCGGCGCCGACGACACGTCACGGAAGGGGAAAAAAAGGTTGTGAAGCATAAGGGACTCACCACGAATCCATTCCCGCGGTCGGTTCGAGTGGAGGACGACCGGAGAGGCGGATCGGCGGTGGGGCAAGCTTCAAGCACCTCCAATGGTGTCCGGCGGTGGTGGAAAGATTCCGGCCGGGGAGAAGCCGGTTTAGGGGTTTAGGAAGGTGGAGGAGGTGCCGAGGAATGTTCCCATGCGAGGAATCAAGGTTTGGTGACGGAGGAGGGAGATCGAAGCAAGGGGCAACGATGGCGCGGGAGCTCGAGCTCCGCTCGGCTCTGGAAGGAAAGAGGAAGAAGAGAGGATTGACGAGTGGGTCCCAAGCCCATCCAGATAAATATCTGGGCGACGCCTCGCGGACTGTCCGCCGTCACCTCGCGGACTGTCCGCGTGGTGGTTGTTACACCTGTCTCTGGGGGCAGACCGCGGTGCATCATCAACCGCTCCAACAGCATCTCGCTGCGGGAGGACGAGCTTTCGAGTGCTCTGGTCGTTTCGGCGTTCGGCAATTGCCTGGACAGTTCGGCGGAGTCCATCCGGGCTACGATCGCCGGACGTTTCGAGATCGAGGGGGATCGCCTTGTTCTGCACCACTTCGGCCCTTCCAGCTTCTTACTGTTCCTCCCGGACGAGGAGATGGCAACGAGAGTATACAACGGCGGGCAGCCTATCATAGCCGCCTCCCATCGTCTCCACGTCAGGCGGTGGTCCCGTTTCCTTCAGTCCACTGCTTCGTCCTTGCAGTCGTTGGTCGAGGTCGAACTACGCGGCATCCCGGCGCACGCTTGGGAGGTCGGCACGGCGGAGCAACTACTCAATCGCTACTGCGGAATTGGTGGAGTTCATCCCGACTCGGCGTGGCGTTGTGACGTCTTCAGGGTCGCCGCATGGTGTTCGTCCCCCGACCACATCCCTGCGGGCATCGACTTGGAGATCGTGGAGCCAGTGGTGGCGGGTGACGATCCTGAGACGGGGAAACGTTCCCTCGTCTACCCGGTGGATGTGTCGGTGTCGCCGTTCGATCGGTCCCCGGCGGCAGATGATCCCCCGTCTCCTCCACCTCCGGCCGATGACAATCGTCGTCGTAGGCGTTGGAGACGGCGTAGTGGCCTGTCTGCTGGGCTCCCTCCGGCGGTGGAGCCGTCGTGCGCTGCCCCGGCTCGCGTCCCGGTGCACTCGAGACTGGGGCCGGCTCATTCGAGGGCTGATTGCTCGGGCTCTGGCGCCCCCATTGATGGCGTTGCGCCCCAACACCCGCCGCCATCGGGCGGGGGCGGGCCCGAGGAGCCCCCCATCAATGCGTCGGCGGCCGTGGAACCTGCGGCTTGTGCGGTGGACCCGGTCGCGGCCCGCAGCAGCGGTGTTTGTTCGCCGAGTCCCAAGGCATCCGCGACTTTTGTTCCAGCGGACGACGCCCCTGCCGAGACGGTCTTCTTCAATACTGCTTCGCCAGCCAATCTCGTGGGATCCCCCGCCTCAGTTACCAAGGCGGATGTGGAAGGCCCCGTGGTGACTTGCGACCAGCGACGGTTCCCGCCAAGGGCTTCCCTCCCCCCTGCCGTCGAACAACGTCGCGCCGCGGGAACACGCCATGACACCCAGCTTCGACAACGCTCCGCTCGCGACTCCAGCCCCTGCGGCTTCTGCGGGAGTGGCTGTTGACGACGCGCCGCGGGCGCTTGGCTTGGGGTCCAGCAGCAGCTTCAACGACGACTCTTCTTCAGGACCTTCTGCTCTGCTCACGGCTGATGCTGGTGCGCCCGTCGACGTCGTGCAGCGGGGGCTTGCCATGGTGCCCGATTCCTGTGATGACACGGCAGTTTCTGCTGCGCTGGCCCGCATGCTACTGGTCGCAGAGGATACGCCTCCGGTGCATCCCCCCGACCCCTAGTTTGGTGGTGACCACGGCGAACGCTTCTCCCTCGGCTGTGGCGACCACAACTGCGACACCGCCAAGGGCTGCGACCACCACCACGACCACCTTGGCGGTTGCTCCGCGGTTCCATCACCCCTGGTTCCGAGCTTCGAACTGGTTTACTCTCGGCGCCAAAAGCAGTCGCACTCCGCGCTGGATGCTACACTACCTGGGGAGGTCGTCTCACCATCACGCCCTGATACTCCCAATTCAGGCTTGCGGAAGCGGTTCTTGGCAAAAATTACAAAGAAGACGGTGAAGATCCTCCCTAGTCCCTACACCAGGGGCGACCAGTTTGCGTTCTCGCACCCGTGCTCCCTGTGCCCCTCCACGGCGCAGCCGCCGCATAGCCGGGATGGAGCCAGATGTTCCTGGTGGTGGGGCACCTTCAAGAACAAAAAAGAAGGTGATGCGTGCCCTGAATCTTATTGGGGAGACTGCCGGCATCGACCAGCAGAGCTTGGAGGAGTACAGCAAGTTATTCACTGGCTCGGCGAGACTCCCGGACTCTCAGGCTCTGGCGCTTTCAGCACTCTTTGGTTGGGCCGCCCCTGATGAGGAGGAATTAGCGAGGATCACTGGCTATTAGTCTGTTCTAGCAAAGGTCGTTATTTTCTCTTCTTGTATCATGAATCCCTCCAAGATACTTTGCTGGAATGAGCGTGGATTAAACTCTAAGGCACGCCAAGATTCTATGAGAACACTAATCAACACTGGTCGAATTGAAGTGGTCTGTTTACAAGAAACAAAAATGTCCGGGATTTCTCGTGGGTGCATTCTATCTATGCTGGGTTCTGATTTTACCCATTGGGTGGAGTTGCCCGCAGCTGGTGCTAGTGGAGGTATACTGGTAGCTTGGCGGCATGATTTAGGACCAGCCACTGCCACTAGAATTGATAGTTTCAGTTTGTCAGTGAGATTCTCCCCGACCAGCTCGCAATCCTGGTGGCTTTCATGTGTGTATGGACCTCAAGGCAACGATAATAAAGTTCTTTTTATTCAAGAACTTCGGGCTGTGAGAACTGCTTGCCCTGGACCATGGCTACTGCTTGGGGACTTTAACTTGATTGCAAGTGTTGAGGAAAAAAATAGTGGGAATATCAACAAAGCAATGATGGGAAGATTTCGCCGCTTGATCAGTGACTTAGAGTTAAAGGATTTACCCCTGCTCGATCGCAAATACACATGGTCTAATCAGCAGAACTCGCTGACGCTTGTTAAACTTGACAGAGTGTTGTGCTCGGCAGATTGGGAGCAGCTATTTCCTAATTGTCTACTGCAGAGTTGCGCTACAGATGGCTTTGATCATTGTCCCCTTCTCCTAGGCTTGAATGATGTCCACCCCAGAAAGGCCAGATTTCACTTTGAAGCTTTTTGGACCAGCCTGGAAGGCTTTCAAGATGTAGTTGCTGCAGCTTGGGCATCTGAACCTGCCCCTCACTGCCCTTTTGACACCCTGGCAAGAAACTTCAGAGAAACAATACGAAATCTTCAGAGTTGGAGCCAAAAGAAAGTGGGCCACGTTAATTCACAACTAGCGCTGGCCAGGGATGTCCTACATCAATTGGAAATAGCACAAGATTGTCGTGGATTGTCCAGGCTTGAATTGTGGCTAAAGAATAAACTCAAGCCGCATTGCTTGGCTCTTTCATCCCTGCAGCGCACTATTGCAAGAAGTAGATCTCGAATCAGTTGGCTTAAGGAAGGTGACGCCAATACAGCTTTGTTTCATGCACAAGCTCGTCACCGTAAGAGGAAAAACTTCATCGCTAAGCTCACCACGGATGATGGGATAATTCTCACCAAGCACGGGGAGAAGGAGCAGAATATATTTGAATTCTACAACAACTTGCTGGGCAGGAGTGTTGACAGAGAGATGACAGTTAATCTACCGGAGCTGGGCATGCCAAACATTGACCTTCACGATCTTGAGGCACCTTTTTCAGAAGAAGTTTGGAAAACAATCAAGTCACTGCCTTCTAACAAAGCTCCTGGACCTGATGGTTTTACAGGCAAGTTCTACAAAGTGTGTTGGCAGATTATAAAACTAGACATAATGGCTGCAATTTCAGCTGTTTGGAGCAGAAAATTTGCTAACTTCGAGCTCCTAAATTCAGCCTTTGTCACTCTCTTACCCAAGAAAGAGGATGCATCCAGCGTCAAAGATTTTAGGCCCATTAGTTTGGTTCATTCTTTTGCCAAACTAGTAACAAAAATCCTTGCTAACAGACTTGCTGGTTTCCTAAACCAGCTGGTTTCTCCTAACCAGAGTGCTTTCATCAAAGGTCGTTTCATTCTTGACAACTTCATGTTGGTCCATCATACTACAAAATTCCTACACCAACAAAAACAGGCTCGCATTCTCCTCAAGCTGGATATTAACAAAGCTTTTGACTCGGTTTCATGGCCCTTCCTTTTGGAAGTTCTGAATCGGTTGGGTTTTGGACCAATTTGGTGTGATATCATAAGTGGGCTGCTTGGTACATCCTCAACTCATATACTACTTAATGGCTCTCCAGGAGAAAAGATATACCATCAACGTGGTTTAAGACAGGGGGGACCCACTGTCACCCATGCTTTTCATTCTTGTCATGGACGTGCTTTGTCATCTAATAAGGAAGGCTGTAGATGAGTGCATGCTACAGCCACTTTCTAGAAGGGCATTGCAACATAGAATATCCTTGTATGCAGATGATGTGGTGCTTTTCTTGAGGCCTTCGGCAAGTGATATTGAAATTACCTTGGATATTCTACAGCTTTTTGGTAAAGCTTCTGGGCTCACAACAAACCTCCAGAAAAGTAATGTTGTCCCCATACAGTGCACTGAAGATGACAAAGTCTTTTTGCAAGAATCACTGCCATGCCAGATATCTGAGTTCGCTTGCAAATACTTGGGAGTCCCTCTATCTCCTCACAAGATCACCAAAGCACAAGTACAGCCCATTATAGAAAAAATAGCAGACAGACTCCCCAGTTGGAAAGCTGATTTGCTTACTAAAGCTGGAAGATTGATTCTAGTACAGTATGTGCTCACCTCAATGCTCATCTACATTCTCTTGGCACTTGAGCTACCACCTTGTGCTTTAAAGGCAATTGATTAAATAAGAAGGCGCTTTCTGTGGAAAGGCAGAAAAGATGCTAGAGGAGGGCATTGTCTGCTTGCTTGGCCAAAGGTCACAAGACCAGTTTATTTGGGGGGGCTTGGCATTTCTGATCTCCAAAATTTAGGGTGGGTCCTGAAGCTCAAGTGGTTGTGGCTGCAGAAAACAGAGCCTGAAAAGGCATGGGCTTTCTTCCCCATCCAAGCTCAATCCCAGGTCCAGTCCTTCTTTGCAATGGCTGTGGAAACAGTAATTGGAAATGGCAAAAATACTCGTTTCTGGACAGATTGTTGGCTGGCAGGTCAGAGCTTTAAACAGACCCTACCAAATCTGTTCAATGCAATTGCAGTAAGAGCAAGAAAAAGAACAGTTTATGATGCTATCACTGGGGGTAGTTGGATTTCAAATATTAGAGGAGCCTTAAGTGTGCAGGTCCTGATTGAATATCTTCACCTATGGGAGCTTCTCTCCAATGTTGAGCTGCAGCCAGAGGTGGAGGACATACATATTTGGAAGTTCACAACTTCTGGAGTTTATTCCACCAAATCAGCCTATGAAGCTTTATTCACTGGGGCCATTCAGTTTGATTCATGGGAAAGAATTTGGAAGAGCTGGGCTCCAGGAAAATGCAAGTTCTTCATGTGGACTGTAGCACATAATCGGTGTTGGACAGCAGATAGACTTGCTAAAAGAGGCCTTAACCACCCACTGAAATGCCCACTCTGTGACCAGGTTGGAGAAACAATTGATCACCTGTTGGTCTCTTGTGTTTTCTCCTGACAGTTTTGGTTTAGTATCTTACAACATTTTGGTTTGCAAGCTATCGCGCCACAGGTAGATGATCTCTGTTTTATTGATTGGTGGGCTGAAGCAAGCAGCAGGTTTTCTGGTCAGGTCAAAAAGGGAGTTAATTCCATCATTATCTTGGGGTCTTGGTTAGTTTGGAAGCACCGTAACTATTGCGTGTTTGATGGGGGGGGGGGGGCTAATTTAGCTAGGGTCATGACAGCCTTTAAAGAAGATGCCCAGCTGTGGTCTGTAGCAGGGGCTCGAGGGGTTTCATATCTCCTTGCCCTTGCTCCTACCTCATGACTGCTCTAGTTAGGGGCTGTGGTCTGGTCCGTAGTAGTTTTTGTATAAGAGAGAGTGTGTGTAGGGTGTGTTACAGACTCTTTACCCCTGTAACTTTTTGATTTTGGGGCTCTTCCCCCTTTTTTTCCTTCTTAATATATTGATGCGCAGCTCTCCTGCGTGTTCGAGAAAAAAAAAGAAAAAAAGTTAATCTATCTCTGGAGGCGGTTAAAGCTAGTTAAGAGTAGCTTTTACATCATGTAATTGGACACTTGCATCCCAGTTCATCTAAATTACTTTTGCCTTATAAGCCATCTTTATGCTACCTGCGAAAAAAAATCCAATAACCCAGATTGAGTCATTGAGATAATCCTGGGTTGTATAGACTGAGACTGTTAATGTCATCTTGCATTACAGAAGATTTCACACAAGCTAAAGATTATGCTGTCATTTGGATCTTTGTTAACAAATTTTATAGAATAGCTTCGACTGTTTTTTGTTGACAAATTTCATGTAATGTTGTTTGTTCTATAGCTATATGACAGCAAGCTAATTTTTTGATATTCAGCTAGCAAAGCTTCCACATGATGATATGGATGTAATAAAGTGTTTAAGGTACTTGGAAGGTGTAGATACAAAAAAGTCATCAAGGACCGGTACTTTCTCTCTAAAATTTGATGCACAAAAGGTGAGCTCATGATTTTCTCTCTGTATAGAGATGAAAGTCATGACTTTGTACGAAATAACTTTCTACAGTCTTCCCCTGTATTCACATGCTTCCAATTTTTATTCCAGAAGAAAAATGCTGCCAGGATAGAAAAACAGGATGGGGAGGAAACATGGGCGTTATCACGATTTTTCCCACTTATTGAGGCATGTGCTTATTGACCTTCCCTTGTCTTCAACAAATATTACCTTGTGTCAGAATTATATGACATTCCAACAGCAAGATTGACCTGCATGCAGTTATATTTTGTTGTATAGTCCTGACTGAAGAGAGTATCTCCTTAGGTTTTTGTGGTCAAGAATTACTTACCATTAACCAAATAAAATTACTATTTAAATTTATGGTTAAGTATGTTGCCTTTATTCTTCAGAATTTTTCTTAAGTGCATGTGTTTTTTTTTCTACATTCAAGTTTTTTCTTCTGAATTTCGTTACAGGTTGAATTATCGGTTGTAACAGTTGGAGTTCCATGATTTATTAACAGGAGCTAATTGAGAAACTGAGCAAAGGTGAATTACCTCTGAAAGAATACCCATCTATGAGTGAACCAAGTTCTGCTCCTCAAGGTGCCACTCAAACAGCATCAACGGCAGGACCACCACAAAACCCACAGCCAATGTCTATGAGGTCAAGGCGGACACCACAATGGGCTAAGTCTCGGGCCTCTGGCGATTCTCAATCAAGGTATAAACATAATTTTCTGTTTGGATCGCTTGGGCCTTATGAATTTCGAGAAACACACCTACTTCAGTGGATTCCAAGCTTTGGCTACTTTCTTATCATAATAAATTGGATTGGCAGTGATTCTTCAGTCTTGAGACACTCATCAGGTGAGTTCAAGAGGCTAGGCAACCGGATTTTCGTCTTCATGATTGGTGGAGCCACTAGATCTGAAGTACGTTGTGTCTTTACTGCAAAATACATTAGTAATTTCGATTTCTGCTGTGTCGTATATATATTTATTTACCATTTCACACTCCAATGGATCAGTTGCGCACGGTGCACAAGCTTACAATGAAAATGAAGCGCGAAATCGTTTTGGGCTCTTCTAGCATCGATGACCCTCCGCAGTTCATTTCGGTAAAAACTCGATCTGTCTTAAGGTTTCCCATTTTGTTTTTCATCAATTCTTTCGCACTGGATTGCTGAAATTCAGCCTGCTCTGTTCATGCAACGACTCTGCCACATGCAGAAGCTGAAGTCGATAGGTAGCGCCGCTAACAAGTAGTTTGCATGCCGAGCAATGGAATGAACTCGCACCTTATAGTACTCGATATAAGGTACATTCTCTTCTTATTGGTTCAATCATTTTCGTTCCATTTTTTTACTCAGTCCGTAGTATATTAATTCGTTTGCTTTTGCAGCTTACAGCAGACACACTTGGCCAGTGAACAGTTCTACATTTATCAGGTTGATGTTGTCAATTGTCACCAATGATTGATGTCTGTCGAACTGATCACACGTTGTTCTTCTTTATTTTTGAGTTGAGGAAGTGAGCTGGCATATTAGGATGTAAAATAAGAGACGTGCGTACAACATTTTGTCCGTTTTTATTTTTTGGTGGTGTTGTTGACGAACAGATTAATAGAAAAATTGATAGGATGGTTTTGCCAACATCTCTACCTTCATTATCTTTGGCTATCAATCCCTTTCTAAAATATCGTATAGTTTAACAGCATAAGATTTAATTATGTTTTTAAATTCACAACAAAAAATACTTTTACAATATACAATTTGCATTCGCATGTTATCATTAACTATACAATTTTCTTGCAATTTGATGACCAAATATAGAAATATTTGACAGACAACAAAAAACTCGAATGACAACTTTCAAATGGAGAAAGCGGACCACCGGAGCACTTTGTCTTAAGTTTTAACCAATCGAAGCCATACCACCATGGCACCAACAACCTCGTTCAGTAGGGAGTATCCTTGTCCGTGATGATCGCATGCCCATGTTGATGTCGGACTAATAAGCTCCTACCGGTTAGAAAACGGCCTGTCTCGGGACTCCGTAACTGTCTCGGGAAAAACGAACGGGCCCATACATGGCGACGTCGCCGTCCGACACCAATCAGCCTCGAGGCAGGCGCACTCATGGCAGCGGCGGCGCCCACCTTACCTTGCCTCGTCTTCGACTACGGCGGCGAGCAGCAGCGCACGAAGCTTTTCAGCGTTTCCGACGGCGCGCACCGCGCGTGCGAGGTCGAGGAGCTGCGGGGCAAGCGGAGCTGGCCCACGTCGGCACGTCGCACGGCTGGGTGCTCGCGTGGGACCCGGCGACCGCGCCACGTTCCTGTGGAACCCGCCGCGCGCTCCGGGGGCCGCCGCCGACCAGATCGCGCTGCCGCCGCTGGCGCAGCCGCCGCCCTTGCGGTCCGTCTGCGCGCTGTCTGGCGACCCATCATGCTGCACGGTCGCCGGCGGACGATGCACGGTTCTGCTCGCCGAGCCGCCGCAGAGCACCATCCTGTGGTACTGCCACGCCGGCGGCACGGCGTGGACCAGGCACGAGTACGACCTGGGCAGCGCCAGCATCCGGGTGCCGGAGGGGGACGCGTGGTGCAAGCGCACCGTGCACCGCCTCGCGTCGTGCCGGGGCAGGTTCTACTACCCCCACTCGTCGACCCGGTGCGGCGTGATCGGCTTCTCCCCAGCCGCCGGCGCCGGGCTGCCGGAGCTCGGCACCGTGCCGATGAAAATGGTGCGGCCCCGTATCCCTGAGGGCGACTTCATGGCGACGGCGGCCACGTATCTTGTTGAGATCGGCGGCGACCTCCACACGGTGTGCGTGTGCCATGGCATCGACATCACCAGCGTCGCCGACGTCGGCGTCTACAGGATGGACTTCGCCAAGCAGGAGCACGTCAGGGTGGAGAGCATCGGCGATCGGGCTATTCTAGCAGGCTCCGGCAGCGGCTTTGGAGGGTGGTGTCCGGCCACCTAGTTCGGGCTGCTGCCCAACAGCGTCTACTGGATGAGCTCGGTGGACAGCCGGTTGCATGTGTTTTACATCGAACTGGGAGCAGAGGAAGTGCACGAGCCATGCAAAGGTGTTGCAGAGCCATCACGCAAGCCATTTTGGATAATTCCTGCGCATCCATGAACATCCGCATACGTATGGCTTTTGGTGCATCAGCATGCCTTTTGCTAACTATTGTTATCCTGAGTCAAATTATCTCAGGTTTGATCAAGTTTACGGGAACAAAAATCATGTCTAAACTACTAAATAAGTAAATTATAAAAATATATTTCATGATTGATTTGGTGGTGTTGTACATATACTCCCTCCTGCATCCTAAATTATTAGTCATTTTAGCATTTCTAGATATACAATTTTTATTATGCATCTAGACATAATATATATCTAGGAGCATAACAAAATTTATACATTTAGAAAAATCAAAGCAAATAATTTGGGACGGAGTGAGTATTGGGGTAAAAATATAAGTACCAGGTTACAAGTGGCACGACTGGGCTAGATTCGAGATAGGGGCGCGGCAACCACTCAACGATAGGTATGTTAGGTTTAGTTATGGCACCTCTGCCATTACATGCCATTACAACAATTCTGTAATTTAAATTTCCTAAGTCACCATGCCTTCCATTCCATGTCACCATGACCTTCCATTCCATGTCACCATGGCTCGCTATGGTACCCTCCTCCCAAACTTCACATCCATAACATATTTTCACGAAATGAAAGGACATCCTTTATTTGTTAGGCGAGTGAAAAAATGAGAAAAGTAATACACTCTCGCAGTACCAGTTATCCTCCACTATAAATGCCGGTCAATCATTGTTCAATAAGACATGTTGATAGTTTTTTATTGAGTAGGAAGGACACGTGACTGACTAATGAAAGGATCCAAAAATATTGAAAGTTTAATTGGGATCACGAACAGATCGAATAAGGTTCAGGGCATTACAATTGAGGCATTACAATTGAAGTTTGCAAATGATCAACGGTAGCATAAAACTCTTAGAAACACTCTTATTTCATGACAAATTCACAATCTCCATGAACCCTTGCCGGCAGCAGGAGCCTTGTTCATTCCTCATTTCTTGATGAAAGCGACGGTCTGCTCCTACAGCTCGACGCCCTACTCGGAGTTCCAGATGTAAAACAACAAATCAATTGTGAGACACGTATAAAACAGCATTGCAAACATCAAATTTGGGGGAAAATCAAACTAAATTTCGTCCAATGGGTAGATGAAATTTCAAATTTCGTCTACCCATTGGATGAAATTTGATTTTGTCTATCCATTAGACGAAATATAAATTTCGTCATGCTATCCTAAATGAAAACAGTAATAAATTGTTAATTCATGCATTAATATAATTTCGTCCGACGGTTAGATGAAATTCCTATATTTCGTCTACTGAAGGGACGAAATTAGTGCATTTCATCTATCCACCGGACAAAATCCATATTTCGTCCAACCAGCAGATGACTATGACCTATTTTTGTAATTTGAGAATTTCATAGTATTTTTCTGTAATTTGAGTTAAAATTTGTATTAAAAAAAATCGTTGTGAAGTGATAAAATATTAGCCTGGTCAGGAGTTTTGCCATGAATTACCTCCTCTAGAATTTATCTATGAAATCTTTTAGCTGGTACTCCCCTATGAGGATTTCCAGAACATCAAGCAAAGTTGTCAAAGTAGCATAAACCTTCTTCATTTCCATAGCCCTAGCTCCCATCCGGATCATAGCAAACAAAATGGAATAGCACGAGCAGTATCGTATCACACATAAGATTTATTTCAAGGAATGACATAACGGGGTAAGCCCTAGAGGGGTATATATTTAGGACTTAGGAGGATAGGATAGGCGAGACTGCATTGTTTCCATTGAATTAATGAAAATTGATTTGACAGCCTGAAGGAAAATTGAATTTATAAAGGGCACGGAAAGCCCTTTATAAACACCTGGAGAATAGAATAACACTCAATTAGCTTAGCATCAATCCTGTTTAAAAACGTGGCCTAGTTTTGGTTCCACAAATTAGATTCTGCTCTAGCGGACAGAGTAGATGGATCACTCAACCCTATTTCTTGTTGATGGAGGAGAACCCAAAGGGGGAGGGATGTTATAACATGACATAATAGTAGCTTCAGTGAGAAGTTCTACTTGACATAGTAGCACTGTGAGACTCTAGTGGTTCGACAATAAGAAGGCAATGAGCTACCTAGCAGACATCAAAGAATGCATAGAGAATGAGTAAGCAGCAAACCACAACCAACAGCATGCATATATCATCGTAAATTCCGAAATCATCACAATTTCACTACATTGACATACACGATATCACAAATTGCTAATAGAAATGCAGTTTAAGCACACAGCCAGTCACCAAAAGCCCGATGTGCAGGCAAACCCTTCTGGGCACAGTAAACTTGAATTGTACTCTTTAGAAAATATCAAATTTTTGACTGGCAGCTAGTAGAAAAAAGAACTAGGAAGTTATGTTCAACTAAATTCCATCACAGCCACATACAAAATTTTGAGACCCTACTGCTCGAGTCACCAGGAAAAGAAAGCAAACCACAATCCCTTAACAGAGAGTCAAAGAGAGGCCATACTCTGTCCTCAGAACTAAAAGTTCCTGATTCCCTGAGTCTTTCGGCTCATGTTGCATGTCGTCATTGACCCAGCCATAGCACAGGCTCTTGTATTCAAGATAGAAATACCAAAGTAACTGAATGTCATTTTGCCAATCAACTGAAGCCCCGCCCTTCTTAGCAAGTTTTTGCTGCAGGATTCCATGGAGGGGGACATGGGAAGTCAGAAATAGTCGACAGAGTAATGAGCTGGCTGAACGGAGAACAGAGTAGTACTAGTGCAGCAAGTTGGGTCATGTCTTGCAGTGAGAGGAAGCATACCTGAATCAAGGATGGTAAACATGCCTTGAACTGCAGATAGGAAGCCCTCTCCATTTGTTTGCTGGGATCCAGATTCAAAGGCATTGCGTAGGCTCGTTCACAAACTGCAGCGAGGCCAGAATGATTACAGTCAAATCATTCTAGTACCAGGCAAAGCACAAGATGGCAACAGACAATAGCGGCAGTGCAGATGTTGAGGGGTCCACAAATCAGTTGAGCAGGTCAGGTTGTACCCAGTGCTGGAATCAGCCGTCAGGTGCCACAAACTCACTAGCCAGACAGACGCGGCGACTACCCCAGACTCGAGAGTAGTCTAACTAAGAAGGGCTAACAGTTCCCACCTCATAAACGCAAAACGCAAAATTTTGCGAAGGAATCTTGTTAATTTGAAGTACTAAATGAAGTCTATTTACAAAACTTTTTGCATGGATGGGCTGTAAATCACGAGACGAATCTAATGAACCTACTTAATCCATGATCTACAACAGTGATGCTACAGTAACCATCCGCTAATTATTGCTTAATCATGGATTAATTAGCATCATTAGATTCGTCTCACGATTTACAACCCATCTGTGCAAAAAGTTTTGTAAATAGATTTCATTTAGTACTTCAAATTGGCAAGATTCCTTCGCAAAAAATTTTGCGTTTACATGTAAAGGGAGGCCTAAAACTAAAAGAGGAACACAGATGCGGAAGGAGAAGAAGAGGGGGAGGCACGTACGGACCTCGGCGTCGTCGTCCTGGATGCCGCCAGAACCGGTCGATGCTGGCCGGCGGGCGGCGGGCGGCGGGCGGCAGGCGGCGGCCGAGGCTCGTGGTGGCGGCGGTTGACTGGTCGTCGAGAGGCAGCCCGGGGGGTTTGGGTTGGGCTTAGGCCGTTGGTTGGGGCGATGTTCTAGCCTGCCTTCTCGATTAAGCAGCACGGCCGTGTTGACAATCAAAATTGGCAGCAATCTGTACAGACCAGTCTGACCGGTCGAAGCGTCTGTAGCCGGTCTAGCATGATCGACCGGTCTGACCGATCCAAGTGGAATCCGAATACAATTAGGGATTTTAATAGATTTAGATCTTGTAATAGAATTTCTTACGGGATAAGTCCACCCCACCCTATAAATATAAAGGGTCACGGCCGGGTATCCAATCGATTAAATACAAAAAAAACTTTTATCTTTTTACTTTTTTTGCCCTAGATTTTTCTCATCTACTATCTGCTGTTCCTCTTTCATCTCTACGTCGATTGAGGGCGTTCTAGATGGTCTGCCGACCCTAGAGCAACCCTGCGTATGCCTGCCCCGACGGGTCCTCGTTGGTCTCGCCGCCGGTCTTCCCGGCGACAATCGGTCTGACCGGTATACCCGACCGGTCTGACCGGTATACCCGACCGGTCTGACCGGTTTGAGCATCGACGCTGCGTCGTGCCGTCGCTCGCTGCGCATTCTAGCGTTTTGGTGTGTTGGCCCTAGTTCTGCGCCAACATACATTTTGGCGACTCCGCTGGGGAAAAGAAAAAATAAATCAGTTGCCATGACTGGTATTCCTAAACCTGGTGAAGTTGATGCTGCCAATATCCTGAGGCCGAATGTTCAACAATTTCCGGCCGAGCATCAGAAGATTCTTGATGACATCCAGAAAAAGATCAGAGAAGAGAAGAAGAAGGAGATTCAAAGGCTGGAAGAAGAAGCCATGAATCAGTACATCTCGCACTTCTCCATCGACCGACAAGGGAAGGTCACGACGGATGCCGACTTCGATGCTTCACACTTTGAGGTGAACTTCGATGAGAACAAGCAGCCTGCCCTTAATTCTGAAATAGCTAATGTTATAGATGATGCTGTTTCTTCTCATGTGAATAATAAGTTGAAATTTATTGGTCAAAATATGCATGATATGTTTGATGATCGTTTTAGCCGAATTAAAATACATCTTGGTATGAAGTCTGTTGGTAATAATGCATCTACATCTAATACCGATAAGACAATACGTGGTTCGGCAATTCCAACTAATAATGCTATTGTGACTAATTCGACTAATCAGCAAAGCCGAATTAATTATAATGCTTCACCTAATGCCAATGTGCCATATGGGGCATCAAGTTCGTTGCGATATTCTACATCACCGAACTTTGCTCAACCTAATAATACACCGATCACAAATCGGCTTAACGCCGATGATGTTGGATCAGATAGTATTAAAGAGGAGGTGATTAAAATATTTCGGCAAACTTTTGGTATAGAGACTAAAGCCAAATGCCGATCTTATCAAAGACCATACCCTGAGAATTACGATTATGTTGCATATCCTCAATGGTTTAAAATTTCTAAATTTGTTAAATTCACTGGTGATGATAGTAGAACTACATTGGAGCATATTGGTTAATTTATTATACAATGTGGTGAAGTTAGCACTAATGATATTTACAAATTGATATTATTTTCTTTATCTCTATCGGGTGCTGTATTTACATGGTTTGTTTCATTGCCACCCAATTCAGTTTTCACTTTTGCTGATTTAGAGAAAAAATTTCATGATTATTTCTTTAGTGGTGAAACTGAATTGAAATTGTCACATCTTGCATCGGTAAAGCAAAATATACATGAAAGTGTTTCTGAGTATATTAGAAGATTTAGAGATACTAGAAACCGATGCTATAGTTTGACAATTTCTGATAAAGATTTAGCTGATCTAATACTTGATTTTCATAAAGCAAAGCTAGAGGGACAAGAATTTCTAGATGTTAGTCAAGTCCTACAAAAAGCTCTGGCTAATGAAAGCCAAGCTAAAGAAGCTAGAGATTCTCAAAAGTCTAATGAAAAACCTAATTGTCCTGTTTATGTGCTTGGGTGTGTATACCGCTAAATTTGTTTGGCCCTCCAACGATAAACCTTGCGTTTGCGGTTCTCTTAAGCCGATTCACAAGGATCGGCAAGAAAGATTTACCTTTGATGTATCCAAATGTGAGAGAATATTTGATGAATTATATAAGAATGGATACATCAAGATGTCGCATGTCATACCATCGCTTAAAAAATTAAAGCGGCAAGCTTATTGCAAGTTTCATAATACTTTTCCTTATGCGACTAATGATTGCAATGTGCTTCGAAGGCAAATTCAATCAGCTATTAATGAAGACCGAATAATTATTCCACAAATAAAGGTGGATCAGAATCCTTTCCCTGCACATACACATATGCTTGAATTGAGTAATCCTAAAGTGTTAATTGGGCCAAATCAAGCCGAATCGGCAAAAGAAAAAAAAATATAATTATTGGTGAAGAGAGATCTGAGCTTTCGAAATCTCACCAGAAAGCTCCAGCAAAAGAAGGTCCCTGAAGATTTATGGAACAATTTAATGCTCGGGGGGGGGGGGGGGGTAGAAACAGAAAAAAGGAGCCGAGCCTGCGAAGACCGGTCTGGAAACCGGTCTGACCGGTCACTCTGGGAATTCTGGAAAGAATTCCAGAAACAAGAAAGAAAAAAAAGGCCGAGTTTTAAAAAACTCTTGGCCAAATATGATAAGAAAGGAGTCGTCCAGAAGCAGAAGGGACGGCCAGACAAAGTAAAGGATACAAAGCCATCATCGTCTCAAGAGCAATCAAGTTTAAGTCGTGGTAATTCATTTAATGAACCGATTGCTCCATGGTATTGCTGGTATCCTTGTTGTATGCTTTTGGATTATAGTAGGATGCACATGCAGTCATAATATATTTATTATCCTCATATATATCCAAGTTATGCTTTGTAAAGACCGATTAGCGATAATCTGGTCAAGAAAGACATTAATTGCAGCAAAGAGTGTGATAAGAGCATAAAACAAGATTCAAAATATCTACAACCGAGGTGGTGTCCTTCAGGCTTGTCTCACACCCAAAAGAGGAGGCTGCAACGGATGCGCAAGAACGAGTCCATGGAATAGCAAGCGGAGGTTGTACCAACAAGATCAGCGACCATGAAGCAGGTATGGAGGCCTAAGCAAGTTGTTTCGTCATCAGCTTGAAGAAGAAGCAAGATATGGCCGATAAATGGTTATCACCCTTAGCACAAAAAATAACTGATGTATTCATCGCCCTTAGACAATTTTGGTTCAGAAGAGTGTTCTTTGGCACGCAAGCTTTGCCAAAGAATAGGAGGGCATATGTTGACAACCAAAATTGGCAGCAACCTGTACAGACCGGTCTGACCAGTGCGCTCAAGCGGTCTGACCGGTCGAAGCATCTGTAGCCGGTCTGGCACGACCGACCGATCTGACCGGTGGGTCTGACTGGTCCAAGTGGAATCTGAGTACAATTAGGAATTTTAATAGATTTAGCACTTATAATAGGATTTTTTGCAGGATAAGTCCACCCCACCCTATAAATATAAAAGTTCATGGCCGATTAGGGTATCCAATCGATCAAATACAAAAAACTTTTATCTTTTTACTTTCTTTTTGCCCTAGCTTTTTTCCATCTAATATCTATTGTTCCTTCTTCGTCTCTACGTCGATTGAGGGCGTTCTAGGTGGCCTGCCGATCCTAGAGCAACCCTGCATGCGCCTGCCCCGACGGGTCCTTCCCGGGCGACATTCGTTGGTCTTGCCGCCGGTCTTCCCGGCGACAACTGGTCTGACCAGTATACCTGACCGATTTGACCGGTCTGAGCATCAGCGCTGTGTTGTGCCGTCGCTCGCTGCGCGTTCTAGCACTTTGGTGTGTTGGCCCTAGTTCTGCGCTAACAGACCCATGGCCATAGCGGATCACAGGCAAGCCAGCTTTTTGAGGAAATTTTATTAATATTTTTATACTAGGTTGGTTTGTGAACGAGCGTACGCAAACTTCAATCTAGCCACCGGATTAACATACAAGAGGCATTGAAAGAGAGATAACTTTACAATTAACTGTCCGTCCTTAAATTAGGTAATCATACATTTGCAAATCCCCATCCTACCCTCCCTGCGCTCTCCCCTTGAATGTTGATCCGGTAGCCTAAATTAAAGTTTGCATAGTTTCCACAGATAGATTGGTTTGCACTTGTGTAACACCCCGGTGTTAATTTTATGCTTAATTTGCTAATTATGATCCTAATTTGGTCATTAGTGTTAATTAAGCATGCGTAGTATACTTCGGTTTAGCTGAGTTCGATCCAGTTTTTCTCCCTGATCCGAGCCTCAAATCAAGTTTCGCCTAAACTCAAAGTTGTAGACCTTCTCTTCCTCTACAACTTCTATTTTGGCCAAATTCCAGTTCCCATATGAAATTTTGAGTTATGGATGGTCAAAATCGGGTCAAAACTTTTCAAACGTGGGCACTATGCTACCCTGTTCTTTCTTGTGCCCGTACACGCGTGCCCATGCCGCGACCCCGCATCGTTGCCGGCGACTCCACGTGTCGCCGCGCCGGCGATCCTCGAACTCCGCATTGCGCGTCCTTATCCCGAGCACGAGCCTCATCTATTTAAACCTCCCCTTCTCCCTTCTCCAGCTCAGGTCGAGCTCGTTGAACAGAGCTCATCGCCGGCGTCGATTCCGGCCGCCCCTCGCCATCCCGCCCTGATTTCCACGCGCCCAGAGCCGCTCCGCCTCGCCCCGAACCTCCTCCGCCCCTCCATGAGCTCGGCCGAGCCCTCCACTCCTGCGCCGCCGCAGCCGCCATTACCGCTCCGCCCAAGGTTTGCCCCGCCGTCGATCTCCTACCTGCGGCCTCCGTTTTCTTCGAGTGACCACTCAAATCGACTGTATGTGATCCAGGGAAGCTCATGCTCCCCTTCGTTTTGTGTGTTTGGCGAGTTTCCACGCGCGTTCCCAGCCATGCCGCCACGCTCGCCGCCGTCGCACGCCACGGGCTGCCCTTGCGCGGCCCTGGGCCGAGCCTCCACGCGCTTCGACACCGGCTGGCCGCGCTGGTGCTCACCCCGCTCCACAGCGCCGCCGCTTGGCCCTATGCTGGCCGGAGCCACAGCGCCGCCACCGCACGCCATGGCCGCCGCTGCCCCTAGGCCGCCGTCAAGATCCCTCCTCCGGTCTCTCTCCGCCCCAACCGACCCTGCAGCAAGCTTCCCTTAGCCCTAGTGAAGCTCCACGGCCCGGCGCCGTTCGCCTAGCCTCGCCAGAGCTCGCCTGGCACCACCGCCTTGCGCCGCCCGCCCCTGCTCGCCACGGGCAAGCCGCGTCCGGCCGTCCCCAACCCCGATTTGACCCACCACGAGGTAGCTCTCTACCTCCTCAAGCTATTTCCCTACTTTCCCCTCGCCGCCGGCGAGCCTAGCGGCCGGAAACCAGCCGGCACCGCCCTCCCTATGCCCCTCCCCTATTTTTGGCCGGCCAAGGGCCGAATTGCAAGGCCCCAAATAATTCCAGGGTCCCCGGTGTAAGTTTCCAGGGGCCTGTTTGCAAAGTTCTTTTTCCTTTTCTTTTTCAAAAATAGTGAGCTTGCAAATTCAGTTACAAATTGTAGAAAAATCATAAAATAGCAAACGAAAAAGTTTTGGAATCCTTGTAAGTAGATCTACACAGTGGAATCATAATATGATGGGTGTTATTTGATAACATTTACTATAAAAATAGATTATGCTTGTTAAGGTTTTAAATGCTAGTGTTGCTTGTGTTTTTCGTAACTGAAGTTCTAGTGCTCCAAATGATGTAAAAATTCTGTGGTAGGCTATTGTTGTGATGTGTGTGCTGTGGTAAAAATTTCAAGTTCATTGAGTGCAGTATGACCAAGTTATTGACTTAACTCGTTGAATGCTGAGTAAATGGTTTATAAATAACAGAATTTTATATATATGTATAATGAGTTTCCTCTGCCCTTGGATGGTATTCATATGCCTTCTAAACATTTAACATGGCCATGTGCTTACAGAAAATGTTGATTTGTGTCTTTATCTTGCTCTCATCTGTTTAAGTTCAATTAAAACTTGTTTTGTGGGTGCTAATTAAGTTATAAATCCTGAGCATGCAATATTTATATAATAGCCTCGTATTTGCATGTGTATTTCACTATAAATTGCTAGGCTCATAATCTATATGCATGTTTTTAGATCTTTCTTTTTCAACTTGTCTTGCTAGTTTTACATTGTTTTGTTCCGGCTATAGTTTTCTTTTTATGTTGTTAAGTAAATCCTTTTTCTGCATGTGTACTTTTCAGAAACATATTTTGTTCAGTTGTAGATCTTTCCAACTCTGTTATGATCAGTTTGTAGGTTGCTTTTGTTGGGCTTGCTGAAGTTGCTTGCTAGTGAAATAAATTGTTCTATTTGTTCTTTCTTGCTTTATATCTTTGCTTAGCCTTTTCTAAACAAGCCGGTAATGCTTTTTAGTAGGAAATACTTCAGGCTAAAATAAATTGAATGAACTCTCATATTGTAGCACCAACCCGTTTTTGCCTTTTGAGCTTGTTTGTAGTGTTTACTCGATAAATGATTGCCCAGTCATATTTTTCTTCTTAATCGTATTGCCTTGCATTACATCATGAACTCCCATGCATCAGGGTTGTTTTCCTGAAGTTCATGTACTTGCATTGTTGCCTATCATTTAGGTACGGTAGACGTACAATGTGTGGACGGGAAGCACGTGCTGACAGAACCGAACCACAAGACGGTGTTGGGTGGACGCGTCCTGAAAAGTGAAGGACCCGCTGGAGCAACCGAAGACCCGGCTCAAAGTCGGAAGGGCCCAAGGCCTTGTTAGTACTAACACTAGCTTAGTGTTACTCCTAGGCAAGCCCCGGAGCATAATCCTTAATTTTAATATTCAATGTTATTATTTAAGTATTGTGCATTTACGTTGCTAGGAGTTGTATGAAACCCTAGTATGCATGTTTCTCCCTAGGTACCTATGAGTCTCTACTAGTATACAGGTGTCGTTAGAAATGCTTTGCTAAGTAGGAACTCGGTAGAAGTCGAGTGATTCCTGTCACTCGCGAGATATAGGTCTTGTTACTTATGGAAAAGTTGCGGGAGAATGAATCAGTGAGGAAAGAAAATGGAGACCAGGCGGAGATGAATTTGGTTATGGATATGGAATGAATAGAAAGTGAGCCTCCGCCTGTGTCGATTGAGGACCGTACCGTTGTAGGCACTACTGATCGAGGATTGAACAGTACTAACCACATGCCGGAAGTAGGAGGTAGTCGAAACCGGTAAGCTAATTACCTAAATTGCGTCGGAATCTGATTCTCGACCTGCGGTGCTGGGCAAGGGTTGACGGATGGGATAGTCGTCCACGGGTTCACGCGGTGTTCGCACGTGTGGGCCTCCTCATTCGGGTGCTTGGCGGGCTTGATTCAGGCTTCGGGGTAATCGTGGGAATGGTTGCTCGGTGTGACTCGACGGATTCGCACTTGGCATGTGAGTTAGGTCCACCTTGCAATGTTAAATCGGATCGATTCGCCGTGACTCGCGAATATGAGAACCTTGATCTCTCTGTCACATCGTAGTAAAAGATGGAATTGGGAATGGAAAGTTGGGAATATGAGGTATGACTGTGGTACTCTGAAAAGATAATGTGATCAACCATGCGTGCTCTAGATGTTCAGGCAAGCCTAGTTGGTATTTGTATAATAAACTTGAGCTAAAATATTGAAAGTAAGGATTCACTGTTAGTAGTTTTTCGGCAAAATAACCCCAGAGCCAAACAGCTTTGCATATCTAGGAGTCGGCTAAGTATATACCACTAGTCGGGTAAGTCTTGCTGAGTATTAGTATACTTAGGGTTTGTTGTTATCCTGTTTTCAGGTACCTGCTGCTGGTTGAAGCTAACTAGGATTCACATCAGTGGGCTCGATGTGACGTCCTCACGACTATGTAGATAATGTTGTTTTCAAACCGAGCTTTTATTTAATTTCCACTGCATTTTGAACTTTGATGCATTACCTAAACACATTTTGTTAAGCTCTGTTTTGTAATTTAAAATTTAAGAAACTTCTGTCTGCTTGTAATCATCTTTGCTCGCCTTCGGGTGAGACTTCCAGTGTTTTCGATCCTTAACCCAACAGGCTACCGGATTACACCGTTTTAAGTGCGCGGTGACTTGATTAACACTTAAGATGATAGTTAGCGCACTTAAGCCGGTTTAATTTAGGCGGTTCTGTCACAACCTGATATGTAATACAGGCATCTCTCTCTCTCTGTATGTGTGCATGCAATGCAATTTCAAGCATCTCTTGTTAGAGATAAAAAGGTTTTATGTAACAGATAGTTTTGGATTGTGATCGGCCTGGTAGTTGTATCCTATTAGGAGATCTGTTGTAATAAGTTTAGATTCCTCTGGCCGATCTATCTCCAAGACTATATATATGTAGCATTTGCAACTTGTGACTAATTCACACGCATACACCAGAGACCCAAGTTAGGGCTTGGTGCTTCTACCTATAATCTGACTATCTTTACATGGTATCAGAGCCACTCCTCCATACATCTACAATGGTGAGTTCCTCTTCTTCGACTCCCACGCTGGGTCATCCGGTGATTGAGAAACTCTCCAAGAACAATTATGCTGTATGGAAGATTCAAGTTCTTCCTGCAGTGCGCGCTGCACATCTAGCAGGCTACCTTGACGGCACATCCGTCGCCCCTGCTGCTGAGATCGAAGATAAAGAAGGGAAGAAGCTGATGAATCCTGCGTACGCCGCATGGGTGACTAAGGATCAGAACCTCCTCAGCTATCTGTTGTCAACGCTCTCACGAGATGCGCTGGCAGAGGTGTCCACTTGTGCAATGGCGGCGCAAGTCTAGAGCACCCTGGAAGGTATCTATGCCTCCCAGACTCGAGCTAGGGCAGTCAACATCAGAATTGCCTTGGCTAACACCAAGAAAGAGAACCTGACGATCACAGATTTCGTCGGGAAGATGAAGGCCCTGGGGGATGACATGGCATCTGCTGGCACACCCCTAGGAGATGAAGAATTAGTCCAATATATCCTCACTGGTTTGGTCATGGAATACAATCCCATTGTTTCTGCAGTGCTTGCTCGTGTGGAACCAATTACTATTAACGAGTTGTACTCCCAGCTGTTGAGTTTTGAGCAACGTCTTGACTTTCTGAGTGGTGGATCCAACTCCTCAGCAAACAGTGCATCACATGGTGGAGGCTATCACGGTGGATACCGTGGTGGTCGTAACAGCGGTGGTCGTCATCGTGGTGGCCGCTTAGGTGGACGCGGATCACACCGTGGCAACAACAATAATGGTGACCGCTCCAACAATGGTGGTGCAAGGCGCCATACAGGAGGAAGGTGCCAGGTCTGTTTCAAGCCGAATCATACAGCGGCTGAATGTTGGCACATATTTGATGAGGATTACGTGCCGGATGAAAGGCACGTCGCTTCTGCTGCTGCTGCTTCCACTTCATACAAAGTTGATACAAACTGGTACACCGACACCGGTTCCACTGATCACATCACCAGCGAATTGGAGAAGCTATCTATGAGGGAAAAATACAATGGCAATGATCAAATTCATGTCGCCAACGGCTTAGGTATGTAAATTAGACACACTAGTCAAACTGTTATACATACCCCCATTCGAGATCTTGTTCTTAATCGTGTTCTACATGTCCCTGAAGCCTCAAAAAATATGATATCTGTTCATAAACTTGCTGCTGACAATAATGTGTTTCTTGAATTTCACCCTGATTTCTTTCTTGTTAAGGATCAGGCTTCGAAGAAAACTCTTCTACAAGGAAGATGTAGACGTGGCCTATACCCCCTTCCGGCTGTCTCTCCACAATCGCAGAAGCTTGCCTGTGCAGCCGCCAAACCATCATCTACCATCTGGCATAGTCGCCTAGGACACCCTTCATTTTCTATTGTTCATCAAGTTATTAGTAAAAATAATCTTCCTTGTGCTAGTGAATCAAATTGAGTCTCTGTTTGTGACGCTTGTCAGCAAGGAAAAAGCCATCAGCTTCCATATCCTATTTCCACCAGCATATCTATTGTCCCTTTACAGCTTGTGTTTTCTGATGTATGGGGTCCTGCCTCTCAATCAGTTGGCAGGAAACAATACTATGTTAGCTTTGTTGATGACTTTAGCAAGTTTACTTGGATATATCTTCTAAAACACAAGTCTGAGGTGTTTCAAGTTTTTAAAGACTTCCAAAATCTTGTTAAAAGATGTTTTGATCGAAAAATAATTGCAATGCAAACTGATTGGGGAGGCGAATATGAAAAGCTAAATTCATTCTTCAATAAAATTGGTATCTCTCATCATGTTTCTTGCCCACATGCTCACCAACAAAATGGGTCTGCCGAATGCAAACATCGACACATTGTCGAGGTTGGTCTCTCTTTTGGCCCATGCCTCAATGCCTTTAAAATTTTGGGATGAGGCTTTCTTAGCTGCTACATACTTGATCAACAGAATGCCTAGTAAAGTAATTGACAATTCTACTCCTTTAGAGTTGTTGTTTGGCCAAAAGCCTGATTATTCTGCTCTCTGCATTTTTCGTTGTGCATGTTGGCCCAACCTAAGACCATACAACTCTAGAAAGCTTCAATTGAAATCCAAGCAGTGTGTCTTCTTAGGCTATAGTAATCTTCATAAAGGTTTCAAATGCTTAGACATTTCCACCGGAAGAGTCTATATCTCCCATGATGTTGTTTTCGATGAAGGGGTGTTTCCTTTTGCCTCTCTTCATTCAAATGCTGGAGTTCGTTTGCGACCTGAAATCCTTCATGTTCCTCCATCTAGTACTGATCAAAGGGGGGAAGTAATAGCTGATCAGTTGTCTAATTTTCATGTCAATCCTGATTCAGTAATTTATTCTAAGGCTAATGATGTTTTTTTGGTGAAGAAAATGAACACAAAATCACAGCTCCACAGCAGGATAGAGAAGGCGTGGAACCTGAGGAGCAGAACGACAGCACGTCAGAATCTCTATCACCCCTCGACAGGCAGCTAGGCATATCCATCTCGGATCAGGTGCAGGCCAGTCCGCGGCAACCACATGTTATCGAGGGAGACAACGTCTCCACCTCGCCAATCGCAGTACACAGTGCGCCAATTCAGGTGGATCTGGTGGGGTTAACTGGCACCGGAACTGTGCCTGACTCTGAACCAACAAGGTCATCTATGCCAGGTCATACTGTGCTGCAGGAGCAACAAAATACTACAAGACCAGTCACTCGATTGCAACGTGGTATACGGAAGCCCAAAGTGTACAGTGATAGCACGGTCAGTGTCACACCCTGAAATTTTTGGATTTCAGGACGTGATTAAAATTAAAAATAAATCAATAATTTTCTCATAGTTTTAAATTTTTTCCCAACATTTGTTTTCTTCACAAAGAGTTTAGTGTAAAAGAAAATAAATATTGGTTGTTTTCTAAATTAAATAAGGTTGTTTTGTTTGTGTTGCATTCGTGCTGAAATGCATTGTTTTATTGTTTGTTGTCCAATTTGAATTTGAATTCTCTTGAATTTAAATTTGAATTGAATTGTTTGAATCTCTTTGTTGAAAAAAAAGAAGAAAACCTCTCTCTTCTTCCCTATCGTTTTTGGCCCAACCCACCTCCCTCTTCCTTTCTTTTCCTTCTTTCCCCGCGGCCCAAACTCCACCGCTGGCCCAACTCCCTCTCCTTGGCCCAACTCGCACCCCCTCTCCTCTCTGCCACCGATAGGTGGGCCTTACCTGTCGGGGCCGTCGTCTTCCTCCCGTGGGCGACTCGGACTCAAGGAGTCCGGCCGCCGCACGCCCCGTGCCACTCCTTCCTTCTTGGCCCGCACACCAAGGCCCGGTCCCCGCCCTATATAAGCACCGCCCCACCCCTGGGAACCCCTCTCCAACCCGCACCGCAGCCTTCACCGCGAACCCTAGCCGCGGCCGCCATTGGAGCTCGGGAGCTCCGGGCCGCCGTCATCCCGCTGCTCCGCCGCCTCCACTCAACGCCCGTGTGTCCCCGGACCTTCGCCGTAGGGTGAGGAACGCAGCGCCCCTTTCCTTTCCCTCTCTTCTGCTCTCCCTCGCGTGCTATAACTCGTAGTCGCCACAGCGCCGCCTCTCGCCGCCGAGCATGCCCGCCGCCGTGTCTGTGCCCCCGAGCCGACCCTCTAGACGCGTTCCCCATCGCGTGTAACCTCTCGCAGGCCAACCCGAGCTCGAAACGGTGCCTGGACGGCCGATTCTGGCCATCGCCAGCGAGCTCGCCGCCGCCGCGAAAGCCGCCGCTGGACGCACCAGCGCCGCCGCCGCCTAGCCTCGCCGCCGTCGCTCTGCGCCGCCGCCTGCGCCGCCGCATCGCATCCCCACCCTCAGATCTAGATCCGACGGCCGAGATTAGATCTAAACCCGAGTCAACAGCCTACATACCGGTCAACACTTGATAACTTTGCAAAAGAGCCCCTCAGTTTATAGGAAATCAACCCGCAGTCCTAACTAGTTCAAAAGTATTCACAAATCAGCCATGTTTCTTCTGTTTTAAACCCTGTGGTTTTACAAATTAGAACCCGCCATCCAGGACCCTTTCTTTTGCAAGCTAGCCCTTGAAGTTTAGGTTTAATTTCATTTTAGTCCCTGGTTTCTTCAGATCTAGCTCCTGGAAGCTCTATTTCTTCACAAATAAGCCCCTGAAACCCTGTTTTAGCCATAACTTCTTCGTTTTAGCTCCGTTTTCATCGATTCTTGCTCTCACGTGATCCTTGTGACGTGTGCAGTAGCTTTATAACCTTTTTATCCTCTGTGAGAACACTTTTTTGTGTCTCACAAATATTTTTTCCATTAGTCCTTAGCCCTTTGGTTAATCGCGACTAAATCCTTACTCATTGTTTATCCCATAGTTTCCACGTCCTAGCTCCGTTTTCCGTGTTTCTTGTGCTCTCGTAACCGTAGCAGCGAGCTCTATCCTTTAGTATGCTCTTTTAAAGCCTTTCTTTTGTTCTGGTGTATTGTTCTTAGATGTATCTTGTTGTTTGCTTTGTATGTTTGCCCATGGTTGCTTCGAGTAGAAGGATCGCTGTTCGAATATTGAAGAATCAAGTTCCCCAAGTGAGCAAGAGCTGAAGGGCAGTAAGAGTAGATTTTCATTGGTGAAAAGCAAGTGACCCTAACCATCTTTCTATCTATGCTTATATACAAGAGTACTTGATTTAATTGGAACATGGAGAACCACCCAAGAAAACCGTACAACCACAATACCATATGGCTCTGGTCTTGGCTAAGTAATTAGATGATCTATATGTCGTGCCTGGGGTGTTTGATTGGTGGATTTTGGGTTATCGATATTTGAGGAGCGGGTGAAGGAAACTTCGTCTTCAGAGGTACTGCAGAAATCAAGGGACCAGTGCGTACATATAGTGATTCTTTGTAAAGGCCTCATAGCGTCCCTATGCAATCACACCTCGAAAGTGTGGTATTGTGCCTGATCAGCACATATGCGTGGTAGGGTTCAAAGTTCTTCGGAACTTTTACGCGAATTGTGGTGAAAGTGTACAACCTCTGCAGAGTGTAAAACTGATATATCAGCCGTGCTCACGGTCAAGAGCAGCTTGGACCCTCACATGATTTTTAAACTTAAAGATGGATTTAAATCATTTTCTGGTTATTTCTTGTGGCCTTGCTGAGTACCAACCATAAGTGTACTCACCCTTGCTTACTACTGCTCAGAAGGAGAAAGTTGTGGTGAAGTCTTTTGAAGATGTTGCTGAGTTCTAGGCGTACGCAACCCCCAGTCGATTGCCTGTGAAGTTTGGAGTCTCCGTTTCCAGGATAAGCTGTATAACTTTGATAGTCTTTTATTTGTTGTTTTTTCTCTTTTACGTGATACTGTTACTGATTATTTACTTATAATGTCTCTATATGTATGAAACTTGATCCTGGCATACATATAGTTATGCATTCGATTTTGTCCTTAAAACCGGGTGTGACAGAAGTGGTATCAGAGTTGTATCGACTGTAGGACGTAAGCCTAGTTAGCAATGGTCGTTTTCTAAGATTTCTTTTGATACAAAATCTATTTCTGTTTATTCCTTGACCCCCTCCATTGAATATTCTCACTCCTTAACTATTTTCTTCTCTCAATAAGCCTTGATAACTCACTTTATTTTTCACATGATCCTCTTTTCATTTGCACTTCCTCATTTGCAAATGTAAAATCCTCTATCTTTGTTTATTGACTTACTCTCTCCTTGAAAATTTTCCTTATTTATACTTGATCCTTGGTCAATCACCCCGTTTATGATTCTCGACACCCTCTCCTTTTCTTTCTACATAAATACCACTTTGGATTCACTCCTTCACTTTTGATTCCAAGGTATCTCTTTTAATTTAAAAATATTTAGATGATTCATGCCACGTACCCCAACCCGTCTAAGTCATCTGAAGATTAGAGCTGCCAGTTCCTCATGAAGAGCCAAGTTGAAGCAATTGGAAATTGTACCACTTGTCCACATTCTTGCTCAAGTTAGATGAAGAATTCAGCTTACCACCAAGGAATCAAGACCGAGCAAGGTTATGACACTCTCACTACCACTACAATCACGAAGGTGGAGTCAACGCTGGACAAGTTGAAGGAGACACGTGTCATCAACGACAAAGCTGGAAGATATAACCATGTTTATGAGTACCCCCTTACAGCTCTATTAACAACGTTTAGCATCGTTTTGACTATGTTGACTGGTGGAATTCGGTGTTTGCATGATGATGCTTGTCTTTATGACCTTATTTGATTCGCTTCTTTGTAATGATTGTTGGTGTATTGTGGGTCTTCTACCTATAGTGACATCGGTTGCCTAGATGGGTTCTTAGGTACCTTCCATCTCCTTGTTATCTTCTATCTTTCTACCTAATCCTTTAAAGGATGTCAAGAAAGAAGTCCAAGGCAACACTGATAATAGAAACCAAGCATCTGCAATGGTCAAACAAATGAGAGAAGCTGAAAAAAAGCCTTTTCCTTTTTGCTACTCCCATTATTTCTCCTCTCCACCTTGATTAATTGAAGGAGATATCATGGACTTTACCTTGTTGATTCAACCTTCCTTTATCCTTTATTCTCTCTACTGACCTTTTCCCTACCACCCAACCAGATGGTGAGTCCCAGCAGAAAGGAGAATGAAGACTTCAACATCCCAGCCCAAACTCAGGGACTACAAGCAATGATTCCAATCAGGGTCAACATCCAACAGCATGTTATAGAGCAAGCCTCATTTCCTAGGAGCGATAACCCTGTTAGCAGTGATAATCAAGTCCCAACTGGTCTGCCAGCGTTTGATAAAGAGAAGTTATTAGCTATGCAAGCTCTTGTCTAATAAGGAAGTTTGCAGCCTAATATAGCATCACCTCATAGCATGGAGTTGACCAAAGCAAAGGTCCCCACCGGACCGGTAAAGAGGCAAGTCGCCGAAGCATGGAACCGCCAAAGGAATAAGAGAAGTCGTGGAACACTAGAGCTGGAAATGGAAAGACCACATAAAGATATTAAGACCCCAGAAATATGCCAATGTTGTGAGTACTATGGTCGTCCATGTCTCCAAGAAGAAGATAGCTTAATGACATCAGAAGAAAGGCAACGTTACCATTCAGATATCAATAGAAAGTTATCTATGCAAGATCCAAACCTAGAAGGAGTTCCTCAAACTGAAGATAGTAATCAGACTATAAATCTCGAGGATTGGACTATCACTTTCAAAGAATATCAGCCTAAAAGAAGCAAGCAGCCTAAGAAACAAATTAGTAAAACAAGCCAAGAGAAGATGGAGTTACCACAACCATTGGCAGATAACTGATATATCAGCCGTGCTCACGGTCAAGAGCAGCTCAGACCCTCACATGTTCAACTTAATGGAAATCTATGGTTAATTCAATTGTTTAATTGTTCCAAGTTACTTGTTTACTTCAGTTTTGCTACTGCTTTTATAAATGTGGGTTTGGTTCATACATGCTTAGTAAATAGCTGCTAATGACTCAATTAAAATGCTTAATGCTTTGCTCAGCCAGCCTTTATTCCTTATTGTAAGCCTTGCATGTCATTTACTTTTCCAATATACTTGCTGAGTACGACATGTGCTCACCCTTACTATTACCACATCATCCAGAGCAAGATCAGTTTGAGGAGTTTCCAGAGGATATTCAGGACTTCTAGGTGTACGTTTACCCCAGTCAGCTACCTGTGGAGTTGGAGTATCCGCTGCTAGAATAAATGCGAACTGAAACGCTTATTTATTTATATTATGACTTTCGGCTTGGTTTGTAATAAATTTAACTTCGGTACTTTATGACATTGCTACTATTATTCACTATTGTCGTCATATGTCTATAATTTGATCCTGGCGCACATATGATTATTTGCTCGGTTTTATTCCTTCAAAACTGGGCGTGACAAATAAAGATTAGAAAGATACCACTAAACAAGGAGGGAATGCAACTTTTTTGCAATTATATGGACGCTCAGAATTGTTCTTATGGTCATTGTTGAAAAATTGAATATACACTGTCATCAAATCTTGATGAACAAAGCCTGTAGGCTGAAGTGATAGTTTGAAATTGTCATAAGAACATTCAAAACCACACATGGACACAACAGTAGGGCTGAAAAAAATGAGTATTAATAAAAGACCATAAAAGAAAACTGAAAAGCCATTAATAGTTTAAAAAGCTTCTTACGATTCTCCATTGTCATTGTTCTGAAAGTGTTGCAGACGAACATACTTTATATATGAAAGTTTCATATCATAACTAATGTTAATGTTGACAGATGAGTTTTCATCATCAAATGTTATAGATGCTGTCTTGTGCCTTTTCTTCTGGTCAATTGGACTGGAACTCATTGTTGCCTTCCTTTTAGCATATACTACAGTTAGAATGTTATGAATAATCAATAGGATGATACTACTAAGAAAAATAGTGAGATAGTAGCACAAAAAAGAAATGTTGAAAAAATCTGATCATGAAAGAAATGTTGTGCAGCACCAAATAGTTTGTCACACTCATCAAATGGAATATCATCATGTACTGGAGCACTTTTGTAACACCCTAATTTTAAATTTCAGTATTTATTAATAAATTAATTGGCTTTATTTAATTTTCTAAGGTTTATTGTGTTTAGTTGGCATTTAAATCTAATTTTTGTTCCTAATTAATTAAAATTTATCATAGGTTTAAATTTTTGTTGCATTCATGCTGGTGCATACTTTTATTTGAGTGTGGTTTGAATTCAAATTTGAATTTGAATTCAAACTTTGTTTGAATTAGATTTAGAAAAGTAAGAGAAATAGAAAGGGAAAATAGAAAACAAACCCAAAACCCAACACCCAGCCTGGCCCGCGGCCCATCCTATCTCCCTCTTCCCACTCGGCCCAGCCCAACCCGCAACGGCCCGCTCCCGCCCCGCCCAGCCTGAGCCGGCCCAGCCAGCAGCGCCGCTCCCCCGGCCCAGTGCGCGCTCCGCACAGGCCCGCTTGGCCCCGCTCCGCACGTCACCCGTCCCTCCCGTCTCGCTGACGCTTCGGCCCACCTGCCAGCGCTGGGCCCACCCGTCAGCCGCAGCCGCGTCGCCCGCACGCGTTCCCCGCCCCGTCTCGCTGCGCCCCCGGGCCCGCCTGACAGATCCGTCTCCCCCGCGCAGCGCAACTCCCGGCCGGGAATCTCGCCGTGATTCCCCGCCCGGGCGCGCACGCCAAGGGTGCTCCGCCGCCCTATAAATACCGCCCACGGACCCCCCTGCACCCATCCACCTCGCGCGCCGCCCGCAAACCCTAAGCTGCGCCACCCGTGCTCCCGGAGTCGGAGCAGAGCCCTCCTCGCCGCCGGTACGTGTTTCCGCCGCCGCAATTCCACGCCACCGGGTCCGCTCTGTGTCTCTTGACCCCCGTAGCGCCTCTGCAGGGACTCCACGCGGCGATCCAAGGGATCCAGGGACCCGGAGAGTCCCCACAACGGCCTGTCCGCGTACAGCCCGGAGCGCCGCCGCCGGACTTCGCCGTCAACACCCTGCGCCGGTCTTTCCCCCAATTCCAACCCTCGGTGAGCACTAGCCTGGTTTTATTTTGCTTTTGCGCTAGCTGCTTTAGCCTGTAGCGCACCCCAGAGGCCGCGCGAGCTCGCTCCGGCGATGCGCCACCGCGCCGTCCGCTCCTCGCCATGGCGAGCCTCAGCCGAGCCTACCTGAGCCCCGGAAAACCCCCCTGTGGATCACGCATGTTGCGTAGAGTCCTCCCGACCCAAAAACCCGCCGATTCGACCCCAGGATGGCCGATTTCGGGCGTCTCCGGCGAGCCGCCGCCGCGGGAGCAGAGCTCCGGCGAGAACCCACCGCTGCTGCGCGCCCAACCTCCCTGGACCGCCCAATCTGAGATGCACGACCTAGATTAGATCGTGCCTGGATTAGATCCTAGCCCTCAGATCCAGATCTGACGATCCAGATCGGCGCGTACCGCTTCGCCCTGCCCATTTTGTTAAAGAACCCCTGTTTTATCCTGAAATCAACCCGCGGTCCTAGCCCTTTCAAAAATATTTACAGTTGGACCCTGTTTTTAACAAATAAACCCCTGAGCTTCCTAGAATTTAAACCCGCAGTCCAGGCTTGAAGTTTTTGCGCGTCAGCCCTTAGAATTAATGTTTAATTACGTTTTAGCCCTCGGTTTTAGCAGAAAAGCCCCTGGAACTTCAGTTTTATTACAAATAAGCCCCTGAACCTTGTTTTTAGCCCAGAAAATGCGTTTTAGCTCCGTTTTTAGCGTTCTTTATATCCACGCGATCGTTGTAACGCGTAGAACAGTATTAGACTAGTTTAGTGTGCTGTTTTTATGTATTGATGTACTGTTTCTTAGTTTTTATTAATGTTTGTTTGTATGCTTATTTTCGTGCATTGTTTTGGCCATGTGTTCGTGAGTAGACGCTGATCCAGTTGAGGAGCCCCAGTACCAGTACCCGGAGCAGCCGTCTTCCGAGCACTTTGAGCAGCAGCCAGAGCAGTACGAGGAAGGCAAGTATAACATGAACAACCTATCACTTTAATTACAATTTCATACTGCATTTTATACTGTGTACCTATAAGGACTTTCCTAGCCACTTTATATCCTTTATATATACCTTTGGGTTGCATTTTGGTTAGTTGTGCTAGGTTGCTGCGCTATAACACACTTTGGTCCTTATAATTAAATTGATTAATATTTTACTTGAACTTAATTCTGAGAGTGGCACTCTGTGTGGCTTGAGTGGCTCACGTCTCGTTAAAAGATGTTTTTGTAGAAACATGGTTTAGGGGGCCAGCACGGTGCTTAGTGCTTGGTTGGCCACTCTCCATAAGGACCGGTTCATAGAGCGACAACCTGGGACAACAGCGCTACCACAAGGCTAGAATGGGATAGACTTGGCGTAATAACTAGATCTTTTTGGTTTGGAGTAACTTACCTGCGGGGCAAGAGTAGTAAGCTTCAATGGTCCCTGCTCCTCCGGCTTGGTCTGTGCTTGGATTGCGCTCCTGTGCTTGTACCCCCGGAGGTGGGCCCCATCGTCGCCGACCTAACTCTCGCGGTTACGCCTTACCAACGAGATTCTTTCTAAAGGCCTCGTAGTGAGTCGCTGGCCATCTCACCTAAGGAAGTGTGATGAACAACTGGCGTAGCTCACGACTTGTGGGTAAAGATGTGCAACCTCTGCAGAGTGTAAAACTGGTATACTAGCCGTGCTCACGGTTATGAGCGGCCCAGATCCTCCTTTTGATTAGTGAAGTTATCTCTTTCCGACGAGGGAGGTGCTTCTCGGGGTTTACCTTGGTGGCTTGGTCTTGGTTTTGGTTCTCAGTAGTATCTTGACTAAACTTGATTAATTACTATGTAACTGGGTTAATGGTAATTCATCAACTCGTAGTAAATAGCTTTAATAAAATTTTGCCAACACTTAAAAGCTAATGCAGTTGAGTCAGCCAGCCTAGAGCCTCATAGTTTGTGTTATACTTGTTGAGTACAAGTTGTGTACTCACCCTTGCCTCTTCTCTACTATTTCCTCTTGGCTACGCTACTGCTGCTCAGTTCCTGCCGACACGAGGGAGTTCGTCCAGCGCTACCAGGACTACGAGGACTTCTAGGTGCTTCGTCTCCCAGTCGACGTCCCTGTGGCGCCCTGCTTCAGCTTCGGAGAGCTTTTACCGTATTTTTGTACTTCGCTTCCGCTGTATCAGACATTTTGTCATTATTGTAATAAATAACATTCGTATTCGCTTTATTATGTCTTTTTACGTGATATGTGCTATGATATACTGTTCATTCTGTTGTATATACGTGTGACTTGATCCTGGCACGTATATGATTGCTCGGTTTATGTTCTTTTATAAACCGGGTGTTACAGAGTGGTATCAGAGCCATATCGACTGTAGGACGAAGCCTAGATAGAACTGGTCGAGTTTTAGGACTTCTTCTCACCAATCCTTGCTTGCTGAAACTATTTTACTATTATACCCCTTGACTTCTTTGACTTTTTACCCTTCTTGCCTTGATTTCTCTCTCTGAAGAATAGTTTCGTAGATTTTGGCCTGAATCAGTCATCTGACCACCATGAGCATAGCTAGGTGACCCTTTTATAATAATACGATAGCACGTTCTGCGACGCGTTGTGTTAGTCGAGTCTTTTGCTAAACTCGGCTAAGTTGTGAAAATTGTCTGCTTGTTATTATGCTTCATGTTTGATTTGGATTTTTGAATGATTGCATAGCTTAGTAGTTTAAATTTGTTTAATGAAAATCAGTTTTAAGTTAAAGTTAATTAATTAATAAAACGAGTTAGATCGTTGGGGGTAAAACAGTCAACTCTATCCTGTCTACTTTATCATGGCTGAGTCTTTTTCCACAAAGAGTTATCATATCCATCTGAATTTATTCCTGCAATATCCTTACTCGTGAAATCTTTTGTTCAAATCAGATGGTGAACACCAGGAGCACCGGTTCCGGTTCTGGCCAGCAGCAGGGTCAGAACAACCAGGGTACTGGGATCCCGATGCCTCCACCCTTGACTCCGGAGCAGTACTTCCAGCTCCAGATGCAGATGATGGCTACCCTGAACAACACTGTTCAGGCTCTTCAGCACGCTCACACTCAGCCTCCGCCTCCTCCACCGCCGCAGCCTCGCGACAGGCGTGCTGAGTTCCTGAGGGGTCACCCGCCGACGTTCTCTCACACGTCCGACCCTCTTCAGGCTGACGACTGGCTCCGTGCAGTGGAGCGTCAGCTGGACATCGCCCAGTGCGATGATCGTGAGCGTGTCTTGTACGCAGCAGGACAGCTGCGAGGGGCAGCTTTGGACTGGTGGGAGTCCCACCCGGTCCATGACCGCGAGTCTCTCACTTGGCTCCAGTTCAGGGAGCGCTTTCGCAGCCACAACGTCCCCGCGGGCGTTATGAAGATGAAGCAGAAGGAGTTCCTTGCACTGAAGCAGGTAATCTTAAATATAATCATTCAGCGGTTTCTTTTGAGCTAATGCCCCTTGTTCTATCCTTATGAATCTTGAGTTAATCTTCCGATATCCATCTGTCTTTGTGAATTCAGGGGACTATGTCGGTCACGGAGTATCGTGATCGCTTTCTTCAGCTGGCACGCTACGCCCCTGCCGAGGTTGCGGATGACCGCAAGAAGCAGGAGCACTTCATGGAGGGTCTTGAGGACTACCTCCAGTACGCGCTGCTCAACCTTCGCTTCGACGACTTCAACCATCTGGTTGACAGTGCGCTCAACACTGAGCGTAAGCACCTGGAGATGGAGGACAAGAAGAGGAAGGTTGTCCCCGTTGCTTCCGGCAGCAACACTCGTCCACGACTCCAGCAGCCTCAGCCGTACCAGCAGCAGTACCGGCCTCCTCAGCAGTACCAGCAGAGGCCACCGCAGCAGTACCCGCCTCGACAGCAGCAGGCCGGTCAGGGCCCGAGGTTACCGGCACCTCCGGCTCGTGCTCCACCAGCTCCACCAGCACCGCAGGCTCCACGTCCGGCAGCTCCTACCGGACAGCAGGCTCAGGGACCTCCTCGCACCTGCTTTCACTGCGGCCAGCCGGGGCACTACGCCAACGCTTGCCCCCGGAAGGCGCAGGCGGGACAGCAGGGGCGCCCAGCTCAGCCCAGGGCGCCAGCACAGGGAAGGGTGAACCACGTGACGGCCGAGTCAGCGGCCGAGGCTCCCAACGTGGTTATTGGTACGTTCATGGTTAATTCATATCCAGCTACAGTGCTTTTTGATACTGGTGCTACGCATTCCTTCATTACTCAGTCTTTTGTCGAGCATCATGGTATTCATACTAGCACATTAAAGAGGTGCCTATTAGTATCTTCACCGGGAGGACAGTTGAGGTCTCATACTTACTGCCCGAGAGTCAGTGTTTCTTTGAGGGGAGTAGAGTTCTGTACTGATCTGATGGTGCTAGACACCAAGGGCATTGATGTCATTCTGGGAATGGAGACTCTGGCCAAATGGGGAGTTCGTATAGATTGTGCTCAGAGGACAGTCCTGTTATCAGCTTCCAGTGGCCAAGAGGTTGTTATCAGTGCAGTAGAGCCTTCTGGATTTCTTCATCAGATGGAGGCTAGACCCACGGACGGTATTCGCGTGGTGTCTGAATTCCCGGATGTCTTTCCGGATGATTTGCCAGGTATGCCGCCTGAACGCGCCATTGAGTTTTGTATTGATCTCTTGCCTGGCACAGCTCCTATTGCAAAGCGGCCCTACCGTATGGCGCCTATAGAGCATGAAGAAGTTAAGAAGACTATTGATGAGTTGCTAGCCAAGGGCTATATCCGTCGCAGCTTCTCTCCTTGGGCTTTTCCGTTGTTGCTGGTAGATAAGAAGGATGGCTCGAAGAGGATGTGTGTGGATTATCGTGAGCTGAATGCAGTCACTATCAAGAACAAGCATCCACTGCCCCGTATTGAGGATCTCTTCGATTTGCTTCGAGGTGCTCGTATATTCTCGAAGATTGATCTTCGTTCGGGTTATTTTCAGCTGAGGATCCGTCCTGGGGATATTCCGAAGACGGCATTCACCTGCAAGTACGGGCTATATGAGTATACAGTCATGTCCTTCGGCTTGACTAATGCCCCGGCTTTCTTCATGCATCTGATGAACATGGTCTTCATGGATTATCTGGATGTCTTCGTGGTGATTTTCATTGATGATATTCTGATCTTTTCCAAGACAGAAGAAGAGCATGAGGAGCATCTGAGACTCGTATTGCAGAGATTGAGGGAGCATCAGCTGTATGCCAAGTTCAGCAAGTGCGAGTTCTGGATTGACGAGGTGCCATTCCTCGGTCATGTTATCTCTCAGGGAGGCATTGCTGTTGATCCGAGCAAGGTGAAAGATGTGCTCGAGTGGGAGACACCACAGACAGTGAAGGAAGTCAGGTCTTTCTTGGGCTTAGCAGGATATTATCGGAGGTTCATCGAGAATTTCTCCAAGATCGCGAAGCCTTTGACTTCCTTGCTAGAGAAGAATGTGGCTTTCGTATGGACTGATGAGCGTCAGATGGCCTTTGATGAGCTGAAGAAAAGGTTGACTACGGCGCCAGTCCTCACTCTGCCAGACCAGACGAAGAGGTTCACGGTATATTGTGATGCTTCGAAGGATGGTCTTGGGTGTGTTCTGATGCAGGAGGGCAGAGTGATAGCTTATGCTTCACGGCAGCTACGCCGGCATGAGCTGAATTATCCTACTCATGATCTTGAGTTAGCCGCAGTTGTGCATGCTCTGAAAATTTGGAGGCATTACTTGTATGGGCAGCGGTGTGATATCTACACTGATCACAAGAGCCTCAAGTATATTTTCACGCAGAATGAGCTGAACATGCGGCAGAGAAGATGGCTAGAGTTGGTCAAGGACTATGATCTGGAGATTCACTATCATCCGGGCAAGGCCAATGTTGTAGCAGATGCTTTGAGCAGAAGAAGTTATGTCAACATGGCCGTGGCTTTCCAGATGCCTCCAGAGTTATGCGAGGAGTTCGAGCAGCTGAGTCTGGGTTTCTTGCATCATACCTCCAGTGCAGCATTTGAGGCAGTACCGACTCTAGAGTCAGAGATCAGGCAGCATCAGAAAGATGATGAGAAGCTGCAGGAGATCCGTGAGTTGCTCAAGAAGGGCAAGGCTCCTCATTTTAGAGAGGATGATCAGGGTACCTTGTGGTACAAGAACCGGATTTGCGTGCCTGATGTGCATGATCTCCGGAAGTTGATTCTGAGCGAGGCCCATGATACAGCATACTCTATTCATCCGGGCAGCACGAAGATGTACTATGATCTGAAGGAACGTTTCTGGTGGTATGGGATGAAGCGTTCAGTGGCAGAGTACGTGGCTATTTGTGACACCTGTCAGCGTGTCAAGGCTGAGCATCAGAGGCCAGCAGGTCTGTTACAGCCTTTGAAGATTCCAGAGTGGAAATGGGAAGAAATCACTATGGACTTCATTGTTGGATTGCCTCGTACTCAGAAAGGGTACAACTCTATTTGGGTAGTAGTGGATCGTCTGACGAAGGTTGCTCACTTCATTCCAGTGAACACTACTTACTCCGGAGCTAGACTTGCAGAGTTGTACATCTCTCGGATTGTCTGTTTGCATGGTGTGCCGAAGAAGATCATATCTGACAGAGGGTCTCAGTTCACTTCTCGGTTCTGGGAGCAGCTCCATGATTCTCTGGATACGAAGCTGCGTTTCAGTACGGCTTATCACCCTCAGACAGATGGGCAGACAGAGAGAACCAACCAGGTGTTGGAGGATATGCTGAGAGCTTGTGCTATTCAGTATGGTACTAGTTGGGATAAGTGCCTGTCTTTTGCCGAGTTCTCATATAACAACAGCTATCAGGCCAGTCTAAAGAAGTCCCCATTTGAGGCATTGTATGGCAGAAAGTGCAGGACTCCTCTCTATTGGGATCAGATTGGTGAAAAGCAGCTCTTTGGCCCTGAGATCATAGATGATGCAGAGCAGATGGTCCAGGCAGTGCGAGAGAATCTGAGGATTGCACAGAGCAGACAAAAGAGCTATGCTGATGGCAAACGGAGAGATCTGACTTTCAGTGTCGGTGATTATGTGTATCTGAAGGTGTCTCCGATGAGAGGAATCCGCAGATTTAATGTCAAAGGGAAGTTAGCACCTCGTTATGTGGGGCCATTCAAGGTGCTAGAGCGGAAAGGCGAAGTTGCTTATCGCCTGGAGTTACCTCTCAGTCTCTCAGGAGTTCATGATGTCTTCCATATATCTCAGCTGAAGAGGTGTTTGCGAGTACCCGAGGAGCAGGCACCCCTGGATGGAGTCGATGTCCAGGAGGATCTGACTTATACCGAGCATCCGGTGAAGATTCTGGAGACATCAGAGAGGGTTACTCGGAACAAGCGCATCAAGATGTGCAGAGTTCAGTGGAGTCATCACAGTGAAGCTGAGGCTACATGGGAGCGAGAAGATGAGTTGAAGAAGACCTATCCAGATCTCTTTGCTAGCCAGCCCAGCTAAATCTCGGGACGAGATTTCTTTAAGGGGGTAGGGTATGTAACACCCTAATTTTAAATTTCAGTATTTATTAATAAATTAATTGGCTTTATTTAATTTTCTAAGGTTTATTGTGTTTAGTTGGCATTTAAATCTAATTTTTGTTCCTAATTAATTAAAATTTATCATAGGTTTAAATTTTTGTTGCATTCATGCTGGTGCATACTTTTATTTGAGTGTGGTTTGAATTCAAATTTGAATTTGAATTCAAACTTTGTTTGAATTAGATTTAGAAAAGTAAGAGAAATAGAAAGGGAAAATAGAAAACAAACCCAAAACCCAACACCCAGCCTGGCCCGCGGCCCATCCTATCTCCCTCTTCCCACTCGGCCCAGCCCAACCCGCAACGGCCCGCTCCCGCCCCGCCCAGCCTGAGCCGGCCCAGCCAGCAGCGCCGCTCCCCCGGCCCAGCGCGCGCTCCGCACAGGCCCGCTTGGCCCCGCTCCGCACGTCACCCGTCCCTCCCGTCTCGCTGACGCTTCGGCCCACCTGCCAGCGCTGGGCCCACCCGTCAGCCGCAGCCGCGTCGCCCGCACGCGTTCCCCGCCCCGTCTCGCTGCGCCCCCGGGCCCGCCTGACAGATCCGTCTCCCCCGCGCAGCGCAACTCCCGGCCGGGAATCTCGCCGTGATTCCCCGCCCGGGCGCGCACGCCAAGGGCGCTCCGCCGCCCTATAAATACCGCCCACGGACCCCCCTGCACCCATCCACCTCGCGCGCCGCCCGCAAACCCTAAGCTGCGCCACCCGTGCTCCCGGAGTCGGAGCAGAGCCCTCCTCGCCGCCGGTACGTGTTTCCGCCGCCGCAATTCCACGCCACCGGGTCCGCTCTGTGTCTCTTGACCCCCGTAGCGCCTCTGCAGGGACTCCACGCGGCGATCCAAGGGATCCAGGGACCCGGAGAGTCCCCACAACGGCCTGTCCGCGTACAGCCCGGAGCGCCGCCGCCGGACTTCGCCGTCAACACCCTGCGCCGGTCTTTCCCCCAATTCCAACCCTCGGTGAGCACTAGCCTGGTTTTATTTTGCTTTTGCGCTAGCTGCTTTAGCCTGTAGCGCACCCCAGAGGCCGCGCGAGCTCGCTCCGGCGATGCGCCACCGCGCCGTCCGCTCCTCGCCATGGCGAGCCTCAGCCGAGCCTACCTGAGCCCCGGAAAACCCCCCTGTGGATCACGCATGTTGCGTAGAGTCCTCCCGACCCAAAAACCCGCCGATTCGACCCCAGGATGGCCGATTTCGGGCGTCTCCGGCGAGCCGCCGCCGCGGGAGCAGAGCTCCGGCGAGAACCCACCGCTGCTGCGCGCCCAACCTCCCTGGACCGCCCAATCTGAGATGCACGACCTAGATTAGATCGTGCCTGGATTAGATCCTAGCCCTCAGATCCAGATCTGACGATCCAGATCGGCGCGTACCGCTTCGCCCTGCCCATTTTGTTAAAGAACCCCTGTTTTATCCTGAAATCAACCCGCGGTCCTAGCCCTTTCAAAAATATTTACAGTTGGACCCTGTTTTTAACAAATAAACCCCTGAGCTTCCTAGAATTTAAACCCGCAGTCCAGGCTTGAAGTTTTTGCGCGTCAGCCCTTAGAATTAATGTTTAATTACGTTTTAGCCCTCGGTTTTAGCAGAAAAGCCCCTGGAACTTCAGTTTTATTACAAATAAGCCCCTGAACCTTGTTTTTAGCCCAGAAAATGCGTTTTAGCTCCGTTTTTAGCGTTCTTTATATCCACGCGATCGTTGTAACGCGTAGAACAGTATTAGACTAGTTTAGTGTGCTGTTTTTATGTATTGATGTACTGTTTCTTAGTTTTTATTAATGTTTGTTTGTATGCTTATTTTCGTGCATTGTTTTGGCCATGTGTTCGTGAGTAGACGCTGATCCAGTTGAGGAGCCCCAGTACCAGTACCCGGAGCAGCCGTCTTCCGAGCACTTTGAGCAGCAGCCAGAGCAGTACGAGGAAGGCAAGTATAACATGAACAACCTATCACTTTAATTACAATTTCATACTGCATTTTATACTGTGTACCTATAAGGACTTTCCTAGCCACTTTATATCCTTTATATATACCTTTGGGTTGCATTTTGGTTAGTTGTGCTAGGTTGCTGCGCTATAACACACTTTGGTCCTTATAATTAAATTGATTAATATTTTACTTGAACTTAATTCTGAGAGTGGCACTCTGTGTGGCTTGAGTGGCTCACGTCTCGTTAAAAGATGTTTTTGTAGAAACATGGTTTAGGGGGCCAGCACGGTGCTTAGTGCTTGGTTGGCCACTCTCCATAAGGACCGGTTCATAGAGCGACAACCTGGGACAACAGCGCTACCACAAGGCTAGAATGGGATAGACTTGGCGTAATAACTAGATCTTTTTGGTTTGGAGTAACTTACCTGCGGGGCAAGAGTAGTAAGCTTCAATGGTCCCTGCTCCTCCGGCTTGGTCTGTGCTTGGATTGCGCTCCTGTGCTTGTACCCCCGGAGGTGGGCCCCATCGTCGCCGACCTAACTCTCGCGGTTACGCCTTACCAACGAGATTCTTTCTAAAGGCCTCGTAGTGAGTCGCTGGCCATCTCACCTAAGGAAGTGTGATGAACAACTGGCGTAGCTCACGACTTGTGGGTAAAGATGTGCAACCTCTGCAGAGTGTAAAACTGGTATACTAGCCGTGCTCACGGTTATGAGCGGCCCAGATCCTCCTTTTGATTAGTGAAGTTATCTCTTTCCGACGAGGGAGGTGCTTCTCGGGGTTTACCTTGGTGGCTTGGTCTTGGTTTTGGTTCTCAGTAGTATCTTGACTAAACTTGATTAATTACTATGTAACTGGGTTAATGGTAATTCATCAACTCGTAGTAAATAGCTTTAATAAAATTTTGCCAACACTTAAAAGCTAATGCAGTTGAGTCAGCCAGCCTAGAGCCTCATAGTTTGTGTTATACTTGTTGAGTACAAGTTGTGTACTCACCCTTGCCTCTTCTCTACTATTTCCTCTTGGCTACGCTACTGCTGCTCAGTTCCTGCCGACACGAGGGAGTTCGTCCAGCGCTACCAGGACTACGAGGACTTCTAGGTGCTTCGTCTCCCAGTCGACGTCCCTGTGGCGCCCTGCTTCAGCTTCGGAGAGCTTTTACCGTATTTTTGTACTTCGCTTCCGCTGTATCAGACATTTTGTCATTATTGTAATAAATAACATTCGTATTCGCTTTATTATGTCTTTTTACGTGATATGTGCTATGATATACTGTTCATTCTGTTGTATATACGTGTGACTTGATCCTGGCACGTATATGATTGCTCGGTTTATGTTCTTTTATAAACCGGGTGTTACAACTTTGATCTGCCTTAGGGTCTGGATTAGAAAAAAAACTGATTCCTTAGGATCTAGAGCAATGATAGCCTTTTCATTTGCCTTGTGAGGAACAACACAGAGCAGTGAATCATCTTCATAGACAATTTCAGTAGCTTCGACATTATCAGGATCATCATAATATGGTGAGGAAGCTAAATTTTGAAACTGGAAGAAGCAACTAATGAGTTAATTTACAGTAAGAGGATTAGATTAAATGAGAACAAAATTAGTTGGGTACATGAAATAACTTAACAATAAATAAGTTAACATGTGTGATGAATATGTATTTAACAAAAACAACATTACAAAAGGAATTGCCTGAAGAATACCATATGTAGCACGACCAGGATGAGAAAAATTGCGATCCACAAAGGCAGCAAAAGAGAAATCTTCTGAAGTTACATTACAAATTCTTGGCACATCATAAGAAATCTGATGATATTTTGGATAATTGAGACCCATGTCAAGGAAGTCAATATAAGCTATCTACAAAAAAAATAGAGGTTGTATGAAAAAAATAAGATATATAATAAAGGAAGTCAATGAAATATATCATAAAGGAAAAGAAAAAAAACTTACTGCAAGGATAGGAAGGCAGGAACCAACATAGATATAGCCATCATCTTTAGAGGAAATAAATGCCTGATACTTCTTAACCTCAGATAAGATATAATTCAAGACATGAGAGCACCAATCATATGTTTGTATTTGAGAGATATCCAGTAAATAGGGCAAGTAATTAAGATTCACAAAATTTTCAATTGAAGGATAGAATATAGTGGAGATAGCAACAATCAAGAACATCCTCATAAATGCCTCCTCATCATGTTCAGCAAGTAGTTTTGCCACAACATCATCAATAGAAAGTTTTTTCCCATGATTGAAAGCTGGGTTAGGTTGAGCAGATGTGTCACATGGTTTAAGAGCTGCATTACAGAGAACAATAGGATTGTCTCCAGATGGTATGCCAAGAATCTGCTGAACCATGAATCTTGTTAACTAAGAAGACTTCCGACGGTGCTTAAACTCTGCCTTATGAATCACAAGCTGGCTCATAATGCATTCTAGAAAAGACACTGGAATCCTAAACTTTTGAACATTCAACAGATTTTGAAAACCATGCTTAACGATGAACCCTTTTTGATCTTCTGTTAGAGAATCAATAGTTTTTCGAAAACGCTTACTAGAAAAGCGATTCTTCATGCAATCCATGTTTGGCTCCATAACAGAAGTTGAACTAAAAATAAAAAGAATAGACAAATTTTAAAAAGTAACAATAATCAATTATGTAACAACTACTATAAACAACCTAAATAACCATGGATTAGCTAACAAAACCCACAAAATTAGTAAATCTGCTGAAAAAAGAAAAGAATTATCATACACTGGCAAAAAAAAAAGAAAAACTGGCGCAGGATCTTCCTAAAAAAAGCAACGCATCGCTAATTCAGTCCTCTACTCTACTATCATAGCAGAACTGCATGGTTTCGTAGGCCAATTTGGAAAAACTGTAACAGAAAACCAGATGCCTCTACTGTAACAAATTAAAATCCAGTAGCGGAACTGGATGATTGAGCAAATTGTGAATTGTTTTACATATTACATTCTTAATGAACAAGCCTAGCTAATCAAAGCAGATCGAACCTAGCGCTGCATAAGAGAAGTAGCTCATGAAGCAGAACGAATTGAAGCGAGCTAAATGAATCGAAACGGGCACATCCAGAGGAAACAAAAATGAACCTTTGATGGAGCTCAGAAGCAATCAAACAACTGCATGTGCGCGTAAAAGGAACAAGTAGAAAAGGGTAAAATCTCCTCCTGAAACCTTAGAAAAGGAATAAGGGGATGCAAAGGGAAAAAATGTCGTGGATAAAAAAAGAGCCAGGGGAACGGGACAAAAGGAGTATATGAACAACTTGGTCAGCTCACGCGAAGCTACAAAGATACCCTCAAGAGAAACATATTTTCCATGTTTTCCCTTCCATTAGATTAATAGAATCTGAAGACCATTACAAGGACGAACAAAAATTTTCCATATACCGAACAACAACGTATGTGAAAAGAACGAACAAAAGATATGAGATCAAAGAACACACATTGTGACAAAGTATGAATTATGGAACATAGAAAGTGTAGAAATACAGACATATACAAGGTACATCAATGAATGTAGTGTCTATTTAAGTGTCAAATAAATAAGAAACAAACTTTGATAGTGTCGGTGTTTTACCGTCGGGTTCTCCGAAGGGTATCCCGAGGAGAGTGGTTATGAGTAGGGACTCGCGGGGATCAGAACGCGATGGTGCAAGGAACACAAGGATTTAGACAGATTCGGGCCGCCGGAGCGTAATACCCTATGTCCTGTGTGGTGGTTTGTATTCCCTCTGGTATTGTTCGATCTTTTGGAGGGGACCCTGCCCACCCTTATATATCTTGGGGGGGACATGATTACATGGAAAGTCCTAGTCGGGTACGTTTAGAGTTCTACTCCGAGAGGGTCGGGTAGTTTCCTTGTACTCCGACTAATTCGACTGCTGTCCGAGCAGATACAAGCTAACGAGGGGTAGTCCATGTTCTACCCCTTACTCCAGAACATTCTATGCCTATGAGCAGTCCCGTGGACCCGGGTCTGACAAGCCCCCGAGCTCTTCGTAGTTGAGTACTGTAGGCATCAAGTGCTTCCGAAGATGTTCGTCGAGTGCTTTCGAGCCTGTCGGGAGTCCATTGCTCAGGCTTGGAGTCCTTCGAGTTCCTCGAGTAGTCTTTGCGAGTACTTCCTTGGTTGTATCGAGGCTATGAGGTGCTCTAGCCCCGAATCCTTTCTTCTAGTTTGGCGCGCGATGTACTCACGCTCCATATGGAGTAGCCCCCGAGCCCTAGGTTGAACCGAAGGATCCGACCGAGGGTTGTTTCTTGGTCTCCAGGGTCCTTTCTGAAAAAAGTTTGTCAGTTATGATGCATGTCTTTGCAGCCCCCGAGCCTTGACTTGAAATCCCTCAATTTAGGGTTAAGGTTCCCAAAACGAGGCATTCTTTGTGACCTCAAGCAATAGGCAAAACTCTAATAGGGGTAAGTCCTGATAAAGAATAGGCAAGGGTAATGCGACACAGCACACATCCAACACTCCAAGAGGAAGGAATAAAAGAGAGAAACGACAAAACAACGGAACTACTCTACTCTACGTCAAATCTGCGGGAGCTTAGGCTAGGTTAGGTGTCCTAGTGCTTCTCTCCAAAGCTGGGGTTATGTTAGGACATGGTTAGGACTACAAGTGCCAGGAAAATGGGATAGCGGGGAGAAAGTCCCGTACTGGAGAACGTCCAGTTCCGTTACCTCTTTGCATGAACTCCTACACCGAACTAGAACGTCAGGGAGTACGCTAAACGCAACACCGCTGTTACGCCGGATGGACAGGGCTGTCACCACCTGTCGTCTACCCTAGTCACACTATGGAGCACGGTCATATCCGAAGGATCCCGCATACCCGAGCACCACACTCGTGTATGAAGTCACTACTCTAGTGTCCCCAGTTCTCCCACCCTTCGGATGGACAAGTAAAACACTAGATCAAGCCCGAAAGCACATCGAACCTCTATCCGTACCAGGATCATCTGGCCTAACCAAGACCTTTGCATAACTCATGAACGAACTAAGCATGGATTGATAAACTATCAAGATAGCAAAGCAACCATGGTATATCTCGATATTATGAATAGAAGTCTGACAAATCGGATACAAAGCCATACCGGGAGCCGAGGATTGCTCAACGACCCCGAGGACGACTTGCTCGCTAAAGAAGAACTAGCCTAGCTCCACTACCTAGCTCAGAGAGCAAGAGAGAGGAGAGCCTTCTTGGAGAGAATGGAATGAGTGTGTGTGTGTGTGTGTGTGTGTGTTTGAGGAGGGGGGAGAGGCCCTATTTATAGCTCTAGAGGTCAGTTTCCCGCCAACGCACATATGGAAGGTGATCAGGTGCCTTGGCAGCTACTCTTCCCTGAGATGCACCTGGACATGTTGCAGGCCAGGTTCGGCCGACCCCCTGGGTCGGCCGACCCCACCTATCAGCCATTCGAGTTGATCCTTTGCTGGGTGGTTGATTCGTAGGATCTTATCCTTATCCTCTGGTGCATCTTGCGTGGAGGCCCCATTTCCTCTGACATGTGGGCCCTCTTTGTAAGGGTGTGACGCCGGATGCGATATTCTGCGTGGTTGTATGACGTCTGCTGTGTGTTTTCATCTTATTCTGCTCTTGCTCATCTGAAATGTACAAAACTCAAAAACAACTGTGGAGCAAAGTTAGTGATACAAATATGTGAGTAAGGCATGTAGTTTTTCTTTATTATTGAGTATAGTGGACGGTTGAAAATGGCACTTAAGCACCATCAACAACTCCCCCAAGCTAGCCCTTTGCTCGTCCCGAGCAAAGTTTTAGACTTAGGTTGTTGATCAGGAGTTGCTACAATGTCGAATTCCTGACTTATGCACAAGGCACAATCGAGTGTTCTTACCTTTATTCTGAATGAGTTGGCCTTGTTCGCACCTTTTACCTTACTCCTGTGGGACTTATAGCATCATCCTCATCTTTGGCAGTTGAGGGTCAGAACAGCTTGTAGAGCACCACTTACCACTCCTTTGTTTAACCGTCAATCCGGAGGTTTTATAAAATTTTTGAAAAGAAATTTTGTAAGTTTCTCGGGTGATCTCTTGGATCGCTCAAATGTGTTTCATTCCTCACCAAGGCCTTTTTATGCACCTTTCTTTTCCATCCTACTTCTAATGGCTCTTTTTGGTGGATCTGTAGGTATGGAGGGTATGATGGAGAACTTGCTTCTCATATTTTGCTAAGTCAAAGACCGGATCCAAAGAAGAAACAAGTCATAAGCCTTGATCAAGATGTGCAAGTGTGTGGATATTTTTGGTGGATGATGGATGAAAACTCCTTTATATGAATTCTCTCTCCCTTGTAATACTTTTGGTATGGGCCATATTTTCTTTTTCTTTTTCTCTCTCTTTTTTTTGACACGCTTTGTGGGCGTGTGGCATACCTTCTTTGGGTATGCATCTTTTCTCTTCTCTTTTTTTTTGACATGCCTTGTGGGCATGTGGCATACCTTCTTTGGGTATGCATCTTTTATTTTATTTTATTATTTTATTTTTTTGTATAGCCCATACATTATGATGATAACTTTGGAGAGAGATAGACGTGGTACAACATGGAGTTTTATTTGTGGGTGGATGGATGTACTTGCTATCTTTCAAGTGTAGAAGTATAGCATGTGAGTGAACGTGTACGTGATCTTGATCATGGGTGTATGAAGTGATTCTCTCAAAGGGTCACAACAATTTGACAAAGCTCAATGAGAAGACAAGTTGCATATGTGGAAAGACTTTTCAAACTTGTAACTCATATGGCTTTGGATAGGAATTGCATATCACCGTGGAACTTTATTTTATTTTTTGTATTTTTGAAAAAAAATATTTCGGATATCAAGCATCACATAGGAGAAGATCATAGAAACTCTTTTCAGCCATATCACAGCCCACAACAACCTAGATTCGAATTCTGCTTTTTGCTACCCACAAGTTTTAAGCTTAAGGTTTGAACAACTAGCCACCGAACTCAGAACTTAGGGAGAGCACAAGGTTGTAACTAGGCATATAAAAGGAACTAACAGAGCAACTATTCATCATCTCAACAAGGAAAAACTATGCATGCTTACTACACATATTGGAAAGCAAGTAAATATTTTTGGGTTTTTATGGGTTTTGCCAATTTTATTTGATTTTAGTTATGCAAATTTTTATGGATTTTCAGAATTTTACAAATTTTTGTTTGGTTTCATGCAATGTTTTGAAAGCAGTAAAGATAGAGTTTGATACAAGGTACCTCTCATGGGGGTCCTCCCCCAAGCTAGCTTCAGGCTCATTACAGTTGTTTGGGGTTAAACTCAGCACAACGGTAGTAGGCCCTCCACTCCTCCTAGGACTGCTGCTGTTGCTGCTCCATATTGCGGATCCTCTCGCCTGTGTATCACTACCAGTTCTGAGTTGATTCGATGTGCTGGCCCAGTGACTCGTCGATGTTGGGGGTGCGCACGTTCAGCTCGCCCATCTGCCGAGTCAGAATGGCGAAACCTCTGGACGAAGCTGTACGTCGCGGGGGTCCACTGGAGCTGGAGTTGGTGGACCGGTGCCCTGAGGCCTGCCGTGCCCACTCGGTGGAGCTGGCTCTTTGCCATGACGAACCTCCTACCTCATATGGCTGTGGTTGAGGCTGGGGTTGCTGCTGCATAAATTCTTTCCTTCTGGCCCTGCTTCTTGTAACCCTGCCAGGAAGACCAGAAACACTATGCCGGCGGCTCTCCTCTTGTGGAACAAGAGGGATGGTTAGCGAACAGCAGTTATACAAATGATACCCCGCGTTTGGCAACGGGATTTCATTTGCATAACCAAGCGAAAAGAAAATCAAGGAGTCATCAGGGCCTTTCTTGAGCGTGTGGCCTTGAACCAAGTACGCCTCATTGATCATAACACGGGGCTCCTCAATGAAAGAAACGGAGCTCCCATCTAAGATTCTCATGTTTGATGCGATGCGGGTAACCAAAGAAGTGCATTCAATAGGGCCCATCATCCGAAAATTTGTGAGCCATTGCTTAACCATTGCTTGTGCGGGGGAGATTCGGATCTTGTTGACCATGGCATATAATATCATCAACACATCGTTCCGCACTGGTCGTGGATCATCTCTTGGAAAGAGAGTGATAGCCACCCACTTGTGCATCAAATGAAGAGTCGGATTTTGAATGCCATTGCACCGAGGTGCAAACTTGCCATGAACAACTTGACCCGAAATCAAACCCCAAAACTTATGTTTAAAGTCCAACATGCATGACTCTTCTCCGATCATGATTGAGCATCCGTCCTGGGAGGAGCAGTGACGGATTGCTGTTCTTTCCCCGCCTTTTTCACTCTTGATGAGGAGGGTTGGTCTTGTGGAGTAGTCTGAGCTGATATTACCACCTCTTCATGCTTACCCTCCTTTATGACTTCTTTTACGAGGCTGACCATGTTGTTCCTCTTTCGTGGTGTTACCACGACTTCTTGTATGCCTCGTGGATTTGGCCCAAACTTGATTTTGATCATAGAGCATTGCTCAACCTTGGGCTGAAATGGAAACCTTTCTTCCTTGCCGTTGATATTGAAGCAGATTTCTCCAGCTCCAACATTGATTTGTGCCCCGTAGTGCTTAGGAATGGTCTTCCTAGAATAAGTGGTGTATCTTTGGAAATCTCCATGTCCAGCACCACAAAGTCGACAGGGATGAAGTAGTCTCTAACTTTTACTGGTACTTCTTCTGCAATCCCCTCTGGATACCATACCGAGGAGTCTGCCAGCTGGAGATGCATTGGGGTTGGCGTGAGGTGTGTGAAGTTTAGCTTGTCGTAGACGGCTTTTGGCATCACGCTGACACTTGCTCCTAAGTCACACAAGGCACGGCCGAAGTGTTGTGCCCCGATTGAACACGTGATTGTGGGGCATCTTGGATCTTTCTTCTTCTCCAGAGGTTGGTTGAGTATAGCTGCGCTACACTCTTCCGTGAGCTGGACAACCTCTGTGGTTGGCAGCGGCCGTTTGTTGTTGATGATGTCTTTGATATATCGAGCGTAGGTCCGCACATGATGTCCAGTAGAGGGATGTTAACATGTATCTTCTGGATCATCTCAACAAAATGGTTGAACTGCTCATCCACGGTTGCCTTCTTGTTACGGGTGGGGAACGGCAAGAAACTGGTCTCAATGTAATCCTGTGGAGCCGTTCCCTTTTCTGTTTCCCTGGTTTCTTCTTGATCTGTTGGTTGTTCTTCTTCTTGGGTTGCCAGTGCTTTTCTCGCATGGTTAGGGTGTGGTGGATCACGAGTGGACTTACCACCCCTCGTGGTCACCGCTTTAACATTCTAAGAGACAGGAATGGAAGCAGCTATTTGAGCAAGAAGAGATTCAACCTTTTTATTGAAACTTAACTGGTTTTTAAGCGTTGAAGACGAAGTTTCAAGCTTAACATTTAAACTTTCGAGGGATTTATCATTGGCCAACAACTTTTTATTTATATTTTCATTGATTTTAGCTTGGCCAAGAACAAGTTCTCTTAAGGGAGGTTGGTTTGAATTGAAATTCAAATTGAAAGAAGAATTATAGTTATTACCTCCTTGAAATGGTGGACGTGGCTGGTTCCACCCCTGGCCTCCTTGTGGTGGACAATACCCATTGTTATTGTTGTTGAGCTAGGCGCAGTCTTCACGGGTTTTGGGGCAGTCATTCCCCGAATGTCCTTCACTGCCACAGACTTCGCACGTGAAGTGCGAACCCATGGCGTAGATGGGAGCATGGATCGGTTGTTTGCTCCCTTCCTCCATCTTCTTGATTAGGTGGTCCAGCTTCGCAGCAATCATATCCGTCTCCTTGACGGTATGCATGCCCTTGGTTCGGGGCTGGAGTCGTTCATCACTCCACCCCTGATTGGAGACCATCTTCTCGACCAATTCTTTTGCTCTGGCTATGGTCAGGTCGAGGAAGACTCCTCCAGCAGCAGCGTCAATATTGGTTCGAGATGTCATTGTGAGCCCATTATAGAACCTTTGCAGGATGAGCCACTCATCTATGCCGTGGTGAGGATAGGCCAGGATGTACTCCTGCAGCCTCTCCCAAGCTTCTGGGATGGATTCCATCCCCGTCTGATAGAAACTTGATATTTTCCCGCGCAGGACATTTGTTTTGCCCAGCAGGAAGAATTTTGCGAGGAACGCCTTGGAGCATTTGGCCCAGGTGTTGATGTCCTTTTCCTTATAAAACCACTATTTCACCTTACTCAGGAGGAAAAAGAGAAACAGACGAAGCTTGACAACGTCGGCAGCGACACCCCATATAACAATAGTGTCGCAAAGCTCCAGAAAGTTCTGCAAATGAGCATTTGCATCCTCGTTCGGCTTGCCACAGAATGGACTAGCCTGCACCATGTTAATGAGGCTTGATTTGAGTTCAAAGTTCGCGTCCCCGACGTTGATGTTGGGGCCAGTGGCCACATTGTCGGTGGAGGGGACAGAGAACTCGCGGAGAGTCTTTTTAGCCATAGCCTCATGAACAAGTGGTGCTTCCTGAATGGATTCCTGTGCCGGGAGGATGGCGAGAGGAGGAACGACTCGAGTTCGTGCCCCTCTCACAAGTTCTTTCAAATCAAAAAAATAAAAGAAGACATAAAGTGACATTAGCCTGAAAGAGTAAAGACTATATCCTGAGTACAATGCCTATATTAATATCAGAACAATATCTTTGTCCACATGCCGTCCCCGGCAACGGCGCCAGAAATGCTTGTTGGCATTTCTTTAGTCGATACCAGGTATGCGATGACCTTGGTAACAACCTCAGAATTGCCTGTTGGCGGTCCTTAGTGCAATCACTAGAAATGAGGGCGCCGAACCCATCCTAGCAACTGCACCCAAGGGGTGCCACTCTCGTGGTATAATCAATACGATTACAGATGGATCCGCAAGCGCATGGATATACCATTATAGCATTTCACCCGGAGAGTAAGAGTATCATCATTGATTTGTGTCCCAAAGGACGGCGCCGGCAAAGGTATTGTACTTAACATTAACCATGACATTGTGCCTCAAGCAATAGGCAAAACTCTAATAGGGGTAAGTCCAGATAAAGAATAGGCAAGGGTAATGCGACACAGCACACATCCACACTCCAAGAGGAAGGAACAAAAGAGAGAAACGACAAAACAATGGAACTACTCTACTCTACGTCAAATCAGCGGGAGCTTAGGCTAGGTTAGGTGTCCTAGTGCTTCTATCCAAAGCTGGGGTTATGTTAGGACATGGTTAGGACTACAGGTGCTAGGAAAATGGGATAACGGAGAGAAGGTCCCATACTGGAGAATGTCTAGTTCTGTTACCTCTTTGCATGAACTCCTACACCGAATCCGAACGTCGGGGAGTACGCTAAACGCAGCACCACTGTTACGCCGGACGGACAGGACTGTCACCACCTGTCGTCTACCCCAGTCGCACCGTGGAGCACGGTCATATCCGAAGGATCCCGCATACCCGAGCACCACGCTCATGTATGAAGTCACTACTCTAGTGTCCCTAGGTCTCCCACCCTTCGGATGGACAAGTAAAACACTAGAGCAAGCCCGAAAGCACATCGAACCTCTATTCGTACCCGAATCATCTGGCCTAACCAAGACCTTTGCATAACTCATGAACAAACTAAGCATGGATTGATAAACTATCAAGATAGCAAAGCAACCATGGCATATCTCTATATTATGAATAGAAGTCTAACAAATCGGATACAAAGCCATGCCAGGAGCCGAGGATAGCTCAACGACCCCGAGGATGACTTGCTCGCTAAAGAAGAACTAGCCTAGCTCCACTACCTAGCTAAGAGAGCAAGAGAGTGGAGAGCCTTCTTGGAGAGAATGGAACGAGAGAGAGAGTGTGTGTGTGTTTGAGGGGGGGGGAGAGGCCCTATTTATAGCTCTAGAGGTCGGTTTCCCGCCAACGCACATATGGAAGGTGATCAGGTGCCTTGGCAGCTACTCTTCCCCGAGATGCACCTGGATGCGTTGCAGGCTAGGTTCGGCCGACCCAGGGGGTCGGCCGACCCCACCTATCAGCCATTCGAGCTGATCCTTTGCTGGGTGGTTGATTCGTAGGATCTTATCCTTATCCTCTGGTGCATCTTGCGTGGAGGCCCCATTCCTCTGACATGTGGGCCCTCTTTGTAAGGGTGTGATGCCGGATGCGATATTCTGCGTAGTTGTATGGTGTCTGCTGCGTGTTTTCGTCTTATTCTACTCTTGCTCATCTGAAATGTATAAAACTCAAAAACAACGGTGGAGCAAGGTTAGTGATACAAATATGTGAGTAAGGCATATAGTTTTCCTTAATTATTGAGTATAGTTGACGGTTGAAAATGGCACTTAAGCATCGTCAACACTGTGCGAGGCCTTTCTTGGGATCTACCCACACTTTGATTTGTTCAAGAGTCTGTTCTTCTTGAACCCTTATCCAAACTTTCCGAATGTTGCCACTGTTGGTGGAGCCAATCTTGAGCTTCGATCTGAGATGGCGGAGAAGTATATTCCATATACTCCTCGTCGCCAGATTGGAGATTGGAGGTCTGAGTGGTTCTATATTGATAACCATGCGCCATCACTGCCGGACAGATTTCTTGGACCGCCCAAGCGGTGTCATGAATGGTTTTATCATGGACATAATCGAGTTCAAGAGGAGGAACCGTTGCAGCAGATTGTTGTTCTGAAGAATAATGGGGTGACCAGTGCGATGGTTGCTTTTTCTTGGCTTGGAAGTCAAATCCAGCCTTCGCAAAAGCGTTGCCATGCTGGGTTCGAGTACCCTGGCCTAGATGATCCTTGTCGATTTTCTTCAGGAGTAATTCATCTGAACGTGGCTATGGCGATTCTGAATGACATTTTTGAGGGAGTCGACTCCGTGCTGGAACTCCCTAAGTTGTATCGTCGCAAGCACCCGCCAAATCTGGTAATATTCTGGTTCTTCGAGTAGTTTTTGGAAATTGTCTTGTCAATTTCTCCTTTTTGTGCTTGTTGCTCATAGTTGCTTTTGCTTGTACAATGATGTGCTTGTGTTCCGGAGTGATGCTCCGCTACTTGAAGTGCCTCGCCCATTTCATCAGATTCCAAGTGCTCATCGACCCTTTGTCGATTCGCATCCAGATTCTGCTGAGTTCGATAGCTTATCGGGTGATGATTCTGATGGGGATGCTACCCTTGCAGAAGATGTGAAGGGTAAGGCGGTCGAGTCCTTGGACCAAGGCGAGAGCCCTGAGGCTGAGGCTGGAGGTAGTTGTCCCAAAAGGCCGAGGACTGCTGTGCGGAAGAGGAGAGCTAGTGTCAATGCCAGGTAGCTCGTCGGGTTGTTTTTGTCTTATTTTGAGTTCTGGTTGCATGACATCTTTGCTTTTGTTTGTAGTCCTGGTCCAGTGCCGAAGCAGAGGCAAGTGGTTGAGGAGGGTGTTCTTGTTGCTGCTGCTCCTGATATGGCGGAGTCCTCGAGGAGGACAGGTAGGGTGGGGTCGTATTCTTCAGAGGAGATCCCTGTCGGTGAGCCCATCATTCCTCCTTATAATGGTTCGAAGACTCTTCCAGTTGCTCAGCTGTTTTGCGTGAGTACGATAGTAGGAGCTTCGTCGGATGTTGAAGAAGAGGGGGAGTCGAGTGATAGTCTACTGGTGGAGATTAGGGCGTCGCCTCCTCCCTTTAAATACTATCAGGGCGAGCAGCTTGAGGACGATCCGCAGTTGACGGCTGAGAACATGAAGAAGTTCCAAGCTGTTGTGCGGGAATTCACCAAGTTTTCTGTGGTAAGTACTATTGTTGAGTGCTTTTTCCTTTTGAGTGATTTGCCTATAGACTGACTATGTTGTTGCAGCAAATGGCCAATCGGTCATATTTGAATTCACAGAAGTTGAAGGCCACTGAAGCAGATCGCCAGAGGCTCACTCTGCTAGAGGGGGAGAATGCTTCTTTGAAGAAGGACAAGGCCGCGCTCGAGTAGAGGGTCAGGATGTTGAAGGAGGTGATCCAGAATAACCGAGGTGATCTCTTGTCTTGAGTTATGATGCTTTTCTTTTTGACCATACAGGTGCTTACGTCCTTTTGTTGTCGCTGCAGACGGTACTGAGGAGCACTAGAAGGAGTTGCAGGAGCTTCAGGTGGCGGCTCAGGCCGTGGTCGAGTCCGTAGGTTCCACTGACGAATCTGATGGTAGTTTGGCTGATCGACTACGGAAGGTTCCTCAGAAGTTTGCCGAGTACTAGGCTGAAGCTTCTAGGAATTGTGTAGCGCAGGCTTTAGGTCTTGTGAAGTCATACTGGCCTTGGGCCAAGATAGGTATCCTTGGCGGTAGATGTGTTCAACTTGTGAACATGACCAGTTCATCAAGTATGTAGAGGAGGCTGAGCCTATAGCTGACCAAATTGTAAAGTTGATAGATTAGTAGGATGTACAGTATCTTCTTTTTGCCATGTGAATATGACTTTTCTGATTCATGAGTTGACAAGTTCTTTTTGTAAGAGCTTTTCTTGATTGCCCATCTTGTGTGGGTGTAGAGATTGTGTCTCTTCCATCTTGTGGATGGGTAGCTCTTTTTGAGATGTCTTCTCTTTTTAGGTCAAGTACAGTAGTAGTCAATCGTCTCGTGGACGTGCGAATCCTTTTAGGAGATAGGGAAGATGTCCCGTCCGAAGCTCGAGTACCGTAGTAGTCGATGGTCATCGTCTCATGGACGAGAAAGTCCTCTTGGGAGATAGGGATCTTGTCCCATCTGAACTTCGAGTACCGAGGTAGTCGAAAGAGTCGTCGTCTCATGGACGAGGAAGTCTTCTTGGGAAATAGAGATCTTGTCCCATCCGAACCCCGAGTACCGAGGTAGTCGAAATAGTCATCGTCTCATGGACGAGAAAGTCTTCTTGGGAAATAGGGAGCTTGTCCCATCCGAAGATCGAGTACTGAAGTAGTCGAAATAGTTGTCGTCTCATGGACGAGGAAGTCTGTGAAGTCATGGCTCCTGGAGGTTGTAGAGAGCTTGTCTCTAGGGCCTCAAGGCACATGTCCCTTAGCCCCGACTACTCGATTTGCCGTGCCTTTGACTTTGAGTAAACAAAGAAAGGTTGGTATTCGAGGTAGCTGATGGAGTAATGACTCCTGAAGAAGGTAGAGAACTTGTCTCTAGGGCCGCAAGGCACATGTCCCTTAGCCCTGACTACTCGATTTGCCGTGCCTTTGACTTTGAGTAAACAAAGAAAGGTTGGTATTCGAGGTAGCTGATGGAGTAACGACTCCTGAAGAAGGTAGAGAACTTGTCTCCAGGGCCGCAAGGCACATGTCCCTTAGCCCCGACTACTCGATTCGCCGTGCCTTTGACTTTGAGTAAACAAAGAAAGGTTGGTATTCGATGTAGCCGATGGAGTAACGACTCCTGAAGCTGTCTTGGGTGCTTGAATTGAACTCCGGAGGACCATGTTTCTTTATTGAAATTTGAAATCCAGGAGATGGCCTCTGAGAGCTTATGGGTAGAACTTCCGAAGATGCTCGATGTTCCAAGAGTTGGGGACTTCTAGTCCGTCCGCTTAGATCAGTCGATAGGATCCTGGTCCTGTGACTTTGGTGATGATGAAAGGTCCTTCCCACCTTGAGTTGAGTTTGTGGAGGCCTGTCTCATCTTGGATTCTGCGGAGGACCATGTCTCCGACGTTGAAAGATCTTGTCTGGATGTTGCGATCGTGAAATCTTCGCATGTTTTGGAGATATCAAGTTGATCGTAGCAGTACATTGCATCTCATCTCGTCGAGTGAGTCTAGTTCTAGCTGTCGGCTTCCATCGGCTTCTGCTGAGTCATGCATCTCTAGTCGAGATGACTTCCACATGACATCTGCCGGCATTATTGCTTCGGAGCCGTACACCAGGAAGAAAGGTGTTTGTCCTATGGCCTTGCTAGGTTGGGTGCATAGCCCCCAGATTACCATTAGTAGTTCTGCTAGCCACTTGCCTCCTTTCTTGCTTGTAGAATCGAATATCCTTTTCCTTAAGCTGTCAATTATCAGTCCGTTGATGCGTTCCACTTGGCCATTGGCTCTTGGGTGTGCGACTGATACATATTTGACGTTAATGCTGGAGTTCTCGCAGTAATCCCAGAATTCTTGTGAAGTAAAGTTTGATCCAAGATCGGTTATGATTGTGTTGGGGAAACCAAATCTGTGGAGTATTTCACTGATGAATTCGACTGCGCGATCTAATGAGATCTTCTTGATTGGTTTGACTTCGATCCATTTGGTAAACTTCTCCACTGCCACTAGAACGTGTGTGAAGCCTCCTAGCGCTATTGGGAGTGGTCCTATCATGTCAAGGCTCCAGCAAGCGAATGGCCATGATGGAGGTATGGTTATCAAGTTGTGAGCAGGCAAGTGACTTTGTTTGGCGAAGTATTGGCATCCAGGGCATCGTTTGACGAGTAGTTTTGCGTCTGATAATGCTGTGGGCCAGTAGAATCCTAATCTGAAGACTTTGCCGACCAACGTGCGTGAAGCCGCGTGGTTTCCACATGTGCCTTCATGGGCTTCTTGTAGGATTCTTTTTCCTTCTTCTGTTGTGACGCATTACATGAGGATTCCTGATCCTACGTCTCGCTTATAGAGTTTATTGTTGACAAGGACGTAGTTCTTGCTACGACGCATGATGCGTACTGCTTCTGCGTCGTCTTTTTTGATTCCCGGTGGGAGTACTTTGTCCTTGATGTGGTCGATGAGTGTGATGCGCCAGTTAGCTTCAATCGTCATTACCTCTCGACTGGTTTCTTGAGGAACTGAGTCGACTTCCATTGGGGTGGAAATATTGATTGAGGGGTGATGAAGCTCGTGGACGAAGATTCCTGGAGGGACTTTCGCTCGGTCGGAGCCGAGCTTTGAAAGGACGTCAGCTGCCACATTGTTGTCGCGGACAACGTGGTGGATTTCCAGTCCTGAAAACTTGTTTTCAAGTGTTCTGATCTCTGCAATGTAGGCATCCATGGTTTCTTTGTTGATATCCCACTCTTTGTTTACTTGATGGACCACGAGGAGAGAGTCTCCGTAGACGAGTAGTCGCTTGATGCCGAGTGAGATGGCCAGCCGTAGGCCGTGTAGGAGAGCTTCGTATTCTGCTTCGTTGTTGGATACTTCGAAGAGAATTTGGAAGACATATTTGAGTTGTTCGCCTTTTGGAGAGATGAAAAGTACGCCTGCTTCTCCTCCACCTAATTTCAGTGAGCCGTCGAAGTACATGGTCCAGTGATCTAATATGGATGGTGGGGTAGGTACTTGGTTTTCTCTCCATTCAGCTAGGAAGTCGACTAGAGCCTAGGACTTGATTGCTGTTCTCGGCATGAATTTCAGCTCGAGTGCCCCTAGTTCGACTGCCCATTTTGAGATTCGACCAGTTGCGTCTCGGTTGTGTAAGATGTCTCCCAATGGGAAATCCGTGATGACTGATATCATGTACTCATCGAAGTAATGTCGTAGTTTCCTTGATGTGATCAGTACTGTGTAGAGTAGTTTCTGAATCGGTGGGTATCTCACTTTTGATTCAGAAAGTACTTCACTTATGAAATAAACTGGTCTTTGAACGCCGTAGGCGTGGCCTTCTTCTTTTTGTTCTACCACAATTGCTGTACTGACAACGTGTGTGGTAGCTGCGATGTAAAGGAGCATCTCTTCTGGCATTGGAGCCATTAGGATAGGAGGTGACTGTAAGTGCTGTTTCAGGTCTTCGAGTGCTTCGGCTGCTTCTTGGGACCATTTGAATTTGTCTTGTTTCTTCAGTAGTTTGAAGAAAGGGAGTCCCCTTTCACCGAGTCTCGATAGAAATCTCAAGGCAGCCATGCATCCAGTGAGCTTCTGAACGTCTTTGATAGAGGTCGGGGCTTCCATGTTCAATATTGCGTTAATCTTTTCTGGATTTGCTTCAATTCTTCTGTGGCTGACAATGAAGCCAAGTAGTTTTCCGGATGGTACACCGAAAACGCACTTGGTCGGGTTCAGTTTCCACTTGAAGCTTCGCAAACTATTGAAGGTTTCTTCTAGGTCAGGGATAAAGGAATCGAATTCCTTTGTCTTCACGACCACGTCATCAACGTAAGCTTCGACGTTGTGATGGAGCTAGTTGGTGAAGCACAACTGTATGGCGCACTGATAAGTTGCTCCAGCATTCTTCAGTCCGAAGGACATGGTCTTGTAGGCTTATGCACCAAATGGATTGATGAACGCGGTCTTTATCTGGTCTTCTTCCATGAGAGCTATTTGATGGTAGCCCGAGTAACAGTCCAGGAAGGATAATAGAACGCAGCCTACCGTCGAGTCAATAACTTGATCGATTCAAGGGAGTCCGAAGGGATCTTTCGGACAGTGCTTGTTGAGGTCGGAGTAGTCGACGCACATCCTCCACTCATTGTTGTTCTTTTTAAGAACGAGGACTGGATTCGACAGCCACTCGGGATGGTAAACTTCCTTGATGAACCCGGCCGCGAGTAGTTTGGCGAGTTCTTTCTTGATGGCTTTTCTCTTCTCTGCTGAGAATCTTTGTAGTCGCTGTTTCTTGGGAACAGTCGTATTGTTGACATTTAGGGAATGCTCGATCAACTCCTTCGGGACACCGGGCATATCAGCTGGTTTCCATGCGAATACGTCGCGGTTGGCCCTAAGGAAGTTGACGAGTGCGCTTTCCTATTTGTTAGTGAGCCCTGTCTCGATCAGGGCTATCTTTGATGGGTCATCTTCTTGTAGTTGAATTGCCTTGACCCCAATGTTGTCGGGTGGTTTTGGAGCAGAGCTATTTGTCTTCTTTGTAGGGATTTCTGTCCCTGATGCTGAGTACTACAAAGCTATTGCCAGTACTTCACCTGCAATATCTGGTAGTCTGTTGGAGGAAGCGTAGGTTATAGCTTCTTTTTCACATTCAAAAGACTTTTGAAGGTCTCCGCGGAAGGTGAGAACTCCTGTTTTTCTAGGCATCTTCAGCAGTAGGTAGACGTAGTGGGGGACTGCCATGAATTTGGCTAAGACCGGCTGTCCGAGTATGGCGTGGTAAGAAGACTCGAAGTCTGCCACTTCAAATTTGATGAGTTCTGTTCGGTAGTTGTCTGGCGTGCCGAAAGTGACTGGAAGTACCACAGTTCCAACTGGAAAGGAAGCATTCCCCGACACTATGCCGTAGAAAGGTGCTTTGCTTGGTTTCAGTTTGTCGAATATGTCGAGCTCCATTTTGGAAATCGTACTCATAAAGATGAGGTTCAGGCCACTACCCCCATCTATGAGTACTCGAGTAAGGATGGAACCTGCCACCACTGGGTCCAGGACGAGCAGGAATTTTCCGGGTTCAGAAAAGCTGGTCCACTGATCTTCCCTTAAGAATGTTATTGGTGTCTCGCTGTGTTTCAGTGGTTTCTGAACGGTTGGTTCCATTTTTAAAATTTCCCACCAAACCAGTTTCTGGCTTCTCCTGTTGAAGGAAGAGTCTCCCTCGTAGATCATCTTCACCCTGTTGGCAGGTGGTTGGAAACCCATGGTTTCGTCTTTATCATCATCATCGTTGTCTTTCTTTTCTTTCTTCTTCTTGTCTTCTTCCAATTGACGTTCTTGGAGAGACTTGCGAAGGTTTATGCACTCGGGGATAGTGTGCTTTCCTTTTGGATGTAGAGGGCAAGGTCTTGCGAGTAGTTTTTGGAAATCATCTTGCTGATTTCCTTTCTTGTTTCACTGGCCCCGATCCATTGTTGCTACGGTTTCTTCTGGCTTGCACTTCTTTTCGATGTTGCGTTGGCCTTTGTCTAATCGCGAATCCCCATTGCGTTTCTGATTGTTGTCTTCGCGGCGGGGAAAACGATCACGTTCTTGTTCTTCTTGGTCGGCCCATCCGAGCATCATATCTCGTAGTGTGACCACCGAATGAGGTCTGTTCCTTCCGAAGTCCCGGTATAGCTGTTGCGTAGCGAGGCCGTTGTGGAAATAGTCAATCACGTCATAATCTGCTATGTTGGCGATGGTAGCTCGTGTGTCGAAGAACCTCTTTATGTATGACCTTAGTGCTTCTCCACGCTCTTGCTTGCATAGGTGTAGGTCATGGCGAGTAGTTGGGCGGTGAATGGAGCCTTGAAAGTTGTCGATGAAAATCTTTTCCAGATTTTCCCATGAGTGGATCGAGTCATGCCTCAAGCACTCAACCATGTGAGAGGTGCATATTCTAGTGCCATCGGGAAGTATATGACCTTGGTAGAATTTGTCCCTCCTGCTACCACGATGGCAGTCGAGTAGATGCATAGCCACTGGAGGGGATCCTGTTTGCCGTCATATTTCTTTTGATTCTGCATGTTAACTGGATTGAAGCCAATCGGGTACTCAGCATAGTTGATGTTTGGACTGAAGGCTGGCAACCGATCAGTTTCTTTCGTATGTCGACCATAACGCTTAGCGTTGATGAAATCACGTGCGTCCTCCTGGAAGTGGTCGTGATTTCTCAAAGGACCGCTGTGATGGCTGTTGACATTTCTTAGCGCAATCACTAGGAATGGTTAATCCTTAGCAACAGCGCCAGAAATGCCTGTTGGCAGTCCTTAGTGCAATCACTAGAAATGAGGGCGCCGAACCTGTGACATCCCAGTCTTAAGTGGGCCAGTGGGCCGAGCTGAACAGTGCTGGGCCGGGATACTGTAGCAGGCGCCGGTACTGTAGCTCGAGCACTGTAGCAGAATTGGGCCGGGCCCAATGTCGAGCACTGTAGCGTCGGGGTGCTGTTCATCGCGGGACACTGTAGCGCCGGACCGATAATCCGATACTGGAATCGGAGGAAGGAGCAGACCAGCTTAAATAGCTGGTCGCGGGAAGCTAATTAATTCCGGATCGATCCTTTTTGCGCGAAGCGAGGACGAAAGCGCAAGAGGATTAATTAGTAGGTGTGGTTTACTCAACTTGAAGAGTAGATCTTAGCCGTTATCCCGGGCCGGGTCGTTACAGAACCCATCCTAGCAATTGCACCCAAGGGGTGCCACTCTCGTGGTATAATCAATACGATTACAGATGGATCCGCAAGCGCACGGATATACCGTTGTAGCATTTCACCCGGAGAGTAAGGGTATTGTCATTTATTTGTGTCCCAAAGGACGGCAGCGGCAAAGGTATTGTACTCAACATTAACCATGACATTGTGCCTCAAGTAATAGGCAATGCTCTAACACGGGTAAGTACAAATAAAGAATAAGCAAGGGTAATGTGACACAGCACACATCCAAACTCCAAGAGGAAGGAATAAAGGAGAGAAACTACAAAACAAAGAACTACTCTATCCTACGTCAAGTCAGCTGGAGCTTAGGCTAGGTTAGGTGCCCCAGTGCTTCTATCCTAAGCTGGGGTCATGTTAGATCATGGTTAGGACTGCAGGTGCCAGGAAAATGGGATAGCGGGGAGAAGGTTTCGTACTGGAGTACATCCAGTCCCGTTACCTCTTTGCATGAACTCCTACACCGAACCCGAACGTCGGGGAGTATGCTAAACGCAACACCGCTGTTACGCCGGACGGACAGGGCTATCACCACCTGCCGTCTACCCCAGTCACACCGTGGAGCACGGTCATATCCGAAGGATCCCGCATACCCGAGCACCACGCTCGTGTATGAAGTCACTACTCTAGTGCCCCCAGGTCTCCCACCCTTCGGATGGACGAGCAAAACACTAGAGCAAGCCCGAAAGCACAACGAACCTCTATCCATACCCGGATCATCTGGCCTAACCAAGACCGTAGCATAACTTATGAATGATCTAAGCATGGATTGATAAACTATCAAGATAGTAAAGAAACCATGGCAGAACTCTATATTATGAATAGAAGTCTGACAAGTTGGATGCAAAGCCATACCAGGAGCTGAGGATTGCTCAACGACTCCGATGATGACTTGCTCGCTAAAGAAAACTAGCCTAGCTCCACTACCTAGCTAAGAGAGCAAGAGAGAGGAGAGCCTTCTTGGAGAGAATGGAATGAAGTGTGTGTGTGTGTGTTGAGAGGGGGGGGAGAGGCCCTATTTATACTACTTGGAGGTCAGTTTCCCGCCAACGCATATATGGAAGGTGATCAGGTGCCTTAGTCGTGACTCCTCCTCGAGATGCACCTGGATGCATTGCAGGCCAGGTTCGGAAGACCCTAGGGGTCAGCCGACCCCACCTGTCAGCCGTTCGTACTGATCCTTTGCTGGGTGGTTGATTTGTTGGATCTTATCCTTATCCTCTAGTGCATCTTGCGTGGAGGCCCCGTTTCCTCTGACATGTGGGCCCTCTTTGTAAGGGTGTGACGCCGGATGTGATATTCTGTGTAGTTATGTGGCGTCTGCTGTGTGTTTTCGTCTTATTTCGCTCTTGCTCATCTGAAATGTACAAAACTCGAAAACAACTGTGAAGCAAGGTTGGTTATACAAATATGTGAGTAAGGCATGTAGTTTTCCTTTATTATTGAGTATAGTTGACGAGTGAAAATGGCACTTAAGCACCCTCAACAACTCCCCCAAGCTAGCCCTTTGCTCGTCCCGAGCAAAGTTTTAGACATAGGTTGTTGATCAGGAGTTGCTACAATGTCGCATTCCTGACTTATGCCCAAGGCACAACCGAGTGTTCTTACCTTTATTCTGAATAAGTTGGCCTTGTTCGCACCTTTTACCTTACTCCTGTGGGGCTTATAGCATCATCCTCATCTTTGGTGGTTGAGAGTCAGAACGGCTTGTAGAGTACCACTTACCACTCCTTTGTTCAACCTTTAATCCGGAGGTTTTATAAAGTTTTTGAAAAGAAATATTGTAGTTCCTCGGGTGATCTCTCGGATCGCTCAAATGTGTTTCATTCCTCACCAAGGCCTTTTTATGTGCCTTTGTTTTTCCATCCTACTTCTAATGGATCTTTTTGGTGGGTCTGTAGGTATGGAGGATATAATGGCAAACTTGCTTCTCATATTTGGCTAAGTCAAAGACCGGATCTAAAGGAGAAACAAGTCATAAGCCTTGATCAAGATGTGCAAGTGTGTGGATATTTTTTTTGGTGGATGGTGGATGAAACTCCTTTATATGATTTCTCTCTCCCTTGTAATATTTTTTGTATGGGCTATATTTTCTTTTTCTCCTTTTTTTTTGACACACCTTGTGGGTGTGTGGCACACCTTCTTTGGGTATGCATCTTTTCTCTTTCTTTCTTTTTTAACATGCCTTGTGGGCATGTGGCATACCTTCTTTGGGTATGCATCTTTTATTTCTTTTTGTATAGCCCATACATCATGATGATAACTTTGGAGAGAGATAAACATGGTACAACATGGAGTTTTATTTGTGGATGAATGGGGGATGTACTTGCTATCTTCCAGGTGTAGAAGAATAGCATGTGAGTGGACGTGTACATGATCTTGATCATGGGCGTATGAAGTGATTCTCACAAAGGGTCACAACAATTTTACAAAGCTCAATGAGAAGACAGTTGCATATGTAGAAAAGGCTTTTCAAACTTGTAACTCATATGGCTCTGGATAGGAATTGCATATCACCGATGAACTTTATTACATTTTTGTATTTTTGAAAAGAAATACTCCGGATATCAAGCATCACATAGGAGAAGATCATAGCAACTCTTTTCAGCCATATCATAACCCACAACAACCTAGATTCGAATTCTGCTTTTCGCTACCCACAAGTTTCAAGCTTAAGGTTTGAACATCTAGCCACCAAACTCAGAACTTAGGGAGAGCACAAGGTTGTAACTAGGCATATGAAAGGAACTAACAGAGCAACTATTAATTATCTCAACAAGGAAAAACTACACATGCTTACTACACATACTGGAAAGCAAGTAAATATTTTTGGGTTTTTTAAAAAGGTTTTGTCAATTTTTATTTGATTTTAGTGATGCAAATTTTTATGGATTTTCAGAATTTTGCAAAAAAATTTTGGTTTCATGCAAGGCTTTGAAAAGCGGTAAACGTAGAGTTTGATACAAGGTACCTCTCATGGGGGTCCTCCCCCAAGCTAGCTTCAGGCTCACTGCTGCTGGTTGGGATTAAACCCAGCCCAACGGTAGTAGGCCCTCCACTCCTCCTGGGATTGCTGCTATTGCTGCTCCAGATTGCGGATCCTCTCGCCTGTGTATCGCTTCTAGTTCTGTGTTGACTCGATGTGCTGGCCCAGCGACTCATCGATATTGGTTGTGCGCACATTCAGCTCACCCATCTGCCGAGTCAGAGTGGCGAAGCCTCTGGACGAAGTTGTACGTCGCGGGGGTCCGCTGGAACTGGAACTGGTGGACCGGTGCCCTGAGGCCTGCCGTGCCCACTCGGTGGAGCTGGCACTCTGCCATGACGAACCTCCAGCCTCACATTGCTGTGGTTGAGGCTGAGGTTGCTGCTGCATGAACTCCTCCCTTCTGGTCCTGCTTCTTGTAACCCTACCAGGAAGTCCAGAAACATTATGCCGGTGACTCTCCTCTTGTGGAACAAGAGGGATGGTTAGCGAACGGCAGTTATACAAATGATACCCCGCATTTGGCAACGGGATTTCATTTGCATAACCAAGCGAAAAGAAAATCAATGAGTCATTCGGGCCTTTCTTGAGCATGTGGCCTTGAACCAAGTACGCCTCGTCGATCATAACACGAGGCTCCTCAATGAAAGGAACGGGGTTCCCGTCTAAGATTCCCATGTTTGATGTGATGCGGGTAACCAAAGTAGTGCATTCAATAGGACCCGTCATCCGAAAATTTGTGAGCCATTGCTTAACCATTGCTTGTGCGGGGGAGATTCGGATCTTGTTGACCATGGCGTATAATATCATCAACTCATCGTTGCGCACTGGTCATGGATCATCTCTTGGAAAGAGAGTGATAGCCACCCACTTGTGCATCAAATGAAGAGTCGGGTTTTGAATGTCATTGCACCGAGGTGCAAACTTGCCATGAACAACTTGACCCGGAATCAAACCCCAAAACTCATGTCGATCAAAACCGCGGCAAGCTTTTGCAAGTGAAACTGGCAAGCGCGCGCTAAAACCAAGGAGGTGACTGAAATTTCTCCAATTAAAATAGCGTTCAACTCCAAAAAGTCGAAAAGAAACACCATCGTCCACCTCCCGAAGAGTGCAAAGAAACTGGATGGTGAGGAGATGAGAACCATTCTCCTCAACATGCACAAAACCATCCCATCCAACCTCATGCCAAACACGAGCGAAGTCAACGTCCATACCTATTTTCTCGAGAAGGTCCGGATCGAAGGCTCTGGTATGACCAAAGCTTCGATTCTTGATCATGGCATAGGCTTGACGCTCGCGGTCATCTTGCAAGTCGAGGTACGGTGCATCATCTTCATCTATTTCCATGTCCTCGGCTTGCGGTTCTTCAGCTTGCTCCTCGAACAGTTCTTCTTGTTCGTCTTGCTCATAGTCCAACGTGGTCGGTGTTGGTGCAGGTTCGGGGGAATGATGAGAGCTCCACTCGCCCTATGAACGGGACGATCCCAACCTCGTCATCCTCTTGAGAGCTCTGGAAATTTTCCGTCCTGCACCTCTCATGCTTGCAACAAAAACGAACGAGAACGAACGAGAACAACTCGATTCGGGTTACGTTAGTGAAATGAAAATGAAACTCTTATCTGAAAGTTGTTCCTCCAAATATGTGATCAATTTTGCAGCAAAGAATTGAGAGAGAGAGTGTTCTTGCAATCAAACTTGAGCCAAAATCCAAAGGAAACCCGAGCAAGAATGTGTGAGAGGGAGTGAGAGTAGAGAGAGTGAGCATGAGAGCTCATCACCCCTCTCTCGGCCTCTATTTGAAGGAAACTGGGCGAGTGCACCCAAGGAATAGCCAGGCACAACGGTCAGGTAGCCGTTGGAGAAGGTGGGGCCCAGGAGCCGTTGGCCCTGGGTCGGCCGACCTGTGGGGTCGGCCGGCCCCAGGGTGGGCCTCCTGGTGCCCCCCTTTGGCCAGGTGATTCCTCAACGGTCATAAACTTTGAAAATATGGTGCACGGCCAAAAGTTTGCTCGAAAATATGTCCAAATTATTTTTCCCAAAGGATTTTAAAACTCAAAATATTTTTGGTCTTTTGGTAAAAAGGGAAAAGTGCTAGAAAAATTCCAGCGTGCAGAAAACAATTTTGAAAATTACAAACATGCAGTGGAGAAAAACAAATAAGGTGCAAAGAAAATGTTGAAAAGTGGAAAAGGCAAATATGAGATAAATACCAATTTACCTTTGGCTAGGGCGCGTCGTTTAAAGTCTGACATGCGCGACTTTTCTCCATCGTTCTTACCATTCATCGGCTCGTCCTGGAGAACTGGACGAGGCCGAACTCTCGACCTTCTGCCACACCTTCTTTTCCTTCTTCTTTCTTTTAGGTGCGGAGGGTCGTTGTTCTGGCTGGGGTTCTGGTGCACCCCAGAGTGCTTGCCCTTCACTGTCTTGTTGGATCATGAAGCTCTGCTCTTCCCTCTTATTAAACCTGAAAAACATGTCCTCCCGTTCGACACAGAAACGGATCTCTCCCTTTCCGACATCGATCCTTGCCTTGGCAGACCTTAGAAAAGGTCGCACAAGTACGAGGTCGACTCCGAGGTCGCCCTCCATATCCATTACCACAAAGTCGGCAAGGACGAAGGAGTCTCGAACTCATATGAAAACGTGTTCAGCTATCCCTTCGGGATACCGAATGGTTGAATCTGCAAGCTGTACGAGCATAGTTGTTGGGGAAAGAGCAGGATATTCAAGTGCTTCATATATTACCTTGGGCATTATATTCACGCTTGCCCCCAGATCGCATAGGCATCGCTCGAAGTGTTTGATGTAGATCGAGCAGCTGATCAAGGGGACCCCTGGATCCTCTTGCACCGCTGCCAGCATGCCATCCCAAACGTCGTTCCCTAGGGGATAGTACCTACCTACATGGTTATTGCGTGGTGGCCTCCGGGATGAGTTACCCTGTCCGGTAGACACCATGCTGACATTTTCAACGGGAGACTCGGGTTGCCCCGGGATCTTCCCTCTCTCAACAGTAGGTAACGAAGCAGCAATTTGCACAAGCTGGGTTTCGATCATTTTGTTGAAACTTAACTGGATTTAAAGAGTCGAAGATAAAGTTTCAAGCTTGACATTTAAACTTTCCAGGGATTTGTCATTGGCCAAAAGCTTTTTATTTATATTTTTGTAGATTTTAACTTGGCCAAGAACAAGTTCTCTCAAGTGAGGTTGGTTTGAATTGAAATTCGAATTATAAGAAGGATTGTAGTTATTACCTCCCTAAAAAGGTAGACATGGCTGGTTCCACCCCTGGCCTCCTTGTTGTGGACGGTACCCGTTGTTGTTGTTGTTGAGGTAGGCACAGTCTTCACGGGTTTCGGGGTAGTCGTTCCCCGAGTGTCCATCATTACCACAGACTTCGCACGTGAAGTGCGAACCCATGGCGTAAACGGGAGCATGGATCGGTTGTTTGCTCCCTTCCTCCATCTTCTTGATTAGGAGGTCCAGCTTCGAGACAATCATATCCGTCTCTTTGACGGTATGCATGCCTTTGGTGCGGGGTTGGAGTCGTTCATCGCTCCACCCCTGATTGGTGACCATCTTCTCGACCAATGCTTTGGATTTGGCTATGGTTAGGTCGAGGAAGGCTCCTCCAGCAGCTGCATCAATATTGGCTCGAGATGTCGTTGTGAGCCCGTTGTAGAAGCTTTGCAGGATGAGCCACTCATCCATGCCGTGATGAGGACAAGCTAGGATGTATTCCTGCAGCCTCTCCCAAGCTTCTGGGATGGATTCCATCCCCGTCTGCTGGAAACTTGAAATTTTCCCGCACAGGGCATTTGTTTTGCCCAGCGGGAAGAATTTTGCGAGGAACGCCTTGGAGCATTTGGCACAAGTGTCGATGTCCTTGTCTTTATAAAACCACTGTTTCGCCTTCCCCAGGAGGGAAAAGGGAAACAAACAAAGCTTGACAACATCGGCGGTGACACCCCGTATGACAACGGTGTCGCAGAGCTCAGAAAATTCTGCAAATGTGCATTTACGTCCTCATTTGGCTTGCCACAGAATGGGCTAGCCTGCACCATGTTGATGAGGCTTGATTTGAGCTCGAAGTTCACATCCCCGACATTGATGTTGGGGCCAGTGGCCACATTGTCGGTGGAGGGGACGGAGAACTCGTGGAGAGTCTTTTCAGCCATAGCCTGAAGAATGAGTGGTGCTTCCGAAATGGGTTCCTGTGCCGGGAGGATAGCGAGAGGAGGAATGACGCGAGGTCGTGCCCTTCTCACGAGCCTCTTTGTATTGTCTGTGTAGTTTTCCGGCAGGGAGAAACCGGTCATACACTACCCCTGTCTTCTTTCAAATAAAAAATAAAAGAAGATATAAAGTGACATTAGCCTGAAAGAGTAAAGACTATATCCTGAGTACAAGGTCTAAGTTAATATCAGCACAATATCTTTGTTCACATGCCATCCCCGGCAACGGTGCTAGAAATGCTTGTTGACATTTCTTAGCACAATTACTAGGAATGGTTAATCCTTAGCAACAGCGCCAGAAATGCCTGTTGGCAGTCCTTAGTGCAATCACTAGAAATGAGTGTACTCAACATTAACCATGACATTGTGCCTTAAGTAATAGGCAATGCTCTAACAGGGGTAAGTACAAATAAAGAATAAGCAAGGGTAATGTGACACAGCACACATCCAAACTCCAAGAGGAAGGAATAAAGGAGAGAAACTACAAAACAAAGAACTACTCTATCCTACGTCAAGTCAGCTGGAGCTTAGGCTAGGTTAGGTGCCCCAGTGCTTCTATCCAAAGCTGGGGTCATGTTAGATCATGGTTAGGACTGCAGGTGCCAGGAAAATGGGATAGCGTGGAGAAGGTTTCATACTGGAGTACATCTAGCCCCGTTACCTCTTTGCATGATCTCCTACACCGAACCCGAACGTCGGGGAGTACGCTAAATGCAACACCGTTGTTACGCCGGACGGACAGGGCTGTCACCACCTGCCATCTACCCCAGTCACACCGTGGAGCACGGTCATATTCGAAGGATCCCGCATACCCGAGCACCACGCTCGTGTATGAAGTCACTACTCTAGTGCCCCCAGGTCTCCCACCCTTCGGATGGATGAGTAAAACACTAGAGCAAGCCCGAAAGCACAATGAACCTCTATCCGTACCCGGATCATCTGGCCTAACAAAGACCATAGCATAACTTATGAACGATCTAAGTATGGATTGATAAACTATCAAGATAGTAAAGCAACCATGGCAGAACTCTATATTATGAATAGAAGTCTGACAAGTTGGATACAAAGCCATACCAGGAGCCGAGGATTGCTCAACGACTCCGATGACGACTTGCTCGCTAAAGAAAACTAGCCTAGCTCCACTACCTAGCTAAGAGAGCAAGAGAGAGGAGAGCCTTCTTGGAGAGAATGGAATGAAGTGTGTGTGTTGAGAGGGGGGAGAGGCCCTATTTATACTACTTGGAGGTTGGTTTCCCGCCAACGCATATATGGAAGGTGATCAGGTGCCTTGGCCGTGACTCCTCCTCGAGATGCACCTGGACGCGTTGTAGGCCAGGTTCGGCCAAACCTAGGGGTCAGCCGACCCCACCTGTCAGCCGTTCGTGCTGATCCTTTGCTGGGTGGTTGATTCGTTGGATCTTATCCTTATCCTCTAGTGCATCTTGCGTGGAGGCCCCGTTTCCTCTGACATGTGGGCCCTCTTTGTAAGGGTGTGACGCTGAATGCGATATTCTGCGTAGTTATGTGGCGTCTGCTGCGTGTTTTCATCTTATTCCGCTCTTGCTCATCTGAAATGTACAAAACTCGAAAACAACTGTGGAGCAAGGTTAGTGATACAAATATGTGAGTAAGGCATGTAGTTTTCCTTTATTATTGAGTATAGTTGACGGGTGAAAATGGCACTTAAGCACCGTCAACAAATGGCTTTCATCTTGAAACCTAGACCGGGGTTGGCCACGCGGGTTGTTGTCTCGGTTCGCCTCTTGGTGTTCCTTCTGTTTAGCAGGAGTTCGACTGTTGTGGGAAACAGACGGAGCCAGATTCTGTCTCCCAATTTGACGCAAGGCGTCTCTGGTCAAGTGTTGAATTTCACGGTTCTGAGGAGTGTCGAGTAAGGCTTTTGCATTAATATAGCTGCCTCAGCTAGGTTGATTAATGGACTGTCGAAAGCATTGTCGGCAGCTTCGTCTAGGTCCTGTCGCAGGTTTTGCGGCCCGTGTGGTGCTGGAGCGCATTGAGCCCGAGCGGCCGCATTCTTTCTGCGAGTGGCTCGACGGCGGTTGCGTTGCCGTCGGCTTTCTCTGCCTTGCTGGGATTCATCTTGCGGGGCGTTGACTGACAGCTCATCATCTGATATCTGGTCTAGGCTCTCATTGGCGTATTGATCAGCCCGAGAACCAAGTTCACTTTCTCCGTGGAGTGAAACATACACTTGTCTGTCCGAGGTCGAGTGAGTCGTGCTGTAGTTGACCAGAGCAGTGTCACCAATTACTTCTCCTCTGACTGGATAGAGGGTTCTGCCTGGCTGATAAGGCAAATCCTGCAGGCAAGCTACCAGTCGGGCATTGTCGATGGTTTTAGCAGATTCGGAATTCTTCCAGTAGACGACTCGGTTTTGTGGCGTGGCCAGGATGGTCAAGTTTCAGCGACCAATTGAAACCGAGTCAAAATCAAGGTCGTCATCTGAATCCGGGTAGGAGTCGAGCAGGGGAAGAGTCCTAGCTCAGTCTTCCTGGCGAAGAGATGTCGAATATGACATGGCCGAATTCCTCAATCCGAAAGGAACCGATAAGGACAAGTTTTCGATCTCCTCAGCGATCTCGGGGAGAAGGATCTCAGCGGGAGTGTTTTTGCCGAGTTGTTCCTGCCAAGATGTTTCTGTGCTCATGGGGTTGACCAAATGGTTCGAAAAGCCTCCTAATCCGTTGGCGACGCAGACCCACTAGCCGAACACAAAGGTGGTTCCGGCGTCGATCGCCGGGAAGTTTAATTCAAAGGATGCCATCGAATTCTTCTATTGATCTTCGGCGAGAGGCCCCATGGTGGGCGCCAGCTATCAGTGTTTTATCGTTAGGTTCTCGGAGGGGTATCCCGAGGAGAGTGGTTCTGAGTAGGGACTCGCCGGGATCAGAACGTGATAGTGCAAGGAACACAAGGATTTAGACAGGTTCTGGCTGCCGGAGCGTAATACCCTACGTCCTGTGTGGTGGTTTGTATTCTCTCTGGTATTGTTCGATCTTTCGGAGGGATCCCTGCCCACCCTTATATATCTTGGGGGGGACAGAGTTGCATGGAAAGTCCTAGCCGGGTACGTTTAGAGTCCTACTCAGAGGGTCGGGTAGTTTCCTTGTACTCCGACTAGTTCGACTGCTGTCCGAGCAGATACAAGCTAACGAGGGGTAGTCCATGTTCTACCCCTTACTCCAGAACATTCTATGCCTATGAGCAGTCCCGTGGTCCCGGGTCTGACAGATAGATAATAAAAATTTTTATTTGTTTAGGAGAACCAAAAAAAATTTATTTGTTTAGGAGAAACAAAGACAGTTATATGGAAATATGTATATCCGAACAAAGTTTTGTATAGAAAAAACATATTATCTAATAACAACGAACAAAAGTTATGATAAGAAAGAACAAACATTTTGAACAGACTGCTTATAATGCAGATATAGAGTACATCCATCAATATAGCAAGTACACATAGTGCGTAGCACCATAAAAAATCGTGGTTACATCATTGTTCAAATACTAATAAATTCCCAACTGAAACAAATTTAACAGTTGACATTCACATTGTGCAACTGTATTACAAAGCAGCAAAATTTAATCTACATTCCCAACAGTAGCAGGATCAATGTTGTTCATAGAAGATGTCATCAACCTTGAAGCAACAGCAATTCTGAACATTGAGGCATAAGACTGCAATAAAAATAAAACATGGAAACAAAGCAAGTTAGACAAGTAAGTGCAAGCAAAACAAGATTGTCAGCCTAGCTAGAAAACCCTCCCAAGTAACAGTCATAAGAAGTGAACATACATTGTTGAACTGTTTCAACAGTTTGCCATCAAAATTTTTTATGATGATCATAACATAGATTCCACAGTCAAATCTACGAACAAAAATAGTAAAATTGTTTAGTAGAAAATAAGTACTAATAATAATACAAAATTAACATAAAACAATCCTACACAGAATTGTTTAAACTTACATATTAGTTTGCTTAGGACACTCTACAGGTATTTTTTGTATAAGATGACATCTTCCTATCATATATGCCAGCAATCCTACATGTATTCTGGAAGTTGACTACCTGCAAATATACAAAACAAAGAATAAACTCCACAAAATTCATATAAAATAAATATTTATTTATTTATTTACTGATAATGATTAACAAACCAAACTGAGATATTACCAAATTATCAATTAGCTTGTCACTTTCTGCATCTGAAGGTGCATTTGTGCTTGTAAACAGATGGACTGCTCTATTCAACTAATTGATACAGATAACAAACCAGTGCTCACTCAAGCAAATTGTGTAAAAAAAATTACAAAATATAATGAATTAACAATAAGAATAAATTATAAAATGAATTTTATAAAGAACTAAAAGAAATAAACATACAATATCAGCTCTGACAATGTCAAACTCAGAATTAATCCTTATAAATACTTTCTGCTTCTTCTTAAGTAAAAATGAGCTTGGATCCTTAATTAGAGCAGACTATAAAAAAAGACCCAAGATAAATAATTTTACACATTGCAGAGAAAAAAAATACTGGAGGAAGAGGTAAATAAATAACAAACTTACAAATACAAATGGAGAAAATGAAATTCTTTTTCTTGATGCCCTAGTATCAGGCAAACCTTTATGATCAAAGTTTAATAACTGAACAAAAATAGCCATCAAGTCATCTTTGACAAATCCCCTTGGCTTAAGAGATTCACGAAAATCTGAGTACGAACAATGAAAGTCTCTAAGTATGACAAATGATGGCCTGCAAAATAAAACATATGAAATCATAAATATATAACATTGTGCAAAGAATAAAATTAATATAAGAAAGAATAGCTAAAAAGATACTTACGATTGTTGTTGTTCAGTTGTTTTGATAAATACCGAACGAACATATGCATTGTACAAATCTTCAGTAGCCGAGTCAATCTTCAAGTGTAACTTATAATTATCATTACAATTCTTAGCAGCTCTCTTCTTGCGCTTCCTCTTGTCAATTGTACTAGATCCACTTCGCACAGTAGTATCTGAAGAAAAACTTTTAAGTACCACAACAACAATCATAAAACTTAAATCTAAACCAAGCATAAACAAGAAAGGAACTAACTTGCATCAACACTTTCAGTGGGAATAATATCTGGAGGGTTTGAATCATCGGCAAAAGACATAGCAATTTCAATGCCTTTGTTAACCTCATCTTCCAAAGATTCATGAGAAACAAAATTTGGCCCAGATTCATCTTCTTGTGCTGGCTGATCTGGCATTCCCATTTCTGCATCTTCACCAGGAAATTCAACTTCAATAGGATCAGGGATACCATCTTCTTCATTTAGAACAGGAAAAGGAAGATCATTAACAGGATTGGATCCTAGAAATAGTAAAAATAAGTTTTAATCAGCTGCAGCATTATAAGAATTAGCGAACAGATAATCATAATAAATAATATGAAAATTACAAAACATACCTCCAGCAGAAATTGAATTGTGATGATCAGAACATGTAGCAACTGGACTCTCAGAATTAAAAGCAGCATCTTGTCCATATTCAGGAATTTTATCATCATTGTCTAAAAAATGAAATCATGAGAACAAAAAAAGTTAAGGATTATAAAAAAGTGTGAGATATAAGAACTTGATATATATAAGAAGCATGCCAACTGGAGATTCCCAATCATGATATTCAGAATTGTGACTTGGACCTTCAGAATTCTGATGTCCAGAAGAAGCAAAAGAAAAAAATTCTGTGGCAAGCAATAACAATCTATTTAAGAACAATGAAACAACTCCACCACTTGGAGGGCCAGTCAACTGCTGCAATGCCAACTCATCAACTAGCAATTGCCAATGCCTATCAACAATGATCTTCATATTTGCAGCCTAATAATGATTTTAAAAACATATTAGAACCTAGAACCTAATAAGAAATGAACCATGAACACTAGAAGGCACATGAGACATACATTCCGACCAAAAGATGATCCAGCCTCTGGAACTGAGCCATGAACACCAACAGGTGCGGGAGGCACATCAGCTGCAGGATGCCCAACAGGATTCACATGTTCGCCAGCTTGAGCATCGTTAGGTTGAGCAGGTGCAGCAAGTCCAACACCAGGTTCATGATAAGGTGTCAAAGATATATCACGAAACTGCAACAAAATATTAAAAATTTAATTGAGAATGAGAAACAAAAAATATTATATGTATCTATCAAGGAAAGACTATGAAACTCATAGGAAGAGCACCATAGGACAAATATCTAGCCCTGCTAGTAATATCAACATCAACTTCAATGATAAACTTGAAATCTTCAGTTGTCACATGACAGAATCGAGGAACACCATAAACCAAATGGTACCCATTTTCATAATTCTGATGTAAATCTAGAAAATCAATATACATAACCTGTATAAAAAGAACGACCACGTAGAATTAAAATATGACAAGATTAAAAAATTAATACAAATGGAACAAGAATGAAAATAAGAATATCATTGAAATCACACTCACAGCAAACATTGGAAGGCAGTGGCAGTAAAAGAATGAACGATTCCGGATGCTGACATCTCGAGAATTAATAACATATTGGAATTTCCTAACTTCAGATAGACAACACTGAAGCACATGAGAAGCCCAATCATAATTCATTATCTCCTCTGATATCATCAGGAATTGCAGATATTTCAAATCAACAGAATTCTGCGATCCAGGACATATGACAGTTGCTAGAGAAACTAACATGAATGAACGCAAGAATGCATCCTTGTTATGCTCAGCTAAGCATATTTGAATGGCCCGACTAATAGCAGGCTTGTCCTTGCCATTCAAATAATCATCATAGACAGCAACTACTTCATCATCTACTTCATCACTGAATTGAATAGGTTGATTACCAGATGGTATGCCCAAGACTGTACCAACCATCGATGGTGTGAATCTGATAGACTTTCCTTGAAACCGAAATTCAAACACACCAATAATGATTTTAGACAAAACCCATTCCAACAAGGGGGCAGAAATCTTGAAATCAGATAACAAAAGCAATTGACCAAAACCACTTTCTTGGACAAAACCTTTTTGATCTTCTTCCAAATCATTAACAAATTTCTTGAAACGACCAGGTGAGAACCGCATCTTAATCCGTGAAGAACAACCTGATGACTGACTCATTGCTAAAATGAAAAAAAGGTAAAAATTAAAAAGAAGTTCGATCAAATAGAAGACATTAACAGTATAAACTAATAATAATAAAATAGATGCAAAACTTAATGTAAGACAAAGTAGAACATAATATATGTACAAAAGAACAAAGTGTGAAGCAAAATCGAACATAGCCTGTACCCTTTCCTCCTCATCTTCCTGTACAATTTGGGGCAAACAGGTATAGTTAGAATCAAAGTAACAAAAATGTTTTAGCACATTATGAACAAAAGCAGGAAATGAACATACATCATCGCTGCTGGCATCCACACACCCAAATGGCAAATATCCGTCCAAGTGACCACCAGTGTATGCACTAGTGTTATTGGGATGCTTCATGCCAGGACTTCCATTGTTTCTACATCCATAGCAGTGACCTTCAAAAATAAAGGGTGTTTTTCTCACTAAACTACAGCCGGCTACTTGAAGGTAAGAGACTTGTATATATGCAATCAATCCATTCCTATATTCTACTCAATATTTGGAATATTACATATGCATAAACTGCAAGGACCATGTAAGCTATGAGATACTAAAAATGTAATATATGCATAAACAGACACCAATACTAGCAGAGCAATAGCAATCAAACTGACAGCTCAGTGTAATAGGAATTACAGATCTTTGTTTCAAGAAACAAAAAGGAATTGCAGATCATATCCTATATTCAGAAACAAATGTACAACCATAACAGAAGAGTTAGCGCGAAATGCAAACAGAGACACTAATACTACCAGCCGAATAACTGAGATAATTGTATATATGCAATTAGTACAAGTCATGTGCATGAAATTTCAAGGTATGAATGGCATGTACTCAGAACATAATGGACAAAAAAAAACTGATATGGCATTGTAATAAGAGAATTGGGGATCTTATCTTACATTCAGCAACAAATTTGCAGAAATATCCAACTGAAGAGTTAGCAAATACAAATGGCCCATACCCTACATATGAATTCAGTACAGAACATCCAACATATGTGGTATTTACATATATGTGCTTGTTTGTGCTAACTTCATCTGACTGCATGAGCAGGTAGAAGCTAATGAAGATAAGAATATGGCGTACCATTTTCATCACATTTAATTATGCAGCAACAATTGACCTCCAAATCCTTTTCTCCTTGCATATGCGACACCTCAGCAGAGAACAGGTTGCTTGTGCTAGACTTATCATTGCCTTCTTTTTTTACAGTGAAATTGAAATGATAGTACCACCTATAATTCTCACAAATCCATTGCTTCCCCACAAGAGCTTCCAGTTCATGTGCATGATTCTAAAACACGAAAATCAACAAAGCATTGTATCAGTATAAGAGAAACTTAAGATTCTACATAATCTCTGTTTTGTGTGTGTGATGAGGGAGGGAGGGAGGGAGGGAGACCAAACCCCCAAAAAGATTGTGGTCCTCGTTATACTGGTCAAGTACAGCTTGATCCATATAGATTTTTTCATCTTCGGTTGGTGAATTGGGACCTCTCTTAGGTGTGCCATCAAGATAGAATTTACAGCTGTGTATCAGCCTATCCACAACAGATAATTTTACTTGATCCTTGCACCTAATCCATATAAGAGCATTCCACAGTATTAACATACAGTAGGTGTACTTATTGTTGGAGTATATTGAGCCCGTGTGTATAGAGGCCCATCTAGAGGCCCATGTATAGGCTTTATATATACCCACCCATCTAGGGTTGGAGGAATACAACAATTATTGCCTCCATTATGGTATCATTAGCTTAGGTTTTCATCTCTCCTCTCTCCTCTGTTACCAGCCGCCGCCGGCACTCCTGCTGCCCGCCGCCGCCGGCGCCGCCGGCCTCCTCCTCCCTTTCCCTCTCCTCTTTCCCACCCCACCCTTCCTCTGCTCCGAGCCCCGCCTGGACCGTCGCCCCGTCCGCCGCCGCCTGGCACGCCTGGAGACCCCTACCTGCTCCTGTTGCCGCTGCCGCCGCCGCTGCTGGTGCGCGCGCGAGCGCCGCTCTGGCGCCTCCCCTGCCTCACGCGGGTGAGGAACCGGCTACTACTGGGCCGCCCACTACTGGGCCACCCACTACTAGGCCGCCCCCTGGGTTTCCTCCCCGTGGGCCGGTGCCCCCTGGGCCGCCGACGCCCCATCCTGTGGCTGCCGAGCGCGCCGCTGTTGCTGCCGCTAGGGGAGGCGCCGAGGCTGCGCAGGCCGCCGCCGCCCACCACGCCACCGTCGATCCGGCTGTCCTGTGGGCCGCGGAACAACTGCTGCAGGCCGCGGGCGCCGATCCGGCCGCCCTGCAGGCCGCACTGCCGCTGCTGCAGGATCCCGCCGACGCCGCTGCGGCCCACCGCGCCGCTGTCGCCGCGGGCAAGCAGCCCGCCGCCGACGCCGCGCCTGATGCTGCGTGGCCTGGCCTCGGGATGTCGCCCGCGGATGCACCGCTCTCCACCGCTGCCCTCCGCGGGCAGCAGGCCGACGCCGCTCTCGCCGCGGCCCTCCTCGCCACCAAGTCGGAGGCTTCGGCGGCCCAGGAGCGGGTCCGCGTGGCAGCCCTCGCCTGGGAGCGCGAGTGCGCCGCGGCCGACACCTCCGCTCTCCGGGTCGCCGAGGCAGAGTGCTTCCTCCGCGCCTCCTCCGGCCAGCTGCCCATCGACCCCGAGCCTGGCGCCTCTTCCTCACGCCAGGCGCCGCCCGCTGGATCTGGAGCCCGGTACGACCCGACTGACCCCATGGTCGCCCAGCTCCACCTCCAGGCCGCCGGAGTCCAGAACATCAGGGCCCTGGTCTCCATCCTCCTCGACCCCGCATCCTCCTCCTATGGCTGCTGGCGGGACCAGGTTCTGCTCGCCCTCCGCCGCTACGCCCTCAACGACCACATCCTCGTCGACTTGCCGATCGAGGCGCGGTACGTGGCGTGGCTGCGCCTCGACAGCGTCGCCATATCCTGGATCTTCGGGACTATCTCCCTGGATCTTCAGGACCTCGTCAGGGTCCACGGCGGCACCGCGTGGCAGGCCTGGGTGGCGCTCGAGGGGCAGTTACTCGGCAACGCCGAGTACCGCGCCCTCCAGCTCGACGCCACCTTCCGCACCTTCGTGCAGGGGGACCTCTCTGTCGGTGAGTACTGCCGGCGGATGAAGAGCATGGCCGATGCTCTTCACGACCTCGGGGATCCGGTGTCCGATCGGGTCTTGGTGCTCAATGTCTTACGGGGACTGAGCAGCACCTACGACCACCTGAAGGGCTGGATCGCCCGCCAGAGGCCCTTCCCCACCTTCCTGCAGGTCCGGGATGACCTCGCCCTCGAGGAGATCACCAGGGGTCTCGCGCCCGGATCGTCCTCGCCCACCCCCGCCGCACTCGTTGCTACTCCACCAGCGTCCTCCGCTGCGCCTGCCACCTCCCTCCTTGGTGCTACTCCCGCCGGGCAGACCGGAGGAGGGGGGGTCGTGGACGCCGCCGGCGACGGGGTGGTGGTGGTGGCACTGGTGGCTCTGCTTCTGGGAGCACCGGTACCGGTGGGGGCCGTCGGGGCGCGCCGACACCGGCTCCGGCTCCCGCTCTTGCCCCTGCCGCTGGAGGTACGCCTTGGCCATCCTTCAGCAACCCATGGTCAGGGCGCATCTTGATGTGGCCGTTCCAGGGTCCGGGACGGGGGGCCTCATCCTCAGCTCCAGCCGGCGGCCATGTTCACCGGTGCTGCTCCACTCTTCGCGCCGTCCTGGACCCCGCCCGCCCAGCCCAGCCAGCAGCCGACCTGGCCTGAGGGGTGGGACCAGGCCGCTCTAGCGCAGTCCTTCAGTACCATGGGACTGACGTCGCCGACCAGCACCGAGTGGATCGCCGACTCGGGTGCCTCGTTCCACACCACTCCCGATGCTGGTATCCTCTCTTCTGTCCGACCCCCACACCCTTCTTGTCCTTCTTCGATCATGGTTGGTGATGGGTCTTGCCTTCCTGTCACCGCCATGGGTTCGGCTCCTCGTCTTCCTAATGTTCTCGTTGCTCCTCAAATGGTTCACAACCTTCTTTCTATTCGCCAGTTTACTGCTGACAACTCATGTTCTATCGAATTTGACTCCTCTGGTCTTACTGTGAAGGATTCGGCTTCCCGGCGTCCGCTCCTCCGATGTGACAGCCCGGGGCCCCTTTACACTCTTCGGCTTCCTGCTTCCGCTGCCTCGCCTTCGGCTTCTTCGTCTTCTGCTTTTGCCGTGACGCCTTCTTCCACCACCTGGCACCGCCGGCTTGGTCACCCCGGCCGCGACGTTTTGGCTCAGCTCCGCTGTAGTACTGATGTTCCATGTACTAGGGCTCCTGCTGAGCACCTCTGTCATGCGTGCCAGTTAGGTCATCATGTTAGACTTCCGTTTTCTTTTTCTTCTTCGCATGCTGCGCATGCCTTTGATCTCATTCACTGTGACCTGTGAACATCTCCTGTACTCAGCATGTCTGGCTATAGATATTATCTGGTCATTGTTGATGATTTTTCTCACTACTCTTGGACTTTCCCTTTGCGTGCCAAGTCTGAGACCTTCCCCACCCTCCTCCACTTCTTTGCCTGGGTGTCCACTCAGTTCGGCCTCACCGTCAAGGCCGTCCAGTGTGACAACGGGCGGGAGTTCGATAACTCCACCTCCCGGTCTTTCTTCCTGTCTCGGGGTGTTCAGCTGCGTATGTCTTGTCCATATACCTCTCCTCAGAACGGCAAGCTGAGCGGATGATTCGCACGACGAACGACGTCGTGCACACACTTCTGATCCAAGCTTCTCTCCCCCCACGCTTCTGGGCTGAGAGCCTCCACACCGCCACCTACCTGCTCAACCGTCTTCCGTCCACTGCTTCTCCTGCTCCCACTCCACACCACGCTCTTTTCGGTACCCCTCCTCGCTACGACCACCTTCGGGTCTTCGGGTGTGCGTGTTACCCTAACACGTCCGCCACCGCTTGTCACAAGCTGGCGCCCCGCTCGACTCGTTGTGTGTTCCTCGGGTACTCCCCTGACCACAAGGGGTATCGATGCTTTGACCTCACCTCTCGCCGCGTTCTGATCTCCCGACACGTTGTCTTCGACGAGTCGGATTTCCCCTACTCCACCTCTTCCACACCTTCTCCTGATCCCGAGCTGGCGTCTCTGTTTCCGACTGACCCGGTGGTTCAGCCACCGTTACATGTCTGTCCTTTTCCTGCAGGTTTTCCCGACGCACCGGCACCACTTCCGGAGATCCCTGCAGCGCCGAGCGCGGCCCCGGCGCCACGCACGGCCCCCAGACCTCCGGTCATGCCGCGCGCGGCCCCGGTGTCTCCCGCTGCGCCACGCGCGGCCCCGGTGCCTTCCCCTGCCCCTGCGCGGTACTCTCAGCCGGTGCAGGTGTACCGGCGTCGCTCGGCGCCGACCCCAGCGCCGTGGCGGTACGCTGAGCCGGTGCAGGTGTACCGGCGCCGTTCGGCGACAACACCGGCACTGCCTCCTGCTCCGGAGGCTTCTGCGATGCCGACACCGGAGCCGTCGCCGCTGCCGCCGTCGCCACCGCCGCCTCCTCCGGCTCCCTCTCGAGCCGCGCCGGAGGTGTACCACCCGCCAGTCGTCCATCGGGATCCTCGGCATATCCATCCCATGGTGACTCGGCGGATGGCGTCTCAGGCCGCGACTCTCTCCGCCACCAAGGGAGAGCCGCGTGTCTCTCCGGTACCCTCCTCTGTCCGCGACGCCTTGGCGGATCCTCACTGGCGTCATGCGATGGAAGAGGAGTACGCGGCTCTTCTTGCCAACCAGATGTGGGACCTCGTGCCGCGTCCGTCAGGTGGCAATGTGGTGACTAGCAAATGGATCTGGACGCATAAGCGTCGGGCTGATGGCACACTGGAGCGCTTCAAGGCTCACTGGGTTCTCCAGGGGTTCACTCAGCGACCTGGCGTGGACTATGATGAGACCTTCAGCCCAGTGGTGAAGCCCGCTACTGTGCGCACAGTCCTCTCGCTTGCGCTCTCGCGCTCGTGGTCTATGCACCAGCTGGACGTGAAGAATGCGTTTCTTCACGACACTCTGTCAGAGACTGTCTACTGCTCTCAGCCAGCGGGATTTGTGGACTCGGGTCGTCCGGATATGGTCTGCCGGCTCACCAAGTCTCTCTATGGTCTGAAGCAGGCTCCTCGGGCTTGGTACTCTCGGTTCGTCACGTTCTTGATGACACTGGGATTCACCGAGGCCAAGTCCGACACGTCTCTCTTCATCTACCACCGTGGGGATGCGACTGCATATCTGCTGCTATACGTCGATGACATTGTGCTCACAGCTTCCAGTCAGCAGTTGCTTCAGAGTGTCATCTCCTCTCTGTAGCAGGAGTTTGCTATGAAGGATCTCGGTCAGCTCCACCACTTCTTGGGCATCACTGTTGAGCCTCGCCCGTCTGGTCCTCTCCTTCACCAGCGGCAGTACGCACTCGATATTCTGGAGCGGGCTGGGATGACTGATTGCAAGCCCTGCTCCACTCCTGTCGACACTCAGGCGAAGCTGTCTGCTGATATGGGTGATCCGGTGGCTGATCCTACTGCCTACCAGAGTCGGGCCGGTGCTTTGCAGCACCTCACCTTCACCAGGCCGGACCTCACCTACGCTGTTCAGCAGGTCTGTCTCCATATGCATGATCCCCGGGAGTCACACCTTGCTGCGTTGAAGCGACTCCTCCGGTACGTCCGTGGCACTGTGGACCTCGGCCTGGTGCTTCACCGCTCGTCCTCTACTGAGCTAGTGGTCTACACCGACGCTGACTGGGCTGGCTGCCCGGACACTCGTCGCTCCACTTCCGGCTGCACTGTCTTCCTGGGCAGCAACCTGGTCTCCTGGTCGTCCAAGCGGCAGCTGGTTGTCTCCCGCTCCAGTGCCGAGGCGGAGTACCGAGCTGTCGCTAACGGCGTGGCGGAGGCATCCTGGCTACGACAGCTCTTGGCGGAGCTCCACAGCCCGCTGTAAGGATCGATGGACCAAGAGGGGGGTGAATTGGGCCTTTTTCAAATTTCTAAGATAGATAAAACAACCTTAACCTATGCAATGCTAGTAAGGCTCAATTCACCAACCGGCTAAACAAAGCAAACTACACAAGCTACCAAAGATATGAAACTAAGCAAGGTAGAGCTAAGCTATGATCTCTAAGGTCAAGCACATGAAAGAATGCATGAAAGTAAGTGCTTGAAATGAAAGAGAGTGCAAGAGACAACCGGATTTTTTCCCGTGGTGTCGATGTGTTGGCACACACCCCTAATCCATGTTGTGACACTCACTAAGAGTCTTGTCACCTCCCATGTCACCGAGACTTGGGCGCTCACTAAGAGTCTCCGTTCACCATCCCGGCGTGGTGGAGCTCAAACCACGTACAATCTTCTTCTCTGGGCTCCCACAATCCTTGGCAAGCTCCGCGAGAAACACCTCGATCACCAAGATCGCCTAGGTGATGCCAATCACCAAGAGTAACAAGCTAAGGCCTTCACTTGAGCAAGAACCGATCACCAAGAGCGGATGCACACAAGCTTCTCTCTACTCAAGTCCTTAATCTTGCTTCTTGATTGATGGAATGAACAAGTATGTGAATGATGAAGCTCAAGGTGGCTCTTGACTATAGTATGAGTGTATGGATGTTGCCTGGTGTCAAGAGTAGCAAAATGACCCATTGGAGGGGTATATATAGGCAGCTCACACGAATAGAGCCGTTGGACAAAAGCTGCCAGAAAACTGCGTAGCGCCGGTTAATCCGACGTCCCTCCAACAGTCATCGTCGGTTTAACCGGTGAATGTAAATTGCCCCTTCTGAAAACTAGCCGTTATGACTTGGGCAGATTAACCGACGTATCATCGGTTTAACCGGTGAGTGTAGTTGTCCACTGATCAACTGAAAAACCAAGTCTCTGGACAACTGCACCGACGTTAACTCAAACCTATCGTCGGTTTAACCGGTGAGTATAACTTCTGAAGTCCTTGGAAAAACCATCTCACTGGTCAATTGCACCGACGTCTCATTTCAAACATCGTCGGTTTAACCGGTGTATAGAACTTGAAATACCCTGGAAAAACCAACTCTGGACTAATGCACCGACGTTAAATTCAAACACGTCGGTTTAACCGATGTATTGACTTGTCCAGACTCTGCTGACTTCGTTTAACCGACGTACAGAAAATTGAGGTCGTCGGTTAAACCGGTGTATAGACTTTTTCTGATTTTGTCTTTTCTGATTTGAGTCTTTGAATGAAATCCAAATATTCTTGAGATATAGTTTGAGAACCACTTATTTGAACTTCTAGAAACCTGAGTGACCATTGTGTGCATCCATTTTCAAATGACCATGTCCATGCTCAAGTTACTTAGACTTAACCCCTCTTAATAGTGCGATCACTACAAAACTATAAAACCTATACTAACCTAAGTGTCCTTCTCAACCTTATGACACTTAGGACTAGAAAGATCCTTAGTCTTGACATATATAAGAGTTGAATACCGAGATCGCCTTTTTTGAATAAAGAAATTGAGGGGCCTCTTTTGACATATGACCAAATGAGGGATAATGATCTATTAAGCTGCACAAACTCATTAGTCACAATAATGGTTGTCATTAATCACCGAAACATATCTTGAGGGCCTAGATGCTTACACCCGCTCGTCAAGAGCACGCTCGTCTACTGCGACAACGTCAGTGCCATGTATCTCTCCACCAACCCCGTCCAGCATCAGCGGACGAAGCACGTGGAGATCGACCTACACTTCGTGCGCGACAGAGTCGCCATCGGCGATGTTCGGGTCCTCCATGTCCCGACTACCTCCCAGTTTGCTGACATCTTCACCAAGGGGCTGCCCTCCTCGACCTTCTCGGAGTTTCGATCCAGCCTCAACGTAGCTGGTGGCTAGTTGTGGCTGCGGGGGGGGGGGGGGTATTTGCCCTTTGTACTCTTTTTGTACTCTCATCTTATCCAGTCTTGAACACCGCTGCGTCGGTAGTTCAGACTGCGGGGGGGTGTTAGCTTTCTTGTTGTCCAGTCTTAAACACCGCTGCACCGGTAGTTCAGACTGCGGGGGGGGGGGTGTTGGAGTATATTGAGCCTGTGTGTATAGAGACCCATCTAGAGGCCCATGTATAGGCTTTATATATACCCACCCATCTAGGGTTGGAGGAATACAACAATTATTGCCTCCATTACTTATCAAAGTGGGAAATATAGAAGATAATAAGAATTCTGTATATAGTTGCGGGCTGATGCTTCAAGGGAGAATTTGTGTAAAAGGTTCTTGAGTTGCTCCGACAATGCCTAAAGTGCGTGGAGCAATTATGACATTCTATAATTGTAAGAAACTGAATATTTACAATTTCGATGCCTTTTAGCTATGGAAAAAGTCTACATAACCCCCTCAACTATGGAGGCTAGACTACTTAACCCCCTAAACTATAAAACCGGTTATTCTATCCCTTGAACTTTTCAAAACCGGCCAAATAACCCCCCAAGGCGGTTTTGGAGGGTGGTTTTGCCTTTGTCTTTTTTATTTAAGTATTTATTTTAGCTCAATCTTTGAAAAATCAAAATAAATCACAGAAAAATCTAAAAATTGAAAATCAAATTTTGTTGGACTCTACATGAGTAGATCCACACAGTAAACATATAATATGGTTTGCTTTCATACAAAGTTTCTGTTGTAGATTTAGGTATATGTTTTTTTGCAATTAAATAGAATAATTTATAGATGCATTTTCCATGGTCCAATTGTGGTGAAATTTTTATGGTGGGCTAACTATTGTATGCTTGAACTCTAGTAAAAACTTCATACTCATTAGATTATGTTCATACTGGTTAAATTTAAATAAATCTATAACTAAATTGTATGTGATCCAGTGAGTATGAAATTTTTATTAAAGTTCAAGCATACAATAATTAGCACATCATAAAATTTTCACCACAATTGGACAATGGAAATTGCAGATATGAATTATTTGCATTAATTGCAAAAAAGTATAGATCTAAATCTACAACAAAAAAAACTGTACTAAAGTATACCATATTATATGTTCACTATGTAGATCTACTCATGTAGAGTCCAACAAAATTGGATTTTCAATTTTTGGATTTTTCTGTGATTTGTTATGATTTTTCAAAGATTCAGCTGAAATAAATAAAAAAGACAAAGGCAAAACCACCCTCCAAAACCGCTTTGGGGGATTATTTGGCCGGTTTTGAAAAGTTCAGGGGACAGAATAACCGGTTTTATAGTTTGGGGGGTTAAGTAGTCTAGCCTCCATAGTTGAGGGGGTTATGTAGACTTTTTCCTTTAGCTATTGTTGTATATGCATCCAAAGACTTATCATTTGCAGATTCCCAAATATTTTGTACTTGCTATGCTGTTCAAACCAGTTAATGGTTATTGACTTATCATGTTCCCAACTATTTTGCACTGGCTAGCTGCTAAAACCAATGAATGGTTATCACCATTATTTAGTACAGTAGATAATAAAACTGAATGTGCGCCTTGGCAATATTGAACAGCTAAACACAATGCGATTTATAGAATACTATAAACAAAGTTGCAGTTTGAATATTATATTGTGAACCTAATTCATGCCTCTGGACTATGATTTGTACAATACATTGAGTTCATAGCTTCCAAGGCAAAAGTCATGTTCATGATTCATGTGCTGAGACAAACTGACTGGTGAATTAATTTCCTGATATGAAGGGTAATGTAAATCTACCAGATGGACGACCACACAAGTCCAAAGGAAGCATGATAATAGAAGATTATATATACAGTAATCAATCACATTTGCTTGCCATGGAAATAAATAAATTTGCTTGAACAATGTCAGGAAACCTTACATTGCCTTATGCCGCAATTCATCAAGATAGCGCTCAATAGCATCATCAGCTTCATATATGCTCCGAAATGGTCCACCCAGATTAGGGTACATGCAGAAATACCCCCCACGGTCCATCCTAATGTAAAACACTTGGTACCAATTCCGAGGATACCGGGCCAAAATTTTAGAAACGAGCGATGATGCGGATGGCGGAGAGCTGTCAGTGGTGTTGTGCTGCGCAGGTTGTGGATTGTCAATGATGCATCCTTCCGATGATGTAGTGCCAAGCAACTCCTTCGGGGATGAAACATCTGGCTCTAGCAGGGTTATTGCAGATGTAGACTCGGCAACAGCAGGCAAAAGCTTCTCAGACCTGAAGAGGAAAAGGCTAAATGAGTACAGAGACCTTATGGAACCGATGTTATTAAGCTTAATACTATAAAAGATGCCAAATTTGGCTGTCAATAATGACCACTGAGCAATGCTCATGTAAACTGATGTCAGAAATATATAAATTATGGCATCAATTCCATAGTGGAAATATGTACGAATGCATCTATTTCGAGCCCTTTGATTATGATGAAACTAGAAAAAAAAATCTCTTTCTCCACTATCCAGCCACTCGCTCACTTACTACCAATCAATCATCGATAACATGATCAAAATCCGCATCTCTTCACTGATACGGAATCCTAAGACTATATCGCAGGTAGAAATTGATCGAGAGAGACGGTGATCTTACGGTGGAGCCGTGGAGGCGGCGGCTGCAGGTCCTCTGCAGGGGCTCTCCCTGCGACGGAGCAGGCAGGCGGTGGCGTGTGGGGTGGGGGGCAGCGTGGTGGAGAGGAGGAGGTTGAAGGAGGAAGGAGATTGAAGGAGAAGCTGATATGTGAGCCCCCCACGTCAGTGAGTGGAGGGAGCGAAGCAGCTAAGATATTTTGAGCTATATGAAAATACGCGGGTCTGCAAGTGGGTCCAAAAGCATCAAAGACGTATAAAATGACACAGTTCAAAGAAGTAAAAATTATAATGGTAGAACTCAAAATAGACGAATAGTAATGGTACTTCTCCAAAGTTCGACCAATTCAAAAAAACCTTTTTTACTATTGGAGTATTTGTGTTCTTGATGCTATTTTTTGAAGAGGCAAAATTAGGTTGATTTATGAATAGTAAGGGCAAAATTATAAAATTAAGAAAAATGATGGTATAACTACAATTGCACTTGCAATGTAGGAATAAAAACACCAATTTCTCTAATAACAACTTGTTGAAAAATAATACATGATTATTTTAAAAAGAATATATGAAGGCCTCACATTGCGTCACTATATTCGAACCCCTTCAACTGGTCAGGGTCTACAGTGATCACCGCCCGCCCAAGATCCTCCTCTTTTCTTGGGGTCTATCCGTTTCAGCTTGCGAATTGAAACTTGAAAGGCTATGATCGAGAAGATGGTTGTTGATCTCGCCACCTGTTGCCGGAAAAACTGCGCAGCTCTGAACCCTCGAGGCACAAATATAAGGGCCTGAAAGACGACGCGCAAAGCAAAGCCTTTGGTTAAATTCGAATTCTTTCCTGTATCCTCATCCGCTCGGAGTCGGATCGCTTGCTTACTCCCTCTCGGCCTCGGTCTCGGTCTCCAGCTCGGGGCCTCTGGCCACATGTGTGCAGGCCGACGACAAATCATTGGGGGCCTGGGCTTCTACTGGCATCTTCTTCAATGGTGTGAGTATCACAGCACAGCATCATTTGGAATTCGTGGAAGGAGCAGGAACCATTCTCCTGCTTGCTAAAGACTGTAGAGGACACAAAGCAAAGGAGAAGAGTCTTCACAACGCGTTCAGGGTTTTCTTTTCCCCAAGGGCAACGCATTATTGAGTTTAGCCTCCCATGCACTAACTGAATGCTCAAAAATCAACACAGCGAACGCGAACGACCACACTTGTGCAATCAGGGAAAAGAACCAATACACCAGAACAACAAACAGAATGCAAAAGTCAGGATTAACCCACGTGTTTGAAATTAGAAGCACGTGTTGAGCTGACGAATCAGTACAATGACTCAGATTACCTACAGTTTTGCTACACTATGTGCACAAATAACAACTGCAAGGATCCATCCATTCCAATATTGGATGACCCAAAGAGAAACTATAATAACTGTAATAACAGGTGAAACATTGGTTTTGCCAATATAACCCTGGAATCGGGGTCGAGAACCCAAGATCAGCAAACTAAATGGAAAGCACACCCCCATCAGATAGACAGGCATATATAGGTCTGGAACTCCGGATCATGAAAAGGGTACCCACATGCCATCTAAGAAGAATGATGCTCCCTAAAACATATGTTTCGACCATTGACCAGATAAGTTTAAAACAGAATACGACATCTTCCACTTGTCCACGCTACCCAGTCCTTCACTGCTGTCGCATGGCTCGAAGGTACAGTCTGTTCATAGCATCTGGATCATCGACACCCTAAAGAAAACGTAGAAGCAAAATATAACCGAAGGGCCTTGTACAGTTGTTTGTTCAAACATGTATCAAACAGGAAGTAAAAAAAAAGAACATTGTTTTACCATAATACCTTGAACACAACCCTTAGCCTAGCAGCCTCAGCTTCCAACTGTACAATAATAAGGGGGAAAACACACATATAGTTAGCAAAAAGGTAAAAAAAAAGTGTTAAATGCTCGTCATGAACAAAAACAGGAAAATGATTCATCATACATCATCAAAGCCACTTAGTTCACCATCACCAAAGGGCAAATAACCATCCAAGCGACCAGCAGTGTATGCATCAGTATTATTGGGGTGCTTCATATCAGGACTTCCATTGTTTCTACAACCATTGCACTGGCCTTCAAGAAGAAAGGATTCATTTGTCAATTATATCAGCTAAATACCAACTATGCATGGCAGATGCTAATAACAGCCAAGTATTAACATAATGGCCAAACAAACTGGCATGAATGTATAGTAATTGCTGATCATATCCTACATTCAGCAATAAATTCACAAATACATTGAATAGAACAGTAAGCACCAAATCACCAGACTAGGCACTCAATTGCCAAATCACACACACATGCACAGACACACTTTAATACTAGTCAAGTGAATAAAGGTAAAAGTACAACAAATTGTCTATATGTAATGAGTGCACGATCCTAGGCATGAAGAAGTTCGAGATATTACACGAGTGCAAAATGGTAATGATATATGAATGACAGAATGTACTCAAACATAAATCATGGGCCATCAATCTCAAATTCCGGTGCAATAAATCATTTGGCACCATACCCTACATCCAGCAACAAATTTACAACCTTACATGACAGAAGATTTAATTCATAGAAAAATACGTATTCAGTTTAAACATGGAAGAGGTACATGAACCATTCATCCAGAAAATAAAACTTGAAATAAAAATTCAGTACTACAACTAACTGCAACACAAGTACAAGTGTATTTGAGATGGGGGGGGGGTACATAATGCCATTTTCGTTAGAATCGATGATGCAGCAACACTTGACCTTCTAAGCACGTTCTCCTTGCCTTTGTGACACTTCAGCAAAGAATAGATTCCCAGTATTTGTTGTGAAATTGAAATGATAGTACCACTTATTCTTCTCATGTATCCATTCATGCCTCAAAAGACTTTCGAGAACATGTGCACGATTCTAAAACAAAAAATATTGCATCTAAAACCAAAAAAAAACATAGCCTAAATTGGGAGGGAGGGAGAGAGAGAGAGAGGGAAAACCCCGAAAAAACCATTGTCATCATTATACTGGTCCAATAAAGCTTGAACCAAATGGTGTTGTTCCTCGTTGGGATTCATTCTTCTTCGTGAATTGGGACCTCTCTTTGGTGTGCCATCAGGATAATAGTTATGCTCATGTATCAGCCTATCCACAATAGAATAATTATCTTTCTCCTGGAACCTAATTCAGGTCAAAGCTTTCCACATTATCAGTAGAGTGTGCTTTTGACAACAGTCATGGGAAATATATTTATGCAATGGGTATTGTGTAAATAGTTTCAAGGGGAAGAATTTGTGTCGAAGTTCTTTAAGTAGGGATGATTGAAAAATCAAGCTTCACCTATATAGCATAGCGCATGGGGCAATTAAAAAAAGTTACCATTGGAACATATAAACATGAGAAACTGAAAATGTGCTATTTCCATGCCTATAAGCTAACGAGAGAACAGAATATTGTTTTACTAGCTATGTGTCGTTGAGAACATGATCCTATTATTATGCTATAGGACTGCAAAAATAAATGTAGCTTGGTACATTTTTATCAACTCTTGTGCTGTTTCTGTACAACAGAATTAAGGACATTAATTGTTCTATTTATGATTCATGCTCCAAAAAAGTGACTGCAAGATCAACGTCCATGATGCCAAGAGAAGAAAGTAATCAATAAAGTGGATTTCACTTTAATACTGGAAGTGCTTACAATGGAGAAATGAGTCAGAGAAGTCAAAGAAATTTTACATTGATGGGCGCTCCAGTTTGGCAAGATGATGATTGATAGCAGAGTCAGCTTGATCCAAACTCTGAAATGGTCCACCCAGATCAGGGTACATGCGGAAATATCCCAAGCGGTCAGTTCTAATGAAATACACTTGATACCACTTGGGCGGACGCCAGAACAAAATTTTAGGCCCAAGCGATGAAGCCGATTGTGGAGAGTCATCATCGTTGTCAGTGGTAGATTCTTCTGATGATGTATAGTCAAGCAACACCCATGAGGACGAAACATTTGGCTCCTGCAGTGTTAATGAAGATGCAGACTCTGCAACACCTGCTACAAGCTTCTCATAACTGAAGGGGGAAAATCCTCAATGAGTACAGAGACCTTAGATTATCGAGCAATGCCGAGCAAGTAAACAGAATCTAAATGTAATAAATAAATTCTAGCCACAAAGTACCCTGATTACAGGGCCTTTTAACATATTGGCACTATAAAACAAATTGCCTTCCCTGCTAGTCTGCCGCTCCTATTTTCCCCAAGGTAACTGGTAATCCTCATGTATAATATCATAAAAAACCGCATTTCTTCACCAATATGTAAGCCTACGACTAGATCACAAATACAAAGTGATAAAAGTGAGAGAGATGGTAGTCGTACAGTGGAGGCGGTGGTTATGGCTCCCCTGTTACCCCTGACATTTTTTGGGCTCAGGTCAAGTCGAGGAAACATCTGGTTCCCCTTTATTATCTAAAAATTGTTGTCCACAACCATCTACTCAGTCAAACTATCTATTTTGGGGCATAGCTCGAACCAGGAGGCCTGTCCATATCAGACGCCCACTACATTTATACTATAAAAAGTGGAAAAATACAATTTGAGCTAGGCTCAGACTAGGCTAGTTTGTTTTGGGTTTATTAATAATGCCATAAGCTCCTTCAGTAACTCAACCTACTTTTGCAAGCTAGACCATGGGCGGTCTAGGCTTAAAATGCTCCCGTCAAGTTGGGACGGGATTTTAATGAGCTAGAAAGAGAATAGAGTAAAACATGTCGGGTGAGGTGAGAAGTTAACAAATAAAGTGAATTTATGAAAAAGTAAGTCATATTGCAGTAAAGGTTGGGTCCTCTTTTTTTTATCGAACACGCAGGAGAGCTGCACATCTTTATATTAAGAGAGGAAAAAAGTCCAAATACAACCTCATCACCTTACCTTGGACTAGAGTAAGGGATGCGACTAGAACATAAAAAACTGTTACACCCGAAAGATACAAAAAGGACCAGACCAATACTAGACAGCTTCTAAATAGCAAGTAAAGCACCCCCTTGGCTTAGAACAGTAAGCCCTTTGGCACCAGCAAATTGCCATAGATGAAGCTCATTTTTTTCTCGAACACGCAGGAGAACTGTGTATCATTGTATTTATAGGAGAAGAAAAAGTCTAATATAGACTTATACAAAGAGAAAACACACTCACACAAAACTCACACCAACACTCCCAGGCCACTATGCCCAGACACACACCTACCCAAACCACACACCTTACTCCAGCTGGACAAAAATGTCCCACGGAGCCAGGACCTGACCACCAATTCCTCAACTCATAACAAGCCTACAAGCAAGAGGACCTGACCACACAGCCCCCCTGGTGTTCATCCCACGCCCCTGATAGTGAGCAAGGAAAGGCCTTTTGCACCAGCAGAGCACCACATCTGGACTTCTTCCTTTGCTAGGGTCAGCGCCGTAGCTACTCTCGGAGAAGCCCCATTGAAGACACAATCATTTCGGTGCTTCCAAATAGTCCAACTGCCCAAAATGATAAGAGAATTAAGACCAGACCTCATTTCGTCGCAAACCTATCTCTCAACCTTCTCCCACCACTCAGCAAAGGAGAAGTCCGTAGGCTGAGGCGAGAGTGCCGCAAGACCGACGAAATGCAGAAGCTGAAACCAGAAATCTCGTGCAAAGACACAGCCGACCAACAGATGTTGGATATTTTCCTCATCTTGATCACATAAGGGGCAGCGGTTTGGGTGAGGTAACCCACACTTAGACAGCCGATCCGCCGTCCAGCATCTCTGATGTGCCACTAACCACATGAAAAACCGACACTTTGATGGTGCCCAAGACTTCCAAATACGCTCAAACGGCTCAAATAAAATCTGAGGAAGTGCTTATTTATATGAGCAGCCTATTGTAAAATCGCACCCTTCCAGATGTTTTAAATACGGAAGGTGCTTCCGTTTGCAAAGAATTTATAACATAATATATTACAAATTATGTGGTTACATGAAAAATGAAGTTCATAGTTTAATTGGAGAAAGAAATGGTTTACTCTGTTTCCAAATACTTTTTTTTTTTGCTTTTGCCTTCGTTTGGACTTTGTGAGCTGTCGATTGGCCCCTTCAATGCCTGACTGAAATGCATAGGTAGAGAAGTATGAACATAGTTAGTTATTATTTTTAAATTTTCAGTAAGATATAGTATCAGTTATTTTCTCGTACCTTTTAGTAATACATAATTTGATTTTATTGGAAGATCTCTTTGTATACAATGTTTTTTGCCATATCTTCCGCTTGATTTTCAGAGTCATCGATGAGTACCTTCAAACCATTCCTGTTTGTTACCCTAGATAATGCAACATACAATTGTCCATGGCAGAATACCTGTTTAGACAGATACAACCCCACCTTGTTAAGTGACTGACCCTGACTCTTATTGATTGTCATAGCGAAGCAGACCGACAAAGGATATTGTCTTCTTTTGAGTTTGAATGGCCACTTTGTATCATTTGGTGACATGATTATTTGAGGTATGTATACCTTGTCCCCCACGTGTGTTCCTGTAATTATTTGTGCCTCGATGCACCTCTTTCCAAGTTGAGTGATAGTCATTCTTGTGCCATTGCATAAACCTGCAGATTGTTTGATATTTCTTAGTAACATCATTGGAAGACCGACTTTAAGCTTCAGTTCATGGTTTGGCATACCAGGGAACCTCAAGGTGTTGAGAAACTCCTTAGTGTACATGTGTTCCATACCTTTTGTTGTTGTCGCGCATACAGAGTCACAACTTAGGTATGTCACTTCTTCACCTTTTTATTTGGCTCATGATATATTCATTTATCTGATCGACCATTTCGTTTCTTGGGCATAGTATTGCTCTTTCTTCAAGAAATTTCTGTTGTTGGTAGTTGTTTAGCAGGTCTGGGTATGTGCTTTTGACAATTGCTTCTCTTGGGTCATCTCCTTTCAGTAGCAATAGGTCACTTGGGATTTTTATCATTTCTTCTCCATCGTTTGATGACATTTTTCCATCACCAATATCCAATATCCACTGTGCAAATTCCTCAACCTTTTGCTGTTCTATCCTGTTGCTAGACAAACAACTTAGCCTCATGTTTTTTGTGAGTTTAAATATTTCAAAGTGGCTCCATAAATATGAGCGCTTGATTGATGCATTTACTATGTGTTCTCTCCTTCCCTTTGGGATGAGTGGAAGGATTTGTCTGAAGTCTCCTCCTAGCACCACTGTCATATGCCACCAAATGGTCTTATCTCGCTGTTTTCATTTGTAAACCTGAGTATATCTCTTAGGCTTTTGTCGAGTGCCTCGAAGCAGTGTCTATGTGCCATTGGAGCCTCGTCCCACAGAATGAGTGATGTTTTCTTGAGCAGCTCTGCCAAATGTGAGCCTTGCTTTATTTCACATGTTGTTTCATCTGTTATGTTTAATGGAATGTGGAACCTAGAGTGTGCTGTCCTTCCGCCTTGGAGTAGAAGGGCTGCAATGCCGCATGATGCTACTGCAAGTACTATTTTTCCTTCAGACCGTAGCTTTGTTGTTATTGCTTTCCAAAGGAATGTCTTACCGGTACCACCGTAGCCTTCAACAAATATCTGTTTTCCCGGTCCTTTTTCGACTGATCCTATAATTGCTGCGAATGCATTTCTTTGGTCCGGATTAAGTTTGCTGTGTATTGTCATGTGTTCATCTTTCAACTGGTCCTTGTCATAGCTATTCTGTTCGTTTACAAGTCTATTGCCAAGCTTGTCTAGGTCATCTGCATTTGGCAGTTCAATTTCTGGATAGTCCTTCAGTGACTTTCCAATTTGTCGCATTAGTTTCTCTTATCTCTATCAGAGCATAGCTTTTTCTCTGTGAGTCACTGAGTTGCAGCATTGGAAAGTTTAGGATTATTGTTTTCCTATGTTGTATGTCTTCTGACAGTGCGTCCCATGTCGATTCCCATAACACCTTTGGGCTAGTTACTTCACAATGGCACATTATGGTGGTGAACAGCTGCCGTAGATGTGGTCCTGTTGCCCAATTAGCTGCATCATTGATGCATTCAATCCATTCATCGTCATTGTCAAGAAATCCGAGTGCCTGGCATGCTGATTTGAATGTAGGGAGGATAATTCCATCTAAGTTCTGATATCTTCATATGATGTGCATCCTTTGACTGTTCAGAAGCATCCGTAGATAATCTCTCTCTCCACTTGCTGTATGTGCGTAGTAGATCCTCCCAATCGCATATCCTTTTTTCCGTTTTTGCCATTGTTTCTTGTCTCCTAGCACCACTGGATGTGTTTTTCTAGATTAGTATCACTCCATACTTTCTAACATACTAGAGTTCAACTGGAAACGCTTTTCAGATTACAGTATCGCTTGATACTTATTTTCCCATCCATTAGAGTATGTCTTCATACTTTTTCAGGTTATGGTATCACCGGATACATCTCCCAGATTGTTGTATCATGAGATACTTTTTTTTTCCTGAACTGATGATCACAGTCAAAGAAATGGATAACCAGCATGGGAAGTATCAGGCTTACTGCACAGATATTGGGAGCACTGCCCATTTATAATGTATTTGATCTGGAACTATATACGATCTTATTTTGGACTGCAGATTCTTCTCTTTCAGTCAATATACCAGCATATTTTTTAACATCTTTAGAAATGATGTAGTATGACATTTCCGTTGTAATATATATTTTGTTCATGATGATATTAATCTATCCATTGGAAGTGTTTTTACTACTGTTTGAAATGTATATATATACACATAAACATCTTTCATACGCTTGCCTGTGCGTTGTGTCCTGAGTACACGTATATAAACGTCAATTAATTTAATAATTACTGATATTCACGTGTATAGGGACATACTTCTAGTGTACATGTATGCGCACATACGCCATGCATCAGTCATTAGTGTACGGATATACTCAGAGGCAGATACCTCTCACGCATGTGTACAAATTTTGAAACCAAGGAAAAAGCGGTCCGCCAGCCGGCCGTAAATCACGTGATTAGCTATTATTACTCCAAGTTGAGTTCGGCGGTACCTTGCATCCGCAACCCGTTTAGTAGCCTGGTCGATCAGGGCTGGTCCGGATACCGCGGTTACCGGTCAAAACGGTCCGGACCGGTTCCAGTTCCGGCCGGTTTCAAACCGGCTCAAATTCAAAATTCAAATTTAAATTTAAAAAAAAATAAAAAATTCCTAAAAATACTTCAAGTTGCGACAAATTTAATGGTGTCAAATTTTTTCAAATATTCGTTCATTTAGTATACTTTGCGAGCATTTGAAGTTAAAAAAAAGCGTGTATATAAAAGTATACAAATACAACGTAAAACATGTTATACATTATATTAGTGTAAAATTAGTACAAAAGCGGGTTCGAGGGTTCATTTAGGCTAAAATATGTTATACAAACATTCATTTAGTATACTTTGCAGGCATTTGAATTTAAACCAAAAAAGAAAAATATTTGAATTTGACCGGTTACCACTCAAACCGACCGGTTACCACTCAAACCGGACCGGTAAACCGATCCAACCGGTGGAAACAGGTTGAACTACCGTTTTTTGTTTGAAATTTGAATTTGGCTGGTTTTTTTCGGTATCTGGTCAAACCGGTCTGGTTTACTGGAACCGGAGGGCGGCGGTTTCGTCAGACCGGTCGGTAAAAAAGACCCTGGTAACTACACGCAGGAGTAGAAAAAACTCGTTATATATATATATATATATATATATATATATATATATATATATATATATATATATATATATATATATATATATATATATATATATATATATAGGACAGCGCTATTCTATACCCTGGGTATGGAATAATTATTCCATACCCGAGCCCCCTGCCAGCACCACTCGTCCGCTCGCCTGGCGCGATCCGTGCTCTGGTTTTTCTCGGGTGCAACTGCGTCCGCACGTTCTGCAGCGGTTTTGCTAGGGTGCGTCACGCCTGGCTCCTCCCCTGCGAGGCGCTGACCGCAGCGCACGACTGCGAGTCCTGCTCCCTTCCCCCGGCGAGGAAAGAACCGCCCTTCTCTCCATCCCGAGGGCGCCTGGCTCCCTCCCTATCGTCGCAACGCGCGAGCCCGGCGAGGAAAGAACGGCCCTGCTCCCTCCACACGTGTGCCGCGCGCCGCTCTGCTTCTTCGTCCCTGCTCCCTCCCTCCCGTCGCATCCCTTCCTCCGGCGAGGAAGGAACAGCCCGTCAGCGCACTGCCCTGCTCCTTCCACACCCGTTCCGTGAGCCGCTCGCTGCCCCCGCACACTCAGCTGACCCCTGCCCCTCGCGTTGCGCCTATTCCGTCCGCGCGCCGCCCTGCTCCCTCCCGTCACCGCTAGCGCGCCGCCGCAGGTGCCCTACTAGGAGCCGCCCGAGAGCTAGTTGGCCAAGTTCAAGCGCAGCTGGGCCATCCACTTCGCCTTCCTCATCGCCACATTTGCCTTCTCCGTCGCCGCATCCGACGCACTAGATGCTGCTGTTTCTGTTTAGTACTAGTGTTTAAATTTAGCTGCTGTTAGCTTGGATCTCCATGAGGTTATTTACTGTATTGTAGTACTGTGAATTGTAGGTTAACTAGCCTTGTTGCCGTTGGTAAGATAATTCCATGTACCATTCTCGATTAATTAAGACGATGATGCTGTTCACTTCACTGCAAATTTTTAGGCCAGTTACTCTATTTGCTCTACGTGTACTTTCTGATTGTCCAGTCTTGAACACTGCTGCGTCGGTTGTTCAGACTACGAAAGAGTGTTGCCTTTCTTGTTGTTGTTCAGCCTTAAACACCGCTGCGCTAAAAAAAATTCCAAGGCCAGTAGGCCACACTGAGCACTGAATCGCTGATGATGGCGGCCACAGTACACTGCCTCCCGGCCTAATCATCACAAACACTGAAGCATCAAAAGACCAGATGTAGCAGCCACCAGCTTCAGAAGCAAAACACACAGGATACACAACCATACGCAGACCGTTTGACAAGTTGCTTTTATTCCCTCTTTCTGAAAAAACTGAATTGATAAAACAAATGAAGAAATCAACTGTTGTTACATTTGAAACTAGTGTACAACAGTGGCTCCATCCTTCCATGTCGGAACTTGCCTCTTGGCTCAAATGTGTGTATCTCAAATTAAAACTGAAACAAAGCACTCCATCCTTCCATGTCGGAACTTGCCTCTTGGCTCAAATGTGTGTATCTCAAATTAAAACTGAAACAAAGCAACAGCCTGCACTTTGCAAAACCGATAAGACAAGTTGCAACATTTGCAAAACCGATAATACAAAGAAACAGCCTTGAGGACGCTGCAGAGCGAATTGCACGCATTCACGCAGAGCTTAAACTTCTCCTCGGCCACAGCCTGCGCACACAAGGTAAACATGTGGCATACCCTTGTTATTATCTGCGCCTTTCCATATTTATTTGCCAACAGACAACGAACACAAACAGTGACTACATCCAGGCAGCTTCTGCTGTTAAATTTCAGCAAAACTGAATTGGGTGCTGTTAAATCGGTCGCTGGGCTCGATGGGTGCGGGCGAGAGCCGGGGGCGGGGGACACGGGTGGCTCGGGCATTTGCTCGAGCACTTGACATGCAACCAAGTACTGCGATAACCAGATATGCTACCTCCTACTCCACCTTATACGGACAAGGAGAGAAGATATAGTCGCACGGTATCCTCACCTCGAAGCAGCCTAGTTCGCGGCCATCGTCTTCAGCTATGGCAGCAGTGGTGGCAACTGGCAACCCCCTGGATACTTGGCGACAGCATCCTCGCCTCATGTCCCTGTGCCACTGCACACCTGCCACAGTAGATGGAGGCAGCCCCAGTCACCGTGCGGTAGGTGTATGGGTTATGCCAACGAAATGGACAGCGTGCTGCTGCAGCAAGCCCCAAACTCCGGCAACTACATGGCCGCGCTGTCCAATTAGGGGCTCTGGAAATCCAAATTGAATACGAAAACATCAGACATTAATGAACCAAACAGGAAACAAGGAAAAGGATAACGCAACAGAGAGATTGCAACAATCTACTGCCAACATTGGTGTACTACCTGCACAAATCATCGGTACCTTCACAGCAAATCAATGAAATCCAACTGAAATCAAATGGCCGTCCAACGACGTGGGAGCGTTGGGAGCCTCACGGAAGGATGCTCCTACATTGGTACAAAAAGGGTGGGGGACGGAATCAGGAAGGTGAGATCTCGAGTCACCTCCAATCGACCCTCCCTGTTCTGAACGGAGGGGAACCGCAAACACCTCCTGCGAGCTCTCAAAGATCACTCTCCTCAAATTAATAGGCATCATATGCACTAATCTTCTTCGAGAATCCATCCTGGATAACGAAATTGAATATGAAAAAAGGTCAGACTTTCAGGATCAAGGGGGGAACGGGGAAAAAAGCATGCTACAAAGCAATTGCAACAATCTACAACCAACTTTGCGCACCACCTTCACAAATCATCAGATCCTCCCCGGAAATTAGACAAAATAAAAAATCAATGTGAAAAAAAAATACAGCTCGCCTTGCGCTGCAGGGCAGAATCACATCTCATCTATCCGATCAAATCCACCACAAAAGGAAAATGATAGGAACCTGCTGTCGCCAATGAACAACACCAGAAGTGCGATTAGAGTCCTGGGGACCCACCTCGGCAGTCGATCTGCCGACGAAATTGGAAGCAAGCACAGGGTTAGAGAGACGAACCTAGCGCCCCCGATCTTCGACGCCGCGAATGCGTCTCCAATCCAGGCGAGATTGGATTTGGAAGAGGAAAACCTGCTGACCGGAAATGAGCTCGAGGGAGTGGAGAAAAATTGGTAGGAGAGGCGAGCGGGATCTGGCGTGGGGGTAGGCAGCCGGGGCAGCACGGGAGCCGGCGGCGCAGGGCCTCGCCGGGCGGCGCGAGGGGGAGACCAGGAGCCCGGCTCGGACGTCTGCAGCTGGCCGGTGCGGCACGGGAGGGTCGCCTCGCCGGGGGAGCAGGCGCTGGGTGGGTGGGGGGGGTGTACCTCAGGCTGTAGCTCGCCGGGGCGGCGCGAGGGGAGACCAGGAGCCCGGCTCGGACGTCTGCAGCTGGCCGGTGCGGCACGGGCGGGTCGCCGGCGGGAGGCCGAGTCGGAAACCGAATCGTCCCACGATCTATTAGGAGGTGGCGATGGAAAAAGGAACCGGACGCATGAGGGAAACCAGCGAAGGGGAGAAAAACCAGATGGGGTCGGGGGAGGCGCGCCGAGCGCGGGTCCGAGTCGGGTGCGGTCGTGCGGGCGGGTTTGGGCTTGAGTATGGAATAAGTTATTCCATACTCAAGTACTCAATAGAGCTATTATATATATATGTATATATATATATATGCGCGCGGGGGCGGCGGCGGATTCGGAGGCATGCAGGAGGCGGCGGCGCACCTGCTCCTGCGCACTCGAGCAGCCGCGCCCCCCCCTCCCCCCTCGCACTCGAGCAGAGCTGCGGCGTCGGCGAGCAGCGTGGCGCGGAGGCGGCGAGTGGCGTGGCATGGAGTGGCTCGCGGGCGCGGAGGCTGTGGTGGAGTCGAGAAGTGTGGCACGGAGCTACGGTGATGTCGTGAGGTGGGGGCATGGAGGCGGCTCGTCAGCGTTCTCGAGCAGCCAGGGTGCGGCGTCGGTAATGGATTGTGGCGCGGCGAGCGAGGCCGCAGGGTGCGTGACGAGCTGGGTTGTGCCCCCACCCGCTCGGCCCCTTGCGCGATGCCTGCAGTGGCCTCGAGCCGTCGAGCGCCCCTTGCTTCCCTGCGTGGGGAGTCAAGCATGGAATTTCCCCTTCCCTCCAAGGAATGCGTCGCTGGCTTCGTGGAGATGGATGCAGCGCACATGCCACGAGAGGACCATGCTGAGATGCTTGGATCTCCGCATCCATGGATTTTATGTACATTCAGCTATTCAGTAGTGGAGATTCAGTTATTCAGTATTCTATGTACATTCATTTGGATTAAGTAATTTGGTGATCCTTTTTATTCAGTATTTTTGTGTGTATGTAGATCCAATTATTCAGTACATGCAGGTCCAGTATTCTTTTTATAAATTTATCCAGCAAATCGATAGAATTTCTATGATCCGGCCATTCAGTAATATATAGATTCAGTTATTCAGGACACGCAGGCTCAGTAACTCCTTTACAAATTCATCCAGTAAATTGATAGAATTTTTTCGATCTAGTAATGCTTATGTGCATATCTTGAATTCAGTAATCCAGAGTCACAGTAACAGATATTTAGTGATCCAGTAATGCATATTCATCACCAATGCTCACATAAAAGGTACACCATCCATCCCGTGTTGTTCAAGAACAAGCAATTATTTCGCGCCTTTTTTCGATATCTTTGACGTATCCTCAGACTTCGGCTTGTGCTCCCCCTCAAAACAAGCAATTGAATCTCTCTAGAGCTAGATACTGAATTACTAAAATACTAAGCAACTAAAATACTGAAAATACAGGTGGTTGATAGAGTTCAATAAACTTAACAATACTGAACTATTTAGAGACTATTGAACTATTGGATCGAATAACAAAATACTAGACTACCGAACTACATGAGAATGAATAGACCTCAATAACAAAAACAACTGAACTCGTGGAATTTTCATATTTAGTAACTCAACATAGTTGAATAGGCTAATTACTGAATCATCTAGAGCTAGATACTTCAAACTCTAGCGACGCTTTATTCAGTAATTTCCCACCTCAAATCTGCTCTTCATGTGTCGTGAACCAATACATCATTACTGAACAAATGCATTTACCAATTACCGGCGAATACATTTCTTCAATTTTTGAATAATGGCATGAGCTACTCAAAAATACTAATGAACTACCATCATCACACAACACAAGACAATTTACTGGGCCACCGAGCTATATGAGATTGGGAGTTTAGTAATCGACACTAGCAAAACACACTTGAAAAACTACTGAACTAGTGCCTTTTGGGGATTGCTCGATTACTGGAGAATCAATTTTGTTTAGTAATTAAACCTAGCACAACCAGTAATTTTTAGTAACTTGTCATGAACCAATACACCAAGTAATCCAGTAATACAAGATATCATCAGCAATGTACCTTTTTTTGATTCATCAGCAATGTCAGTAACTCCGTAACGATGATGAATTCAGTAATTAACAGATCATTCTACAAAATCAATGATCTTTAGCATTCAACAAAATACTGAGCTAGTAATTCATCAGTAACTGAAAAGTTCACTTATGAATTACTGAAAAAATAGTAGACCACTGAACTACTTGAAACGAACATGACACCATTTATGCCATTTCGAGTGATTTTGGTGATCGAATGACAACACAACACTTGGACTAATATGATTGTTAAGATGATAATTCTCAGTCTTTTAGGTTCAAGTGATGACAAAGAGAAAGAGAAGATAGGCGTAGTAAGGCCCGAAGGGCCGCCCCTTCGGGGGTTCTGCCCTGAAAGCTCTTCGGATCAGGAGCACCGGAAGAACCGATGCCTAAGCATCGGTGCATCCGACGCTTGTCGGAAGAACCGACACTATGATGTTTGGTGCAGGAGGGAATCGAAGCCAAGTCAGCCTATAGGCACCGGTTGAACCGACGGTCCAAGAAAGGGCATCGGTCCATTGGGCGTACTGTGTACCAGAGACGATGTCAAGTGCCCAGGAGAAGGTTCTTCAGCACCGGTTCAACCGATGGTGCATCGGAGTATTGCGTCGGTGCATTGACGTCAGCAGAAGAGAAGAAGGTTGTGAGTGACCGGTTTAACCGACGGGCAAGCATCGGTTCAACTGATGGTCACTGTGTCAGCAGTCAGAAGTTCAAACGGCTACTTTGTGTCTTAGAGTGACCGGATGAACCGACGCTACCCCTGCCAGAGGCATCGGTTCATCCGATGATACGTAGATTTTCTGCTGACCGTTGGAGCAACGGCTACAAGATTTGGTGGCCTATATATATGCCTCACCCCGGCCATTTGAAGATTGCTGGAGTTGCTGGACATCCCACACATACCCAAGAACATCTCCAAGCCATACAAAAAGCATCAAGATTATATCCTTAGACCTTAGCATACTTTGAGAGTGTTGTGTAAAGGATTAGCTCTTAGTGAGTGAGATTGCAAGGCTTCGAGCCTTTGTGCTGTGGTTCATTAGCGAACCAAAACAAAAGCTTGGTGCGCCGACACCTTGGAGCGTGAAGCTCGCCGGCAACGTCATCGACCCTCCGACTTGGTGTGGAGCGGTGACGACATCTTTGTGCGGGGGACGTGGAGACCCCCATCCTTTGTGGAGAAGCTCCTTAGTGGAACCCGGGGCCAAGGTGACCGTGATTGTGTTCACGGAAGAGACTTGGTGGCCGAGTAGCAATACTCTTAGTGAGTGCTACAACAATGTTGATGTAGGTGTGCCTTTGTGGCTAACCGAACCACGGGATAAACACCCGCGTCAAGAGTCTGCTATCTCCTATCCCGCTCATTAAGCTTCCGCATTTCATACTAGCAATTTGTGTGCCTTTACTTTCATATAATAGTTTCTTGATAGGAAAGGCTATATGTTGCTAAACTTTTTTGGGATCGGGGTTTCACACTAGAACAACCTAGTTGCACATCTAGATAGCACGTTTTAGTTTAAGTTTTGTGCAAACTAGTTAGAGCCATAGGTCAAAGTTTTTATTAGTAGCTAATTCACCCCCTCCCCCTCTTAGGCTAGAGCAGCCGATCCTTTCACTACTGAACTACTTTGAAATTATAGATGAAACTACAGATGAGTGAGGGAGCTCATTAACTTAACAATACTAAATTATTCTCAGAAAATACTGAATTCCAGTATTTTCAAAATTCAAGATGAGTGAGTCGAGTGCTTCAGTATTTTTTCAAAATTCCAAGGGATGTGTTAAGTAATTTTTTTTCAACCCCAATCTTCCTGCACAGCTAGGTACTGCACACATGCGACGCCTCCGGCCACCGCGTGGCCCCCGCCGACTAGCTCCTTGCGTGCATTTCCCAGCGGCGTCCGGCTGGCACCTTCCTCCTACGGGCCCTCGCGCACTCAGAAGCCGTAGCAGCCGCCGCACCCGCAGGGCGTCATCTGCGCCTCACTGACCCACGCCGCCGCCCTCACCAACCCGCATGCATACGCACCAGCGCGTCGCCGCCCTGATGGCCTTTGGATGCCGCGTCAACGCGCCGCCGCCCCGCTGGTCCCGGCCGCGGCTCTCGCCGGCCTGCGCGCCATCTTCCTCGTCGGCCCCGCGCACCAATGCGCCACTGCCCCGCTGGCCCAGCGCGCTGTCGATCTGGGGAGGCCTCCGCCCCCACTGCCACTGGTCCACCGTCCGCGCGTCGCCTCTCTGCTATAGAGGCCGCGCCGCCATCGCCCGGCTCTCAAGCCGAGCCCGCCGCATCTGCCGAGTGTCGTCCGGCCTCCGCGCCTCGCCGCCGGCCCACCTTTGGCCCGCACGCCACCAATCCAGCGAGGGCTCGCACTCGCCGCTCGCGCGCTCGCGTCGCACGTAGAAGCTACACAGGGTGGGAGTACCGGTTGAGTATTAGGTTGACTAGGCATAGAATAGCGCTACTATATATATATCTTTCACCTTCAATTTTTTCTGCTTACTCCATCTAAATAAAGACACGATCAATTTTGGGTAGGCCCACCAACCACAGAACATAAATAGCAAAAAATATAAACTTTAAAGAGAATAATAATGTTTTAAAATTAGAACTTTCTATTGGGGTTAACTGAGGTTTGCATAACTTTGAGAACTCATGTACTACCCGATTCCAAATCCCCAATCATTTACTTTCCACGCTAGCAAACGCGGTCCACGGATCAACGAACTCTTCCAAATCCCCAATCACCAATTTGATCAACAGAGAGTGCGTTCCAACCCGCGTAGGCATGCATGCCAGGAGCACCGAGCTCGCCGGCAGCTGGAGTCCCTCGCAGCGCGAGACGTAGAGCTGGTGACCGCGCTCTGCGATGGAGATTGAGGCCAAGCTCGGCCTCTCTTTGCCGCGCTGAGCATGAGCACCTCCGCCCTCCGAAGGCGTGGTCCCCGTAGGCAAGCCATGCCTCGAGTACGACCGCTCGAGATGCCAGCGTTCTAGGTGTAAGCTCTGTTTTTGCTTACGGGATGAAGGAAAAGTTAACTCGTGACTTGGAGGAGGCAAATTACTCAGATACCGCTCCACGGCGGGCGGGTAGAATTAGGGGTGGTAATGGGCCATGGTCCTAATGACCTCTTCACAGCCCAATAAGACCCTTAATTATTTAGTTCAAAATTGTATAAGATTAGAGCCCGGCCTTTAGATTTTCTAGTTTAAAATCTTGGGCCCTTTACCACCCCTAGGTAGAATAGCGCTGGGTGAAAAAAAAACATTATGTTTTGGGCAGAAACATCTCTCAACATGCGATTTCTATAGGTCTCCACCACTTTCCACCTCTCTCGGCCCTGACAGGTGGGTCCAGCGTGAGGGGTACAGTGGATCTAATATAGGTGAAAAATATTTTCAATTATTTTCGATCTTTATAGTATACTAGTAGAGATGCACGTGCCACAGGCACGTGTTTAAAAAACAATTATATTTAAAAATAATTAAAATGCACCAAATAACTACTGAAAATTAAATTTATTTATTAATATCATTATATATAATTAATCGATATGATGGAATTACATTCAATTACAAGCTTGGTGACTCTTAGTTAAATCGAACTCACCTGACATAGATTTGCACGAATTATAGACTGATGTGCTGGCTTTGCGTACCAATTTGGACGCATTGACTCAACCTTGACATACATACAACTGCAAATTGCTGGAAGAGCCGACCAACATGAAAAAATGCATTTAATTGACCTTCATACGAATCTGTAGCTTCAAACAATATTACTCTCTCGTGCTGACGTGACACCAGGATCCTCCACTACATCACCAGGATCCTCCACCAGCTATCAATAGGAGAGAGTTGTAAGGTGAAACCATATTATTATTTAATAATACCACATAATAGTAAATGGAAAGCATCTTCATACCTATATTGTCAAGCTCATCATCGGGACCATCTTCGTTCCCACTATGCTCATCAATATCATGGTCTCCCCCCTTAAGACACTGAATGTCGGCATTTTGCCTTAAGAGGCTACAGCCGAACTGCACCTAATTCCTCGTTAGCAAGATTATCTATGAATGAGATAATATATATTGCTACTTATTATTATTATTATTATTATTATTACTACTACTACATTTGTGAACAACACCAGATTCCTCAGCAACAACAACAACAACAACAATAATAATAATAATAATAATAATAATAATAATAATAATAATAATAATAATAATAATAATAATAATAATCTACTTATTATCTATTGTTCTACTATTTAAAAATAATTAGAAAAATACGAAACAAACCTTGCTTCTTATGCTTCGCATACTTTCTCTTCAGCTTAGTAGGAGGTGGATCCTCATATTAGATATTTTTATCCTCCCATTTAGTCTCACCACCAGAGGAAAACAAATTAAAAGGTAGGCCAATGGGTGGTAGCAACCATGGTACGCCCTAATATAGTGAGGTCGATCCTCACTACCATATATTATTATGCTGCGAGAAAACCTCTGCTGAGGGTCATTACCATCCACCCATATAGCAGCGATCTGATCCATCCTAGGTGCAATATATCTCCTCTGATCAACAGATATGCTTGTATTAAGTTCAATGTTGTACTCTGCAATATTAGACAACGAATCAAGATTTCTGAATAGAAGCACATATACGCGTTGTCCTGCAGAATCCTCAACATTAACTGGATCATTGAAATATCAAGCTTGGCCGACCTTTTGACCCTATATGCAATGGTCTCATCACTGTCATAAAAGTATAGCTCATATATGCTTTACAACAACACTGCTTCCATCTATTTGGTTGATAACTGATGACACACCCACATGCAGTGCATTTTCAGTTAGCATCATCACACATGTATACAGAAATTTGCAGAGTTTTCCCTCTCAACCTTTCTCTCAGGCTTTCTCCAATGGTAGTTTTCCCTCTTCTTAGCATTCAACTCAGCTTTTTTCTCAGCTGGCATGCTTGCATACTTTCCCATGCCCTTTGGCATTTTAGCTCCCTCGGATCATTATTTCCTTCAGCAGAATCATATTAAGTTGATGGTACAAGATACAATAACGGCAGAAGAAGAAAAATGCAATGCTTATTACCATTTTGTGAATCAAACTCATCACGGCTTGCTCATTTATTACGTTTTTTTTTTGCCATATATTCGTGATATCTTCAAGTGGGGAACCACCATCCATTTTTCCCTCCAGCAAGCTGTTGAATTCAATTCAAATTAAAACTCAAAAAGTAGATTAAATATTAATTCACGCAGCTATTTAAATATTTCACATAGCATCAAACTACATACCTCAGCATACGTGATGGAGAGATAGACAACGGCCAACGTTCCGAACTTCCACGACACCAAATTTTGCATATACTCATCACGACAATTTCAGAAAAGAACACACAATTGAAGAATGTTTCATAGTTGGTGTGACTGCTGAAAATTCCTCCCTGCAGAGAAAGAGCGCTCCATACCTATAGCGGCATTGGCATGTTGATGGTGACGATGCACTCGGAACGGAGATGGCCACCAAAATAAATCAAACTCTTGTTCCTGCTTCAGATCGCTGCTTGCATACTACTATCGATGAGAAGATAGTGGCACAAGCATTAGCACGTAGTAGTGCATGTGCACTGTCCCACAGCAAGCTCAATTAACGAGCATAGAAAAAGATCAGACTGAACTACTAATAAAACTACAGAAAGAACGTACACACCATATATTCATATATTGTTGCGACCGAATAGATGAAGAAATTATATCGAAAGCAGTTTTAAGATGATAGGCCTCTAGCTAGTTCTTGCACCATACCCTGCAGGTCGACCTGCCGCTGATCAGGCCTGACGGCTGACGCCCGACCCCTATAGCTCTTCCCGCCGCCGATCAGGCCTGACGTCTGATCCGAGCCCCTACAGCTCGTCCCGTCGCCGATCAGGCCTCAACACCTAGCTCGTCCCGACTCCTTTTCGGCGGCGTTAGGGAATGACTAAACGGAGGCGCACGGGCAAAGGTGCGTGTGGGCGCAGAACGGAGGCCAGGCTAGGGCAACGGGGTTGCGGAGAAGCAAACGTGCGGCCGGCCTCTCGGCCAGGCCAATCGCGTCAGCACATATGAGATCAATAGGTGGGTACGGTGGGTACATAGGAGGGCTATGGTGAGAAAAGTTGGAGATTTAGAGTGGAAACATTTTAGAAATAGCTGTTTTCATCTATCCACCACCTATCAACCATCTTGGGACCTGCGGTGTGGGGCCATCTGTGAGGGTTAAAAGTGGCCCACTTTGGGTGAGAAATATTTTCAATTGTTTCAACTTTTATAGTATAGATATAGATAGATTGTTTCATCAGCAATAAAGTTCAGACAATCCTGGATGGTTGCCATAAGTTTTCCTTAAAAACAAAGGAAGGGTACGTAGACAATTGCTGGGCTGGAAGGGCGGACCGGAAGTTGCGGCCCTCTGGTGGAAGGAGTGGGCCCGTCAAACACAGGCGCACAAACTGACTGATCCCTGGCGTTCCACTCAAAAAAAGGAAAACGATCCATGTAGTATTCGGCTTAAATTTCTTTCTTTCCTTTTGCTGTACTCCATGTCTCCATTGAATCGATGTTTAATTTCCATATCTTCTCTGGAAAATAATTCCATATCTAGTAACCCTGATCGACTAGGACAATGGTTTAGATGATTCAATTCCTTCCTCTATATAAACATAACACAGGCATACGCAACGTCCATGCTCAACTAAACGACAGTCCTGTCGCCGTGATGGAAGATCGAGTATCCAGCGCGACGGCGCCGGCGCCGGAGCCGCAGACCGTCGGCGAGAAGGTGGCGCACTTGTCGCGTTGTGAGATATGGACGCTGGCCGTCTTCAGCGAGGCCTGGGTCATAGGCTTCTTCTTGGCCATCGTTCACGCCTTCAAGTCCGGCATCTCCCCCTCCTTCTTCTCCGCCGTGCCGTGGCGGCTGGCGCTGTGGGTCTCCTACGGCGTCTACGCGTCGCTGGCCGTTCTGTTCAACTTCTACGCCGATCTGTTCGTGCCGCGCGCGCCGGTGGCCGTCATGGAGAAGTTCCAAGAGATCGGGGGCGTGACAATCGGCGCCGGTGTTCTCAACCTGATGGTGAGCGTCGTCCTGGGCCTCCAGGTCAGGGACAGCCGTGTTCTGGCGGGCTGCACCACCGTTGTCGCCGCGGGCGTCGTCGGGCTCGTGGCATTCGTGGCGTGGCTTGCCGGCAGGTACGGCGGCGACCCGTTGGATCCGGCTCCTCCGGCGGCCCCGACGAGGATCGACAGCTCGTCGTCGGAGTTGGCAGGGCAACCTTATGCTGCACGCCTGCCCGTCTAATTTTCTTCACTTTGCAATTGTAGCAACAATCTTTATCAACCATTTTTTTTTATCGTCGAATCTAGCTAGTTCTTGTTGGTTTCATGTTGTCATACTCATATCGATGGTCATGCTGCTTTTACTAAAGGCGTACCTTTTTTTTAGACTAGGTGAATGTCCATGCGTTGCAATGGGATAAAAAGTTATACGTATGAGCAGTATATTCATGTGATGCTACCAAGAATCAACTCAGCGAAAACCATTTCATTCTAATTTACGGTGATCTCTTTGTCTTTGTTATAGGGTCATTCATCAACTATGCTGTCCCCTCGAAAGTATCTTTTTGTCATTTTAAATTGAACAAATCAATTTGCTCAAAATAACAAGATGAACTAAATAATTTAATGTTATCTCAGCAAACGAAGACACATGTACCAGCTTAAAAGCTTCGACAGCGTGCTCTGCTTTTCAAGATTGATTTCCTTGCTTTTTCCAACATCCAGCCTAAAAAATATAATAGCAATGTCAATTCTAACCAATCTCACGTCCGTCTATATACTTCTTCCCATTGATGTCATAAACGTTCATAGAAACTACATTTTTTTTTTGAATCGAGGCATCCCCCATTTCTATTACACATAACAGAAATACAGAAGTCCGAACAGATAAAGATCACGAAGGAGAAAGGGGGTGGGGGAGAGCTAAGGCCTAAACGAAGAAGCCTAGCGCGTATAACTTTCTGCCTTGATTCAAGCCAGAAAGCTATACGAAGCCTCGCGAGAGGAGCAAGTTTACTTATTACAGTTCAAAACAAGCCTAGAAACTCGAGCCGGGGACTAACAACATCCCAGCACAGAGATACCAACACAGTTTTGGGTGAAAACACTGCACGCATATTCAACCTGTAATACTTGGGTGTGCCTTTGCACCACAGTAATCTCCAAAGAGAGCATATTCAACCTGCGGTGGATAAGGTGATTAAAAAGATTGCCGGCTGGAAAGGCAGACTTCTCTCCTATGGGGGAAGACTGACCTTGTTAAACTCATGTTTAGCTAGCATACCCATTTATTTGATGTCTATTATAAAATTTCCAAAATGGGATATAAAGCTGATTAATTCTCAAATGAGTCATTTCTTCTGGGATAACACTGAGGAAAAGCATAAGTATCACCTAGCCAATTGGCATTTAGTTTCCCATAAAAAGGAGTTTGGGGGCTTGGGAGTTCCTGATCTAAGAAATCTGAATATGTGCTTGCTTGCTTCATGGATCCAGAGATATCACTTAAGTGATAATATCCTCTGGAAAAATATTGTTTATTATAAATATAGAACCCATAAACCAAACCTGTTTTGCTGTCCTAATTATGGAACCTCTCCCTTCTGGAAAGGAGTGTTGTGGGCTGCTCAAGCGGCTAGATTGGGATATTGTTGGAAAGTGGGGAATGGCCGTAAGGTCAGGTTTTGGAAAGATATGTGGTTTGGGGGGTCTAGTCTGGCTGTGCAATATTGGCCTTTGTATGTTATTAATAATGAGAAAGGTATAACTATTGAGAGAGCTTGGGATGGTGTCAACTTAAAATTGACATTTAGGAGAGCGATCCCTGAGAGGTTAATGCTGTTATGGGAGGAGCTCCTGCAGATTGCAAGTACTATTGAATTCTCTGACAATGATGATGACATCATTTGGCAGTATGATTCTAAAGAAAAATACTCAGTGCATTCTCCGTACTCTGTGGTGAGCTTTCGAGGTGTCACTCCAGTGTATATTCCTGCGGTTTGGAAATTGATCATACCACCTAGGATTAATATTTTCCTATGGCTGTTGTCTAGGAATAAACTGCTTACTAGGGATAATCTGGGGAAAAAAGGGAGCTGCAGGATCAAACATGCCTGTTTTGCTGTGAGATTGAGTCGATTAATCATTTATTCTTTGACTGTTGTGTTGCGAAGGCGATTTGGTCTGAGATTTCTATCCTTATGGATAAAGAGGTGGGGCAAGATTTTGAATCGGTTGCCCAGTGGTGGATCAGCAATAATAAGAATGAAATCTTGAATTGTGTATGCGCAGCTACTCTTTGGGTTCTATGGAAACTAAGAAATGGTTTATGTTTTCAGGGAAAATGTTGGAGAGGTGTGGAACCGGTACTAGGATCAGTGGCATGGATGCTGGAGAGATGGAAGGTGCTGCTCAAGGACGACAAACGTACAGTGATGGAGGTCTGTATTGGGAAGCTAGAGGTGCTGGGGACAAGATTGCCGAGGATTATGGGCATTGTGGAGGGATCAAGTTTGGGAGTGTCTCTGTCTACTCTGTCCGAGCAAGTCTCCAGCGCCGCGGATCAGGAAGGGGATGAGCCCTAGCTTCCGAGAGTTGATGTCCTGTCGTTAGTTCCTTTGTCGGTTGCTGTTGTGAGTGACCTGGATGTTGAACCTTCTAGTTGTGCGGGCGCGCCTTATATGCTGTTCTAGCACGCTTGAACTCTTTTATACACTTTGTTCTGGTAATAAAGCGGGGGAAATCTTTTGTCTAAAAAAAACACTGCACGCATCCTTCATTTTCCTTGTTTCGTTTTCAGCTTTTTTCAGGCCCCTTCATCTCCAGGCGCTTCATCTTCACTTGGGCTTTGATCAGCAGGTGGGGGGAGAATCATTCTTGGGGTAGGCCGCCCCAAGGTTGCCATCATCTGATTGGCCAGCGACATCAGGATCCCGACGCCCTTCCTGATCTAGAACTGGACTTCCTCCTTGTGTAAATCTGTCCAAAAATTTAAGAAAGTACATGCATAGAAAAAATTTTTAGCTGGATAATGAATCAGCTTATTGTTAAAGCACACATTATTCCTAGCTTTCCAAGTAGCCCAACAGACTGCAGCTAAGGGTTGCAATTGTAGTCTACCAGAGTTTGCAATTGTAGACTACTAGGGTTGCAATTGTGGGCTACCATAGTTTACAATTGTGGACAACTAAGGGTTGCAATTGTAGACTACTAAGAGCATCTCCAGCAGTTTGGCAAATCAAGTTGCCATCTTTGATTTTTGACAAAAACGTTAAAAATACACCTCCAACAGTTTGGCAAAAGACTTGGCAATTTTTGGTAACTTGGGAAAAACCAGCCTCCAGCGCGTAAATATATGCGCGCGGCGCGCAGTTGGCATCGTGGTTTCTAGTCAGGTGGGAGGGTGAAAAAATAAATAACAGAGAAGGCTTCCTGATTTAAGTTTTCAAGAGGTGGAAGGGCATAAATATAATTTTGTTTCTCTCTCAGGGTTCCTGATGTAAGTTAGATCTGGATTTGGCAAATGAATTATGCCAAACTGTTGGAGATAAGCTCTTTTTTTACTTGGCATATCTTTTTAGAAGTTGGCAAAACACAAGATATGCCAAGTAAAATATGCCAAACTCTTGGAGATGCTCTAAGGGTTGCATTTTCGGACTACCCATAGTTTGCAATTGTGGACTACTGGTGTTGCAATGGTGGACTACATGGTTTGCAATTTTTGTGGACTACCAGAGTTTGCATTTTTTTTATTTGATCTACTAGAGTTCATGCATTTTTTATCCATCAACCAGAGTTGTATTATTGAGCAAGATCAATAGCAGCAGCACCACCACCAAACATGTATGTTCCCATTGTTTGCACTCGCAGCTATATTCACCAGCATCTTTATCCACAACCACCCTCACCATTTTCATGCTTCACCAACCATCCATTTTTCACCTTTGGATCTGGATCGAGTTCAATCACAAACGCTGTGCTGTTATTGTACTGCTTCTTTTACTCTTGGTATATGGCCCTTGTGTACACCCTGCTCAGCTACTCATCAAACTTTGTTTTGCATGCTCGCACCACTTCAGCCTGCACCATCCATGTTTTTATTTGCAGTCAGTATATGGACAGAGCACCAACTTGTGAAGTAGTAATATTTGCAATTATCATATTTCTAAGTTAATCTTAGTTTCTTCTATTTTTTTTTACACCCACCTGGGCGTAGTGTGTCCCCCCGGCGTCCATGTGGTCTGCGTGTTGAAGTGAGTCTAGCATCCTTTTATCAAACATGTGGAGGCTTGTACTCTCATTAATATAGCCATCTTTGAACACCCTGTTCTGGCTTTCTAATCTCTGTGTTGATGTCATTCTGCCACAGTACATCCCCTTGAAGTAAGCCGAAATCCATCCCTCCCTTTTTTCCCACAGAGCTTTTATTGTAGGGTGTTCAGCAATGCCACATGCATCAACTAGCCTCTTCCATTCGACTTCGAATTGCATTGGTCCAAGTGGATAATTTATCAAAAATTCCAATTTTTCTTTCAGTTTCATATCCTTGTGTTGGGTGTGCCAGCGACAGTTTCTGTGATGTGTCTTGTCAAACACCACTTTTATTGCTCTCATCATAGCTGGATCTTCATCTGGCAGTAAACAGTAAACTAGGGGGAGACAATGTCAGACACACGCAGTTTGCAATCCAGAAGGAACTAATATTTCAACCAGATAGAATGAAGTTTGCAATTATTGTATTGGATAAGAAATATGGCATACCTGTTAGGATTACATGGGGCTGCCGACCACACACGCAGCTCTTGAAGGTCTCAAACAACCACCTGAATGATCCAGTTGATTCGTCACCAATCAGCGCTTGCCCGAATGTCACATTCTTCAAGTTATTGTTGGCCCCAACAAACATGGCTAGTGGCATGCGCCTGCTGTTTGTTTTGTGCGTTGTGTCAAATGTAATGACATCTCCAAAGTCTCTGTACTCAGCCCTTTGGCTTGCATGACTCCATAATATGTTTCTCACCACCCCAGTTTTTGGATATGCATCCACATCCCAGTAGAAGTGCTCGTTGTTCTCCTTAAACACCCTAAAAAATTGGAGAAGCCTGTTAAGATCATCGTCTCTTTCCTCTCTAACCTTCTCCGCCTTTCTGCAAGCTTTTTTTTTCAAAAATAAAGCATTAGTAATGCAAAAAAAAATCCAGCACAGGGATGTTGCAATTCATATATGGTGGGGAAAAAACCAACAGCACCTACATGTTTTTTATGTCATTCTCTGTAAAACCCCACATATGCCTACCATCATACAGATCCGCCATCACATTTAATGCTGCTTGATGCGAAACACCATTTTTTTTCATTATATTGAATATGTCACACATGCCTTCCGCCATGTTCTTGTGCGCATGCATGTATCTGGTCATCCTAGGGGACGGTTCCAGTTTGTGGTTGTGGGCTTGCTGTACATGATCAAAGTACCACAGCCCCCGCTTCTTGTCATGCTTCACTTTGACATACACAGGGCATCCGCATCTTTTCGATCCCTTTTCAGTTTTGTTGGGCTCCTCTCCCCTCTTGCCTTCATGCCACCCCTCCTTGAAACACACCCAATGATTGGTTTCTTTGCTAGTCCTTGCTGTCCTTAGACTGAACCCAGCTAGCCTCGCATAGTCTCTATAAAACATGTAAGCATCGTCTTTTGTAGGGAACACCTGCGTCACTCTTGGCACAAAGACATGGGCTATATTTGGATCCTGCAGGGGGCACAAAATTAAGTTTGCAATCCATATCAATCTAAGTTGCAATTACCTAGTATCACATTACCAGACAAAATTTACATCTCGAATCATATTTTTTTATAGACAAAATTGAGTTTGCAATCCATATGAATCTAAGTTGCAATTAATTAGTATCTAAACTTGCAACTTGAATCACACCTTTTTTTTGTCTCAACTCGCACGGCTAGCATAGCTTTTTTTTTAATTTGTAGAGTGCTTACCGGGTAGATAACCTATGCAGCGTCCGGAGTCTGTAGCGATCCTGGAGGTAGGGCGGCAGGTGGCGTCAGCGTCGTCAAATGATGAAGCAGATCAGCAGATTCAACTTCAGAGTTTTGTGCAGGAGCTTATGCAGCAGCAGGGGTTGTCGTTGGGGCGGCAACAGTGGACAACGACACCATTGACAATGGCACATTTGCTCCTCCATCCGAGCAGGATCGAGTTCTGAACACCGCCGTATAATCCCCAAGCGCAACAAGCGCCTGGGAATTGCGGTGGGGCGCTGGGGTCGGCGATGGAGGCTGGATCAGCGACGGCGACGCCATGACCCAAGGTGGATCTTCACCCTCTCCCGCACAACCAGATCGGGGGGCGCCCTCATTGGAGGTGGCGGTGGCGGCGGCGGCGGCGGCGGCGGTCCCCCCACCTAGGGAATCTGATGTACCTCGATCTATTCAAAAAACTCGCCCCCCTCATTTATTTTGTCCGGACGCCCCTTTTTCGAAGTCATCGCTCAAGGTTGCAACTGGATAGTTATAATCAGTGCAACTGGTAACACAAAATGTTGCAATTTGTCGATCAAATCGCGGTGGGCCACGCCAGCCGGACCCAGATGCTGGGGAGAGGGGGGGCGTGTTGGGCCGGGGCGCGCGGGGGGGGGGGGGGGGGCAGGCCGGGAAGGGGTCTGTGCATTTGCTGTAGCAAATGCAACAAGGTGTATATATATATACATACATATATATACATACATATATACATATATATATACATACATATATATACATATACATATACATACATATATACAAATATACATACATATATACATACATATATACATATATATACATACATATATATACATACATATATATATAGTGTATATATATATATATATATATACGGCAGCGCTATTCTACACTCTAGGTGTAGATGAGATTCTACACCCAACCCCAACCCCACTAGCTAACCAGCCCACCAACTAGGTTCATCCCCCGGCCCAACCTGTTACCCACACCATTAGGCCTACGCACCATCCCCTTCCCCACGCAAACCAAACAAAATTGCGAGCGCGAGCCGCGCGGAGCGCGAGCCGCGCGGAGCGCGGCGAGAGGTGAGCGCGAGCAGGGTCGCCATGTGGGGAGCGGCAGCAGGCGGCCTGCGTGGAGTGGCGGCAACACGAGTCCCGGCGGCATGCCTTTGCGAAAGCGGTGGCAGGATCTCGTGGGCGGCCTCGCAGGGATCGGTGGCAGCGCGGCGTCGCAGGGATCGGCGGCGGTGCGGCCTGCGTGGGGAGCGGTGCGGCCTGCGCGGGGAAACGGCAACGCGGCCTGCAAGGAGCAGCGGGCTGCGCGGGAGCAGCCGGAGACGCGCACAGCGCACGGGTGTGGTGCAGAGCCAAAGCACGCGCATGCTAGGAATCTGGCAGCTGCTCACCCATCCATTTAATCTCTCTCCGATTTTGCTGTGATTAGTAGGTAGTGGACACCTGCTCAGTAATTGTGCTCTCTAATCACCAAAATCTCACTACCCCCACTGTTTTATTTCTAATTTTGGTCAATCTTGTTTAGGGACATCTCCGTGGCGAGCAGATTGGGGATTCAAATTACTGAACCTTCCACTGGAATTCCCGAAATTACTAAAGCACTCAACATCTTCTCTCAGTAATTGAGCTCTTACTCATCCTGTTTTTACTTTTCTCCGTGTGTTTTGCTATGATGGACTGATTGAATTCAGTAATTTATGGCATGATTTCTAGTTTTAGTGGGTGCCATCGAGATCAGTATCCGGTGCTAGATGGTTCAGTATTGGCCTATTCAATCTATATTTAGTTAGTAAATTTGAAAATTTTACCAGCTTAGTATTCGGGTAGTATCAGGTGATCTAGTTAATCTATTGTAGTTCAGTAGTCTTAGTATTTAGCTTTTTAATCCATTAGTTCAGTAATACTAATATGTTCAGTAGTCTAGTATTTTCAGTAGTCTGATGTGTTCAGTAGTGTAGTAGTGTCGAGAAGATTTATTCAAATCTCATGTAGTTCAGTAGTCTAGTATTATCCTTTTGATATAGTAGTTCAGCAGTCCAGTATTATCCTTTTTGATTCAGTGGTTCAGTAGTCCAGTATTTTGATCCAAAAAGTGAAGAAAATTGATTCGCTGATAATGGAGCAATCCCTACAAAAGGCACTAGTTCAGTAGGTTTTTTGTAGTTTTAGTAGTATCAATTACTGAATTATCTCAATCTCATCTACCTCTGTGGTCCAGTAATTTTTGTTGTGTTGTGTGATGGCAGTAGTTCATTAGTTTTTTTTCCAGTAGCTCGGTAGTCCAGTTATTCAATTACCAAAGAAATGTATTCGCCAGTTATCGGTGTATCACTAGAAAATGCATTTGTTCAATAGTTTCTGTAGTTCAGTATTTTTTTCAGTTAACACGTTCTTTCAATCTATTATTGTTCAGTATTCCAGTATTTGTATTTGTATTTCAGTTAATGTTCGGGGGGAGCAGCAATGGTGCGTGCCACTGTGGGTGAGCTGTACCGAGGCGAGCAAGTTGGGGCATCGAAAATTTATTGAAAGCTTTGCCATGGCTTGAAGTATCTAGCTCTAGATTGTTTAGCCTATGTTGAGTTACTGAATATAAAATTCCACAAGTTTAGTAGCTTTTTAGTTTTAGTATTTTCTGTTACTAAGCTCAATTCAATCTCATGTAGTTCGATAGTCTAGTATTTTATTGTTTGATCCAGCAGTTCAGTAGTTTCTATATAGTTCAGTATTGTTACATTAATTGAGCTCTCTCAATCATCTGCATTTTTAGTTTTCAGTAGCTCAGGATATCAGTACTCTAGTATTTTTCTGTAGTTCATGAGGTCAACTTTGAGTCATTGGGATGCTGCATACTTTGAGTGCTTTTGATTGCTCGTTCGAGGGGCAAGCAAAAGTCGAATATTGGGGATGACCACAAGACATCAAAGACATCGAATCATGATGGGTGCAAAAAAAAGCAATGGTTTGTGCTAGAACAATGGGGATGGCCGGCGTGCCCTTTTTACGCACATTGTGCTTCAGCAGAACCACAAACTCATCTACAACGCACATGATGATTTCTCGAATTACTGTAATAATATTACTATTGTTTGGATGAAACAAAAAAGTACATTGCTGATGATCTCTTGTAATACTGGATTACTGGTTACATTGGTCATAACACGTTGCTAAAATTACTGGTCGGATTACTAGATTTCTAAATGAACCATCAAAAACCTAAAAAAATATAGGAAGAAAATGCATACTACAAGTAATGCTAATAATATTTATAAATGGATCTGAAAAAAATACTGAATATATGCAAGGTACACCATTGTTGATTGCAAAAATTAATTTATGAAAGTAAGATGTTGGTGAATCCGGACATTACTTCATGTAAATAATACCGAATAATTGGATTACTTAATACAAGCATCTGCTAAATATTTATTACTGAATCCGAACATATGAACTATTTTGCAAAATAATTACTGGTTTGCATGGAATCCTGAATCCATCCAATGTACAGAAAAGTTCTAAATAACTGGATCTCAAAATTACTAAACTCATCCAATGAAAAAATACATAATACAGAATAGTACATGTACATAATTACTGAATCCAAGGATATACATATAGTTGGGCGGTGACTACGCATATGTACACATATTAGTTATGATTAACTATCTCATGCAGCCTCCAAAATTAAATTGCCTTAAAAAACACATAAAGTATCTTTCTCTTCACTTGGAACCCCTCTCCCTTGTGAAGTTCATTACTATCGCTGTCATATGCATAAGACGATGAGTCGGAAATGGGTGTTATGCCCACATGAACCTGGCACTGGTAAAACTCTAAAAAAAGATCATTGAGAAAAATAGAGTGAGACCACCAAGATACTGAATTACTAGGTTATTACTTTACTAAGAATAACTTAAATGCTACATAGTACTACTCTACTAGGTTGCAGAGAATTACTGAAAAATATGCAAGTATCATTGGAGTATTGAGGGATTACTAATATTTGTAAGGATTTGTGTTTAGTTCTTTTTCATCAAGCATCAGTGATAAAAAAAAATATCGGGCTATCTACAAAACCTAAAAAATTACTGATACTAAATCCAAGCAAAAACTACTAGCCTAACTAGCCAACATTGAGTATGGCTTAAAGAATTGAAATATACAGTAAACGCAGACAAAAAATGGGCATGTGATTTTGGATATTGAACATTACTCCCGCTGTTCTCACCTCAATTTGTCAGCGTCGTTGCTTGTTTAACGACTAGCTTGACGGGTTTAGCGTGTTTCCATTTCCAACATACCCCGAGAAAACCTAGAACATACATATCGGTCAAAAATTGTGCAGATGATTCAGTAATTAGCCTATTCAAACTATGTTGAGTATCTAGCTCTAGATGATTTAGGAATTAGCCTATTCAAACTATGTTGAGTTACTGAATATAAAATTGCACGAGCTTAGTAGTTTTTTTAGTTTCAGTAGTTTTAGTTACTGAGCTCTATTTCAATATCATGTAGCTCAATAGTCTAGTATTTCATTACTGAACTAATAGACTACCTACTTGGTTCATATCATCAGTGCTCAGGAGTCTAACTACTAAACTAACAAATTACTGATACTACTGGCCTAACTACTCAATACTGAGGTACGTAGTAGCATGGGTTTTAGTAACAGAGAATTACTGAAAATACAACAAAAATCCATAAGACTCCTGAGCGCTGATGATATGAACCATCTAAAGTGTGTGTTCCATTCTTTCTCTCCACAAAGAAATTATTTTCCAATGGTCTTTTTGACGAGTCTCTGTAAATCCATAAGAAGTATTTCTTGTTTTGATAATATCTTGATTATAATATTTTTTGTTAGGACTAACCTTTCCAGAGCTCCAAATAAAGCCTCACACATACATATGAGAGAAAGAAAGGAGAGGGTTCTAGCAAGTTTGAGAGACAAGATGAGCTGAGAGTTTCCATGAGCAAATTGCAATGAGGTTTGAATTATTGATCTTGGTTTAGCATTACTTATGGAACTTACTTTCTTACTCCTGAGACTTGTTTAATTTTGAGAGCATGTGCTTAATAATTGTGGGGAAGTATTTAACTTGTATCTACCTTCCACATTGAAAAAACCTGGTTACAACTTGAACTATTAACTGCAAAATATTTTTTGGGAGCATTGTGTTTTCTCGTGTATGATCAAGTACAGGGATTGGACACTGAAAGGCAGTGCTGATTTTCGAGGACGAGCAAGGTTTAAGCATGGGGGGAATGTTGGCGCTCCTTAAGTATCCATTTTATCCCCTGTTTAACTTTGATAATGGCATGAATTTAATATCAAAATCACTAACCATCCTAACCTCAGCCCAATTATTGGTCGTTTTCACGTTTGCACATATATTTTGGAGGTACTTCGTTTTTGCAGGTTTTTGACCAATTTTGGAGCATGAAATGGCGAAGCCCACGATCACGCGATGACACGAAGAATGACGAAGGCCAAAGCCCGAACAAAGGGTCGAAGGCCATGATGATTGGAGGCCCATTCATGCACATCCACCCTCCAATGAAGCCCAAAAGACAAAGCCCACAAGATAAGATTGAGATACTTCGGAGCTAAGCAAAGCAAAGAGATATTTAAGGAAGGATTTTCCATCCTATCCTTCTCCTCGAAGAAATCTCGAAGATAACGACGTCTAAAGGGGTGCAATCGTGAAAGACATAAACTCTAGAAGATTCCAGGAGGCTTGGGGAGAAAGTTGAGCGCAAGCCGGCGAAGGAAAGTTCTAGGCCGGCCGGCCTAGGCTCATTGGGCCGGCCGGCCCAGGCCTTTTTTAGGTCGGTTCGACCTCCCCTTAGACCGAGGGTTCCCTGAGGCTATTTAAAGACCCCTCCCCAAGGTTCACGTAGAGAGCAATTCGGGAGACGACGCCAAGGAGCAGAGAAGATAGAGGGACACCTCTCGGAGAGCCGAGGGTCATGCTAGTTGTCTAGGGTTTGCCCTAGCCGACGTGGGAACCTTGCAAGGAAGACCACGTCGGAGTTCTGGAGCTAGGATCATCAAGATCAAGGTAGGGCCCCGGTTGTGATCTTGTGATGTACTACCATTCATGGTGAAGTTATTTGTGTTTCCGAATGTTTAGCGACCATGTTCTCCTCTTTCGATTTCGTTCTTTTCTTTGGGTTCGCTTCATCTTAGATCTATTATCGAGATAGATCACTTAGCATGATCTTGTAGTCATGGTGGCTAGAGGTTCATGGCGGAACTACCAAAGTGAGTTCGACTTGCTTCAGGGTATCCCGTTGAAAAGGGGGGCGTCGTGACAGGCCGTCTCCACAGAGTAGGTTGGGTATCGAGGGATCGGATTGGAGATTTTGAGTTTAAAGAGGCTTTTCATTGAGATTCACATCTATCTTACTTCACTTTATCTAGCTGGAACTACAACATATGCATGATCTAGGTGATCTAGATTGGTTATCTCTAACTTTCTCTTGCTACCTTCGGTGTTTGTCGTGTTTTTAGTAGATTAGATTCGTTTTCACCATCTCACACAAAGGAATCTCTATGCTAGTAGATTGTTTCTTGTCTCTTTGGTTCCGTGGATTGATAAACCTTGGGGGAATACTCTGAGGGAAAAGCTACACGAAACCGTGCGCTTGCGGTATATAAATCGGGGGCGCTAAGGAGCGTCAACAAGCTTTTCTGGCGCCGTTGCCGGGGAACCATCGATTTAAGATCCAATCTTACTTGCATTCGTAAATATTTCTTGATTTTTCTTTTTGACCTTTTTAGATCTCTTAATTTTTCTGAGCTAACTAAAAAAAAACGGATCTATTCCACGAAAATCAATCTAATCTAGAGTTTTCTTTACTTTGCTTTATTTTTCTTTTATGTTTTAGATCTTGTATATTCATCTTTTAGATCTCGTATATATTTTTTCTTTTTCACTAACCCCTAACAGGAGATGGACGGGAGCCTCTCCAACAAACCCGAAAATTTTGTGGATGATCTAGAAAAAATTTACAGGCAAAGGAGACGAGAAGCACGATCAAAGAAGCCGGAACTAGTAGATCCAAAAGTTGAAGCCGACGATTCATCGTCTTCACCTCAATCAACTCCACCAACAAGTGCAAAGGAGGCGCCACTTCACCAAGGGATGGCGCTACCGGAGCCAGAGCGTACGATCGGAGAGCTATGCACTCCGAACGTTCGGGACTTGCCGATCCAAAATCTCGACAACATCGGAGTTCCGTTCGAGATCAAGACTTCAATCATAAGGATGGTGCAAAGCTCTCCCTTCACTGGAAAAGAAGACGCTAATCTACATCTTCAAGCGTTCCTCCAACTATGCCACACCTTCGACATGCAAGGGATGACTCAAGATCAAATAAGAGCGAGGCTCTTTCCATTTTCTCTACTTGGGAGAGCGCTGCAATGGTTTCATTCTCTACCACCGCACACGGTGCAAAATTGGGAGTCCTTGATGAAAGAGTTTATGACGGAGTTCTACTCGCCGGGCAAGACCCAGATTCTGCGCAACAAGATTGCAACATTCGCGCAAGCCCCGACAGAGACTATTGCCGAAGCCTATGAGCGCTTCAACGACTACATCCGCGCCGTACCTCATCACAAGTTCTCAAGGGAGGATGTGGTCCAGAAGTTCTATCAAGGCCTCACTACTGCATCAAGGGGGATCATTGACGCATCGGACGGAGGTTCTATCATTGAGCTCACGCCTACTCAAGTTTTCAAACTATTCAAGAAGGTGGCGGACAATGACGCATGGGCATCATCGGGGCGCCTGCAACCACTCCAAGCCGTGGGCACCGCGAAGAGTGTATTACAAGTGGAACACGAAGAAGTGCTAGAAGGGAAGATCGACTCGCTCATGAGAAGGTTGGAGAAGATGGAAGTGGAAAAGAGAGAAGCCCACGCTATCGATTTGAAGGCGGCCGAAGCAAGGTCTACATGTGAAGAATGTGGAGAGTACGGCCATGTGCAAAAGAATTGCCCGGAGGAAGCCAAGATACTCGACTACATGAAGAAGGGAGAATGGATTCCGCCGACCAACTTCCGCTACGGGCAAGGTAGACCCCAATTTAATGCAAGCTCTACCATTCAAAACTTGGTACCTCTTCGTATACAATTGAAGGAGTTTATGGAGGAGCAAGGCAAGATCAACAAGGACACCGTCACCAAGTTCAAGGCTATGGACAAGATCTTGGAGAACATTGATGGCAAGGTGACGGAGGTCGGGAGCTCTAACCTTCAAGTACTCAACATGATGAAGATGCTAGAAACACAAGTAGCCCAGCTCGCCGGACGCCTATCTAGCAACGAAGGAAAATTGCCCGGGCAACCTCAAAGTCCGGAGACGGCTAAGGCAATTCAAACTCGCTCGGGAAAGGAGACCGAAGAACCCGAACATGCAGCGGGAGCAAGGAAGCCTAAGCCAAGAGTTGAAGTGGAGACCATCATCAAGGAGAAGGCACCTACTCCTATGCCAGAGATAGTCACCGAAGAGCCGGAGTTTGAGCTAGATGATATAGACACCAAGATTCTACCGCCAAGGCCACGATACCAGAAAGGTAAACATGAAGATGAGCAATTCAACAAATTTGTTGAGATGGTACGCAGGTTGAGCATCAATATGCCGCTCTTGGACGCTCTACAAGTTCCGACGTATTCTCGCTACTTCAAAGACATCATGGGAAACAAGCGCGAGATACCGCCAAGCACTATCAAGCTAACTGAGGAATGTAGCACGGCAATCGCTAATGAAGCTCCAGAAAAGAAGAGGGACCCCGGATGTCCTACCATCCCGTGTTCCATTGGATCTCTTATGTTCGAAAGAGCACTTTGTGATCTCGGTGCAAGTGTGAGCGTCATGCCAAAGAATGTGTTCGAGAAGCTACACTTACCGGAGCCGGAACCCACCGCCATGTGCCTAGAGTTAGCGGACAATTCCGTTCGCTATCCTTTGGGAATCGCCGAAGACGTGCCCGTGAAGATTGGAGAACACTTAGTCCCCATTGACTTTGTGATTCTCGATATGGGAGAAGGGAGCAAGGCGCCTCTCATACTTGGGAGGCCTTTCCTCAAGACCGCAAGGGCAAACATCGACGTTGGCAAGGGGGAGATAAAGTTCGACATCAATGGCACCACAAGCGAATTCAAGTTTCGTCCACGCCTCGAGGTATGCAACATGATCAATGTTAAATATGTTTCGCCTCACCGCCGTGTCACAGAGGAGAAGCCAAAGAAAGAAGAGGAGCCGAGCAAGAAGGAAGCAAAGAAGGAGATAGAAGTTGTCGCGTCCATCGCGACAAAGAAGATCGTTGCACCCGTCAAGAAGAAAGCTAAAAGCCCGCCTGTGAAGACCAAAAAGAAGACTAACGTAGAAGTCAAACCCGCACCAAGGATTGTGCGGAAGTGGGTACCCAAGACTGCAGCGCCATCACCGAGCATTTGTCCGAAGTGAAAAAGAAGAAAGTCTAGCTATAGACTATAAACGAAGCGCTTTGCGGGAGGCAACCCATTCGTCGAGTCAAGAATAAAGCTGCCGGGAGTTCAACCCGTTCGTCGAGTCAAGAATAAGCTGCCGGGAGGACAACCCGCGAAAGGTTTAGGTATGTGAGTCGAGAATTTTGCTACGCAGGAATATGATATACTTTTGAACAATTGGTAGTTCGGTCAAACAATTCGATTTGGATTTTATTCGCTCGGTCATTCCGATGTTATTTCTTATTTTAAACCAATGACATGAGCCATCCTATGATTTATTTGCCTCTTCTTGAGAAAGCCACATACAAAATTCCATACCTATTTTTGGCAACCATCCTGTCCATGACGGCCGGACCAAGTTGAGTTAAAACACACGAGTAGAGCCGCGCTATGTTTATATCATTTGAATTCTTGATGCGTAGGTTCGCACAAACATAGAGAGAATTTTCAGTTTCATCACCATAGGACTAGAATTTTCCTAACCTTAATTATTCTCTTTTTCAAAATTCTCTCTCTCATTTTGGCGAAAATTAGAACCTAAACCCAAGACCCACGGTTGAATTCGAGATTGTTCGCTATCAATTCATGAAAGTGAACGGTTCCGGTGCAACCAAAATTAATGTAGTCGGGAAATATTTTTCGACTTACAAATGTAAAGATGTTTCAATTCCCCTCTAATTATTCATTTAAACTCATTGCATGCTTTGAGTCAATTCTGAAATTTCGAAGTTAGAGGAGGATTAAACATCTAAGCATCATTTGGAAAGGGTTTATGTGCTTGATTAACATCCATTGATCAAAGTGAGTTCACGGAAAGAGTTGTGCTCTCTACCTACCACCACATGCAAATAATTCAAAGGAGGGAGCAGCCATGCATGGGAAGGACAAGTGATTTTCAGCAAAGATGGCACCATGTGATGAATGATTAAGCATGGGACAAGGTGAATGACACAAGTGGAGAAATAATGTTGCAAGTGGACATCAAAGGCAAAGAAGGAGTGGTTCACATGATTTGGGCGGTGCAAAGCATACAAGATGTACTGGACAGAAGCAAATAATTGCACCACGAAGCCACCAGAGAAAATTGAAGTGGAGAAGAGGGAAAAATACCCTAGGCCGGCCGGCCTGGCCCCTATTTATGCCCTCTGGTGCTCCCCTTTGGCAGGTATGCTCCTCACTCATTTCCTTGCTTATGTTCTTCAAGTTCTTTGCCCAAAAACATCAGTTAGAGCCCTGAAAAATTCGTCCACCAAAATCTACTTCAAAAATCTCAGAAAATTCACCACAATTCCTAGTTTGCTCCACTCTTCGATATATTGTTCTCCCGCCGGCAAGAAACCCCCGGTGTGTTTGTTTTTGAGTGTGTGCAGCAAGGAGTCACCATGAGTGGCCTCATGAAGTTCATCGCCGGGAGAAGAAGGACACGTTCATCAACATCCGACGCATCAGCAAGTTCTTCGCGGAGGCACTCGGTCTCCGAGTCTCCGCGGAGCATAGAGGAAGACAACCCCGCACCGAGGAGCGACATGTTGCTCCTTGGTGGGATGAGAGACCCGAGAAGCTCCTCCATGAGATTCACCGAAGGGATGCCACCTCCTCCACGGCGTTCGACAAGGTCATCTGCACCACCACCGTACAAGCCCAAGAATTCAGAATATGGGTTTATTATCTTGTCGAAGGAAGAAGAATAAAGGCTAAAGTTCATGAAGGGAAGACTACGAGCAAATTATGATTTTGATGATGAAGCATTGGTGAAGCTGGGATTTCATCATGACATCTATGAGCTATTAGAAAACATCGGTTGGAAGTTATTTTCCGATGGTGTCACGGTTGATATGCAAGAAGAAGTGGCTCTTGAGATGTTCATGACATTAGAAAAATCAACGGAAATGGTGGATGGTGAAGAAGTTTCATGTCTGAAATTTAGGCTCAAGAATGAAGAGAAAGTAATCACCTATGGTGAAATAGGAAGCTTGCTCGGATTCAAAAATAATGCATATGAAATGGTGCAAGTTGAAGATGGAGAGCTTGATGAATTTTGGACAAAAATAGCAAAAGATGTCAACCGCCAAAGAAAGAATATAAGTAATGTTACCCTCCAAATATTCCACTCTTGGTTGAGCAAAAGAATTCTCGGGAGGATGAGAGAATCAAAGGTCACCGACCAGGAATTAAGTTGGATGTATGCTGCATTGGTGAAGAAGCAAGTAATTGATCCCACCAACATCATGGTTGAAAGGTGGCTTTGTGAAGCATCATCTGGCACGGGAGAAGTTGGTTCGGGATGTTATCTCACAATGATAGCCCGAGCAATGAATCCGAGGTTACGAGTGATCCAAAAATTTTATGTCCCGGGAAAAGACATTGGGATTGATCATTTGAGGCAAGGCCATTATATTCGAGGAGATGAAAAGAAGGGATTTACTATTTCTGAGATGGATATTTCCCTCCTCGATCAAAGGCTGAAATTATTTGCAAGAGGGAGGACTGATTGGCGAGTTGAAAATATTGGAAAAAAGGTGAAGAAATCAAAAAGAGGAAGGTTAATTGAAGGGACATCGGCATCGGCACAACAAGAAGACTTGGAAGTAAATCTTCCACCGCCAAGTTCTGCTTATTGGAGAAATGAATTTCAATGTGTATCAAGTGGACAGGGATACCCGCAAGGATGGACGAGTCAATGGGAAGAAAGCCAAGAACAAGCATGGGGGCACGCTGCGGCGGTACCCTCACCATTTAGCAACTACGGATGCCCACCCTCGTCATATCAAGGAGAGATGCCCGACCCGTCATTTGGAGCACAATATTTTGACCTCCCTCAACCAGAACAAGGAATGAGAATTATGGGTGCTTATGCGAGAAGAAATATGAAAGATATAGATGCCATCCGGAGGCATACAACCCAACTAGAAGATGGAACTACAGGAATTGCATATCAAATGGGACTTCTAGGTCTGGTGCCACCAGAACAATTTAATGGAGGAGCATTTCAGCAGTATTATGATCAAGGATACAACGCAAGAGCCAATCAAGGAGATTGATCGACGGCATGACCAAGAATAAAATGCTCGCACGTGTGGTTTGGATTTTCTATTTCTTTTCATTTATTTTCAGCATGTGTGCAAGCTTGTGTGTGCGTAGCGATTTTCTATTTTATTTATTTCAGCATGTGTGCAATTTGTTTTCTTTTGTCTTCATCACCATGATAAATAAATGCATCACCCACGCTTTAATGTTATGGTTAGTAATGATGATAGAAAGTTTGTGCCATGTTAAAATATGATGATCGTTGCCGCTTTGTCTACTTTCTTGTGCTTGGTTTATGCATAATTAAACTAATGCTCTCTTTAACATGATCTGAAAATTAATTAAATGCCGGCTAATTCAATTGTGGAGGTTATGATAAATTAGGACCCATATCTTTTATTCTTGCTCTCTTACTTAAGCTTGTCAAGGAAAATTTAATTTGGATTTAATTTTGAGCTAACCTTGTCAATGATACCTTTTGCAATTGCTCTACCCTTCTACAAGCCTAAATGATATATCATAACAAACCATAGAGCAAGAATTATTTTCAGGTGAATTAATTCAGGATTTATCTTCTTTGGTACGAGACTAAGAAGTTGACCATTCCATATTTTTGCGTACCTATCTTTTGCTAGCCATTCTATCCATGTATTGTGAGTTTCTATACCGGGAACATCGCAAACCTCGCTGGATATCCACCCTTAACCAAAAACATCTTTTTGTGAAACACCTCCTTGACCACAACCTATATATTGAGTATATATATTTCGACGGCAAAACAGTGGAATCAAGAGCAAAATTCAGTAAAACATAAGCTTGGGAAGCATCAAAGAATTCGCAGAAGAAAAATCCGAAGAAGTGGAGACCTACAGGCAGTAGGCCGGCCGGCTCAACACCCCTAGGCCGGCCGGCCTGCCCCTTTTCCTCCTGTGTTGGCTTCAATCTTTCACGAGGAGATGCTCCCCTGAATTCCAAAGTTATGTCCAGAGAATTGATAAAGGTTTTGTGCACTCACTCCATCAAGTTATCATCACTTCATTGCTTGAGGACAAGCAAAAGTTCAAGCATGGGGGGAGGTGGAGTAAGTGCATTGTGTTGCCAGTGGTTCTGAGGAGCAAAAAGATTAAAAACAAAAAAAGAGAAAGAAAGAAAAAAAGAAGAAAGAAATAAATAATGATGAAAAGCTCCTCGGTTCCGTTTGCTTCATTAAACTCCGGGTACTTTGAAGATTATTCTATACTCAATTATTCCAACCATGTGCAATCCAATAACAAGGACTTCAGTCGTGCCTTGGGATCAACCGTTGCCATTTGCACATGTCCACCATCTAAAGTGTGTGTTCCATTCTCTCTCTCTCCACAAAGAAATTATTTTCCAATGGTCTTTTTGACGAGTCTCGGTAAATCCATAAGAAGTATTTCTTGTTTTGATAATATCTTGATTATAATATCTTTTGTTAGGACTAACCTTTCCAGAGCTCCAAATAAAGCCTCACACATACATATGAGAGAAAGAAAGGAGAGGGTTCTAGCAAGTTTGAGAGACAAGATGAGCTGAGAGTTTCCATGAGCAAATTGCAATGAGGTTTGAATTATTGATCTTGGTTTAGCATTACTTATGGAACTTACTTTCTTACTCCTGAGACGTGTTTAATTTTGAGAGCATGTGCTTAATAATTGTGGGGAAGCATTTAACTTGTATCTACCTTCCACATTGAAAAAAGCTGGTTACAACTTGAACTATTAACTGCAAAATATTTTTTGGGAGCATTGTGTTTTCTCGTGTATGATCAAGTACAGGGATTGGACACTGAAAGGCAGCGCTGATTTTTATCAAAGACTTACTCGAGGACGAGCAAGGTTTAAGCATGGGGGGAATGTTGGCGCTCCTTAAGTATCCATTTTATCCCCTGTTTAACTTTGATAATGGCATGAATTTAATATCAAAATCACTAACCATCCTAACCTCGGCCCAATTATTGGTCGTTTTCACGTTTGCACATATATTTTGGAGGTACTTCGTTTTTGCAGGTTTTTGACCAATTTTGGAGCATGAAATGGCGAAGCCCATGATCACGTGATGACACGAAGAATGACGAAGGCCAAAGCCCGAACAAAGGGTCGAAGGCCATGATGATTGGAGGCCCATTCATGCACATCCACCCTCCAATGAAGCCCAAAAGACAAAGCCCACAAGATAAGATTGAGATACTTCGGAGCTAAGCAAAGCAAAGAGATATTTAAGGAAGGATTTTCCATCCTATCCTTCTCCTCGAAGAAATCTCGAAGATAACGACGTCTAAAGGGGTGCAATCGTGAAAGACATAAACTCTAGAAGATTCCAGGAGGCTTGGGGAGAAAGTTGAGCGCGAGCCGGCGAAGGAAAGTGCTAGGCCGGCCGGCCTAGGCTCATTGGGCCGGCCGGCCCAGGCCTTTTTTAGGTCGGTTCGACCTCCCCTTTGACCGAGGGTTCCCTGAGGCTATTTAAAGACCCCTCCCCAAGGTTCACGCAGAGAGCAATTCGGGAGACGACGCCAAGGAGCAGAGAAGATAGAGGGACACCTCTCGGAGAGCCGAGGGTCGTGCTAGTTGTCTAGGGTTTGCCCTAGCTGACGTGGGAACCTTGCAAGGAAGACCACGTCGGAGTTCTGGAGCTAGGATCATCAAGATCAAGGTAGGGCCCCGGTTGTGATCTTGTGATGTACTACCATTCATGGTGAAGTTATTTGTGTTTCCGAATGTTTAGCGACCATGTTCTCCTCTTTCGATTTTGTTCTTTTCTTTGGTTCGCTTCATCTTAGATCTATTATCGAGATAGATCACTTAGCATGATCTTGTAGTCATGGTGGCTAGAGGTTCATGGCGGAACTACCAAAGTGAGTTCGACTTGCTTCAGGGTATCCCGTTGAAAAGGGGGGCGTCGTGACAGGCCGTCTCCACAGAGTAGGTTGGGTATCGAGGGATCGGATTGGAGATTTTGAGTTTAAAGAGGCTTTTCATTGAGATTCACATCTATCTTACTTCACTTTATCTAGTTGGAACTACAACATATGCATGATCTAGGTGATCTAGATTGGTTATCTCTAACTTTCCCTTGCTACCTTCGGTGTTTGTCGTGTTTTTAGTAGATTAGATTCGTTTTCACCATCTCACACAAAGGAATCTCTATGCTAGTAGATTGTTTCTTGTCTCTTTGGTTCCGTGGATTGATAAACCTTGGGGGAATACTCTGAGGGAAAAGCTACACGAAACCGTGCGCTTGCGGTATATAAATCGGGGGCGCTAAGGAGCGTCAACAATTACATAAGCAAGATTACTGAATATAATTACTAAACAATATTAATTACTGAAATCAATAGAATTTAAATTTAGCTAGACTACCGCCACGTTTTGCGTGAAAGCACATATAGGATCCTATGAGAAAATACATACAATCCATTTTCTACATGCCCCCTATTACTGAAACTAAATATGTTCAAACAAATTACTGAACTAAGTTGTTCAAGCAAATCTACGAACCGCATGCTGACGACATCACAAAAAGCATAGAAAAATTTTTGGAGGATTAATAAAAAGAGGCAGAGAGGTCGTAGAGGTGTGAGAGCCGCACCTTCAATTTCCCAGCGGTGCTCCTTCATCTGGACCAGCACAACCATGATTCGGAGAGAATTCGCAGGAAAATTGAAACACTAGAACATCAGCATCAATAAAAAAATTGCAGATCCGAGGACAGATTCGAGTTTGGTGGAGAAGAATAGGACCATGAATGATGCTCACCGGAGTGCCGCGCATGGGCTTGGGAGGATCCCTTTTCTACTCACGGTCCGCCTTGCATCCCATGCCGGAGCCGCGACGCCGCTCTGACCGCTCGAGGCCCTGCTAATCGCAGTGGCCGCCGCCGCACCGCAGTGCATAGGCGTGGGGGCTCACGGACTCCCGCTTCTCGAAACCCGCCGCGCTGCCATCGCCGCTTCCGCGCCACGTCCCTTGATGCCGCCACTGCCTCCGCTCCCATCCTGATCCCGCTGCCGGGCTTTGGCCGCACTGTCACCGCCCGCCTGGGATCTCACCTTCGGGCTGCGGCCGCGCCGCCGTCGCCGCCTGGGATCCTGTCGCCGCCCGCCTGGGGTCCAGCCAAAACCTGGAGCGGCGGTTAGGTTTGCGTGGGGTTCGGGGAGGGTGTGTGTGTGGGTGGGGGGGAGGTTAACGGGCGCGCGGGGGGAGGTGGTTCGTGGGCTTGCGAGGTCGGAGCGGGTGGGTCGGGCTAGGGGGTGGGCTGGTTTGGATGTGGCTGGGTGAAGAATTCTATTCTACACCTAGAGTGTAGATTAGCACATAGGTATATATATACCTATGTTTTATAGAGACTATGCGAGGCTAGCTGGGTTCAGTCTAAAGACAGCAAGGACTAGCAAAGAAACCAATCATTGGGTGTGTTTCAGGGGGGGTGGCATGAAGGCAAGAGGGGAGAGGAGCCCAACAAAACTGAAAAGGGATCGAAAAGATGCGGATGCCCTGCGTATGTCCAAGTGAAGCATGACAAGAAGTGGGGCCTGTGGTACTTTGATCATGTACAGCAAGCCCACAACCACAAACTGGAACCGTCCCCTAGGATGACCAGATACATGCATGCGCACAAGAACATGGAGTAAGGCATGTGTGACATATTCAATATAATGACAAGAAATGGTGTTCCACATCAAGCAGCATTAAATGTGATGGCGGATCTGTATGATGATAGGCATATGTGGGGTTTTACAGAGAAGGTCATAAAAAACATGTTGGTGCTGCTGGTTTTTCCCCACCAAATATGAATTGCAACATCCCTGTGCTGGATTTTTTTTTGCATTACTAATGCTTTTTTTTGAAAAAAAATGCTTGCAGGAAGGTGGAGAATGTTAGAGAGGAAAGAGACGATGATCTTAACAAGCTTCTCCAATTTTTTAGGGAGTGTAAGGAGAACAACGAGCACTTCTACTGGGATGTGGATGCAGATCCAAAAACTGGGATGGTGAGAAACATATTCTGGAGTCATGCAAGCCAAAGGGCTGAGTACAGAGACTTTGGAGATGTCATTACATTTGAGTATTTGACACAACGCACAAAACAAACAACAGGCGCATGCCACTAGCCATGTTTGTTGGGGCCAACAATAACTTGAAGAATGTGACATTCGGGCAAGCTCTGATTGGTGACGAATCAATTGGATCATTCAGGTGGTTGTTTGAGACCTTCAAGAGCTGCGTGGGTGGTCGGCAGCCCCATGTAATCCTAACAGGTATGCCATATTTCTTATCCAATACAATAATTGCAAACTTCATTCTATCTGGTTGAAATATTAGTTCCTTCTGGATTGCAAACTGTATGTGTCTGACACTGTCTCCCCCTGGTTTACTGTTTACTGCCAGATGAAGATCCAGCTATGATGCAAGCAATAAAAGTGGTGTTTGACAAGACACATCACAGAAACTGTCGCTGGCACATCCTAAGGCCGTGGGAGTTTGAGCTAGGTCAGGTCTACACCCAACACAAGGATATGAAACTGAAAGAAAAATTGGAATCTTTGATAAATTATCCACTTGGACCAACGTAATTTGAAGTCGAATGGAAGAGGCTAGTTGATGAATGTGGCATTGCTGAACACCCTACAATAAAAGCTCTGTGGGAAAAAAAGGGAGAGGTGGATTTCGGCTTACTTCAAGGGGATGTACTGTGGCAGAATGACATCAACACAGAGATTAGAAAGCCAGAACAGGGTGCTCAAAGATGGCTATGTTAATGAGAGTACAAGCCTCCACATGTTTGCTAAAAGGATGTTAGACTCACTTCAGCACGCAGACCACATGGACGCCGGGGAGACACACTATGCCCAGGTGAGTGCAAAAAAGAAGAAGAAACTAAGATTAACTTAAAAATATGATAATTGAAAATATTACTACTTCACAAGTTGGTGCTCTATCCATATACTGACTGCAAACAAAAACATGGGTGGTGCAGGCTGAAGTGGTGCGAGCATGCAAAGCAAAGTTTGATGAGCAGCTGAGCAGGGTGTACACAAGGGCCGTATACCAAGAGTACAAGAAGCAGTACAATAACAGCACAACATTTGTGATTGAACTCGATCCAGATCCAAAGGTGAAAAATGGATGGTTGGTGAAGCATGAAAATGGTGAGGGCAGCTTCTGCTGGGCCCAACATGCATTCAGGGTGGTTGCGGATAAAGATGCTGGTGAATATAGCTGCGAGTGTAAACAATGGGAACATACAGGTTTGGTGGTGGTGCTGCTGCTATTGATCTTGCTCAATAATACAACTCTGGTTGATGGATAAAAAATGCATGAACTCTGGTAGATCAAATAAAAAAAATGCAAACTCTGGTAGTCCACAAAAATTGCAAACCATGTAGTCCACCATTGCAACACCAGTAGTCCACAATTGCAAACTATGGGTAGTCCGCAAATGCAACCCTTAGTAGTCTACAATTGCAACCCTTAGTTGTCCACAATTGCAAACTATGGTAGCCCGCAATTGCAACCCTAGTAGTCCACAATTGCAAACTCTGGTAGACTACAATTGCAACCCTTAGTTGCAGTCTGTTGGGCTACTTGGAAAGCAAGGAATAATGTGTGCTTTAACAATAAGCTGATTCATTATCCAGCTAATTTTTTTCTATGCATGTACTTTCTTAAATTTTTGGACAGGTTTACACAAGGAGGAAGTCCAGTTCCAGATCAGGAAGGGCGTCGGGATCCTGATGTCGCTGGCCAATCAGATGATGGCAACCTTGGGGCGGCCTACCCCAAGAATGATTCTCCCCCCACCTGCTGATCAAAGCCCAAGTGAAGATGAAGCGCCTGGAGACGAAGGGGCCTGAAAAAGCTGAAAACGAAACAAGGAAAATGAAGGATGCGTTTAGTGTTTTTTTTAGACAAAAGGTTTCCCCCGCTTTATTACCAGAACAAAGCGTACGAAAGAGTTCAAGCGTGCTAGAACAGCGTATAAGGCGCGCCCGCACTACTAGAAGGTTCAACATCCAGGTCACTCACAACAGCAGCCGACAAAGGAACTAACGACAGGACATCAACTCTCGGAAGCAAGGGCTCATCCCCTTCCTAATCCGCGGCGCTGGAGACTTGCTCGGACAGAGTAGACAGAGACACTCCCAAACTTGATCCCTCCATAACGCCCATAATCCTCGGCAATCTTGTCCCCAGCACCTCTAGCTTCCCAATATAGACCTCCATCACTATACGTTTGTCGTCCTTGAGCAGCACCTTCCATCTCTCCAGCATCCTTGCCACCGATCCTAGTACCAGTTCCACACCTCTCCAACATTTTCCCTGAAAACATAAACCATTTCTTAGTTTCCATAGAACCCAAAGAGTAGCTGCGCATACACAATTCAAGATTTCATTCTTATTATTGCTGATCCACCACCGGGCAACCGATTCAAAATCTTGCCCCACCTCTTTATCCATAAGGATAGAAATCTCAGACCAAATTGCCTTGGCAACACAACAGTCAAAGAATAAATGATTAATCGACACGATCTCACAGCAAAACAGGCATGTTTGATCCTGCAGCTCCCTTTTTTTCCCCAGATTATCCCTAGTAAGCAGTTTATTCCTAGACAACAGCCATAGGAAAATATTAATCCTAGGTGGTATGATCAATTTCCAAACCGCAGGAACATACACTGGAGTGACACCTCGAAAGCTCACCACAGAGTACAGAGATTGCATTGAGTATTTTTCTTTAGAATCATACTGCCAAATGATGTCATCATCATTGTCAGAGAATTCAATAGTACTTGCAATCTGCAGGAGCTCCTCCCATAATAGCATTAACCTCTCAGGGATCGCTCTCCTAAATGTCAATTTTAAGTTGACACCATCCCAAGCTCTCTCAATAGTTATACCTTTCTCATTATTAATAACATACAAAGGCCAATATTGCACAGCCAGACTAGACCCCCCAAACCACATGTCTTTCCAAAACCTGACCATACGGCCATTCCCTACTTTCCAACAATATCCCAATCTAGCCGCTTGAGCAGCCCACAACACTCCTTTCCAGAAGGGAGAGGTTCCATAATTAGGACAGCAAAACAGGTTTGGTTGATGGGTTCTATATTTATAATCAACAATATTTTTCCAGAGGACATTATCACTTAAGTGATATCTCTGGATCCATGAAGCAAGCAAGCACATATTCAGATTTCTTAGATCAGGAACTCCCAAGGCCCCAAACTCCTTTTTATGGGAAACTAAATGCCAATTGGCTAGGTGATACTTATGCTTTTCCTCAGTGTTATCCCAGAAGAAATGACTCATTTGAGAATTAATCAGCTTTATATCCCATTTTGGAAATTTTATAATAGACATCAAATAAATGGGTATGCTAGCTAAACATGAGTTTAACAAGGTCAGTCTTCCCCCATAGGAGAGAAGTCTGCCTTTCCAGCCGGCAATCTTTTTAATCACCTTATCCACCACAGATTGAATATGCTCTCTTTGGAGATTACTGTGGTGCAAAGGCACACCCAAGTATTACAGGTTGAATATGCGTGCAGTGTTTTCACCCAAAACTGTGTTGGTATCTCTGTGCTGGGATGTTGTTAGTCCCCGGCTCGAGTTTCTAGGCTTGTTTTGAACTGTAATAAGTAAACTTGCTCCTCTCGCGAGGATTCGTATAGCTTTCTGGCTTGAATCAAGGCAGAAAGTTATACGCGCTAGGCTTCTTCGTTTAGGCCTTAGCTCTCCCCCACCCCCCTTTCTCCTTCGTGATCTTTATCTGTTCGGACTTCTGTATTTCTGTTATGTGTAATAGAAATGGGGGATGCCTCGATTCAAAAAAAAATATAGTTTGTATGAACGTTTATGACATCAATGGGAAGAAGTATATAGACGGACGTGAGATTGGTTAGAATTGACATTGCTATTATATTTTTTAGGCTGGATGTTGGAAAAAGCAAGGAAATCAATCTTGAAAAGCAGAGCACGCTGTCGAAGCTTTTAAGCTGGTACATGTGTCTTCGTTTGCTGAGATAACATTAAATTATTTAGTTCATCTTGTTATTTTGAGCAAATTGATTTGTTCAATTTAAAATGACAAAAAGATACTTTCGAGGGGACAGCATAGTTGATGAATGACCCTATAACAAAGACAAAGAGATCACCGTAAATTAGAATGAAATGGTTTTCGCTGAGTTGATTCTTGGTAGCATCACATGAATATACTGCTCATACGTATAACTTTTTATCCCATTGCAACGCATGGACATTCACCTAGTCTAAAAAAAAGGTACGCCTTTAGTAAAAGCAGCATGACCATCGATATGAGTATGACAACATGAAACCAACAAGAACTAGCTAGATTCGACGATAAAAAAAAATGGTTGATAAAGACTGTTGCTACAATTGCAAAGTGAAGAAAATTAGACGGGCAGGCGTGCAGCATAAGGTTGCCCTGCCAACTCCGACGACGAGCTGTCGATCCTCGTCGGGGCCGCCGGAGGAGCCGGATCCAACGGGTCGCCGCCGTACCTGCCGGCAAGCCACGCCACGAATGCCATGAGCCCGACGACGCCCGCGGCGACAACGGTGGTGCAGCCCGCCAGAACACGGCTGTCCCTGACCTGGAGGCCCAGGACGACACTCACCATCAGGTTGAGAACACCGGCGCCGATTGTCACGCCCCCGATCTCTTGGAACTTCTCCATGACGGCCACCGGCGCGCGCGGCACGAACAGATCGGCGTAGAAGTTGAACAGAACGGCCAGCGACGCGTAGACGCCGTAGGAGACCCACAGCGCCAGCCGCCACGGCACGGCGGAGAAGAAGGAGGGGGAGATGCCGGACTTGAAGGCGTGAACGATGGCCAAGAAGAAGCCTATGACCCAGGCCTCGCTGAAGACGGCCAGCGTCCATATCTCACAACGCGACAAGTGCGCCACCTTCTCGCCGACGGTCTGCGGCTCCGGCGCCGGCGCCGTCGCGCTGGATACTCGATCTTCCATCACGGCGACAGGACTGTCGTTTAGTTGAGCATGGACGTTGCGTATGCCTGTGTTATGTTTATATAGAGGAAGGAATTGAATCATCTAAACCATTGTCCTAGTCGATCAGGGTTACTAGATATGGAATTATTTTCCAGAGAAGATATGGAAATTAAACATCGATTCAATGGAGACATGGAGTACAGCAAAAGGAAAGAAAGAAATTTAAGCCGAATACTACATGGATCGTTTTCCTTTTTTTGAGTGGAACGCCAGGGATCAGTCAGTTTGTGCGCCTGTGTTTGACGGGCCCACTCCTTCCACCAGAGGGCCGCAACTTCCGGTCCGCCCTTCCAGCCCAGCAATTGTCTACGTACCCTTCCTTTGTTTTTAAGGAAAACTTATGGCAACCATCCAGGATTGTCTGAACTTTATTGCTGATGAAACAATCTATCTATATCTATACTATAAAAGTTGAAACAATTGAAAATATTTCTCACCCAAAGTGGGCCACTTTTAACCCTCACAGATGGCCCCACACCGCAGGTCCCAAGATGGTTGATAGGTGGTGGATAGATGAAAACAGCTATTTCTAAAATGTTTCCACTCTAAATCTCCAACTTTTCTCACCATAGCCCTCCTATGTACCCACCGTACCCACCTATTGATCTCATATGTGCTGACGCGATTGGCCTGGCCGAGAGGCCGGCCGCACGTTTGCTTCTCCGCAACCCCGTTGCCCTAGCCTGGCCTCCGTTCTGCGCCCACACGCACCTTTGCCCGTGCGCCTCCGTTTAGTCATTCCCTAACGCCGCCGAAAAGGAGTCGGGACGAGCTAGGTGTTGAGGCCTGATCGGCGACGGGACGAGCTGTAGGGGCTCGGATCAGACGTCAGGCCTGATCGGCGGCGGGAAGAGCTATAGGGGTCGGGCGTCAGCCGTCAGGCCTGATCAGCGGCAGGTCGACCTGCAGGGTATGGTGCAAGAACTAGCTAGAGGCCTATCATCTTAAAACTGCTTTCGATATAATTTCTTCATCTATTCGGTCGCAACAATATATGAATATATGGTGTGTACGTTCTTTCTGTAGTTTTATTAGTAGTTCAGTCTGATCTTTTACTATGCTCGTTAATTGAGCTTGCTGTGGGACAGTGCACATGCACTACTACGTGCTAATGCTTGTGCCACTATCTTCTCATCGATAGTAGTATGCAAGCAGCGATCTGAAGCAGGAACAAGAGTTTGATTTATTTTGGTGGCCATCTCCGTTCCGAGTGCATCGTCACCATCAACATGCCAATGCCGCTATAGGTATGGAGCGCTCTTTCTCTGCAGGGAGGAATTTTCAGCAGTCACACCAACTATGAAACATTCTTCAATTGTGTGTTCTTTTCTGAAATTGTCGTGATGAGTATATGCAAAATTTGGTGTCGTGGAAGTTCGGAACGTTGGCCGTTGTCTATCTCTCCATCACGTATGCTGAGGTATGTAGTTTGATGCTATGTGAAATATTTAAATAGCTGCGTGAATTAATATTTAATCTACTTTTTGAGTTTTAATTTGAATTGAATTCAACAGCTTGCTGGAGGGAAAAATGGATGGTGGTTCCCCACTTGAAGATATCACGAATATATGGCAAAAAAAAACGTAATAAATGAGCAAGCCGTGATGAGTTTGATTCACAAAATGGTAATAAGCATTGCATTTTTCTTCTTCTGCCGTTATTGTATCTTGTACCATCAACTTAATATGATTCTGCTGAAGGAAATAATGATCCGAGGGAGCTAAAATGCCAAAGGGCATGGGAAAGTATGCAAGCATGCCAGCTGAGAAAAAAGCTGAGTTGAATGCTAAGAAGAGGGAAAACTACCATTGGAGAAAGCCTGAGAGAAAGGTTGAGAGGGAAAACTCTGCAAATTTCTGTATACATGTGTGATGATGCTAACTGAAAATGCACTGCATGTGGGTGTGTCATCAGTTATCAACCAAATAGATGGAAGCAGTGTTGTTGTAAAGCATATATGAGCTATACTTTTATGACAGTGATGAGACCATTGCATATAGGGTCAAAAGGTCGGCCAAGCTTGATATTTCAATGATCCAGTTAATGTTGAGGATTCTGCAGGACAACGCGTATATGTGCTTCTATTCAGAAATCTTGATTCGTTGTCTAATATTGCAGAGTACAACATTGAACTTAATACAAGCATATCTGTTGATCAGAGGAGATATATTGCACCTAGGATGGATCAGATCGCTGCTATATGGGTGGATGGTAATGACCCTCAGCAGAGGTTTTCTCGCAGCATAATAATATATGGTAGTGAGGATCGACCTCACTATATTAGGGCGTACCATGGTTGCTACCACCCATTGGCCTACCTTTTAATTTGTTTTCCTCTGGTGGTGAGACTAAATGGGAGGATAAAAATATCAAATATCAGGATCCACCTCCTACTAAGCTGAAGAGAAAGTATGCGAAGCATAAGAAGCAAGGTTTGTTTCGTATTTTTCTAATTATTTTTAAATAGTAGAACAATAGATAATAAGTTTATTATTATTATTATTTATTATTGCTGAGGAATCTGGTGTTGTTCACAAATGTAGTAGTAATAATAATAATAATAATAATAATAATAATAATAATAATAATAAGTAACACTATATATTATCTCATTCATAGATAATCTTGCTACTGAGGAATTAGGTGCAGTTCGGCTGTAGCCTCTTAAGGCAAAATGCCGACATTCAGTGTCTTAAGGGGAAGACCATGATATTGATGAGCATAGTGGGAACGAAGATGGTCCCGATGATGAGCTTGACAATATATGTATGAAGATGCTTTCCATTTACTATTATGTGGTATTATTAAATAATAATATGATTTCACCTTACAACTCTCTCTCCTATTGATAGCTGGTGGAGGATCCTGGTGATGTAGTGGAGGATCCTGGTGTCACGTCAGCACGAGAGAATAATATTGTTTGAAGCTACAGATTCGTATGAAGGTCAATTAAATGCATTTTTTCATGCTGGTCGGCTCTTCCACCAATTTGCAGTTGTATGTATGTCAAGGTTAAGTCAATGCGTCCAAATTGGTACGCGAAGCCAGCACATCAGTCTATAATTCGTGCAAATCTATGTCAGGTGAGTTCGATTTAACTAAGAGTCACCAAGCTTGTAATTGAATGTAATTCCATCATATCAAGTAATTATATATGATGATATTAATAAATAAATTTAATTTTCAGTAGTTATTTGGTGCATTTTAATTATTTTTAAATATAATTGTTTTTTAAACACGTGCCTGTGGCACGTGCATCTCTACTAGTATACTATAAAGATCGAAAATAAGTGAAAACATTTTTCACCTATATTAGGTCCACTGTACCCCTCACGCTGGACCCACCTGTCAGGGCCGAGAGAGGTGGAAAGTGGTGGAGACCCATAGAAATCGCATGTTGAGTGATGTTTCTGCCCAAAACATAATGTTTTTGCCCAAAACATAATGTTTTTTTCACCCAGCGCTATTCTACCTAGGGGTGGTAAAGGTCCCAAGATTTTGAACTAGAAAATCTAAGGGCCGGGCTCTAATTTTATACAATTTTAAACTAAATAATTAAGGATCTTATTGGGCTGTGAAGAGTCCATTAGGACCATGACCCATTACCACCCCTAATTCTACCCGCCCGCCGTGGAGCGGTATCTGAGTAATTTGCCTCCTCCAAGTCACGAGTTAACTTTTCCTTCATCCCGTAAGCAAAAACAGAGCTTACACCTAGAACGCTGGCATCTCGAGTGGCGTACTCGAGGCATGGCTTGCCTACGGGGACCACGCCTTCGGAGGCCGGAGGTGCTCATGCTCAGCGCGGCAAAGAGAGGCCGAGCTTGGCCTCAATTTCCATCGCAGAGCGCGGTCACCAGCTCTACGTCTCGCGCTGCGAGGGACTCCAGCTGCCGGCGAGCTCGGTGCTCCTGGCATGCTTGCCTACGCGGGTTGGAACGCACTCTCTGTTGATCAAATTGGTGATTGGGGATTTGGAAGAGTTCGTTGATCCGTGGACCGCGTTTGCTAGCGTGGAAAGTAAATGATTGGGGATTTGGAATCGGGTAGTACATGAGTTCTCAAAGTTATGCAAACCTCAGTTAACCCCAGTAGAAAATTCTAATTTTAAAACATTATTATTCTCTTTAAAGTTTATATTTTTTTATATTTATGTTCTGTGGTTGGTGGGCCTACCCAAAATTGATCGTGTCTTTATTTGGATGGAGTAGGCGGAAAAAGTTGAAGGTGATATATATATATACACACACACGCGCGCTAATCTACACTCTATGCGTAAAATAACATTCTACACCCAGCACCCAACGGACCAACCGGCCAACCAATCCACCCAACCGCCCTCCCGCACAAGACCCATCCAAACCCGCCCAGCCTAGTTTAGCCCACCCCCGCCCCAATTATCCCCTCGTCTCGTCTCGTCTCCCCTCCGACCCACCCCACCTAGATCCAAATCGCCGCGGCGACGCGAGCGGCAGAAGAGCAGTAGCCCCGAGCAGGAGGGAGTGCGCGCGGCCTTGAGCGGCGAAAGCACGGTGGCCCCGAGCGGCATGGCGCGGAGGCAGCTAGCGGGCACGGAGGCTGCGGCGGCGTCGAGTAGCATGGTGCGAAGGCTGTGAGCGGCGGGGCGCGGAGGCGGCTCATCGACATCCTCGAGCGGCCGGGGTGCTGCGCTAGCAACGGAGAGCAGCGGCCGCCGGCTGCGTGATGACCGTGGTTATCTCGTCCACACCCCTTCCCGTGCATGACCCCCGACGAGGAGGTGCTGGCGCGGAGCAGGATGCGTGAGGCTGCGTGCCGGCAGCTTGGATATCCGCATCCGGATGCACGCCACGGACTGGATTTCGCAAGGTGCGTTCCCATCCAATGGTTAGTTGGTTACTGAACATTCAGCTTGGATTGGCGTTGGGCAAGATGCACATTTTGTCAGCCATTACTGAATGTTTTGATGCTCTAAACCGAACTGAATGTTGGCTAGTTCAGCCATTAGTTTTTTAATTTAATAGGATTTTAGTATGCGTAATTTGTTAGTTTTTGAGATAGTCAGTACCTTTTTTTTTGGGATTGCCTAGTGCTGATGATCTGGACCTAGTAGTTAGTCTAGTAGCTCAGGACTTATTACCGAACTACTAGATCAAACAACAAAATACTAGACCACAGAACTATATAAGATTGAATAGAGCTCCGTAACTACTGCAACTAAAAAATACTGAGCTCGTCCAATTTTATATTCAGTAACTCAAATTAACATAATTTTAAAAGGCTAATTATTGAACCATCTAGAGTGGATACTGATCTGGATGGCTGAATGTTGATGCTCTAAATTTTGTTTTTAGGCTAGTAGTTTTGTAAGGATTTAGTATAAGTAATTTGTTAGGTTTAGTAGTTAGTCCAGTATTTTTTTATTACTGAGCATTGATGATCTGAACCGAGTAGTTAGTCTAGTAGTTCTATTAGTATTTTTAGTTCAGTAATTTGTTATTTCAAGCACAATTGTCCTTTTTCCGTTAGGTTTAGTGGTTAGACTAGTATTTTTTTTATTCATGAGCACTGGTGGTCTGAACCGAGTAGGTAGTTTAGTAGTTCAATAATGAAATACTAGACTATCGAACTACATGAGATTGAAATAGAGCTCACTAACTAAAATTATTGCAACTAAACAAACTATTGAGCTCAATCATCTCATGAATCATCTAGAGCCAGATACTCAACATAGTTTTGAATAGGCTAATTACTAAATCATCTGCGCAATTTTTGACCAATATATATGTTCTAGGTTTTCTCGGGGTATATTGGAAATGGAGACACGTTGATCCCATCAATCTAGTCGTTAAGAAAACAACAAACTGAACCCCAATTCTAGGATTTAGTATCAGTAATTTTTTAGGTTTCGTAAATAGACCAGTATTATTTTTTATTACAGTGCATCTTGACAAAGAACTAAACCCCAATTTTGCCGGATATGGGGTCATCTTACTGCCCTCGCTTATGGTATGTCTCCAGTAATACTTACACATATCAGTAATCCCTCGATACCTTTGATGTATCAGTAATTCGTTAGGTTTTGAGATAGCCCAGTATTTTTCTTTTTGTTATTTTTGGATGCTTGATGAGAAAGAACTAATCCCTAATTCTTCCGAATATGGGATCATCCTAGCGCGCTTACGATATGTCTCTAGTAATACTTACAAATGCCCCAGAATATTTTGTGTATTTTTAGTAATTCTCTATGACCCAGTAATACATTGTAGCATTTTTTTAAAATTATTCTCGCTGTGTTTTTCTCAACGATCTTATTCAAAGTTTTTACTGGTGGCAGGTTCATATGGGCATGTCACCCCTTTTTCCTGACTCATGGCCTCATGCATACGACAATGATAGTACAGAACTTCACAAGGGAGAGGATTCCAAGTGAAGAGAAAGATGATCCATGTGTTTTTTAGACTTTTTGTGTTTTGGGGCTGTGTGAGATGTACCTTCCAGATGTTCAGTATTTTTTTGCTATCAACAATGGTGTACCTCCCAAATGTTCAGTATTTTTTCATACAATATTATTATTAGGATTACTAGTAGGATGCATTTTCTTCCAGTATTTTTTCATACAGGTTTTCTCCTTTTAGGACTCGTCGCCTCATCCACACGACAGTCATAATACTAAACTTTACAAGGGAGAGGGTTCCAACTGATGAGAAAGATGCTTCATGTATTTTTTTGTAGACTTTCGGTTTTTGGCGGGTGCATGAGACAGTCAATCACGACTAATATGTGCACATTTGTGTAGTCACTCGCACACCCAACTATATGTATACACTTGGATTCAGTAATTCAGAGAACCAGCTATTCATTATTATGTACTTTTTTCCATCAATTCCTTGTGACTCATAAGTGTGCACCATGTACATGCTTGGATTCAGTAATACGGAGATAAAATTATTCTGTATTTTCTTTTGTGTACATTTTTGGATTTAAGTATTCTCTTTGTGTACATGTCTGGATTCAGTAATTAGGGAGATTCAATATTTTTCTTTTGTGTACATGTCTGGATTCAATAATCAGGAGATTCATTATTTTTCTTTTGTGTACATGTTTGATTTAGTAATCAGGAGATCCAAATTTTCGGAATTTTTATACGCAGAACCATTCAGGCTTTTTTTTTGTTCGCAATCAATTCATGTATTTGGATTTAGAAATAGAGACTCAGTAATAAAAATTTTAGTAGACCTGTGTTTGGATTTAGAAATAGAGAATCAGTAATGCACATTCAGTAATCCTGGTTTTGCATGATCATCTTGTGAGTTGTCATCCAGTAATAGGGAGATCAAATTTTCAGAATTTTTTTATATGCAGATCCATGCTGGCTAGTTTTTCAGTTCGCAATTAGTTTCTGTGTTTGGATTTAGAAATAGAGGCTCAGTAATAAATATTTTTAAGCAGACACATTGATTCAGTAATCCAGTAATGCACATTTAGTAACCCTGTTTTTCGCAAGATCATCTTCTGAGTTGTTACCCTCCATCTGTACCCAGAGGAAATCGACCAGCTTATTCAGTTTTTATGCAATTTGTACTAATTTCTCCTGCTATTCAGTATTATGTACATCTACTAACTTTTTCACGGATTTTAACACCGTCTTATTTCATAGTACATCATTTTTTTTCATTCAACAGAGGTGTACCAAGACTAAACGTGATCATAATTACTGACAAAAAAAACTCAACCATCCTTTTCCAATCACTGAACCATCAATCAAATCTTTTTTATGTAAACTCAAAATAGATTGAATAGGCCAATTACCGAACCATCTATCCAATTACTAAACCATCTAACCATCTAGCGCCGGATATGATGTACAAGACTAAAACTAGAATTCATGCCTACATCACAGCAAAACACACGGAGAAAAAATAGAATGAGTAGGCCGAGTAGCTCAATTACTGACAGAAGATGTCGCGTCATTCAGTATTTTTTTTTTGAATTTTCAGTAATTTGGATCTCCCAATCTGTTTGCCACGGAGGAAGTCCCCTGAGCTCCTGTCCTCCACGAGATTGACCAAAATAAAACAAATCGGTTGGGGGTAAAGAGATTTGGATGTAGAGAGAGCTCAATTATTGAGGCACATTCTACGAATCACAGCAGAATCAGAGAAATCGGTGGAGCAGCGGCCGGATCCCTAGCTGTGAGTTGGAGCAGCTGCCTGATCCATCCCGTGCACTGCCTACGCCGCTGACCTTTGCATGCACTGTGAGCAGATGCCTGCTCGTCGGGGTTGTCGCTCCGGCGCATGCCTACTCGCGCTCGCCCCTCGCGGCGCTCTGTGCGCCTGCGGCTCGTGCTCGCTCCTCTTGGTGCAGGCCCTCGTCGCTCCCGCAAGACAACCTGATCATGCTCGCGCTCTGCGCGTCTCGCGGCTCGCGGTCGTGAGGTCTGATTTCTGGCATGGACGAGGGCTTGGGCTGGAATAGGTGGTGGGGGTGTTTGCTTGGGGCTGGTGGGCGGACGGGTAGTTGGGCCGGGCTGGTGAGTTGGGTCATTGGGTGTAGAATCTCATTCTACACCTAGGGTGTAGAATAGCGTGTGTGTGTCTATATATATATATATATATATATATATATATATATATATATATATATATATATATATATATATATATATATATATATACCAGGTGCATTCTGTATATAGAATGCACTCAGACCGCCGGGCGCGTCAGGCTGAACCACCTGGTGCATCCGACCGAATATGTATGTGTGTTTTCTAATTAATTTTTATCACCCGCTAACCAGGCAAAGCCACCTCGCACAAAAATCCCACTAGCCTGCATGCATGGGTAGATGGAATCTTTTCTTGGTTCGATTCATTCAAACAAATTTTCTTCTAAACTGTAAGTCTGATTAACAAACCGTTTGTTGACACCGTTTTTTGACACGTGTCAGGGAAGGTGATTTTAACGAGGGGAAAAGTGGCTGATTTGGAAAAAAAATCAAAAAATGCACAGGGTTGGAATCGGCCGATGGAGTCCATCCGATGGACCAGAGGAATATGCTTTGAAGATGCTGATCCGCTAGCTCTGGTGCTCGGCTGATGGAGAGTTGCCGATGAAGTCAAGGAAGGAGAAGAGGATCCGGACTCTACGAGAATTTTGATGATTCGGTTGTAATATTTAAAGTAGTTTATCTTTAGTAAGTCTTTTTCTTTAGAGTCAAGTAATGTTTGCCGTAATCGGCTAGGACTTGATAGCGTTAGGCTATATATATCAGTTGTAAGGGACCGGAAAAACTTGATACACATCCAATACAACAATAATTTACAATTCCTTTGCACTTTTTTTTGGTGACTTCGCCTTTTTTTCTTTTTCGATGAGCTCTTTCAAGTTGATCAAAGACGCCTCACATTCGAGCGACTTGATTTGCTGGTGAGTTTTCGTTTTACCGAGTATATTTGAGCTTTAGCTACTGGACGCATCACTATGGCTTCGTTCAAATCTATTCAAAAGTTATCGAGTTCATCTAGGCTTTGACTTCCGGGCGTATCGCTGTCGTCTCGTCTAGATTTATTCATCAATTATCAATACTGGCTAGATTCGTAGGTTTTCCTATGCTTTTTGGTCATTATCACATCTAAAAATATATTAGATCGGTTTTAGGTTTTGCAGTAACACTTTTGTTATCTTAAAAGCCGATTTACATCTATTTTTAGTTCACATCATCTGAGTTACACATTCGTAGCTTAGATCTTGTTATATACGTACAATCGGCTACTTAGTCCCGATTTTGTCGTTTAGTGCATTGGCTGATTCTGCCGACGCGCTCGTTATTACACGTTTGCATTTAATATCCTTTTGTCGCCCATTGTATCGGCAAAGCCTGCCGATACGCCTGTGTGAGAGATATTCGGAATCCCAGCCGATACGCTCTCGAATTTGACTTTGTTTTCTCCCTTGTTAATTTATGGTCAAATTGACTGGCATGCTTGGTTGACTTTCCGTGCTTGGCGAGCACTTGCCCTCGGATTCTAGTGTGTTAATTTTTGCGCCAACACATCTTTTGGCACGCCCAGTAGGACCGAAAGCTTCAATATGGTGGACATCACAGATAAATCTGAAGTCAATGAAGAAAACTAGATTCCTGTTCTCGAAGACAAGCTCAAAGAAGAACAAAAGAAGGAATATGAGGAACTGGTGGAAAAGTTTAAGCGTGAATGCCTCAAGTCGTACAATGTTACTAGATCTGGTGAGGTGATCAAGAAATTTAATCTTCCATCCTTCCAGCCATTGACAGAGGCTCAACGTGAAAACAAGATGATGGACGCAGTTGGCCAAGCTGTAGCGCAAGCTTTCATCAAGAGTGCAACAGTTATAGGCAACACGATGCACAACGCAGTGGTCAAGACTTTCACTGAAGGTACGTTTCCAGGGTGCGTGGGTCCTTGCTACATATAGCCAAATCAGATACAATATGTCCCCTTGGAAATGTCTATGGCAGCAGCCCTATCGGCTCAAATAGCCAGGCAGGAACAAGCAACAGTCAGGTGCCACCACAAATTACTACTGCAGCATGTGCAGCTACAGCAGATCCGATCTATTCAACTACTCCGCCTGTTACTACATCTGTACAAGATGGATCGGCATCTGTGCTTCCAAAAGGATGGAATCCTGCGACTGGCTGTGGTATGCATCTAGATTTCTTTACCACACCAGTCAAGGGACAATTTAATGCATCGGCTTCTCAGCCGATGGCCTCTCAGCTTGATCCATCGGCCACACAGCCGGTGGGTGCTCAGCAGGATGCATCGGCAACACAGCCGAATGCGCAGAATACATGGAGTCCACAGCAGGCTGCACAAGCTAATGCATCGGCACCACCACCGATGACCCCACAGCAGCATCTTGCTATCCGGCTTCAGTCCCAGTCTCCTTCAGAAGTATTGATTTCGCAATCTCCTCATCAGAAGGGAGTCAACCGGGTTTTCCACAATCAAGCAACTAGACAGATATAGTGTGTCAGTATACCGTACATGGAATCTACTGATCAACAGTCGGCTAGCCCATTGGTTCCGCAGCCAACGATAACTCAGCAGACACCCAATTGGGTGTTCCAACAAGCGCAGCAGATGCAATCGGCCAGATCGCCGATGATGCATACACCACCACAGCGTGCGATGATGATTAATGCAGCAAACATGGTTGTAAGGATCACCGGGGTGTCCGACCCTAGAGGGGGAGGGGGAGAATAGGGTTGCTAATCGCTTTTTAACCTAGGGCTCAAACTACTTGCATAAGATAAACCTAACACGTCCTATATATGCTAGTTATGACTAAGGTTTATCTATGCTACTCTCTACTTACCCCTAAAAGACTTGCAACCTAGCCAAACCTAATCAAACTAAATAGGAAAGTAAAGGTACGCAAGATAGAGTAAATGCGGAAACGTAATGTGGTAACTAAAGACGTAAGTGCAAGAGGGATGCAAACTCCCGAGTAGACACGGTCATGTAACGTGGTTCGGCACAAACGCCTACGTCCACGGGACACCGAGGCTCTTCCAATCACCGTCTTGCACTTCGCCACCAAGGCGATGCCGGCAAGCAAAGGCAAGTGCCCCTAAGACACCGAGTCTCGTGCACCGCCACCGTCTCTCTCGGTCACCCGGCTGTAATCCACTACGGAGCTTCTTCACCAAGGAGGGGGCCTCCTCTTCCCCCGCACAAAGTGTCGTTGCCACTCCACACCAAGACGGAGGGTCACAAGTTGCTTGCCGCAGCAAGACTTCTCTCAAGGGAGCTCTTGCAAGAACTAATCCCTATTACAAGCACTAAGCACTCTCACAAGTGTGCTTAAGCCTATATGATGTACAATGAAGCTCTATGGTGGTTGGAGATGTTCTTGGGTGTGTGTGGGATGTCCAGCAACTCCAGCACTCTTCAAATGGCCGGGGTGAGGCGTATATATAGGCCACCAAGTCTTGTAGCCGTTGCTCCAACGGTCAGCTAAAAATCTGCGTATCACCGGAAGAACCGATGCCTCTGGCAGGGGTAGCGTTGGTTCTTCCAGTCACTCATAAACCGAAGTAGCCGTTGAAGTCCTGACAGCTGATGCAGTGACCACCGGTTGAACCGATGCTTTGTTCCGATGCATCACCGGTTCATCCGGTGCTTAAGAATCTTCTCCTGACAGCTGACGTCATTACACCGATGGTATGCACCGATGCTTCACCGGTTCAACCGGTGCTGAAGAATCTTCTCCTGGGGTCTTGATATCGTCTCTGGAACATAGGACGCCCGATGCACCGATGCCCCCTTTTTGACTCGTCGGTTCAACCGGTGCTTATAGGCTGACTTGGCTTCGATTCCGTTCTGCACCAAACTTCATAGCGCTGGTTCTTCCGACAAGCGTCAGATGCACCGATGCTTAGGCATCGGTTCTTCCGGTGCTCCTGATCCGAAGAGCTTTCGATCCTTGCTATGCCTAAAAGCCTGAGAATGGTCATCTTAACAATCATATTAGTCCAAGTGTTGTGTTGTCATTAGATCACCAAAATCACTTGAAATGGCATAAATGGTGCCATGTTCCTTACAATGGTTTCTCCTTAGCAGACGCCAGTAGTTGAACCGCAAGTTGATTGGGGCTCAAAGATAGCTGAAGTGATGAGGGAGCAGTTTGGTTTGAGGCCAAAATAACAAAGTGTTATGTACAAGACTCCCTACCCTCCGGCTTAGAATCAGATTCCTCTCCCACACAATTACAAGATGTCCGACATCACAAAGTTCTCGGGGCAGGGTGAAGTTTCTACAATGGAACATGTCAACAGGTTTCTTCAACAGTTGGGAGAAGCGGTAAAGATGGCAACGGGTAAAATCCGCGCGGATATCAACTTCATAAACCCGTACCCGCATGCTCAAATCCGCGCCCGTGCCCGCGCTCGCAACCCGCAACAGGTAGAAAATGATACCTGTACCCACTATCCGCGGATACCCGCATACCCGCGGGTACGCCCGCATACTCGCAAGTTTTAGAAAATCAAGCACACAATCACATTTTAATAGCATGTAAATATTAATATGCACCTCTATATCTCAATATTAATAAATTATAACCTAATAATCAACACGTCAACACCATTTGTTTGAGGAAACAAACAAATTTTAGCAAATAAATGAACTAGTCTCATACATAATACATCACAAGAGTCATTATTTGCGGGTTTGCGGGTTTGCGGATTCGGGTATCAATTTTCAAACCTGTTTGAAGATATCCATTGGGTTTAGAGTTGTACCTGCGCCCGTACCCGCGGGCACAAACTCAAACCCATATCCGCGCCCGTCGGGTTTGGTATCCGCGGGTACGCGGATATTTCGTACCCGTTGTCATCCCTAAGAAGCGGGTAATCATGATGCACTCAGAGTCTGTTTGTTCTCCTTGTCTTTATCTGGATCGGCCTTTGCTTAGTTGACCACTTTGCCAGCAAATTTCATATTATATTGGGCTGATCTAGAGAGACAGTTTCATCAGTTCTTCTACTCTGGGATTACTGAATTGAAGTTGACCGATTTGACTGGCTTAAGGCAGAGAAGTGATGAATCAGTTGCTGCTTTCATTCAAAGGTTCAAAGATGTCAAGAACCGGTGCTATAGTCTGGTCTTGTTCGATCAACAGTTGGCGGAAGTGGCATTTAATGGGCTACTGCCACATATTAAAGACAAGTATGCATCTCAAGAATTTGAGAGCATTAGCAAGATTGCGGCCAGGATGTCAGGAGAAATTCAATCCTACGAGTCCAAGAAGCCTTTTCAGAAGAAGATAAACTACGTGGAATATTCCGCTAATGATGATTCTGAAGAGGAGCAAGAAACGGTCGCATCGGCTGAGTGGATACAAAATAACAAAAAGCCGATGATGTGTCCATTTGGGAAGAAAGAGCCCGAGTCATACGGGTTTGACATCAGTAAAGCTGACAAGATCTTTGACTTATTATTGTCGGAAGGATTGATCAAGTTGAAGCCGTATCACAAGATCCCGTCGGAAGAAGAGCTTAAGCATATGAAGTACTGCAAGTGGCACAATGCCACGTCGCATGATACAAATGATTGCAAGGTCTTTCGACAGCAAATTCAAATGGCTTTCGAGCAAGGGAAGTTGAAGTTCAAAAATCCCAAGAAGACGATGAAGATCGACGGACATCCTTTCACCACGAACATGTTTGATGTGGCTAAAGACGGAGGTCCTTCTCAAGCCAAGGTTTTGACATCATCATTGGCCAAGAAGTCTGGAGCTATTGACCCTAAAGCGCAGATAGCGGCCGATGAAGTCAAAGGGAAGGGTTCGCAAGAGGATGCTGGACGTTCATCGACGCCACGTAGGCGTGTCACGTCTCAAATATTACTGAATAAGTTTCGGCGCGATCGTGAATGGAAGTAGTGCAGAGAAGAGGAAGAACGTCATGAGAAGGAGCATTGGAGATGTCCTTTCTTTGTCTACTACTGGGAAGAAGGGTTGACATTGCCATCGGCATATGATTGTCCCGAATGCAATGGTCAAGGCAGCCGATCATATAAGAGGCCACGTCATATTAATGAGTCCTATCGACGTGAACGCACTCCCGTGCATGATCGGCTAGGAAAAAAGGTATCGGTGCATGATCGACTGGGGGGCAGGACCATGCTACGTGATTTTGCTGGGAGAAGAGTCCCTGCATATGATTGGCTAGAACAGATGGCCGATGATAGGATGCAAGATGATCAGCCGATGAAGAGAGATCCAGAGCGTGAACCTGATAAGACAGATTAGCCTCAGTGGTGTCCAGGAGGTTTGTCCAGGTCTCAGAAGCGATGTGTTCAGAGGCTACGTCAATTGGAGATCATAGAGGAAGTGCAAGAACAGACTCTGAACAAGAAGGGAGTCAAATCGCAAGTTTGGCGTGCTAAACCAAAAGCTGATGATGATCAAGATTCTGGATCATCGGCTGCGCCGATTAATATGGTTTTCATAATGCTGAAAGAGTTTATGGCACCATGTGACGAAGACTGCCAGCCAGAGTTGAAGGAAGCTATGGCTCAGTTGAATTTGGAGCCATTGCCAGCAACATTTGAAAAATCAGAAGATGAAAAGAGGCAACATCTCAAGGCATTGTTTTTGAAAGGGTTCATCGATGGAAAACCGGTCACGAAGATGCTTGTTGATGGAGGTGCAGTGGTGAACATAATGCCCTATGTCATGCTATGCAAGCTTGGGAAAAGCCAGGATGATTTGACAAAGACCAACATGATGCTGAAGGACTTTGAAGGACTTGTATCTCCTGCTTTGAGGGCATTATGCGTCGATCTCACAATTGGCAGTAAGACCCTTCCTACTACTTTCTTCGTTATTAATGGCAAAGGTTCATACAGTTTGCTATTGGGTCGGGACTAGATTCATGCCAATTGTTGCATTCCATATACTATGCATCAATGTTTGATTCAGTGGGCTAATGATGCTATTGATATAGTATCAGCCGATTCGTCATTCAGTGTGGCATCGGCTGAACCCCATATAGTGAGTTATGATCGGATGAATTATCTTTCTGGTCAAGCGTGGGAGAAGGATTTCTTTCGGATGGCTGATTATGAAGTCACATCGGCGAAGTCAGGAGATTCTTCGGATGAGTCTTGATCGATGAAGGATATGGCCGATTGTAGTATCGGCCGAATTTTTAAGTTATAGCCAATACTAGGAAGTATTGCCTTTAGTGCAAAAATATGTAAAAACTGATTTGCAAGTCGGATGCATCGGTTGTAACATGGCCGACATGATATGAGTCGCTCTTAAAGCAATAAATCATAAAGACAAGTTTCTAGATGAGATCAAGTTGTTTGTCAATTTTGGAAATTACAATGCAACGAAATGGATTTTACAGTAATCCTAGTGCTTCCCGGATTACTGTAAGGATCGATGGACCAAGAGTGGGGTGAATTGGGCCTTTTTCAAATTTCTAAAACAAAATAAAGCAAACTTAACCTATGCAATACTAGTAAGGCTCAATTCACCAACCGGCTAACTAAGCCACCTACACAAGCTATAAAGGATACAACAAGATATAAAGCTAAGCAAGGTAGAGCTAAGTTATGATCTCTAAGGTCAAGTACATGAATAAATTGAATGAAAGTAAGTGCTTGAATGTAAAGAGTTGGCAAGAGACGACCGGATTTTTTCCCGTGGTGTCGATGTGTTGGCACACACCCCTAATCCATGTTGTGACACTCACTAAGAGTCTTGTCACCTCCCAAGTCACCAAGACGAGGGTGCTCACTAAGAGTCTCCGTTCACCATCCCGGCGTGGTGGAGCTCAAGCCACGTACAATCTTCTTCGGGCTCCCACAATCAACTTGGCAAGCTCCGCAAGAAGCACCTCAATCACCAAGATTGCCTAGGTGATGCCAATCAACAAGAGTAACAAGCTAGGGCCTTCACTTGAGCTAGAACCGATCACCAAGAACGGATGCACACAAGCTTCTCCCTACTCAAGTCCTTAGCCTTGCTTCTTGGATGATTGAATGATCAAATGAGTGGAATGTGAAGCTCAAGGTGGCTCTCAACAAAAGAATGAGTGTATGAGTATTGCCTGGTGTCAAGAGACTACAAAATGACCCATTGGAGGGGTATATATAGGCAGCTCACGCGGATAGAGCCATTGGAGAAAAGTTGCTAGAAAAAGTACTCAACGCTGGTTAATCCAACGGCCCTCCAAAAGTCATCGTCGGTTCAACTGATGAATGTAAACTGCCCATTTGAAATACTAGCCGTTACAGCTCGGGCAATTTAACCGATGTATCATCGGTTTAACCGGTGAGTGTAGTTGTCCACTGATCAACTGAAAAACCAACTCTCTGGACAACTGCACTGACGCTAACTCAAATCCTTCGTCGGTTTAACCGGTGAGTGTAAGCCTGAAAACCCCTGAAAAAACCAACTCTCTGGACAACTGAACCGATGTTAATTTTAAACATCGTCGGTTAATCCGGTGAACACTGTGTCTAGACTTCAGCAACTGTGTTTAACCGACGTATAGAAAATTGATGTCGTCGGTTAAACTGGTGATAAGCCTTTTTCTTGATTTTGCTTTTTCTATTCTGAGTCTTGAATGGAATCCAAATATTCTTGAGATATGAGTTGAATAACACTTGTTTGAGCTTCCAATAACCTGAGTGAACAATGCGTGCATCCATTTTTAATGAGAAAATTCCCTGGAAGGCCTTGAAACAAATCACCCTTCCTTCTATGGCCCTGGAAAAGTGAAACGCCCTTTTGTGGCCTACTTTTTATTTTCGTTCTCTTCCATGGCCCTCCCGTTAGACCCGTTAGCCCAATCTGTTAGGGTTTGAGGTTTGATGTTAGAAGCAAATATTTAATATTTATTGGACTGAACTACCCCTGCCACTCCCACACACACCCCCGACGGCCCGACCCCATCTCCCCCATCCTATCCCGTGAGCCCCTCGTCCTCTCCCATGGCCTCCAGGCGGCGCGCGGAGGAGCAGCTCCCCAGGCGGCGGCACGCGGAGGGGCTCTCCCCAGGAGGCGGCGTGCGGAGGGGCCCTCCCCAGGGGCGCGGCAGAGGGCTCTCCAAGGGCACGCGCGGAGGAGGCCCACCCCCAGGGCTGGTCATGCGGCAGAGGCGCCAAGGGGCGTGCGCGCGCAACACCTTGCGGCGGCCGCGTGCCTCCCGGCGCAGGTGCGCAGGAGCAGGCGCGCAGGGGCTCGCGCGCGCAGGAGCTCGGCGGCAGCCTTTTTGGCAAGGTAAATCTCCTCTATTCGTGACAGATCTGCATGTGTTTTCTAGGGTTTAGGAAAGATTAGTATTGCTCATGTGTGTAGGATAATATAATTGACAGGATGGATCCAAAATCAACTTATTTGTTGGAAATTAAGCTTCTTGGCAATCCCAAAAAAGTTAGAAAGGATGTTCGCTGTTTTTGCTTTGATAAGGTTGTGGACGGTGATACAACAAATTTGAAGGACTTGGTCGATGAGATCACAGATCAGTATCCACCTGGTTATTTAGAAGTAGCACATGTTCAGTACTATGATGAAGATTTGAAAAGCTTCCCAGTAGTTAATACGGACCAAGAGTTGATGTTAATGTTTCAAAAACATAGTAACAGCAAGGTCGTGGACATGTTCATTGCATATACTGATCCCTCAGGATGCTATGAGCCTATCATTGAGTGGGGGGGGGGTTATCCTAGAAATAGCAATTAATTTTCTGAGCCTGAGCCAACCATACCTAGCAGCAGCACACAAGCAAATGAGGAAACTTCTACAGAAAACCCAATCACCGGGAATGAACATATTGGTGTTGATGAGGAGGGTCTGTATCTAAAGATCAAACCTGTACTTGATCTCACTGTTGTTGCTTGTAACAAAGAACATGACTATGTTCCCGAGGATGAGGATGGGGATGAGGATGAGGTTATTGAGGATCAGGATGAGGTTAGTGACGATGATGAGGAGTTTGCTGGAGCAGCTCATGTGGATCCCATTACCTATGACAAAGAAGACCCTCCAATGACAGTAGGCTCCAGTTATCCGAATATGTATGAATTCAAGGTGGCACTATCTCAGCATGCAATCAAACATGAATTTGAGTATAATACTGTCAAGAGTGCACCGCATAGATGCACGGTATATTGTTCAAGGAAAGTGGAAGATAAATGTCCCTGGAGGCTGCATGCTTCATCTAGGAGCAGGAGCTGCACTGTAGTGGTAAGAAAGAATCAATCTGTTTTTCCCCCTTTGTGCATGTTCATTTTTATTTGACAATGATATTTATTTGACCAAGCCATATTGTTGCAGGTGAAAAAGAATCAATTTGCTCATAGCTGCTCAAGCAGTCAAAGGAGTAAGAAAGTGAAGAATGCAACCAAATTCTGGATATGCGAGAAGGTCAAGGATTGGCTCATTGCAGATCCTTGTATTGGAGCAAAAGCATTGCAGAAGAAGCTTAAAGAGCACTACAAGGTGAAGATCAATTACAAGAGAGTTTATGCGGGTAAGGAACTAGCAACACAACAACTCTTTGGTGATTGGAATAGCAGCTTTGATAATCTGTTTCGGTTCAAGGCACAAATTGAGAAGTCTTGTCCGGGTAGTTTAGTAATTATTGATCATTACACAATCAATGGCAAGATCAGATTTAGAAGATTGTTCTTTGCTTTGAAACCTTGCATAGAGGGGTTCCTAAATGGCTGCAGGCCATACTTGGCAATTGATAGCACCTTTTTAACTGGCAAGTACAAGGGACAGTTTGCTAGTGCCACGAAGAAAAGTAGAAAAGGTACTTTAGATTCTACAGGCTCAAACAGGTAATATATGCTTCTAATTCTGCTGCATTTTATTTTGCTTCGATTAGCTTTGGTCATGAATACAAATCAGTCTTATTTTATCTACAATACTTGATAATTTGTTATACATGTATAGATCCAAATCAGCAAGTACTACAGACTAGCCTGAGCACATTAGCACCGAGATTCCCATGGCTAGGGGCTCAAATCCACTTGTTGCAGCCAAAGAAAAAGGGAAGAAGCTAGCTAACAAGGCTAAAGAAAAGGGAAAGCTCCTCAAGCCCAAAGCCAAGAAGCAAACTAAAGACAAGGGAAAAAAGAACGAAGTGCTATTTGAAAGCCCTGCTATGGGCACAAGAAGCAAAAAAGTTGATTCTTCCAGCCCTGCAATGAGCACTAGAAGCAAAAGAAGGCTCAGTCTGTGATTTACCATGTTCTGGACTTGTTGTCTTATGTATTAACTCGTTTTGTGGAGCTGTATGCGAACATGCATGTCATGCAATATCTGCTGTTAGGCATCTGAACCTATTATAGACTATTATATGTCAACTCATGTTAGAAATGTGGCTGTGAACTCAGTGTGATGTACATTATTATTTGAATCTATCTATTATATTGTACCTCAAACAAGTGTGTTAAAATGTCAAGAATTTGCTTCATATTATCTTGCTATACATGTCCAATATCTGTTGTTCTCCATGATATCTCAATATCTGTTGTTTCGGTGCCAGGGGTACTATTGTCTTTTCACAGCCACTTAACTGGGATTTAACTGCAGATGTAACGGCAGGGCCATGGAAGGGAAGAAAAATGAACATAGGGTCAGATAAGGAAGTTTCAGTTTTCCAGGGCCATAGAAGGGAGCGTGATTTGTTTGAGGGCCTTCCAGGGAATTTCCCCATTTTTAATTGACCATGTCCATGCTCAAGTTACTTGGCCTTAACCCCTCTTAATAGTGCGACCTCTACAAAACTATAAAACCTATACTAACCTAAGTGTCCTTCTCAACCTTGCGACACTTAGGACTAGAAAGATCCTTAGTCTTGTTATATATTTGAGTTGAATACCGAGATCGCCTTTTTGAATATTGAAATTGAGGGGCTTCTTTATCATATGATCCAATGAGCAATAAGATTTCATTAAGCTGCACAAACTCATTAGTCACAATAATGGTTGTCATTAATCACCGAAACATACCTTGAGGGCCTAGATGCTTTCAATTACCTTTATCGCACGCAGGCAAATTTGATCAATGTTCTCGATCACTTGATTATTATCTGCTGATGAGCCAGGAATCAGCTGCAGACTCTTGTGGAGTTGGTATGCCTGACGAGCATATTTCTTCTTATCTTCCTCGAGTCTGATGATGGCTGGTGGAATCTGAGAGAGATCGTGGTCTGCAGTATCTATTGCTTGATTCACCCGATTGACTTCTTGCAAAAGACGATCACGTTCAGTTTTTAGTGCAGCTTTGTTTCTCAGAATGCTGGCCTGGGTGTCATTCAGAGATTTGATTTCATCGACGGCCGATTCTGCTAAAACTTTGAAGTTGTCCCTTTGCTTGATGATTTCTTTCTGCTGAAGACGGTCGGCAAGTTGTTTCTGAGCCTTGTGAAATTGTGCACGATGACTCTCGATGAAGGCTGCAGGAGTTAGTGTATCTTCAATTGCTTCTGGAAGTTTGCCCTCCAGTTCCTCCAAAATGGTGCGGATCGGCTGAGCATTCTTGATCAGTTCGCCGATGTCTTGATTCAGAAATTGGAGGGATTCCTGGAGTTTGGCCTTGATCTCATCCGATAGAACAACTGAATCAGCCGATGTCACTTCTTGTCCTTCCTCCTGAGAGGTGGCTCCGATTTGAAAAGAAAACAGACTATTGTCTGGAGATTCTTGTGCCTGAAAAAAATGAGATTGAGATGGCTGATGGGAACAAGGAGTATAGTGAAATCGGCCAAAGGAAAGAGTACTTACTTGCTTCAGGCGTATTTCATCTAAGTTGGAGCCAGCAGGGATGAAGGGCTGCGATGAAGAGCTCGGAATTGCAATATTTGGCTGGCCAAGTAATTCAGATAGTGCATGGTCGGCAAGCTGAAGGGTGATTGTCATAAATATGCAGAACATATTTATGAGCAAGCTCTGAAATCATACCTGTATTAACGGAGAATTTTTCCTAGTTTTCTTGGGAGCCGAAGGTGAATGTTGTGCTTGATGAAATCAAGAGGAAATAGTGCCAAATTCAAGATCATGGGAGAATTTAAATGCTTGCTGAGTAGGCAGAAATCATACCTGAATAGTGGGCGATGGAGGAGGAGGTGTGCTCTCCTCCAGATTGGTGTTCAGGGGCATCTTGGTCATAGAACAAAGGTATGATTAGTATTCAGATAAAATAAAATCACCAGGATTCAAGATTTTACCTTCTAAAGAAGAAGAAGGAAGGTTGACTAGGGCATCTATTTGGAGTGCTGCTGCTACTGAAGATTGGCCAGGGGATTTCTTTTTCTTACGAGTTGTTACTTTGGTGTAAGTCAACTTATGTTTTCTCCCGGTGGCTACATCTGTCAGGGATGGAGCATTGTGGCCGATATTGGGCTTATCGGCCGGCAAGGTATGATTGATCGGCTGACCGCTTCTGCTGATCGTTGAAGGATCATTGCCATTATCCTGTTCAGATGGATGTTAGATACAAATAAAGAATATTATGATACGGCATAAAGAACAGGGTTGATTTTGTACCTCGTCATCGGATCCCTGATAATTTTCATTCAAGGCAATGCAGTAGAGATTGGCAGCTCTGCAGAATATATGCACTTGCCATTCAAACCACCACTAAGTGAAGGGGGTGGTGACGAAGGGTATGACTTGCCAATTGGCTAGAAGTGCCATATCTACATCAGGCTCCAGGTCTTTTAGCCGACCATAAGAGAGGGCGCTGTTAAGAGCTCCTCTGAATTGAACTTTGCCAATAAAGAAGGGAAGGGGTGGCACTTGGCCGAATCCCAATTGTCTAGCTGCCACTGATGGATTGTAGAATTCATAACTGGGGATATTTTTGCCAGCTGTGAAGTTGATTGGCAGAATTCTTGGGGAGGTTATTTCCTTCATGATCTTGGTGGCTTCTTCATCTGTTTTCCTAGTGTCAAGCTGGAGTTTGAAGGGGTTTTCATAAATGACCTTCTCATCTTGATATGTAAACCAAATAGTGGAAGTTTCTGGAAAGCCATTGTAGAAGCATTTGAAGAAGTCAGTAATGCGAAGGGCTTTGAGACCATTGGCAATCATGATGGCTGCTTCACCAAATGATGTGTATCGGCGAGTGACAGTTTCTTCTTCTTCAGAGAAGTTTTCTGATGGAAATTCTATCTCTGACAATTCAACTATCATGGTTTTGTGCATATACATATGCAGCCACAATTGAATAAACCACCAAGGACCTCTCAAGTTGGTGATCGGCTAGTTCTTTCTAAGTCTGGATGACACTTGATGGAGCAAATGATAGACTGATCCCAAGAGATGCTTGCCGAGAGGGACAGAATTGCCAGTGGCCAGAGTTTCTGCCAGCTTAAGATTATTGTTTGTTGGACCGACTGCTTTTCCACAAAAGATGAATTTTTCATGCCACATATTGAGAAAAGCAGTGTGCTCTCTGGCAGATACAGATCCAGTTTTTATGTTCTTGCCGATGTACCCTTTCCATCCACCGATGCTTTTTGTTTCAATCTTGAAAGAGACTTTTTCTAGCAGTTGGAAAGATCTATCGGGAGCATGGATGTTCAGGCCGGTGAGCATCACGACATCCATCAGAGTTGGTGTCATTGGTCCATGGCTAAACATGAATGCATTGAGGACATCGGACCAAAAGTAAGAAGCCGATATAAGCATTGACTCATTCCTAATCATCTCCGATAAAGACAGATTCAAGCATTGACTGATGTCGTATTCTTCCCAATTGGTTCTCTGAACATTGGCTATTCTACGGAACCAGTTCCTCCATCCGGGAGTAACGCTTGGCCAAGATCTGAGAGCTTGATACCAATCTAGGTTCATGTTGGATGATTTGAGGGGTATTCTGCTAGTTTACGGATTGATGATGCTAGTGGGATCTAGATTGCCCATCAGACCTAAGCAGACCATGCTGGATTGGTTTTCTAGTGGAATGATTATGTTGCCCCTAAGATTCTGAAAGTAAAGGCGAAAGTGAGATGCGACTGAAGAAATCGAAAGGGGAGTAGATAGCAGAGATGTAGATGTGGAAGGGAAAAGTACCTTTGGATCTCAGAGATGGACGCCATTGCCGGGAGGGTGGTTCTTGATGCTCGAAATCCTTGAAACCCTAGAAGGGTGTTTTGACTGCGATGGAGGCAGCAGAGCAGATGTGTTCTTGAGCAAGAGAGAGGGCAGGGATGCTACAGGGAAGGTGCCAACGGAGAAGGAAACGGAGATATTTATAGCCTTTGCCCAATGGCAGAATGGGAATTCGGTACACTGTTTGTTTAGAAGACAGAGATCCATTTAAACATTGGCAATCATGATTTGAGTTAATTTCAGAGCAAAACAAATTACTCCGAAATTGGGGGGCATGTGTTGACACCATTTTTTGACACGTGTCAGAGAAGGTGATTTTAACGAGGGGAAAAGTGGCCGATTTGGAAAAAAATCAAAAGATGCACAGGGTTGGAATTGGCCGATGGAGTCCGTCCGATGGACCAGAGGAATATGCTTTGAAGATGCTGATCCGCTAGCTCTGGTGCTTGGCCGATGGAGAGTTGCCGATGAAGTCAAGGAAGGAGAAGAGGATCCGGACTCTACGAGAATCTTGATGATTCGGTTGTAATATTTAAAGTAGTTTATCTTTATTAAGTCTTTTTCTTTAGAGTCAAGTAATGTTTGCCGTAATCGGCTAGGACTTGATAGCATTAGGCTATATATATCAGTTGTAAGGGACCGGAAAAACTTGATACACATCCAATACAACAACAATTTACAATTCCTTCGCACTTTTTTCGGCGATTTCGCCTTTTCTTTTCTTTTTCGACGAGTTCTTTCAAGTTGATCAAGGATGCCTCACATTCGAGCGACTTGATTTGCTGGTGAGTTTTTGTTTTACCGAGTATATTTGAGCTTTAGCTACTGGGCGCATCACTGTGGCTTCGTTCAAATATATTCAAAAGTTATCGAGTTCATCTAGGCTTTGACTTTCGGGCATATCACTATCGTCTCGTCTAGATTTATTCACCAATTATCGATATCGGCTAGATTCGTAGGTTTTCCTATGCTTTTTGGCCATTATCACATCTAAAAACATATTAGATCGGCTTTAGCTTTTGCAGTAACACTTTTATTATCTCGAAAGCCGGTTTAGATCTATTTTTAGTTCACATCATCTGAGTTACACATTCATAGCTTAGATCTTGTTATATACGTACAATCGGCTACTCAGAGCTGGTTTTGTCATTTAGTGCATCGGCTGATTCTGCCGACGCGCTCATTATTACATGTTTGCATTTGATATCCTTTTGTCGCCTATTGTATCGGCAAAGCCTGCCGATATGCATGTGTGAGAGATATTCGGAATCCCGGCCGATACGCTCTCGAATTTGACTTTGTTTTCTCCCTTGTCAATTTCAGGTCAAATTGACTGGCACGCTTGGTTGACTTTCTGTGCTTGGCGAACACTTGCCCTCGGATTCTAGAGTGTTGATTTTTGCGTCAACACCGTTTGTTGCATCTTACTCAAAAAAATGTGCTTAACAAAACTAGATCCAATATGGATATATTTTATATTTGTGTTACAAATTGCATCTTCATTTATTACCAATTACAACTCTGTCTAGTATCAAATTGCAACTACGTATAACGATGTGTCCTATTTGTATCATGTTACAATAATCAAGTACAGTTGGCACATATTTGGTTGCAACCAATGTAGCAATTGGGTTGCAACTAGCATAGCAATTGGGTTGCAACTCAGTCTTAACTAGTTGCAACCAGTCGTAATTGAGTTGCAATTGGGTACTAACCGATTGTACCAGTAGTAATTATGTGGTAACGGATTGCAACCAGTACTAATTGGGGTTGCAACTACCTGGCTAAGACTATGGTGCAATTCTTTTATTTCTGTGATTGCAATTCAGAGTGCATATATTTGCAATTATATATTATTTTAAAAATATTATTGAAATATATCGTTCATGGATCTCATTTTGTTCGGTACATTTTTTCCAACGACATGCTTCAAACGGATCTGAAATCACATCTACGATTCAAGAGATATCATATTTTTTAGATTCAAATCAAGAAAAGATTCCCCTACATGCAAACTTCTGGTGAGTGCTTTGTGGGATGATGTGGCTTCAGATGGTTGGTTGGTTTTATTAGTTTTTTTCCTCGTGGGCGCGGATTGGTGCTACGATAGGGTCTGTGTATCCGCAACAAAGAATGCACCTTGTTGCATTTTAGCCTCGCCGTATTTATATAAATATATATATACAGAGAGAGAAAGAGAAAAATTCCTTTCTACACTCGTTTGTAGCTACTCTTGCATGTGTATCTCACGATATAGGACGTATCTGATCCAACAAAGAGCATGTATGTGTTCATACTAGAATATATATGATGGTATATATGTTGAGTATGTGACCATACATGGAGTATATGGACATACTTATTTTATATACTAATACTAAGGTATAATCATAGTATATTTGAAAAATAGGGCTGCTTTTGCAATTTTTCAAGTATATACCATTGAAGTATCTTAGAATAAGTATACGAACATACTCAAAGTGATAAATAAGTATGCGGACATACACACGATGATATATTGATGATGAGAGTAGCTACACGCGAATGTAGAAACAACTTGTCATATATATATATATACTAATGGGTACCCTGGGTACTGAATATTATTCTGTACCCGAACCCCACCCACCCTCGAGCCATCGCGCCTGGCGCTAGGCGTGCGCGGTTTTTTTTCTCCCTCACGTTGGTTTTTCTTCCCCTAGCGGTAGGGATGTAAATGGTACGGATATTTGCCGACCGTATTCGAATTCGATCCAGTCTGGAAGGGTTTTTATCCGTCCGTATCCGATTTCGAGTATCCAATATCCGTAACTGATCCGTATCCGAATGATCAAAAGTTACATTTTTATGATGTCGATATCCATTACAATCTTATCCGACAAAAAATAACACTATCCGTATCCGACTCCGTATTCGAACACAAATATAAAAACAAATATGATATCAGTGATATCTGTCCGTATCCGATCCATTTTCATCCCTACCTAGCGGTTTTCCTTCCTATCCCCCGTGCGCACGTCTCCGGTAGTGAGTCCTAGTAGCTTGCGTTCTTAATTGATAATAGTAGATTGCAGACACAATAATACAGAGACAAAGGGCGGCATATAGGATCACATGGAATATTCCTAACTAATTTATTTGTACAAGATACATCGATTCCTATGGTTGTTCAGAATTTCTGGTACAACTGTAAAGGATCCAGCAAAATTCTTACATATTGTATTCCAAACTTGTCGTACAAGGTTAACAACACTAACAAAACTTTGTCTGCCACATCACTGTTCCATGTTTCCACCAGACATCTCCATCAGGCCAACAACACCTTGGAGCGAAATAGCTAAGAGAGACTTAATTTCTTTATGCTCTTTGGAGCTCTTACAAAATTATGACACCGTCAATACATGTTACAATTACTAAGATGCAGTAAATACTATATGCCTCTTGATCTTGCTGTTGGTGATATGCCCAAGAGCCCATCATCACAATACGGTTTAAAGGCCCAAGAGGATATTGATCCAAGAGAGATTAGGGTTACTAATGGGCCAATGAGATAGAAGCCCATTAGTACGCCCTATATATACGAGGGAGGGGCTAAGGGGGGCGACACAACCTGTGAGCCCCGCCACCTCCCTAGCCGCCCCCCCCCCCTCTCTCGGCCGCCGCCCTTGTCGTGCGTGCGGTGCTAGCACACCGACGCCCGGCGTTTCATCCCCGTATGTGTGGACTCCGTGGAGGCGCTGCTGCGACTGCTGCGCTGATCGGCTGCTGGGATCAAGGACGAGGAGCTCGGTTCGTGGGACGTGATCGACTACTTCCTCTACATCGACGCACGACTTCTTCTGCTGCGCCGCGCGTCTAGTGGTAACGATCTATGATCTTTTACTTGCAAGTATCTTGGGTATATGCGGTAGTGATGCTAGCGTAGCCTACCCGTTTACCTACAGTGGTACCAGAGCCATCTTGCGTAGTTTTTGGTCTGGATCATTAGCATATAGGTGATATGTTGTTGTAGTAGATTGGATCTATTACTTTTGCACGGTTTGATTAGATCAATTGGTCATAAGGGGTTAAAACTGGAGCGAGTTGATTGCGCGGCATGTGACAAAAGATTAGTTCGTGTTCTTTCTCTGTTATGCATACGACATGTCCCTACCGGCTGGAATTACCATCAGGGACTAACTGTGTGCATAGTCAGCAGATTGAACCAACAGATCGAGGTCATGTGTAGATGCAGTCTTCTCAAGTGTAAAGTTTGCACGGTCAATGTGATTGACCTAGCGAAAATTGAGGCATTATGAATGGCTCGGATTTGAGGTGATGCGATCACTCTGGTGAGATTTCATAGGGATTCCATAGATGCGATCTGTGTAATTCCGTGAGGTTTTCAGGGCGCTGCCCTGAGACCCGCAGGGGGCGGCTCCCCCCTCGACCCCCCGCCCGCTGACCAGCGGGACCGCCGTTGCTTTCTCGCTATAGCGGCTTCCTAAGCGCTACTTTGGTAGAACACGTCGTACGCCTAACTTGTTTTTGCAGGGTGTGATGTGAATGGTATGGCCTCAATGTCATGTGATGATGTATGTGATGATTTGTGCGGCCTGTGTGTCGCAAGTTAACACAACCGGGTTGAGGTTGCAACATTATTGTATAATGACCTGCGTGTCGACTTGTGATGTTTGAATCCTCATGTAATTATTTCACTACCTATTAGATGTAGTAGCTTAGTATCTTTTCGTGGAGGCTTCAATCATGATGGCGATGATGATCACCACAAGACAGGACGGATGTCAATGGAGGTCACCTTGGAGCCATGGCGATGGAGCCCATTGTGATGCAAGAGGCCATACTATTCACAATATAATATGATTATATGCATGTGATGTTTATTTTCCTATCATACTATTCTTTTATGCTTTTACATATGGTGGATGTTTTAATCATGATAGAATAGCTTCCCTCAGAAAAGGTTGAGTTTTTTATGCCTTTTACCAATAGCTGCACCTATAAATTTTGATCGTTGTGTGGTAGGTTTACCAAAGTAGAGTACCCTCAGCTATCACTTTTGTATAGGGTGGATGTCGGACATTCACAAGCATAGTATTGGTTTACTCAACAAAGCTATCAAAACAGTTTTGGGCTTTAAGGCATAGGGTTGGGGTCGGGGCTTTGGATGCCACCCAACAAACAAGAGTCGCAAAGAGATGTGATTAGCAATTTGTTGCTTACCTGTATCACTACTTTTCTAGCCGTGATGCTAAAGCTCACTAGGATTTTAGTGATTATGGATCTTGAACCACTATATGTCATTAGAGGGAAGATGACTTTGATATAGTAGGTTGTCTTTTGTTAAATTAGTTAATGAAAGTCTTTACATAAACTTAGTGCTGAAATCTTGCTTTACTTTTATGTTGTAGATCATGTCTGCCAGTAACAATTCCGCTTTCAATTTGCATTCTGTTCTTGAGAAAGAAAAGTTGAATGGAACAAACTTTATTGATTGGTACCGCAACCTGAGAATTGTTTTCAGGCAAGAGAAGAGGGAGTATGTTCTTGAGCAGCCATATCCTGATGATCTCCCTGACAATGCAATTGCTGCTAATCGCAGAGATTATGAGAAGCACTGCAATGACTCACTTGATGTCAGTTGTCTGATGCTCGCCACCATGTCCCCTGATCTGTAGAAGCAGTATGAGCATGCGGATGCTCACACCATGATCGAGGGGCTGCGTGGGATGTTTCAGAACCAAGCTAGGACTGAGAGGTTCAATATCTCAAAGTCCTTGTTTGCGTGCAAGCTGCCAGAAGGTAGCCCGGTCAGTCCTCATGTGATCAAAATGATTGGTTACATTGAGACTTTGGACAGACTTGGTTCTGAACTTCACCAAGACTTGGCTACTGATGTTATTCTCCAGTCCCTCCCGGCGAGCTATGAGCCTTTTATCATGAACTTTCAGATGAATGGCCTGGATAAAACATTGAGCGAGTTGCAGAGGAGAGCATTAAGAAGAATCACAATCATGTGATGATGATTCAGAAGGGGAACAAAAAGAGAAAGCGTTGGACGCCTCCTAATCCCAAAGGTAAAGGCAAGGAAAAGAGTTCCAGTGGTGAGTCCTCGGGCTCTAAGCTAAAGCCAGCACCTAAGGCCAAATCTGGCCCTACTTCTGAGGATGAATGCTTCCACTGTCATGAAAAGGGACATTAGTCTAGGAACTGCAAGAAGTACTTGGAAGAAAAGAAGAAGAAGGGAAGTGAGACTTCCACTTCAGGTATAAATGTTATAGAAATTAATATTGCATTATCTTCCAGTGAATCATGGGTATTTGATACTGGATCGATGATTCACACTTGCAAATCGTTGCAGGGTCTAAGTGAGACTAGAAGATTTGCAAGAGGCGAGTTGGACGTTCGTGTCGGCAATGGCGCAAAGGTTGCGGTGTTGGCGGTCGGCACCTACCACTTGTCTCTACCCTCTGGATTAGTTTTGGAATTAAATAATTGTTATTGCATTCCTGCTTTGAGCAAGAACATTATTTCTTCTTCATGTTTGGAAGAAGTTAATGATTTTAAGATTGTAATAGAGAACAAACGTTGTTCTATTTTTTGCAATGATATTTTTTATGCTCATTGTCCATTGGTGAATGGATTATATGTTCTTGATCTTGAGGATAAATCTGTCTGTAACATTAATACTAAGAGGCTTAGACCAAATGATTTGAATCCCACTTTTATTTGGCATTGTCGCTTAGGTCATATAAATGAGAAGCGCATTGAACAACTCCATAAAGATGGATTGTTAAGCTCATTTGATTTTGAATCATTTGACACATGTGAGTCTTGTTTGCTTGGAAAGATGACCAAAGCGCCTTTCACTGGTCATAGTGAGAGGGCGAGTGACTTGTTGGGACTTGTACATACCGATGTATGTGAACCAATGAGCTCAATAGCCAGAGGTGGTTTTCAGTACTTCATTACTTTCACTGATGACTTTAGTAGATATGTCTATATCTACTTAATGAGGCACAAGTCTGAATCATTTGAAAAGTTCAAAGAATTTCAGAATGAAGTACAAAATCAATTAGGCAAGACAATTAAATTTCTGCGATCTGATCGTGGAGGAGAATATTTGAGCCTTGAATTTGGTGATCATTTGAAGCAATGTGGAATTATTCCGCAGCTAACTCCGCCCGGAACGCCTCAATGGAATGGGGTATCCGAATGGAGGAACCGAACCTTGTTGGACATGGTTAGGTCCATGATGAACCAAGTTGATCTTCCATTGTCATTTTGGGGTTATGCTCTTGAAATTGCTGCGTTCACACTGAATAGGGTTCCAAGTAAGTCTGTTGAGAAGACACCATATGAGATATGGACTGGGAAACGTCCCGGATTATCTTTTCTGAAAGTTTGGGGATGTGAGGCTTATGTCAAACGTTTGATGTTAGATAAGCTCACTCCAAAGTCAGACAAATGCTTCTTTGTGGGGTATCCTAGGGAAACCAAAGGATATTATTTTTACAATAAGGCGGAAGGCAAAGTGTTTGTCGCTCGCAACGGTGTTTTCTTAGAAAAGGAGTTTCTCTCAAAAGGATTTAGTGGGAGCAAGGTGCAACTTGAAGAAATTCAGGAAACACTTGAAACTGTTTCAGCACCCACTGAAGATCCACGGGATGTGCAAGCTGTTGCACAACCCGTAGTTGAGGCACCAACCCCACGAAGGTCTACAAGGGCACATCGCGCTACTGACAAGCTCAACCTCCTTATTACGGAGGAGTGCCACGTTTTATTGATGGAAAATGATGAGCCCTTGACCTACAAAGAAGCAATGATGGGACCCTACTCCGACAAATGGCTTGAAGCCATGGAATCCGAGTTAAAATCCATGCATGATAATCAAGTTTGGAACTTGGTCGATCAAATTGACAGTGTAAGACATGTCGACTGTAAGTGGAGTTTTAAGAAAAAATTAGACATGGATGGAAATGTTCACATCTATAAGGCACGATTGGTGGCGAAAGGTTTCCGACAAATTCAAGGTGTTGACTATGAGGAAACCTTTTCGCCCGTCGCAATGCTAAAGTCTGTTCGGATTCTCCTAGCAATTGCCGCATATTATGACTATGAGATATGGCAAATGGATATCAAAACCACTTTCCTTAATGGACATCTAAGTGAGGATGTGTATATGACACAGCTTGAAGGTTTTGTCGATCCTAAAAATGCTAGGAAAATATGTAAGCTTCAGAGGTCCATCTATGGATTGAAGCAAGCATCTCGGAGTTGGAATATTCGTTTTGATGAAGTAGTCAAAGGATTTGGCTTCATCAAGAATGAAGATGAGCCTTGTGTTTACAAAAATGCTAATGGGAGCGCACTTGTGTTTCTGGTCCTATATGTGGATGACATATTACTGATCGGAAATGATATTCCAATTCTTGAAGCCGTTAAAACCTCATTGAAAAAGAGTTTTTCGATGAAGGATTTAAGAGAGGCGGCTTATATTCTGGGTATTAGGATCTATAGAGATAGATCAAAAAGGCTAATTGGATTAAGCCAAGACACGTACATTGACAAGATATTGAATCGGTTCAATATGCAAGATTCCAAGAAAGGTTTCTTTCCAATGTCACATGGCATTACTCTAAGCAAGAGTCAATGTGCTATGACACCTGATGAGCAAAAGAGGATGAGTACGATTCCTTATGCTTCAGTCATAGGGTCGATAATGTATGCTATGCTTTGCACGCGCCCAGATGTTTCCTTTGCTCTAAGTGTTACGAGCATGTATCAGTCAGATTTCGGTGAAGCTCACTGGACAATTGTAAAGAGTATCCTTAAGTACTTTAGAAGAACTAAGGATATGTTCCTAATATTTGGAGGCGAAGATGAGCTCTTTGTAAAGGGTTACACCGATGCTAGTTTTCAAACAGACAAAGATGACTCCAAATCACGATCCGGTTTTGTTTTCTGCCTCAATGGTGGGGCAGTGAGCTGGAAGAGTTCCAAGCAAGATATGGTGGCTGATTCGACGACAGAGGCCGAGTATATTGCAGCTTCCGAAGCTGAAGAAGCTGTTTGGATCAGAAAGCTTGTTTCTGACTTGGGTGTTGTTCCTAGTGCGTCCAATCCAGTGGACCTCTATTGTGATAATAGTGGTGCCGTTGCACTAGCAAAGGAGCCTAGAACAACTAAGAAGTCCAGACATATACTGCGGAAGTATCACCTCATCCGTAACTTTGTTGAGAGAGGTGATGTGAAGGTTTTTAAGGTGCACACGGATTCAAACGTTGTTGATCCATTGACGAAGCCTCTCCCACAACCAAAGCATGAGGCGCACATGAGATCTATGGGTATTAGATACTTACATCAGTAATTCTAGTGTGCATGGGAGATTTTTGTGTCATGAGTATGTTTATGTAATGATGAATAATTATTATTTGTTCCATGGATGATTATTTTACATTGATTATCAAGTACGTGACTTGTTCGTGAAACTCTTTGTTGACAATGATATGATTCTAAATTATCCCTAGTTTATGTCGTTATGTGGGACAACAATGACGTTGAGACTAGCACATGCATTAATTGATGATCATGTTTCACGGATCATGGATATGGAGATATCGGATTAATGATATCGGCACATGTTGGTGAACATGGTGTTGGATTGACCCACTCCAAGACAATGTTGGGATTGTTATTTTGTATGTGCCATCAGTTGTTCTTGAGTGTTATACCTACTGGATCCTTAGACCTGAGATCGCCATTGTTTCTCACTGTGTGTAGTGGTGCATCTTGGGGCTGCTAAACGCTACTCCGTAATTGGGTAGTTACAAAAGTAGCTTACAGGTGTGTCATGAAACATGGAATGGGATGTGAGCGGATCAAGATGGAATTTGCCCCTCCTAGATAATGGGAGAGATATCTCTGGGCCCCTCGAGATAGTTGGATTTGAAAGTGCATGGCCATGTCAAAGTGATTAAAGAGTTAATCATTATGACTAAAGGTTAGTTATTAATAGAATCCACTATTAGATCGAGAGAATGGTCGAGCTATCACAAAGGTGGCACGCATCTCGCCTTGAGCTTGACTGGTATCGTGTGGCAAAGGGATCGGTGTATGAGTATATCTAAGGTTCGGCCGATATGATCTTTATGTGTATTTGTGAGTCACTATGCCCTGCTAGGTGCCGCTATTGACTTGTGATTCGGAAATGATTTCCGATCACGACCACCTACACATGAACCTAACGGGTCACACACTTAAGGGGTTTGGAATGTTGGAAAGCTTGCCTGTATGATTGTCTCTAGTGCAAGTGGGAGATTGTTGGTGATATGCCCAAGAGTCCATCATCACAATACGGTTTAAAGGCCCAAGAGGATATTGATCCAAGAGGGATTAGGGTTACTAATGGGCCTATGAGATAGAAGCCCATTAGCACGCCCTATATATACGAGGGAGGGGCTAAGGGAGGCGACACAACCTGTGAGCCCCGCCACCTCCCTAGCCGCCCCCCACTCTCGGCCGCCGCCCTTGCCGTGCGTGCGGTGCTAGCACACCGACGCCTGACGTTTCATCCCCGTACGTGTGGACTCTGTGGAGGCACTGCTGCGACTGCTGCGCTGATCGGCTGCTGGGATTAAGGACGAGGAGCTCGGTTCGTGGGAGGTGATCGACTACTTCCTCTACATCGACGCGCAACTTCTCCCGCTGCACCGCGCGTCTAGTGGTAACGATCTATGATCTTCTACTCGCAAGTATCTTGGGTATATGCGGTAGTGATGCTAGCGTAGCCTACCCATTTACCTACACTTGCTAACTGCCTCCTCAAGTTTTGCTTCCAATTCGGTTTTCCCAATCGACTTGGATGCCAGAATTACCTGCTGCAGAACCTCCTCCATCCTCCGGATAGCCCTGATCAATTCAGGAAAATTAATACTAGCTAATAGACTTATGATAAGACAAAAAAATACTTGATAATGCTCATGTACTAAATTTTGGACACAAAAACAAAGCTAGTTGTTGCTTGTGTACCCAGTCATCACTAAATTTGGGACTCCTAAAGTGCTAATAGACTGAAAACACCAGATGGTACTCCCACCCTATTCTCCTCAGATTGATAGGCATCATTTGCACTGACCTCGTACCAGAATCCATCCTGGATATCAAAATAAAATGTGAAAAAAATCACATGGTTAGGAATCAAAGCATACTAGTAGTTGATGTTTTTATTTTTTAGATCACTTATTTAATTTATTTTCAGATTCCATTAGCCATGTTAATCAGTGCAATCATGCTGACACTGTATAGATGGACTCAATATTAACAGTAATACCATCCAAATTAAACAAAGCAACATAGAGTATTGGATGCCATCTCACCTGCAAAGTATCCTAAGAAAACCATTTAAAGTGTAACAATTAGGATTCATAAATATGTAATATGAGTTACTACATAGATATGTCAAAGCTGTAGTGTTATGTGCGTGGATGGAGGGGGCTAGGTTGAAGCTAGGGATGTGGCGTAGGTGGTAGTCGTGGTGGGTGGCAGGGCGAGGTCCAGGACCTCGGCGTTTTGGCGCCGTCGGGGTGTCACCGATAGTAGATGGGATCGGGGAAGACAGAGAGAGAAGGGGTTAGGGAAACTAGATAATTCTCATTGCTTAATTTCCCAAGATACAAGGAGTCCAACTACAAATAAGAGTATCTCTATTAAAGGAAACCGAACTAACAACCCTGAGCAAAACTAAATCAAATCTCCTGCATATCTTCCTGATCGCCTGCTGCTCCTAGCCACGTTGTGAGGCATCCTGCGCCCTCTTCTTCTTCGCACGACGCTGGTTGACCCGCCCGGTCATAACTTCTCTCCCCCCTAGAGCAACAGCTCGTCCTCGAGCTGGAATTCAGGGTACAAACGCTTGAAATCATCCAGCGAAACCTATTCAGCTGTAGTAGCATCCTGATCCGACCACTGAACCAATACCTCGTACCTGCCGCGAGCGAGGCGCCCCTTCAATACGCTGGCCGGGTGAGGACAGACCCTTCCATTCTGAACTGGTGGAAGTGCTGGAGGTGCCGCTGCAGGTGTGCCATGGAAAATCTTAAGAAGGCCCATGTGAAAAACATTGTGCAAACGAGCACCCGGCGGTAACTCCAGCCGATAAGCAACATCTCCAATTTTCTCAACGATGCGATATGGTCCAAAGTAGCGAGGACCAAGCTTGCTTCTGCCCTGCACATTGAGCGATGCCATGGGGCAGTGTAGTAGGCATGTTGACACTCAAAATTGACATGACCTAAAGGAAGCAGAATAAAGGCCAAAATAACCAATTCAATACTAAATCCTATTATTTTGCATGTTTGGCATGTATGACTATTGTGCAGGACACGAAGATCGTTTTTAGGATATTTTTGACATGATTTCATCAATGAGATAAATATTGCCTCGAAACAGCATTAAGATGTGGTCAAATCATGAGTTTAAGTTCACCAAGATGAAGCCCTTGTTGAGACAATCGAAACGGATATATGGATCGCCTAATTTGGAGTCCGGATATAGGAGATATAGCTCCTGCAAGTTTTCCTGTCTGGGTAAATCCGGTCTGGCCGGTTTTGGCTACTATGCGTTGTAATAAATCCGGTCTGTCCGGATTTGGTGACCGGTCTGACCGGTTATTAGCAGTTTAGTCCGAATTAGAGTTGTAAGTTGATCATAGGTCGGTTTTTAATGTATTTTTGACTTCCCACGGGTACAGACCTCTCCACCCTATAAATATAAAGGGTCACGGCCGATTGAGGAATCCAACCCAATCAAACTTATCAAATACATCTACTTTTTATCGTCTTTACCTTTTCCCTTTATCCTAACTTTTCCAATCTCGACATGATGTTCTTCTCTCATCTCCATGGCATTTGAGGACGCCCTAGCTGGCCTGCCGAGCCTATGGCAACCCTACGCGCGCTTGCCCCGACGGGGTCCCTCCCGGGTGAGCGTTCGTCGGATCTTCGCCGTTCGTCACGGTGACCGGTCTGACCGGTTCCTCTGACCAGTCTGACCGCTCCACGCATGAGGCGCTGCAAGGAGCCCCTCCTCGTATCGTGCGATCTAGCGTGTTCGTGTGTTGACTAGAAAAGGCGTCAACACAAATTGGCGACTCCACTGGGAAGAAAATCTGACTATTATGGCCGATCTATCAAACTCCAGTGATATGATGGCACTTGAAGGATTACCTGAAGAACTACTCAAGTATATCCATGAATATATACTTCCTCACTGTTATCGGGTAACGGAACAAGGCGTCATCATGATGAAGATATTTGCCATCGACGAGTTGAGGATGTATGATCTATCGAAGCATAGTAAGTCCACAGCCAGCTTTATAAGTGAATTGCTTAAATTTGTGGATGATCTAAATGATAAAAAGAAAAGTATAGATCCAATTCCTGTTATTCAAAAGCCGGCTATTGAGAAGCTGGCTAACAATCCTTGCAAAAGTTTGCTCGATGTTGCTGGTCAAGATACAATTCGGCCGTCTCAAGCCGAAATTGTTGAACCAAATTCCCCTAGCAAGTATACGGAAACTAATTCTAGTACTTCTACGCTCGGGCGGCAATAAAACAAAGGCAAAGGCATCGGTTGTACCACAACCGGTCTAACCGCCTCTCCTAGGGTTTCGCAAAATAAATCAAAGCCAAAGATGGTTAAGCTCAAGAAACCTGAGATTGGTGTTTGGAAAACTGTTGAATCCAAAAGTCATCGTAAGCATGAAAAAGAAAAGCTGAAGCCTGTTGAGGGCTATTAAGTCCTAAAATCAGCCGTCAACTCCTGCAGCTTTTCATGTTCAATAATCACCAAACTTAGTTATAGGGCTTATGACTAATCAAATTCCACGAGTTTTGGTGAATTATCATTTGCAGGCACCCACAACTGTAAAACGAGGAAAACACAAGTGAACAGAGAAGAAATGCACATAATATCTTGCACCTGTGTTTTACTTACAAGAAGGGCCCACAAACTAGACTAAATGGGCACGACAAGGAAGATGCACCCAAGGATCAAGACCAGGGCCCACCTATCAGCTGTCCAGAGGATGGCAGGCCTAGGGGAGTGCCATTTGGGCTCGGCCGACCCCTGGGTCGCCCGACCCCCTAGTGGGCCAAATCAGGCCCATCTTTCTACTGCAAATTCCCACGACTCCCCTACATCTATTTCGGACGTGCATAGTACCACCTCACAAGTCTAACCGCGGATCCACCTTTGGAGAGGCTACATAAGGAGGAGGAGAGCACCCCATTCAACACACCACCATCATGTAGAACATGTGCTCCATTGCAAAGGCGAGGCGCTGCCTTGGCTAGTGCTTAGAGTAATAGGAGGGTGAGGAGTAGTTCGGAGAGGCGCCGGCCTGCCGGCGCTCTTCTCCAACTTGTACCTCTACGGATGCTGGCTTCCTCTTGTATGAGTAAGTTAGTATTTATGATTCTTGTATTGCATAGTACTTTTGTATGGGTGAGATCAGTTCTCTTACTCGCGGGTTCGTCGCTCCGTATTTATACGGAGTGCTGTAGTTTGCTACGGGATATCAGACGTAGTTAGACTACAGTAGTAATCAGTAGTGTAGATATGGTGTCTAGGCTAAGGGTTACCTTTGTTTGCCTTATATCCCACGATCTGTGAGGTAGGCCACAGGTGGTGATAGCCCTGTTGGTCCTTAGTAGCCCTCCACATTCGGATATAGCGTAGAGCCGTTGGCCGAAATTTCCTGACCATTTCAGGAGTAAGCCGGTGCCCGAAGCGAGTCCTACCCGAGAGATCGAATTTTAACTCATCTTTAGTGCTACCGCAGGAATCCTCTCCAGCCTTGCCACCTAATCTTGGTGTGTCCTTGGACTGACTGAGTTAGGAGTTAGTGCACACACATTCCCTGTGGATACAATACCCTTGAATACTCACAGGTGAAAGCTACGACGGTATCCGTGTGCTTGCGGATCTAATTCGCATCGTTAAAATACCCAACAAAGCCGAATAAGAAGCTTGCGGCTAAATCCTCAAAACAAAAGGATATCAAACATGCTAGTCGGGCTAAGAACTCCAAGCAACAAAAATCTGTTCTAAAACAGAAACTCTATAATCAGAATCGGCAATGGAATTATGCTCCTATGTCAATGCCGTTTCTGTCATATGGATTCCCTATGAGTTTGTCATGGGGTGCTGATTTCAATTTGCCTTATTCTTGTGCACCATGGCTTCATAATTCATATATGCCATCTCTCCCTACGTATTTGTGCCCAAATTATATTACCTATAGGGAGCCGGCAATTAGTAAGCCATCACTTACAAATAATGGCCGTTTTGATCCTAAAAATTGTCTGTGCAGAAGAGAAAACATAAGGTTATCAAACAAGTCTACTTTGTCAAAAGAAATGGTAGATTAAATAATAATTCAGATTTGACACTAGATAAAGAAAAGCCGGTTGTGGAAGAGCAATCAGATAGTTCAATTGGTAAAATTGTCCCCAATGATGATCATGATTCAAACAATATAGTCGAACAATGTTTAAGTTTGGCTAGGGGGCGAGATAAGAGCAATCATATCGGTTCTGACAGGACCGGTCTAGCCGGTTCGTCCGACCAGTCTGACCGATCTGAACCTAGAAATTCTGGTGGTGCAAAAAATAGAACCAAGCCAACCTTTGAGGAGCTTCTAGTTAAATACAAGAAGGTATCTGAACAAAAACAAAGCAATCAATTGGAAGGCAAACAAAGAAGGAATTCTTCATCATGTTATGACTATCAATCTCATACTTATGCCTTACCAAGGGGCCATGATTTGAATAATCGGCTGCATTGGCCGTATCAGGATTTCTGTTATTAGACATGCTAAGGAATTTGAAAGCCGAAATAGTTTGCTGATTTTAAACCATGAATTATTGTATTTGCTGGTTTCCTTATTTCGGCTATATTAGCATGCATAACAAGAATAGAAAAAGAAATATATGGCCAATGTATTATTTGCAATCGTCCTTAAGCAATTTTGATCGTTGAGAATGTTTCTTGGTACGCAAGCTTTACCAAGAAACAGGGGGGCATATGTTGACACTCAAAATTTGCATGACCTAAAGGAAGCAGGATAAAGGCCAAAGTATCCAATTCAATACTAAATCCTATTATTTTGCAGGTTTGGCATGTATGACTGTTGACGCTCCTTAGCGCCCCCGATTTATATACCGCAAGCGCACGGTTTCGTGTAGCTTTTCCCTCAGAGTATTCCCCCCAAGGTTTATCAATCCACGGAACCAAAGAGACAAGAAACAATCTACTAGCATAGAGATTCCTTTGTGTGAGATGGCGAAAATGAATCTAATCTACTAAAAACACGACAAACACCAAAGGTAGCAAGAGAAAGTTAGAGATAACCAATCTAGATCACCTAGATCATGCATATGTTGTAGTTCCAGCTAGATAAAGTGAAGTAAGATAGATGTGAATCTCAATGAAAAGCCTCTTTAAACTCAAAATCTCCAATCCGGTCCCTCGATACCCAACCTACTCTGTGGAGACGGCCTGTCACGATGCCCCCTTTTCAACGGGATACCCTGAAGCAAGTAAAACTCACTTTGGTAGTTCCGCCATGAACCTCTAGCCACCATGACTACAAGATCATGCTAAGTGATCTATCTCGATAATAGATCTAAGATGAAGCGAACCCAAAGAAAAGAACGAAATCGAAAGAGGAGAACATGGTCGCTAAACATTCGGAAACACAAATAACTTCACCATGAATGGTAGTACATCACAAGATCACAACCGGGACCCTACCTTGATCTTGATGATCCTAGCTCCAGAACTCCGACGTGGTCTTCCTTGCAAGGTTCCCACGTCGGCTAGGGCAAACCCTAGACAACTAGCACGACCCTCGGCTCTCCGAGAGGTGTCCCTCTATCTTCTATGCTCCTTGGCGTCGTCTCCCGAATTGCTCTCCGTGTGAACCTTGGGGAGGGGTCTTTAAATAGCCTAAGGGAACCCTCGGTCAAAGGGGAGGTCGAACCGACCTAAAAACAGGCTGGGCCGGCCGGCCCAATGAGCCTAGGCCGGCCGGCCTAGGTCTTTCCTTCGCCGGCTGGTGCTCAACTTTCTCCCCAAGTCTCCTGGAGTCTTCTAGAATTTATGTCTTTCATGATTGCACCCCTTTAGACGTCGTTATCTTCGAGATTTCTTCGAGGAGAAGGATAGGATGGAAAATCCTTCCTTAAATATCTCTTTGCTTTGCTTAGCCCTGAAGTATCTCGATCTTATCTTGTGGGCTTTGTCTTTTGGGCTTCATTGGAGGGTGGATGTACATGAATGGGCCTCTAATCATCATGGCCTTCGATCCTTTGTTCGGGCTTTGGCCTTCATCATTCTTTGTGTCATCGCGTGATCGTGGGCCTCGCCATTTCATGCTCCAAAATTGGTCAAAAACCTGCAAAAACGAAGTACCGACAAAATATATGTGCAAACGTGAAAACGACCAATAATTGGGCCGAGGTTAGGATGGTTAGTGATTCTGATATTAAATTCATGCCATTATCAAAGTTAAACAGGGGATAAAATGGATACTTAAGGAGCGCCAACATTCCCCCCATGCTTAAACCTTGCTCGTCCTCGAGTAAGTCTTTGATAAAAATCAGCGCTGCCTTTCAGTGTCCAATCCCTGTACTTGATCATACACGAGAAAACACAATGCTCCCAAAAAATATTTTGCAGTTAATAGTTCAAGTTGTAACTAGCTTTTTTCAATGTGGAAGGTAGATACAAGTTAAATGCTTCCCCACAATTATTAAGCACATGCTCTCAAAATTAAACAAGTCTCAGGAGTAAGAAAGTAAGTTCCATAAGTAATGCTAAACCAAGATCAATAATTCAAACCTCATTGCAATTTGCTCATGGAAACTCTCAGCTCATCTTGTCTCTCAATCTTGCTAGAACTCTCTCCTTTCTTTCTCTCATATGTATGTGTGAGGCTTTATCTGGAGCTCTGGAAAGGTTAGTCCTAACAAAAGATGTTATAATCAAGATATTATCAAAACAAGAAATACTTCTTATGGATTTACCGAGACTCGTTAAAAAGACCATTGGAAAATAATTTCTTTGTGGAGAGGGAGAGAATGGAACACACACTTTTGATGGTGGACATGTGCAAATGGCAACGGTTGATCCCAAGGCACGACTGAAGTCCTTGTTATCGGATTGCACATGGTTGGAATAATTGAGTATAGAATAATCTTCAAAGTACCCGGAGTTTAATGAAGCAAACGGAACCGAGGAGCTTTTCATCATTATTTATTTATTTCTTTTTTTTCTTTCTTTCTCTTTTTTTGTTTTTATTCTTTTTGCTCCTCAGAACCACTGGCAACACAATGCACTTACTCCACCTCCCCCCCATGCTTGAACTTTTGCTTGTCCTCAAGCAATGAAGTGATGATAACTTGATGGAGTGAGTGCACAAAACCTTTATCAATTCTCTGGACATAACTTTGGAATTCAGGGGAGCATCTCCTCGTGAAAGATTGAAGCCAACAAAGGAGGAAAAGGGGTAGGCCGGCCGGCCTAGGGGTGTTGAGCCAGCCGGCCTACTGCCTGTAGGCCTCCACTTCTTCAGATTTTTCTTCTGCGAATTCTTTGATGCTTCCCAAGCTTATGTTTTACTGAATTTTGCTCTTGATTCCACTGTTTTGCCATCAAAATATATATACTCAATATATAGGTTGTGTTCAAGGAGGTGTTTCACAAAAAGATGTTTTTGGTTAAGAGTAGATATCCAGCGAGGTTTGCGATGTTCCCGGTATAGAAACTCACAATGCATGGATAGAATGGCTAGCAAAAGATAGGTACGCAAAAATACGGAATGGTCAACTTCTTAGTCTCGTACCAAAGAAGATAAATCCTGAATTAATTCACCTGAAAATAATTCTTGCTCTATGGTTTGTTATGATATATCATTTAGGCTTGTAGAAGGGTAGAGCAATTGCAAAAGGTATCATTGACAAGGTTAGCTCAAAATTAAATCCAAATTAAATTTTCCTTGACAAGCTTAAGTAAGAGAGCAAGAATAAAAGATATGGGTCCTAATTTATCATAACCTCCACAATTGAATTAGCCGGCATTTAATTAATTTTTAGATCATGTTAAAGAGAGCATTAGTTTAATCATGCATAAACCAAGCATAAGAAAGTAGACAAAGCGGCAACGATCATCATATTTTAACATGGCATAAACTTTCTATCATCATTACTAACCATAACATTAAAGCGTGGGTGATGCATTTATTTATCATGGTGATGAAGACAAAAGAAAACAAATTGCACACATGCTGAAATAAATAAAACAGAAAATCGCTACGCACACACAAGCTTGCACACATGCTGAAAATAAATGAAAAGAAATAGAAAATCCAAACCACACGTGCGAGCATTTTATTCTTGGTCATGCCGTCGATCAATCTCCTTGATTGGCTCTTGCGTTGTATCCTTGATCATAATACTGCTGAAATGCTCCTCCATTAAATTGTTCCGGTGGCGCCAGACCTAGAAGTCCCATTTGATATGCAATTCCTGCAGTTCCATCTTCTAGTTGGGTTGTATGCCTCCGGATGGCATCTATATCTTCCATATTTCTTCTCGCATAAGCACCCATAATTCTCATTCCTTGTTCTGGTTGAGGGAGGTCAAAATATTGTGCTCCAAATGATGGGTCGGGCATCTCTCCTTGATATGACGAGGGTGGGCATCCGCAGTTGCTAAATGGTGAGGGTACCGCCGCAGCGTGCCCCCATGCTTGTTCTTGGCTTCCTTCCCATTGACTCGTCCATCCTTGCGGGTATCCCTGTCCACTTGATGCACCTTGAAATTCATTTCTCCAATAAGCAGAACTTGGCGGTGGAAGATTTACTTCCAAGTCTTCTTGTTGTGCCGATGCCGATGTCCCTTCAATTAACCTTCCTCTTTTTGATTTCTTCACCTTTTTTCCAATATTTTCAACTCGCCAATCAGTCCTCCCTCTTGTAAATAATTTCAGCCTTTGATCGGGGAGGGAAATATCCATCTCAGAAATAGTAAATCCCTTCTTTTCATCTCCTCCGATATAATGGCCTTGCCTCAAATGATCAATCCCAATGTCTCTTCCCGGGACATAAATTTTTTGGATCACTCGTAACCTCGGATTCATTGCTCGGGCTATCATTGTGAGATAACATCCCGAACCAACTTCTCCCGTACCGGATGATGCTTCACAAAGCCACCTTTCAACCATGATGTTGGTGGGATCAATTACTTGCTTCTTCACCAATGCAGCATACATCCAACTTAATTCCTGGTCGGTGACCTTTGATTCTCTCATCCTCCCGAGAATTCTTTTGCTCAACCAAGAGTGGAATATTTGGAGGGTAACATTACTTATATTCTTTCTTTGGCGGTTGACATCTTTTGCTATTTTTGTCCAAAATTCATCAAGCTCTCCATCTTCAACTTGCACCATTTCATATGCATTATTTTTTAATCCGAGCAAGCTTCCTATTTCACCATAGGTGATTACTTTCTCTTCATTCTTGAGCCTAAATTTCAGACATGAAACTTCTTCACCATCCACCATTTCCGTTAATTTTTCTAATGTCATGAACATCTCAAGAGCCACTTCTTCTTGCATATCAACCGTGACACCATCGGAAAATAACTTCCAACCGATGTTTTCTAATAGCTCATAGATGTCATGATGAAATCCCAGCTTCACCAATGCTTCATCATCAAAATCATAATTTGCTCGTAGTCTTCCCTTCATGAACTTTAGCCTTTCTTCTTCTTCCTTCGACAAGATAATAAACCCATATTCTGAATTCTTGGGCTTGTACGGTGGTGGTGCGGATGACCTTGTCGAACGCCGTGGAGGAGGTGGCATCCCTTCGGTGAATCTCATGGAGGAGCTTCTCGGGTCTCTCATCCCACCAAGGAGCAACATGTCGCTCCTCGGTGCGGGGTTGTCTTCCTCCATGCTCCGCGGAGACTCGGAGACCGAGTGCCTCCGCGAAGAACTTGCCGATGCGTCGGATGTTGATGAACGTGTCCTTCTCCTCCCGGCAATGAACTTCATGAGGCCACTCATGGTGACTCCTTGCTGCACACACTCAAAAACAAACACACCGGGGGTTTCTTGCCGGCGGGAGAACAATATATCGAAGAGTGGAGCAAACTAGGAATTGTGGTGAATTTTCTGAGATTTTTGGAGTAGATTTTGGTGGACAAATTTTTTAGGGCTCTAACTGATGTTTCTGGGCAAAGAACTTGAAGAACATAAGCAAGGAAATGAGTGAGGAGCATACCTGCCAAAGGGGAGCACCAGAGGGCATAAATAGGGGCCAGGCCGGCCGGCCTAGGGCCTTGGGGCCGGCCGGCCTAGGGTATTTTTCCCTCTTCTCCACTTCAATTTTCTCTGGTGGCTTCGTGGTGCAATTATTTGCTTCTGTCCAGTACATCTTGTATGCTTTGCACCGCCCAAATCATGTGAACCACTCCTTCTTTGCCTTTGATGTCCACTTGCAACATTATTTCTCCACTTTGTGTCATTCACCTTGTCCCATGCTTAATCATTCATCACATGGTGCCATCTTTGCTGAAAATCACTTGTCCTTCCCATGCATGGCTGCTCCCTCCTTTGAATTATTTGCATGTGGTGGTAGGTAGAGAGCACAACTCTTTCCGTGAACTCACTTTGATCAATGGATGTTAATCAAGCACATAAACCCTTTCCAAATGATGCTTAGATGTTTAATCCTCCTCTAACTTCGAAATTTCAGAATTGACTCAAAGCATGCAATGAGTTTAAATGAATAATTAGAGGGGAATTGAAACATCTTTACATTTGTAAGTCGAAAAATATTTCCCGACTACGTTAATTTTGGTTGCACCGGAACCGTTCACTTTCATGAATTGATAGCGAACAATCTCGAATTCAACCGTGGGTCTTGGGTTTAGGTTCTAATTTTTGCCAAAATGAGAGAGAGAATTTTGAAAAAGAGAATAATTAAGGTTAGGAAAATTCTAGTCCTATGGTGATGAAACTGAAAATTCTCTCTATGTTTGTGCGAACCTACGCATCAAGAATTCAAATGATATAAACATAGCGCGGCTCTACTCGTGTGTTTTAACTCAACTTGGTCCAGCCGTCATGGACAGGACGGTTGCCAAAAATAGGTATGGAATTTTGTATGTGGCTTTCTCAAGAAGAGGCAAATAAATCATAGGATGGCTCATGTCATTGGTTTAAAATAAGAAATAACATCGGAATGACCGAGCGAATAAAATCCAAATCGAATTGTTTGACCGAACTACCAATTGTTCAAAAGTATATCATGTTCTTGCGTAGCAAAATTCTCGACTCACTTACCTAAACTTTTCGCGGGTTGTCCTCCCGGCAGCTTATTCTTGACTCGACGAACAGGTTGAACTCCCGGCAGCTTTATTCTTGACTCGACGAACGGGTTGCCTCCCGCAAAGCGCTTCATTTATAGTCTATAGCTAGACTTTCTTCTTCTTCACTTCGGACCAACGCTCGGTGATGGCGCTGCAGTCTTGGGTACCCACTTCCGCACAATCCTTGGTGCGGGTTTGTCTTCTACGTTAGTCTTCTTTTTGGTCTTCACAGGCGGGCTTTTAGCTTTCTTCTTGACGGGTGCAACGATCTTCTTTGTCGCGATGGACGCGACAACTTCTATCTCCTTCTTCGCTTCCTTCTTGCTTGGCTCCTCCTCTTTCTTTGGCTTCTCCTCTGTGACACGGCGGTGAGGCGGAACATATTTAACATTGATCATGTTGCATACCTCGAGGCGTGGACGAAACTTGAATTCGCTTGTGGTGCCATTGATGTCGAACTTTATCTCCCCCTTGCCAACGTCGATGTTTGCCCTTGCGGTCTTGAGGAAAGGCCTCCCAAGTATGAGAGGCGCCTTGCTCCCTTCTCCCATATCGAGAATCACAAAGTCAACAGGGACTAAGTGTTCTCCAATCTTCACGGGCACGTCTTCGGCGATTCCCAAAGGATAGCGAACGGAATTGTCTGCTAACTCTAGGCACATGGCGGTGGGTTCCGGCTCCGGTAAGCGTAGCTTCTCGAACACATTCTTTGGCATGACGCTCACACTTGCACCGAGATCACAAAGTGCTCTTTCGAACATAAGAGATCCAATGGAACACGGGATGGTAGGACATCCGGGGTCCCTCTTCTTTTCTGGAGCTTCATTAGCGATTGCCGCGCTACATTCCTCAGTTAGCTTGATAGTGCTTGGCGGTATCTCGCGCTTGTTTCCCATGATGTCTTTGAAGTAGCGAGAATACGTCGGAACTTGTAGAGCGTCCAAGAGCGGCATATTGATGCTCAACCTGCGTACCATCTCAACAAATTTGTTGAATTGCTCATCTTCGTGTTTACCTTTCCAGTATCGTGGCCTTGGCGGTAGAATCTTGGTGTCTATATCATCTAGCTCAAACTCCAGCTCTTCGGTGACTATCTCTGGCATAGGAGTAGGTGCCTTCTCCTTGATGATGGTCTCCACTTCAACTCTTGGCTTAGGCTTCCTTGCTCCCGCTGCATGTTCGGGTTCTTCGGTCTCCTTTCCCGAGCGAGTTTGAATTGCCTTAGCCGTCTCCGGACTTTGAGGTTGCCCGGGCAATTTTCCTTCGTTTCTAGATAGGCGTCCGGCGAGCTGGGCTACTTGTGTTTCTAGCATCTTCATCATGTTGAGTACTTGAAGGTTAGAGCTCCCGACCTCCGTCACCTTGCCATCAATGTTCTCCAAGATCTTGTCCATAGCCTTGAACTTGGTGACAATGTCCTTGTTGATCTTGCCTTGCTCCTCCATAAACTCCTTCAATTGTATACGAAGAGGTACCGAGTTTTGAATGGCAGAGCTTGCATTAAATTGGGGTCTACCTTGCCCGTAGCGGAAGTTGGTCGGCGGAATCCATTCTCCCTTCTTCATGTAGTCGAGTATCTTGGCTTCCTCCGGGCAATTCTTTTGCACATGGCCGTACTCTCCACATTCTTCACATGTAGACCTTGCTTCGGCCGCCTTCAAATCGATAGCTTGGGCTTCTCTCTTTTCCACTTCCATCTTCTCCAACCTTCTCATGAGCGAGTCGATCTTCCCTTCTAGCACTTCTTCGCGTTCCACTTGTAATACACTCTTCGCGGCGCCCACGGCTTGGAGTGGTTGCAGGCGCCCCGATGATGCCCATGCGTCATTGTCCGCCACCTTCTTGAATAGTTTGAAAACTTGAGTAGGCGTGAGCTCAATGATAGAACCTCCGGCCGATGCGTCAATGATCCCCCTTGATGCAGTAGTGAGGCCTTGATAGAACTTCTGGACCACATCCTCCCTTGAGAACTAGTGCTGAGGTACGGCGCGGATGTAGTCGTTGAAGCGCTCATAGGCTTCGGCAATAGTCTCTGTCGGGGCTTGCGCGAATGTTGCAATCTTGTTGCGCAGAATCTGGGTCTTGCCTGGCGAGTAGAACTCCGTCATAAACTCTTTCATCAAGGACTCCCAATTTTGCACCGTGTGCGGTGGTAGAGAATGAAACCATTGCAGCGCTCTCCCAAGTAAAGAAAATGGAAAGAGCCTCGCTCTTATTTGATCTTGAGTCATCCCTTGCATGTCGAAGGTGCGGCATAGTTGGAGGAACGCTTGAAGATGTAGATTAGCGTCTTCTTTTCCAGTGAAGGGCGAGCTTTGCACCATCCTTATGATTGAAGTCTTGATCTCGAACGGAACTCCGATGTTGTCGAGATTTTGGATCGGCAAGTCCCGAACGTCCGGAGTGCATAGCTCTCCGATCCTACGCTCTGGCTCCGGTAGCGCCATCCCTTGGTGAAGTGGCGCCTCCTTTGGAGTTGTTGGTGGAGTTGATTGAGGTGAAGACGATGAATCGTCGGCTTCAACTTTTGGATCTACTAGTTCCGGCTTCTTTGATCGTGCTTCTCGTCTCCTTTGCCTGTAAATTTTTTCTGGATCATCCACAAAATTTTCGGGTTTGTTGGAGAGGCTCCCGTCCATCTCCTGTTAGGGGTTAGTGAAAAAGAAAAAATATATACGAGATCTAAAAGATGAATATACAAGATCTAAAACATAAAAGGAAAATAAAGGAAAGTAAAGAAAACTCTAGATTAGATTGATTTTCGTGGAATAGATCCGTTTTTTTTTTAGTTAGCTCAGAAAAATTAAGAGATCTAAAAAGGTCAAAAAGAAAAATCAAGAAATATTTACGAATGCAAGTAAGATTGGATCTTAAATCGATGGTTCCCCGGCAACGGCGCCAGAAAAAGCTTGTTGACGCTCCTTAGCGCCCCCGATTTATATACCGCAAGCGCACGGTTTCGTGTAGCTTTTCCCTCAGAGTATTCCCCCAAGGTTTATCAATCCACGGAACCAAAGAGACAAGAAACAATCTACTAGCATAGAGATTCCTTTGTGTGAGATGGTGAAAACGAATCTAATCTACTAAAAACACGACAAACACCAAAGGTAGCAAGAGAAAGTTAGAGATAACCAATCTAGATCACCTAGATCATGCATATGTTGTAGTTCCAGCTAGATAAAGTGAAGTAAGATAGATGTGAATCTCAATGAAAAGCCTCTTTAAACTCAAAATCTCCAATCCGATCCCTCGATACCCAACCTACTCTGTGGAGACGGCCTGTCACGACGCCCCCCTTTTCAATGGGATACCCTGAAGCAAGTCGAACTCACTTTGGTAGTTCCGCCATGAACCTCTAGCCACCATGACTACAAGATCATGCTAAGTGATCTATCTCGATAATAGATCTAAGATGAAGCGAACCCAAAGAAAAGAACGAAATCGAAAGAGGAGAACATGGTCGCTAAACATTCGGAAACACAAATAACTTCACCATGAATGGTAGTACATCACAAGATCACAACCGGGGCCCTACCTTGATCTTGATGATCCTAGCTCCAGAACTCCGACGTGGTCTTCCTTGCAAGGTTCCCACGTCGGCTAGGGCAAACCCTAGACAACTAGCACGACCCTCGGCTCTCCGAGAGGTGTCCCTCTATCTTCTCTGCTCCTTGGCGTCATCTCCCGAATTGCTCTCCGTGTGAACCTTGGGGAGGGGTCTTTAAATAGCCTAAGGGAACCCTCGGTCAAAGGGGAGGTCGAACCGACCTAAAAACAGGCTGGGCCGGCCGGCCCAATGAGCCTAGGCCGGCCGGCCTAGGTCTTTCCTTCGCCGGCTGGTGCTCAACTTTCTCCCCAAGTCTCCTGGAGTCTTCTAGAATTTATGTCTTTCATGATTGCACCCCTTTAGACGTCGTTATCTTCGAGATTTCTTCGAGGAGAAGGATAGGATGGAAAATCCTTCCTTAAATATCTCTTTGCTTTGCTTAGCCCTGAAGTATCTCGATCCTATCTTGTGGGCTTTGTCTTTTGGGCTTCATTGGAGGGTGGATGTACATGAATGGGCCTCTAATCATCATGGCCTTCGATCCTTTGTTCGGGCTTTGGCCTTCGTCATTCTTCATGTCATCGCGTGATCGTGGGCCTCGCCATTTCATGCTCCAAAATTGGTCAAAAACCTGCAAAAACGAAGTACCGACAAAATATATGTGCAAACGTGAAAACGACCAATAATTGGGCCGAGGTTAGGATGGTTAGTGATTCTGATATTAAATTCATGCCATTATCAAAGTTAAACAGGGGATAAAATGGATACTTAAGGAGCGCCAACAATGACTATTGTGCAGGACATAAAGATTGTTTTTAGGATATTTTGGCAATTAAGATGTGGTCAAATCATGAGTTTAAGTTCACCAAGATGAAGCCCTTGTCGAGACAATCGAAACGGATATATGGATCGCCTAATTTGGAGTCCGGATATAGGAGATATGGCTCTTGCAATTTTTCCTGACTGCGTAAATCCGGTCTGACCGGTTTTGGCTGCTATGCGCCGTAATAAATCCGGTCTGTCCGGATTTGGTGACCGGTCTGACCGGTTATTAGCAGTTTAGTCCGAATTAGAATTGTAAGTTGATCATAGGTCGGTTTTTAATGTATTTTCGACTTCCCACGGGTACAGACCTCTCCACCCTATAAATATAAAGGGTCACGGCCGATTGAGGGATCCAACCCAATCGAACTTATCAAATACATCTACTTTTTATCGTCTTTACCTTTTCCCTTTATCCTAACTTTTCCAATCTCGACATGATGTTCTTCTCTCATCTCCATGGCATTTGAGGACGCCCTAGCTGGCCTGCCGAGCCTAGGGCAACCCTACGCGCGCTTGCCCCGACGGGGTCCCTCCGGGTGAGCGTTCGTCAGATCTTCACCGTTCTGCACGGTGACCGGTTTGACCAGTTCCTCTGACCAGTCTGACTGCTCCACACAGGAGGCACTGCAAGGAGACCCTCCTCGTGTCGTGCGATCTAGCGTGTTCATTTGTTGACCAAAAAAGGCGTCAACACAAATTGGCGACTCCACTGGGGAAGAAAATCTGACTATTATGGCCGATCTATCAAACTCCAGTGATATGATAGCACTTGAAGGATTACCTGAAGAACTACTCAAGTATATCCATGAATATATACTTCCTCACTGTTATCGGGTAACGGAACAAGGCGTCATCATGATGAAGATATTTGCCATCGGCGAGTTGAGGATGTACGATCTACCGAAGCATAGTAAGTCCACAGCCAGCTTTATAAGTGATTTGCTTAATTTTGTGGATGATCTGAATGATAAAAATAAAAGTATAGATCCAATTCCTGTTATTCAAAAGCCGGCTATTGAGAAGCTAGCTAACAATCCTTGCAAAAGTTTGCTCGATGTTGCTGATCAAGATACAATTCGGCCGTCTCAAGCCGAAATTGTTGAACCAAATTCCCCTAGCAAGTATACAGAAACTAATTCTAGTACTTCTATGCTCAGGGGGCAAGAAAACAAAGGCAAAGGCTTCGGTTGTACCACAACCGGTCTAACCGCCTCTCCTAGGGTTTCGCAAAATAAATCAAAGCCAAAGATGGTTAAGCTCAAGAAACCTGAGATTGGTGTTTGGAAAACTGTTGAATCCAAAAGTCATCGTAAGCATGAATCTGGTCTGACAAGTTTTGGTAACCGATCTGACCGTTTTTGGCTGCTATGCGGCGTAATAAATCCGGTCTGACCGGATTTGGTGACCGGTCTAACCGGTTATTAGCAGTTTAGTCCTAATTAGAGTTGTAAGTTGATTATAGGTCAGTTTTTAATGTATTTTCGACCTCCCATGGGTACAGACCTCTCCACCCTATAAATATAAAGGGTCACTACTGATTGAGGGATCCAACCCAATCGAACTTATCAAATACATATACTTTTTATCGTCTTTACCTTTTCCCTTTACCCTAACTTTTCCAATCTCAACATGTTGTTCTTCTCTCGTCTCCATGGCGTTTGAGGACGCCCTAGCTGGCCTGCCGAGCCTAGGGCAACCCTACGCGCGCTTGCCCCAACTGGATCCCTCCCGGGTGAGCATTCGTCGGATCATCGCCGTTCTGCATGGTGACCGGTTCCTCTGACCGGTCTGACCGCTCCACGCAAGAGGCGCTGCAAGGAGCCCCTCCTCGCGTCGCGCGATCTAGTGCGTTCATGTGTTGACCAGGAAAGGCGTCAACAAGGCATAACCGGACCCATTAGCCCACCTCAAAGGAGAGTTCTCTATGCTTCTTGTCATATTGCTGTTTGGAATACTGCTGCGCCTGCTCCAGGCGATCTCTAATCTCGGCCAAGAACTCGTCCCGCTCTAGCATTTGCTGCTCCACTACAGGCAGCCGCGCCTCACCAACTTCATACGCTCTGAGAACGGGTGGATCACGGCCATACACTACCTTGAACGGAGAGGGCTTGAGAGAAGCTTGGTAAGACGAGTTATAGCAGAACTCTGCCCATGGCAGCCAGCGAATCCACTGTTGAGGCCGATCACCCATCAAGCAGCGCAAATACATGGCGATGATTTTGTTGGTGGCTTCCGACTGGCCATCTGAATGTGGGTGAAATGCGGAAGCAAACTGCAGCTTGACACCGGCAAGGCTGAAAAGCTATTTCCAAAAAGAACTTGTGAACACCGGATCGCGGTTGCTGACAATGGATGAAGGCAGGCCATGGACGTGAACAATATCTTAGAAGAAAGCCTTGGCCTTGGAAGCTGCTGTATACGGATGGCCCAATGGAATGAAGTGCGCAAATTTTGAGAATCGGTCCACCACTATGAGAATGACTGTTTTCCCATTGACCTGGGGCAAGGCTTCAATGAAATCCATAGCAATATCTGCCCAGACCACCTAAGGAATGTCCAGCGGCTGCAATAAACCTCCTGGCCTCAGATGCTCTGTTTTGTTGCATTGACAGACCTCACAATTCCAAATAAAATCCATGACGAGCCGACGGTCACCCTGTATATGGAAATCCGAATGGAGACGGTGTAGAGTTTTTTGAATGCCCTCATGACCCATGCCATGAGCCAGCTCCAACAAGGTAGAGACAATGCTATAGGAGGCCGGCACAAATATTTTGTCATCTTTGAGTAGCAGCTGATCGACAACAGACCATCCATTCTCTTTATTCGCGGCCTGATCACGCACTGTATGTAAAGCCTCATCAGCACTGATCTGCTGGCGCAGGGAGTCAAACAACTCAAAGGAAGGTGTCGACAGTAACATGCAGGTTACAACTAGCAGGCTAAGACAATGGTGCAATTCTGTTATTTCTGTGATTGCAATTCAGAGTGCATATAGTTGCAATTATATATTATTTTAAAAATATTATTGAAATATATCGTTCATGGATCTCATTTTGTTCTGTACATTTTTTCCAACAACATGCTTCAAATGGATCTGAAATCACATCAACGATTCAAGAGATATCGCATTTTTTAGATTCAAATCAAGGAAAGATTCCCCTGCATGCAAACTTCTGGTGAGTGCTTTGTGGGATGACGTGGCTTCAGATGGTTGGTTGGTTTTATTGTTTTTTTCCTCGTGGGCGCCGATTGGTGCTACGATAGGGTCTGTGTATCCGCAACAAAGAATGTACCTTGTTGCATTTTAGCCTCGCCGTATTTATATAAACATATATACAGAGAGAGAAAGAGAAAAATTCCTTTCTACACTCGTCTGTAGCTACTCTTGCATGTGTATCTCACGACATAGGACGTATCTGATCCAACAAAGAGCATGTATGTGTTCATACTAGAATATATATGATGGTATATATGTTGGGTATGTGACCATACATGGAGTATATGGACATACTTATTTTATATACTAATACAAAGGTATAATCATAGTATATTTGAAAAATAGGGCTGCTTTTGAAACTTTTCAAGTATATACCATTGAAGTATCTTAGAATAAGTATACGAACATACTCAAAGTGATAAATAAGTATGCAGACATACACACGATGATATACTGATAATGAGAGTAGCTACACGCGAATGTAGAAACAACTTGCCCTATATATATACTAATGGGTACCCTGGGTACTGAATATTATTCTTTACCCGAAACCCACCCACCCTCGAGCCATCGCACCTGGCGCTAGGCGTGCACGGTTTTTTTTTCTCCCTCATGTTGGTTTTTCTTCCCCTAGCGGTTTTCCTTCCTGTCCCGCGTGCGCACATCTCCGGTAGTGAGTCCTAGTAGCTAGCCTTCTTAATTGATAATAGTAGATTGCAGACACAATAATACAGAGACAAAGGGCGGCATATTGGATCACATGGAATATTCCTAACTAATTTATTTGTACAAGATACATCGATTCCTATGGTTGTTCAGAATTTCTGGTACAACTGTAAAGGATCCAGCAAAATTCTTACATATTGTATTCCAAACATGGCGTACAAGGTTAACAACACTAACAAAACTTTGCCTGCCACATCACTGTTCCATGTTTCCACCAGACATCTCCATCAGGCCAACAACACCTTGGAGCGAAATAGCTAAGAAAGACTTAATTTCTTTATGCTCTTTGGAGCTCTTACAAAATTATGACACCGTCAATATATTTTACAATTACAAAGATGCAGTGAATACTATATGCCTCTTGATCTTGCTGACTGCCTCAAGTTTTGCTTCCAATTCGGTTTCCCCAATCGACTTGGATGCCAGAATTACCTGCTGCAGAACCTCCATCCATCCTCCGGATAGCCCTGATCAATTCAGGAAAATTAATACTAGCTAATAGACATATGATAAGACAAAAAAATACTTGATAATGCTCATGTACTAAATTTTGGACACAAAAACAAAGCTAGTCGTTGCTTGTGTACCCATTCATCACTAAAATTGGGACTCCTAAAGTGCTAATAGACTGAAAACACCAGATGGTACTCCCACCTTGTTCTCCTCGGATTGATAGGCATCATTTGCACTGACCTCGTACCAGAATCCATCCTGGATATCAAAATAAAATGTGAAAAAAATCAGATCATTAGCAATCAAAGCATACTAGTAGTTGATGTTTTTATTTTTTAGATAACTTATTTAATTTATTTTCAGATTCCATAAGCCATGTTAATCTAGCATCACCATTCCATCAGTGCAATCATGCTGACACTGTATAGATTGACTCAATATTAACAGTAATACCATCCAAATTAAACAAAGCAACATAGAGTATTGGATGCCATCTCACCTGCAAAGTATCCTAAGAAAACCATTTAAAGTGTTAAAAATTAGGATTCATAAATATGTAATATGAGTTACTACGTAGATATATCAAAGCTGCAGTGTTATGTGCGTGGATGGAGGGGGCTAGGTTGGAGCTAGGGATGTGGCGTAGGTGGTAGTCGTGGTGGGTGGTAGGGCGAGGTCCAGGACCTTGGCGTTTTGGCGCCATCGGGGCATCACCAATAGTAGATGGGATCGGGGAAGACAGAGAGAGAAGGGGTTAGGGAAACTAGATAATTCTCATTGCTTAATTTCCCAAGATACAAGGAGTCCAACTATATATAAGAGTATCTCTATTAAAGGAAACTGAACTAACAACCCTGACCAAAACTAAATCAAATCTCCTGCATATCTTCATGATCGCCTGCTGCTCCTAGCCACGCTGCGAGACATCCTGCACCCTCTTCTTCTTGGCACGACGCTGGTAGACCCGCCCGGTCATAACATCTCTCCCCTCGGAGCAACAGCTCGTCCTCGAGCTGGAATTCAGGGTACAAGCGCTTGAAATCATCCAGCGAAACCTATTCAGCTGTAGTAGCATCCTGATCCGACCACTAAACCAATACCTCGTACCTGCCGTGAGCGAGGCACCCCTTCAATACGCTGGCCGGGCGAGGACAGACCCTTCCATTCTGAACTGATGGAAGTGCTGGAGGTGCCGTGGAAAATCTTAAGAAGGCCCACGTGAAAAACAATGTGCAAACGAGCACCCGGCGGTAACTCCAGCCGATAAGCAACATCTCCAATTTTCTCAGCGATGCGATATAGTCCAAAGTAGCGAGGACCAAGCTTGCTTCTCCCCTGCACATTGAGCGATGCCATGGGGCGGTCTAGTAGGCGTAACCAGACCCATTGGCCCACCTCAAAGGAAAGTTCTCTATGCTTCTTGTCATATTGCTGTTTGGAATACTGCCGCGCCTGCTCCAGGCGATCTCTGATCTCGACCATGAACTCGTCCCGCTCTAGCATTTGCTACTCCACTGCTGGCAGCCACGCCTCACCAACTTCATACGCCCTGAGAACGGGTGGATCACGGCCATACACTACCTTGAACGGAGAGGTCTTGAGAGAAGCTTGGTAAGACGAGTTATAGCAGAACTCTGCCCATGGCAGCCAGCGAATCTACTGTCGAGGCCGATCACCCGTCAAGCAGTGCAAATGCATGGCGATGATTTTTTTGGTGGCTTCCGACTGGCCATCTGACTGTGGGTGAAATGCGGAAGTAAACTACAGCTTGACACCAGCAAGGCTGAAAAGCTCTTTCCAAAAAGAACTTGTGAACACCGGATCGCGGTCGCTGACAATGGATGATGGCTGGCCATGGAGGCGAACAATATCTTGGAAGAAAGCCTTGGCCATGGAAGCTGTTGTATACGGATGGCCCAATGGAATGAAGTGCACAAATTTTGAGAATCGGTCGACCACTGTGAGAATGACTGTTTTCCCATTGAGCCGGGGCAAGGCTTCAATGAAATCCATAGCAATATCTGCCCAGACCACTGAAGGAATGTCCAGCGGCTGCAATAAACCTCCTGGTCTATCTATGCCACACCAGAGAATATGCTTATCAGGCCCTCGAAGACCAAATGTCTGCTCCCAAAAATTCCACTGAATATCTCCCAACAGACTCAGCCAGCTAACCCCAATCACCATATCCGTTGATCCATTGCTCCACAGTTGTTTTCGAGTTTTGTACATTTCAGATGAGCAAGAGCGGAATAAGACGAAAACACACAGCAGACGCCATACAACTACGAAGAATATCCCATCCGGCGTCACCCACTTACAAAGAGGGCCCATCTGGCAGAGCAAACAGGCGCACCACGCATAATGCATACAAGAAAAGATATCAGGGCCCACATGTCAGCCTGCCAGAGAAGGATAAGGACGAGAGGTGGCCGGGTGGGGCCGGCCGACCCCCTGGGTCGGCTGAACCTGGCCAGCCTCCCGTCCAGGTGCATTTCGAGGAGGAGTCGCCCCCAAGTCTCCTGATCACCTTCCATACGTGCATTTGGCGGGAACCGACCACCCCTAGTATAAATAGGGCCCCCTCTCACCCCTCTCAACACACACACACACTTCATTCCCTTCTCTCCAAGAAGGCTCTCCTCTCTCTTGCTCTCTTAGCTAGGTAGTGGAGCTAGGCTAGTTCTCTTTAGCGAGCAAGTCGTCCTCGGGGTCATTGAGCAATCCTTGGCTCCTGGTGTGGCTTTGTATCCGACTTGTCAGATTTCTATTCATAATCTAGAGTTCTGCCATGGTTGCTTTACTATCTTGATAGTTTATCAATCCATGCTTAGATCGTTCATAAGTTATGCTACGATCTTGGTTAGGCCAGATGATTCGGGTACTGATAGAGGTCCGTTGTGCCTTTGGGCTTGCTCTAGTGTTTTACTCGTCCATCCGAAGGGTGGGAGACCTGGGGGCACTAGAGTAGTGACTTCATACACGAGCGTGGTGCTCGGGTATGCGGGATCCTTCGGATATGACAGTGCTCCACGGTGTGACTGGGGTAGACGGCAGGTGGTGACAGCCCTGTCTGTCCGGCGTAACAGCGGTGTTGCGTTTAGTGTACTCCCCGACGTTCGGGTTCGGTGTAGGAGTTCATGCAAAGAGGTAACGGGACTGGATGTACTCCGGTGCGGGACCTTCTCCCCACTATCCCATTTTCCTGGCACCTACAGTCCTAACCATGATCTAATATGACCCCAGCTTTGGATAGAAGCACTAGGACACCTAACCTAGCCTAAGCTCCAGCTGACTTGATGTAGGATAGAGTAAACCTTTGTTTTATAGTTTCTCTCCTTTATTCCTTCCCCTTGGAGTGTGGATGTGTGCTGTGTCACATTACCCTTGCTTATTCTTTATCTGTACTTACCCCTGTTAGAGTATTGCCTATTACTTGAGGCACAATGTCATGGTTAATGTTGAGTACAATACCTTTGCCACTACCGCCCTTTGGGACACAAATAAATGACGATTCCCTTACTCTCCGGGTGAAATGCTACGACGGTATATCCGTGCGCTTGCGGATCCATCTGTAATCGTATTGATTATGCCACGAGAGTGGCACCCCTTGGGTGCAGTTGCTAGGATGGGTTCGGCACCCTCATTTCTAGTGATTGCACTAAGGACTGCCAACATGCATTTCTGGCGCTGCTGCTAAGGATTAACCATTCCTAGTGATTACGCTAAGAAATGTAAACAAGCATTTCTAGCGCCGTTGCCAGGGACGGCATGTGAATAAAGATATTGTGCTGATATTAACTTAGACCTTATACTCATTCAGGCTAATGTCACTTTATGTCTTCTTTTATTTTTGATTTGAAAAGAAGACAGGGGTAGTGTATGACCGGTTTCGCCCTGCCGGAAAACTACACAGACAATCCAGAGAGGCTCGTGAGAAGGGCACGACCTCGTGTCGTTCCTCCTCTCGCTATCCTCCCGGCACAGGAACCCATTTCGGAAGCACCACTCGTTCTTGAGGCTATGGCTGAAAAGATTCTCCGCGAGTTCTCCGTCCCCTCCACCGACAATGTGGCCACTGGCCCCAACATGGTGCAGGCTAGCCCATTCTGTGGCAAGCCGAACGAGGACGCAAATGCACATTTGCAGAATTTTCTGGAGCTCTGCGACACCATTGTCATACGGGGTGTCGCCGCCGACGTTGTCAAGTTTCATCTGTTTCCCTTTTCCCTCCTAGGGAAGGCGAAATAGTGGTTTTATTAAGAAAAGGACATCGACACCTAGGCCAAATGCTCCAAGGCGTTCCTCGCAAAATTCTTCCCGCTGGGCAAAACAAATGCCCTGCGCGGGAGAATTTCAAGTTTCCAGCAGACAGGGATGGAATCCATCCCAGAAGCTTGGGAGAGGCTGCAGGAATACATCCTGGCCTGTCCTCATCATGGCATGGACGAGTGGCTCGTCCTGCAAAGCTTCTATAATGGGCTCACAATGACATCTCGAGCCAACATTGATGCTGCTGCTGGAGGAGCCTTCCTCGACCTAACTATCGCCAAAGCAAAAGAATTGATCGAGAAGATGGTCTCCAATCAGGGGTGGAGCGATGAATGACTCCAACCCCGTACAAAAGGCATGCATACCGTCAAAGAGACAGATATGATTGCCGCGAAACTGGACCTCCTAATCAAGAAGATGGAGGAAGGGAGCAAACTACCGATCCATGCTCCTGTTTACGCCATGGGTTCGCACTTCACGTGCGAAGTCTGCGGTAATGATTGACATTCGGGGAACGATTGCCCCGAAACCAGTGAAGACTACGCCTACCTCAACAACAACAACAACAACAACGGGTACCGTCCACAACAAGGAGGCCAGGGGTGGAACCAGCCACGTCCACCTTTTCAGGGAGGTAATAACTACAATCCTTCTTATAATTCAAATTTCAATTCAAACCAACCTCCCTTGAGAGAACTTGTTCTTGGCCAAGTTAAAATCAATGAAAATATAAATAAAAAGCTTTTGGCCAAAGACAAATCCCTGGAAAGTTTAAATGTTAAGCTTGAAACTTTGTCTTCAACTCTTAAAAACCAGTCAAGTTTCAATAAAAAGGTTGAATCTCTTCTTGCTTAAATAGCTGCTTCTGTTCCTATCTCTGAGAATGTTAAAGCGGTGACCACGAGGGGTGGTAAGTCCACTCATGATCCACCACACCCTAACCATGCAGGAAAAGCACCGGCAACCCAGGAAGAAGAACAACCAACAGATCAAGAAGAAACCAGGGAACCAGAAAAGGGAACGGCTCCACAGGATTATATTGAAACCAGTTTCTTGTCGTTCCCCACCCGTAACAAGAAGGCAACCATGGATGAGCAGTTTACCCGTTTTGTTGAGATGATCCAGAAGATACATGTTAACGTCCCTCTGCTGGACGTAATGCATGTACCGACCTACGCCCGATATATCAAGGACATCATCAACAACAAACGGCCGCTGCCCACCACAGAAGTTGTCAAGCTCACAGAAGAGTGTAGCGCAGCTATACTCAACCAACCCCCGGAGAAGAAGAAAGATCCAGGATGCCCCACAATCACGTGTTCAATCGGGGCACAACACTTTGGTCGTGCCTTGTGTGACTTAGGAGCAAGTGTCAGCGTGATGCCAAAAGCCGTCTACGACAAGCTAAACTTCACACAGCTCACACCAACCCCAATGCATCTCCAGCTGGCAGACTCCTCGGTACGGTATCCAGAGGGGATTGCAGAAGATGTACCGGTAAAAGTTAGGGACTACTTCATCCCTGTCAATTTTGTGGTGCTGGACATTGACATTTCCAAGGATACACCACTTATTCTAGGAAGACCATTCCAGCACTGCGGGGGCACAAATCAATGTTGGAGCTGGAGAAATCTGCTTCAATATCAACGACAAGGAAGAAAGGTTCCCATTTCAGCCCAAGGTTGAGCAATGCTCTATGATCAAAATCAAGTTTGGGACAAATTCATGAGGCATACAAGAAGTCGTGGTAACACCACGAAAGAAGGACAACATGGTCAGCCTCATGAAAGAAGTCATAAAGGAGGGTAAGCATGGAGAGGTGGTAATACCAGTCCAGACTACTCCACAAGATCAACCCTCCTCATCAAGAGTGAAAAAAGCAGAGAAAGCACAACAATCCATCACTGCTCCTCCCAGGACGGGTGCTCAATCATAATAAAAAAGGAGTCGTGCACGTCAGACTTTAAACGACATGCCCTTACCAAAGGTAAATTGGTATTTATCTCATATTCGTTTTCCGCTTTTCAACATTTTCTTTGCACCTTATTTATTTTTCTCCACTGCATGTTTGCAATTTTCAAAATTGTTTTCTGCATGCTGGAATTTTTCTAGCATTTTTTCTCTTTTTACAAAAAGACCAAAAATATTTTCTGAGTTTTAAAATCCTTTGGGAAAAATAATTTGGACATCTTTTCGAGCAAACTTTTGGCCGTGCACCATATTTCCAAAGTTCATAACCGTTGAGAAAGCACCAGGCCAAAGGGGGACACCAGGGGGCCTGCCCTAGGGCCGGCCGACCCCACAGGTCGGCCGACCCAAGGCCAACGGCTCTTGGGCCCCACCTTCTCCAACGGCTCCATAGCCGTTGTGGCTTTCCTCTCCTCTGGTGCACGCACCATCTTCTCTTTAAATAGGGGCCGAGAGGGGTGTTGAGCTCTCTCATGCTCACACACTCACTCACACTCCCTCTCACCCATTCTTCCTTGGGTTTTCATTGGATTTTGGCTCAAGTTTGGTTCAAGAAATCTCTCTCTCTCTCTCTCATTTCTTTGCTGCAAGATTGATCACATATTTGGAGGAACAACTCACGGGTAAGAATTTCATTTTGATTTCGCTAACATAACCTGAACCGAGTTGTTCTCGTTCGTTCTTGTTCGCTCTTGTTGCAAGCATGAAGGGTGTAGGTCGGAAACTTTCCGGAGCTATCAAGAAGATGACAGGGTCAAGCTCATCTCGTTCACGGGGTGGATCGAGCTCCCGTCATTCCCCCGAACCTACACCAACGCCGACCACGATGGACCAAGAGCAAGACGAACAAGAGGAACAAATAGAGGAGCAAGCTGAAGAACCGCAAGCCGAGGACATGGAGATAGATGAAGACGATGCACCATACCTCGACTTGCAAGATGACCGTGAGTGTCAAGCCTACGCCATGATCAAGAATCGAAGCTTTGGTTATACCAGTGCCTTCTATCAGGACCTTCTCGAAAAAATAGGTATGGACGTTGACTTCACTCATGTTTGGCATGCGGTTGGATGGGATGGTTTTGTGCCTGTTGAGGAGAATGGTTCTCGTTTCCTCACCATCCAGTTTCTTTGCACTCTTCGGGAGGTGGACGATGGTGTTTCTTTCCGACTTTTTGGAGTTGAATGCTATTTTAATTGGAGAAATTTCAGTCACCTCCTTGGTTTTAGCGCGCGCTTGCCGATTTCCCTCGCAAAAGCTTGCTGAAGTTTTGATCGACATGAGTTTTGGGGTTCGATTTCGGTTCAAGTTGTTCATGGCAAGTTTGCACCTCGGTGCAATGACATTCAAAATCTGACTCTTCGTTTGATGCACAAGTGGGTGGCTATCACTCTCTTTCCAAGAGATGATCCATGACCAGTGCGGAACGATGAGTTGATGATATTATACGCCATGGTCAACAAAATCCGAATCTCCCCCGCACAAGTAATGGTTAAGCAATGGCTCACAAATTTTCGGATGACGGGTCCTATTGAATGCACTTCTTTGGTTACCTGCATCGCATCAAACATGGGAATCTTAGATGGAAACCCCATTCCCTTCATTGAGGAGCCCCGTGTTATGATCGATGAGGCGTACTTGGTTCAAGAACACACGCTCAAGAAAGGCACGGATGACTCCTTGATTTTCTTTTCGCTTGGTTATGCAAATGAAATCCCATTGCCAAATGCGGGGTATCATTTGTATAACTGCCGTTCGCTAACCATCCCTCTTGTTCCACAAGAGGAGAGCCGCCAGCATAGTGTTTCTGGTCATCCTGGCAGGGTTACAAGAAGCAGGGCCAGAAGGGAGGAATTCAAGCAGCAGCAACCTCAGCCTCAACCACAGCAATATGAGGCTGGAGGTTTGTCATGGCAGAGTGCCAACTCCACCGAGTGGGCACGGCAGGCCTCAGGGCACCGGTCCACCAGTTCCAGCTCCAGCGGACCCCCGCGACGTACAGCTTCGTCCAGAGGTTTCGCCACTCTGACTCGGCTGATGGGCGAGCTGAACATGCGCACCACCAACATGGACGAGTCGCTGGGCCAGCACATCGAGTCAACACAGAACTAGCAGCGATACACAGGCGAGAGGATCCGCATCCTGGAGCAGTAACAGCAGCAATCCCAGGAGGAGTGGCGGGCCTACTACTGTTAGGCTGGGTTTAATCCCAACCAGCAGCAGTGAGCCTGAAGCTAGCTTGGGGGAGGTCCCCCCATGAGAGGTACCTTGTATCAAACTCTATCTTTAACGCTTTTCAAAACCTTGCATGAAACCAAACAAAAATTTGTAAAATTCTGAAAATCCATAAAAATTTGCATAACTAAAATCAAATAAAATTGACAAAACCTTTTAAAAATCTAAAAATATTTACTTGCTTTCCAGTATGTGTAGTAAGCATGTGTAGTTTTTCCTTATTGAGATGATGAATAGTTGCTCTATTAGTTCCTTTCATATGTCTAGTTGCAACCTTGTGATCTCCCTAAGTTTTGAGTTTGGTGGCTAGATGTTCAAACCTTAAGCTTGAAACTTGTGGGTAGCGAAAAAACAAAATCCGAATCTAGGTTGTTGTGGGTTATGATATGGCTGAAAAGAGTTGATATGATCTTCTCCTACGTGATGCTTGATATCCGGAGTATTTCTTTTAAAAAAATACAAAAATAGAATAAAGTTTCTCGGTGATATGCAATTCCTATCCAGAGCCATATGAGTTACAAGTTTGAAAAGCCTTTTCTACATATGCAACTTGTCTTCTCATTGAGCTTTGCCAAATTGTTGTGACCCTTTGTGAGAATCACTTCATACGCCCATGATCAAGATCACGTACACGTCCTCTCACATGCTAAACTTCTACACCTGGAAGATAGCGAGTACATCCCCCATCCATCCACAAATAAAACTCCAAGTTGTGCCATGTTTATCTCTCTCCAAAGTTATCATCATAATGTATGGCTATACAAAAAGAAATAAAAGATACATACCCAAAGAAGGTATGCCACATGCCCACAAGGCATGTCAAAAAAAAAGAGAAAAGATGCATACCCAAAGAAGGTATGCCACACACCCACAAGGTGTGTCAAAAAAGAGAGAGAGAGAGAGAGAAAAAGAAAATATAGCTCATACCAAAAAAAACATTACAAGGGAAAGAGAATTCATATAAAGGAGTTCTCATCCATCATTCACCAAAAATATCCACACACTTGCACATCTTGATCAAGGCTTATGACTTGTTTCTCCTTTGGATCTGGTCTTTGACTTAGCAAAATATGAGAAGCAGGTTGCCTTTACATCCTCCATACCTACAGATCCACCAAAAAGAGCCATTAGAAGTAGGATGGAAAAGAAAGGCGCATAAAAAGGCCTTGGTGAGGAATGAAACACATTGAGCGATCCGAGAGATCACCCGAGGAACTACAATATTTCTTTTCAAAAAAAACTTTATAAAACCTCCGGATTGATGGTTGAACAAAGGAGTGGTAAGTGGTACTCTACAAAGCCGTTCTGACCCTCAATCGCCAAAGATGAGGATGATGCTATAAGTCCCACAGGAGTAAGGTTAAAGGTGCGAAAAAGTCCAACTTATTAAGAATGAAGGTAAGAACACTCGGTTGTGCCTTGGGCATAAGTCAGGAATGCGACATTGTAACAACTCCTGATCAACAACCTAAGTCTAAAACTTTGCTCGGGATGAGCAAATGGCTAGCGTGGGGGAGTTGTTGATGGTGCTTAAGTGCCATTTTCAGACGTTAACTATACTCAATAATAAAGGAAAATTGCATGCCTTACTCGCATATTTGTATCACTAACCTTGCTCCACAGTTGTTTTCGAGTTTTGTACATTTCAGATGAGCAAGAGTGGAATAAGTCGAAAACACGCAGCAGACGTCATACAACTACGCAGAATATTGCATCCGGCGTCACCCACTTACAAAGAGGGCCCATCTGGCAGAGCAAACGGGCGCGCCACGCATAATGCATACAAGGAAATATATCAGGGCCCACATGTCAGCCTGCCAGAGAAGGATAAGGACGAGAGGCAGCCGGGTGGGGCCGGCCGACCCAGGCCGGCCTCCCGTCCATGTGCATTTCGAGGAGGAGTCGCCCCCAAGTCTCCTGATCACCTTCCATACGTGCATTTGGCGGGAACCGACCTCCACTAGTATAAATAGGGCCTCCTCTCACCCCTCTCAACACACACACACACTTCATTCCATTCTCTCCAAGAAGGCTCTCCTCTCTCTTGCTCTCTTAGCTAGGTAGTGGAGCTAGGCTAGTTCTCTTTAGCGAGCAAGTCATCCTCGGGGTCGTTGAGCAATCCTCGGCTCCTAGTATGGCTTTGTATCCAACTTGTCAGACTTCTATTCATAATATAGAGTTCTGCCATGGTTGCTTAAATATCTTGATAGTTTATCAATCCATGCTTAGATCATTCATAAGTTATGCTACGATCTTGGTTAGGCCAGATGATCCGGGTGCGGATAGAGGTTCATTGTGCCTTCGGGCTTGCTCTAGTGTTTTACTCGTCCATCCAAGGGTGGGAGACCTGGGGGCACTAGAGTAGTGACTTCATACACAAGCGTGGTGCTCGGGTATGCGGGATCCTTCGGATATGATCATGCTCCACGGTGTGACTGGGGTAGACGGCAGGTGGTGACAGCCCTGTCCGTTCGGCGTAACAGTGGTGTTGCGTTTAGCGTACTCCCCAACATTCGGGTTCGGTGTAGGAGTTCATGCAAAGAGGTAATGGGACTAGATGTACTCCGGTGCGGGACCTTCTCCCCACTATCCCATTTTACGGCACCTGCAGTCCTAACCATGATCTTGTTGGAAATATGCCCTAGAGGCAATCATATTTCCTTGTATTCATGATTAACAAAGTGTTCCTTGAATATCCATGGATGACAACTTGTATTGATTAATGCTTATGTGAAGTATTTGTGAAACTCTTTACTTGTATGGATATTCTAAAATGTCCCTAGTCGGAGTTCATGTGAGGACACACATGAATATTAGACTAGCACATATATTAGTTGATTGACTACGTTTCACAAATCATGGACATGGGGATGTCAAACTAATAATGTGGGTTCATGTGAGACATGAGACAGAACTAACCCAACACGAGATGATGACTTCTCATTACACAATATGTACGCTGTGTTCTAAGACCTGAGATCGTCGTATGTACTCAAGATGTGAACCAACTTACTTAGGAGCCATCAAACGCTACACCGTAACAGGGTAGTTATAAAGGTGGCTTTCGGGTCTGTCAAGAAGCATGATGTGAGACATAGTCGGTCAAGATGGGGTTTGACCCTCTCTATAAGAGAGAGATATCTCTGGGCCCCTCGAATGATTTGGATCAGGAAATGCATGGCCATGATGGGGTTAAGAGTTAACCATGGATTCCGAATCACTGGATCGAGAAAGAGTGGTCGGCTTTAAGCTAGACCAAATATCGTGAGGCAAAGGGAACAACATGTATATGATATTGTTGCAGCTCGTCTGATATGATCTTTGTGCGCGTATAGGAGTTGACATGTCTTGCTAGAGGCCACTGTCTACTATTGTGCCGAGTAAGAGTACTCGGGCCATATCTATTCGCATGTGAGCCCATCGGGTCACACACTTAACGGAAAGAAGACTGATAAGGATGAGATCCGAATTAGACTGGGCTTAGGTGCACTAATGGACAATGTAGGCCCAAAAGGGGACACCCAAGGTGGGGTCCAAGGCAGCCCACCTAAGGGGCTATATAAACAGAGGAGGGGCGCCTAAAAACCCTAACCCTAGCCTTTTCTTGCACGTGAACAGTACCCTACTACAGTACCGCACGTGAACAGTAGAACTGCCACAGTACCGCCTCCTCCCTCCTGTGCGCCAAGCCCTAGGTCGCCCTCGCGGACCTAGCAGTCTGGATCGCGACGCTTCTTCCTGTACGTGTGGACTTCGTGGAGGTGCTGCGCTTGCTGCACAAGGACGAGCCGTTCGTGAGGTGGTTCACGCAACTGCACTGCCGGTTTCCATCTGCACTACACCAACGCGCTACAGAAGTTCCGCAACCGCGTCTAGTGGTAATCCCGTGATCTATAACTGCAGTAATCCTAGTTTATGCGGTAGAAAATTTTTGTTTTTGCTACCCCATATTCCTACAGATCTAACATGACCCCAGCTTTGGATAGAAGCACTAGGACACCTAACCTAGCCTAAGCTCCAGCTGACTTGACGTAGGATAGAGTAAACCTTTGTTTTATAGTTTCTCTCCTTTATTCCTTCCTCTTGAAGTGTGGATGTGTGCTGTGTCACATTACCCTTGCTTATTCTTTATCTGTACTTACCCCTATTAGAGTATTGCCTATTACTTGAGGCATAATGTCATGGTTAATGTTGAGTACAATACATTTGCCACTGCCGTCCTTTGGGACACAAATAAATGACGATACCCTTACTCTCCGGGTGAAATGCTACAACGGTATATCCGTGCGCTTGCGGATCCATCTGTAATCGTATTGATTATACCACGAGAGTGGCACCCCTTGGGTGCAGTTGCTAAGATGGGTTCGGCGCCCTCATTTCTAGTGATTGCACTAAGGACTGCCAACAGGCATTTCTGGCGCTATTGCTAAGGATTAAACATTCCTAGTGACTGCGCTAAGAAATGTCAACAGCCCCCTTATATAGCAGTGGAGGTGGAGTAGGGGCTACTCTACGTGGTTCTTTACATGGAAACCATATCTCCCCGGGATGAGGTTACTTAGGGGCTACTCCACGTCGAGCTGCACCTGGACATACGCTTGTCCAGGTTCGGCCGAACTTGGGGGTCGGCTGACCCCCAGGAGCATGTTCTTCGGCTCCGCTTCCTCTGGTAGGCTTACACGTGGGCCCTGAGCCTTATCCTTAGGTGCATCTTGCGTGGCGCGCCCGTTTCCTCTGATTTGTGGGCCCTCCTTGTAAGTGGCATTTCTGGGTAGTAGCATTTTGTGCATTTTATCGTGTGGTCTCCGGTGTTTTCGCCACTTTGCAGATGTGGGTGTCTGCAGATGACAATTCACCAAAACTCGTGGAATTGATTAGTTACAAGCCCTATATCTAAGTTTGGTGATTAAATATCTTGAAAAGCTACAGGAGTTGACGGTTAATTTTAGCACTTAAGGACCATCAACAACACCCCCACACTTAGCCCTTTGCTTGTCCTCGAGTAAAGTTTGAAGGACTAAGGCGGATGCCACTCCTTGAACATAACCTGCATACAAGTTATTCCAAGCTTCTTCCAGTTTCTGTGAACTTTTGAATGGCTACCATGCTTTCTTGGGTAATTGAAGAACGGAATGAAGCAGACTTCAGGTTCCTAGATCTTCCTGCTCGGAAACTTGGGTTTTATTCTCTCGAATCTCTCTTTTTGTTTCAGAACCTCACCAAGGCAAAGTGGTTGCCTTCTTTTCTCCTACCGTCTAATCTGGCTTATGTGGAGCTCAGGGTAGGGGTAAAGAGGCACATTTGCTTTGCTTATGTTGTTATGTCAAAAACAAGATCCAAGCAGAAACGAGTCATACAACCTGATCAAGAGGTGCAAGTGTGTGAAATATTTTTGGTGGATAGTGGATGAACTCCATTGGATGATCTATCTCTCTCTCTGTATTTTTTTCTTGGACATGGGCTATATATTTTTTTCTTCTCTTTTTTTTGACATGTCCTGTGGACATGTGGCATATCTTCTTTGGGTATGCATCTTTTCTCTCTCTTTTTTCATTGGCATGCCTTGTGGGCATGTGGCATACCTTCTTTGGGTATGCATCTTTTATTTCTTTTTGTATAGCCCATATCCTTGATGATAACCTTGGCAAGAGAGACATGATATACTTGGAGTTTTATTTTGTGAGTGGATGGAAATGATTGCTATCTTCCAGTGTAGAAGTATAGCATGTGAGTGGACGTATACGTGATCTTGATCAAGAGAGTATGACAAGTCTCTAACAAGGGTCAAAGAATTTGACAAAACTCAAAGCAAAGTCAAACTACATATGAGGGTTTGACCATGAGAATCTAACTTTTGGCCTTGGTAGGAATTTTCAATTTGAGGAGACAAGCCATGGCAATTTTTTTTAAAAGAAATCCCAAGTACTTTGCAAGGAAAAGCATGGTTCCATTCATTCAATCATATCACATTCGTCAATTACTTAGATAGCATGGGTTCTCTATGATAATGATTGTTCACAAGAACTAGAGAGAATGCAAGGAATAAAGAGTATGCAAATTTATTCATGAAAGCACATGGAGTGCAAGGCCCTTCTTTGCATTGTGATTTGGAGTTGAAATTTTAGATCAGAATTTATTTGAACAGGGAGGTGTGAGTTTAGGATGCAAACCAGCATGATGGATGAAGAAGGGTTGTACAGGCCTCCTTATGAGTTCGGCGGGCCTTGGGGGCCCGGCCGACCCTTTAGTTGGCCTGCTAGGTCCTGTCTTGGGCATGTTGCTTGGAGCTGGTCTATCGGTGTCGTGCGTGACGTTGGGGGAGAGATCTCGAGTGAGTTTACTCCTTGTGCTTTTGAGAGATCTCCCCCACACTTATTCTTGTACCTACTTTTATTCAACAAAACAAAGGTGGAAACAAGCAAGGACTCTGCCGGTTGTAAACACCGGGGAATCTAAACTTTTATTGAATTTGAAAAAAAACCTAAACTTCTTTTATTTTGTTTTTTTAGTTATTCTATTTTTTTATTGCTTCTATGGTTTTTTTTCATCGCAAAGCTAGGTGTGACGAGTAACTTAGCAGGGTGAAAGCATGACATGAGGATGCATGAGTTATGGGATTACATACCTGAAAGAACTTACCTAGCATGAACAATAATGCAATAGATAAGCTTCATGAAGCAAAGCTTTGCACTTTGTTCTGCTTAGTTCCTCGTGCACCTGTCCTCCATGGAGGTAGGGAGTGTTGTATGAGTATTTGGTTGCTGCATGCTACTCCATAGTCGTTTTCTTTTTATTCCCTGCAAAAGGTTAGTGGACAACAAATACTCGAGGCATGTTTAAGAAGTTTGAAAGGATTTCATCTTTGCCTTGAGATTAGTTGCTCACATCCATGCTTTAAGGAAAATCAGATTTAGAGGTTCAAAAGCCATGGATCCCAAATTGTTTTGACATTATTTTATTTCATCATTTTTTCAAGAGAGAGATATTCTTTTTTTCAAAGGGTATTTATTATTTTCACCAAATTTTGATCTTTTTAGCAAAACTCAAACAAGACTGGGTTAAAACTGCATGAATGAAAAGGGGCATTTTGGCAGAATACTCACAGTGCACCTTGAAAGGTGATTTGTGCCTCCTTTGTATGTTGTGCCTTTTTTTTTGAAGTGCATCCCGAGCCTTGGTTACCTCCAGAATGAACTTAGCTTCGGGACTTCCCCATCTGTTTGAAGTCTTCCCTGTAGGGGTTAGTCCATAATATATATACATCCAATGCCTATGAAAGTATTAACTCTGATGGATCATGAATCAAATTTGACGTGAAGTCTCATTTGATCAAAGATCCCAAGCACTAGGCTAAAAACCAGAGCATACCAAAAAAATAGGAAAAGCTTGTATGCATCTTGCAAAATCAAGCTATGTTCAAAGGAAGATAAATATGAGTGAAGGATTGGTGAACATTGACTTACCTTGGCACAAACCTGAGTGTACTTACCAGCAGCGTGTACGAACGTCTTGGAGTTACTGCAGTGGTGGCATGGTCACATCTGGTTGTCAATGACTCCTCCCTTTTGATGCGGGCTGAAACGGAGGAGGGCACCATGCCTACTCGGGTGAATAATCAAGGCCAGGTCATACACACGACTAGTGTGTAGAAACCATAGACCTTGGTGGCAAGATCTGTTGGCACAATGCTTCGGGATTGGAGGTGCAAAGTACGACTCTTTTCTTTGCATATGAGCATGTGCAAAATGGGGTGGAGTAGCAAAGCCCTGGATCGTAAGAGGAGCATTCCTCTTCTATTGCGTGTGTTGGGGCTGCTAGCGACGCTATGCAAAGCTGGCAGCGGATGAGAGTTATGGCAAGGCTTTGCAAGCGCGCGAGAGCAAGGTTGGGTGGAGCCAGGTGGCGAAATGTTTTTCTGCTGAAGTGTATTGCCACACCTTGAACGAGTGCACAAGATAGCCTTTGACGTGTGTATAGCTAGCTAGCTCACTCTAACTCCCTTCCTTTCTCACTTCCCTTTTTTATACCTTCTTCTCTCTTTTTTTCTCTCTTTCTTTCTCTCTCTCTCTTTATTTCCTTCCTTTTTTCACTCTTTTTGTTTTCCTTTTTTTCATCTCTCTCTCTCTCTTTTTTGCTAATACCAACCTTGGTACGGATGGATTTTATTGTGCGGCGATTACCAATCTCCCCCACACTTGGACTTTCATGTCATACGACACTAAATCAAGTGTGCAGTGTTGGTGCCTCCTTCACATTGTGCTCCATCGCAGATGTACCAAAGTGTTGATGCAATCCCCATGTTTTCGGCTTTCGTATGCCCCATGTTCTTCTTAATCTTAATCTGCAATGGTTAGGGCCAAGAATACCCGAAGGTGCATACTAAATTGAAAACATGTTTATTATTATAAAGAAGGATTTTTTTAATATATCATATATATTCTTTTTTATTTTTGATAATCCGGGCTGTCTCCCGGCAGCGCTTCGTTTAAGGTCACGAGTTTGACCATGGGGGCTTCTTCCTGCAGCTATCAACTGGTGGTGTAGCCCCCACCTTCACCACCATCCGTCGATTGTGCTTAAGCTGCAGGGTTAGTGCGATAGTGCAACCACAAAATTTACAATGCTTATGATAAACAAAGGTGTCTACAACCATCCTCCTAAACATTTTGCTAGGGAGAGCAAGGAGGTTGCTTCTCACGAAGGCATTCGTGGTGCAACAAGTAGCTAACTCTGGAGGGGTGCTAATAGAGCATGGTGGTGGTGATTCCATGATGAAGATGTCATGCTCGTTTATAGAGCCTTTTTCTTCGCACTCCAGAGGCAGTGCCCCACTAGATTCTGTAGCCCAATGGTTTTCTATCGCAAGAGGTTCATCGTGGAAGATCATGGTTGTATCTCGATCATGATCGAGAACAACACAATGTGGGCTAGTGGGATGAGGTTCAAACTCGATCTTGGATGATGAGGTTTGCACTATCATCTCAAGCGAGTTCTGCTTGGGAAAAGGCTTCACCAAGGGATTTTCTAAGCAAGGTGTGGCAGAAGTAATTTCCCCAAGTTTCTCGAATAGGCTCCCTAGAGGTGTATGATGAAGGTTGTCCGGAGGGCAGCTTATGAGAAGATCAAAATCGAGGACATCAAAGATGTGAAAGTCAAGTTTGACCTCGATTTTGTCTATAGTAATTGGCACGGCACTAGCGACCCCTCGGCACTCAAGAATGTGTCCAAAGGGACAACTTTTCAAGAGTTTGCCGGATGGCGCTAGCGAAACACTACCTAAGAGAGATTGTGCCAAGTGCCATGGCATGATATTACCCTCCACGTTGGGGATAAGCTGGGCTTCTATGGTGATTCCCCATATGGAACATGGAATGATCGTGGAGGGTGACTCAATCCAAACTGCTTCGGAAAAGTCTACTATTCTATTTGACAGTTCCTCCCTGATGTCTTCTTTGAGAAGTGCGTCATTGAGAGGATCGGGAGGAGAAGCAATGTTTGGAGAGATGAATGGTGATGTAAGCATCGTCTCTTCGAATGGGTTGTGATCATCATGATGCTCTGCCATTGGATTTTCCGTGTAAGAGATAGGAGAAGTTTCCCCGGATTCATAACTAAGGCTCCCTTATGATGATTTTTCTTGGAGAAGGTTTTCTAAAGGGGAGCCTAGAAGAAGATCAAAATCGACGATCGGGTAGATGTGGAAGTCTAAGCAAAACTCGATTTTGTCTATCTTGACTGGCACTGCCCTTGCGATCCCTCGACATTCAAAGAATAATCCTGAAGGACATAGGAGGAGTCTGTCGGTCGGGGCTAGAGGCATGCTTCCTATGAAGGTGTCTTTGAGGAATTCGGACATGATGCAAGCCTTGGCAGTGGGGTCATGACGGGCTTCTACGACAGTTCCTCTTATTGAACAAGAAATTGTCGTGGAGAGTGAGCTAATTTGAAATGCTTCAGAAGAGTGTTTCATTCCCTCCAACCATTCCTCGTTCATGGATTTTCTATGAGAAGAAAGGGATGCCGTAGGTCTCCTATCACAAAGGTAACTCGAGGTGTTTGTAAGGATTTCATAAAGATAATCCTCGAGTTGGGAAGAGAACTTCGAAGGTTGAATTTCTTCTTCCTTCAATATTCATGGTTCGGGAAAGGTCTCATCAGATGAATCTTGGGGTGTATGAGGTGAAGTGTTGGATTCGGCTGATGAGGGGCTCTCATGGTGCGGCTGGGACTCATGCTGGGGCTCGCAAGGATAGGAAAGAAGAGAAGAGTTTCTTAAAATGAGATCTAGGATTTCCCTTCCTTCTATTGGAGTTCTATGTGCGAACGATCCTCCAGCGGCGATATTGAGATCGTCGGACGAGTCCATGTCTAAAACTGAGTAAAAGATGTGCAAGGATACATCATCGGGTATAGACCAGTCTGGGCATGAAGCTAAAAGGTGTGAGAATCTTGCCCATGTTGCACCTATGGTCTCCTTCTATAATTGTTCAAATGCAAGGATTTCACTTCGGAGAGAGGCTCTATGGGATAGAGAAGAGAACGAGAGACAAAAGTCATCTTGGAGCCCTTCCCAATCTTGGATCGTACCCCTCACGTTGTGAGTGTACCATTGCTCCGCCTTCCCCACGAGAGAGAAAGGGAACAACTTCCACCTCAAGGATTCCTGTGACATGCCTGGTAGGTATTACCAAGCACGAACACAGTTCCTCGAACGCTTGCAAATGATGTTCGGGATCTTCATTTTCTAGTCCAAAGAAGGTTTGTGCCCGAACCATGGCAATGAAGCGAGGATGGAGTTCATAGCCAGAAACCGAGTAAGGCCTTGAAGAGGTTGATGGCTCTGAGAACTCCTCCTCGGAGGTAGAGAGTCGGTGGATAGAAGAGGATGACATGGTATAAGGATAAAATAAAAGAAAGGATAAAAGAAAAGAAAAAGTAAAAGAAAAGACACACGGGCAACTAGGTTCGAAGACAACTACGGCAACCGTTCCCTGGCAACGGCGCCAGAAATGCTTGTTGGTATTTCTTAACTCTCATAGAGGAATCCGCAAGCGCACGGAAATACCGTTGTAGCACTTCACCCGGGAGTATTCAGGGTATCGTATTTTCCACGAGGAAAGGGTATGTAACTGTCTTCTAATTAGATTACCCTAAAGAAGATAAGAGATAGAGAGACCTTAGGGTAGTGTGGTTCTGATCTAAGGATGGGCTCTAGGGAAGATACACTAATATTTTCACTCGCTCACTTCAGGCACCGGTCTGACCCTGGTCTGCCAGGGACCTCCAGTATCGCTCTATTTCGTACCCAGGCAGGGGGGAGTGCACTAACCATGTAGACTGTCTCCATAGCGGACGGACAGGGCTGTCACCACCTACCGTCTACCCCACAATACCAGCTGAATACGAGACAAACAAAGGTAATCTAAGGCCCAGACACCACGCCTATGCCTTCGACTACTACTCTAGAGTCGCGCAGGGTTATCCCGTCTTTATCAAGGGCCCTCTCCTAGAGTATCCGCTACGGGAACGGACGATGAACCCACGAACGAATGAGAACAAAAAAATAACTTTACTAGAACTCACCTAATAGAAGAACCCGGATATGTACTCCAACCGTACCGTATCCGTAGAGGTACAAAGCCGAAGAGATGCCGACAAGTCCGGCTCTTCTCCGCACTCCTTCCTCACACACTCCCTAGGCTAATGATACAAAGAGGTGGAGCCTCTCTACTCTTCTCCTTTCACATATGAAATGGTGTGTCACTTGGTGGGTGAATGGTGAATGAATGAGAGGAGGAGAGGGGGCCCCCTTATATAGTGGTGGAGGTGGAGTAGGGGCTACTCTACGTGGTTCTTTACATGGAAATCATATCTCCCCGGGATGAGGTTTCTTAGGGGCTACTCCACGTCGAGCTGCACCTGCACATACGCTTGTCCAGGTTCGGCCAAACCTGAGGGTCGGCCGACCCCCAGGTGCAGGTTCTTCGGCTCTGCTTCCTCTGGTAGGCTGACACGTGGGCCCTGAGCCTTATCCTTAGGTGCATCTTGCGTGGCGCACCCGTTTCTTCTAATTTGTGGGCCCTCCTTGTAAGTGGCATTTTTGAGTAGCAGTATTTTGTGCATTTTATCATGTGTTCTTCTGTGTTTTCCCCGCTATGCAGATGTGGGTGCCTGCAGATGACAATTCACCAAAACTCATGGAATTGATTAGTTACAAGCCCTATATCTAAGTTTGGTGATTAAATATCTTGAAAAGCTGCAGGAGTTAACGGTTAATTTTAACAATTAAGGACCATCAACAGTGATCTTACTCATGGGTGTATAAAGTGATTCTCTCAAAGGGTCACAACAATTTGACCAAGCTCAATGAGAAGACAAATTGCATATGTGGAAAGGTTTTTCAAACTTGTAACTCATATGGCTCTGGATGAGAATTGTATATCACCGAGGAACTTTATTTTATTTTTATATTTTTGAAAAGAAATACTCCGGATATCAAGCATCACGTAGGAGAAGATCGATCATAGCAACTCTTTTCAGCCATATCGTAACACACAACAACTTAGATTCAAATTCTGCTTTTCGCTACCCACAAGTTTCAAGCTTAAGATTTGAACAACTAGCCACCAAATTCAAAACTTAGGAAGAGTACAAGGTCGTAACTAGGCATATGAAAGGAACTAACAGAGCAACTATTCATCATCTCAACAAGGAAAAACTACACATGCTTACTACACATATTGGAAAGAAAGTAAATATTTTTGGGTTTTTCTAGGTTTTGCTAAATTTTATTTGATTTTAGTTATGCAATTTTTTATGGATTTTCATAATTTTTCAAATTTTTATTTGGTTTCATGCAAGGTTTTGAAAGCGGTAGAGGATATAGTTTGATACAAGATACCTCTCATGGGGGTCCTCAGAGGATATAGTTTGATACAAGATACCTCTCATGGGGTCCTCTCCCAAGTTAGCTTCAGGCTCACTGCTGTTAGTTGGGGTTAAACCCAGCCCAACGGTAGTAGGCCCTCCACTCCTCCTGGGTCTGCTGCTGTTGCTTCTCTAGGTTGCGGATCCTCTCGCCTGTATATCGCTGCCAGTTCTGGGTTGACTCGATGTGCTGGCCCAGCGATTCGTCGATGTTGGTGGTGCGCACGTTCAGCTCGCCCATCTGCCGAGTCAGAGTGGCGAAGCCTCTGGACGAAGCTGTACGTCGTGGGGGTCCACTGGAGCTAGAACTGGTGGACCGGTGCCCGGAGGCCTGCCGTGCTCACTCGGTGGAGCTGGCACTCTGTCATGACGAAGGTCGGATCATCTGGGCCTGACGTTTTTACTGCCAAGTTTTTCAGAAAATTTTTGACCAGGCCTATTCACCCCGCCACGGATATACATCGCGCGCTACAATATACTGACCCATCGCCTGAAGCATGCGCGTGGGCCAAAATAAACAATTAGCCCACTAATTAATTTAGTACATGCAGCGGCAGCCTGCAGCTTTTAGCCCACGGTTGGGAAATGTGCGCATGCAAGTTTGCTCGATGTGGTGGGTGCAAACTGACAAGTCTATAGTATATTTCCTCTTGTTATTTCTCTTCCGTGCTAATGCTAAGTTGAATACTTTCCATCTTATTTCTATTTCTCTATTTTTCTTTCCTTCCAATTGTTATTTTTCTTTCTTTTTTTTATTCGTTGTATTTTTATTTTTTTATTATTCCTCTTTATTGCTTTTTATTCTTAAACCTCATATATAAAATTGTTCAACCTTGTTAACTTATTTGTTCGTGATATTTATTTTTTATTATTTATCATATACAATTAGATGTTCGCGATGTTCAATATTTTGTTCGTTGTACATAATTATTTGTTCGTTATATTTAATTTTCTGTTCGCAAAAATAAGTACTTGTTCGTGCTGTTAAAATATTTGTTCCTAATAGATAAAACTAATTATTTAATATTATTAAAAATAATTTTATAAAATAGCATGTAAACATAGGCAAGTATGGTCTTGTTTTGAAGATCTTATCATAAGAAAAATAGTGATGCAATTCAAATTTAATTTAGATGCTCGGTTTAATAGTTATAATTTTTTTAATTTTGGATCTACATGCATGTGGATGATGTCAGCTGTCTATTTCTGCATGCATGCACGGATTGCCTCTTCTATTTAACCGGCAACATGCATGCTAATAGGCCTACTGTAGGCCCAAAATCACATCCGCACTCGCACGAATTTAAATAGTACCTCTTTCTTCGGGTGATGGTTGCCCAAACCATCGCTTTAAGCGATGCCTAATTGCTCCCTATTCAACCTCCCCCCCCCCCCCCCCCCTCCCCCCTCCAACCCCCAGACTAAGTGTCGATCCTTTCAATGGGCTCAAACTCAAAATATGATTTGGTGTTTGCTATAATGATTTAGCGATAGTCATTGAAACAAATGCATTTTTCAATCATGTAACCTATCAGGGTAATCGAGATGTTTAAAGTTGAAACCATTAGATGAATACATGAAAACTAATAATTCAAAAGGATACATTTTGATCGCTCAAAAGAATTGAAACGGGACAACGGGCCGAAAATCTCAAGTTTTTCTCTGAGGCAGCTCGGCTCGATCCACGACGAGTGGCCCAAGACACGAATTCGCTCTAAAGCCCAGTAAGGGAACTGGCCCAGTCTGGAGTGTTCGCGGACCTCCACAACCCGAACGTTCGGGAGAAGGCAAATTCCAGAGACCACACAGCGCCTTCACGGCTTCACCTCCTCGTATCTCCCCAATCCGACCACCCCATTCACCAACCCGAAATAAAAGCCGTCCCCGGCCACCAGACTCGGGAATTCCTCCGGCGATCCCTCCCTTCGACGGCCGTCTCCTTCTCAGTGCGCCCCAGGAGATCCTCCAGGTAAGGATGGCAGAGATAATTACTCGGTTAATTTCTGGGTAGTCATGAGATTGTCATGCTTGTTGCGCATTTTGGTTTGATCTTGCCTGTCTGATTGGTGGCGTTGTTCAATTCTTTCGCTAGAGATACATGCTTGTCGATGGTGTATTAGCTTTCCAGGAACAATCGATGGGTTCGGTCTTGTGCCTAGAAAGGTGGGGAATTAGAGCTAGATGAACGTACGGTATGGACCTAACTTTCTTTCATGATTACACCGGTTCAGGGATGCTTCTGCTCAGTGCGTTTGTTTGAGAAGCGAACTGCCTTTCTCAGAATGGAGTTAGTAAAATTTAGTTTCGGAAGGGATGGAGGGTGCTTGCATGAGAAATTTCTCGTTCTATGACCCTTCCTGTATTTAGTACTGCAAGCTACTAACTGCTACCATAACTGCTGCAGCTTGCAAAGATCACCTAATTGCTCCGAAATGGAAAGGAGGCAGAACGGGAGGGACGACTTCTTCGGTGGCAGGGACCCATTTGCTGGGTTTGGTGGTTTTGGTCCCCAGAGGAGCTTGATTTCTGGCTTCTTTGGAGGGAGGGATCCATTTGATGATCCATTCTTTACCCAGCCATTCGGGGGTCGGATGATGGGTGGCCCTGGCATGTTTGGACCTAGTCTTTTCGGGCCGATGGGAGGGCCGTTCGGTGACATGAGGAATGATGGATTCATCGAGCAAGCTCCTCCTAGGAGTAATGGCAGAAGACCTGTCATCACAGAGCTTGATGAGGAGGGAGGAGAAAACGCGGAGCACGGTGATGAGCAGGCGAACCAGGATTCTTACGTTCAGGTTCAGGAGCCAGATGATGCAAGTGGTGGTAGGAGCAGGGTTCATTCAGTTTACTTGTCCAGTTTCATGGAGATGCTGAGTGAATCGTATATGGAGTCACATCTTTTGTTTTGTTTCTTTATAGGGATGGAAGGTGGTCAAGTCCAGCTGAGGAGGGATCTCAATAGGGCTAATAGTGGAGGGCAATCACAAGCTCGTACTTTCACATATCAGAGCTCTTCTGTGACCTATGGTGGTATTAATGGAGCTTATTATACTGCTTCAAAGACTAGGCGTACTGGCAGTGATGGGGTAAGCTAATTTCTTAGGAAATTGCAGTGCTTAGAGGTAGAAGTGAAAATAATTGTGCTTCTTGCAGATCACCGTGGAAGAAAGCAAGGAAGCAGATACAACAACTAAAGAGGCCACTCATAGAATATCACGAGGAATACATGATAAGGTAGATTCATTGCAATATTCAGAGCCGTATTTGTTCCGTCAGAATTATATTATTGAGTAGCCTGATGCACACATGATTGTGTACCTAGTACAGACTTGAATAACCAATTGTTAATGGATCCAAACAGGCAAAAAGAAAGAGGACTTGGATCTGGGTATGTATAACTAATTGTTCCTTGTTCTTTTTAGGGCCACTCCCTGACAAGGAAACTGAAGTCAGATGGGAAGGTTGACACTGCACAGATACTGCATAATCTGAATGAAGGTTTGTTTGATATGTCTAGCTTTCCTTGCTGTGCCCAGAATGTAATTTTGATCATTTGTTAACTCAAAAGTAATTTATAGATGAACTTGCTGGATTTGAGGAGTCGTGGAAGGGGAATGCTGGACATCACTTGCCTAGCTGGAACCAAAATGCTGGTGCACCAAATAGTGATAATTCTGGTAAGCTGTGTTTTATATTTGTAAGAACTTATGCAAATGCCATCTCTTTTATTGACTTAGTGTACCAAGGATGTCATTTCTAGAGATATAGATAATTTCTTTGCTTGGCATAATTTCTCGTGGAAGAAAATTCATTTCTGTGTAAGATAGGTTGTCGCCCATCATGCACTTGTATTTTGTCTGTGTCTTTACTCATACCAAGAGGAAACCTTAGTAAATGGTTAAATACCCCAAATGAAAATTATAACAGATTGCGCTCATGACCCAAGTAGATGCTGAAATCTGAGGCAGTACAAATCTGCAAAGCCAAACCAGTTTTGTTGCTCATTTAGTAAAGGCGTAAAGCTAGCATAATCCATGGAGATCGTCCTCCAGCCCTGCAAAACTTAACTTATTATTGCTTGAGCATCAACTACTGGAGTGGGT